>NC_133709.1:11406235-12703735 GCF_048934315.1 Petromyzon marinus
TTGCGATTTTTCTGACAGATATTGCGATAAAATTTATCTTCTTAAATCCAGCCTCAGTTCAACATTCACTCTGTAACAGATTTAAAACGTGTGACGGAGCATTGCCACGTGATAACATCAACATATGAACTGCTCTATATATATATTCTTATGCAAGGATGTGAACTTAAAAGACGTGAATTGCTTCCAACATGTATTTATTAAAATGTTTTCATTGAAATAGAACAATCAAACATAGAACCGTCGTTAAGTTAAAATAAACACAGTTATAATAATAAAAAAAAACAATTCCAATAAGAAAGTTATCGTACTTTTCAAATCGCAACAAAAAATCGCAGCCTTTTGCGATTTGCTCATCGCATTGCTTCAAATTGCGTCGAACTCAGAGAACAACTCAATTGTCACGCGGAACAAAATTGTCACGCGGAACAAAATTGTCACCGCGGGACAAATTGTGACGCGGAACTTGATTGTCACGTGGAACTAAATTGTCACGCGCGACCGCTTGTCACCAAGAAAAAAAAATTGTCACGCGCGACAAACTGTCAGTCACGCGCAACGAATTGTCACGCGCAACGAATTGTCACGCGCAACGAATTGTCACGCGCAACGAATTGTCACGCGCAACGAATTGTCACGCGCAACGAATTGTCACGCGCAACTAACAAATTGTCACGCGCGACGAGTCGGACTGACGAACTGGAAATGCTTGTTCCGAACAATACCGAGAGAGAAATGAAGCCCCGTGTTTCAATCGACAAAAACAAAAACCACTCAACACGTTCGCCGATAAAACACTGTGACCTTTAACATTTTTATTTTTTGTTTGTTTGTAAATATAAGACAGCAAAACAACGACACCAACAACGACAACAAAAACAGTCCAAGACAACACACAGACAACACACAGTCCCTCAATTGCATTGCACGTAAAACCCAACGAGAAACTATTTTTTTATTTTACCAGGTAAGGCCCACCGTGCTACGTAGCTTTTTATTTTTTTTTCAGAAGCGGCCTGGCCACCACAAATGACAGCTCAACGAAAGTCGCTCGTCACGTGAACATTCAATGGCTTCCAAATACTCGAAGCGCGTGACGTTGATACCAAATGTGTAGGGGAGACCCTGGAGGACCAGGAGAGAAATACACGCGACCACGGGAGAGAGAGAGACACGTGCACACTCGGAGTATATAAATATACAGCAGCAGGCATCAGGGTCGGGATCTGAACCCACGACCTCCTGTATACCGGGCGAGGTATTTAACATCTCCTAGCCACCGTCATCATCATTGCCATGTTTGGTAGCTGCGTGTCGACCTCAGCGTGGACTGGATGATGATGATGATGGTAGATGTTGGAAGGAGAGAACACGCCTGGAAACTCACATCGGTGGATGCGTAATTCTCGGGCCGGGCATTAAAGGCGGCCAGAGATCAAAGCGACGAGTTAAAGAGGCGATCGAGAAGCGGGAGGATCCAAAGCCTCCTGGAGGCGAGGGTCTAAACTCGACCACGAAACGCCGCGACGCACGGACGTGGTGACCTCAACCGGAATGTTTACAATCAAACAACATGAACAAATAATAACGACACCATTTTTTATGGAAATATACAAAAATAGACGTTCCCAGCTGGGACGTGTGG
Source organism: Petromyzon marinus (assembly GCF_048934315.1). NCBI lineage: Eukaryota > Metazoa > Chordata > Hyperoartia > Petromyzontiformes > Petromyzontidae > Petromyzon > Petromyzon marinus. Next base: position 11,407,881 of record NC_133709.1, read on the forward strand.
AGCAGGAAACGTGGAACAAAATTGCCCGAAAAGTGCGCAAAGACGCACGGCATGAGGGATACAGAGGGCGCCACGGTGGCTATGAGATGTTAACTACCTCGCCTGGTATACAGGAGGTCGTGGGTTCGAACCCGACACTGACGCCTGCTGTATATTTAGAGTTTGCGGTGTCTCTCTCTCATCATCATCATCACGGTGGGCAGGAGATGTTAACTACCTCGCCTACTCTACAGGAGGTCGTGGGTTCGACCTCGACCCTGACGCCTGCTGCTGTGTATTTGGAGTCTGCGTGTCTCTCTCTCATCATCATCATCACGGTGGTCAGGAGATGTTAACTACAGTGAGGGAAAAAAGTATTTGATCCGCTGCTGATTTTGTACGTTTGCCCACTGACAAAGAAATGATCAGTCTATAATTTAAATGGTAGGTTTGTTTGAACAGTGAGAGACAGAATAACAACAACAAAATCCAGTAAAACGCATGTCAAAAATGTTTATAAATTGATTTGCATTTTAATGAGGGAAATAAGTATTTGACCCCCTCTCAACCAGAAAGATTTCTGGCTCCCAGGTGTCTTTTGTACAGGTAACGAGCTGAGATTAGGAGCACACTCTTAAAGGGAGTGCTCCTAATCTCAGCTTGTTACCTGTATAAAAGACACCTGTCCACAGAAGCAATCAATCAATCAGATTCCAAACTCTCCACCATGGCCAAGACCAAAGAGCTCTCCAAGGATGTCAGGGACAAAGATTGTAGACCTACACAAGGCTGAATGGGCTACAAGACCATTGCCAAGCAGCTTGGTGAGAAGGTGACAACAGTTGGTGCGATTATTCGCAAATGGAAGAAACACAAAAGAACTGTCAATCTCCCTCGGCCTGGGGCTCCATGCAAGATCTCACCTCGTAGAGTTGCAATGATCATGAGAACGGTGAGGAATCAGCCCAGAACTACACGGGAGGATCTTGTCAATGATCTCAAGGCAGCTGGGACCATAGTCACCAAGAAAACAATTGGTAACACACTACGCCGTGAAGGACTGAAATCCTGCAGCGCACGCAATGTCCCCCTGCGTGTCTCTCTCTCTCATCATCACGGTGGTTAGGAGATGTTAACTACCTCGCCTGGCTTACAGGAGGTCGTGGGTTCGACCTCGACCTTGACGCCTGCTGCTGTATATTTGGAGTTTGCGTGTCTCTCTCTCTCTCTCATCATCATCACAGTGGCTAGGAGATGTTGATACCTCGCCTGGTCTACAGGAGGTTCTGGGTTCGATCACGACCCTAACGCCTGCTGCTGTATATTTGGAGTCTGCGTGTCTCTCATCATCATCACGGTGGCTAGGAGATGTTAACTACCTCGCCTGGTATACAGGAGGTCGTGGGTTCGAACCCGACCGTGACACCTGCTGCTGTATATTTAGAGTTTGCGTGTTTCTCTCTCTCATCATCATGGTGGCTAGGAGATGTTAACTACCTCGCCTGGTATACAGGAGGTCGTGGGTTCGAACCCGACCATGACGCCTGCAGCTGTATATTTAGAGTTTGCGGTGTCTCTCTCTCATCATCATCACGGTGGTCAGGAGATGTTAACTACCTCGCCTGGTCTACACGACGTTCATGTTCGTCTCCTGACCAACATGAACGTCGTGACGTGCAGCGTCGTGCTCCATACGGTCGAGCACATACAATATGTCACGTTGTTGTGGGCTTGTAAACATTGTGCTGCTGCATCGTGTCAGCGCCTCGCTCAGAGAGAGAGAACGACTCAGAGAGAGAGAGGACGACCCAGAGAGAGAGGACGACTTAGAGAGAGGACGACTCAGAGAGAGAGAGGACGACTCAGAGAGAGAGGACGACTCAGAGAGAGAGGACGACTCAGAGAGAGAGGACGACTCAGAGAGAGAGAGAACATGAACAAGAAAACATCTTAAAGTGACTACGCGCAAACAGAAAAATCCAGGAAAAAGCAGCAAAAGTCTTGCTGTGGTTTTCACACCTGATGATGACTGCTTGTGTTGCGGTCGAAACGTCGTGAGAATTTTATTGTTTTTTTGTATTGTTTCCCTTCTACGTGGTGGTGACTTTACCGAAAGAACCAAGAATATGAATCCCTGCAGTCACGAAAAGCTTTCAATCAGAACGTGGCCCAATTCGTGAGCGGTACAGCAGCAGCAGAAGCAGCAAGCTACAGCGGCTACGTCAGCTGTTGTGTTGGAAGAGCCACCCACAAGCCGCAACGTTTCCAAAGCCACAACTCCACCACCAATGGAACAACGCTCCGAGTCGCAGCGAAGGGCGACCACGCCGCTTTGCCGACGCTCCTGCGGCGCCAGGTGCTGTTTGCGAGTGCCTATTAGAACCCAGGGTGACGATTCTATCTGAAGCGGCCCCGAGGCCTTTCCCCTAGGGTCGACTCAGCCTCGGATCGAGTATCCGGTTGCGATATTTCGTGAAACAAGAAATCGCCGCTTGGGGGGGGGGGGGAGACAAAGGCGGCCGGGCGTGGTGTTTGGCCACGCCACACCCCCTCGCGTGCACAGGGCGACGACCGTCATCGGTGCTGGCTGCTACTCGCTAACAGCACTTGCCCCGACCGTCTGTTGAGGCTATACCGGTGGCGGTGGGGTCTTTGTCTTGAAGATCGAAACAGCCAGAGGAGGATGTGCCCACAAATCTGTGGCTGTCCGTCTGAAGATTCCGATTGCTGTTGTTGTTGTTGTGATTACTGGCGAAAGGTCACGGTACTCGAATTGTGAAATGTTGTCGTGGGTTTAATCTCTTACAAAAAGACAAAGATCCCCCGTGTAGCCTTAACAGACTGTAGGGGCAAGTGCTGTTAGCGAGCACCTATGAAGGCCGGAACGGCACACGAGGGGGCGGGTGGCCGGCACCACGCCCGACCGCCTTTGTCTCCCCAGTGGCGATGTTTACTACACACCGCACCAGGTACTCATTTGAGGCTGAGTCGACCTAGGGGATGCCCAGGACCGGTTCAGATAATCATCACCAGTGTTGGCCGTGAGCGGGAATCGAACTCGGGTCGCCGGCTTCGCAGCGCAGCGTAGCGCTAACCGCTACATACACAAGCACACACACGCACACACGCACACACACAGACACGCGTACATGCACGCACACACGCGCACGCACGCACACGCACACACACGCACACACACGCACAAACACACGCACACACACGCACACACACACACACGCGCACACACACACACGCACACACACACGCACACGCACGCACACACACGCACACACACACGCACACACACGCACACACACACACGCACACACACAGACACGCGCACATGCACGCACACACACGCACGCACACGCACACACGCGCACGCACACACACACACACACGCACCGTGCCGTACTAGTCACGTTCTGTTGACGTGACTAAAACCATTAACTAATTGGCTGTGTCGGGTGGTGGCGGGTTTAACGACACACTGATATATGTACGCGATCTAAGGCCCCCCCCCCCTCCATGACGCATCGTTGTTGTTTGTCTGTTGTGGGCCCTTAGCACGATAGACATGTCATCGCCAAACGAAAACGATCGTCAATTAACGACGACGACGATGATGATGATGAGACCCCTTCCGCTAGCGGCGACGTGGGCGGGCAATTGCAGAGCTGCGCCTCTTCATCTCGCACGTGGGGGGGGAGGAGGAGGGGGGAGGAAATAAATAAATAGATAAATAAATAAATAACCGGGCTCGCTCGTCTCGAGACCGCGCAGGTGCCGGCCGCCGTGAGTCACCAGGTGGGGAGATCTGAGGTGGGTGGGAGGGTGGGGGTGGGTGGGTGGGGGGTTGATGGGGGTTGGTGGGTGGGTGGTTGGTTGGGGGTGCGTGGGGGGGGGAGGGTGGGGGGGGGTGCTGAGGGGAGGGGCTGCCGTGAGGGTGATTAAGACGCTTTCGGGTGTGAGGAATTGGGCCGATGATTGCCTTTATTTTCCAAATCCCTGATTCCTACAGCTCCCACAGCCTGCCCCCCGCTAACAGCTGTGTTGCCCCGTGGGGGCCTCGGCTTCTGGGAAGGCGTTCCCCCCCCCCCCTCCTCCGCCTCCCCTGTCCGGTGCTAATGGAGGCTGTTTGCGGACATCGATCTGTATGGGCAGAGCCCAGCCCTAATTACTCGTATCCTCTTAGGGGCTCGACACGCGAATGCGACCAACCCCCACCAACAACCAAGCACCACCAACCACCATCACCAACCACCACCACCACCACCAACCACCATCACCAACCAACCACCACCACCAACCAATCACCACCACCACCAACCACCACCACGGAACCAACCACCACCACCAACCAACCACCACCAACAACAACAACCACCACTACCACCAACCCCCACCACCACCAACCAACCACCACCACCACCACCAACCAACCACCAACCCCCACCACCATCAACCCCCACCACCACCAACCACCACCAAACCCCACCACCACCAACCCCCACCACCACCAACCCCCACCACCATCAACCCCCACCACCATCAACCCCCACCACCATCAACCCCCACCACCACCAACCCCCACCACCACCACCAACCACCACCACCAACAACCACCACCACCAACCCCCACCACCACCAACCCCCACCACCAACCAACCACCACCACCATCAACCCCCACCACCATCAACCCCCACCACCACCACCAACCCCCACCACCACCAACCCCCACCACCACCAACCCACACCACCACCAACCAACCACCACCAACCCCCACCACCATCAACCCCCACCACCACCACCAACCCCCACCACCACCAACCAACCACCACCACCAACCCCCACCACCACAACCACCAACCCCCACCACCACCAACCCCCACCACCACAACCCCTAACCCCCACCACCACCAAACCCCCACTACCGCCAACCCGCACCACCACCACCTCCAACCACCTCCTCATTAAATTTCCGGGCAGAGCACTTCTGTATTGAAACAGCTACGGCGAAGGGGAGGGGCTGGGTTGGGGGGGGGGCGTGGGGGGGTACCTCTCCCCCTCCTCCTCCCCCCTCCTCCCTCCCCCCTCCCCCTCCTCCCTCCCCCAACTCTAACGCGAACGCACTCAGCATCAGCAGGCACGCCTCAGCCGCCCACGTATCGCTGACACGTGCGTGTATAGAGAAATACAGGCGCGAGCGGCGAACTTCTTTCGCACCGTACGTAGCCAAGCATGCCCGGGGGCGTCCTCCACGTGCAGGAAGTACCTGGCGCGGCAGGAAGTACCTGGCGCGGCAGGAAGTACCTGGCGCGGCAGGAAGTACCTGGCGCGGCAGGAAGTACCTGGCGCGGCAGGAAGTACCTGGCGCGGCAGGAAGTACCTGGCGCGGCAGGAAGTACCTGGCGCGGCAGGAAGTACCTGGCGCGGCAGGAAGTACCTGGCGCGCGCGAGTACCATCGCACACGGCAGAGACTCGTCAAGCACCACAGTCGCCAATGCGAACCGAATATCAATACTGTCACCTGCGACTGCTACTAAGTTGAACTTAGTAGCAGTCGATCACGATACCGACCCTGGCTAAGTGGTAGGTGGGGGTCACTACTCCTGTACGCCCGTGGCGTCTCGGAGTCCTTCGGACGCCACTGCACATCGGAATCAGAATTTGGTTTTTCGCTGGAGGAATCCGATCAGCTATGAAGCTCTTTTTTTACGGTTTCTTATCAACAGGGGCACCCACCCCCCATCCCAGCGGCAGCTGTCCCTGTGTGACACAAGGTGAGTTCAGTAGCATCATCCTGACAAGTCGGGGTCTATGATTGCTGCTGTGTGGTCTAGCCTAGGGGTCACCCCCAGCGGCAGCTGTCCCTGTGTGACACAAGGTGAGTTCAGTAGCATCATCCTGACAAGTCGGGGTCTATGACTGCTGCTGTGTGGTCCAGCCTAGGGGTCACCCCCAGCGGCAGCTGTCCCTGTGTGACACAAGGTGAGTTCAGTAGCATCATCCTGACTAGTCGGAGTCTATGATTGCTGCTGTGTGATCTAGCCTAGGGGTCACCCCCAGCGGCAGCTGTCCCTGTGTGACACAAGGTGAGTTCAGTAGCATCATCCTGACAAGTCGGGGTCTATGATTGCTGCTGTGTGGTCTAGCCTAGGGGTCACCCCCAGCGGCAGCTGTCCCTGTGTGACACAAGGTGAGTTCAGTAGCATCATCCTGACAAGTCGGGGTCTATGATTGCTGCTGTGTGGTCCAGCCTAGGGGTCACCCCCAGCGGCAGCTGTCCCTGTGTGACACAAGGTGAGTTCAGTAGCATCATCCTGACTAGTCGGGGTCTATGACTGCTGCTGTGTGGTCCAGCCTAGGGGTCACCCCCAGCGGCAGCTGTCCCTGTGTGACACAAGGTGAGTTCAGTAGCATCATCCTGACAAGTCGGGGTCTATGATTGCTGCTGTGTGATCTAGCCTAGGGGTCACCCCCAGCGGCAGCTGTCCCTGTGTGACACAAGGTGAGTTCAGTAGCATCATCCTGACAAGTCGGGGTCTATGATTGCTGCTGTGTGGTCTAGCCTAGGGGTCACCCCCAGCGGCAGCTGTCCCTCTGCTACACAAGGTGAGTTCAGTAGCATCATCCTGACAAGTCGGGGTCTATGATTGCTGCTGTGTGGTCCAGCCTAGGGGTCACCCCCAGCGGCAGCTGTCCCTGTGCGACACAAGGTGAGTTCAGTAGCATCATCCTGACAAGTCGGGGTCTATGATTGCTGCTGTGTGATCCAGCCTAGGGGTCACCCCCAGCGGCAGCTGTCCCTGTGTGACACAAGGTGAGTTCAGTAGCATCATCCTGACAAGTCGGGGTCTATGATTGCTGCTGTGTGGTCCAGCCTAGGGGTCACCCCCAGCGGCAGCTGTCCCTGTGTGACACAAGGTGAGTTCAGTAGCATCATCCTGACAAGTCGGGGTCTATGATTGCTGCTGTGTGGTCCAGCCTAGGGGTCACCCCCAGCGGCAGCTGTCCCTGTGTGACACAAGGTGAGTTCAGTAGCATCATCCTGACTAGTCGGGGTCTATGATTGCTGCTGTGTGATCCAGCCTAGGGGTCACCCCCAGCGGCAGCTGTCCCTGTGCGACACAAGGTGAGTTCAGTAGCATCATCCTGACAAGTTGGGGTCTATGATTGCTGCTGTGTGATCCAGCCTAGGGGTCACCCCCAGCGGCAGCTGTCCCTGTGTGACACAAGGTGAGTTCAGTAGCATCATCCTGACAAGTCGGGGTCTATTATTGCTGCTGTGTGGTCCAGCCTAGGGGTCACCCCCAGCGGCAGCTGTCCCTGTGTGACACAAGGTGAGTTCAGTAGCATCATCCTGACAAGTCGGGGTCTATGATTGCTGCTGTGTGGTCCAGCCTAGGGGTCACCCCCAGCGGCAGCTGTCCCTCTGCTACACAAGGTGAGTTCAGTAGCATCATCCTGACTAGTCGGGGTCTATGATTGCTGCTGTGTGATCCAGCCTAGGGGTCACCCCCAGCGGCAGCTGTCCCTGTGTGACACAAGGTGAGTTCAGTAGCATCATCCTGACAAGTCGGGGTCTATTATTGCTGCTGTGTGGTCCAGCCTAGGGGTCACCCCCAGCGGCAGCTGTCCCTGTGTGACACAAGGTGAGTTCAGTAGCATCATCCTGACAAGTCGGGGTCTATGATTGCTGCTGTGTGGTCCAGCCTAGGGGTCACCCCCAGCGGCAGCTGTCCCTGTGTGACACAAGGTGAGTTCAGTAGCATCATCCTGACAAGTCGGGGTCTATGATTGCTGCTGTGTGGTCTAGCCTAGGGGTCACCCCCAGCGGCAGCTGTCCCTGTGTGACACAAGATGAGTTCAGTAGCATCATCCTGACTAGTCGGGGTCTATGATTGCTGCTGTGTGATCCAGCCTAGGGGTCACCCCCAGCGGCAGCTGTCCCTGTGCGACACAAGGTGAGTTCAGTAGCATCATCCTGACAAGTCGGGGTCTATTATTGCTGCTGTGTGGTCCAGCCTAGGGGTCACCCCCAGCGGCAGCTGTCCCTGTGCGACACAAGGTGAGTTCAGTAGCATCATCCTGACAAGTCGGGGTCTATGATTGCTGCTGTGTGGTCCAGCCTAGGGGTCACCCCCAGCGGCAGCTGTCCCTGTGTGACACAAGGTGAGTTCAGTAGCATCATCCTGATAAGTCGGGGTCTATGATTGCTGCTGTGTGGTCTAGCCTAGGGGTCACCCCCAGCGGCAGCTGTCCCTGTGTGACACAAGGTGAGTTCAGTAGCATCATCCTGACAAGTCGGGGTCTATGATTGCTGCTGTGTGGTCCAGCCTAGGGGTCACCCCCAGCGGCAGCTGTCCCTGTGTGACACAAGGTGAGTTCAGTAGCATCATCCTGACAAGTCGGGGTCTATGATTGCTGCTGTGTGGTCCAGCCTAGGGGTCACCCCCAGCGGCAGCTGTCCCTGTGTGACACAAGGTGAGTTCAGTAGCATCATCCTGACAAGTCGGGGTCTATGATTGCTGCTGTGTGGTCTAGCCTAGGGGTCACCCCCAGCGGCAGCTGTCCCTGTGTGACACAAGGTGAGTTCAGTAGCATCATCCTGACAAGTCGGGGTCTATGATTGCTGCTGTGTGGTCCAGCCTAGGGGTTACCCCCAGCGGCAGCTGTCCCTGTGTGACACAAGGTGAGTTCAGTAGCATCATCCTGACAAGTCGGGGTCTATGATTGCTGCTGTGTGGTCCAGCCTAGGGGTCACCCCCAGCGGCAGCTGTCCCTGTGCGACACAAGGTGAGTTCAGTAGCATCATCCTGACAAGTCGTGGTCTATGATTGCTGCTGTGTGATCCAGCCTAGGGGTCACCCCCAGCGGCAGCTGTCCCTGTGCGACACAAGGTGAGTTCAGTAGCATCATCCTGACAAGTCGTGGTCTATGATTGCTGCTGTGTGATCCAGCCTAGCGGTCACCCCCAGCGGCAGCTGTCCCTGTGTGACACAAGATGAGTTCAGTAGCATCATCCTGACTAGTCGGGGTCTATTATTGCTGCTGTGTGGTCCAGCCTAGCCTCTCTCTTTGATGTGCCCCGTACGGTGTCATCGTTTCACTGTTCGTCGGCCGTGCGGCTCTGGTGCGTTCGTTCGCGCTGTGCCAACGACGTCGTAACGCCTTCAAGGACGCACTGCCACGGGAAATCCACGACCGACTCGTGGGTTGCTGTTTTTTTTTAATTATCGTTTTTATTAGTTTATTTTTTTTTTCCTGTTTCTTTCTTTCGTTTTGCTTTCGTTTCTGTATTTCGATTCTTTTTTTCTTAGTTTCTTTTTTTACGTTATTTTAGTTTATTTTTTTCGTTTATTTTTTTAGTTGCTTTTTTCACGTTTATTTTTTAGTTGCTTTTTTTCGACGTTTTTTTTAGTTTATTTTTTTTCCTTCTTTTTTTTTCGTTTGTTCCGAGAGCGGTTTTAACCGGTTACCATTTGAGAACGCGTTTTCTTTTTTTTATTTACCGCCCTAAAAAAAAAGGCGGGTAATGGGCGACGTTTCGGGCGATAGCCCTTCTTTGTAGCGCGCTGGAAATAAAATGAGACGAGGTGAAAATGCCCAGCAACTGGGTGTAATAGTGGCCGCGAGGTGGTGCCAACGCACGCACCTCACAGCACCTGGGTTCGATTCCTGACTCGGGAACCTCTCTGCGTGGAGCTTGGAAGTGCTCTCTAACACACCCGTTCTAGTGAGTGAGTGTGAGTGAGAGTGTAGTGTGAGTGAGTGTGAGAGTGAGTGTGTGTGAGAGTGAGTGTGTGTGAGAGTGTGTGAGAGTGAGTGAGTGTGTGTGAGAGTGAGTGAGTGTGTGTGAGAGTGTGTGAGAGTGAGTGAGTGTGTGTGAGAGTGAGTGAGTGTGTGAGTGAGTGTGAGAGTGAGTGAGTGAGTGTGAGAGTGAGTGTGTGTGAGAGTGTGTGAGAGTGAGTGTGTGTGAGAGTGAGTGTGTGTGAGAGTGAGTGAGTGTGAGAGTGAGTGTGTGTGAGAGTGAGTGTGAGAATGAGTGAAGTGAGTGTGTGTGAGAGTGTGAGAGTGTAGTGTGCGTGAGAGTGAGTGTGTGTGAGAGTGAGTGTGAGAGTGTAGTGTGTGTGAGAGTGAGTGTGTGTGAGAGTGTGTGAGTGTGAGAGTGAGTGTGAGAGTGTAGTGTGTGTGAGAGTGTGTGTGTGTGAGAGTGAGTGAGTGTGAGAGTGAGTGTGTGTGAGAGTGAGTGTGTGTGAGAGTGAGTGAGTGTGAGAGTGAGTGTGAGAGTGTAGTGTGTGTGAGAGTGAGTGTGTGTGAGAGTGAGTGAGTGTGAGAGTGAGTGTGTGTGAGTGTGAGTGAGTGTGAGAGTGAGTGAGTGTGAGAATGAGTGAAGTGAGTGTGCGTGAGAGTGAGTGTGTGTGAGAGTGAGTGAGTGTGAGAGTGTAGTGTGTGTGAGAGTGAGTGAGTGTGTGTGAGAGTGAGTGTGTGTGAGTGAGTGTGAGAGTGTAGTGTGTGTGTTATCTCCCCTGTTCTAGTGAGTGAGTGAGTGTGAGGGAGTGTGAAAGTGAGTGTGTGTGAGAGTGTAGTGTGTGTGAGAGTGAGTGAGTGTGTGTAAGAGTGAGTGTGTGTGTGTGAGAGTGAGTGAGTGTGAGAGTGTAGTGTGTGTGTTATCTCCCCTGTTCTGGTGAGTGAGTGTGTGTAAGAGTGAGTGAGTGTGAGAGTGAGTGAGTGTGAGAGTGAGTGTGTGTAAGAGTGAGTGTAGTGTGCGTGAGAGTGAGTGTGTGTGAGAGTGAGTGTGTGTGAGAGTGAGTGAGTGTGTGTGAGAGTGAGTGAGTGTGTGTGAGAGTGAGTGTGTGTGAGAGTGAGTGAGTGTGAGAGTGTAGTGTGTGTGTGTTAACTCCCCTGTTCTGGTGAGTGAGTGTGAGAGTGAGTGTGTGAAAGTGAGTGTGTGTTAGAGTGAGTGTGTGTGAGAGTGAGTGAGTGTGTGTGAGAGTGAGTAAGTGTGAGAGTGTAGTGTGTGTGTTATCTCCCCTGTTCTAGTGAGTGGGTGTGAGAGTGAGTGTGTGAGTGTGTGTGTATGTGAGTGAGAATGAGGCTTGCGGAGCCCCAATGCGGTTTCAGGAAAGGGCGGTCCTGCACAGATCACATATTTTCTGTCCGTCTGCTACAGCAGAGGTGTAGGAAATTCCAACAAGACCTACATCTCTGTTTTATTGACCTGGTCAAGGCCTATGATATCATCAGTAGGCCTGGGCTCTGGGTTGCTCTTCGTGCTTTTGGAGTCCCTGACCCTCTGCTCACGATCATTAAGGACCTTCATGATGGTGAGCGGGCCCGGGTAAAACTACGTGGCCGGGAGTCAGAGCCATTCCCTGTACACCTTGGGGTGCGACAGGGATGTCCTCTGGCTCCCACATCATTCAACATCTATTTTGGCCACGTAGTTCATGAAGCCTTCAATAGCTGTACCGGGGGAATCTCCATTTGGTACAGATATAATGGGAGGCTGATCGATGCCCGGGTGCGGTCAAGGGATGGCTCCCTATTGCTCAACCACGTTATGTATGCCGATGATTTGGTAATAGCTGCTCATTCAGAGGAGGAGTTGGAGACGCTGCTGCTGAGACTGGAGCGTGCCACTAAGAGATGGGGATATACCATCAGCCCCACCAAAACTAAGCACCTGCCTGGGTATTTTGTACCATCGGACACTCCATCCCCACAACTCCCAATCGGTGATGGGGCAGTTGTGGAGAGAGTGGAGCGTTTCCCATACCTGGGCAGTGTGCTTATGACCGGCTCCAGTTTAACAGCAGAGGTCTCACTCCGAATTAGTCGAGCGGCAATATCTTAACATCGGTTGCGTAACGCTGTGTGGAAGCTACGTGGTCTGTCGCTCCGCACTAAGCTTCAGGTCTTCTCGACCACGGTAATTTCCTCCCTTCTCTACGCTTGCGAAACGTCGACCCCCCTAATGGGACATATTCGCCGGTTAGAAACATTTAGACTGGCCTGCCTACGATCCATCCTGGGTTTAACCAGGCTGGATTGTGTGAGGAGCTCACAAATCTTTGAAAGATCTTGGCAAGGTCCCATCGGTGAGCTCCTCCGGCAGGCAAGGCTGCGTTGGCTGGATCATGTAGCCCGCATGCCCAACCACCGCATGCCGAAACAGCTTTTGTTCGGCCGGATCGAGGGGGCTAAACGGGCGCGGCACGGGCTAGAGAAGAGATGGAGTGATGTGGTACAGGAGGACGTGGAGATGAGTGGACTTGCCGATGACTGGTACCAGCGGTGTCAAGATCGGCCTCTGTGGAGGAGGCTCGTGAAGGACGCTACTGGTCAGTTGGAGGCAGTCGCCCTCCAACAACGGAGGGCGGAGGAGCGACGCTCACAACAACGAGCAGAGCGCCGGGTGGCTAAAGCACAGCAGGTTGGCACAGTAGGGGGAACAGGTGGTGCATCAGCCAGTCATCTCAGTCATCTTAGTCAGTCGACCCGTGGCACTTGGGTCTGCCCCGTGACCTCCTGCCAGCGGGCGTTCGACACTTCACGTGGCCCCAAGGTGCACATGGCCTGGCACAAGGGTCGTGGTGACGTCACCGCCACTTAGTGGCGAATGACGGTTGTTGTTGTGTGTGAGAGTGTGTGTGTGAGAGTGAGTGAGTGTAAGAGTGAGTGAGTGTGTGGGGAGCGGTGGGAGAGTGAGTGTGTGTGTGAGAGTGAGTGTGTGTGTCATCTCCCCTGTTCTAGTGAGTGAGTGTGTGGGGAGCGGTGGGAGAGTGAGTGTGTGTGTGAGAGTGAGTGTGTGTGTGTTATCTCCCCTGTTCTAGTGAGTGAGTGTGTGGGGAGCGGTGGGAGAGTGAGTGTGTGGGGAGCGGTGGGAGAGTGAGTGTGTGTGTGTGTGAGAGAGAGTGTAGTGTGTGTGTGTGAGAGTGTAGTGTGTGTGAGAGTGAGTGTGTGTGAGAGTGTAGTGTGTGTGAGAGTGAGTGTGTGTGAGAGTGAGTGAGTGTGAGAGTGAGTGTGCGTGTTATCTCCTCTGTTCTAGTGAATGAGTGTGTGGGGAGCGGTGGGAGAGTGAGTGAGTGTGTGGGGAGCGGTGGGAGAGTGGTTATCGCTACCCTGCGCTACAAACCCGGGGACAACACCAGTAGTGACGATTATCTGAATCGGTCCTGGGCCTCCCCTAGGTCGACTCATCCCTAAATGAGTACCTGGTGCGTGTGTAAACATCGTCACTGGGGAGACAAAGGCGGCCGGGCGTGGTGCTGGCCACCCACCCCCTCGTGTGCCGTGCCGGCCTTCATAGGTGCTCGCTAACAGCACTTGCCCCTACACTCTGTTAAGGCTATACGGGGGATCTTTGATCTTTGTGTGAGAGTGTGATAGTTGTATTCTCTCCCGTTGCCCGCCCATAGCTAAACCCACACACACAGTGGAACTGCTCTTGGCAAATGAGCTGCACATCACAAAGTTGGGTTGAAGCAGCAGCAGCAGCAGCTACATCGCCCCCTCCTGAACCTTGGCATGACCTTCCTGAAAATGAGTCTTGAGACTCAGTGAGGCTTTCCTCTGTTAAACGAGGCGAGGTGTTGGCTACCTCGCCTGGTGTACAGGAGGTCGTGGGATCGATCCCTACGCTGACGCCTGCTGCTGTGTATTTTGAGTCTGCGTGTCTCTCTCTCTCATCATCATCATCACGGTGGCTCGGAGATGTTGACTACCTCGCCTAGGAGATGTTGACTACCTTGCCTGGTATACAGGAAGTCGTGGGATCGATCCCTACGCTGACGCCTGCTGCTGTATATTTGGAGTCTGCGTGTCTCTCTCTCATCATCATCATCATCACGGTGGCTAGGAGATGTTGACTACCTCGCCTGGTATACAGGAGGTCGTGGGATCGATCCCTATGCTGACGCCTGCTGCTGCTGTAGATTTGGAGTCTGCGTGTCTCTCTCTCTCATGATCATCATCACGGTGGCTAGGAGATGTTGACTACCTCGCTTGGTATACAGGAGGTCGTGGGATCGATCCCTACGCTGACGCCTGCTGCTGCTGTAGATTTGGAGTCTGCGTGTCTCTCTCTCTCATCATCATCATCACGGTGGCTAGGAGATGTTGATTACCTCGCCTGGTATACAGGAGGTCGTGGGATCGATCCCTACGCTGACGCCTGCTGCTGCTGTAGATTTGGAGTCTGCGTGTCTCTCTGCTTCCCCGTGGTCGCGTGGATTTTTCCACCTTCACATTCAGGATCAACATCCACGCGTTTAGAGCATTTGGCTGCTAGACTTTACCAGATGATGAGCCACTTCGCTGGGCTACGGCTCCTGAAAATGAGCCATAAAGCTCAGTGGGCCTCACCTGGTAACATAAAAGAAAACAATGTTTCGTTTTAGATGATCATCATTTTGGCGTTCTCTGGCCTTTACACTGGTTGAGTGAGGCAAGGCCGTACAGAAGGCTGCCTCTGACGTAGGCCCATCAATTTCAGGGACAATGCATGCTATATTATCACGTGCGGTTAATGCAGACTCGATGCCTTGCGCAAGGTATCGATTTGGCGTTTGAACATTTTAACGCCTCCTGTTTCATTGCCACAAAGGGGTAAAACCTCGACTTGTTTTTTTTTGTTATATTTAATTATCGTGAATTTGTTTATTTCCTGAATCGGACTGTTTCTCGAAATCGCAAAAATGTAGACACCGAATTGGATCGATGAAAAAAAGTGTGTGTGTGGGGGGTGGTCACGTGCCCATTGTGACGTCACGTGATCCCCCCCCCCGCCCCCCCCCAGGTGTGCACGCGCCTCGGGTGAGTCACCGCGACCCCGGCGGCGCGTGCCGCTAATTAATTAGCGGCACGCGACCAATTATTGGTCTGGCGACCAATTACAGAGCTCACGTGACCACAACCACTCATCCCCCTCATCCCTCGCGCCTCACTCACACCTGGACCACCCCCCCCAAACACAGACAAAGAATCCCAGGTACGGCTTGGAGCAGACTATCGGGGCAAGTGCTGTTTAGCGAGCAGCGTCACGGCACACGTGGGGGTGGATGGCGAGCAACCACGCACCAGGTTACTCGTCTGAGGCCGGGTCGACCTAGGGGAGGCCCAGGACCGGTTCAGATAATCGTCACCGGGTGTTGGAGGCGTGATCGAAGCGCAGCTCGCTAACCACTACTGCCTTAAACGGGCTGTTGGGGCAAGTGCTGTTAGCGAGCAGGCAACCCCTGGAAGGAGCACGAGAAGGTGGAGTAGTAGCTACATGTGTAGTACACATGTGTAGTACACATGTAGTAGCTACACATGTAGTAGCTACAGTGAGGGAAAAAGTATTTGATCCCCTGCTGATTTTGTACGTTTGCCCACTGACAAAGAAATGATCAGTCTATAATTTTAATGGTAGGTTTATTTGAACAGTGATAGACAGAATGACAACAGCAAAATCCAGAAAAACGCATGTCACAAATGTTATGAATTTATTTGCATTTTAATGAGGGAAGTAAGTATTTGACCCCTCTGCAAAACATGACTTAGTACTTGGTGGCAAAACCCTTGTTGGCAATCACAGAGGTCAGACGTTTCTTGTAGTTGGCCACCAGGTTTGCACACATCTCAGGAGGGATTTTGTCCCACTCCTCTTTGCAGATCTTCTACAAGTCATTAAGGTTTCGAGGCTGACGTTTGGCAACTCGAACCTTCAGCTCCCTCCACAGATTTTCTATGGGATTAAAGTCTGGAGACTGGCTAGGCCACTCCAGGACCTTAATGTGCTTCTTCTTGAGCCACTCCTTTGTTGCCTTGGCCGTGTGTTTTGGGTCATTGTCATGCTGGAATACCCATCCACGACCCATTTTCAATGCCCTGGCTGAGGTAAGGAGGTTCTCACCAAAAATTTGACAGTACATGGCCCCGTCCATCGTCCCTTTGATGCGGTGAAGTTGTCCTGTCCCCTTAGCAGAAAAACACCCCCAAAGCATAATGTTTCCACCTCCATGTTTGACGGTGGGGATGGTGTTCTTGGGGTCATAGGCAGCATTCCTCCTCCTCCAAACGAGTTGAGTTAATGCCAAAGATCTCCATTTTGGTCTCATCTGACCACAACACTTCCACCCAGTTGTCCTCTGAATCATTCAGATGTTTATTGGCAAACTTCAGACGGGCATGTATATGTGCTTTGTTGAGCAGGGGGACCTTGCGGACGCTGCAGGATTTCAGTCCTTCACGGTGTAGTGTGGTACCAATTGTTTTCTTGGTGACTATGATCCCAGCCGCCTTGAGATCATTGACAAGATCCTCCCGTGTAGTTCTGGGCTGATTCCTCACCGTTCTCATAATCATTGCAACTCCACGAGGTGAGATCTTGCATGGAGCCCCAGGCCGAGGGAGATTGCAGCTCTTTTGTGTTTATTCCATTTGCGAATAATCGCACCAACTGTTGTCACCTTCTCACCAAGCTGCTTGGAAATGGTCTTGTAGCCCATTCCAAACTTGTGTATGTCTACAATCTTGTCCCTGACATCCTTGGAGAGCTCTTTGGTCTTGGCCATGGTGGAGAGTTTGGAATCTGATTGATTGATTGCTTCTTTAGACAGGTGTCTTTTATACAGGTAACTCTTAAAGGGAGTGCTCCTAATCTCAGCTTGTTACCTGTATAAAAGACACCTGGGAGCGAGAGATCTTTCTGATTGAGAGGGGGTCAAATACTTATTTCCCTCATTAAAATGCAAATCAAATTATAACAATTTGACATGCGTTTTTCTGGATTTCTTTGTTGTTATTCTGTCTCTCACTGTTCAAATAAACCTACCATTAAAATTATAGAGTGAGCATTTCTTCGTCAGTGGGCAAAGGTACAAAATCAGCAGGGGATCAAATACTTTTTTCCCTCACCGTACATGTGTAGTACATATGTAGTAGCTATACATATGAAGTAGCTACACATATAGTAGCTATACATATGTAGTAGCTACTACATGTAGTCGCTACACATGTGTAGTAACTACACATGTAGTAGCTACACATGTAGTAGCTACACATGTAGTAGCTACACATGTGTAGTAACTACACATGTAGTAGCTACACATGTAGTAGCTACACATGTGTAGTAACTACACATGTAGTAGCTACACATGTAGTAGCTACACATGTGTAGTAACTACACATGTAGTAGCTACACATGTGTAGTAACTACACATGTAGTAGCTACACATGTAGTAGCTACACATGTGTAGTAACTACACATGTAGTAGCTACACATGTAGTAGCTACACATGTGTAGTAACTACACATGTAGTAGCTACACATGTAGTAGCTACACATGTAGTAGCTACACATGTGTAGTAACTACACATGTGTAGTAGCTACACATGTAGTAGCTACTACATGTGTAGTAACTACACATGTAGTAGCTACATATGTAGTAACTACACATATGTAGTAACTACACATGTGTAGTAGCTACACATGTGTAGTTACTACTACAGAAAGATCCCCAGTGTAGCCCACGTATACTCTTTGAGGCCGTCCATAAATGACGTCACGCGCCTAGGGGGGAGAGGGGGGGGGGTGGTCAGACATTTGCGAAGATGTGTGATAAGGGGGGGGGGGGTTGAGAAATGTGACGTCACATTGCGCAACTTTAAATAAATATAGACAACACGTTCTAATTAATGAAATAGACGTTTTGTGAAAGGTTTTCTCCTACAACATCAGAGTGCAGCTCCACATTAAATATGCACTACAATGACAAATACTTTAAAACGATTTCAAGCATGTTTTATTTTTTTTGGTGGAGGTGGGGGGGGGCGGGGCAGAGCTTTGTGACGTCATATTTGAGGGGGGGTTGAATTTTTGTGACGTCGTGTGACGGAGGAGGGGGGGTCAAAAACCGTCCAAAATCGCGTGACGTCATTTATGGACAGCCCCTTTGGGGCAAGGGCTGTTCGCGAGCACCTATTAAGGCATGCGTGGCACACGAGGGGGTGGGTGGCCAGCACCAAGTCCGGCCGCCTTTGTCTCTCCTAGCAGCGATATTTACACCACCTGTTACTCATTTGAGGCTGAGTCGACCGAGGGGAGGCCTAGGACCGGTTCAGATAGTAGCCGCCACTGTGATTAGTCGTGAGCGGGAATCCAACTCGGGTCTTTTGCCGCGTTCGCAGAGGAATGCACTCACCGCTGGTCTATGGGCAGTGTTGAGTCTATGGGCAGTGTTGAGTCTATGGGCAGTGTTAGTCTATGGGCAGTGTTGAGTCTATGGGCAGTGTTGAGTCTATGGGCAGTGTTAGTCTATGGGCAGTGTTGAGTCTATGGACGGTGTTGAGTCTATGGGCAGTGTTAGTCTATGGGCAGTGTTGAGTCGATGGGCAGTGTTAGTCTATGGGCAGTGTTGAGTCTATGGACGGTGTTGAGTCTATGGGCAGTGTTAGTCTATGGGTAGTGTTGAGTCTATGGGCAGTGTTGAGTCTATGGGTAGTGTTGAGTCTATGGGCAGTGTTGAGTCTATGGGCAGTGTTGAGGCTATGGGCAGTGTTGAGTCTATGGGTAGTGTAGAGTCTATGGGCAGTGTTTAGTCTATGGGCAGTGTTGAGTCTATGGGCAGTGTTGAGTCTATGGGTAGTGTTGAGTCTATGGGCAGTGTTGAGTCTATGGGCAGTGTTGAGTCTATGGGCAGTGTTGAGTCTATGGGCAGTGTTGAGTCTATGGGTAGTGTTGAGTCTATGGGCAGTGTTGAGTCTATGGGCAGTGTTGAGTCTATGGGCAGTGTTGAGTCTATGGGTAGTGTTGAGTCTATGGGCAGTGTTGAGTCTATGGGCAGTGTTGAGTCTATGGACGGTGTTGAGTCTATGGGCAGTGTTGAGTCTATGGGTAGTGTTGAGTCTATGGGCAGTGTTGAGTCTATGGGCAGTGTTGAGTCTATGGGCAGTGTTGAGTCTATGGGTAGTGTTGAGTCTATGGGCAGTGTTGAGTCTATGGGCAGTGTTGAGTCTATGGACGGTGTTGAGTCTATGGGCAGTGTTGAGTCTATGGGCAGTGTTAGTCTATGGGCAGTGTTGAGTCTATGGCTAGTGTTAGTCTATGGGCAGTGTTGAGTCTATGGGTAGTGTTAGTCTATGGGCAGTGTTGAGTCTATAGGCAGTGTTGAGTCTATGGGTAGTGTTGAGTCTATGGGTAGTGTTAGTCTATGGGCAGTGTATTCTTGGTTCTATCGCTAAAGTCACGTAGAAGGCAAACAATAAAATACTAAAAATATAAAACAATAAAATTCTCACGACGTTTCGACTGCAACACAAGCAATCATCAGGTGTGAAAACCACAGCAATATTTTTTTTTGAAAAAAGTGGCGTATTTTTAACGTTAGCACCATGGAGAGCGATTTGGCAGTTATTCAGATGGACGATTCCATCTATGTTCGGAAAAGAGGAGGGGGGAGACGAAAATAATGGATGTGGTCTGAAAGCCACCGTAAGCGTGAACAATCAATTAAGACCCGAAATGGTTTATCAACTCCTTCCAATGATTGCTAAGCCAGAATCCATCTTCTCAGTTGAAATTGTCTCTGTGTTTGTATATGTGGATGGCCTCATGAACGAATCTCTCATGGTAGCCGGATGGCTTGCAGAGAACCTCCGTCTTGGAGAAGTCAATGTCATGTGAGCCCACTGAATTAAAACAGTGATCTGCCACGGCTGATGTGTTCATCCTACCGTGTTTCAAGTCTGCCTTATGTTCACGGATGCGGTCCGAGATATGTCGTTTGGTTTCTCCAATGTAGCTGCTACCACAGAGGCAACTCATTTTGTAGACGCCCGGGTACTATATGTCTGGAACCACATCTTTTACAGATGGAACCAGATCACGGATTTTATGTACTGTGTTGGATTTTGGAGATCTTTTTTGTGACCCCCGCAACGCAGGGTAAGGTGATGGTTTTGAATTGCTCCTCAAGAGGATTCTTCTTCATGGCTGGAGTGATGGCTTTGCGGATTGTGAAGTCGGAGTAGCCATTAGCCTTGAGAGCTTGGTGTACGTGCTAGAGTTCAATGGCAATGTGTTCCTGGTCGGAAATGCATTGGGCTCTATGGTATAGAGTCTTGATGAGGGAATTCTTCTGGGATGGATGGTGGTGGGAATCCGGGTATATCAGTATGCAGTTCCCCCCTGGTGAGACACTGATTAGTCTATGGGCAGTGTTGAGTCTATGTGGGTAGTGTTAGTCTATGGGCAGTGTTGAGTCTATGGGTAGTGTTAGTATAAGGGTAGTGTTGAGTCTATGGGCAGTGTTATACTATGGGCAGTGTTGAGTCTATTGGCAGTGTTGAGTCTTTGGACAGTGTCGAGTCTATGGGTAGTGTTAAGTCTACAGGTAGTGTAGGTTAGTGTTGTTGTAGGTTAGTGTTGTTGTAGGTTAGTGTTATTGTTGGTATAGGTTAGTGTTGTTGTAGGTTAGTGTTGTTGTAGGTTAGTATTGTTGTAGGTTAGTGTTGTTGTTGGTGTAGGTTAGTGTTGTTGTAGGTTAGTGTTGTTGTAGGTTAGTATTGTTGTATGTTAGTGTTGTTGTATGTTTGTGTGGTTGTAGGTTAGTGTTGTTGTAGGTTAGTGTTGTTGTTGTAGGTTCGTGTTGTTGTAGGTTAGTGTTGTTGTAGGTTAGTATTGTTGTATGTTAGTGTTGTATGTTTGTGTGGTTGTAGGTTAGTGTTGTTGTAGGTTATTGTTGTTGTTGTAGGTTAGTGTAGTTGTAGGTTAGTGTTGTTGTTGTAGGTTAGTGTAGTTGTAGGTTAGTGTAGTTGTAGGTTAGTGTAGTTGTAGGTTAGTGTTGTTGTAGGTTAGTGTTGTTGTAGATTAGTGTTGTTGTAGGTTAGTGTTGTTGTAGGTTAGTGTAGTTGTAGGTTACTGTTGTTGTTGTAGGTTAGTGTAGTTGTAGGTTAGTGTTGTTGTAGGTTAGTGTAGTTGTAGGTTAGTGTAGTTGTAGGTTAGTGTTGTTGTAGGTTAGTGTAGTTGTAGGTTAGTGTAGTTGTAGGTTAGTGTTGTTGTAGATTAGTGTTGTTGTAGGTTAGTGTTGTTGTAGGTTAGTGTAGTTGTAGGTTAGTATTGTTGTAGGTTAGTATTCTTGTAGGTTAGTGTTGTTGTAGGTTAGTATTGTTGTAGGTTAGTATTGTTGTAGGTTAGTGTTGTTGTAGGTTAGTGTTGTTGTTGTAGGTTCGTGTTGTTGTAGGTTAGTGTAGTTGTAGGTTAGTGTTGTTGTAGGTTAGTGTTGTTGTAGGTTAGTGTTGTTGTAGGTTAGTGTTGTTGTAGGTTAGTGTTGTTGTAGGTTTGTGTTGTTGTAGGTTAGTGTTGTTGTAGGTTAGTATTGTTGTTGTTGTAGGTTAGTGTTGTTGTAGGTTAGTGTTATTGTAGGTTAGTGTCGTTGTAGGTTAGTATTGTTGTATGGTAGTGTTGTTGTAAGTTAGTGTTGTTGTAGGTTAGTGTTATTGTAGGTTAGTGTAGTTGTAAGTTAGTGTTGTTGTAGGTTAGTGTTGTTGTAGGTTAGTGTTGTTGTAGGTTAGTGTTGTTGTAGGTTCGTGTGGTTGTAGGTTAGTATTGTTGTATGTTAGTGTTGTTGTAGGTTCGTGTGGTTGTAGGTCAGTGTTGTTGTAGGTTAGTGTAGTTGTAGGTTGTTGCTGTAGGTTAGTGTAGTTGTAGGTTAGTGTTGTTGTTGTTGGTTAGTGTTGTTGTTGGTTAGTGTAGTTGTAGGTTAGTGTAGTTGTAGGTTAGTGTAGTTGTAGGTTAGTGTAGTTGTAGGTTAGTGTTGTTGTAGATTAGTGTTGTTGTAGGTTAGTGTTGTTGTAGGTTAGTGTAGTTGTAGGTTAGTATTGTTGTAGGTTAGTATTCTTGTAGGTTAGTGTTGTTGTAGGTTAGTATTGTTGTAGGTTAGTGTTGTTGTAGGTTAGTGTTGTTGTTGTAGGTTCGTGTTGTTGTAGGTTAGTGTAGTTGTAGGTTAGTGTTGTTGTAGGTTAGTGTTGTTGTAGGTTAGTGTTGTTGTAGGTTAGTGTTGTTGTAGGTTAGTGTTGTTGTAGGTTTGTGTTGTTGTAGGTTAGTGTTGTTGTAGGTTAGTATTGTTGTTGTTGTAGGTTAGTGTTGTTGTAGGTTAGTGTTATTGTAGGTTAGTGTCGTTGTAGGTTAGTATTGTTGTATGGTAGTGTTGTAGGTTAGTGTAGTTGTAAGTTAGTGTTGTTGTAGATTAGTGTTGTTGTAGGTTAGTGTTGTTGTAGGTTAGCATTGTTGGTGTAGGTTGTTGCTGTAGGTTAGTGTAGTTGTAGGTTAGTGTTGTTGTTGTTGGTTAGTGTTGTTGTTGGTTAGTGTAGTTGTAGGTTAGTGTAGTTGTAGGTTAGTGTAGTTGTAGGTTAGTGTAGTTGTAGGTTAGTGTTGTTGTAGGTTAGTATTGTTGTATGTTTGTGTTGTTGTATGTTAGTATTGTTGTAGGTTTGTTGTTGTTGTAGGTTAGTGTTGTTGTAGGTTAGTATTGTTGTAGGTTAGTGTAGTTGTAGGTTAGTGTAGTTGTAGGTTAGTGTTGTTGTAGGTTAGTGTTGTTGTAGGTTAGTGTTATTGTAGGTTAGTGTTGTCATAGGTTAGTGTTGTTGTAGGTTAGTGTTGTTGTAGGTTAGTGTTGTTGTAGGTTAGTTTTGTTGTAGGTTAGTGTTGTTGTAGGTTAGTGTTGTTGTAGGTTCGTGTTGTTGTAGGTTAGTTTAGTTGTAGGTTAGTGTAGTTGTAGGTTAGTGTTGTTGTAGGTTAGTGTAGTTGTAGGTTAGTGTTGTTGTAGGTTAGTGTTGTTGTAGGTTAGTGTAGTTGTAGGTTAGTGTAGTTGTAGGTTAGTGTTGTTGTAGGTTAGTATTGTTGTAGGTTAGTGTTGTTGTAGGTTGGTGTTGTTGTAGGTTAGTGTTGTTGTAGGTTAGTGTAGTTGTAGGTTAGTGTTGTTGTAGGTTAGTGTTGTTGTAGGTTAGTGTTGTTGTATGGTAGTGTTGTTGTAGGTTAGTGTAGTTGTAGGTTAGTGTTGTTGTTGTAGGTTAGTGTAGTTGTAGGTTAGTGTTGTTGTAGGTTCGTGTTGTTGTAGGTTAGTGTTGTTGTAGGTTAGTTTTGTTGTAGGTTAGTGTTGCTGTAGGTTAGTGTTGTTGTAGGTTAGTGTTGTTGTAGGTTAGTGTTGTTGTAGGTTAGTGTTGTTGTAGGTTAGTGTAGTTGTTGTATGGTAGTGTTATTGTAGGTTAGTGTAGTTGTAGGTTAGTGTTGTTGTAGGTTAGTGTTGTTGTAGGTTGGTGTTGTTGTAGGTTAGTGTTGTTGTAGGTTAGTGTTGTTGTAGGTTAGTGTTGTTGTAGGTTAGTGTTGTTGTAGGTTAGTGTTGTTGTTGTTGTAGGTTAGTGTTGTTGTAGGTTGGTATTGTTGTATGGTAGTGTTGCTGTAGGCTAGTGTTGTTGTATGTTAGTGTTGTTGTAGGTTAGTTTAGTTGTTGTAGGTTAGTGTTGTTGTAGGTTAGTGTTGTTGTAGGTTAGTGTTGTTGTAGGTTAGTGTAGTTGTAGGTTAGTGTTGTTGTAGGTTAGTGTTGTTGTAGGTTAGTGTTATTGTAGGTTAGTGTTGTTGTAGATTAGTGTAGTTGTAGGTTAGTGTTGTTGTAGGTTAGTGTTGTTGTAGGTTAGTTTTGTTGTAGGTTAGTGTAGTTGTAGGTTAGTGTTGTTGTAGGTTAGTGTTGTTGTAGGTTAGTGTAGATGTAGGTTAGTGTTGTTGTAGGTTAGTGTTGTTGTAGGTTAGTGTAGTTGTTGTATGGTAGTGTTATTGTAGGTTAGTGTAGTTGTAGGTTAGTGTTGTTGTAGGTTAGTGTTGTTGTAGGTTAGTGTAGTTGTAGGTTAGTGTTGTTGTAGGTTAGTGTAGTTGTAGGTTAGTGTAGTTGTTGTATGGTAGTGTTATTGTAGGTTAGTGTAGTTGTAGGTTAGTGTTGTTGTAGGTTAGTGTTGTTGTAGGTTAGTGTAGTTGTAGGTTAGTGTTGTTGTAGGTTAGTGTTGTTGTAGGTTAGTGTAGTTGTTGTATGGTAGTGTTATTGTAGGTTAGTGTAGTTGTAGGTTAGTGTTGTTGTAGGTTAGTGTTGTTGTAGGTTAGTGTAGTTGTAGGTTAGTGTTGTTGTAGGTTAGTGTAGTTGTAGGTTAGTGTAGTTGTAGGTTAGTGTTGTTGTAGGTTAGTGTAGTTGTAGGTTAGTGTTGTTGTAGGTTAGTGTTGTTGTAGGTTAGTGTTGTTGTAGGTTAGTGTTGTTGTAGGTTAGTGTTGTTGTAGGTTATTGTTGTTGTTGTAGGTTAGTGTTGTTGTAGGTTGGTATTGTTGTAGGTTAGTATTGTTGTATGGTAGTGTTGTTGTAGGCTAGTGTTGTTGTATGTTAGTGTTGTTGTAGGTTAGTTTAGTTGTTGTAGGTTAGTGTTGTTGTAGGTTAGTGTAGTTGTAGGTTAGTGTTGTTGTAGGTTAGTGTTGTTGTAGGTTAGTGTTGTTGTAGGTTAGTGTTGTTGTAGGTTAGTGTTGTTGTTGTAGGTTAGTGTTGTTGTAGGTTGGTAATGTTGTTGGTTAATGTTGTTGAAGGTTAGTGTTGTTGTTGTAGGTTAGTGTTGTTGTAGGTTAGTGTTGTTGTAGGTTAGTATTGTTGTATGTTAGTGTTGTATGTTTGTGTGGTTGTAGGTTAATGTTGTTGTAGGTTGGTGTTGTAGGTTAGTGTTGTTGTAGGTTAGTGTTGTTGTAGGTTAGTGTTTTTGTAGGTTAGTGTTGTTGTAGGTTAGTGTAGTTGTAGGTTAGTGTTGTTGTAGGTTAGTGTTGTTGTAGGTTTGTGTTGTTGTTGTAGGTTAGTGTTGTTGTTGTTGGTGTAGGTTAGTGTTGTTGTAGGTTAGTATTGTTGTATGTTAGTGTTGTATGTTTGTGTGGTTGTAGGTTAATGTTGTTGTAGGTTGGTGTTGTTGGTTAGTGTTGTTGTAGGTTAGTATTGTTGTAGGTTAGTGTTGTTGTAGGTTAGTATTGTTGTAGGTTAGTGTTGTTGTAGGTTAGTGTTGTTGTTTTTAGTGTTGTTGTTGCAGGTTAGTGTTGTACAGCACTACACCGGTGTGTGTGTGTTGAAGAGTGAACCCGCTACAACATTTAGAATTCCGAGTCGCGTGACGTTTCGGCGGTAATTACAACAACAACAATCAGCATCAGCAGGCTGTCCACCTGATGTTGGCAGTTGTAATTACTGGCGAAACGTCGTTCCCTAATAGTAAATGTTGCAGTGGGTAAGTGGATGTATGAATAAATGGGTGAGTAAGTGGGTAGATGGGTGAGTGAGTGGATGTATGAATGAGTGGGTAGATGGGTGGGTGGGTGAGTGGCTGTATGAATGAGTGGGTGGGTGAGTGAGTGGGTCGATGGGTGGGTGGGTGAGTGGTTGTATAAATGAGTGAGTGGGTAGATGGGTGGGTGAGTCGCTGTATGAATGAGTGGGTGAGTGAGTGAGTAGATGGGTGAGTGGGTGTGTGAGTGGCTGTATGAATGAGTGGGTGAGTGAATGGGTAGATAGGTGGGTGGGTGAGTGGCTGTATAAATGAGTGAGTGGGTAGATGGGTGAGTGAGTGGGTAGATGGGTGGGTGAGTGGCTGTATGAATGAGTGGGTGAGTGAATGGGTAGATGGGTGGGTGGGTGAGTGGCTGTATGAATGAGTGGGTGAGTGAATGGGTAGATGGGTGGGTGGGTGAGTGGCTGTATGAATGAGTGGGTGAGTGAGTAGATGTGTGGGTGAGTGGCTGTATGAATGGGTGGGTGAGTGGGTAGATGTATGAGTGAGTGGGTAGATGGGTGGGTGAGTGGCTGTATGAATGAGTGGGTGAGTGAGTGAGTAGATGGGTGAGTGGGTGTGTGAGTGGCTGTATGAATGAGTGGGTGAGTGAATGGGTAGATGGGTGGGTGGGTGAGTGGCTGTATGAATGAGTGGGTGAGTGAGTAGATGTGTGGGTGAGTGGCTGTATGAATGAGTGAGTGGGTAGATGTGTGGGTGAGTGGCTGTATGAATGAGTGAGTGGGTAGATGGGTGGGTGAGTGGCTGTATGAATGAGTGGGTGAGTGAGTAGATGTGTGGGTGAGTGGCTGTATGAATGAGTGGGTGAGTGGGTAGATGTGTGGGTGAGTGGCTGTATGAATGAGTGAGTGAGTAGATGTGTGAGTGAGCGAGCGAGCGAGTGTGCAAGTGGGTAATGAGTGTATGGAGTAGGTGAGGCAGGGTGCAACGCGTTCCGTACACCCGAGCGAGGAGAGTTTCGGGAAAGCTTCGGGCGGGGGGAGGGCAGAGGGGGGGAACAGCGACGATGGGAGACGGAATTCTAGCCGTGACGCTTCTACAATTATTCCCCCTTTTTTCTCAATCACTCTAAAAAAAATTCTCGCCATTCCAGCCGCCCCCCCCAAATCCCACAGCCCCCCCCCTCATTCCCTAGCCCCCCCCTCCCCGTCTCTCCCCCCCCCCCCATGCCCCCCCCCACTTTTACCCCTCTCACTCCCTCCCTGTCCGCGTCAGTGACGCGAGGTCAGAGGGCACTCGATCATTTGTGTCACAGGATTTAGATCAAGCGGCCGCGCCGCATCTGGAACCTCTTGGAGCTCGTGTCGAACCCAGGCGCTGGTAGGAGGGGTGGGGTGGGTGGGTGGGTGGGGAGGTAGCGGGGGGTTTGGTGGGGAGAGGGTGGGTGGGGGTGTGAATGCGTGGGCCTCCCCTCTCGCGCCTTGCCAAGCAGCCGTGTAATAGCGACTCCTCGCTTTGGTCCTCTCGACGCTTCGTCTTCGTTTATCTTCAACGCGCGAATTGGAAGCGATGGTGAGATTAACGCGAGTTTTACCCCCTGCCGTGGTGCATGGTGGAGGGGTAACCCTATGCCCCCCCCACACACACACACACCCTAAATCATCCCCCCACTCTCACACACCATCTCCCTCCCACCACACTCCGCCAGCTCAACCACTCTTCCCACCCATCAAACACACACCCCGGCTGTTACATCACCACCACCACCACCATCATCACCAGCACCACCACCACCACCACCATCATCACCAGCACCACCACCACCACCACCATCATCACCAGCACCACCAGAACCACCACCATCATCACCAGCACCACCATCATTATCACCACCACCACCATCGTCATCACCACCACCATCATCATCACCAGCACCACCACCATCATCACCAGCACAACCACCATCGTCATCACCAGCACCACCACCATCATTATCACCACCACCACCGTCATCACCAGCATCACTACCATCATTATCACCACCACCACCATCGTTCATCACCAGCACCACCACCATCATTATCACCATCACCACCACCATCATTATCACCACCACCACCACCATCATCACCAGCACCACCACCATCATTATCACCACCACCACCATCGTCATCACCAGCACCACCACCATCATTATCACCACCACCACCGTCATCACCAGCATCACTACCATCATTATCACCACCACCACCATCGTCATCACCAGCACCACCACCATCATTATCACCATCATCACCACCACCATCATTATCACCACCACCATCATCACCAGCACCACCACCATCATTATCACCACCACCACCATCGTCATCACCAGCACTACCACCATCATTATCACCATCACCACCACCATCGTCATCACCAGCACCACTACCATCATTATCACCATCACCACCATCGTCATCACCAGCACCACCACCATCATTATCACCACCACCACCATCGTCATCACCAGCACTACCACCATCATTATCACCATCACCACCACCATCGTCATCACCAGCACCACTACCATCATTATCACCATCACCACCATCGTCATCACCAGGACCACCACCATCATTATCACCAGCTCCACCACCATCATCACCAGCACCACCACCATCATTATCACCACTACCATCATTATCACCACCACCACCACCGTCATCACCAGCACCACCACCATCATTATCACCACCACCACCATCGTCATCGTCAGCAGAAGTTGCCATGAAACGATGACCCCTCCCCTCCAAGACCCCCCTGTGCGCCCCCCCCCCCCTCTCTCATCCACCTATCACCCCCGCCCCTCTCTCCCTCCACGATGACGACATCCACCCGTGGGGGGCCACCCCGCCCCTTCCCCCCACCACGAACTAACCCCCCCCCCCTTGTCCACTCATCAACCAACTCGCTCCTTCCGAACATCATCAATCAGCAGCAGCAGTTGTTGTTGTTATATATTTACCGCCCCCATTCACTCCTCTCCCCTCCACCTCCTCTCCCCTCCACCTCCTCTCCCTGCCACTCCTCTCCCAGCCCTCCTCCCCATCCACCCCCTCTCTCCTCCCACCTCCTCTCCCCTCCACCTCCTCTCCCCTCCACTTCCTCTCCCCTCCACCTCCTCTCCCCTCCACCTCCTCTCCCATCCACCTCCTCTCTCATCCACCTCCTCTGCCCTCCACCTCCTCTCCCCTCCACCTCCTCTCCCTTCCACCTCCTCTCCCCTCCACCTCCTCTCCCTCCACCTCCTCCCCTCCACCTCCTCTCCCCTCCACTTCCTCTCCCCTCCACCTCCTCTCCCCTCCACCTCCTCTCCCCTCCACCTCCTCTCCCCTCCACCTCCTCTCCCCTCCACCTCCTCTCCCCTCCACCTCCTCTCCCTGCCACCTCCTCTCCCTGCCACCTCCTCTCCCCTCCACCTCCTCTCCCCCTCCACCTCCTCTCCCCTCCACCTCCTCTCCCCTCCACCTCCTCTCCCTGCCACCTCCTCTCCCCTCCACCTCCTCTCCCCTCCACCTCCTCTCCCCTCCACCTCCTCTCCCATCCACCTCCTCTCCCCTCCACCTCCTCTCCCCTCCACCTCCTCTCCCCTCCACTTCCTCTCCCCTCCACCTCCTCTCCCCTCCACCTCCTCTCCCCTCCACCTCCTCTCCCCTCCACCTCCTCTCCCCTCCACCTCCTCTCCCCTCCACCTCCTCTCCTGCCACCTCCTCTCCCTGCCACCTCCTCTCCCCTCCACCTCCTCTCCCCTCCACCTCCTCTCCCCTCCACCTCCTCTCCCCTCCACCTCCTCTCCCTGCCACCTCCTCTCCCCTCCACCTCCTCTCCCCTCCACCTCCTCTCCCCTCCACCTCCTCTCCCTGCCACCTCCTCTCCCTGCCACCTCCTCTCCCCCTCCACCTCCTCTCCCCTCCACCTCCTCTCCCCTCCACCTCCTCTCCCCTCCACCTCCTCTCCCTGCCACCTCCTCTCCCCTCCACCTCCTCTCCCCTCCACCTCCTCTCCCCTCCACTTCCTCTCCCCTCCACCTCCTCTCCCTGCCACCTCCTCTCCCCGCCACCTCCTCTCCCTGCCACCTCCTCTCCCTGCCACCTCCTCTCCCCTCCACCCCTCCCCTATCCACCCATCAGTCTCAAGGCGAAGGCCCCCCACCCCCCCCCCCCCCCCCCCCCCGCTATAGCACTACACGACTGTGAGCGAGCAGCACCCAATCAAGGCCCGGACGGCACGCGAGGGGGCCGGTTGGCGAGCGCCACGCCCGACCGCCTTTGTCTCCCCGGTCGCGATGTCTACACGTCTCGGCGTGAGGGCCCAGGCACCGGTTTCGGCGAAACGTCGCTGGCGTTTTAGACGCGAGAGGGGACCCGAACTCGCATGGCCTGCTTCGTAGCGCAGCGCGCTAACCGCGGCGCCACCGCTCCCCCCATCCATCACTTATCCCCCCACCCCACCGACTGCGTTCACGCATTCACCGGCGGCGTCTCCTGCCATCACCGTCAGTGATGCGAACGGGTAAGAAGCGCAGACCCTGAATTTGCTCTCTCAAGGCCACTGCCGCCGTTGGAAGGGGCCCTCCAGGTGGAGGAGGATACAGCGAGGGGCCTATTCTCAAGACTTTCTCTCTCTCTCTCTCACGTTGACGATACGTCTTGCAATTTAAACTGTAAACTATTCGCTTTTTATTTCACCAGGTAAGGACCCCACAGAGCTATGAAGTGGCTCTTTTTGCGGAAGCGATCACCTGGCTATCATCAATGATAGCTCGACCAATTGGCTTATCATCATAATCATCATCACGGCGAAATGTACAGCAGCCAAATATTCTGAAGGCGTTGGTGTTGCTGTTAAACGTGGAGGGGGGAGAACCGGAGGACCCGGAGGAAAAAATCCACGCGACCACGGGGAGAGAGAGAGACACGCAAACTCCAAATATACAGCAGCAGGCGTCAGGGTCGGGATCGAACCCACGACCTCCTGTATACCAGGCGAGGTAGTTAACATCTCGTAGCCACCGTGATGATGATGATGATGAGAGAGAGACACCCTCAAACTCCAAATATACAGCAGCAGGCGTCAGGGTCAGGATCGAACCCACGACCTCCTGTAGACCAAGCGAGGTAGTTAACATCTCATAGCCACCGTGATGATGATGAGAGAGAGAGACACCCTCAAACTCCAAATATACAGCAGCAGGCGTCAGGGTCGGGATCGAACCCACGACCTCCTGCATACCAGGCGAGGTAGTTAACATCTCATAGCCACCGTGATGATGATGATGAGAGACGGAGACAAGCAAACTCCAAATGTACAGCAGCAGGCGTCAGGGTCGGGATCGAACCCACGACCTCCTGCACACCAGGCGAGGTAGTTAACATCTCCTAGCCACCGTGATGATGATGAGAGAGAGAGACACGCAAACTCCAAATATACAGCAGCAGGCGTCAGGGTCAGGATCGAACCCACGACCTCCTGTAGACCAGGCGAGGTAGTTAACATCTCCTAGCCACCGTGATGATAATGATGAGAGAGAGACACGCGAACTCCAAATATACAGCAGCAGGCGTCAGGGTCGGGATCGAACCCACGACCTCCTGCACACCAGGCGAGGTAGTTAACATCTCTTAACCACCGTGATGATGAGAGAGAGACACGCAAACTCCAAATGTACAGCAGCAGGCATTGTCAGGGTCGGGATCGAACCCACGACCTCCTGCATACCAGGCGAGGTAGTTAACATCTCCTAGCCACCGTGATGATGATGATGAGAGAGAGACACGCAAACTCCAAATGTACAGCAGCAGACGTCAGCGTAGGGATCGAACCTACGACCTCCTGCACACCAGGCGAGGTAGTTAACATCTCCTAGCCACCGTGATGATGATGAGAGAGACACGCAAACTCCAAATGTACAGCAGCAGGCGTCAGGGTCGGGATCGAACCCACGACCTCCTGTATACCAGGCGAGGTAGTTAACATCTCATAGCCACCGTGCAAGAAGAGATGGGCGTACCCACACTTCTCCCCACCGGCACGCGACCTCTCGATCATCGAACTTCACTGCGGTGAAACAGAAACCCGCTCCCCAAACTGCCGCGTGGAGACAAAGGCGGGTTGGTGTTTGGGGAGAGGAGATTTTAGACTCGACATCACGCGTTGAGATCAAGCGGGGGCGAAGGAGAGAAGAGAGGGGGGGCTTGAGAACCTGCGGCTCTTTGAGTGACCGCATCCGTGGACATTCACTTATTGAGGGGATCGCCATCATCTGATATTGCCCCCGTGGCATTGTGGGAGCTTTTAAAAATAAATTATTTTGGGGGGGGGGGGGGTTTGAGACGGGGGGGGGGGGGTCTATCGTCTTTATACTTTTTGTGGCGAATTCGAACGGAAACCAAATGGCTCGACTTGTCGTCTTCGGTGGTGGCTGAGATTGGTTGAGATGACTTTTTGTTTTGCTGCTCTGAATGTCCACGCGATGATAAGCCACCGCGTTGAGAAACCGGTAACCCGTTCCAGTTGGAATTTGTTTTTGCAATGAATGTGCCATGGTGGCTAGGAGATGTTAACCACCTCGCCTGGTATACAGGAGGTCGTGGGTTCGATCCCTACGCTGACGCCTGCTGCTGCTGTATATTTGGAGTTTGCGGTGTCTCTCTCTCGCCGTGGTGGCGTGGATTTTTCTCCAAGTCCCTCGGTTCCCCCCCCCACCCCCCTCTGTGTTTAGAATCAACATCACGCCTTTAGAGTATTTGCCTGATGTTAAATAATGTCCACTTGATGATGATGATAATGATGACCGCGAAAAGCCACTTCGTTGAGCGATCATTTGTGATGGCCAGGTCGCTTCTGAAAAAAATAAAATCGAATAGCTCAATGGGGCCTTACGTGGTAAAATAAAAAGTTCAGTTTAATTTGTATATCTTTAAGTTATTTGTTTCACTTTCCATTACCTTGCAACTCATATCGTTTCTAGATTTAAAGCTCATATGGTGTTGTTTGTTGGTGGAACGTTCTGAACATCCGCCCCCTGCTGGGCATCTGTGTAACGGAGCTTTTTAGCTAATCGGATTCCTCCGGTAATAAATTCTAATAATAATACAAATTCTGATTTCCGAATTTCTGATCATCGCCACCCGTAGTTTCAGCTGCCGCACCGGGGAGACGGAGTCGAAGAACCGGAGGAATTGTGGCTCGCAGGTCCGGCAATGTTGTTACTGCCGCTACCGCTACACCGGGTTAAATAAGCACACACGTTGTTGTGTTCATCTCTCGAGAGATGCTTCATTACATTTGGCGAAATCCGATGAGCTGTAAAGCAAACATTTTTTTTTTCCATCACAGATGTCCATTCGTAATTAACAGTTGCTATGGACACATTCACATCTCTCCCGAAGCAGAACTTGCGCCGAAAGCCCACGTAGGCTACACGGGGACACCTTTGTATATTGACATGTATGTGTGCATGCATGTCATCCCAAACACCCCACCGGGAGCGGTGGCGCAACGGTTAGCGCGCTGCGCTACGAACCCAGCGAGCCGGGGTTCGATTCCCGCTCACGGCCACCACCAACATCCAGGTGACGATTATTCTGAACCGGTCCTTGGGTGGGACCTCCCCTAGGTCGACTCAGCCTCAAAATGAGTACCTGTTACGGTGTGCAAAGGCGATGGCCAATCACCCACCCCCCTCGTTTGCCGTGCCAGCCTTAATCGATGCTCGCTAACAGCACTTGCCCCAACAGTCTGTTCGAGGCTACGAGGAGGATCTTTGTCTTTGTAATCCCCCCCCCCGCCCCCGGGGTCACGTGGGTTGCTGGGCCCCCACCGAGACGGCGCGCGCGCGCGCCCAGATTGCACCGGAACTCACCAATCGCGCGCGACACCCGACACTTCCGGCCGCCCCTCTAACCCCCCCCCTACCCCAATTAGCCCCTCCCCTCAACATCACCCATCTCCGTCTCCACCACCCTCTCACCCCCATCTCCCCCAGAGATCTCCACTCACCCCTCTGCTCACCACCACCACCAACCCCCTCACCGTCTCTCCACCACCATCACTCTCAGCACCATTCATTCCTCACCACCACCACCAACCCCCTCACCGTCTCTCCACCACCACCATCACTCTCAGCACCATTCATTCCTCACCACCACCACTCACCACCACCAACCCCCTCACCGTCTCTCCACCACCATCACTCTCAGCACCATTCATTCCTCACCACCACCACTCACTACCACCAACCCCCTCACCGTCTCTACACCACCATCACCACCACCACTCTCAGCACCATTCATTCCTCACCACCACCACCTCGACCACAATCATCATCGCCACCACAATTCCCCAACAACCGCGGTTCACCACGGCGCCTGTGCCAGGCTAGGTGCACTGGCAGGAGGTCACGGGGCAAACCCAGGTGCCGTTGGTTGACTGACTGAGATCACTGACAGATGCCCCTCCCCACTGTGCCGACCCTCTGCGTTTTAGCAGAGGGTTGGCGACTGCCTTCAACAGCCTCCTTCACGAGCCTCCTCCTCCTCCACGGAGGCCGATGTTGACACCGCTGGTACCGCTCATCGGCAAGTCCACTCGGCTCCACATCCTCCTTGTACCGCATCAGCTCCATCTCTTCTCTAGCCCGTGCCGCGCCCGTTCAGCCCGCTCTATCCGGCCGAACGGGAGCCAAACATCATCACCGCCATGAACTTCACGCTCCCACTATTATCGCAAAGTAAACTATTTTTATTTTAACTAGGTAAGGACCAATGAACTACGTGGCTCTTTTAGTCAGAAGCGACCTGGCCATCACGAATCACAATCACAGCCAGGTGGCTTATCGCGTGGACATTTATAGCCGCAACAACGCTCTAAACGCGCGATGTTGATTCTAAACGTGTAGGGGAAAACCGGAGGACCCGGAGAAAAATCCACGCGACCACGGAGAGAGACAGAGACACGCAAACTCCAAATATACAGCAGCAGGCGTCAGGGTCGTGATCGAACCCACGACCTCCTGTATACCAGGCGAGGTAGTTAACATCTCCTAGTCACCGTGATGATGATGAGAGAGAGACACGCAAACTCCTAATATCTATCAGGCGTCAGGGTCGGGATCGAACCCACGACCTTCTGTAGACCAGGCGAGGTAGTTAACATCTCCCAGCCACCGTGATGATGATGAGAGAGAGAGAGAGACACTGCAAACTCCAAATATACAGAAGCAGGCGTCAGTGTCGTGATCGAACCCACGACCTCCTGCATACCAGGCGAGGTAGTTAACATCTAGCCACCGTGGCGCATCCATTGCTAAAATAAATTATAACTGGAATCGGTTACCGGTTTCGCACTTATCTGAACCGGATTCTGACTGAACGTGAATCGTCAAGACGGGTTGCGCAACTCCCACCCGTGGCTTCATCCCGCGAGGAGCTTATCGACCCATCGATTAATCCCGATTATCGACAATCTATTTCAATTAATCTGATTCGATCAACCGATTAATCGGATGACGGTTAATCCGATTATCGATGTCGACTAATCCTGTAATCGATCAATAAAATAATCTGACTATCGATTACTCCGGTTATCGATTATTCAGCTCATGAGACACGGCATCAACTCTCGCGTGTGAAAAAAAGCTGCGTACTCTCAGCAGCCGTGGTCGATCCACTGCTGGATGAAGGCTCTCTGCTTCCCAAGCGCCCTTGTCCACCTCTTCACGACCCTTTGCGATGCGGCGATAGTCCACCCAGCAGCACACGAGTCGACGCAGGGTACGCATCTTATTATGCGCCACGGTGGCTAGGAGATGTTGACTACCTCGCCTGGTGTACAGGAGGTCGTGGGTTCGATCCCGACCCTGACGCCTGTTGCTGTATATTTGGAGTCTGCATGTCTCTCTCTCATCATCATCATCACGGTGGCTAGGAGATGTTAACTACCTCGCCTGGTCTACAGGAGGTCGTGGGTTCAATCCCGACCCTGACGCCTGCTGCTGTATGTTTGGAGTTTGCGTGTCTCTCTCTCATCATCAACACGGTGGCTATGAGATGTTAACTACCTCGCCTGGTCTACAGGAGCACGTGGGTTCGATCCCGACCCCGACGCCTGTTGCTGCTGCTGTATATTTGGAGTTGGCGGTGTCTCTCATCATCAACATCATCTCCCCTCCCTCCCTCCCCTGCCACACGCACAGGGGCAGCCCACCCAGGTCGCCACCGCTAATCCGCGGTGACAGCAAAGGCGACACGAGGCGCGGATGAGATCCAATTTGCGTGGGAGAAGCGAGCGGCGATCGGAAATCGACGGCGCCCCCCCCCCGCTCTCCCCCTCGATCTATGGGCGCCCTAACTCTGTTGTTGTTGTTGATGTTGTTGTTGTTGTTTGAACGATTGAGAACCCAACAGGCTGGTAAGGCTGCAGCGAAGGTGAAGAACCACTGGGTCAGGTTATCATCACACGTGTTTATTCACACTATACACACACACGTGTGTATTCACTCTTACACACACACGTTTATTCACACTATACACACACACACGTTTATTCACTCTTATACACACGTTTATTCACTCATACACACACGTGTGTATTCACTCTTACACACACACACACGTTTATTCATACTAAACACACGTTTATTCACTCTTATACACACGTTTATTCACTCATACACACACACGTGTGTATTCACTCTTACACACACGTTTATTCATACTAAACACACACGTTTATTCACACTATACACACGTTTATTCACTCATACACACACGTGTGTATTCACTCTTACACACACGTTTATTCACACTAGACACACGTTTATTCACTCTTATACACACACACACACGTGTATTCACACTATACACACACACACGTGTGTATTCACTCTTCTACACACACACGTTTATTCACTCATACACACACGTGTGTATTCACTCTTACACACACACGTTTATTCACTCTTATGCACACACACGTTTATTCACTCTTATACACACGTTTATTCACACTATATACACACACACACGTGTGTATTCACTCTTACACACACACGTTTATTCATACTACACACACACGTTTATTCACTCTTATACACACGTTTATTCACTCTTATACACACACGTGTGTATTCACTCTTACACACACACGTTTATTCACTCTTACACACACGTTTATTCACACTAGACACACGTTTATTCACACTAGACACACACGTTTATTCACTCTTATACACACACGTTTATTCAGTCTTACACACACGTGTTTATTCACTCTTATACACACACGTGTATTCAGTCTTACACACACACACGTGTATGCACTCTTATACACACACGTGTATTCAGTCTTACACACACACGTGTATTCACTCTAACACACGTTTATTCACACTATACACACGTGTAGTCACTCTTACACACATACGTTTATTCACACTACACACACACGTGTATTCACACTATACACACGTGTATTCACACTATACACACGTTTATTCACTCTTACACACACGTGTATTCACACTATACACACATTTATTCACACTATACACACGTTTATTCACACTATACACACGTTTATTCACTCTTACACACACGTGTATTCACACTATACACACATTTATTCACACTATACACACGTTTATTCACACTATACACACGTTTATTCACTCTTACACACACACGTTTATTCACACTACACACACGTTTATTCACACTATGCACACGTTTATTCACACTACACACACACGTTTAGTCACTCTTATGCACACGTTTATTCACACTATACACACGCACACACGTGTATTCACACTATACACACACGTGTATTCACACTATACACACACGTAAACACACACACACGTTTATTCACACGTATTCACACACACGTACAAACACACACGTTTATTCACACTTATACACACACGTGTATTCACACTACACACACACACGTATACACACACGTTTATTCACACTTATACACACACGTGTATTCACACTACACACACACGTATACACACACGTTAAGTCACACTTATACACACACGTGTATTCACACTACACACACACACGTATACACACACACGTTAAGTCACACTTATACACACACGTTTATTCACACTATACACACACACGTTTATTCACACTACACACACGTTTATTCACACTATACACACGTTTATTCACATTATATACACACACACACGATTATTCACACTGCACACACGCTTATTCACACGTATACACACACACACGTGCGATAGTGTAGCGGTTAGCGCGCTGCGCTATGAACCTGGCGACCCGGGTTCGATTCCCGCTCACGGCCAACACCGGTGACGATTATCTGAACCGGTCCCGGGCCTCTAGGTCGACTCAGCCTCAAATGAGTACCTGGTGCGGTGTGTAAACATCGCCACTGGGGAGACAAAGGCGGTCGCGCGTGGTGCTGGCCACCCACCCCCTCGTGTACCGTTCTGGCCTTCATAGGTGCTCGCTAACAGCACTTGCCCCTACAGTCTGTTAAGGCTACACGGGGGATCTTTATCTTTTTGTATTAGTGGTGTGTTTGTGTGTTTATGTGTATTAGTATGTTTGTGTGTATTAGTGTGTGTATATTAGTGTGTGTGTATTAGAGTGTGTGTGTATTAACTCGTGGTTTCGAGTTAATACAGGCAGAGATGGTTTCCCAAGCGAAATGCTGAGGGAGGGTGGCGTTTGTGCACAGACTGCCCTATATGACATCATAACAACAGTCTGGACCACTGGACGGGTTCCGCAGGATTGGAAGGATGCCCTGGTGGTCCCCCTTTTTAAGAAGGGGGACCGCACAGACTGTAACAACTACAGGGGCATCTCACTCCTCAGTGTGCCAGGAAAGGTCCTGGCAAGGATTATTCAGCATCGCCTTGCCAGGCACGCTGAGGAGAGGCTTGCAGAGCCCCAATGCGGTTTCAGGAAAGGGCGGTCCTGCACAGATGCCATATTTTCTGTCCGTCTGCTACAGCAGAGGTGTAGGGAATTCCAACAAGACCTACATCTCTGCTTTATTGACCTGGTCAAGGCCTATGATACCATCAGTAGGCCTGGGCTCTGGGTCGTTCTTCGTGCTTTTGGAGTACCTGACCCTCTGCTCACGATCATTAAGGACCTTCATGATGGTGAGTGGGCCCGGGTAAAACTACGTGGCCGGGAGTCAGAGCCATTCCCTGTACACCTTGGGGTGAGACAGGGATGTCCTCTGGCTCCCACATTATTTAACATCTATTTTGACCACGTAGTTCGTGAAGCCTTCAATAGCTGTACCGGGGGAATCTCCATATGGTACAGATATAATGGGAGGCTAATCGATGCCCGGGTGCGGTCAAGGGATGGCTCCCTATTGCTCAACCACGGTATGTATGCTGATGATTTGGTAATAGCTGCTCAGTCAGAGGAGGAGTTGGAGACGCTGCTGCTGAGACTGGAGCGTGCCACTAAGGGGTGGGGCCTTACCATCAGCCCCACCAAAACTAAGCACCTGCCTGGGTATTTTGTACCATCGGACACTCCACCCCCACAACTCCCAATCGGTGATGGGGCAGTTGTGGAGAGAGTGGAGAGTTTCCCATACCTGGGCAGTGTGCTTATGACTGGCTCCAGTTTAACAGCAGAGGTCTCACTCCGAATCAGTCGAGCGGCAATATATTTTCATCGGTTGCGTAACGCTGTGTGGAAGCTACCTGGTCTGTCGCTCCACACTAAGCTTCAGGTCTTCTCGGCCACGGTCATTCCTTCCCTTCTCTATGCTTGCGAAACGTGGACCCCCCTAATGGAACATCTTCGCCGGTTAGAAACATTTAGGCTGGCCTGCCTACGATCCATCCTGGGTTTAACCAGACTGGATTGTGTGAGGAGCTCACAAATCCTTGAAAGATCTGGGCAAGGTCCCATCGGTGAGCTCCTCCGGCGGGCAAGGCTGTGATGGCTGGGTCATGTAGCCCGCATGCCCAGCCACCGCATGCCGAAACAGCTTTTGTTCGGCCGGATTGAGGGGGCTAAGCGGGCGCGGCACGGGCTAGAGAAGAGATGGAGTGACGTGGTACAGGAGGACGTGGAGCTGAGTGGACTTGCCGATGACTGGTACCAGCGGTGTCAAGATCGGCCTCTGTGGAGGAGGCTCGTGAAGGACGCTACTGGGCAGTTGGAGGCAGTCGCCCTCCAACAACAACGGAGGGCGGAGGAGCGACGCTCAGAACAACGAGCGGAGCGCCGGGTGGCTAAAGCACAGCGGATTGGCACAGTAGGGGGCACAGGTGGTGCATCAGCCAGTCATCTCAGTCAGTCGACCCGTGGCACCTGGGTCTGCCCCGTGACCTCCTGCCAGCGGGCGTTCGACACTTCACGTGGCCTCAGGGTGCACATAGCCTGGCACAAGCGTCGTGGTGACGTCACCGCCACTTAGTGGCGAATGGCGGTTGTTGTTGTGTGTATTAGTGTGTGTGTATTAGTGTGTGTGTGTGTGCATTAAAGGTGACTGAGTGCATCAGTCCGTGAGTGCGCTAATGAGCGAGTGGTGCACGGGGCGTGAGATTCGCCCTCCCTCCGCCCTTCCCCTCCCCCCTTTACCCCCTCACCCCTCCCCTCCAATCCTCCTCTCCCCC
Source organism: Petromyzon marinus (assembly GCF_048934315.1). NCBI lineage: Eukaryota > Metazoa > Chordata > Hyperoartia > Petromyzontiformes > Petromyzontidae > Petromyzon > Petromyzon marinus. Next base: position 11,447,832 of record NC_133709.1, read on the forward strand.
CTCCTCCCTCCCAACACCATTCGCCACTCACACCCTAATAAACAAACACACACTAATAAACAAACAAACACTAATAAACACACTAAATTTTGATTTAAAGCTTTCGTGACTACAGTAATTCATATTCTTAGCTCTTTCGGTAAAGCCACGTTGAAGGGAAACAATAAAATATTTATTATATATTTATTTCGGTAAAGTCACGTTGAAGGGAAACAATAAAATAATAAAATATACATTATTTTATCGTTTCCCTTCAACGAAAGAGCTAAGAATATGAAACACACACTAATAAAAAACACACTAATACACAAACACACACTAATAAACACACCCTAGTGAACACACTAATAAACACAACTAATAAACATAATAAACACACCCTAATACACATAATAAACACACTAATAAACACACCCTAGTGAACACACTAATAAACACAACTAATAAACATAATAAACACACCCTAATAAACACACCCTAAAACACATAATAAACACACTAATAAACACATACTAATAAACATAATAAACACACCCTAGTGAACACACTAATAAACACAACTAATAAACATAATAAACACACCCTAATAAACATAATAAACACACACTAATAAACATAAACACACCCTAATAAACATAATAAACACACCCTAATAAACACACCCTAATAAACATAATAAACACACACTAATAAACACATACTAATAAACATAATAAACACACCCTAATAAACAAACACACCCTAATAAACACACCCTAATAAACATAATAAACACACCCTAATAAACAAACACACCCTAATAAACATAATAAACACACCCTAATAAACAAACATACACTAATAAACATAATAAACACACACTAATAAACACATACTAATAAACATAATAAACACCCTAATAAACAAACACACCCTAATAAACACACCCTAATAAACAAACACACACTAATAAACATAATAAACACACCCTAATAAACAAACATACACTAATAAACATAATAAACACACGCTAATAAACACACACTAATAAACATAATAAACACACCCTAATAAACAAACACACACTAATAAACATAATAAACACACCCTAATAAACACACCCTAATAAACATAATAAACACACCCTAATAAACAAACATACACTAATAAACATAATAAACACACGCTAATAAACACACACTAATAAACATAATAAACACACGCTAATAAACACACACTAATAAACATAATAAAGATACACTAATAAACATAATAAACGCACCCTAATAAACATAATAAACACCCTAATAAACACACGCTAATAAACATAATAAACACACCCTAATAAACAAACACACACTAATAAACATAATAAACACACACTAATAAACACATACTAATAAACATAATAAACACACCCTAATAAACAAACACACACTAATAAACATAATAAACACACACTAATAAACACACGAATAAACACACCTTAATAAACAAATACACACTAATAAACACACCCCAATAAACAAATACACCCTAATAAACATAATAAACACACACTAATAAACACACACTAATAAACACACACTAATAAACACACGAATAAACACACCCTAATAAACAAACACACTAATAAACATAATAAACACACCCTAATAAACATAATAAACACACTAATAAACACACACTAATAAACATAATAAACACACTCTCATAAACAAACACTAATAAACATAATAAACACACTACTAAACACACCCTAATAAACATAATAAACATACACTAATAAACACACCCTAATAAACATAATAAACACACACTAATAAACACACACTAATAAACATAATACACACACTAATAAACACACACTAATAAACACACCCTAATAAACATAATAAACACACACTAATAAACACACACTAATAAACATAATAAACACCCTAATAAACAAACACACCCTAATAAACACACCCTTATAAACAAACACACACTAATAAACATAATAAACACACCCTAATAAACACACGAATAAACACACCTTAATAAACAAATACACACTAATAAACACGCCCCAATAAACAAATACACCCTAATAAACATAATAAACACACACTAATAAACACAATAAACACAGTTTAACACGTAGGCTTTCGCGACCAATATTATTCATAATAAAGGTTTTTGGGTTAGATCGCGTTTATTTATAAATGTGTCGTAACCCTCCACCACCCGACACGGCCAATCAGCAAAGATAAGTGTCACGTTGACAAAAGACAAATAATTCACTACTTCAGCCCACCGGTGTGTTGAAGAGTTAATCCACATTTACAGTTTGAGTACGACGTTTCGCTGGTAAATACTTCCAGCATCATCGGGCAATTCGCCAGAATGGTAAAGCCCTCGCTTGCTCCCGGTTTTATATAGAGCAGAAGAGTGACGTCATCACTTAACTCATCAGGTGCAGTGATTAGAGGCGGAGGGGGGGGGGTAATGTAATTATATAATCGATTAGTAATCAGTCATTGGTTATGATTAGTAATGAGTTGTAGATTAGTAATTCTTTAAATCAAAATGTAATGTGTATTATTTAATAATACGCTTCCAGGCCGCACTGAGCCGGTAGCTGTCAGAGCGATTAAAGTTATTCTTGTTCCTCTCAATTTCAATGGATTCTCTAATTAGTCTTTGCCAGTAATAATTAGTTTTACACACCACTGCAACATTGTCAAAATCAATTGAGTGTCCTTGTTGACAAGCATGTTCTGCCACTGCCGACAGTTGTGTTTGAGATAATTTAATATTTCTCTGATGTTCTTTTAGTCTTACGCTGATGTTACGTCCCGTCTGCCCAATGTAGCAGCTGCCACATGAACAATTAATCCGATATACACCTTCTGTTGATAGTTTAGGTAATGCGTCTTTAGTGCAAGATACTAGTTTTTGAATTTTGTGTACTGTACCAAATCTTACTGTAATGTTTTGCTTTTGCAAAACGCGGGCTAATTTGTCAGTTACTCCTGAGATATATGGAATTTTTATTGTTTTAACAATCTGGTCGCTTTCAGTAGTATTGCTTTGCGATCGTGATTTGGCATTCAGTGCTCTGTTAATTTGAGCATTATTGTAGCCATTCTGTCGTAGTGCGTCTTTAACGTGTTTAATCTCTCTCACTAGACTCTCACCATCTGACACTGTTTTCGCCCGATGCACGAGCGTCTTAATAAGAGAGGATATATAAAACCGGGAGCAAGCGAGGGCTTTACCATTCTGGCGAATTGCCCGATGATGCTGGAAGTATTTACCAGCGAAACGTCGTACTCAAACTGTAAATGTGGATTAACTCTTCAACACACCGGTGGGCTGAAGTAGTGAATTATTTGTCTTTTGTCAACGTGACACTTATCTTTGCTGATTGGCCGTGTCGGGTGGTGGAGGGTTACGACACATTTATAAATAAACGCGATCTAACCCAAAAACCTTTATTATGAACAATAAACACACCCTAATAAACATAATAAACACACTAATAAACACACACTAAAAAACATTATAAACACACACTAATAAACACACACTAATAAACATAATAAACACACCATAATAAACATAATAAACACACACTAATAAACACACTAATAAACATAATAAACACACGCTAATAAACACGCACTAATAAATATAATAAACACACACTAATAAACATAATAAACACACTAATAAACACACACTAATAAACACACACTAATAAACACACACTAATAAACATAATAAAAACACAAGCTAATAAACACACACTAATAAACACACACTAATTAACAGACTAATAAAAACACACTAATAAACAAACACACTAATAAACACACTAATAAACATAATAAACACACTAATAAACACACACACTAATAAACACACACTAATAAACGTAAAAAACGCACACTAATAAACACACACTAATAAACACACACTAATAAACACACTAATAAACACACTAATAAACACACTAATAAACATAATACACACACTAATAAACAAACACACACTAATAAACACACATTAATAAACACACCCTATTAAACACACACTAATAAACACACCCTAATAAACACACACTAATAAACACACTAATAAACACACATTAATAAACACACCCTAATAAACACACACTAATACACATAATAAACACACTAATAAACACACCCTAATACACATAATAAACACACTAATAAACATAATAAACACACTAATAAACACACACTAATAAACATAATAAACACACCCTAATAAACACACACTAATAAACATAATAAACACACTAATAAACATAATAAACACACTAATAAACAAACACACACTGATAAACATAATAAACACACCCTAATAAACAAACACACCCTAATAAACAAACACACCCTAATAAACATAATAAACACACTAATAAACATAATAAACACACCCTAATAAACAAACACACACTAATAAACAAGCACTATTAAACATAATAAACACACACTAATAAACACACTAATAAACATAATAAACACACTAATAAACATAATAAACACACCCTAATAAACAAACACACACTAATAAACACACACTAATAAACAAACACTATTAAACATAATAAACACACACTAATAAACACACTAATAAACAAACACTATTAAACATAATAAACACACACTAATAAACACACTAATAAACAAACACACACTACTAAACATAATAAACACACCCTAATAAACACACACTAACTATAGAACACACCCTAACAAACAAACACACACTAATAAACACACAATCCAGTAAATAAATAAACATACTAATGAATACACACTCATAAATACACTAATAAACAAAATAAACACACCTTAATAAACGTAATAAACACACTAATAAGCACACTAATAAACATAATAAACACACGCTAATAAACACACAAACCAATAAATAAATAAACACACTAATGAATACACTAATAAACTCACACTAATAAACACACGCACCAATAAACACTAATAAACACACACTAGTAAACACGCACTAATAAACATACACTAATAAACACACTAATTAACACACGCACTAATAAACACTAATAAACACACACTAGTAAACACGCACTAATAAACACACACTAATAAACACACTAATTAACACACGCACTAATAAACACTAATAAACACACACTAGTAAACAACAACAACAACAACCGCCATTCGCCACTAAGTGGCGGTGACGTCACCACGACGCTTGTGCCAGGCTATGTGCACCCTGAGGCCACGTGAAGTGTCGAACGCCCGCTGGCAGGAGGTCACGGGGCAGACCCAGGTGCCACGGGTCGACTGACTGAGATGACTGGCTGATGCACCACCTGTGCCCCCTACTGTGCCAACCTGCTGTGCTTTAGCCACCCGGCGCTCCGCTCGTTGTTCTGAGCGTCGCTCCTCCGCCCTCCGTTGTTGTTGGAGGGCGACTGCCTCCAACTGCCCAGTAGCATCCTTCACGAGCCTCCTCCACAGAGGCCGATCTTGACACCGCTGGTACCAGTCATCGGCAAGTCCACTCAGCTCCACGTCCTCCTGTACCACATCACTCCATCTCTTCTCTAGCCCGTGCCGCGCCCGCTTAGCCCCCTCAATCCGGCCAAACAAAAGCTGTTTCGGCATGCGGTGGCTGGGCATGCGGGCTACATGACCCAGCCATCGCAGCCTTGCCTGCCGGAGGAGCTCACCGATGGGACCCTGCCCAGATCTTTCAAGGATTTGTGAGCTCCTCACACAATCCAGTCTGGTTAAACCCAGGATGGATCGTAGGCAGGTCAGCCTAAATGTTTCTAACCGGCGAAGATGTTCCATTAGGGGGGTCCACGTTTCGCAAGCGTAGAGAAGGGAGGGAATGACCGTGGCCGAGAAGACCTGAAGCTTAGTGCGGAGCGACAGACCAGGTAGCTTCCACACAGCGTTACGCAACCGATGAAAAGATATTGCCGCTCGACTGATTCGGAGTGAGACCTCTGCTGTTAAACTGGAGCCAGTCATAAGCACACTGCCCAGGTATGGGAAACTCTCCACTCTCTCCACAACTGCCCCATCACCGATTGGGAGTTGTGGGGGTGGAGTGTCCGATGGTACAAAATACCCAGGCAGGTGCTTAGTTTTGGTGGGGCTGATGGTAAGGCCCCACCTCTTAGTGGCACGCTCCAGTCTCAGCAGCAGCGTCTCCAACTCCTCCTCTGACTGAGCAGCTATTACCAAGTCATCAGCATACATAACGTGGTTGAGCAATAGGGAGCCATCCCTTGACCGCACCCGGGCATCGATTAGCCTCCCATTATATCTGTACCATATGGAGATTCCCCCGGTACAGCTATTGAAGGCTTCACGAACTACGTGGTCAAAATAGATGTTAAATAATGTGGGAGCCAGAGGACATCCCTGTCGCACCCCAAGGTGTACAGGGAATGGTTCTGACTCCCGGCCACGTAGTTTTACCCGGGCCCGCTCACCATCATGAAGGTCCTTAATGATCGTGAGCAGAGGGTCAGGTACTCCAAAAGCACGAAGAACGACCCAGAGCCCAGGCCTACTGATGGTATCATAGGCCTTGACCAGGTCAATAAAGCAGAGATGTAGGTCTAGTTGGAATTCCCTACACCTCTGCTGTAGCAGACGGACAGAAAATATGGCATCTGTGCAGGACCGCCCTTTCCTGAAACCGCATTGGGGCTCCGAAAGCCTCTCCTCTGCGTGCCTGGCAAGGCGATGTTGAATAATCCTTGCCAGGACCTTTCCCGGCACACTGAGGAGTGAGATGCCCCTGTAGTTGTTACAGTCTGTGCGGTCCCCCTTCTTAAAAAGGGGGACCACCAGGGCATCCTTCCAATCCTGCGGAACCCGTCCAGTGGTCCAGACTGTTGTTATGATGTCATATAGGGCAGTCTGTGCACAAACGCCACCCTCCCTCAGCATTTCGCTTGGGAGATCATCTCTGCCCGCTGCCTTTCCTGGTCTCAGACTCCGGATCGCCTTCAATACTTCCTCAGCAGATGGCACCTCAGCCAGCCACTCACAGGGGGTGACTTCATCCAATATTTGAGGCACCGCAGCCTCAGCAGGGTCATCCTCACTTTGTGCCACGATGTTTTCCTGGCTGAGGGATTTTCCCTCCCCCAGGACCTCACAGAAATGCTCAGCAAATCTGCGAACCTGTTCCTGGGGGTCGGAAATTGGATCACCGTTTTTTCCCCTAATGATGGTAATAGGTGTGGTGCTGCAGGTTACTTTTTTGATGGAGTTAAATAGAGATTTGTGATCACGGGCCACTGAGGCAGACTCCATCTCCTCAGCAACCCGCGACCACCACCCATCCTTGCAGCGCCTCACGGCTCTCCGAACCTCCGAGCGAAGGCTGCGGTAAGCCTCCTCATTCTCTGACGTGGGATTCTGTAGCCGATGACAGTGGGCCTGTCGCTTTTTCTCAACCATCCTGAACAACTCCTCTGTCATCCAGGGTGTCTGGGGAGGTCTGGACCGCGTACCCAAAGCAGCCATTGCAGCTGCATGAGTCACAGTCCTAAACCTCGCCCATTTACCCTCGACATCAGGAGGAGTCGGGGACGATGCCAATCCCAGCCGCAAGCGATGATGAAATTCTCGCTTGCAACTTTCATCAGATAACTGAAACCAGGCCACTTTAGGTTGGAATGTGGTCCTGGGTGTACACCCACCACCGGAGTGGAAGAATGGCAGGCGCATCTTACAGATGACTAGTCGATGGTCAGAGGGCAGATCAGCTCCACGGTAGGTCCTGGTGTCAAGGACATGGGCTCGCATTCGCTGGTCCGTCACTATGTAGTCCAGCAGATGTTCTTGCTTGGACCCGGCATGCATCCATGATGTTGTGTGGATGCGCCGATGCCGGAACAGTGTGTTGGTAATTACAAGCCCATGGGCTGCACAAAAATCTAGCAGCCTCCTACCGTTGTTATTGAGCTGATCTGGCCCATGCCCTCCAATCACTCCAGACCAGGTGCCAGTATCATGACCAACTCGGGCATTGAAGTCACCCAACATGATGACTCTATCCCGAGGGGCCACTTTAGCCAGCACCTGTGACAGGAGGTCATAGAAGGCATCTGACTCATCGGCTTTGCCTGCATCCCTCCACGGATGTTCATCTTCGGTGGGGGCATAAGTAACCACGACCACCATTCCTCGCCTCCGGTTGATGGGAAGGCGAGCCCAAAGTAGCCTGGGGCTTACAGCTTCCCACACCTCACCGCCACGCTCCCACGCCCCCTTCATTCTTTTGTTCAAAAGAAGACCCACACCCTGTTGTTTGGCAGTCTGCTGCTCCGAGTAGAGGACTGTCCACCCCTCATGGTGGCAGAAGCCAGAGCCGGTCCACCGGACCTCCTGAATGCCGCATAGATCCAGGCGGTACCGGTCCAGCTCCCGACAGAGGAGTGGCAGCCTCTCCTCTGCAGTGAGCGTTCGAACATTCCACGTGGCCACCCGTAGTGGCTTTTCGTTGTTTCTGGAGTGGCACTAATAAACACACACTAATAACACACACTGATAAACACACTAATAAACACACAAACCAATAAATAAACACACTAATACACACACACACACCAATGAACACACAATAATAAACATAATAAACACACACTAATAAACACACTAATAAACAAACACTATTAAACATAATAAACACACTAATAAACACACTAATAATCAAACACACACTACTAAACCTAATAAACACACCCTAATAAACACACACTAACTATAGAACACACCCTAATAAACAAACACACACTAATAAACACACAAACCAGTAAATAAATAAACACACTAATGAATACACACTCATAATTACACTAATAAACGTAATAAACACACTAATAAGCACACTAATAAACATAATAAACACACGCTAATAAACACACAAACCAATAAATAAATAAACACACTAATGAATACACTAATAAACTCACACTAATAAACACACGCACTAATAACAACAACAACAACCGCCATTCGCCACTAAGTGGCGGTGACGTCACCACGACGCTTGTGCCAGGCTATGTGCACCCTGAGGCCACGTGAAGTGTCGAACGCCCGCTGGCAGGAGGTCACGGGGCAGACCCAGGTGCCACGGGTCGACTGACTGAGATGACTGGCTGATGCACCACCTGTGCCCCCTACTGTGCCAACCTGCTGTGCTTTAGCCACCCGGCGCTCCGCTCGCTGTTGTGAGCGTCGCTCCTCCGCCCTCCGTTGTTGTTGGAGGGCGACTGCCTCCAACTGCCCAGTAGCATCCTTCACGAGCCTCCTCCACAGAGGCCGATCTTGACACCGCTGGTACCAGTCATCGGCAAGTCCACTCAGCTCCACGTCCACCTGTACCACATCACTCCATCTCTTCTCTAGCCCGTGCCGCGCCCGCTTAGCCCCCTCAATCCGGCCAAACAAAAGCTGTTTCGGCATGCGGTGGCTGGGCATGCGGGCTACATGACCCAGCCATCGCAGCCTTGCCTGCCGGAGGAGCTCACCGATGGGACCCTGCCCAGATCTTTCAAGGATTTGTGAGCTCCTCACACAATCCAGTCTGGTTAAACCCAGGATGGATCGTAGGCAGGCCAGCCTAAATGTTTCTAACCGGCGAAGATGTTCCATTAGGGGGGTCCACGTTTCGCAAGCGTAGAGAAGGGAGGGAATGACCGTGGCCGAGAAGACCTGAAGCTTAGTGCGGAGCGACAGACCAGGTAGCTTCCACACAGCGTTACGCAACCGATGAAAAGATATTGCCGCTCGACTGATTCGGAGTGAGACCTCTGCTGTTAAACTGGAGCCAGTCATAAGCACACTGCCCAGGTATGGGAAACTCTCCACTCTCTCCACAACTGCCCCATCACCGATTGGGAGTTGTGGGGGTGGAGTGTCCGATGGTACAAAATACCCAGGCAGGTGCTTAGTTTTGGTGGGGCTGATGGTAAGGCCCCACCTCTTAGTGGCACGCTCCAGTCTCAGCAGCAGCGTCTCCAACTCCTCCTCTGACTGAGCAGCTATTACCAAGTCATCAGCATACATAACGTGGTTGAGCAATAGGGAGCCATCCCTTGACCGCACCCGGGCACCGATTAGCCTCCCATTATATCTGTACCATATGGAGATTCCCCCGGTACAGCTATTGAAGGCTTCACGAACTACGTGGTCAAAATAGATGTTAAATAATGTGGGAGCCAGAGGACATCCCTGTCGCACCCCAAGGTGTACAGGGAATGGCTCTGACTCCCGACCACGTAGTTTTACCCGGGCCCGCTCACCATCATGAAGGTCCTTAATGATCGTGAGCAGAGGGTCAGGTACTCCAAAAGCACGAAGAACGACCCAGAGCCCAGGCCTACTGATGGTATCATAGGCCTTGACCAGGTCAATAAAGCAGAGATGTAGGTCTTGTTGGAATTCCCTACACTTCTGCTGTAGCAGACGGACAGAAAATATGGCATCTGTACAGGACCGCCCTTTCCTGAAACCGCATTGGGGCTCCGCAAGCCTCTCCTCAGCGTGCCTGGCAAGGCGATGCTGAATAATCCTTGCCAGGATCTTTCCCGGCACACTGAGGAGTGAGATGCCCCTGTAGTTGTTACAGTCTGTGCGGTCCCCCTTCTTAAAAAGGGGGACCACCAGGGCATCCTTCCAATCCTGCGGAACCCTTCCAGTGGTCCAGACTGTTGTTATGATGTCATATAGGGCAGTCTGTGCACAAACGCCACCCTCCCTCAGCATTTCGCTTGGGAGATCATCTCTGCCCGCTGCCTTTCCTGGTCTCACGCACTAATAAACACACTAATAAACACACTAATTAACACACGCACTAATAAACACTAATAAACACACACTAATAAACACGCACTAATAAACACACACTAATAACACACACTGATAAACACACTAATAAACACACAAACCAATAAATAAACACACTAATACACACACACACCAATAAACACACACTAATAAACATAATAAACACACACGAACTAATAAACACTACTAAATAATAAAATGACAAAAAATCACGACGTTTCGACCACAACACAAGTGGCCTTCATCAGGTGAAGGGACCAACCTATCCGGAGGACAGCGTTGGAGTGAAAAAAGTCCAGCGCAGGTCGCCTCCTTTAAGCCGTGAGTGGGTAAACAGAAAAAAAAAACGCCTTGACAAAGGAATTAGCATACAATGTAAAGCTGTACAAGCTCGCAAATAGCATCAAAGATACATTAGCACCACCGTGAGAGTTTGGGATGCCACTAATTGAATGAACATACTGTACCATTAAAGATTCCTTTAATGTTTGGTTCGATTTAGAACATCTTTCCAATGGTTGCTTAATTTGAAGCCATCTTCTCGGTTGAAATTGTGTCTGTGTTTGTAGATCTGGATTGCCTCGTGAACAATTCTCTGATAAAAGCCCGTGGGTTTGCAAAGAACCTTGGTATCGGAGAAAATTATATCGTGATCACCCACAGCGTTGTAACAATGATCAGCTACGGCAGAAGAATTCGTTTTGCCGTGTTTCAAATCTGATTTGTGCTCGCGAATTCGGTCAGAGACATGTCGCCTTGTCTCCCCGATATAGCAATCACCGCAGGTACAGCTCCATTTGTAAACCCCGGGGTACTGTAAGTCAGGAATGACATCCTTCACGGATGGGATCAGATCACGAATTTTGTGTACTGTATTGAACCGGACCTGGATCTTGTGTTTGTTTAGAATTTTGGAAATCTTTTTAGTAACGCCTGCTATATATGGTAGTGTGATGGTTTTGACCGGAGTATCAAGTGGTTGTTTCTGTATGGAGGGAGAAACAGCTTGGCGGATGGTACGGTCAGAGTATCCATTCCTATTGAGGGCCAGGTGTACATGTTTTAATTCACTGGTCAGGTGGTGTTGGTCCGAAATGCAATGAGCCCTATGGTATTAAGTTTTGATGAGAGAATTATTTTGGGCTGGGTGGTGGTGGGAATCAGGTTTCAAGTAGGAATCTGTGTGGGTGAGTTTCCTGTAGACAGAATGCCCCAATGAGCCATCAGGTCTCCTCTCAAACAGAACATCTAAGAATGGTAGCTTGCCATCTTTCTCCACTTCCATGGTGAATTTGATGGCCGGATGTCTGGAATTGATGTGGTGTAGGAAAAGGTTCAGAGCTGGGAGGCCATGTGGCCAAATGATGAAAGTGTCATCCACATATCTCTTCCACAGGGAAGGTCTGAGGGTGGAAGTCTGGATGGCGTCTGATTCAAATTTCTCCATGAAAATATTGGCTATCACTGGTGACAAGGGGGATCCCATGGGGGTACCCTCATTTTGTTTGTAGAAGGAGCCATTCCAAGTAAAGTAAGTATTGGTGAGGCAGTGTCTAATCAGCGCAGGTGTGTCGGGGTCTAGTCATCAGGTGACGACCGTTTGTGTTATGGTCGAAACGTCGTGAGAATTTTTATTGTTTTATATATATTTTATTATTTTATTGTTCCCCTTCAACGTGACTTTACCGAAAGAGCTAAGAATATGAAACACACACTAATGAACACACTAATAAATACACGCTAATAAACACACAAACCCACACATAAATAAACACAATAATACACACACTAATAAACACAAACACTAATAAACACACACACTAATAAACATAATAAACACACACAAACTAATAAACACACACTAATAAAAACACATATAAACACACACTGATAGACTCACACTAATAAACACACACTGATAAACACACTAATACACAATAGATAAATACATACACTAATAAACACAAACCACTAAATAAACAAACTAATAAACACACCCACTAATAAACACACTAATAAATCCACACTAATAAACACATACCATTACACACACTAATTAACACAAACCAATAGATAAATAAATACACTAATAAACACAAACCAATAAATCAACAAACAGTAATAAACACACACACTAATAAACACATACTAATACACATACTAATAAACGCACACACCAATAAATAAACACGCAATTATAGACACAAAAACAAATATCCCCCGTGTAGTCTCGAGCAGACTGTAGGGGCAAGTGCTGTTAGCGAGCACCTATGAAGGCCGGCACGGCACACGAGGGGGTGGGTGGCCAACACCACACCCGGCCGCCTTTGTCTCCCCAGTGGCGATGTTTACACACCGCACCAGGTACTCATTTGAGGCTGAGTCGACCTAGGGGATGCCCAGGACCGGTTCAGATAATCGTCACTGGTGTTGGCCGTGAGGGGGAATCGAACCCGGGTCGCCAGGTTCATAGCGCAGTGTAGCGCTAACCGCTACACCACCGCTCCCCACACACACACGCACGTGTACACACACGCAGACACACACATACTCACACACGTGTACACACACACTCACACACGCACGCGTACACACACACTCACACACGCACGTGTACACACACGCAGACACACACACGCGTACACACATGCAAACACACATCCACACACACGCACACACTCACATACACAACAACAACAACCGCCATTCGCCACTAAGTGGCGGTGACGTCACCACGACGCTTGTACCAGGCCATGTGCACCTTGAGGCCACGTGAAGTGTCGAACGCCCGCTGGCAGGTCACGGGGCAGACCCAGGTGCCACGGGTCGACTGACTGAGATGACTGGCTGATGCACCACCTGTGCCCCCTACTGTGCCAACCTGCTGTGCTTTAGCCACCCGGCGCTCCGCTCGTTGTTGTGAGCGTCGCTCCTCCGCCCTCCGTTGTTGTTGGAGGGCGACTACCTCCAACTGCCCAGTAGCATCCTTCACGAGCCTCCTCCACAGAGGTCGATCTTGACACCGCTGGTATCAGTCATCGGCAAGTCCACTCAGCTCCACGTCCTCCTGTACCACATCACTACATCTCTTCTCGAGCCCGTGCCGCGCCCGTTTAGCCCCCTCGATCCGGCCGAACAAAAGCTGTTTCGACATGCGGTGGCTGGGCATGCTGGCTGCATGACCCAGGCAACGCAGCCTTGCCTGCCAGAGGAGCTCACCGATGGGACCTTGCCCTGATCTTTCAAGGATTTGTGAGCTCCTCACACAATCCAGTCTGGCTAAACCCAGGATGGATCGTAGGCAGACCATCCTAAATGTCTCTAGCCGGCGAAGATGATCCATTAGGGGTGTCCATGTTTCGCCAGCGTAGAGAAGGGAGGGAATGACTGTGGCCGAAAAAACCTGAAGCATCGTGTGGAGCGACAGACCAGGTAGCTTCCACACAGCGTTACGCAGCCGATGAAAAGATAATGTCGCTCGACTGATTCGGAGTGAGACCTCTGCTGTCAAACAGGAACCGGTCATGAGCACACTGCCCAGGTATGGGAAACTCTCCACTCTCTCCACAACTGCCCCATCACCAATTGGGAGTTGTGGGGATGGAGTGTCCGATGGTACAAAATACCCAGGCAGGTGCTTCGTTTTGGTGGGGCTGATGGTAAGGCCCCACCCCTTAGTGGCACGCTCCAGTTTCAGCAGCAGCGTCTCCAACTCCTCCTCTGAGTGAGCAGCAATTACCAGATCATCGGCATACATAACATAGCTGACCACTCCCACCACCACGACCACCACCACTACTACCACCAACTACCACCACCACCTCCACGTCTTTTCTCCCGTGTGTTGTCGCTGTCCATGGAGAAACCACGGGCACGTGTCCACCAATGGAAACATCCTCTATGAAGAATAGCCATTGCCCGAAACGTCGACTATAACAGTCGCTTCCTTCTATGGCAATGTCATTGATGAGCGCGTTGCGATTGTTTAGGCTTTTTATTTAACGTGACTGAATAAGGCCCGTTACCCGAAACGTCGCCTCTTGTAGTGTGTTTCCCATTCGGAGCGCGGTGTCGTTCATTGTAATGTTTTGTTGCGCAGACGAACGCCTCCCCATCGCGTCCATCACCGCTCGTCACGCGCCGAAGCACAACCAATCAACACACGGCAATTACTCAACACACTCATTACCCACATCATTATCATCATCATTCTAATCAGCAGCAGCGGCCATGGACTATCCACTGCTGAATGAAGGCCTCCAACCCCACGCCCCACCCCTTCCACCCACACCCAACTAAAAAAAGGCACGGGCGACGTCTCGCGCTCCAGCGATGCATTTCACGATCCTCTCCGACACCTGCAAAGACAAAGATCCCCACCCCCACCCCGTGTAGCCTTCACAGACTGTTGGGGCAAGTGCTGTTCGCGAGTAGCACCGACGAAGGTCGGCACGGCGTTTGGGTGGGTGGGTGGCCAGCACCACGCCCGGCCGCCTTTGTCTCCCCAGTGGCGATTGTTCACACATCGCACCAGGTTACTCATTTGAGGCCGAGTCAACCTAGGGGAGGCCCAGGACCGGCTCAAAAAAAAATCGTTACCGAGTGTTGGGTGGCCGTGAACCGCTGCGCCACCACTCCTCACACCCCGGCACCTGCACAACAACAACAACAACAACCGCCATTCGCCACTAAGTTGCGGTGCCGTCACCACGACGCTTGTGCCAGGCCATGTGCACCTTGAGGCCACGTGAAGCGTCGAACGCCCGCCGGCAGGAGGTCACGGGGCAGACCCAGCAGGTGCCACGGGTCGACTGACTGAGATGACTGAGACGACTGGCTGATGCACCACCTGTGCCCCCTACTGTGCCAACTTGCCGCGCTTTAGCCACCCGGCGCTCCGCTCGTTGTTGTGAGCGTCGCTCCTCCGCCCTCCGTTGTTGTTGGAGGGCGACTGCCTCCAACTGCCCAGTAGCAGCAGCAGCGTCCTTCACGAGCCTCCTCCCGCACACAAACACACGCGCACGCACGCGCGATCGGGCGCGCGAGCTAAATTCAAAGGTCCATCTCCTCCTAGGATTACGGCAATTACATAAATCAGTAGGTAAGAGAATGTGCATCGGCCAACAAGCTGATTGATTAGCGATTGGCGCTGATTAGCTCATTAATGGCATTGTACATGCACGGTTCCTTCTTTGTCAACCGAGAAAACATTTTTTTTAACTCGTGTGCATATACGTGTAGTGTCAGCGATTCGGAGACGAGGTTTGTAGGAGGCACCGTCTTTATTATCGACATTCACGGCCTCGTCCACACACTCTCCACAGTCGCTTCGCCTGGCATGTACACCAGTTTCAGTTTTGAGTTTATTTTTTTTTAGGTATAGCCCTGTGAGCCATTCGGCTCTTGAATCGGGTGCAACCACAACAAACAAAAAAACAAGAACAAGAAAAACATCTTAAAGTGACTACGCGCAAACAGAAAAATCCAGGAAAAAAACAGCAAAATCTACCAGATAAAAAAGCACCGTCCAACACTGACGGCGCTGACTGACACAGCCGACAACCACCTGCAGCGCCAACTCGTCTCGTCTCTAGCGGAGACGAGACGAGTCTAGCGGAGACGAGACGAGTCCACCCTGGCCACACGCACCAGGCTCACGCCCTCACCGGAGTGTGCGCTACCTGGCCACCACAGTTGCCGCTGCTGTCCACCAGGCGGCGCTATTACACTACACTATACACTACACTATACACTACACTATACACTACACTATACACTACACTACACTAGACACTACACTAGACACTACTATACACTACACTATACACTACACACACACTACACTATACACTACACTATACACTACACTATACACAACACTATACACTACACTATACACTACTATACACTACACTATACACTATACACTACACTAGACACTACACTATACACTACACTATACACTACACATACACTACACTATACACTACACTATACACTACACACTAGACACTACACTATACACTACACGATACACTACACATACACTACACTATACACTATACACTACACTATACACTATACTATAGTATACACTACACTATACACTACACTATACACTACACTATACACTACTATACACTACACTAGACACTACTATACACTACACTAGACACTACACATACACTACACTATACACTACACTATACACTACTATACACTACACTATACGCTACACTATACACTACATTATACACTACACTATACACTACACTACTATACACTACACTATACACTACTATACACTACAATATACACTACTATACACTACACTATACACTACACTATACACTACTATACACTACACTATACACTACTATACACTACACTATACACTACACTATACACTGCCCTATACACTACACTATACACTACACATGCACTACACTATACACTACACTATACACTGCACTATACACTACTATACACTACACTATACACTACACTATACACTACACTGTACACTACACTACTATACACTACACTATACACTACACAATACACTACACTACACATACATGCTACACTATACACTACACTATACACTACTATACACTACACTATACACTACTATACACTACACTATACACTACACTATACACTACTATACACTACACTATACACTACACTATACACTGCCCTATACACTACACTATACACTACACATGCACTACACATGCACTACACTATACACTACACTATACACTGCACTATACACTACACATACATGCTACACTTACCACTACAGTATACACTACACATACGTACTATACTATACACTACACTATACACTACACTATACACTACACTATATACTGCACTATACACTACACTATACACTACACATACATGCTACACTATACACTACAGTATACACTACACATACATACTACACACACTACACTATACACTACAGTATACACGACACATACATACTACACTACAATATACACTACACATACATACTACACTATACACTACACTATACACTACACACAACACAATACACTACACTATACACTACACATACATACTACACTATACACTACACTATACACTACACTATACACTAAACATACATACTACACTATACACTACACAATACACTACACTATACACTACACAATACACTACACATACATACTACACTATACACTACACATACTGCACTATACACTACACTAAACACTACACTATACACTACACATACATTATAGACTATACACTATAGTATACACTACACACACACACTACACTATACACTACACTATACACTACAGTATGCACGACACTATACACTACACTATACACTACAATATACACTACAATATGCACGACACAATACACTACACTATACACTACACTATACACTACACTATACATACACAATACACTACACAATACACTACACTATACATATATACTACACTATACACTACACTATACACTACACATACATACTAGACTATACACTACAGTATACACTACACATACACACTAGACTATACACTACAGTATACACTACACATACACACTACACTATACACTACAGTATGCACGACACAATGCACTACACATACACACTACACTATACACTACAGTATGCACGACACAATACACTACACTATACACTACACTATACACGGCACGTGTATAACTTCTCTCGCGCTGTACGTAGCCAACCGTGATAATCGGAGGTGCAGTGTTGAGTCTATGGGTAGTGTTGAGTGTATGAGTAGTGTTAGTCTATGGGTAGTGTTGAGTGTATGGGTAGTGTTAGTCTATGGGTAGTGTTAGTCTATGGGCAGTGTTAGTCTATAGGTAGTGTTAGTCTATGGGAAGTGTTAGTCTATGGGTAGTGTTACTCAATGGGCAGTGTTAGTCTATGGCTAGTGTTGAGTCTGTGGGTTGTATTTTTTATTGTTTTATATATATTTTATTATTTTGTTGTTTCCCTTCAACGTGACTTTACCGAAATAACTAAGAATATAATATCTGTGGGTTGTGTTAGTCTCTGGGTAGTGTTGAGTCTATGGGTAATGTTAGTCTATGAGTAGTGTTAGTCTCTGGGTAGTGTTAGTCTATGGGTAGTGTTAGTCTATGGGTAGTGTTAGTCTATGGGTAGTGTTAGTCTGTGGGTAGTGTTAGTCTATGGGTAGTGTTAGTCTATAGGTAGTGTTAGTCTATGGGTAGTGTTAGTCTGTGGGTAGTGTTAGTCTATGGGTAGTGTTAGTCTATGGGTAGTGTTAGTCTATGGGTAGTGTTAGTCTGTGGGCAGTGTTAGTCTGTGGGCAGTGTTAGTCTATGGGTAGTGTTAGTCTATAGGTAGTGTTAGTCTATGGGTAGTGTTAGTCTATGGGTAGTGTTAGTCTATGGGTAGTGTTAGTCTGTGGGCAGTGTTAGTCTATGGGCAGTGTTAGTCTATGGGTAGTGTTAGTCTATGGGTAGTGTTAGTCTATGGGTAGTGTTGAGTCTATGGGTAGTGCTATTCTATGGGTAGTGTTAGTCTATGGGCAGTGTTAGTCTATGGGTAGTGTTAGTCTATGGGTTGTGTTGAGTCTATGGGTAGTGTTAGTCTATAGGTAGTGTTAGTCTATGGGTAGTGTTAGTCTATGGGTAGTGTTAGTCTATGGGTAGTGTTGAGTCTGTGGGCAGTGTTAGTCTATGGGCAGTGTTAGTCTATGGGTAGTGTTAGTCTATGGGTAGTGTTAGTCTATGGGTAGTGTTGAGTCTATGGGTAGTGTTATTCTATGGGTAGTGTTAGTCTATGGGCAGTGTTAGTCTATAGGTAGTGTTAGTCTATGGGTTGTGTTGAGTCTATGGGGGGACGGGTAGTGTGAGCGAGTTCACATCCTGGCTGAGGTGGGGGGGGGGGGGGGTGGAAGTGGGGGCTCTGGGGGGATGAAGAGAGAGGGTAGAGAGGAGTGGTGGGGGCTCTGGGGGGGATGGAGAGAGAGGGGAGGGAGGAGTGGTGGGGGCTCTGGGGGGGGGATGGAGAGAGAGGGGAGGGAGGAGTGGTGGGGGCTCTGGGGGGGGTGGAGAGAGAGGGGAGGGAGGAGTGGTGGGGGCTCTGGGGGGGGGGGATGGAGAGAGAGGGAGGTAAGGTGGGAGGGGGGTGTAATTGAGAGAGTAACGGCTTGGTGTGTGGGGGGGGGGGGGTTATTGAGGGTAAGGTGGGGGGGGAGACGAGGAGGGGGGAGGGGGGAGGTGGGGGAACGGATGTAGATGAGTGTCAGCATGGGGGAGGTAATGATGATGATGATGAGACGCGCGCGCGCCGCGTCTCTGAGTGTGGGGGGGGGGAGGAGTAGGAGGGTGGGAAGGGGGGGGGGGGCTGCTAACAGCTGCGTGGTCACGCGCGCGCTCCCAACCAATGGGAGGTGGCCCATTCGGCACGTGTGGACAGGTGTGAAGGGGGGGGGTGATGGGAGGATGGGGAGGGGAAATGAGCGTGTGCACAATTGCTTAAAACGTGTCTTCATTAAACATTGACGGGGAGGGAGGGAAGGTGGCGGGGGCGATAGAAGGCAGCTTGTAAATTAGTGACAACATCGAGAGAGAGAGAGAGAGACACCTCCCTCGCCTCCCACCCCACCCGCTCCCAACATGACCACAGCAAGCCTGGTGCTGCTGGCGGGCAAGTGCTGAGAGCGACCCACGCACCTAGGGATTCCGGCACGCCCCCCCCCCCGTCCCCGGCCGCCTTTGTCTCTCCCCCCTCCCCCTCCCCGGCCATCACCCCCCCCCCCCCCCCCCCCCCAAAGCTGTTGTTCTCCGTGATTGCCCACTAAAGCCGCTGAGCATCTGCGCTTGTGCCCGGCTTAGGTGCACTTCGAGGCCGTCACGTGACGCGTGGAAGCCGTCTGGGCGGAGGAGGTCCTCCTCGGGATTGACCCAGGCCGGCAGACTCTGGGCAAGCAACAATCCCCCGCGTAGCCCTTGACGGACTTTGCTGGGGCAAGCGCTGTTAGCACCACGCCCGGCACGCCTTTGTCTCTCTCCCCAGTGGCGATGTTTTACACACCGCGCCGGGTACTCATTTGAGGCTGAATCGACCTAGGGGAGGCCCAGGACCGGTTCGGATAATCGTCACCGGTGTTGGCCGTGAGCGGGAATCGAAACTCGGGTCGCCGGGTTCGTAGCGCGGCGTAGCGCTGACCACTACACCGCCGCTCCCCGCACACCTGCACCTCGCACGCACGCGCATTCACCTGCACCTCGCACGCACGCGCATTCACCTGGACCTTGCACCTTACCCGCTGGCAGATGCACCACCTGTGCCACCTCGCTGCGTTTTAAACACCCGGCGCTCCGCTCGTTGTTGTGAGCGTGGCTCCACTCCCCCCCCCCCCGCGCCCCTCCATTGTTGTTGAACGGCGACTGCCTCCAACTGCCCTGGAGCCACACAGTGCACCTAGCCTGGCACAGCCCAGCAGCGTCCTTCAGAAGCCTTCGACAGACTGTAGGGGCAAGTGCTGCTTGCGAACAGTGCCTGTGAAGGTCGACACGGCACACGAGGGGGGAGGGGAGGGGGGTGCGGTGACCAGCAACCACGCTCGACCGCCTTTGTCTCCCCCCAATGCTCACACCAACCACAACCGCCATTCGCCACTAAGTGGCAGTGACGTCACCACGACGCTTGTGCCAGGCCATGTGCACCTTGAGGCCACGTGAAGTGTCGAACGCCCGCTGGCAGGAGGTCACGGGGTAGACCCAGGTGCCACGGGTCGACTGGGATGACTGGCTGATGCACCACCTGTGCCCCCTACTGTGCCAACCTGCTGTGCTTTAGTCACCCGGCGCTCCGCTCGTTGTTGTGAGCGTCGCTCCTCCGCCCTCCGTTGTTGTTGGAGGGCGACTGCCTCCAACTGCCCAGTAGCGTCCTTCACGAGCCTCCTCCACAGAGGCCGATCTTGACACCGCTGGTACTAGTCATCGGCAAGTCCACTCAGCTCCACGTCCTTCTGTACCACATCACTCCATCTCTTCTCTAGCCCGTGCCGCGCACGCTTGGCCCCCTCAATCCGGCCGAACAAAAGCTGTTTCGGCATGCGGTGGCTGGGCATGCGGGCTACATGACCCAGCCATCGCAGCCTTGCCTGCCGGAGGAGGTCACCGATGGGACTTTGCCCGGATCCTTCAAGGATTTGTGAGGATACACACACACACGCATACACACACATACACACATACACACACACGTATACACACACATACACACACGCATACACACACATACACACACGCATACACACATACATACATACACATACACACATACACACACACATACACACACACGCGCATACACACATACACACACACGCATACACACACACACGCATACACACACACATACACACACACGCATACACACACATACACACACATACACACACACATACACACACACATACACACACATACACACACATACACACATACACACACACGCATACACACACACACGCATACACACACACATACACACACACGCATACACACACATACACACACACATACACACACATACACACACACACGCATACACACACATACACACACACGCACGCGCTCGCCAGACGCACGCATGACGTCACGCCCGTCGCTTAATGACTCTTCCCCTTTTCACGCGCCCCCTCTGACCAAGGGGATTAGCGGTAGGGGCGGGGCGGAGGGGGTAGAGGGGGGAGGGAGAGGACACTGATTGACCCCTGATTGATGGGGATGAGTCTCGCACCTGGTGGCAGAGGGGGGGAGGGAGGGGGAGGGAGAAGGGGGAGAAGGGGGAGGGAGGGGGAGAAGGGGGAGGGAGGGGAGGGAGGGGAGGGAGGGGGAGGGAGGGGGAGAAGGGGGAGGGAGGGATTGGGAGGGAGGGGGAGAAGGGGGAGGGAGGGGGAGAACGGGGAGGGAGGGGAGGGAGGGGAGGGAGGGGGAGGGAGGGGGAGAAGGGGGAGGGAGGGGGAGAAGGGGGAGAAGGGGGAGGGAGGGAGGGGGAGGGAAGGGGAGGGAGGGGGAGAAGGGGGAGGGAGGGGGAGAAGGGGGAGGGAGGGGGAGGGAGGGGGACAAGAGGGAGGGAGGGGGAGGGAGGGGGAGAAGGGGGAGGGAGGGGGAGGGAGGGGGAGGGAGGGGAGAAGGGGGAGGGAGGGGGAGGGGAGGGGGAGGGAGGGGGAGGGAGGGGGAGGGAGGGGGAGGGAGGGGGAGGGAGGGGGAGGGGAGGGGGAGGGAGGGGGAGGGAGGGGGAGGGAGGGGGAGGGAGGGGGGCCACCAGCGAAGGACACGGGCGCCCGTCTCGATATCGACTCGGCTAAGTCACCTCGTTACCAGCGCCTCTCCATTGCAGCCCGGAGCTTTCCTGGGCTGAGCTCCGGAAAAACGTCATGTGGGGTCCGGGGGGGAAGTGGGCGAGGTGTATTTGCAAATGACCACATTCATTCTGTCATGCCGCTGGTGGGTGAGTCGGGGTGACCATACTTCACCACGCCGGTCAAGGCGGAGGTAAGCGTAGACGCGGGAGGGCAGCAGCAGCTGGGCAGCAGACATCCATTTGCTGCCCTCGCTGCCCGCCGCGTCATAGCCCTGGGTGGTGCTCGCTCCTCCACGCATTGTCCAGCCTCGACACCTGCTGAGCTTGCGAGGTCTGGCGCATTGCGGGCGATTTGGTCAGAGAACAAAAATACCCCCCCCCCCACTCCCCCACTGGCCCCCACCCCTAGGAGATGTTAACTACCTCGCCTGGTCTACAGGAGGTTTGTGGGTTCGATCCCGACCGTGACGCCTGCTGCTGCTGTATATTTGGAGTTTGCGTGTCTCTCTCTCTCATCATCATCACGGTGGCTGGGAGATGTTAACTACCTCGCCTGGTATACAGGAGGTTTGTGGGTTCGATCCCGACCCTGACGCCTGCTGCTGCTGTATATTTGAAGTTTGCCTGTCTCTCTCTCTCATCATCATCATCACGGTGGCTAGGAGATGTTAACTACCTCGCCTGGTCTACAGGAGGTTTGTGGGTTCCATCCCGACCCTGACGCCTGCTGCTGCTGTATATTTGGAGTTTGCCTGTCTCTCTCTCACCCCGTGGTCACGTGAACTTTCCCCTCGTTCAGAATCGACATCACGCGTTTTGAGTTATGCTGCTACTGCGATACAGTTCCACGCGATGACCATGATGATGATGATGAGTCGCCTCGTTGAGTTATCGTGTGGGCAGATCGCTTCTCAAACAAGGGCTACGTAGCTCAGTGAGGCCTTACCTGGCACAATAAAATATATATGTATAGCTCAATGATTTCTTGAGTGGATGAGTGAGCAGAATATTTTTTTTGTTAGTTTCGTTTTTTTTGTTGTTCGTTTAGTTCACGAGTAATTGCAGAGCTGCGCCCTTTTGCCGATCGTCCTTGCCTGTTATTGTATGGCGCGAACCCAGCCGCCCGAGTTCGATTCCCTCTCACGTCCCAATAATTATTTACCGGCCCTTAGGCCCTCTTCGAGGTAGCCTTAAATTAGTTACCTCCCTCCCCACATCGGCATCACTGGGGAGACAAAGGCGGCTGGACGTGGTGGTGCTCATTCAACACGAGCCCACGCCAGAGCGGTTCCCCGTCTGTACAGTTGCCGTGCGCTAAGGGCAACTTGCCCCTACAGTCTGTTAAAGGCTACACGGGGGATCTTTGCCCTGTGTGTTGTGTGTGTTGAGTGTGTTGTGTGTGTTGTGTGTGTGGTGTTGTGTGTGTTGTGTGTGTTGTGTGTGTTGTGTTGTGTGTGTTGCGTGTGTTGTGTTGAGTGTGTTGTGTTGTGTGTGTTGTGTTGTGTGTGTTGTGTGTTTTGTGTTGTGTGTGTTGTGTTGTGTGTGTTGTGTGTCTTGTGTTGTGTGTGTTGTGTCTTGTGTTATGTTGTGTGTGTTGTGTTGTGTGTTGTGTGTGTGTTGTGTGTGTTGTGTGTCTTGTGTTGTGTGTGTTGTGTGTGTTGTGTTGTGTGTGTTGTGTTGTGTGTGTGTGTGTTGTGTTGTGTGTGTTGTGTGTGTTGTGTGTGTAGCTGATGGGATGTGGGCAGCGGTGGTGCAGCGGTTGGCGCTATGAACTCGACGAACCGAGTTCGATTCCCGCTCACGGCCAGCAACACCGGTGACGATTATCTGAACCGGTCCCTGGGCCTCCCCTAGGTCGACTCAGCCTTAAAAGAGGTACCCGGTGCGGTGTGGTAACATTCGTTGTCACTGGGGAGACAAAGGCGGCCGGGCCGGCCTTCACAAGTGCTGCTGCTCGCTAACAGCACTTGCCCCAACAGTCTGTTGTCTCTGATGGGATGTGTAGAAAACTAAAATACTTTAACGCGCTTTTTAATATATATCTGAAAGACGGATACGTGAAACGAGGTGCATTTAACGTTAAGATTATCCGTTTAGTTGTTGATTTACGCTTAGGATGACGGAGCGAGCAAAACACCTCAACACGACACCAGCATCGAATGGGTGAAATGAGATGCTCCAAACAACACCGATTGAGTAATAGGTTTTACCCTTTTAACTGGCACAAAAACTGACACCTTTATTCAAGGCATCGTGTTTGCAATAACCACAACACAAGCAGTCAAAATACAAACAAAAGAGACAACTCTGATAATAATAATATTGGCACTGCAAAATACAAACATGATGCCTCGAATAAAGGTGTCAGTTTTTTGTGCCAGTTAAAAGGGTCAAACCTATTACTATATCTTGTTACTGGCAAAGGAGGTCTCATAATAACACCGATTGAATCGCGAATTATTCGTCGAATCGCGAAAGTACGTAAATGACATGCACGTGCGTGGAAATGTATGTGTCCGTGTGTACGCGGCTGTCTGTGTGCACACGTTTGTGTTTGTATGTATATATGTGTGTGTGTGACTGTGTGTGTGGGTGTATGTGTGGGGAGCGGTGGTGTATCGGTTAGCGCTACACTGCGCTACGAACCCGCCCACCCGAGTTCGATTCCCGCTCACGGTCAACACCGGTGACGATTATTTGAACCAGTCCCGGGCCTCCCCTAGGTCGACTCGGCATCAAATGAGCATCTGGTGCGGTGTGTAAACATCACCACTAGGGAGACAAAGGCGGTCGGGCGTGGTGCTGGCCACCCACCCCCTCGTGTACCGTTCTAGCCTTTATATAGGCGCTGCTCGCTAACAGCACTTGCCCCTACAGTCTGTAAAGGCTATATGGGGGATCGTTGTCCTTTATCTTTGTGTGTGGGGAGCGGTGGTGTAGCGGTTAACGCGCTGCGCTACGAAACCGGTTACCCGAGTTCGATTCCCGCTCACAGACAACACCCAGTGACGATTATCTGAATCGATCGTGCGCCTCCCCTAGGTCGACCTAGCCTCAAATGAGTGCCCGATGCGATCATCGCTAGGGAGACAAAGGCGGCCGGGCGTGGTGTTGGCCACCCCACCCCTCGTGTGCCCTACCTTGTATATTTGTCTTTGTATTGTAATTATGATAACGGGGTAATTACGTGATTATCAATTGATGATGAGTTGTGACAGATGCTGATTATGATGATTCATATAAGATGATCATTATGATCCATTCTTCACGGATGATGACGATGATGATTATTGTACTTTTTGATTTAAAGCTTTCGTGACTGCAGGGATTCATATTATTGGTTCTTTCGGTAAAGTCACCACGTAGAAGGGAAACAATAAAATAATACAAATATAAAACAATAAAATTCTCACGACGTTTCGACTGCAACACAAGCAATCATCATCAGCAAGAAAATTTTCTTGCTGTGGTTTTCACACCTGATGATGATTGCTTGTGTTGCAGTCGAAACGTCGTGAGAATTTTATTGTTTTATATTTTTATTATTTTATTGCTTCCCTTCTACGTGACTTTACCGAAAGAACCAATAATATTGTACTTTTGTTATTGACAGTGGCATACTCTTTGGTTCTATTCGGTAAAGTCACGTAGGTAAAAAAAATAAAACAACAAAAATCACGACGTTTCGGCCACAACACAAGTGGCCTTCATCAGGTGAAGGGGACCGTACTGTCACGAGGACAGCGTTGGAGTGAAGACAGTCCAGCCTGATGTAGGCCACTTGTGTTGTGGCCGAAACGTCGTGATTTTTGTTGTTTTATTTTTTTTACTTACGTGACTTTACCGAATAGAACCAAAGAGTATGGATCCTTGCAGTCACGAAAGCTTCAAATCTAGAATTGACAGTGTCATGTACAGCGCCCTTTCTCGATCCACTGCTGGATGAGGTTTCTCCCTTCCCCACGCCGTGTCGGCCCTAACCCCGGCTGGCCTGAGTCGACCGTCGGCGACGCGGGGTGTGGCCAGGAAACTGAACCGAGATCGCCGTTGAGCGCTAACCACTGCGCCACCGCTCACCACCCCCCCCCCACCTCTCGTGTTGGTGGTGGAGCGGTGGCGCAGCGGTTAGCGCGCTGCGCCTCGACCTCCCCCACCCCACCCCAGGCCACCCGAGTTCGATCCCCGCTCACGGCCACCAACACTCGCGATCTGAGCCGGTGCTGGGCCTCCCTCCCCCTAGGTCGACTCAGCCTCAAAAATCCATGACCCGGTGCGGTGTGTAAAAGATTCTCACTGGGGAGACAAAGGCGGCCCGGGCGTGGTGTTGGTCACGTGACCCTCCCCCGCGTGGGAGCTGCTCACTCACAGCACTTGCCCCAACAGTTTGTCGAAGGCTACACGGGGGATCTTTGTCTTTGACCAGATGGTTCCGCTGCGGACGTCGTCAAAGTAACGGTGACCAGCTGTTTAATCCAAAGTGTCAAACTCGTAACCGCTAAACCGGTAACCGTTTTTTTATATTTCTCTCCTAAGGTCGATAAATCGGTTCCGAAAGCCAGCAACGAACGTCATGGAAGCCGCTCTCCGATTCCGAGTGAGATTTTACGAAATTAATGCACCGGTTGAATCGGATAACCGGTTCGGGAGGGTCAGAAACCGGTTAACCGATTCAAAGTTCGATATTTTTTTAGATTTGCGATTACTTATTATAATAATTATAATAATTGGTATTATTTTGACTGAGACTCGCATCGCTCTTACCGCCCCCAAGAAGGAATCCAAGGGATGGGCCTCTGGCCACAGCAGTCACTGGCGAGTCGGGTCCTGCACGATATGTGTTCACATACGGCAGAGCGGTAACCGGTTTTTACCGGTTTTTCTTGCGACGGTCGGCAATTTGAAATAAAAGAAATAACCCGATTGTAACGAGCCTTATGTCTGTGTGTATACGTGCATGGCTCTATGTAGGTGTGTATGTATGTGTGGGTGTATGCGTGTGTGGGTATATGCGTGTGTGGGTGTATGTGTGGGTGTATATGTGTGGGTGTATGCGTGTGTGGGTGTATATGTGTGGGTGGGTGTATGTGTGTGTATGTGTGTGTGTGTATGTGTGTGTGGGTGTATGTGTGTGTGGGTGTATGTGGGTGTACGTATGTGTGTGGGTGTATGTGTGTATGTGTGTGGGTGTATGCGTGTGTGGGTGTGTGCGTGTGTGGGTGTATGCGTTTATGGGTGTATGTGTGTGGGTGTATGCGTGTGTGGGTGTATGCGTGTGTGGGTGTATATGTGTGGGTGTATGCGTGTGTGGGTGTATGTATGTGTGGGTGTGTGCGTGTGTGGGTGTATGCATGTATGGGTGTATGTGTGTGGGTGTATGTGTGGGTGGGTGTATGTGTGTGTGTATGTGTGTGTGGGTGTATGTGTGTGGGTGTATGTGTGTATGTGTGTGGGTGTATGCGTGTGTGGGTGTGTGCGTGTGTGGGTGTATGCGTGTGTGTGTGTATGCGTTTATGGGTGTATGTGTGTGGGTGTATGCGTGTGTGGGTGTATGCGTGTGTGGGTGTATATGTGTGGGTGTATGCGTGTGTGGGTGTATGTATGTGTGGGTGTGTGCGTGTGTGGGTGTATGCGTGTATGGGTGTATGTGTGTGGGTGTATGCGTGTGTGGGTGTATATGTGTGGGTGTATGTGTGGGTGTATGCGTGTGTGGGTGTATATGTGTGGGTGGGTGTATGTGTGTGTATGTGTATGTGGGTGTGTGTGGGTGTATGTGTGTATGTGTGTGGGTGTATGCGTGTGTGGGTGTGTGCGTGTGTGGGTGTTTGCGTTTATGGGTGTATGTGTGTGGGTGTATGCGTGTGTGGGTGTATATGTGTGGGTGTATGCGTGTGTGGGTGTATGTATGTGTGGGTGTATATGTGTGGGTGTATGTGTGGGTGTATGCGTGTGTGGGTGTATATGTGTGGGTGGGTGTATGTGTGTGTGTATGTGTGTGTGGGTGTATGTGGGTGTATGTGTGTGGGTGTATGTGTGTATGTGTGTGGGTGTATGCGTGTGTGGGTGTGTGCGTGTGTGAGTGTATGCGTGTGTGTATGCGTTTATGGGTGTATGTGTGTGGGTGTATGCGTGTGTGGGTGTGTGCGTGTGTGGGTGTATATGTGTGGGTGTATGCGTGTGTGGGTGTATGTATGTGTGGGTGTATATGTGTGGGTGTATGTGTGGGTGTATGCGTGTGTGGGTGTATATGTGTGGGTGGGTGTATGTGTGTGTATGTGTGTGTATGTGGGTGTATGTGTGTGGGTGTATGTGTGTGTATGTGTGTGGGTGTATGCGTGTGTGGGTGTGTGCGTGTGTGGGTGTATGCGTGTGTGGGTGTATGGGTGTATGTGTGTGTGTATGCGTCTGTGGGTGTATGCGTGTGTGGGTGTGTGTGTGGGTGTGTGCGTGTGTGGGTGTATGCGTGTATGGGTGTATGTGTGTAGGTGTATGCGTGTGTGGGTGTATATGTGTGGGTGTATGCGTGTGTGGGTGTATATGTGTGGGTGGGTGTATGTGTGTGTATGTGGGTGTATGTGGGTGTATGTGCGTGGGTGTATGTGTGTATGTGTGTGGGTGTATGCGTGTGTGGGTGTGTGTGTGTGGGTGTATGCGTGTGGGTGTATGTGTGTGGGTGTATGTGTGTGTGTGGGTGTATGTGTGTGGGTGTATGTGTGTGGGTGTATGTATGTGTGTGTGGGTGTATGTGTGTATGTGGGTGTATGTGTGTGTATGTGTGTATGTGTGTGTGGGTGTGTGTGTGAGTGTATGTGTGGCTGGCCTGCCTACGATCCATCCTGGGTTTAACCAGGCTGGATTGTGTGAGGAGCTCACAAATCCTTGAAAGATCTGGGCACGGTCCCATCGGTGAGCTCCTCCGGCAGGCAAGGCAGCGTTGGCTGGGTCATGTAGCCCGCATGCCCAGCCACCGCATGCCGAAACAGCTTTTGTTCGGCCGGATCGAGGGGGCTAAACGGGCGCGGCACGGGCTAGAGAAGAGATGTAGTGATGTGGTACAGGAGGACGTGGAGCTGAGTGGACTTGCCGATGACTGGTACCAGCGGTGTCAAGATCGGTCTCTGTGGAGGAGGCTTGTGAAGGACGCTACTGGGCAGTTGGAGGCAGTCGCCCTCCAACAACAACGGAGGGTGGAGGAGCGACGCTCACAACAACGAGCGGAGCGCCGGGTGGCTAAAGCACAGCAGGTTGGCACAGTAGGAGGCACAGGTGGTGCATCAACCAGTCATCTCAGTCAGTCGACCCGTGGCACCTGGGTCTGCCCCGTGACCTCCTGCCAGCGGGCGTTCGACACTTCACGTGGCCTCAAGGTGCACATGGCCTGGTACAAGCGTCGTGGTGACGTCACCGCCACTTAGTGGCGAATGGCGGTTGTTGTTGTTGTGTATGTGAGTGTGTGCGTGTGTGGATGTGTGTATGTGAGTGTGTGCGTGTGTGCGCTAGTGTATTGGCCAGCACTACGCTGCGCTACGAACCTGACGGCCCGGGTTCAATTCCCGCTCACGGCCAACACCAGTGACGATTATCTGAACCGATCCCTGGGCCTCCCCTAGGTCGACTCAGCCTCAAATGAGTACCCGGTGTGATGTGTGAGCGTCGCCACGAGGGAGACAAAGGCGGCCGGACGTGGTGTCGGCCACCCACCCCCTCGTGTGCGTGGCGGCCTTCATAGGTGCTGCTCGCTAACAGCACTTGCCCCAACATGTCTGTTACAGGCTGCACGGGGGATCTTTGTCTTTTGTGTGTGTGCGTGTGTATCCGTGGGGGAGCGGTGGCGCAGCGGTTAGCGCGCTGCATTACGAACCCGGCGAGCCCAGTTCGATTCCAGCTCACGGCCAACACCGCTGATGGCAATTATCTGAACCGGGCCTCCTCCTAGGTAGACTCAGCCTTTAATGGGTACCTGGTGCGGTGTGTAAACATCGCCACTGTGGGGGAGACAAAGACGGTCGGGCGATGGTGCTGGTCACCCAACGCCCTTTGTGTGTCGTGCCGACCTTCATAGGTGCTGCTCGCTCACAGCACTTGCCCCAACAGTCTATTACAGGCTACACTGGGCACCTTTGTATTTGTGCTGTACGTGTGTCTTTGCGTATGCGTGTACAATAGGGTACATACGGTACGCGTATCATATATGTGTGTGTGTATATATGTATGTATATCTGTGTGTGTGTGTATCTGTGTGTGTGTATATGTGTGTATATATGTGTGTATGTCTGTATATATGTATGTATATCTGTGTGTGTATATATATGTGTTTGTGTGTATGCCTCATTCGATTCCCGCTCACGGCCAACACCCAGTGACGATTATCCGAATCGATCGTGGGCCTCCCCTAGGTCGACCCAGCCTCAAATGAGTGCCTGGTGCGATTGCCACTTGGGGAGACAAAGGCGGCCGGGCGTGGTTGCTGGCCACCCACACCCCCTCGTGTGTGTGTGCCACAGTGCTGTTGCTACTCGCTAACAGCACTTGCCCCAACGGTCTGTTGAGGCTATTCGGGTGTTCTTTGTATTTGTCTGCATATCTACCCATATGTGTACATATATCTGTAAATAGTACATACTGCGTACATATATTCGTACGCACAGTAACATATTTAGCCACGTATATATGTGAATGTATGTGTATACGCGTGTGTCTACGTATATGTGTATATATGCTTGTGTCAAAACCCATCTGTATACAGAATGTGTGTATGCACACATATCTATTATATGTGTGTGTGTGTATTACATATATATACAGCTGTGAATATTACACGCGTGTGCGATGCATGCGCGTCTCCGCTCAAGGTCGGTGGGCTTCCGCTAGATCGACTCGGCCTCAAATGAGCACCGTACCTGCGTGGCGCGACGGCTGAGATATCGCCACCGCGGGAGACAAAGGCGGCCGGGCGTGATGGCGAAGGCCCTCCCCCCCCCCCAACCACAACCTTCATGTGCCGTGCCGATCGACCTTCATGGGGCGGCTGCTGCTCGCTAACAAAGCACTTGCCCCCCCCTTTTTGCAAGCCCGTTGGAGGCTACACGGGGGACCTTTGTCTGCGTGCGTCCGCGAGATGAAACGCGCGCGACCGCTTGAGCGCGTGCGCGCGCATACGGCGCCGCGTGTCGCGCGCGCGCGCGTGAGGACGCGGCGACCCAAACACAACGTTTATTTACCACGAAGCCTCCCTAGAGGAGGGGATCAAGGGGCTTGCCACTCGAGGGCGCGGTGGTGGGGGGTGGCGGGGGAGAGAGTGGGGGGGGAGTGGGGGAAAGAGAGCGGGAGAGAGAGTGAAAGAGAGAGTGGGAGAGAGAGTGGGAGAGAGAGTGGGAGAGAGAAAGTGGGAGAGAGAGTGGGAGAGAGAGTGGGAGAGAGAGTGGGAGAGAGAGAGAGTGGGAGAGAGAGTGAGAGAGAGAGTGGGAGAGAGAGTGGGAGAGAGAGTGGGAGAGAGAGTGAGAGAGAGAGTGGGAGAGAGAGTGGGAGAGAGAGTGGGAGAGAGAGAGTGGGAGAGTAAAAGAGAGAGTGGGAGAGTGAAAGAGAGAGTGGGAGAGTGAAAGAGAGAGTGGGAGAGAGAGTGGGAGAGAGAGTGGGGGAGTGAAAGAGCGGGAGAGAGAGTGGGAGAGTGTAGTGGGAGAGAGAGTGTTAGAGAGAGTGGGAGAGAGAGTGGGAGAGAGAGTGGGAGAGAGAGAGAGTGGGAGAGTAAAAGAGAGAGTGGGAGAGTGAAAGAGAGAGTGGGAGAGAGAGTGGGGGAGAGAGTGGGAGAGAGAGAGTGGGAGAGTGCGTTAACTTATCCAAATGAGAACTGTACCCCGGTGCCGGGGTTTAAACATAACCACTGGGGAGACAAAGGCGGTCGGGCGTGGTGCTGACCACCCACCCCCTCGTGCTCGCTAACAGCACTTGCCCCTACAGTCTGTAAAGGCTATACGGGGGAGCGGTGGCGCAGCGGTTAGCGCGCTGCGCTATGAACCTGGCGACCCGGGTTCGATTCCCGCTCACGGCCAACACCAGTGACGATTATCTGAACCGGTCCTGGGCCTCCCCTAGATCGACTCAGCCTCAAATGAGTACCTGGTGCGGTGGATAAAAACATTGCCAATAGGGAGACAAAGGCGGTCGGGCGTGGTGCTGGCCACCCACCCCTTGTGTATCGTTCCGGCCTTCATAGGTGCTCGCTAACAGCACTTGCCCCTACAGTCTGTGAAGGCTATACGGGTATCTTTATCTTTGTGTGTGTGTGTGTGTGTGCGTGTGTCTTTGTCTCTTTACGTGTCTGTTGTGAACGCGTGACTGCGTCTGCAAGTGTGTGGGTGTCTGTGTGTATCTATGTGCGTGTGTGTTGCCATGTGTGTGTCTGTGAACGTGTGTCTGTGTCTGCACGTGTGTGTGCGTGTGTGGGGGGAGCGGTGGTGTAGTGGTTAGCGTTGCGCTGCGCTACGACCCACGTGGGTTCGAGTCCCGCTCACGGGAAACAGGAGCGGTGAGTGACATCGGAAACGGGACCGGGCCTCCCCTAGGTCGACTCGGCTTTAAACAACAAACAGAAAAACCGAGCACATGCTACGGTGTGTAAACCAGAAAACTGGGGAGACAAAGGCGGTCGGGCGTTGTATACGGGGGGTGGGGGACGTTTGTGTGTGATATTGGCGTCTCTGCGAGGTTGAATCGCGACTCGAGGTGTTGATGAGTTCATTACACCATCGATTAATCGATATCATTAATTGATTGGCTCATTGATTGGCAGACACGTGAGCGTGTCCCACACCCACCCCCTCCCCGTGTGTGACGCGTGACCTTCTGACCTTTTGACCTTCACATCCGACCTCGGCTTCAACATCACTCACATCACATCACACAGCATCATCATCATCTCATCACGCATCATCATACATCGCTCATACATCACTCATCACACAAACATCATATGACTCGTACGTAACTCGTATAACATCACGAACGTCACACATTAAACACAATCAAAGATCCCCCGTGTAGCCTTTAACAGACTGTAGGGGCAAGTGCTGTTAGCGAGCACCTATGAAGGCCGGAACGGTACACGAGGGGGTGGGTGGCCAGCACCACGCCCGGCCGCCTTTGTCTCCCCAGTGACGATGCATTTCACACACCCCACCGGGTATTCATTTGAGGCTGAGTCGACCTAGGTGGGGAGGGTCGCTATCACTGGTTTTGGCCGTAAGCGGGAATCGAACTCGGCTCGCTGTGATCGCAGCTCAGCGTGCTAACCGCTGCGCCACCGCTCTCCCATCTTCGCTAGCAGTCTGCAGAACAAAGGGGCCGTCCATAAATGACGTCACGCAATTTTGGACCATTTTTGACCCGCCCGCCCAAAATAAAACCTGCTTCAAATCGCTTTAAGCTATTGTCATTGTAGTGCGCATTTAATGTGGCGGCTGCACTCTGATGTTGTAGGAGAAAACATTCATCAAAAAAAGTCAATTAAATTAAGTAGAACGTGTTGTCTATATTTATTTAAAGTTGCGCATTTTGATGTGACGTCACATTTCTCAAACCCTCCCGCCCCCCCCTCGTCACACATCGTCACAAATGTCTGACCTCTTCCCACCCCCTAGGTGCGTGACGTCATTTATGGACGGCCCCATACGGAGAACATATAATCTCCTACAACGGGGACCATCACAGCGCCCGGGATCGAACCCGTGACCTCCTGAGTGTCAGGCGAGGGGATAGAACGTCTCCTCGTCACCGAGGCGAGGGGATACCTGTTAACCGGTTAGGGGTCGTCCATAAATGACGTCACGCACCGGGGGGGGGGTCAGACATTTGTGACGAGGGGGGGGGGGGGGTTGAGAAATGTGACGTCACATCACAATGCGCAACTTTAAATAAATATAGACAAACACGTTCTACTTAATTAAATAGACTTTTCAATAAATGTTTTCTCCTACAACATCAGAGTGCAGCGCCACATTAAACACGCACGACAATGACAATAGTTTAAAGCGATTTGAAGCATGTTTTATAAAAAAAAATTGGGAGGGAGGGGGGGGCAGAGCTTTGTGACGTCATATTTGAGGGGGGGGGGTCTGACTTTTTGTGACGCCGTGTGACAATGGAGGGGCGGGGTCAAAAAACGTCCAAAATCGCGTGACGTCATTTATGGACGGCCCCTAACCGGTTAACACGATAAGTTCGACTCCCGGCTCACGGTTCACATCAGTGGCAGGCGAAGTCTGAAATAGCTCCCGGGCAACCACAGCCTTACGCACTGCCCAGCGTGGGTGAAGTATGGTCAAACAGCCTCCTCCATCCAGCAGTGGATCGACAGAAGACGTACACACGTGTGTATGTGTATGTGTGTATGTCAGTGTGTGTGTATGTCCTGTGGGGAGCGATAGTGTAGCGGTTAGCGCTACGCTGCGCTATGAACCTGGCGACCCGGGTTCGATTCCCGCTCACGGCCAACACCAGCAGTGACGATTATCTGAACCGGTCCGGGCCTCCCCTAGGTCGACTCAGCCTCAAATGAGTACCTGGTGCGGTGTGTAAACATCGCCACTAGGGAGACAAAGGCGGTCGGGCGTGGTGCTGGCCACCCACCCCCTCGTGTGCCGTGCCGGCCTTCATATCTGCTGCTCGCTAACAGCACTTGCCCCAACAGTCTGTTGAGACTACAGGGGGAATCTTTGTCTTTGCATATTCATGTTTTTGTCTTTGAGCCAATTGTGGGCCTCCTCAAGGTCGACTCAGCCTTAAGTGAGTACTGGTTGGGCGTGTAAAGCATCAGCACTGGGGAGACAAAGGCGGCCGGGCGGGGTTTCTGATCGAACCGTCAATAGACGTCAAACGCCACTGATCACAGTGCACCACATCGCCACTCGCTCGCTGGCAGCGATGTCACCATCACCACTGCCATTTGAGTGTCCTGTGTGTGTACTGTGTGTACTGTGTGTGTACTCTTTGTGACGTGTGTGTACTGTGTGTGTACTGTGTGTACTGTGTGTAGTGTGTGTACTGTGTGTGTGTACTGTGTGTGTACTGTTTGCGACGTGTGTGTACTGTGTGTGTACTGTGTGTAGTGTGTGTACTGTGTGTGTACTGTGTGTGTGTACTGTGTGTGTACTGTTTGTGACGTGTGTGTACTGTGTGTGTACTGTGTGTTTACTGTGTGTGTACTGTGTGTAGTGTGTGTACTGTGTGTGTACTGTGTGTACTGTGTGTGTACTGTTTGTGTACTGTTTGTGACGTGTGTGTACTGTGTATGTACTATGTGTGTACTGTGTGTGTACTGTTTGTGACGTGTGTGTACTGTGTGTGCACTGCGCTTGTGCTGTGTTTGTACTGTGTGTGTGCTGTGTGTGTACTGTTTGTGACGTGTGTGTACTGTGTGTGTACTGTGTGTATGTACTGTTTGTGACGTGTGTGTACTGTGTGTGTACTGTGTGTGTACTGTTTGTGACGTGTGTACTGTGTGTGTACTGTGTGTACTCTATGTACTGTGTATGTACTGTGTGTGTACTGTTTGTGACGTGTGTGTACTGTGTGTGTACTGTTTGTGACGTGTGTGTACTGTGTGTGCACTGCGCGTGTGCTGTGTTTGTACTGTGTGTGTACTGTGCGTGACGTGTGTGTACTGTGTATGTACTGTGTGTACTCTGTGTACTGTGTATGTACTGTGTGTACTGTTTGTGACGTGTGTGTACTGTGTGTACTGTGTGTGTACTGTTTGTGACGTGTGTGTACTGTGTATGTACTGTGTGTGTACTGTGTGTAATGTGTATGCACTGTGTGTGTACTGTTTGTGACGTATGTGTACTGTTTGTGACGTGTATGTACTGTGTGTGTACTGTGTGTGTACTGTGCGTGACGTGTGTGTACTGTGTGTGTACTGTGTGTGTACTGTTTGTGACGTGTGTGTACTGTGTATGTACTGTGTGTGTACTGTGCGTGACGTGTGTGTACTGTGTGTGTACTGTGTGTGCACTGCGCGTGTACTGTGTGTGTACTGCGCTTGTACTGTGTGTGTACTGTGCGTGTACTGTGCGTGTACTGTGTATTTACTGTGCGTGTACTGTGCGTGTACTGTGTGTGTACTGCGTGTGTACTGTGTATGTACTGTGCGTGACCTGTGTGTACTGTGTGTGTACTGTGTGAACTGTGCGTGACGTGTGTGTACTGTGTGTGTACTGTGTGTGTACTGTGAGTGTACTGTGTGTGTACTGTGTGTACTGTGAGTGTACTGTGAGTGTACTTTGTGTAGTGTGTGTACTGTGTGTGTACTGTGAGTGTACTGTGTGTGTACTGTTTGTACTGTGAGTGTACTGTGAGTGTACTTTGTGTAGTGTGTGTACTGTGTTTGTACTGTGTGTACTGTGTATGTACTGTGTATGTACTGTGCGTGACGTGTGTGTATTGTGTGTGTGTGTACTGTGTGTGTACTGTGCGTGACGTGTGTGTAGTGTGTGTGTACTGTGTGTGTACTGTGCGTGACGTGTGTGTACTGTGTGTGTACTGTGTGTACTGTTTATGTACTGTGTGTACTGTGACTGTACTGTGTGTACTGTGTGTACTGTGAGTGTACTGTGTGTACCGTGTGTGTACTGTGAGTGTACTTTGTGTAGTGTGTGTACTGTGTGTGCACTGTGAGTGTACTGTGCGTACTGTGTGTGTGCTGTGTGTGCTGTGTGTACTGTGAGTGTACTGTGTGTGTACTGTGGGTGTACTGCGTGGGTACTGCGCGTGCATTGTGTGTGCTGTGTGTACTGTGAGTGTACTGTGTGTGTACTGTGTGTGTACTGTGGGTACTGTGTGTACTGTGAGTGACGGGTGTGTACTGTGTGTGTGCTGTTCGTGTACTGTGACTGTACTGTGTGTACTGTGAGTGTACTGTGAGCATACTGTGTGTGTACTGTGAGTGTACTATGTGTGCACTGTGTGTGTGCTGTGTGTACAGTTTGTGTACTGTGTGTGTACTGTGCGTGACGTGTGTGTACTGTGGGTGTACTGTGAATGTACTGTGTGTGACGTGTGTGTACTGTGTGTACTGTTTGTGACGTGTGTGTACTGTGTGTACTGTGTGTGTACTTTGTGTGTACTGTGTGTGACGTGTGTGTACTGTGTGTACTGTGTGTGTACTGTGTGTGTACTGTAAGTGTACTGTGTGTGTACTTTGTGTGTACTGTGTGTTTGTACTGCGTGGATACTGCGTGTGTACTGCGTGTGTACTGTGAGTGTACTGTGTGTGTACTGTGTGTGTACTGTGAGTGGACTGTTTGTGTACTGTGAGTGTACTATGTGTACTCTGTGTGTACTGTGAGTGTACTGTGCGTTACGTGTGTGTACTGTGTGTGTACTGTGTGTGTACTGTGAGTGTACTGTCTGTGTGCTGTGTGTGTCCTGTTTGTGATGTGTGCGTACTGTGTGTGTACTGTTTGTGTACTGTGACTGTACTGGGTGTACTGTCGGTGTACTGTGTGTGTACTGTAAGTGTACTGTGTGTGTACTGTTTGTGTACTGTGTGTGTACTGTGTGTGTACTGTGAGTACTGTGTGTACTGTCTGTGTACTGTGTGTGTACTGTGTGTGTACTGTGTGTGTATTTTGTGTGTACTGTGAGTGAACTGTAAGTGTACTGTGTGTGTACTGTTCGTGTACTGTGAGTGTACTCTGTGTGTACTGTTTGTGTACTGTAAGTGTACTGTGTGTGTACTGTGTGTGTACTGTGAGTGGACTGTTTGTGTACTGAGTGTACTATATGTGTACTCTGTGTGTACTGTGAGTGTACTGTGCGTGAAGTGTGTGTACTGTGTGTGTACTGTGTGTGTACTGTGAGTGTACTGTGTGTGTGCTGTGTGTGTCCTGTTTGTGACGTGTGTGTACTGTGTGTGTACTGTTTGTGTACTGTGACTGTACTGGGTGTACTGTGAGTGTACTGTGTGTGTACTGTTTGTGTACTGTGTGTGTACTGTAAGTTTACTGTGTGTGTACTGTTTGTGTACTGTGTGTGTACTGTGTGTGTACTGTGAGTACTGTGTGTACTGTTTGTGTACTGTAAGTGTACTGTGCGTGTACTGTGTGTGTATTTTGTGTGTACTGTGAGTGAACTGTAAGTGTACTGTGTGTGTACTGTTCGTGTCCTGTGAGTGTACTGTGAGTGGACTGTTTGTGTACTGAGTGTACTATATGTGTACTCTGTGTGTACTGTGAGTGTACTGTGCGTGACGTGTGTGTACTGTGTGTGTACTGTGTGTGTACTGTGAGTGTACTGTGTGTGTGCTGTGTGTGTCCTGTAAGTGTACTATGAGTGTACTGTGTGTGTACTGTGTGTGCACTGTGAGTGTACTGTGTGTGTACTGTCTGTGTACTGTGTGTGTACTGTAAGTGTACTGTGTGTGTACTGTTTGTGTACTGTGTGTGTACTG
The DNA here is from genome assembly GCF_048934315.1 of Petromyzon marinus. Lineage (NCBI taxonomy): Eukaryota > Metazoa > Chordata > Hyperoartia > Petromyzontiformes > Petromyzontidae > Petromyzon > Petromyzon marinus. The sequence continues at coordinate 11,487,499 of NC_133709.1, forward strand.
TGTGTGTACTGTGTGTACTGTTTGTGTACTGTGTGTGTACTGTGTGTGTACTGTGTGTGTACTGTGTGTGTATTTTGTGTGTACTGTGAGTGAACTGTAAGTGTACTGTGTGTGTACTGTTCGTGTACTGTGAGTGTACTCTGTGTGTACTGTTTGTGTACTGTAAGTGTACTATGTGTGTACTGTGTGTGTACTGTGAGTGGACTGTTTGTGTACTGAGTGTACTATATGTGTACTCTGTGTGTACTGTGAGTGTACTGTGCGTGAAGTGTGTGTACTGTGTGTGTACTGTGTGTGTACTGTGAGTGTACTGTGTGTGCTGTGTGTGTCCTGTTTGTGACGTGTGTGTACTGTGTGTGTACTGTTTGTGTACTGTGACTTTACTGGGTGTACTGTGAGTGTACTGTGAGTGTACTGTGTGTGTACTGTTTGTGTACTGTGTGTGTACTGTAAGTGTACTGTGTGTGTACTGTTTGTGTACTGTGTGTGTACTGTGTGTGTACTGTGAGTACTGTGTGTACTGTTTGTGTACTGTAAGTGTACTGTGCGTGTACTGTGTGTGTATTTTGTGTGTACTGTGAGTGAACTGTAAGTGTACTGTGTGTGTACTGTTCGTGTCCTGTGAGTGTACTGTGTGTGTACTGTTTGTGTACTGTAAGTGTACTGTGTGTGTACTGTGTGTGTACTGTGAGTGGACTGTTTGTGTACTGAGTGTACTATATGTGTACTCTGTGTGTACTGTGAGTGTACTGTGCGTGACGTGTGTGTACTGTGTGTGTACTGTGTGTGTACTGTGAGTGTACTGTGTGTGTGCTGTGTGTGTCCTGTAAGTGTACTATGAGTGTACTGTGTGTGTACTGTGTGTGCACTGTGAGTGTACTGTGTGTGTGTACTGTGTGTGTACTGTGAGTGTACTGTGTGTGTGCTGTGTGTGTACTGTGTGTGTGCTGTGAGTGTACTGTGCGTGACGTGTGTGTACTGTGTGTGTACTGTGTGTGTACTGTGTCTGTGTACTGTGTGTGTACTGTGAGTGTACTGTGTGTGTGTGTACTGTGTGTGTACTGTGAGTGTACTGTGTGTGTGTGTACTGTGTGTGTACTGTGTGTACTGTGTGTGTGTACTGTGTGTGTACTGTGTGTGTACTGTTAGTGTACTGTGTGTGTGTGTGTACTGTTTGTGTACTGTTAGTGTACTATGTGTGTACTGTTTGTGTACTGTAAGTGTACTGTGTGTGTGTACTGTGTGTACTGTGAGTGGACTGTTTGTGTACTCTGTGTGTACTGTGTTTGTACTGTGAGTGTACTGTGTGTGTACTGTGTGTGTACTGTGTGTGTGTACTGTGTGTGTACTCTGTGTGTGTACTGTGTGTGTGTACTGTGTGTGTGTGTGCTGTGTGTGTCCCTCTGTCCCCTGTCCCGTCCCCCTGTCCCCCTGTCCCCTGTCATGGGAGGCTGATCGATGCCCGGGTGCGGTCAAGGGATGCCTCCCTATTGCTCAACCACATTATGTATGCCGATGATTTGGTAATAGCTGCTCATTCAGAGGAGGAGTTGGAGACGCTGCTGCTGAGACTGGAGCGTGCCACTAAGAGGTGGGGCCTTACCATCAGCCCCACCAAACTAAGCACCTGCCTGGGTATTTTGTACCATCGGACACTCCATCCCCACAACTCCCAATCGGTGATGGGGCAGTTGTGGAGAGAGTGGAGAGTTTCCCATACCTGGACAGTGTGCTTATGACCGGCTCCAGTTTAACAGCAGAGGTCTCACTCCGAATCAGTCGAGCGGCAATATCATTTCATCGGTTGCGTAACGATGTGTGGAAAAACGTGGACCCCCCTAATGGAAAATCTTCGCCGGTTAGAAACATTTAGGCTGGCCTGCCTACGATCCATCCTCGGTTTAACCAGACTGAATTGTGTGAGGAGCTCACAAATCCTTGAAAGATCTGGGCAAGGTCCCATCGGCGAGCTCCTCCGGCGGGCAAGGCTGCGATGGCTGGGTCATGTAGCCCGCATGCCCAGCCACCGCATGCCGAAACAGCTTTTGTTCGGCCGGATTGAGGGGGATAAGCGGGCGCGGCACGGGCTAGAGAAGAGATGGAGTGATGTGGTACAGGAGGACGTGGAGCTGAGTGGACTTGCCGATGACTGGTACCAGCGGTGTCAAGATCGGCCTCTGTGGAAGAGGCTCGTGAAGGATGCTACTGGGCAGTTGGAGGTAGTCGCCCTCCAACAACAACGGGGGGCGGAGGAGCGACGCTCACAACAACGAGCGGAGCGCCGGGTGGCTAAAGCACAGCAGGTTGGCACAGTAGGGGACACAGGTGGTGCATCAGCCAGTCATCTCAGTCAGTCGACCCGCGGCACCTGGGTCTGCCCCGTGACCTCCTGCCAGCGGGCGTTCGACACTTCACGTGGCCTCAGGGTGCACATAGCCTGGCACAAGCGTCGTGGTGACGTCACCGCCACTTAGTGGCGAATGGCGGTTGTTGTTGTAGTATATGTCTGTGTGTGTGTCTGTGTGTGTAGTATATGTCTGTGTGTGTCTCTGTGTGTGCAGTATATATGTGTGTGTCTGTGTGTATGTGTGTGTGTAGTATATGTCTATGTGTGTGTCTGTGTGTGTAGTATATGTCTGTGTGTGTGTCTGTGTGTGTAGTATATGTCTATGTGTGTGTCTGTGTGTAGTATATATCTATGTGTGTGTCTGTGTGTATGTGTGTGTAGTATATGTCTGTGTGTGTGTCTGTGTGTGTAGTATATGTCTGTGTGTGTCTGTGTGTAGTATATGTCTGTGTGTGTGTGTCTGTGTGTGTAGTATATGTCTGTGTGTGTCTGTGTGTGTAGTATATATCTATGTGTGTGTCTGTGTGTATGTGTGTGTGTAGTATATGTCTGTGTGTGTGTCTGTGTGTAGTATATGTCTGTGTGTGTGTCTGTGTGTAGTATATGTCTGTGTGTGTGTCTGTGTGTGTAGTATATGTCTGTGTGTGTCTGTGTGTGTGTGTAGTATATATGTGTGTGTGTCTGTGTGTGTAGTATATATCTGTGTGTGTGTCTGTGTGTGTAGTATATGTCTGTGTGTGTCTGTGTGTAATATATATCTGTGTGTGTAGTATGTCTCTGTGTGTAGTGTATGTCTGTGTGTGTGTAGTATATGTCTGTGTCTCTGTGTGTGTGTAGTATATGTCTATGTGTGTGTCTGTGTGTGTAGTATATTCTGTGTGCATGTCTCTGTGTGTGTGTAGTATATGTCTACGTGTGTATCTGCGTGTGTAGTATATGTCTATGTGTGTATCTTTGTGTGTGTAGTATATGTCTGTGTGTGTGTCTCTGTGTGTGTAGCATGTCTCTGTGTGTAGTATATGTCTGTGTGTGTCTCTGTGTGTAGTATATGTCTGTGTGTGTCTGTGTGTGTAGTATATATCTGTGTGTGTCTGTGTGTGTAGTATATATCTATGTGTGTATCTGTGTGTGTGTAGTATATGTCTGTGTGTGTGTCTCTGTGTGTGCGTAGTATATGTCTATGTGTGTGTCTGTGTGTGTGTCTATGTGTGTAGTATATGTCTGTGTGTCTGTGTGTAGTATATATGTGTGTGTGTCTGTGTGTGTAGCATATGTCTATGTGTGTGTCTGTGTGTGTAATATATATCTGTGTGTGTGTAGTATGTCTCTGTGTGTAGTATATGTCTGTGTGTGTCTGTGTGTGTGTAGTATATGTCTGTGTCTCTGTGTGTGTGTAGTATATGTCTATGTGTGTGTCTGTGTGTGTAGTATATGTCTATGTGTGTATCTGTGTGTGTGGTATATGTCTGTGTGTGTCTCTGTGTGTGTAGTATATGTCTCTGCGTGTAGTATATGTCTGTGTGTGTGTCTGTGTGTGTAGTATATGTCTGTGTGTGTGTCTGTGTGTGTAGTATTTATCTGTGTGTGTCTGTGTGTGTAGTATATGTCTATGTGTGTATCTGTGTGTGTGTAGTATATGTCTGTGTATGTGTCTCTCTGTGTGTGTAGTATATCTCTGTGTGTAGTATATGTCTGTGTGTGTCTCTGTGTGTAGTATATGTCTGTGTGTGTGTAGTATATGTCTGTTTGTGTGTCTCTCTGTGTGTGTAGTATATGTCGCTGTGTGTAGTATATGTCTGTGTGTGTGTCTCCGTGTGTGTGTCTCTGTGTGTAGTATATGTCTACGTGTGTGTCTGTGTGTGTAGTATATGTCTATGTGTGTATCTGTGTGTGTGTAGTATATGTCTCTGTGTGTAGTATATGTCTGTGTGTGTCTGCATGTGTAGTATATGTCTGTGTGTGTGTGTCTGTGTGTGTAGTATATGTCTGTGTGTGTCTGTGTGTGCAGTATACATCTGTTTGTGTCTGTGTGTGTAGTATGTGTCTATGTGTGTATCTTTGTGAGTGTAGTATATGTCTGTGTGTGTGTCTCTGTGTGTGTGTAGTATATGTCTCTGTGTGTAGTATATGTCTGTGTGTGTCTGTGTGTGTAGTATATGTCTGTGTGTGTGTCTGTGTTTGTAGAATATATGTGTGTGTAGTATATGTCTACGTGTGTATAGGTGTGTGTGTGTGTGTCTCTGTGTGTAGTATATGTCTGAGTATGTAGTATATGTCTGTGTGTGTGTCTGTGTGTGTAGTATATGTCTGTGTGTGTGTCTGTGTGTGTAGTATTTATCTGTGTGTGTCTGTGTGTGTAGTATATGTCTATGTGTGTATCTGTGTGTGTGTAGTATATGTCTGTGTATGTGTCTCTCTGTGTGTGTAGTATATCTCTGTGTGTAGTATATGTCTGTGTGTGTCTCTGTGTGTAGTATATGTCTGTGTGTGTGTAGTATATGTCTGTTTGTGTGTCTCTCTGTGTGTGTAGTATATGTCGCTGTGTGTAGTATATGTCTGTGTGTGTGTCTCCGTGTGTGTGTCTCTGTGTGTAGTATATGTCTACGTGTGTGTCTGTGTGTGTAGTATATGTCTATGTGTGTATCTGTGTGTGTGTAGTATATGTCTCTGTGTGTAGTATATGTCTGTGTGTGTCTGCATGTGTAGTATATGTCTGTGTGTGTGTGTCTGTGTGTGTAGTATATGTCTGTGTGTGTCTGTGTGTGCAGTATACATCTGTTTGTGTCTGTGTGTGTAGTATGTGTCTATGTGTGTATCTTTGTGAGTGTAGTATATGTCTGTGTGTGTGTCTCTGTGTGTGTGTAGTATATGTCTCTGTGTGTAGTATATGTCTGTGTGTGTCTGTGTGTGTAGTATATGTCTGTGTGTGTGTCTGTGTTTGTAGAATATATGTGTGTGTAGTATATGTCTACGTGTGTATAGGTGTGTGTGTGTGTGTCTCTGTGTGTAGTATATGTCTGAGTATGTAGTATATGTCTGTGTGTGTCTGTGTGTGTAGTATATGTCTGTGTGTGTGTCTGTGTGTGTAGAATATATCTGCGAGTGTCTGTGTGTGTAGTATATGTCTGTGTGTGTGTCTGTGTGTGTAGAATATGTGTGTAGTATATATCTACGTGTGTATCTGTGTGTGTGTGTAGTATATGTCTGTGTGTGTGTCTCTGTGTGTGTGCAGTATGTCTCGGTGTGTAGTATATGTCTGTGTGTGTCTCTGTGTGTAGTATATGTCTGAGTGTGTCTCTGTGTGTGTCTTTGTGTGTGTGTAGTATAAGTCTCTGTGTGTAGTATATGTCTGTGTGTGTAGTATATGTCTGTGTGTGTATCTGTGTGTTTGTGTCTCTGTGTGTGTGTGTAGTATAAGTGTCTGTGTGTAGTATATGTCTGTGTGTGTCTGTGTGTGTAGTATATGTCTGTGTGTGTGTGTCTGTGTGTGTAGTATATATCTGTGTGTGTCTGTGTGTGTAGTGTATGTCTATGTGTGTATGTGTGTGTAGTATATGTCTGTGTGTGTCTCTGTGTGTGTGTAGTATATGTCTCTTGTGTGTAGTATATGTCTGTGTGGCTGTGTGTATAGTATATGTCTATGTGTGTATCTCTCCGTGTGTGTAGTATATATCTTTGTGTCTGTGTGTGTAGTATATGTCTGTGTGTGTGTATCTGTGTGTATGTAGTATATGTCTCTGTGTGTAGTATATATCTGTGTGTGTCTGTGTGTGTAGTATATGTCTATGTGTGTATCTGTGTGTGTGTGTAGTATATGTCTGTGTGTAGTATATGTCTGTGTGTAGAATATGTCTGTGTGTGTCTGTGTGTGTGTAGTATATGTCTTTGTATGTAGTATATGTCTGTGTGTGTGTCTGTGTGTGTGTGGTATATGTCTGTGTGTTGTATATGTCTGTGTGTGTGTCTGTGTGTGTGCAGTATATATCTGTGTGTAGTATATGTCTGTGTGTGTGTCTGTGTGTGTGTGTAGTATATGTCTTTGTGTGTAGTATATGTCTGGGTGTGTCTGTGTGTGTGTGGTATATGTCTGTGTGTAGTATATGTCTGTATGTGTGTCTGTGTGTGTGTAGTATATATCTGTGTGTTGTATATGTCTGTGTGTGTGTCTCTGTGTGTGTAGTATATGTCTCTGTGTGTAGTATATGTCTGTGTGTGTATCTGTGTGTGTGTAGTATACGTCTGTGTGTGTGTCTGTGTGTGTAGCATATGTCTGTGTGTAGTATATGTCTGTGTGTGTGTCTCTGTGTGTGTGTAGTATATGTCTGTGTTTGTGTGTCTCTGTGTGTGTAGTATATGTCTCTGTGTGTAGTATATGTCTATGTGTGTGTGTGTAGTATATGTCTCTGTGTGTAGTATATGTCTATGTGTGTCTCTGTGTGTGTAGTATATTTCTGTGTGTCTGTGTGTGTAGTATATGTCTCTGTGTGTAGTATATGTCTCTGTGTGTGTGTGTAGTATGTCTGTGTGTAGTATATGTCTGTGTGTGTCTCTGTGTGTGTAGTATATGTCTCTGTGTGTAGTATATGTCTCTGTGTGTGTAGTATGTCTGTGTGTGTCTGTGTGTGTGTGTGTAGTATATGTCTGTGTGTGTCTGTGTGTGTAGTATATGTCTGTGTGTGTAGTATATGTCTGTGTGTGTGTAGTATATGTCTCTGTGTGTGTGTAGTATATGTCTCTGTGTGTAGTATATGTCTGTGTGTGTGTAGTATGTCTGTGTGTGTAGTATATGTCTGTGTGTGTGTCTCTGTGTGTGTAGTATATGTCTCTGTGTGTAGTATATGTCTCTGTGTGTGTAGTATATGTCTCTGTGTGTAGTATATGTCTCTGTGTGTGTAGTATATGTCTCTGTGTGTAGTATATGTCTCTGTGTGTGTAGTATATGTCTGAGTGTGTAGTATATGTCTGTGTGTGTCTGTGTGTGTAGTATATGTCTGTGTGTGTAGTATATGTCTGTGTGTGTGTGTAGTATATGTCTGTGTGTACTATATGTCTGTGTGTGTGTCTGTGTGTGTGTGTAGTATATGTCTGTGTGTGTAGTATATGTCTATGTGTGTCTCTGTGTGTGTAGTATATTTCTGTGTGTCTGTGTGTGTGTGTAGTATATGTCTCTGTGTGTAGTATATGTCTCTGTGTGTGTGTGTAGTATGTCCGTGTGTGTATTATATGTCTGTGTGTGTGTCTCTGTGTGTGTGTAGTATATGTCTCTGTGTGTAGTATATGTATCTGTGTGTGTGTAGTATGTCTGTGTGTGTAGTATGTCTATGTGTGTGTCTCTGTTTGTGTAGTATATGTCTCTGTGTGTAGTATATGTCTCTGTGTGTGTGTAGTATATGTCTGTGTGTGTCTGTGTGTGTGTTTGTGTGTGTAGTATATGTCTGTGTGTGTAGTATATGTCTGTGTGTGTGTAGTATATATCTGTGTGTCTGTGTGTGTGTCTGTGTGTAGTATATGTCTGTGTGTGTCTGTGTGTGTAGTATATGTCTGTGTGTTTCTGTGTGTGTAGTATATGTCTGTGTGTGTAGTATATGTCTGTGTGTTTGTGTAGTATATGTCTGTGTGTGTAGTATATGTCTCTGTGTGTGTAGTATATGTCTGTGTGTGTAGTATATGTCTCTGTGTGTGTAGTATATGTCTCTGTGTGTAGTATATGTCTCTATGTGTGTAGTATATGTCTGTGTGTGTCTGTATGTGTGTCTGTGTGTGTGTGTAGTATATGTCTGTGTGTGTCTGTGTGTGTAGTATATGTCTGTGTGTGTAGTATATGTCTCTGTGTGTGTGTAGTATATGTCTGTGTTTGTAGTATATGTCTCTGTGTGTGTGTAGTATATGTCTCTGTGTGTAGTATATGTCTCTGTGTGTGTGTAGTATATGTCTGTGTGTGTCTGTATGTGTGTCTGTGTGTGTGTAGTATATGTCTGTGTGTGTCTGTGTGTGTAGTATATGTCTGTGTGTGTAGTATATGTCTCTGTGTGTGTGTAGTATATGTCTGTGTTTGTAGTATATGTCTCTGTGTGTGTGTAGTATATGTCTCTGTGTGTAGTATATGGCTCTGTGTGTGTGTAGTATATGTCTGTGTTTGTAGTATATGTCTTTGTGTGTAGTATATTTCTGTGTGTGTCTCTGTGTGTGTGTAGTATATGTCTCTGTGTGTAGTATATGTCTCTGTGTGTGTGTCTAGTATGTCTGTGTGTGTAGTATATGTCTGTGTGTGTGTCTCTGTGTGTGTGTAGTATATGTCTCTGTGTGTAGTATATGTCTCTGTGTGTGTGTAGTATATGTCTGTGTGTGTCTGTATGTGTGTCTGTGTGTGTGTAGTATATGTCTGTGTGTCTGTGTGTGTAGTATATGTCTCTGTGTGTGTAGTATATGTCTGTGTGTCTGTGTGTGTAGTATATGTCTGTGTGTAGTATATGTCTGTGTGTGTAGTATATGTCTGTGTGTGTCTGTGTGTGTAGTGTATGTCTCTGTGTATAGTATATGTCTGTGTGTGTGTAGTATATGTCTCTGTGTGTGTAGTATATGTCTGTGTGTGTAGTATATGTCTCTGTGTGTCTGGGTGTGTGTGTCTCTGTGTGTGTGTAGTATATGTCTGTGTGTGTAGTATATGTCTGTGTGTGTAGTACATGTCTGTGTGTGTGTGTAGTATATGTCTCTGTGTGTGTAGTATATGTGTGTGTATAGTATATGTCTGTGTGTGTAGTACATGTCTCTGTGTGTGTGTCTGTGTGTGTAGTACATGTCTCTGTGTGTGTGTCTGTGTGTGTAGTACATGTCTCTGTGTGTGTGTCTGTGTGTGTAGTACATGTCTCTGTGTGTGTGTCTGTGTGCGTGTCAGTCTGGCGCTGCTGTGGGTGTGGGGAGGCTGAGCGCGTGCCGTGTTTAACGAGCCGTGCCGAGGCAGGAGGGGGCAGGGATTGGGGCTCTCGCTACGTGCCTCCTGTCCATAGCCGTCGGAAGCGGCTGTCTGACCTCCCGCGCCCCCCCCCCACCATCCCCCCCCCCACCATCCCCCCCCACCATCCCCCCCACCATCCACCCCCCACCATCCCCCAAACCCTCTCACTCAGGCCCCCACCCTCAACAAACCGCTGATTCCATCTTCCGACAGATTCCTCCATCATCCCGCCGTGTGGTGGTGGTTGTGGTGGTGGTGGTTGTGGTGGTGGTTGTGGCGGTGGTGGTGGTGGTTGTGGCGGTGGTGGTTGTAGTTGTGGTGGTGGTGGTGGTGGTTGTGGTGGTCGTAGTGGTGGTTGTAGTTGTGGTGGTTGTGGTGGTGGTTGTCGTGGTTGTGGTGGTGGTTGTGGTGGTTGTAGTTGTCGTGGTTGTGGTGAATGTAGTTGTGATGGTGGTGGTGGTGGTGGTTGTAGTTGTGGTGGTTGTAGTTGTGGTGGTGGTGGTTGTAGTTGTGGTGGTTGTGTTGGTGGTGGTTGTGGTGGTTGTGGTGGTGGCTTCCCTCCTCCACACTCGCCTCCCTCCCTCCCTCTCACCCCAGGCTCAGTCGATACATGACGAGGTTGACTCAAGACCCGGGATGAGAGGGGATCATTGAGCTCATCCGAGACCCCAGGGCCGTGAATTCCCACGAGGGTACCACAGAACACCTCGCCCGGCCGCCTTTGTCTCCCCGGTGCTAGCGATGTTTACGACACCGCACCAGGTACTCATTTGAGGCTGAGTCGACCTAGGGGAGGCCCAGGACCGGCTCAGATAATCGCTGTCACTGGTGGTGGCCTATAAAGACACCTACACACACACTTTAACACACCTACACACACACACTTTAACACACCTACACACACACACTTTAATACACCTACACACACACACTTTAACACACCTACACACACACACTTTAACACACCTACACACACACACTTTAACACACCTACACACACTCACTTTAACACACCTACACACACACACTTTAACACACCTACAAACACTTTAGCACACCTACACACACACTTTAACACACTTACACACAAACACTTTAACACACACACTTTAACACACCTACACACACACTTTAACACACACACTTTAACACACCTACACACACACACTTAAACACACCTACACACACTCACTTTAACTCACCTACATACACACACTTTAACACACCTACACACTTTAATACACACACACACTTTAACACACACACACACTTTAACACACCTACACACACACACTTTAACACACCTACACACACACAAACACTTTAACACACACACTTTAACACACCTACACACACACTTTAACACACACACACACACTTTAACACACCTACACACACACACTTTAACACACCTACACACACTCACTTTAACTCACCTACATACACACACTTTAACACACCTACACACTTTAATACACATACACATACACACACACTTTAACACATACACACACACTTTAACACACCTACACACACACACTTTAACACACCTACACACACACACACTTTAACAAACCTACGCACACACACTTTAACAAACCTACGCACACTCACTTTAACTCACCTACATACACACACACTTTAACACACCTACACACTTTAATACACATACACACACACTTTAACACATACACACACACACTTTAACACACCTACACACACACACTTTAACACACCTACACACACTCACTTTAACACACCTACACACACACACTTTAACACACCTACAAACACTTTAGCACACCTACACACACACTTTAACACACTTACACACAAACACTTTAACACACACACTTTAACACACCTACACACACACTTTAACACACACACTTTAACACACCTACACACACACACTTAAACACACCTACACACACTCACTTTAACTCACCTACATACACACACTTTAACACACCTACACACTTTAATACACATACACACACTTTAACACACACACACACACTTTAACACACCTACACACACACACTTTAACACACCTACACACACACAAACACTTTAACACACACACTTTAACACACCTACACACACACTTTAACACACACACACTTTAACACACCTACACACACACACTTTAACACACCTACACACACTCACTTTAACTCACCTACATACACACACTTTAACACACCTACACACTTTAATACACATACACATACACACACACTTTAACACATACACACACACTTTAACACACCTACACACACACACTTTAACACACCTACACACACACACACTTTAACAAACCTACGCACACACACTTTAACAAACCTACGCACACTCACTTTAACTCACCTACATACACACACACTTTAACACACCTACACACTTTAATACACATACACACACACTTTAACACATACACACACACACTTTAACACACCTACACACACACACTTTAACACACCTACACACACTCACTTTAACACACCTACACACACACACTTTAACACACCTACAAACACTTTAGCACACCTACACACACACTTTAACACACTTACACACAAACACTTTAACACACACACTTTAACACACCTACACACACACTTTAACACACACACTTTAACACACCTACACACACACACTTAAACACACCTACACACACTCACTTTAACACACCTACACACACACACTTTAACACACCTACAAACACTTTAGCACACCTACACACACACTTTAACACACTTACACACAAACACTTTAACACACACACTTTAACACACCTACACACACACTTTAACACACACACTTTAACACACCTACACACACACACTTAAACACACCTACACACACTCACTTTAACTCACCTACATACACACACTTTAACACACCTACACACTTTAATACACATACACACACTTTAACACACACACACACACTTTAACACACCTACACACACACACTTTAACACACCTACACACACACAAACACTTTAACACACACACTTTAACACACCTACACACACACTTTAACACACACACACTTTAACACACCTACACACACACACTTTAACACACCTACACACACTCACTTTAACTCACCTACATACACACACTTTAACACACCTACACACTTTAATACACATACACATACACACACACTTTAACACATACACACACACTTTAACACACCTACACACACACACTTTAACACACCTACACACACACACACACTTTAACAAACCTACGCACACACACTTTAACAAACCTACGCACACTCACTTTAACTCACCTACATACACACACACTTTAACACACCTACACACTTTAATACACATACACACACACTTTAACACATACACACACACACTTTAACACACCTACACACACACACACTTGAACACACCTACAAACACTTTAGCACACCTACACACTTTAACACACACACACTTTAACACACCTACACACACACTTTAACACTCCTACACACACACTTTAACACACCTACACACCAAGGACATGCAGTCAGGGGAGGCAGGGGGAGGCAGAGCCTCACCTGTCATACTCCAATGGAAATAGCTGTTACGAAAAAAAATCAAATCAAATAAATATTAAGATGTTTCCACTGATCTGTGTTATAAATGTCATTTCTGTACGATTTCAATCATTTTTAGAGTCAAAATCGCCAAATTTGCGGAGCTCCGCTGCAAATACAGGAAGAGACGAGAGGTGAGGCAGCGACAAGCTCAGCCTCCCCTCTGATTGCGCAACCCCTCAGTAACTGGATGGAGCGCGGGCAATAAACGCGTGGCTGTTACTATCTCAGTATGTCACCAATGTAATGTTTGTAGACCCCTTTATTTCATGTCCTCGCCTTCCATACTCCAGGTAACTTATTTCACGTATGTGTATAAAGATATTTAGGCTTGCTGGTCTCGTCATGAAACTGCAATGAAAAGGCACCAGGGGAGGCAGCTATCACATCTGCCTCACTGAGGGGGACGTGTCTAACACGCCCCCTCCGTGAGGCCACGCCCCCTCCATAAGGCCAAGCCCTCCGTGTGTGAATCTGGCTCTAACACTAGCCAGTGCCTCCCCAGCCATTGACCTCACCGCACGTCACACTTTAACATCTACACACACCTACACACACACACCTACACACACACACACACCTACACACACTTTAACACACCTTACACACACTTTAACACACCTACACACATACACTTTAACACACCTACACTTTAACACACCAACACTTTAACACACTTTAACACACCTACACTTTAACACACCTACACTTTAACACACTTTAACACACCTACCCTTTAACACACCTATACTTTAACACACCTACACTTTAACACACTTTAACACACCTACACTTTAACACACTTTAACACACCTACACACACACTTTAACACTTCTACACACACACACTTTAACACACACCTACACTTTAACACACCTATACTTTAACACACCTACACACACACTTTAACACTTCTACACACACACACTTTAACACACACCTACACTTTAACACACCTATACTTTAACACACCTACACTTTAACACACCTACACTTTAACACACCTACACACACACTTTAACACACCTACACTTTAACACTCCTACACTTTAACACACCTACACACACACTTTAACACACCTACACTTTAACACTCCTACACTTTAACACTTCTACACACACACACTTTAACACACACCTACACTTTAACACACCTACACTTTAACACACCTACACTTTAACACACCTACACTTTAACACACTTTAACACACACACACGCGTGAGTGGGGAGTGGTGGCGCAGTGGTTAGAGCACTGCGCTACGAACCCGACGACCCCAGTTCGATTCCAGCTCGATGCCAGCTCACGACCAATAACAGTGACGGATATCTGCAACCGATGCCGAGTCTCCCCTAGGTCGACTCCGCCATAAATTAGTACCTGCCGCGGTGTTTCCTCGCATCAGGGATGGCGTAGGCGGTCGGGCGCATGCTGCTGACCACCCACCCCCTCGTGTGCCGTTCTGTTCCATCATTGGCGCTGTTCGCGAGCTGCACTTGCGCCCAGTTCTGCTTCGGCTACACGAGGGATCTGTGTGAGTGAGTGAGAGCGATGCGAGGCAGAGCACGTGTCCCTTGAAGGAAGTGAGAGAGGGAGGGTGAGGGAGGGAGACAGTGAGTGAGTGAACGAGGGATCTGTGTGTGTGAGTGAGTGAGAGCGATGCGAGGCAGAGCACGTGTCCCTTGAAGGAAGTGAGAGAGGGAGGGAGGGTGAGGGAGTGAGACAGTGAGTGAGTGATCTGTGTGTGTGAGTGAGTGAGAGCGATGCGAGGCAGAGCACGTGTCCCATGAAGGAAGTGAGAGAGGGAGGGAGGGTGAGGGATTGAGACAGTGAGTGAGTGAACGAGGGATCTGTGTGTGTGTGTGAGAGCGATGCGAGGCAGAGCACGTGTCCCTTGAAGGAAGTGAGAGAGGCAGGGAGGGCGAGGGAGTGAGACAGTGAGTGAGTGAGTGAACGAGGGATCTGTGTGAGTGAGTGAGTGAGAGCGATGCGAGGCAGAGCACGTGTCCCTTGAAGGAAGTGAGAGAGGGAGGGTGGGTGAGGGAGTGAGACAGTGAGTGAGTGAGTGAACGAGGGATCTGTGTGAGTGAGTGAGTGAGAGCGATGCGAGGCAGAGCACGTGTCCCTTGAAGGAAGTGAGAGAGGGAGGGTGGGTGAGGGAGTGAGACAGTGAGTGAGTGAGTGAACGAGGGATCTGTGTGAGTGAGTGAGTGAGAGCGATGCGAGGCAGAGCACGTGTCCATTGAAGGGAGGGAGGGTGAGGGAGTGAGACAGTGAGTGAGTGAGTGAACGAGGGATCTGTGTGAGTGAGTGAGTGAGAGCGATGCGAGGCAGAGCACGTGTCCCTTGAAGGAAGTGAGAGAGGGAGGGTGGGTGAGGGAGTGAGACAGTGAGTGAGTGAGTGAACGAGGGATCTGTGTGTGTGAGTGAGTGAGAGCGATGCGAGGCAGAGCACGTGTCCATTGAAGGGAGGGAGGGTGAGGGAGTGAGACAGTGAGTGAGTGAGTGAACGAGGGATCTGTGTGAGTGAGTGAGTGAGAGCGATGCGAGGCAGAGCACGTGTCCCTTGAAGGAAGTGAGAGAGAGAGGGAGGGTGAGGGAGTGAGACAGTGAGTGAGTGAACGAGGGATCTGTGTGTGTGAGTGAGAGCGATGCGAGGCAGAGCACGTGTCCCATGAAGGAAGTGAGAGAGGGAGGGTGAGGGAGTGAGACAGTGAGTGAGTGAACGAGGGATCTGTCTGTGTGAGTGAGTGAGAGCGATGCGAGGCAGAGCACGTGTCCCATGAAGGAAGTGAGTGAGAGAGGGAGGGTGAGGGAGTGAGACAGTGAGTGAGTGAACGAGGGATCTGTCTGTGTGTGTGAGTGAGTGAGAGCGATGCGAGGCAGAGCACGTGTCCATTGAAGGGAGGGAGGGTGAGGGAGTGAGACAGTGAGTGAACGAGGGATCTGTCTGTGTGTGTGTGAGTGAGAGCGATGCGAGTCAGAGCACGTGTCCATTGAAGGGAGGGAGGGTGAGGGAGTGAGACAGTGAGTGAGTGAACGAGGGATCTGTGTGTGTGAGTGAGAGCGATGCGAGGCAGAGCACGTGTCCCTTGAAGGAAGTGAGAGAGGCAGGGAGGGCGAGGGATTGAGACAGTGAGTGAGTGAGTGAACGAGGGATCTGTGTGTGTGAGTGAGTGAGAGCGATGCGAGGCAGAGCACGTGTCCCTTGAAGGAAGTGAGAGAGGGAGGGAGGGTGAGGGATTGAGACAGTGAGTGAACGAGGGATCTGTGTGTGTGTGTGAGAGCGATGCGAGATAGAGCACGTGTCCCATGAAGGAAGTGAGAGAGGAAGGGAGGGTGAGGGAGTGAGACAGTGAGTGTGTGAGTGAACGAGGGATCTGTGTGTGTGAGTGAGTGAGAGCGATGCGAGACAGCACGTGTCCCATGAAGGAAGTGAGAGAGGCAGGGAGGGTGAGGGAGTGAGGCAGTGAGTGAGTGAACGAGGGATCTGTCTGTGTGAGTGAGTGAGAGCGATGCGAGGCAGAGCACGTGTCCCTTGAAGGGAGGGAGGGTGAGGGAGTGAGACAGTGAGTGAGTGAACGAGGGATCTGTGTGTGAGTGAGTGAGAGCGATGCGAGGCAGAGCACGTGTCCCTTGAAGGAAGTGAGAGAGAGAGGGAGGGTGAGGGAGTGAGACAGTGAGTGAGTGAACGAGGGATCTGTGTGTGTGAGTGAGAGCGATGCGAGGCAGAGCACGTGTCCCTTGAAGGAAGTGAGAGAGGGAGGGTGAGGGAGTGAGACAGTGAGTGAGTGAACGAGGGATCTGTGTGTGAGTGAGTGAGAGCGATGCGAGACAGCACGTGTCCCATGAAGGAAGTGAGAGAGGCAGGGAGGGTGAGGGAGTGAGGCAGTGAGTGAGTGAACGAGGGATCTGTCTGTGTGTGTGTGAGTGAGAGCGATGCGAGTCAGAGCACGTGTCTCATGAAGGAAGTGAGAGAGGGAGGGTGGGTGAGGGAGTGAGACAGTGAGTGAGTGAACGAGGGATCTGTCTGTGCGAGTGAGTGAGTGAGAGCGATGCGAGGCAGAGCACGTGTCCATTGAAGGGAGGGAGGGTGAGGGAGTGAGACAGTGAGTGAGTGAACGAGGGATCTGTGTGTGTGAGTGAGAGCGATGCGAGGCAGAGCACGTGTCCCATGAAGGAAGTGAGAGAGGGAGGGAGGGTGAGGGAGTGAGACAGTGAGTGAGTGAACGAGGGATCTGTCTGTGTGTGTGAGTGAGTGAGAGCGATGCGAGACAGAGCACGTGCCCATTGAAGGGAGGGTGAGGGAGTGAGACAGTGAGTGAGTGAACGAGGGATCTGTCTGTGTGTGTGAGTGAGTGAGAGCGATGCGAGGCAGAGCACGTGTCCCATGAAGGAAGTGAGAGAGGCAGGGAGGGTGAGGGAGTGAGACAGTGAGTGAGTGAACGAGGGGGGAGCGAGGACTGCGAGGAGGACTGGGTGCAGATTCAGCACTTGTCGTAGTTACAAATATGTACGTAGAAAACAGGGGGGACATAGACATAGAGTCGGGAGAGAGGGGGTAGAGAGAGAGGGGGGGTAGAGAGAGAGGGAAGGGGTAAGAAGAAGGAGCAGAGCTTGAAATCTTTCGTGAAATCTTTCATTCACACAAGGGGGGTGTGGGGGGCACATAAAGCAAAGCATTGCAAAAAACAAAACTCAATGATGAACGAAGCAAAGTGCCGACTACACAGAGCGTCTTCTTGTTTCCTCTGATCGTAAAAAAAGAGTGAGTGAAAGAGAGTGAGTGAAAGAGGGAGTGAGTGAGTGAAATTATGGAAGAATGGAGGGAGAGGGAGCGTGGATTCCGTTCCGCGATTCTCTGCTGCCCTCTGCCGTTCACATCGTCACCGTCAGCCATGGTGAATCCACTGCTCGACGGATCGCCTCTCGAACGCGTTGGCTAGAACAATCCACCCGGCAGCTCCCTGCAAGTGCTGCTAGCGAGTGGGATCTATGAAGGCCGGAACGGCACACCAGGGGGTGGGTGGCCAGCACCACGCCCGACCGCCTTTGTCTCCCCAGTGGTGATGTTTACACACCGCGCCAGTTACTCATTTGAAGCCGAGTTGACCTAGGGGAGGCCCGGGACCGGTTCAGATAATCGTCACCGGTGATGGCCGTGAGCGGGAATCGAACCCGGGTCGCCAGGTTCATAGCGCAGCGCGTTAACCGCTACACTACCGCTCCCCACACACAGATAGACACACAGACACACACACAGGCACACACACACAGATAGACACACACAGACACACACAGCCGATGTCATCGCTCCATCTCTCTGCGGTGGACGTCCCCCCCCGCCCCCTCTATCGTGCGCGCGTGTTAATTCTTCCGATCAAATAAGTTACACAAATCTGGTAGCACACGCACACACCGACCCGATTATAAGACTCAACCAGCGGGTGAGAGGAGGGTGGTTGGGGTGGTGGTGGTAGTCAAGTGCGTCTTAGTATCCGGACAATACGGTCATCGATATTAATCGATGCATCATTGATCTAGACCGCCCCATTCCCCACCCACCTACCGATCAGTGAGCAGCAGACACGTGTAGAGTTAAAACGACACTTTATTTTATACTTCACCAGGCTAAGGCCCCACTAACCTGAGCCACGTAGCTCCATTTTTTTTTCCAGACGCGACCCGGCTACAAATGATGGCTCAGCAAAGTGGCTCATGAAGCGGAAATTTGTATAGAAGCCAAATATTCTAAAAACGCGCGTCTCGAAAACGTGGAAGGGGAAAACCCGCGGAGGACTCCCGAGAAAAAAAAACATTTGCTGAGAAAGCGACCTGGACATCGCGAATGATAGCGTGACTCGGTGGCTTGTCACGTGGGAATGTAAAGCGGCCCAAATATTCTAAACGCGTGCGTTCGAAACTGTGGATGCGGGGTGGAGGGGTGCATGGGGGGAAACACGCGTCCACGGAGAAAGAAAGAGAGACGCAAACTCCAAATAAATTATCTTTGGTTCTTTCGGTAAAGTCACGGAGAGAGAACCAACGAGTAATTCCTGCAGTCACGAAAGCTTCGAATCCAAATAGATTGGCGTCGGGGTTGGGTATAGAACCCACGGCCCTCCGGGCGAGGTAGTTAACATCTCGGCACGTTCAGAAGATTTCACAGCGACTATCATCAATTCCCACGTGCGATGATGATGACAGCAGCCACTGTCGACGATGAGCTATCGTCACGTGCGGCCAGATCGCCTCTGAACAACAGACACATTACCTCGGTGGGCTTTTACCTGGTACACTACACGGCCGTGTGTACAGTCTGCTGAACTTCGTTGGCACCGTACGTAGCCAACCGTGGCTAATCGGCGGCGCAGGGTGAGTGGGGACAACAAACTGAAGCACAAACATCAGTCTTGACTTGAAGCTTTCGTGAGCAGCAGTAATCCACGCTCTTTGGTTCTTACGGTAACGTCATCACGTGGCAGGTATAAATAATATCAAATGAATCACGACCTTTCGATCGCAACCCGAGCGGTCGCCCTCTGCAGTTCCACTGCTGGATTATTTTATTTTATACCTCCGTGACTTTAGCGAAAGAACCCGAAGAGTTCCACGAAAGGCACTTCCAAATAAACGAGTTGGCAACGTCAATGTGAAAGTGAATGGCCGAGTAGAGCAGCGCGCGACCACTGCGCTACCGCTCCCCCGGAGGGGGCACACTCGGAACGTCGCCCTCTACCTGCCCCCCAACCTACAATCCTTAATTACTCAGATCCTTAATTAATATCGATCCCGGTTATCCCCTTAGAGGGAACCCATTACACCACCCCCCCACACACACACACCACCACCCATCCCTCTCCAAGCTCGTTCACTAATTAGCGTCGGCTGATGGAGAGAGAGGGGGGATGGTGGTGGTGGTGGTGGAGGCCGCCGTGATTAATGACTCGGCTAATTAGGTCGTTATTGCGGCACGCGCCCTCGCGTTAATGAGCGGGGTGTTAATTAGTGACACCTCAAGCAAGGGGAGCGAGCGACTCTCTCGCTCTCTTTATCCGATTGCGACAACCTCGATTGGTGCTGTTTGTCTCTGGCCGTTTGGCGCCTCGGGGTCTTCGGGCCCCGTGGCTGGGCAACTGGCGTGGCTAGGAGATGTTAACTACCTCGCCCGGTATACAGGAGCACGTGGGTTCGATCTCGACCCTAACGCCTGCTGCTGCTGTGTATCATCATCATCATCAGGGTGGCAGAGATGTTAACTACCTCGCCCAGTGTGCAGGAGGTCGTGGGTTCGATCTCGACCCTAACGCCTGCTGCTGCTGTATATTTGGAGTTTGCGTGTCTCTCTCTCTCATCATCATCACGGTGGCTTGGAGATGTTAGCTCCCTCGCCTGGTCTACAGGTCGTGGGTTCGATCTCGACCCTGACGCCTGCTGCTGTATATTTGGAGTTTGCGTGTCTCTCTCTCTCTCTCATCATCAGGGTGGCTAGGAGATGTTAACTACCTCGCCAGGTCTACAGGAGGTCGTGGGTTCGATCACGACCCTGACGCCTGCTGCTGTATATTTTGAGTTTGCTTGTCTCCGTCTCTCTCCGTGGTCGCGGGGATTTTTCTCGAGGTCCTCCGGTTTCCCCCCCTCCATATTTAGAATCAACATCACGGCCGTTTAGAGCATTTGGGCTGCAATGAATTTCCACGTGGTGGTGATGATGATGATGATAATTAGCCCACTTCGGTGAGCTATCGTTGATTACAGCCGGGTCGCTTCTGAGAAAAAGTTATCCACAGTTCAGTGGGCCTTACCTGGTAAAATAAAGACACGGGGAGATGTGCACGATGACAAATACATCCCCGCCCAGTACCGCCTTTGTCTCCCCACTACTCAGGTTTACACACCGTAGCATATGCTCGGGTTTTTTTGTTTTGTTTAAAGCCGAGTCGACCTAGGGGAGGCCCGGTCCCGTTTCCGATGTCACTCACCGCTCTTGTTGCCCGTGAGCGGGACTCGAACCCACGTGGGTCGTAGCCCAGCACCCCCGCTCCCACACACACAAAGATAAAGTTCCCCCTTATAGCCTCACCAGCCTGTTGGGGCAAGTGCTGTTAACGAGTAGCAGCGCCTGTGAAGGCCGTGAGCACGGCACACGAGGGGGGGGGGGGGTGGAGTGGCCAGCACCACGCCAGGCCGCCTTTGTCTCCCCAGCAACATGACGCTTACACATCGCACCACGTGCCCATTTGAGACTGAGGGGGAGGCCCAGGACCAGTTCAGAAAATCGCCACTGGTGTCTGTGGCCGTGAGCGGGAATCGAAATCGGCTCGCCGAAATCGCAGCTCAGCGCGCTAACCGCTGCGCCACCGCTCCCCCATCCTCGCCAGCAGTCTGCAGAACACACGGAGGACACGAGGGGGGAGCTCTGTGGTGTCCGCTTCCGTACAGGTTCCGTTGTGTGGATCAGTGTCACTTAAAGAAGAAGGGATCTCAGAGGCAGCTCTGTGACATCCACTTACGCGGGTTGCGTTCTCGAATAAACGCGTCGGGGCTCGCACCGCGGCGCGAGACTTCCGAATGGATTCCTCGGCCCCCCGTGACGACGCCCACCGCAAGGATCGCGCGGATAAAGTTTGTGGCGGGGGTGTAATAATGGTTGTTTCGTTGAAAGTATAAAGAAAATCGATATAAAACACTAGCAGGTGTACCCGTTCTTCGCACGGAAATGAAAAGTTTCGTCCTAGTATATATAGATTATTCCCCCCCCCCCACCCAGCCGCGCATTTGTGCGGGATACACGGCCTACCCGGAGGGTGGGGGGGTTTGCGTGACGTCAGCAGGCACACTGCGTGACGCTGCCGCATGCGGGTGACGTCACAGATCTGACGTCACAGATCTGACGTCACCACTCACTTGCCGTGCAACATATATCCATTATTGCACCCCCCCCTCAAAATACAAGTCTATTTTTATACTTTTTGCATTGTGTACAGTCTGGAAACTACCCACGTGTCAAACTTCAAGTTTTTTTGCATGTTGGGAAGTATGCAAAACATTTTGAACAAACGCACATATTTACAAATTTCCCTTTTTTGATATAGATGACTAGACTGATATAGATGGCTGAACAGCAAGGACACAGAGTCACTCCCGTTTGGGAAAGGTGGCAGGCCACAGTTGTATTGTCTCATCGACGCCACACACACCACACACAAACAACATCAGACGCACGCTCGAGATCGTTGGCTGCAGGTCAAACGCCAGAATCTTGCCCATAACCAACCAGCATCACCGCCGCCCCCCCACTCCGCCAACACACTCCCCGTATCCTAACCCCGCCCGCCCGTCTCTCCCCCGTCCTCTAACCCCAACCCGGGCCAGGTAGCGCTCCAGGTGCTGTGTCCAGGTGCTGTGTCCAGGCACGTGGAGCCGAAACGTCGGCAAGGAAACGCGCAACTCGAGAGCCGTTTACAAGCAACCCACGGAGAGACCCCACGCGCAGTTGGTAGCAGCCCAGGTAGGCACCTCGCCCAGGTAGACACTCGCCCAGGTAGACACTCGCCCAGGTAGACACTCGCCACATCACCTCGCCCAGGTAGACACTCACCCTGTTGTCCCCCCCCGCACTCCCCCGATTAGCACAACTGGCTACGTACGGTGGTAAAGTTGTTCAACATTCGCACAAACCCGTCTCCCTTTCTTCTCAAGCTCTCGTATTAAAATCGTGCTCTTATCAATTAAAACGTCAACGGCGCGGCACGTCGCTGGTCACTCGGCGTGTCGGGCCCATTGCTCCCCCGCCCCCCTTGTGCTCGGCAAGCCACGATTTTAAAAGGAATCGTAAAAGGAAAAACAATTATGGGTGCGCGTCTCACGATCCGGCTGGCTGGCTACGTTGGCCCGCGTGGTGTTCGATGTTGTGGGAAGGGGGGGGGGGAGGGAGCGGTGGCGCTGCGGTTAGCGCATCCCAATCCTCCGCTTCACCGCCACCAGCAGCGGTTGACGAGTATCTAAACAGCGGTCACCGGGCCTCCCCCGAGGTGCGTTTACATCGCCGCGAGGGAGACAAAGGCGGGCCCGAGCCTGGCTGCGTCGTGTGCCGCGCCTGACATCGCAGGAGGCGCTATTAGCCAACAGCACTTTGCTCCAAGTCTATCGAAGGCTCTACGGGGAGGGGCGGGGGAAGAGGAGGATCGTTATCTCTGTGTACGAGTGTAGTATATGCGCGCGCGCGCGCGCACGTGATCCTGCCCAGACACAAACACCGGGCGTCTTGCGATCCATCTGGCGGGGCGTCTTACGATCCACACGGCTCGCGTATTTACAATCCGGTGGGCACGCGTCTCACGATCGATCCGGCGGAGACGCACGAGCGGGTGTCACGACCGCGAGGATATGGTAAACCTCCCACCGCCGGCTATAAAGGCGCAGCCCTGCAATCCGCTTGCTCAGGCCACTGCTGGCGGTACGGATCTCCGCCGAGGGAGGGACAATTATGCGTATGTTGGTTGCCAAATAACATTGAATTATTTGTGCATTATTCATTAAGGTGGGCCCGAGATGGGGTCGTGGTGGCCATTATTAACCACGTCCCTCACCTCGTGGCCTCATCCTCCCTGGCTCAGTAGAGGTGAGTGGGCCATGCTGACAACTCGCGCTTCTGGCGAGGACGGTGGGTGGGCGGGTGGGAGGGGTGGGAGGTCGTGAGTTTTGAATTTCACTACCGTGATTTTAAAATATCGCGCCCCGAGTGGTTGCAAGGGGGTCCCCCCCCACCCCCCCGCCACGCACTGCAGCGCCCGTAACATACGGGGGCAATCGAAAATAATCGAGTCGGACAAGCGCACCACCGCACTCGAAACGTGATCGGCGATCCGTCAATGACCGATTGCAAGTCGTCGATTTGTTCTCGCAGGCCGGGGAGGCGAGCTCAATGAATAGGCGCGTTGAGTCGAGGGCAAGGCGCGGCGCGAGTGGCGCGCACCAGGTCGAGTAGCTTGCGGGGCTGACGGGCAGAGTACCTCTTGAGTCGTCACGCCGATGAGTCCCGTGCCCGACTCATCGGCACACCCGGCCACAATAACAATCGCACGGGGGGGGGACTCGCAGACGAACGTACACGCGCCACACACACACATGGCCTCAGGCGGTCACGCACACACAGAGCCTCACAGACACGCAGGCACTCGCACACACACAGCCAACCCCTTTTCCTTGTGGCTCACACACACACACACACACGCACGTGCACGCACACTAACACACACACACGCGCACACTAACTCTCGCGCGCAACGCTAACACGCGCGCGCACACACACAACGACAAACTCCGATTAGCATCTACACAGGACAAAGCAAACGCAGGCACGGGCCGACTGGACGGCCAGGTGAGTGCGTGTTTCCGTGTGTGTGTGCAAGTGAACGTGCGTGTCAGCGTCTTTGCTTCCGTGTGCATGTAAGTGAACGTGCGTGCGTGCGTGCGTGTAAGCGAATGTGCACAAGGGTTTTTGGTGAACGTGTAAGCGAGCAGAGCGCGTGCGTGCACGCGTTTATGCAGAGGTACAACGCGCACGCACGGACGAACTAACAAACTGACAGACACGTGGGTAGAGAGGCGGACGGGCGGACGGCGTCGATGTCTCGGACGGTCGGCAACGGTGCGGGGGGAGGGGGGCAATGCCTCCCCCCCCCCCACCCCCCACCCCTCGCAACCCGTGGGCATCACGACGGCGGTCCCCGTCAGCCCCCTTCACTGAGACTTCTGTTTCTTGGCGAGGGCGCGAGGGGACGCGTCGCCCTCGCTCTTGGCCGCTCCGTTCACGTGCGATGCTGCGACGCGCGGACACGCGGACACACGGTGAGCGGCAGAGCGACGGGCCGTTTTTGAATCACCGATCATGTCAACCACGGCACCTATATCCGCAGAGTCCACGCACTCAGCGGACGATGGCAGAGCCGTGCCAATCGGCATCAATCGAGCTCCGCCCACTGCCGCAGAGATATTGCAACTAGTGCACCGTAGAGACGATGGCGTGGATTTCGGATTAAGCGGAGTAACAAGACGGAGGTTCTTTGGCAAGCCATCTTGACTACCATGAGAGATTCGTTCATGAGGCTATCCACATATACAAGCACAGAGACAATTTCAACCGAGAAGATGGATTCTGGCTTAGCAATCATTGGAAGGATTTGATGAACCATTTCGGGTCTTAATTGATTGTTCACGCTTACGGTGGCTTTCAGACCGCATCCATTATTTTCGTCTCCCCCCTCCTCTTTTCCGAACGTAGATGGACTCGTCCATCTGAATAACTGCCAAATCGCTCTCCGTGGTGCTAACGTTAAAAATAACCGCCACTTTTTTCAATTTTTCTTGCTGTGGTTTTCACACCTGATGATGATTGCTTCTGTTGCAAGTCGAAACGTCGTGGGAATTTTATTGTTTTATATTTTTATTACTTTATTGTTTCCCTTCTACGTGACTTTACCCGAAAGAACCAAGACTATGTCTGTCCGGTTTAAGCACGGTGCGCGCAACTGGCAATGAACATTTCCAACAACAACAAATGCACACAACCGATTTTTAGACCCTTCAAATTGGGGCTTAGGGGGCCCAATTCCGCGAGCGATTAGCTCGCGTCGAAATCCCGGGCGCGCGGTTCATCCGCAAGTCGGAGAACAAATCGGGCAGTCGACTACACACGGCGCTCAGGGCGCACGCCTTCCAAACCTCGTCAGTAGAGGGCGACCACCGCCAGGTAACGCCCCACCGCGTGCCCCACCGCCGCGGGCCCCACCGCGTGCCCCACCGCGGGCCCCACCGCGGGCCCCACCACCGCGGGCCCCACCGCGGGCCCCACCGCGTGCCCCACCACCGCGTGCCCCACCGCGTGCCCCACCGCCGCGGGCCCCACCGCGGGCCCTCTGTCTCACCGGCGTCTTTGCGGCTCTTGCCCGAGCGCAGCTGGGGGCCCCCAGCCCCCTGGCCGCCGCCGGCCTTGCGGGCGCCGGCGGCGGCGGCCTGGGCGGCGTGGCGGCTCTCACGCCACCGCCGGAGCTGGAAGTTGAGGAACCGCCACATCATCCACACCTGGGTGAGGCACACGGCGGCCAGCGTGCTCATCCTGCACGCGCAGAGACACGCGCGCAGAGTCGCACGGTCACACGCGCTCACGCAGAGGGACACAACAACCGCCATTCGCCACCTAAGTGGCGGTGACGTCACCACGGCGCTTGTGCCAGGCCATGTGCACCTTGAGGCCACGTGAAGTGTCGAACGCCCGCTGACAGGAGGTCACGGGGCAGACCCAGGTGCCACGGGTCGACTGACTGAGATGACTGGCTGATGCACCACCTGTGCCCCCTACTGTGCCAACCTGCTGTGCTTTAGCCACCCGGCGCTCCGCTCGTTGTTGTGAGCGTCGCTCCTCCGCCCTCCGTTGTTGTTGGAGGGCGACTACCTCCAACTGCGCAGTAGCGTCCTTCACGAGCCTCCTCCACAGAGGCCGATCTTGACACCGCTGGTACCAGTCATCGGCAAGTCCACTCAGCTCCACGTCCTCCTGTACCACATCACTCCATCTCTTCTCTAGACCGTGCCGCGCCCGTTTAGCCCCCTCGATCCGGCTGAACAAAAGCTGTTTCGGCATGCGATGGCTGGGCATGCGGGCTACATGACCCAGCCATCGCAGCCTTGCCCGCCGGAGGAGCTCACCGATGGGACCTTGTCCAGATCTTTCAGAGGGACACAACAACAACAACAACCGCCATTCGCCACTAAGTGGCGGTGACGTCACCACGACGCTTGTGCCAGGCTATGTGCACCCTGAGGCCACGTGAAGTGTCGAACGCCCGCTGGCAGGAGGTCACGGGGCAGACCCAGGTGCCACGGGTCGACACACACACGGTCACACACACACTCACACAGAGACACACACACGATCACACACGCACTCATACATAGAGACACACACACGGTCACACACACACTCATACATAGAGACACACACACGGTCACACACACACACACGGTTACACACACACACACAGTCACACGCACACACACTCATAGAGACACACACACGGTCACACACACACACGGTCACACGCACACACACTCATAGAAACACACACGGTCACACGCGCACTCATAGAGACACACACACGGTCACACACACACTCATACATAGAGACACAAAGACAACAAAGATCCCCCGTATAGCCTTCACAGACTGTAGGGGCAAGTGCTGTTAGCGAGCACCTATAGGCCCGAACGGTACACGAGGGGGTGGGTGGCCAGCACCATGCTCGACCGCCTTTGTCTCCCTAGTGGCAATGTTTACACACCGCAGCAGGTACTCATTTGAGGCTGAGTCGACCTAGGGGAGGCCCGGGACCGGTTCAGATAATCGTCACTGGTGTTGGCCGTGAGCGGGAATCGAACCCGTGTTGCCAGGTTCATAGCGCAGCGCGCTAACCGCTACACTACGGCTCCCCACCACATAGAGACACACACACGGTCACACACACACTCATACATAGAGACACACACACACGGTCACACACACACTCATAGAGACACACACACGGTCACACACACACATAGAGACACACACGGTCACACGTGCACTCATAGAGACACACACACGGTCACACACACACACACTCATAGAGACACACACACGGTCACACACGCACTCATGCAGAGACACAGTCACACAGAGAAATTCTCATCATCGTTATCATCTGTGCGCATGTGCGAGCTCTATATGATGTGTGTGTTACGCGTGTGTGTGTGTGTGTGTTGCGTGTGTGTGTTGCATGCGACGCGTGTGTTGCATGTGAGGAGTGTATGCGTGTCCCACGTGTGCGCGCCACGTGTGCCGCATGTGATGTGCGCATCCATGTGTTTTGTGCACGTGTGTGCTACATGTGTGTGTGTGTGTGCTGCGTGCGTGTGTGCTGCGTGCGTGTGTGCTACATGTGTGTGTGTGCTGCATGCGCGTGCGTGTCTGTGCGTGCTCACGCCGCGTACCGCACGGTGACCGTGTTGAAGTTGCCGGTCGCCAGGTCGAGCCCCTGGGGAAGTGAGCGTGCGAGTCCGAACCACACGGTGAGCACGGTGAGGGTGAGCGTGGCGAGACGGGCCACCACGAACAGCACGGCCCACACCGTGAACCTGCCAACATGGCATGGGGGGCGGGGGGGGGAGTGGTGACACAGAGGGCAATACAGCCATGAGGACACATGGCAACACGGGGAGGCATGGGGCAACATGGGGGGACATGGGGCGTGCGTGTATTGCATGTTTTGTGCACGTGTGTGTGAGTAAGCGAGTGCGAGTGACTGTGCTGTGTGTGTGTGTGAGTGTATGAGTGTGTGTGTGTGTGAGTGTATGAGTGTATGAGTGTGCTGTGTGTGAGATGGGGCCTTATCATCAGCCCCACCAAAACTAAGCACCTGCCTGGTAATTTTGTACCATCGGACACTCCACCCTCGGTGATGGGGCAGTTGTGTAGAGAGTGGAGACGTTCCCATACCTGGGCAGTGTGCTTATGACCGGCTCCAGATTAACAGCAGAGGTCTCACTCCGAATCAGTCGAGCGGCAATATCTTTTCATCGGTTGCATAACGCTGTGTGGAAGCTACCTGGTCTGTCGCTCCGCACTAGGCTTCAGGTCTTCTCAGCCACGGTCATTCCCTCCCTTCTCTACGCGTGTGAAGCGTGGACCCCCCTAACGGGACATCTTCGCCGGTTAGAAACATTTAGGCTGTCCTAGCTACGATCCATCCTGGGTTTAACCAGGCTGGATTGTGTGAGGAGCTCACAAATCTTTGAAAGATCTTGGCAAGGTCCTATCTGTGAGCTCCTCTGGCAGGCAAGGCTGCGTTGGCTGGGTCATGTAGCCCGCATACCCAGCCACCGCATGCCTAAACAGCTTTTGTTCGGCCAGATCGAGGGGGTTAAACGGGTGCGGCACGGGCTAGAGAAGAGATGGAGTGATGTGGTACAGGAGGACGTGGAGCTGAGTGGACTTGCCGATGGCTGGTACCAGCGGTGTCAAGATCAGCCTCTGTGGAGGAGGCTCGTGAAGGACGCTACTGGGCAGTTGGAGGCAGTCGCCCTCCAACAACAACGGAGGGCGGAGGAGCGACGCTCACAGCAACGAGCGGAGCGCCGGGTGGCTAAAGCACAGCAGGTTGGCACAGTAGGGGGCACAGGTGGTGCATCAGCCAGTCATCTCAGTCATCTTAGTCAGTCAACCCGTGGCACCTGGGTCTGCCCCATGACCTCCTGCCAGCGGGCGTTCGACACTTCACGTGGCCTCAAGGTGCACATGGCCTGGCACAAGCATCGTGGTGACGTCACCGCCACTTAGTGGCGAATGGCGGTTGTTGTTGTTGTGTGTGTGAGTGTGTGAGTGTGCTGTGTGTGTGCTGTGTGTGTGAGTGAGCAAGTGTGTGAGTGTGCCGTGTGTGTGAGTATATGAGTGTGTGAGTGTGTGAGTGTGCCGTGTGTGTGAGTATATGAGTGTGTGAGTGTGTGAATGTGCTGTGTGTGTGAGTGTATGCTGTGTGTGTGTGTATGAGTGTGTGAGTGTGCTGCGAGTGTGAGTGTATGAGTGTGTGAGTGTGCTGCGAGTGTGAGTGTATGAGTGTGTGAGTATGCTGTGTGCGTGTGTGAGCGAGTGTGAGCGAGTGTGAGTGTGGTGTGTGTGTGAGCGAGTGCGAGTGTGTGAGTGTGCTGTGTGTGTGAGTGTATGAGTATGTATGTATGAGTGTGTGAGTCTATGAGTGTGTGAGTGTGTGAGTGTGCTGTGTGCGTGTGTGAGCGAGTGCGAGTGTGTGAGTGTGCTGTGTGTGTGCTGTGTGTGTGTATGTATGAGTGTGTGAGTGTGCTGTGTGTGTGTGTAAGCGAGTGCGAGTGTGTGAGTGTATGAGTGTGTGAGTGTATGAGTGTGCGAGTGCGAGTGTGTGAGTGTATGAGTGTATGAGTGTGCCGTGTGTGTTTGTGAGTGTGTGAGTGGGCTGTGTGTGTTTGTGAGTGTGCTGTGTGTGCGAGTGTATGAGTGTGTGAGTGTTCGAGTGTGTGCACTTGCTCCAACAGTCTATATGGGGGATCTTTGTCTTTTGTCTTGTGTGTGCGAGTGACCAAGTGCGCGATTGAGTGAGTTGTGCGAGTTTCGTCTTGATTTGAAGCTTTCGTGACTGCAGGAATCCATACTCTTTGGTTATTTCGGTAAAGTCACGTAGGTAGAAAAGATAATAAAAGATCACGTCATGAGCTTTTATTATTTTTTCTACCTCCGTGACTTTACCGAAAGAACCAAAGAGTATGAATGTGTGAGTATGTGCGAGTATGTTGTGCGTGTGTGTGACAGCTGTGTGTGACAGGTGTGTGTGACGTGCAAGTGTGTGCGAGGGCGCGAGTGTGTAAGTGAGCGAGTATGCGTGTGTGTATGTGTGAGTGTGTTGTGCGTGTGTGTGACAGGTGTGTGTGACGTGCAAGTGTGTGCGAGGGCGCGAGTGTGTGAGTGAGCGAGTGTGTTGTGCGTGCGTGTATGTGCGAATGTGTGTTGTGCGTGTGTGTGACAGGTGTGTGTGACGTGCAAGTGTGTGCGAGAGTGCTGTGTGTGTGAGTGAGCGAGTGTGCCGTGCGTGCGTGTATGTGCGAGTGTGCCGTGCGTGCGTGTGTGTGTGCGCGACTGTGTGCGCGTGCTCACAGTCTGCGCACGCGCTCCGTGTAGAAGGAGAGGATGCGCGCCGTGTGGAACACGAGCTCCACCGCGTAGTGCAGCAGCAGCAGCACCAGCCCCAACCGCCATAGCCTGAGCACCACACGGACACCACACGGCCACCACAGCACGCACGCAGCGCACACCACTTCAACGTGCACGCAGCGCACCGCTGAACACGACACAGAACACCGCACACACACCGCGCACACACACAGCGCGCCCACAGCATAACACAACACGAACCGCGCACGCAGCGCCCACTCAAGATAACACAACCCCCCGCCGCACGAACGTGTGATCATCCACTGGCGTCGCGCGCGTTGTGATCGTCGCGAAGCAAAGCCGAGTGTGCGTGGAGGGCGGGGGCCACGTGTGACCCCTGCGTAATGGTCAGAGCCCACTCGGCCGGTCGTTACAGACACAACAACAACAACAACAACGTGACTTGTGTGTACGGGAGTGAACGCGTGCGTGTGCAAGTGACCGTGTGAATGAATGGGCGCGCGTGTGTGCGAGAGTGCCCGTGAGTGCACGAGTGTTTCGGTGTGTATGTAAGCGACTGTGCGAGTGTGTAAGTGAATGTGAGCGTTTCAGTGTGTATATAAGCAAATGTGTGTGTATATGCAAGCCAATGTGTGTCAGTGAGTGTGTGAGTGTTTCACACACTTACACACTTGTGTAGCTGTTAGTGCGCTGCGCTATAAACCCGGCGACCCGGGTTCGATTCCCGCTCACGGCCAACACCAGTGACGATTATCTGAGCCGGTCCTGGGCCTCCCCTAGGTCGACTCAGCCTCAAATGAGTACCTGGTGCGGTGTGTAAATATCGCCGCGAGGGAGACAAAGGCGGCCGGGCGTGGTGCTGGCCACCCACCCCCTCGTGTGCCGTGCCGGCCTTTATAGGTGCTGCTCGCTAACAGCACTTGCCCCTACAGTCTGTTAAGGCTATACGGGGGATCTTTGTCTTTGTTTTTTGTTTCGGTGAGCGTGTAAGCGAGCGTGCGCGCGTTTACGCAGAGGTATACACACACACACAACGGACGGATGGCCGGACAGACTGACAGACACTTGGGTAAGGGGCAGACGGTGTGGACGCTGCACGGCATGGACGGCGTTGATATCGTGGACGTGGGGAGCAAGCGGTGGTGGTGGTGGTGGGGGAGCCAATGCTCACGGCCTCACAGCGACAAGGGCCTGGGTTCGGTTGCCGACATCGGTTACGTTTCTGTGCGGAGTCTGCGTGTGTCCTCTCCCCGTCCTGCAGAGCGAGTACACGCAAGAGCACGAGCCGCGTGGGGCGAGTGGATGAGTGCGAGCGATCGTTGGGCCGCGCGGAGTGCGTTGCGTTTTCGACCCCTGTTCTTGCAGAGCGAGTGGGCGAGCGAGTGGGCGAGCGATTGTTGGGCAGAGTGGAGTCTGTACGTTTTCTCCAGACCATTCTGCGTGGGTCTCCGCCGCGTTGCCTCCCACAGCTAATCCCACGCAATGCTAACTGCAGAAAAGTTACCGGCATGCTACTCAACCGGGTGCGAGAGTGTCAATGTGTGTGCCGGCGTGCACCGGCGTGCACACGTAAGGGGGGGGGGGGGGGGGGAGGCGCAGCGGCCAAGCCCTACAAAAACCTGTTGGGATCTGGATTTGATTCCCGGCCACGACCAACATCAGTGGCGAATATCTGAACCGATCTTGGGCCTCCCCGAGGTCGACTCTGCC
This sequence comes from Petromyzon marinus, assembly GCF_048934315.1. Lineage (NCBI taxonomy): Eukaryota > Metazoa > Chordata > Hyperoartia > Petromyzontiformes > Petromyzontidae > Petromyzon > Petromyzon marinus. The sequence continues at coordinate 11,519,858 of NC_133709.1, forward strand.
TTAATTGAAAAAAAAAAAGGAGTACCTGGTGCGGTGCGTAATCATCGGAATTGGGGAGACAAAGGCGGCCGGGAGTGCTCGGTGCTGTTCACAACGCCACCACCACCACCCCCCATTAGTTGTGCCGTGCCGGCCTTCATAGGCGCTCGCGAACAGGACCGTGCCCCAAACAGCCCACGTAGGCTATGCGGGGGGGTACTTTGTCTGAGCCTGTGTACGTACGAGAGCACGTAGGCAGCTGCGATGTGGATCAGGTAGAGCGAGATGTACTGGATTTGCCGCGCCATATCCTCCTGCAGCAACACACGGGGAGAAAAAGATGCCGCGCGGAGACTTTCACAGACTGCTGGGGCAAGTGCAGTTGGCGAGCATCTCCACCGACACGTGCACGGTACAATCTTCATTACAGTGACATGATCGTGGCATAATCTTCATGACAATGACACGATCACGGTACAATCTTTATTGTAAGTATACAATCGTGGTATCGTCTTCGTCATAACGACACTATCATTGTATAACCGTCACGGGAAAAAAATCTTAATTAATGTGACTCGGTCGCGATGTGACCTATAACGTAAGAAGACGCAGCGTGAAAGAGTAGGCCAAGGACCTTCGATCTTCCATCATAAGATAATGCTGGTAGAGCCTCGACTGGGGTCTAACAACCCCCCCCCTTGCCCCCCCCCCCACCTCACCCCCCCCCCGTACCGCACCTCCCCACGTGGGGGGCTGTAACGAACGAACCCTTTGTCCACTCATCGTGAACCTTTAGTTGTGAAGAGGGGGGGTTGGAGTGATTTGGAAAACACGGGTGAAAGACCCGGCGCAGTGCGGAGGGCCGCTAGGGCTGGAGCGTGGCAGAAAAACCCCTGGTTACGCAATCGAGGCTCCCACAAGGCCGTGCGGGAGGGGGCGGGCAGGGGCGGGCGACAGTTTGGCGCCAGCTAATCGTAGCCTGCGGCCGTGTTCGCTGCGGTCCTCTGCGGCGAGCACAAGTGGCTCGCCGCCCCCGGCGCCACTTCCGGCGGAAAGAGGCCGTCTCGCGAAGAGGCCGCACTGGAGGTGGTGCTGGGCCCCCCGGCACTCCCACGGTGCCCAGGCGTCTTGGAGGAGGAACGCCACCGAGTGAACGGAACTGCGCCGCGCGGGTAGGAATCGGCGGTCGTGCGGCTGCCTCGGCGTAGCACGGCACGAGGCGCTGGGGGGGGGGAGATGCTGCTGGAAGCAGCTCGAACAACTACCCGCGCACCTCAGGTCTTCGTTCGGCAAGCATAAGCGTCTCACGTGCGTTGTGTCGCAGACCGTGCTTTACACGATCATATTTATGACAACGCGATTTTTTTCCAGAAACGCAACTACGACCACGTTGTAAGGGGGACAGCCTCTACACGTCGCCGCGTGTTAGTCCACGGGCCTGGTGGCCTTCCAGACCAGCACTAACCAGCTGCAGCAGCAGCAGCAGCGTGCGCGTTTGGTTAAGCAAACTCTGGGCCCGTTGCAACCTTCTGGGTCTACGTCCAGCAGAACCAGGGCTCGTTCGACATAATGGTCGTCGTGTTACCAGATGTTGCCGTTGGCAAGAGCACTCCCGTCAAAACTACGGGGCGAACCAACCTCGGGCCAAAACTTGAGACATGGGGATGCTTGGGGTGCACTTTGAGCCGATAGTCCCCTTCGAGAGATGCCTGGCGTCGCGCTGCGGTAGCGAGATGTTAACTACCTCGCCTGGTATGCAGGAGGTCGTGGGTTTAATCACGACCCTGACACCTGCTGCTGTATATTGGGGGTTTGCGTGTCTCTCTCTCTCTCTCATCATCATCACGGTGGCTAGGAGATGTTAACTACCTCGCCTGGTATGCAGGAGGTCGTGGGTTCGATCCCGACCCTGACGATGCCTGCTGCTGTATATTTGGAGTTTGCGTGTCTCTCTCTCTCATCATCATCACAGTGGCTAGGAGATGTTAACTACCTCGCCTGGTGTGCAGGAGGTCGTGGGTTCGATCCCGAGCCTGACGCCTGCTGCTGTATATTTGGTCTCCCCGTGGTCACGTGGATTTTTTCCTCCGGGCCCTCCGGTTTTTCCCTCCACATTTAGAATTCAACGTCTGGCGTTTCAAGTATTTAGTTGCAATAAATGTCCACGCGATGATGACAAGCCACTTTGTTGAGCTATCATTCGTGATGACCAGGACGCTTCTGATAAAGAGCTGCATAGCTCAGAGAGGCCTTACCTGGTGAAATAAAGAAAGGTTATAGTTTAGTTGCGAATGGGGGTAGAATCGGGAGGGTGGTGGTGGCGGTGGGGTTGATTCATGCGCTCACCTTCTTGATTTTCTGGAAGTAGAGCTCAGGAATGGCGTGCAGCCAGTAGGCCAGCTGCCCGATGAAGAAAAACTTCACAAGGAACCTGAGCAGCAGAAACGCACGCACACGTGCCCACGCACGCACACGCACGCACACAAACACATGCACACACAGCAAAAAGGGTCTACGAGAGTCCACAGGTCTCCACGCGAGCCCACGGGTCTCCACGCGAGCCCACGGGTCTCTACCTCGAGCCCACGGGTCTCTACCTCGAGCCCACGGTTCTCTACCTCTAGCCCACGGGTCTCTACCTCTAGCCCACGGGTCTCCACCTCTAGCCCACGCGTCTCTACCTCTAGCCCACGCGTCTCTACCTCTAGCCCACGGGTCTCTACCTCTAGCCCACGGGTCTCTACCTCTAGCCCACGGGTCTCCTCGCGAGCCCACGGGTCTCTACCTCTAGCCCACGGGTCTCCACCTCTAGCCCACGGGTCTCTACCTCTAGCCCACGGGTCTCTACCTCTAGCCCACGGGTCTCTACCTCTAGCCCACGGGTCTCCTCGGGTCTCCACGCGAGCCCACGGGTCTCTTGAGAAACCAAAGAAACCTCGACTGGAACCCAGGACCTCGGCGGCTGCCGCCTCGGTGTCTCCGACACGGCCACCGTGAACCCCGCGTGGGTACTCACGGCATCTCCGTGTGCGGGTAGCCCTCCCACAGGCTGGCGGGGCGAGTCACGTCATTCTCCTAAAACAACACGCAGACACGCATGCACAAAGACAACGATCGCCCGTATATAGCCCAAACGGACCCGCTGGGGCAAGTGCTGTTATAGCGAGTGATGCCCACGAAGGCCGGCACGGCACACGAGGGGGTGGGTGGACAGCACCACGCCCCGGCCGCCTTTGTCTCCCCCAGTGGCGATGGTTACACGTTGCACCAGTTACTCATAAGGAGGCAGAGTCGACCTAGGGGAGGCCCAGGACCGGTTCAGATAATCGTCACCGGTGTAGGCCGAGAGTGGGAATTTAACTCGGTCGCTGGGTTTGTAGCGCTGTGTGGTAACCGCTACACTGCACGCGTGCATGCATACACACACACACATGGTTCGTCACCAACCACAGCACCCCATTAGCAAGGCAAAGGCGTAGCACCTGCAATTGCTTGCTCATACCACCGCTGGCTAGAGGGCATTTTATTCGGCTCGCTCTTGAACGTGTGCTGTGTGAGTGACTGAAAGTGTGAGTAGGTGAGGTGACAGAGAGGAGGGTGAGTGTGCGAGCGAGTGAGTGACGGAGAGAGTGAGGTTAGCGAGTGACCGAGAGACTCGCCATGGGAATGAGTGACCAAGAGAGTGCAAGAATGCAAGTGAGCGACCGAAAGGGGGAGTGAGCGAGAATGAGTGAATGAGTGAGTGAGTGAATGAGTGAGTGAGTGAATGAGTGAGTGAGTGAATGAGTGAGTGACCGAAAGAGTGACCGACGCAGAGCCTGCCCTTTAACCTTCTGTCACTACGACCGTGGCAACCACTCCTGTGAACTTTGGCTCAGCCGTCCCTCCACCGGCGTCCAACACGCAAACTCCAACAACAACCGCCATTCGCGAATAAGTGGCGGTGATGTCACCACGACGCTTGTGCCAGGCCATGTGCACGTTGAGGCCACGTTAAGTGTCGAACGCCCGCTGGAACGAGGTCAATGGGGAGACCCAGGTGCCACGGGTCGACTGACTGAGATGACTGGCTGATGCACCACCTGTGCCCCCTACTGTGCCAACTTGTTGTGCCTTAGCCACCCGACGCTCCGCTCGTTGTTGTGAGCGTCGCTCCTGTCCCCTCCGTTGTTGTTGGAAGGTGACTGCCTCCAACTGCCCAGTAGCTTCCTTCACGAGCCTTCTCCACAGAGGCCGATCTTGACACCGCTGGTACCAGTCATCGGCAAGTCCACTCAGCTTCACATCCTCCTCTACCACATCACTCCATCTCTTCTCTAGCCCGAGCCGCGCCCATTTAGCCCCCTCGATCCGGCCGAACAAAAGCTGTTTTGGCATACGGTGGCTGGGCATGCGGGCTACATGACCCAGCCAACGCAGACTTGCCTGCCAGAGGAGCTCACCGATGGGACCTTGCCCAGATCTTTCAAGGATATGTGAGCTCCTCACACAATCCAGCCTGGTTAAACCCTGGATAGGTCATAGGCAGGCCAGCCTAAATGTTTATAACTGGCGAAGATGTTCCATTAGGGGGGTCTACGTTTCGCAAGCGTAGAGAAGGGAGGGAATAACCGTGGCCGAGAAGACCTGAAGCTTCGTGTGGAGCGACAGACCAGGTAGCTTCCACACAGCGTTACGCAACCGATGAAAAGATAATGCCGCTCGACTGATTCGGAGTGAGAACTCTGCTGTCAAACCGGAGCCGGTCATGAGCACACTGCCCAGGTATGGGAAACTCTCCACTCTCTCCACAACTGCCCTATCACCAAATGGGAGTTGTGGGGGTGGAGTGTCTGATAGTACAAAATACCCAGGCAGGTGCTTAGTTTTGGTGTGGCTGATAGTAAGTCCCCACCTCTTAGTGGCAAGCTCCAGGTTCAGCAGCAGCGCCTCCAACTCCTCCTCTGAGTGAGCAGCAATTACCAGATAATCGGCATTAATTAACTACCACTAAACTATGAGACGCAAACTCCACGCACACACACACACATGCACGCAGCATGAGAGAGAGAGAGTGGAGCCCGTGTCTGGAATCGAACCCAGGCATGGGCGAGGCTGTGACGTACGGGCAGAAGGATGTAGGCCGCCCAGCCGACGGAGACGAGGTAGAACGCGGCGAGCTGCCCGGACTCGTTGAACTTGCTGTGCTTCGTCTTGGAGAGATGCAACCGCCTGTTGAGCCTCTACACAACCAGCACAACCACCACCACCAACACAACCAACACGACCATCATCATCATCATGATGACCAGCACAACCACCAACACAACCAACACGACCATCACCACCATCATCATGATGACCATCACGACCAATACCACCACCAACACGACCAACACGACCATCACCACCACCACCATCATCATCATCATGATGACCAGCACAACCACCACCACCAACACAACCAACACGACCACCACCATCATCATCATCATGATGACCAGCACAACCACCACCACCAACACAACCAACACGACCATCACCATCATCATCATGATGACCAGCACAACCACCACCACCAACACAACCAACACGACCATCACCACCACCATCATCATCATGATGACCATCACGACCAATGCCACCACCGTCACGACCACCACTACCATTATCATCATGACCATTATGGCAATCACCACCACCACAGACAAAGACCCCCCCCCCATATAGCCTTAACAGACCGTTGGGGCAAGTGCTGTTAGCGAGCACCTATTAAGGCCGGCACAGCGCGAAAGGATGGGTGGCCAGCACCACGCCGGGCTGCATTTGTCTCTATTGAGGCGATGTTTACTGACACACCGCACCAGGTACTCATTTTAGACTAATTCAACCTCGGCAAGTCCCAGGACCGGTCCAGATAATCGTCACTGGTGTTGGTGGCCTTTAGCAGGAATCAAACTCTGGTCGCCGGGTTCATAACGCGGCGCGCTAACCGCTGCGCCACCACTCCCCCAACATACAAACTCACTCACCCGCCGCCGCTACCACAGTGCGCCACCAACAACCGTCACAAAGCAATAAACAACCACGGACAGCGTGTCGTGCCCAACCAAAACAACTACAACCAGACACCCAGGTGAACCGAGCGAGCGACAGAGTGAGAGTGGGTGAGAGCACGCGAGAGCAACAGTACATCAGCGAGTGATCAAGGGCACGAGGGAGCAACTGAGTGTGCGAGTGTGAGAATCGAGTGAACAAGCGAGCGACTCGGTGAGTGACGACAGAGTGAAACGACTGATTGGGTGAGCGAGTGAGCGAGTGAATGAGTGATTGAGCAAACGAGTGAACGAGTCGGTGACTGAAAGAATGAGTGACTGAGTGAGTGATTAACCGAGTGAGCAAGTTGGTGAGCAAACAAGTGCGTGGGTGACTAAACGATTGGTAAAGCGAACGATTGAGTTGAGCAAGATCGCAACTGAGTGCCTGGGTCTGCGAGTGAATGACCAACGGATTGAGTGAATGAGCGAGCGATTGAGCGAGTGACCGAACGAGCGACTGAGTAAGCGACTTATTGACCAAGCGACTGAGTGAGTGCGCAAACAACCGAGTGAGTGATTTATAGAGCAAGCAACCGAGTGCACAGGCGACTGATCAAGCGGACGAGCGACCGACTGAGTGAGTGAGCGAGTGACTTATTGACCAAGCGACTGAGTGAGTGCGCGAGCGACTGAGTGAGCGAGTGACTTATTGAGCAAGCGACCGAGCGACACCGCAGGCGACTGATCAAGCGAACGAGCGAGCGACTGAGTGGGTGAGCGTCTTATTGACCAAGCGACCGAGTGAGTGAGCGAGCGACTGAGTGAGCGAGTGACTCATTGACCAAGCGACTAAGTGAGTGCGCAAGCGACAGAGTGAGTGAGCGAGCGACTTATTGAGCAAGCGAGCGACTGAGTGAGCGAGCAACTTAGTGAGCGAGCGACTTATTGAGCAAGCGAGCGACTGAGTGAGTGAGTGATTTATTGAGCAAGCGACCGAGCGACACCGCAGGCGACTGATCAAGCGAACGAGCGAGCAACTGAGTGGGTGAGCGAGTGACTCATTGACCAAGCGACTAAGTGAGTGCGCAAGCGACAGAGTGAGCGAGCGACTTATTGACCAAGCGACCGAGTGAGTGAGCGAGCGACTGAGTGAGCGAGCGACCGAGTGAGTGCGCGAGCGACTGAGTGAGCGAGTGATTTATTGACCAAGCGACCGAGCGACACCGCAGGCGACTGATCAAGCGAACGAGCGAGCGACTGAGTGAGTGAGCGAGTGACTCATTGACCAAGCGACCGAGTGAGTGAGCGAGCGACCGACTGAGCGAGTGATTTATTGAGCAAGCGACCGAGCGACACCGCAGGCGACTGTTCAAGTGACCGATCGAGCGCGGAGCGACCGAGCGAGCACGCACATCGAGGCCGTACTCCTGCAGCACGGCGTGGCACACGATGATGAGTAACGCGTAGAAGAGGGCTGCCGCCGCGTCCTTGGGCCCGTACTGGTAGAGGACGCGCTCCTCCTGCCCCTCTGGGCACGCACGCACGACAAGAACGCACAACCGCCACAATCATCGTCGTCGTCATCATAACACCATCATCACAATAGCTCCACCATCATCATCGGCATAATTAGAACACCACCAACTCACGTACACATTCCCGTTCCTCCTGCCCCTCTGGTCGTGTGCACACACACCGATGCACAATCACCACAACCACCACCACCACCATAACCATCATCATAACAACACCGACTCTCACTTCCCGATTCCGGTTTATCCACTGCAAGATTAAAGCCTCCCCACCCATGCAGTGTTTGTCGCGAGGTTTGATCGCTCATAGGTGCGGTTGGGTCAGTAGTTTGGCGAGTGGATGAATGAGCGGAAGGGTGAGCTGTTGAGTGATTGGTTGGGTGAACAGTTCAGAGCGGAAGAGTTGGTGAGCATTTGGGTAAGTGGATGAATGAGCAGATGGTGAGCAGATGAGTGAGCAAATGATAAAGCGGATGGATGGAGGTTGGGTGAGCGGATAGGTTGGTGAGCGATTGAATAAATGGATTAGCGAGCTAATGGGTCAGCAGTTGAGTGAACAGATGAGTCAGCGGATGAGTAGGTGAGCGATTTGGTAAGTGGATGAGCTAGTAGATGGGTGAGAGGAGCAGATAGGCAAGAGGATGAGTGAGCAGATGAGCAGGGCACCACGGTGGCTAGGAGATGTTAATTACCTCGCCTGGTACACAGGAGGCCGTGGGTTTGATCCCACCCCTGACGTGCCTGCTGTATATTTGGAGTTTGCATGTCCTCTCAATGTCTCCCCATGGTCACGTGGATTTTCTCCAGGTCCTCCGGTTTGTCCCTTCACATTTAGAATTAACGTGTGTATTTGGCTGCTATAAATGCCCACGTGACACGCCACTTCCGTGAGCGATGAGTTGTGAAAGGCCAGGTCGCTTCTGAACAGCTGTACTGCTCAGTTGGCCTTACCTGGTAAAATATAAATAAATATAGCTCAACCATTGCTCAAGTGGATGAATGAGTGGATGTGTGAGCAGATAGGCGAGAGAATGGGCGAGCGATTGGGCGAGCTGTCGACTGAATGTGGTCAAGCCATGTCCTGCCGCTACCCCCCACCCCCCCCCCCACGTGTGCCCCCCCCCCCGTGTGCCCCCCCCCCCGTGTGCCCCCCCAGGCGTGCGTACCGCTGGCGGGCACCGTCACGTTGTACTGCAGCGTGATGAACACCACCGCCACTTTCGCCGTCACCTGCAGACAAGAGACACACACGCACACACATCCAGGCACATAACACACGCACAACACACACACACAGAGAGAACACGCACGCAGACAAAACACACACACACACGTGCGACCGTGAGCTCTAACCGCCTCCAACCGGAGCGGTGGGAACCCGACAGGTGAGTCAATACACACACACAAAAACACACGCATGTGTACACACACACACGCACGCGCACGCACGCACGCGCACTTGCGAGCACTCGCAGAAATTACACACGCAATGGTGGTGCCCATGCCTCACAGCAAGAAAGACCTGGGTTCAATTCCCGACGTTTGTGTGTGGCTCTCTGCCAGTTCCGTCATTTAGCAGCTTCACATTCCCCTATTGCCGTACAAAAACTGGAGGAAGGGCCCTTTGCTATTGATGCCCCCAGAGTCTGGAATGCTATTGCCAATAAACTGCAACTTGAATCGCTACCAATGAGATCTTCTCTCAAAACTGCTCTAGAGGAGTTGTACACCCCAAGCTGCCACTGCTATTCATTGGCGTAAAATAAAATAAAATGTCTCGCTCCGGATGACGCTGCAAAGTATTATCTGTATTTTGATTTAGCGTGCTGATCTTAAAGGTGCATTGAAAAATGTGATACTCCGACCGATGCTTCTGTTGTTGTGGAGTAACTCATGCAGCCAGCTGTGGCTCTAGGGTTTGGTGTTACATGTTGTTTATGTAGTTTATTGTAAAAATTCGGTCACAGTCCTTTTGATCACTGTTACGTTGCAATTATGGCTTTATTTTTTGGTGATTTGGAAAAGTTTTTTGGTTTGGACATGTTTGTTTTGTTGTAGTACGGAGTTAGACTGATGGGCTTAATCTAAGTTGTCTTTGTGGTTGTTGTTGTTTAACTTGCATCCCACTGGGATTTTTTGCACACAGCGTTGGTGCACGGTGCTTTTTTTCAGGAATATTTTTGCTGTTGTTTTTTTCCATGGATTTTCTGTTTGCACAGTCACACAAAGTCACTTTAACATGTTTTTCTTGTTCGTGTTTTAGTTTTTTGTTTGTTGTGGTTGCACCCGATTCAAGAGCCGAATGGCTCACAGGGCTATACCAAAACGAACTGAACTGAGTGAGCGGAGTTTGTGAGTTCTCTCTTCCTGTTCTGGCATGGGTTTTCTCCGCTAAATATATATATACATCCCACCGGAATATAACTGCCAGTGGCCAAACATGCTGCAAGATCACGTGCAAATTACTCAATAGGGTTCACCCTCAACAGCAGAAGCAGCAGCTACATCGCCCCCCCCCCACCCCCACCCCTACTGCGAAAAACCTGACAGGACCCTCCTGAAAAAAAAACAGAGTCCTGAGAATCGGCGAGACCTTCCCCGGGTAAGCAAACGTGATGCTAATACAGATCACCACCCTGTCACTTCATTGCTGGATGAAGGCCGAGAGAGCATGCCGAGTGTCGGTCGCAGTGGTCGTCTGGCCATACTTCGCCACGCTGGTCAACGCGGGTTGGTGGAGTTGTCGGCGGGGAAGTGGACATGTATGTAATTTGAAGTTGAGCCACAAACCTACACCAACACCCGCCATTCGCCGCTAAGTGACGGTGACGTCACCACGGTGCCTGTGCAAGGCCAGGTACACTTTGAGGCCACGTGAGGTGTAGAAGGCTCGCAGCTGACAGGAAGTCACGGGACAAACCCAGGTGCCATTGATTGGCTGATTGATGACTGGTAGATGCACCAGCTCTACCCCCACACACACACACACGGACGGCGCATACGTACGTTGAACTTCATTCGCACCATACGTAGCCAACCGCGCTAATTGGAGGTGCGGGCTTGGGATAGGGAGAGCCACAGAGGGTTGATTGGGTCGTCGCTTGCCACCGCTGTCAACCGTGAATGCACGGCAAGAGTACCGAGATGGAAACACCTCGTCGTTGTGCAAAGGGCGTCCAAGAGCGTGGACTGACACGTGCATCGCAAACACGTGATGACACGTGTACGCACAGACAGTTCATGTAGATGAAGTCAAGTCCCCCACCCCCCACCCCGTACAGCATTAACAGACTGTTGCAAGTGTTGCCTGGAGCATTCTCTGCGGGTAAGGAGACTTTGATAGCTTTGCAAAGTCCCAACAAATGAGTTATTTTAAGTTGTTAATTTTTGAGTTTGTGCTAATTTGGATTTGGCGAGCAGGTGGCATGGGGCTGGTCGTGCGGTGTGCTAATCGCTGCACCACCGCTCCCTCTAACATGCGCACACTCGTACAAAAAAAACGCTAAGATGTTGGTCGTGGTTGTATCCTCACTGCCAGTGGAGGATGCAATACACCCACACACACACACGCACACATCCTATATATGTACCACACATACACCCTGTACATCACACACACACATACACCCTGTATATTAACAACCGCCATTCAATAACTGCCATTTGCCACTAAGTGGCGGTGACGTCACCACGCCGCTTGTGCCAGGCTATGTGCACATTGAGGCCATGTGAAGTGTCGAACGCCCGCCGGCAGGAGGTCACGGGGCAAACCCGACTGAGATGACTGGCCGATGCACCATCTGTGCCCCCTACTGTGCCAACTTGCTCTGTTTTAGCTGCCTAGCGCTCCGCTCGTTGTTGTGAGCGTAGCTCCTCTGCCCTCCGTTGTTGTTGGAGGGCGACTGCCTCCAACTGCCCAGCAGCGTCCTTCACGAGCCTCCTCCACAGAGGCCGATCTTGACACCGCTGGTACCAGTCATGGGCAAGTCCACTCAGCTCCACGTCCTCTTGTATATAGCTCCTTCTATCCGACCGATCAAAAGCTGTTTCGGCATGCGGTAGCTGGGCATGCGTGCTACATGACCCAGCCAACGCAGCCTTGCCTGCCGGACAAGCTCAACAATGGGACTTTGTCCAGATCTATCAAGGATTTGTGAGCTCCTCACACAATCCAGCCTCGTTAACCCCAGGATGGGTCGTAGGTAGACCAGCCTAAATGTTTCTAACGAGCAAAGATGTTCCATCTCTAACCGCCGAAGATTTTCCATTGTACATCAGACACACACTGTACATGACAAACACACACTGTACATGACAAACACTGTACATGACACACACTGTACATGACAAACACACACTGTACATGACAAACACACACACACGTTGTATGCAACAGGCTGTTGGGGCAAGTGCTGTTAGCGAGCACTTATGAAGGGCGGCACACGTGGCGGCGATGTGGCGAATACCACGCCTGGCCGTCTTTGTCTCCCCAGTGCTCATGTTTGTACGCGGCACCAGGTACTCACTTCAAGGCCAAGTCGACCGAGGGAAGGCCCAGGACAGGTTCAGATATTCGCCAACTTACTGGTCGTAAGCCGGAATCAAACATGGATCGCCAGGTTCGTGCATGTACGCATGCATGCATGGACTTCTTTCACACCGTACGTAGTCAACCATGTATACCATACACTGATATACACACAAACCTTGTATGACGCACACACTCGTATACCCTACATGCTACACGTTCACACACACGTATACCCTGCATTCCACACGTACACACACACGTGGAGAGCCTGTATACCACACACACACATACAGCCTGTATACCACACACACACATACAGCCTGTATACCACACACACACACATACACCCTGTATACCACACACACACACATACACCCTGTATACCACACACACACATACACCCTGTATACCACACACACACATACACCCTGTATACCACACACACACATACACCCTGTATACCACACACACACACATACACCCTGTATACCACACACACACACATACACCCTGTATACCACACACACACACATACACCCTGTATACCACACACACACATACACCCTGTATACCACACACACACATACACCCTGTATACCACACACACACATACACCCTGTATACCACACACACACATACACCCTGTATACCACACACACATACACCATGTATAACACACACACACACCCTGTATGCCACACATACACACATACACCCTGTATAACACACACACACCCTGTATGCCACACATACACACATACACCCTGTATACCACACACACATACATACACCCTGTATACCACACACACACATACACCCTGTATACCACACACACACATACACCCTGTATACCACACACACACATACACCCTGTATACCACACACACACATACACCCTGTATACCACACACACACACATACACCCTGTATACCACACACACACACATACACCCTGTATACCACACACACACACATACACCCTGTATACCACACACACACACATACACCCTGTATACCACACACACACACATACACCCTGTATACCACACACACACATACACACTGTATACCACACACACACATACACACTGTATACCACACACACACATACACCCTGTATAACACACACATACACCCTGTATACCACACACACACATATATACACCCTGTATACCACACACACGTACACAACCCTGCATGCCACACACACACCTACACCCCTTATGCTACGCACACCCCCCGAACACATCAACATCCACACAACTAATGACAAATAATGCAACGTGCGATTAACCCGGGACCGGTTTGGATACGTGTGCGTGTTATTGTTGAACCTATTTCGCACCACCGTGAGTAGCCAACCGTGCTAATGGGAGACACGTACAATCGTACATCCTGTAAGAGCACTCGCCACTGAGTTTGGAACCGCGTGGGGCGAGGGAATGGCAACACGGGGCGGCCAGGCTCGTAGGCCAAGTGCGATAACAACAACTTGCGTGACCGCCACACACAACAACAACAACAACCACTCGCGGCAAAGAGGAGGAAGTGTTTGAGGAAGCGCCGCTCGTCAACGCAACGCGACACCAGAGCGTAACAACCAGAGACCCCTCCAAAGACCCCCCCTCTCCCTACGAACCCCAGAATCAAGGACCATGGATCTCCCCCCCGCCCCGACATACCCCACCCACGCACGTACCCACAGAATCGGGGATTCTCCAGGATGAAGAGACTCCACCCGACAGACCACAGAACCAGCGACTCCCCACACACGAGACACCCAGGGGCTCCCACAGACCCCAGAATGAAGAGACTCCGCCCGATAGACCACAGAACCAGCGACTCCCCACACACGCGACACCCAGGGGTCTCCCACAGACCCCAGAATGAAGAGACTCCGCCCGATAGACCTCCACAATCAGAGACCACCCTCCCATACTCCCAGACCCAAGAATGAAAAACCCCCACAGAGGCAGGCTACGACTGGAGAATCCTAAACCCTCACGTAAACTCAAAACCACAACCATACACCTTTGCATAGGCCTCAAACCCTAACCCCAAACACAACCTCAACCTTCCGCGCATTAACTTTAAAAACAAACTCCTAAACAACTATCCCTGACCCCCCCCCCCTCCACCCTCCAAACCGAAAACCCCAACGCCTACACCCATCACCAAAAACTCCAATATTCGAACCACATTCGCCAAAACAATATAACACCTACGTGACTTTACCGAAAGAACCAAAGAGTATGGATCCTTGCAGTCACGAAAACTTCAAATCTAGAATGAATATAACACGAACCATAAACGCCTTAATCTCAACGCTCACCGGAAATACTAAACCTAACCTTGACCCATAAACCCTAACCCGTGACACTAAAACATTACCAGAGCACGAACCTCTAACCCCCTAATTTAAACCCTAACCTCGAACCCTTAACATAAACTGTAACCCTCCCGAAAGTTAAAACCTAACAGGTATCCTTGAAACCTTACCCCTTACTCCGAACAATAAACCCTAAAGATTTACACTTAACCTAATCCTCACCCTAACGGCCTGACCTCTAACCCTAAACCCTACAAACTAACCCAAACCAATATCCCTAGCCCTCGACACAAACCTTATCACACCCCTAAAATTAAACCGTGACCTCTACGCCCAACCACAAACTCTAACCCCTAACATTAAACCCTAACCTCTAACCACAAACTCTAACATCTAACGTTAAACCCCAACATGTCCCCCACGATTGCACTCAAGACTCCCCAAAAACACCTAGACATTAACCCGATCCCAGAGTAACCCTACATCATTCACTTATTCATCCAGGAAAGTCGCACTGGAGTTTCGTTAGGAAGGTTCCCCTGGCGAAATCGGTGTTTTTACTACTTTAGGTATGTTTTCAGCCGCTTAATTACGAGCCAATTATTATTACTATACCGTAATGAACACGAGGGAAAGACATCTTCGTCCCTTTCAATGAACAGTCAAAGGGACACAAACCAGCAGTGGGCGCGGACGATTCCATTGGCATCGCCTCGAGAGGAGACCACGTGCTGCGTGGAGCACGTGCAGCCCAGGGACGGTGCGCTGCGATTGGACGAATCGTCTGGCTCTGTGATTGGCTACAAATTATACATGAAACATTTTTTTAGCTTAACACGTAGGCTTTCGCGACTAATATCATCCACAATAGAGGGGGTTGTTTTGTTTTTTTTTTGGGGGGGGGAGGGGTTATATCGCGTAAATATATATTTTTACTTTACCAGGTAAGAGGCGGCCTGGCGATCGCAAATGAATATAGCTCGCTCAACAAATGTGGCTTCTCATCGTCCATGTGGAAATGTGGAGTAGTTGCCCAAACGCGTGACATTGATTCTAAATGTGGAGGGGGGGGGGGGGGGGTGGAACCCCTGGAGGACCCGGAGAAAAATCCACGCGCCCACAGGGAGAGAGACACGCAGACTCCTAATATCTCTCAGGCGTCAGGGTCGAGATCGAACCCACGACCTCCTGTATACCAGGCGAGGTAGTCAACATCTCATAGCCACCGTGATGATGATGAGAGACAGAGACACGCAGACTCCTAATATCTCTCAGGCGTCAGGGTCGAGATCGAACCCACGACCTCCTGTATACCACGCGAGGTAGTTAACATCTCATAGCCACCGTGATGATGATGAGAGACACCGCAGACTCCAAATATACAGCAGCAGGCGTCAGGATCGGGATCGAACCCACAACCTCCTGTACCTGGCGAGGTAGTTAACATCTGACCACCTAGGAAGCCAAAATCTGCGGGGCGGGGGGGCAGCAGTTGTGGCTGTACGATCCTCTGGTCACTCACTCCACTGCTGGATGAGGGGATCCCTTCCCCTCCTCCCCCAAGCCGTGCGAGTGAAGGGGATTGTTTGACCACTAAGCCACGTCACTCACCTCCCCTTCTCTCCACGCTTCTTCCTCTCACACACACACACGCGCACCATACCTGCCGCCTCCTCCTCCTCCTCTCTCCCTCTCCTCACTCACCTCGTCACCTTACCTCACTAACCATCTCGTCACTCACCTCGTCCTCACTCCTCCCCCCACATCTCCTCACACAACCCCCCCACCCACCCCACCCTCTTTGTCTCACCTCCCTCCACCTCGTCACCTCCCCCCCACCCCACCGAGGCGCTACCTCCTCCACCTTCGTCACCCACCTCGAACACCAGACCCAGGGCGATGAGCATGGCCCCGCACGAAACGATGTCCGCGTGGTTCTGAATCATGAACTCGTGGCTCAACACGGGCGGACTCTTGTTCTTCTTGCGTAGAACCATTGCTGCTGCTGCTGCCGCCGCTGCTCAGTGAAACCCGGGGAAGTCCTCCTCAGCTCCTCCTCGTCCACCTCCTCCTCTGTGCTCCTCCTCCCTCCTCTTCACTGCCTCTCCTCTTCCTCCGCCTCGCCAGCTCAGCACCGGCGCGCTTGCGTCATCGCGCACGGTCGACGTCATCACGCGCGCGCGCGCGAGAGAGACACGTGGCGTGCGTGGCGACGTCACCACGCGCCGTGCGTAGCGACATCACGGGGGAGGGGGGATCGCTTTTTGTGTGTGCGGGCGTGGTGACGTCATCGCGCATCGCTTTGTGGGGAGGGGAGGGCGCGCGCTCGAACGTGCGGGAACGGTGGGCGACGTCATGACGCTGTGAAAGAAGAATCGGCCGGCGCATGACGTCATCGCGCACCGCGAGGGTGGAACAATGCGGAACCATGGGGACGTCATCGCGCAGCCGAGAGTCTGGACGTTTGGTGACGTCATCGCGCAACATGAGATCCGACACGTCAACGATTCCCAGTGCGCACGAATCGTGAACAAAATTCAATCGATTTAATAATCTATTATTTGTATTATCCATTTCGATACATGGCCCCTACAGTGGTTATGGAAGGCTTCTATGACCGTGCAGTGCTCGCATAAAACAATCGATTTCAATCGGGTTAACTCAGAAGCACGTTATGATATGAAGTATACGATTCGTGTAACAGAAAATAGATTCGATTCCCCTTACTGGCAGAGCAATGAATCAATTCAACAATGTCCCGAATCGATGCGGGCCCTGAAAATTACCTACAACGCCGCGCGCGCACGGGAACACATTTATAACCCGCGTGTATATTTGTTGATCATAACATGTTGAAGGGAGTTAACGAAATGCAAATTTTCCTCACGTCATTTATCAAGGGTATATTTTTTTTATCCTATCCTGCATAACATTACGAATGACAAAAATAATTAGTTCGCCCCATAGTGTAAACTAATAGTGGTACTAGTGTATTATATATAGCGAACGCAGCACCAGTATACGCCGACGGTCCGCTGGTCGTGGGTCATTGCAAACACAGTAAACTCCTAGTTTCATTGTCTTAACCCTCACCCCACCGCCGTCTTTGACCGTCATTTTACTCTATATTTTTATAACATAACACGCTTTGTCCTATCATCTGTCCTATCATCATCATCACGGTGGCTAGGAGATGTTAACTACCTCGCCTGGTATACAGGAGGTCGTGGGTTCCATCCCGACCCTGACGCCTGCTGCTGCTGTATATTTGGAGTCTGCGTGTCTCTCTCATCATCATCACGGTGGCTATGAGATGTTGACTACCTCGCCTGGTATACAGGAGTCGTGGGTTCGAACCCGAAAGTGACACCTGCTGCTGTATATTTGGAGTTTGCGTGTCTCTGTGTCCGTGGTCGCGTGGACCCTCCGGGTTTTCCCCTCCACATTTACAATTAACATCTGCGCGTGTTGAGTATTTGAACTGCTGCTGTACATGTCCACGTGGTGATGATGATCATTATAAGCCGCTGCGTTGAGCCATCATTTGTGATGGCCAGGTCGCTTGCCTTGTAAAATAAAGATACAAACTTTCGTAGTATGGGGCCGTCCATAAATGACGTCACGCGATTCTGGACGGTTTTTGACACCCCCCCCCCTCGTCATACGGCGTCACAAAAAGTCAGACCCCCCCCCCCCTAAAATATGACGTCACAAAGCTCTGGCCCCCCTCCCTCCAAAAAATAAAACATGCGTCAAATCGCTTTAAACTATTGTCACATTTTGATTGAAAGCTTTCGTGACTGCAGTAATTCATATGCTTAGTTCTTTCGGTAAAGTCACGTTGAAGGGAAACAACAAAATAATAAAAAATATATAAAACAATAAAAATTCTCACGACGTTTCGACCATAACACAAACCGACACACCTGAAGACGACCGTTTGTGTTATGGTCGAAACGTCGTGAGAATTTTTATTGTTTTATATATATTTTATTATTTTGTTGTTTCCCTTCAACGTGACTTTACCGAAAGAACTAAGAATATATTGTCACATTGTAGTGCGTGTTTAATGTGGCGCTGCACTCTTGATGTTGTAGGAGAAAACATTTATTAAAAAGTCTATTTAATTAACGTGTTGTCTATATTTATTTAAAGTTGCGCATTTTGATGTGACGTCACATTTCTCAAACCCCCCCCCCTCGTCACACATCGTCACAAATGTCTGACCCCCCCCTCCTCCCAGGTGCGTGACGTCATTTATGGACGGCCCCTATACGGTGCTAGAACCTAAATGAAACTAATCATATTTATGAATCATAACATTGGTCGTGAAAGCCTACGTGTAATATTAACTTCAAATCCTGCTTGGGGACGACAGGGTGGGGAGGGGTGTACGGTTGAAGCAGCCCATCATCCATCTGGGGGGTGGATAAAATGGTCACCACTTTGCGGGGAAGCCAACAACTGTGAAAACGGAATCTGTTAAAAAGTGCTCGATGGCTAATGGGATTACCCCTAGGATGAATGCATATTCTGATTCTACTTGTCCTATGGGTAATCTCACCCTCGCCATTATTAACGTGGAATCGCAACCACCAGCAGGGCATCTTTGCCGTAAGCCTGCGGGGGCTTTCCGGCCCGATGCGACCGGGCAGGGCGTCGTTTCGCCAAAGCCCATCGGTGGGCAGGTTTCTCACCTTCTGGGTCTCATCAACACGGTCTGGAAAACCTATTGGGGGCAATGGTCTAAATACACAGCACAGGGTTAACATACTTAGTAGAGGTTTCCGTCGCTCCGTGCGGGTTCGCTTCGTGCGATTTCGCGACTTTAACATTGCCCCAAACTTCGCTCGACTATGCGGTTAGAATTCACTCGACGTGCGGATATGCGGTCGAACTTCGAACAACGTTGTGCGCGTGTCCTACTCGTCGGGCAGCTGTCTCACGCGCAGAGATACGCACAGATACACAAAGATCCTCCCGTATAGCCTGAACAGGCTGTTTGGGCAAGTGCTGTTAGCGAGCAGCACCTATGAAGGCCGGCACGGCACGTGCAGGGGGTGGGTGGCCAGCCACCACGCCCAACCGCCTTTGTCTCCCCGGGTGGCGACGTTTTCACACACCGCACCAGGTACTCATTTGAGGCCGAGTCGACCTAGGGGGAGGCCCTGAAAAAGGATTCAGACGAATCGTCACTCGGTGGCGCCCGTGATCGGGAGTCGAACTCGGGTCGCGGTTTTCGTAGCGCGGCGTAGCGCTAACCGCTGCACCACCCCCCGCCACGTTCTCCCTCCCGTGGACGATGTTACCTACCGAGTGAGAGCGGCAACACTCAGGTTCGCGTGCCAAGTCATTTGATTTCAATAGCGCTTGAACGCAACAACCAGCGATGGCGGGCTACAATTACGGCTGAAATTCATAAGCAGTCACAGGCCAGGTGTAAACCGGAGAGCCCGGGATTTGGCGTCTGTGTGTGCGTCGGGTGGCAGAAGTTGAATTGTTACCGAGATCTGGTAACAAATCGACCGGTACCTAGTAGAACTGTATCGCAGGCGACTGCTGCACCGTGTAGACAATTGAGCCAGGGTTGAGAAATGTGTCCCGTGTTTGGTCTACGGAAGGGTTGGAAACCGTAGCACTCACCCAGCCACTCACCCACTCACTCACCTACTTACTTCCTCACTCACCTAGTCACTCACCCACTCACCTTCTCAATGATCCACTCGCCCATTCATTTACTCATCCACCGTCACTCATGCACATTCACTCACCCACTCAATGATACACTCAGCCACTCACCCACTTACTCATGCACTCAGTCAGCCAATCAATCATCCACTCACCCATTCACTCAGCCACTCACTTACCCAAGCACCCACCAGGGTTGCCACTTGTTCATGGTTGGTATCTGCGTTTAAGCTGCAGGAGTTAACTTGTACCGAGTTCTGGTACCGGCCTTGTGTTGGAACTTTGAAACACAGACCTACAGGCTGACTGAGAAATGTGTCTGTCTGGGTTTTGCTCAAAAGTGAAAACGGTGGCGACACTTCACGATCCTCTAAGTCACAAACCTACACAAAAGTCAAAGGACCCCCGTATAGCCTGAAAAAGACTGTTGGGGCAAGTGCTGTTAGCGAGCAGCACCTATGAAGGCCGGCACGGCACACGCAGGGGGTGGGGTGGCCAGCGCCACGCCCGGCCGCCTTTGTCTCCCCAGTGGCGATGTTTACACACCGCACCAGGTACTCATTTGAGGCCGAGTAAACCTAGGGGAGCCCAAGGACCGGTTCAGATAATCGTCACCGGTGTTGGCCATGAGCGGGAATCGAACTCTGGTCTCCAGGTTCGTAACGCAATGCGCTAACCGCTAAGCCACCGCTCCCCGCTCTCACACAGACACAGAGACGGGGGCGAATGTACAGAAGCTCTCGGCCACCGTTCGTTACGCAACAACAACAACAAAAATAACCAATCCGTAGTCGTTCTTGAAGCAGTGCATTGTGGGCCCTCTCGTTGTTCGGTCGCCCCGCAACCACCGATTTTCCCGCACCTCCGATGAGCGCGGTTCGGCTACGTACGGCGGCGAAAGAAGTTTAACATGCGTACACACACACACACACGTACCATCAACATTTATTTGAGCAGCAGCGACCAACATCGGTGGTGACCAGAGACAACGCAGTTTCTTCAGGAACCGCCGATGGTTTGTTGCATAATTCACAAAGGCTGTGCTTGTTCACTATACTTGGAGTTTGCGTGTCTCTCTCTCTCATCATCATCACGGTGGCTAGGAGATGTTAACTACCTCGCCTGGGGTACAGGAGGTCGTGGGTTCGAACCCGACCTCTCTCATCATCATCACGGTGGCTAGGAGATGTTAACTACCTCGCCTGGTATACAGGAGGTCGTGGGTTCGAACCCGACCTCTCTCATCATCATCACGGTGGCTAGGAGATGTTAACTACCTCGCCTGGTCTACAGGAGGTCGTGGGTTCGAACCCGACCGTGACACCTGCTGCTGCTGCTGTATATTTGGAGTCTGCGGTGTCTCTCTCCCCGTGGTCGCGTGGATTTTTGCTCCGGATCCTCCGGGTTTTCCCTCCACATTTAGAAACGTGCGTTTAAATTTACACGTGATAAGCCACTTCAATGAGCTATCATTTGTGGACAGGTTGCTTCTGGAAAAAAGCTACAAAGCTCAGTGCGCCTTACCTGGTAACATAAAAATAGTTCAGCTTTTAATTATTTACCACGGATTTGACAACCTACATCGTCACGCCACGAGACAATCACCCGGAGGTCACGTGGGGTGACCTCCGCACGTGACATCTGTTCGACCTCCAGGTCACGGGTCACGTGCCCACGTGGCCTCCTCGACACGTGGCCTCCGTGTGAATGCGTTCGCCGTGGAGTTTTCAATTTAGAAATCTGCGGAAGTGCCCCCCCCCCCACCCGGGTCGCTGTAGCTTCCGCGGGTTTGTGCCTTGCCCCCGTCGTATGCCGCGTCCACACGAGGCCCAACCACGTGGCCAAAAGGGGGCAGCGGGGGCCAGGATTTGGCGACAGGAATCGACTCGCTGAACAAAAAAATTGTCACCGTGCCGTTCCGACGAACAATCGCGGCGCTGTGACAGCTGCTGCGAACGTCGTGCGGCGGCCTCTCGTGGCTGCAGGGGTCAAGCGAACAAGTTGCGTGCCAACGGCAAAGCAGAGGAAGTGTGCGTGCACCATGAGCTGGGATCCTCCCTCCCTCCCTCCTTCTATCCGCTTCCTCCGTGGAAGCTTCCGAGGCTTCCCTCCCCCCCCCTCCCTCCCCCTTTCTCGTGCCCTTCCCCCTCCCTCCCTCCCCCGCCCTGTCACAGAAAGCTCTTTCGGCTTCCCTCTTCTCTCACAGGAAGCTCTCGAGCCTCTCCCCCTACCTCCGCCCCCCCTACCTCCGCCCCCTCTCCCTCCCTCCCTCCCCTCTCCCTCCCTCCCCTCTCCCTCCCCCCCTCTCCCTCCGCCCCCCTCTCCCTCCCCCCCCTCTCCCTCCCTCCCTTCTCCCTGCCCCTCTCACAGGAAGCTGTCGAGGCTCGCTTTCGCTCTCTCCATCTCGTGCAGGAAGTTGTAGAACTGTGGCAGCGTCAGCTCTGCAATGCACACGGAGAAGTGCACAACAACAACAACATTGTTCTTGTTATTTACATCACACTGCACCTCGGGTTAGCACGGTTGGCTACGTACGGTGCGAAATTAGTTCAACATACATACATACTACCCATAGACTAACACTACCCATAGACTAACACTACCCATAGACTAACACTACCCGTAGACTAACACTACCCATAGACTAACACTACCCATAGACTCACACTACCCATAGACTAACACTACCCGTAGACTAACACTACCCATAGACTAACACTACCCATAGACTAACACTACCCATAGACTAACACTACCCATAGACTCAACACTGCCCATAGACTAACACAACCCATACACTCAACACTACCCATAGACTCAACACTGCCCATAAACTCCACACTACCCATAGACTAACACTACCCATAGACTAACACTACCCATAGACTAACACTACCCATAGACTAACACTACCCATAGACTCAACACTGCCCATAGACTAACACAACCCATACACTCAACACTACCCATAGACTCAACACTGGCCATAAACTCCACACTACCCATAGACTAACACTACCCATAGACTAACACTACCCATAGACTAACACTACCCATAGACTCAACACTACCCATAGACTAACACTACCCATAGACTCAACTCTGCCGTGGCTGATCACTGTTACAACGCTGTGGGTGATCACGATATAATTTTCTCCGATACCAAGGTTCTTTGAAAACCCACGGGTTTTTATCAGAGATTTGTTCACGAGGCAATTCAGATCTACAAACACAGACACAATTTCAACCGAGAAGATGGTTTCAAATTAAGCAACCATTGGACAGATGTTCTAAATCGAACTAAACATTAAACTAATTTCAATGGTACAGTATATTTTTTCAAGTAGTGGTACCCCAAACTTTCGCAGCTCTTATAAATTCCCTTTTCACACCATCAATAGGTAAACTCCCCCCCGCCAAACGGCTAGTCCACCAGCACGTACACCACCTCTTTTCTAAAATCGGCCAATCAAATGCTAATTTTTTATGCTAATTTCTTTGTCAGGACACCTTGTTTGCGCGCACACAGCTTAAAGGTCCGCGGTCTGAGCGTGGTTGTGTTTCGCTAAATTCTCCTGTTTGATTTGTACTAGGTGCCTCGGTGAATGTATATGCTCTGACTTTAACATAGCTATTTCTGTGACCAGTTACAAGCTAATCACTCAGCTATTTCAACGCTAAATTATATGCTAATTCCTTTGTCAAGGGGTGCCTTTGCGGATGTGTATGCTTTAACTTTAACATATCCATTTCTGTGACCAGTCACAAGCTAATCACTCAGCCATTTCAATGCTAAATTTTATGCTAATTCCTTTATCAAGGCGCTTTGTTTCCTCTCACACAGCTTAAAGGTCGTGATCTGAGCGTGGCTTTTTTCACTCCAGCGCTGTCCTCCAGACAGTCTCGTCCCTTCACCTGATGAAGGCCGCTTGTGTTGTGGCCGAAACGTCGTGATTTTTGTTATTTTATTTTTTACCTACGTGACTTTACCCAATAGAACCAAAGAGTATGGATCCTTGCAGTCACGAAAGCTTTAAATCTAGAATAGACTCAACACTACCCATAGACTTAACACTGCCCATGGACTAACACTACCCATAGACTAACACTACCCATAGACTCAACACTGCCCATGGACTAACACTACCCATAGACTAACACTGCCCATAGACTCAACACTTCGCAAAAACTCAACACTACCCATAGACTAACACTACCCATAGACTCAACACTGCCCATAGACTAACACTACCCATAGACTCAACACTACCCATAGACTCAACACTGCCTATAGACTAACACTACCCATATACCCAACACTGCCTAAAGACTAACACTACCCATAGACTAACACTACCCAAAGACAAACACTATCCATAGATTCGACACTGCCCAAAGACTAAACACTGCCCATAGACTAACACTATACCCACATAGACTTAACACTACCCATAGACCAAACACTGCCCATAGACTAACACTGCCCATAGACTAACACTACCCATAGACTCGACACTGCCCAAAGACTCAACACTGCCAATAGACTCAACACTGCCCATAGACTAACACTACAATAGGCTCAACACTGCCCATAGACTAAGACTACCCATAGACTCAACACTGCCCATAGACTACACTACCCATAGACTCAACACTGCCTATAGACTAACACTACCCATAGACTCAACACTGCCTATAGACTAACACTACCCACAGACTCAACACTGCCCATAGACTAACACTACCCATAGACTCAACACTACCCACAGACTCAACACTACCCATAGACTAACACTGCCCATAGACTAACACTACCCATAGACTCAACACTGCCCATAGACTAACACTGCACCTCGGATTAGCACGGTTGGCTACGTACAGTGCGAAAGAAGTGCAACATACACACACCCGTCATCCACGATCCTTCACTCCAGCGCAATTCACTCATTCTTGTTTACAATGTTTCTGTTCAGCAATTTGCTACAACTGCAGCGCTTAAGCACCCGCTTTTCCCCATGACCATCAGCCATGATAAGTCCACTGCTGGATGAAGGCCTTCCCAAGTCGTCCCCACCCCTCGTGGTTCTGCGATGTAGTGACACACTCAGCAGCCACTGCTGAGTGTGTCACTACATCCCCGACACTCACTCACCCCCGCGATCTCTCACCCCCACGCTCGCTCACCCCCACGCTCGCTCGCCACCGCTATCTCTCACCCCCACGCTCGCTCACCCCCGACACTCGCTCACCCCCGACACTCACTCACCCCGACACTCACTCACCCCGACACTCACTTACCCCGACGCTCGCTCACCCCCGCGCTGGCTCACCCCCGCGCTGGCTCACCCCCGTGCTCGCTCACCCCCACATTCGCTCACCCCCTCCCTTGCTCACCCCCACGCTCGCTCATCCCCCTCCCTCGCTCACCCCTGCGCTCGCTCACCCCCTCCCTCGCTCACCCCCGCGCTCGCTCATCCCTGCGCTCGCTCACCCCCACGCTCGCTCACCCCCTCCCTCGCTCACCCCCCGCTCGCTCACCCCCCCCGCTCGCTAACCCCCGCGCTCGCTCACCCCCCCGCTCGCTCACCCCCTCCCTCGCTCACCCCCACGCTCGCTCACCCCCTCCCTCGCTCACCCCCGACGCTCGCTCACCCCCCCGCTCGCTAACCCCCACGCTCGCTCACCCCCCCGCTCGCTCACCCCCACGCTCGCTCACCCCCTCCCTCGCTCACCCCCACGCTCGCTCACCCCCGCACTCGCTCACCCCCTCCCTCGCTCACCCCCCACGCTCGCTCACCCCCACGCTCGCTCACCCCCTCCCTCGCTCACCCCCGCGCTCGCTCACCCCCTCCCTCGCTCACCCCCGCGCTCGCTAACCCCCGCGCTCGCTCACCCCCTCCCTCGCTCACCCCCGACGCTCGCTCACCCCCGCGCTCGCTCACCCCCGACGCTCGCTCACCCCCGCGCTCGCTCACCCCCGCGCTCGCTCACCCCCGACGCTCGCTCACCCCCGCGCTCGCTCACCCCCATGCTCGCTCACCCCCATGCTCGCTCACCCCCATGCTCGCTCACCCCCATGCTCGCTCACCCCCATGCTCGCTCATCCCCATGCTCACTCACCCCCATGCTCGCTCACCCCCATGCTCACTCACCCCCATGCTCGCTCACCCCCCATGCTCACTCACCCCCATGCTCACTCACCCAGGTAGACGTTCTGAAGCTGCGTTCCTTTCCTCAGCACGAGTTTCAGCTGCACAGACAGAGAGCGAGAGAGACAAACATCATCACACACCCACCAACAACCGCCGCCGCCGCCGCCACGCTTGTGCCAGACTAGGTGCACTGTGGCAGGCTGGGACCACGAGAAATGTGTGGAAGGCTCGCCGCAGGCAGGAGGAGGTCGCGGGACAAGACCCGGGGGTGCCATGGGTTGACCCACCGAGATTGACTGGCTGCGGCATTTATCGCCGCACGCACATAAGACAAAGATCCCCCGAGTAGCCTTGAACAGACTGTCGGGGCAAGTGCGGACAGCGAGCAGCCTCCGACGAAGGCCGGCAACGCCGCAGGGGCGGTTGGGTGGCCAGCACGACGGCCGGCCGCCTTTGTCTCCCCGGTGCGGACATTTGCGCTCACAACACCAGATGCTCAATTAAGTCCCGAGTCGACCTAGAGGGGGCCCAGGATGAGTTCACATGATCGTCACCGCTTCCCCCCAACGAAGCATCGACCACTCCCCGTGCCCGCACACAAAGACAAAGGTCCCCCGTGTAGCCTGTGACAGACTGGAGGGGGGCGAGTGCTGCTAGCGGGCAGCACCTACGAATGCCGGCACGGCGCCTCGAGGGGGTGGGTGGGCCAGCACCACGCCCGGCCGCCTTTGTCTCCCCCAGTGGCGATGTTTTTACACACCGCACGGGGTACTCATTTGAGGCCGAGTCGACCTAGGGGAGGCCCAGGGGACCGGTTCAGATAATCGTCACCGCCGGTGTTGGTGGCCGTGAGCGGGAATCGAGCTCGGGTCGCCGGGCTCAGAGCGGCGTGCTGATCGCGACACCGCCGCTCCCCACACAACAACAACAACAGCAGCAGCAGCCATACGCCACTAAGTGGCGGCGACGTCACCACGGCGCCTGCGCCGGGCTACGTGCACTTGAAGGCCGCGTGAAGCGTCGAACGCTCGCTCCCCACAAACACGCGCGAGCGCGAACGCACGCCACGGCAGGCAGAGGGAAGGAAGCGATGCCAGGAGGAGCCTCACCTGCAGGAAGATGCTGCCCAGCGCCCCGACCTCACTGCTGCCCGTGGTCACTGCGTCCAGCACGGCGGCACAGAGAGGAGAGGGGGGCAGGGGAGCGCAGGACCGGGAGATGGAACGGCAC
This sequence comes from Petromyzon marinus, assembly GCF_048934315.1. NCBI lineage: Eukaryota > Metazoa > Chordata > Hyperoartia > Petromyzontiformes > Petromyzontidae > Petromyzon > Petromyzon marinus. The sequence goes on from NC_133709.1 coordinate 11,547,316, forward strand.
GGCCGGGACGGTACCAGGGTGGTGGCCGCGCCGTGGCGACACTCACCGCCTCGCAGCAAGGAAGGCCTGGGTTCGATTACCGACTCGGGCACTTACTGTGCAGAGTTTGTATGGTCTCCACCGATTCTATAGTGAGTGGAGTTTGTGTGATCTCACCCTGGTCTACAGAGTGGAGTTTGTGTGATCTCCCCCTGTTCTACAGAGTGTGTGAGTGGAGATTGTGTGATCTCCCCCTGTTCTACAGAGTGTGTGAGTGGAGATTGTGTGATCTCCCCCTGTTCTACAGAGTGGAGTTTGTGTGATCTCCCCCTGTTCTACAGAGTGGAGTTTGTGTGATCTCTCCCTGTTCTACAGAGTGAGTGGAGTTTGTATGATCTCCCCCTGTTCTACAGAGTGTGTGAATAGAGATTGTATGATCTCCCCCTGTTCTACAGAGTGTGTGGAGTTTGTGTGATCTCCCCCTGTTCTACAGAGTGTGTGGAGTTTGTGTGATCTCCCCCTGTTCTACAGAGTGGAGTTTGTGTGATCTCTCCCTGTTCTACAGAGTGAGTGGAGTTTGTGTGATCTCTCCCTGGTCTACAGAGTGAGTGGAGTTTGTGTGATCTCCCCCTGTTCTACAGAGTGAGTGGAGTTTGTGTGAACTCCCCCTGTTCTACAGAGTGTGTGAGTGGAGATTGTGTGATCTCCCCCTGTTCTACAGAGTGTGTGGAGTTTGTGTGATCTCCCCCTGTTCTACAGAGTGGAGTTTGTGTGATCTCCCCCTGGTCTAAAGAGTGAGTGGCGGTTGTGTGATCTCTCCCTGTTCTACAGAGTGAGTGGAGTTTGTGTGATCTCCCCCTGTTCTACAGAGTGAGTGGACTTTGTGTGATCTCTCCCTGTTCTACAGAGTGAGTGGAGTTTGTGTGATCTCCCCCTGTTCTACAGAGTGAGTGGACTTTGTGTGATCTCTCACTGTTCTAAAGAGTGAGTGCAGTATGTGTGATCTCCCCCTGTTCTACAGAGTGAGTGGAGTTTGTGTGATCTCCCCCTGTTCTACAGAGTGAGTGGAGTTTGTGTGATCTCTCCCTGGTCTACAGAGAGGAGTGGAGTTTGTGTCATCTCTCCCTGTTCTACAGAGTGGGTGGAGTTTGTGTGATCTCTCCCTGTTCTACAGAGTGAGTAGAGTTTGTGTGATCTCTCCCTGGTCTACAGAGAGGAGTTTGTGTGATTTCCCCCAGTTCTACAGAGTGAGAGGAGTTTGTGTGATCTCTCCGTGGTCTACAGAGTGAGTGGAGTTTGTGTGATCACTCACTGTTCTACAGAGTGAGTGGAGTTTGTGTGATCTCCCCCTGTTCTACAGAGTGAGTGGAGTTTGTGTGATCTCTCCCTGTTCTACAGAGTGAGTGGAATTTGTGTGATCTCCCCCTGTTCTACAGAGTGAGAGGAGTTTGTGTGATCTCTCCCAGTTCTACAGAGTGAGTGGAGTTTGTGTGATCTCCCCCTGGTCTACAGAGTGAATGGAGTTTGTGTGATCTCCCCCTGTTCTACAGAGTGGAGTTTGTGTGATCTCTCCCTGTTCTACAGAGTGGAGTTTGTGTGATCTCTCCCTGTTCTACAGAGTGAGTGGAGTTTGTATGATCTCCCCCTGTTCTACAGAGTGTGTGAATGGAGATTGTGTGATCTCCCCCTGTTCTACAGAGTGTGTGGAGTTTGTGTGATCTCCCCCTGTTCTACAGAGTGGAGTTTGTGTGATCTCTCCCTGTTCTACAGAGTGAGTGGAGTTTGTGTGATCTCTCCCTGTTCTACAGAGTGAGTGGAGTTTGTATGATCTCCCCCTGTTCTACAGAGTGTGTGAATGGAGATTGTGTGATCTCCCCCTGTTCTACAGAGTGTGTGGAGTTTGTGTGATCTCCCCCTGTTCTACAGAGTGGAGTTTGTGTGATCTCTCCCTGTTCTACAGAGTGAGTGGAGTTTGTGTGATCTCTCCCTGTTCTACAGAGTGAGTGGAGTTTGTATGATCTCTCCCTGTTCTACAGAGTGTGTGAGTGGAGATTGTGTGATCTCCCCCTGTTCTACAGAGTGTGTGGAGTTTGTGTGATCTCCCCCTGTTCTACAGAGTGGAGTTTGTGTGATCTCCCCCTGGTCTAAAGAGTGAGTGGCGGTTGTGTGATCTCTCCCTGTTCTACAGAGTGAGTGGAGTTTGTGTGATCTCTCCCTGTTCTACAGAATGAGTAGAGTTTGTGTGATCTCTCTCTGGTCTACAGAGAGGAGTTTGTGTGATCTCCCCCTGTTCTACAGAGTGAGAGGAGTTTGTGTGATCTCTCCCTGGTCTACAGAGTGAGTGGAGTTTGTGTGATCTCTCCCTGTTCTACAGAGTGAGTGGAGTTTGTGTGATCTCCCCCTGTTCTACAGAGTGAGAGGAGTTTGTGTGATCTCTCCCTGGTCTACAGATAGGAGTTTGTGTGATCTCTCCCTGGTCTACAGAGTGAGTGGAGTTTGTGTGATCTCTCCCTGGTCTACAGAGAGGAGTGGAGTTTGTGTGATCTCCCCCTGTTCTACAGAGTGAGTGGAGTTTGTGTGATCGCCCCCTGTTCTATAGAGTGAGTGGAGTTTGTGTGATCTCTCCCTGGTCTACAGAGAGGAGTTTGTTTGATCTCTCCCTGTTCTACAGAGTGAGCGGAGTTTGTGTGATCGCCCCCTGTTCTATAGAGTGAGTGGAGTTTGTGTGATCTCTTCCTGGTCTACAGAGAGGAGTTTATGTGATCTCTCCCTGGTCTACAGAGTGAGTGGAGTTTGTGTGATCTCTCCTTGTACTACAGAGTGAGTGGAGTTTGTGTGATGTCCCCCTGTTCTACAGAGTGAGTGGAGTTTGTGTGATCTCTCCCTGTTCTACAGAGTGAGAGGAGTTTGTGTGATCTCTCCCTGGTCTACAGAGAGGAGTTTGTGTGATCTCTCCCTGGTCTACAGAGTGAGTGGAGTTTGTGTGATCTCTCACTGGTCTACAAAGAGGAGTGGAGTTTGTGTGATCTCTCTCTGGTCTACAGACTGAGTGGAGTTTGTGTCATCTCTCCCTGTTCTACAGAGTGAGTGGAGTTTGTGTGATTTCTCCCCCTGTTCTACAGAGTGAGTGGAGTTTGTGTGATCTCTCCCTGTTCTACAGAGTGAGTAGAGTTTGTGTGATCTCTCCCTGGTCTACAGAGAGGAGTTTGTGTGATCTCCCCCTGTTCTACAGAGTGAGAGGAGTTTGTGTGATCTCTCCCTGGTCTACAGAGTGAGTGGCGTTTGTGTGATCTCTCCCTGTTCTACAGAGTGAGTGGGGTTTGTGTGATCTCCCCCTGTTCTACAGAGTGAGTGGAGTTTGTGTGATCTCTCCCTGTTCTACAGAGTGAGTGGAGTTTGTGTGATCTCCCCCTGTTCTACAGAGTGAGTGAAGTTTGTGTAATCTCTCCCTGGTCTACAGAGTGAGTGGAGTTTGTTTGATCTCTCCCTGTTCTACAGAGTGAGTGGAGTTTGTGTGATCGCCCCCTGTTCTATAGAGTGAGTGGAGTTTGTGTGATCTCTCCCTGGTCTACAGAGAGGAGTTTATGTGATCTCTCCCTGGTCTACAGAGTGAGTGGAGTTTGTGTGATCTCTCCTTGTACTACAGAGTGAGTGGAGTTTGTGTGATGTCCCCCTGTTCTACAGAGTGAGTGGAGTTTGTGTGATCTCTCCCTGTTCTACAGAGTGGAGTTTGTGTGATCTCTCCCTGTTCTACAGAGTGAGTGGAGTTTGTATGATCTCCCCCTGTTCTACAGAGTGTGTGAATGGAGATTGTGTGATCTCCCCCTGTTCTACAGAGTGTGTGGAGTTTGTGTGATCTCCCCCTGTTCTACAGAGTGGAGTTTGTGTGATCTCTCCCTGTTCTACAGAGTGAGTGGAGTTTGTGTGATCTCTCCCTGTTCTACAGAGTGAGTGGAGTTTGTATGATCTCCCCCTGTTCTACAGAGTGTGTGAATGGAGATTGTGTGATCTCCCCCTGTTCTACAGAGTGTGTGGAGTTTGTGTGATCTCCCCCTGTTCTACAGAGTGGAGTTTGTGTGATCTCTCCCAGTTCTACAGAGTGAGTGGAGTTTGTGTGATCTCTCCCTGTTCTACAGAGTGAGTGGAGTTTGTATGATCTCCCCCTGTTCTACAGAGTGTGTGAGTGGAGATTGTGTGATCTCCCCCTGTTCTACAGAGTGTGTGGAGTTTGTGTGATCTCCCCCTGTTCTACAGAGTGGAGTTTGTGTGATCTCCCCCTGGTCTAAAGACTGAGTGGCGGTTGTGTGATCTCTCCCTGTTCTACAGAGTGAGTGGAGTTTGTGTGATCTCTCCCTGTTCTACAGAGTGAGTAGAGTTTGTGTGATCTCTCTCTGGTCTACAGAGAGGAGTTTGTGTGATCTCCCCCTGTTCTACAGAGTGAGAGGAGTTTGTGTGATCTCTCCCTGGTCTACAGAGTGAGTGGAGTTTGTGTGATCTCTCCCTGTTCTACAGAGTGAGTGGAGTTTGTGTGATCTCCCCCTGTTCTACAGAGTGAGAGGAGTTTGTGTGATCTCTCCCTGGTCTACAGATAGGAGTTTGTGTGATCTCTCCCTGGTCTACAGAGTGAGTGGAGTTTGTGTGATCTCTCCCTGGTCTACAGAGAGGAGTGGAGTTTGTGTGATCTCCCCCTGTTCTACAGAGTGAGTGGAGTTTGTGTGATCGCCCCCTGTTCTATAGAGTGAGTGGAGTTTCTGTGATCTCTCCCTGGTCTACAGAGAGGAGTTTGTGTGATCTCCCCCTGTTCTACTGAGTGAGCGGAGTTTGTGTGATGTCCCCCTGTTCTACAGAGTGAGTGGAGTTTGTGTGATCTCTCCCTGGTCTACAGAGTGAGTGGAGTTTGTTTGATCTCTCCCTGTTCTACAGAGTGAGTGGAGTTTGTGTGATCGCCCCCTGTTCTATAGAGTGAGTGGAGTTTGTGTGATCTCTCCCTGGTCTACAGAGAGGAGTTTATGTGATCTCTCCCTGGTCTACAGAGTGAGTGGAGTTTGTGTGATCTCTCCTTGTACTACAGAGTGAGTGGAGTTTGTGTGATGTCCCCCTGTTCTGCAGAGTGAGTGGAGTTTGTGTGATCTCTCCCTGTTCTACAGAGTGAGAGCAGTTTGTGTGATCTCTCCCTGGTCTACAGAGAGGAGTTTGTGTGATCTCTCCCTGGTCTACAGAGTGAGTGGAGTTTGTGTGATCTCTCACTGGTCTACAGAGAGGAGTGGAGTTTGTGTGATCTCTCTCTGGTCTACAGACTGAGTGGAGTTTGTGTCATCTCTCCCTGTTCTACAGAGTGAGTGGAGTTTGTGTGATTTCTCCCCCTGTTCTACAGAGTGAGTGGAGTTTGTGTGATCTCTCCCTGTTCTACAGAGTGAGTAGAGTTTGTGTGATCTCTCCCTGGTCTACAGCGAGGAGTTTGTGTGATCTCCCCCTGTTCTACAGAGTGAGAGGAGTTTGTGTGATCTCTCCCTGGTCTACAGAGTGAGTGGCGTTTGTGTGATCTCTCCCTGTTCTACAGAGTGAGTGGGGTTTGTGTGATCTCCCCCTGTTCTACAGAGTGAGTAGAGTTTGTGTGATCTGTCCCTGTTCTACAGAGTGAGTGGAGTTTGTGTGATCTCCCCCTGTTCTACAGAGTGAGTGAAGTTTGTGTGATCTCTCCCTGGTCTACAGAGTGAGTGGAGTTTGTTTGATCTCTCCCTGTTCTACAGAGTGAGTGGAGTTTGTGTGATCGCCCCCTGTTCTATAGAGTGAGTGGAGTTTGTGTGATCTCTCCCTGGTCTACAGAGAGGAGTTTATGTGATCTCTCCCTGGTCTACAGAGTGAGTGGAGTTTGTGTGATCTCTCCTTGTACTACAGAGTGAGTGGAGTTTGTGTGATGTCCCCCTGTTCTACAGAGTGAGTGGAGTTTGTGTGATCTCTCCCTGTTCTACAGAGTGAGAGGAGTTTGTGTGATCTCTCCCTGGTCTACAGAGAGGAGTTTGTGTGATCTCTCCCTGGTCTACAGAGTGAGTGGAGTTTGTGTGATCTCTCACTGGTCTACAGAGAGGAGTGGAGTTTGTGTGATCTCTCTCTGGTCTACAGACTGAGTGGAGTTTGTGTCATCTCTCCCTGTTCTACAGAGTGAGTGGAGTTTGTGTGATTTCTCCCCCTGTTCTACAGAGTGAGTGGAGTTTGTGTGATCTCTCCCTGTTCTACAGAGTGAGTAGAGTTTGTGTGATCTCTCCCTGGTCTACAGAGAGGAGTTTGTGTGATCTCCCCCTGTTCTACAGAGTGAGAGGAGTTTGTGTGATCTCTCCCTGGTCTACAGAGTGAGTGGCGTTTGTGTGATCTCTCCCTGTTCTACAGAGTGAGTGGGGTTTGTGTGATCTCCCCCTGTTCTACAGAGTGAGTGGAGTTTGTGTGATCTCTCCCTGTTCTACAGAGTGAGTGGAGTTTGTGTGATCTCCCCCTGTTCTACAGAGTGAGTGAAGTTTGTGTGATCTCTCCCTGGTCTACAGAGAGGAGTTTGTGTGATCTCCCCCTGTTCTACAGAGTGAGTGGAGTTTGTGTGATCTCCCCCTGTTCTACAGAGTGAGTGGAGTTTGTGTGATCTCCCCCTGTTCTACAGAGTGAGTGGAGTTGGTGTGACCTCTCCCTGGTCTACAGAGTGAGAGGAGTTTGTGTGATCTCCCCCTGTTCTACAGAGTGAGAGGAGTTTGTGTGATCTCCCCCTGTTCTACAGAGTGAGTGGAGTTTGTGTGATCTCTCCCTGGTCTACATAGAGGAGTTTGTGTGATCTCTCCTTGTTCTACAGAGTGAGTGGAGTTTGTGTGATCTCCCCCTCTTCTACAGAGTGAGTGGAGTTTGTGTGATCTCTCCCTGGTCTACAGAGTGAGTGGAGTTTGTGTGATCTCCCCCTGTTCTACAGAGTGAGAGGAGTTTGTGTGATCTCCCCCTGTTCTAGAGAGTGAGTGGAGTTTGTGTGATCTCGCCCTGTTCTACAGAGTGAGTGGAGTTTGTGTGATCTCCCCCTGTTCTACAGAGTGAGTGGAGTTTGTGTGATCTCTCCCTGGTCTACAGAGTGAGTGGAGTTTGTGTGATCTCCCCCTGGTCTACAGAGTGAGTGGAGTTTGTGTGATCGCCCCCTGTTCTATAGAGTGAGTGGAGTTTGTGTGATCTCTCCCTGGTCTACAGAGAGGAGTTTATGTGATCTCTCCCTGGTCTACAGAGTGAGTGGAGTTTGTGTGATCTCTCCTTGTACTACAGAGTGAGTGGAGTTTGTGTGATGTCCCCCTGTTCTACAGAGTGAGTGGAGTTTGTGTGATCTCTCCCTGTTCTACAGAGTGAGAGGAGTTTGTGTGATCTCTCCCTGGTCTACAGAGAGGAGTTTGTGTGATCTCTCCCTGGTCTACAGAGTGAGTGGAGTTTGTGTGATCTCTCACTGGTCTACAGAGAGGAGTGGAGTTTGTGTGATCTCTCTCTGGTCTACAGACTGAGTGGAGTTTGTGTCATCTCTCCCTGTTCTACAGAGTGAGTGGAGTTTGTGTGATTTCTCCCCCTGTTCTACAGAGTGAGTGGAGTTTGTGTGATCTCTCCCTGTTCTACAGAGTGAGTAGAGTTTGTGTGATCTCTCCCTGGTCTACAGAGAGGAGTTTGTGTGATCTCCCCCTGTTCTACAGAGTGAGAGGAGTTTGTGTGATCTCTCCCTGGTCTACAGAGTGAGTGGCGTTTGTGTGATCTCTCCCTGTTCTACAGAGTGAGTGGGGTTTGTGTGATCTCCCCCTGTTCTACAGAGTGAGTGGAGTTTGTGTGATCTCTCCCTGTTCTACAGAGTGAGTGGAGTTTGTGTGATCTCCCCCTGTTCTACAGAGTGAGTGAAGTTTGTGTGATCTCTCCCTGGTCTACAGAGAGGAGTTTGTGTGATCTCCCCCTGTTCTACAGAGTGAGTGGAGTTTGTGTGATCTCCCCCTGTTCTACAGAGTGAGTGGAGTTTGTGTGATCTCCCCCTGTTCTACAGAGTGAGTGGAGTTTGTGTGATCTCCCCCTGTTCTACAGAGTGAGTGGAGTTTGTGTGATCTCTCCCTGGTCTACATAGAGGAGTTTGTGTGATCTCTCCTTGTTCTACAGAGTGAGTGGAGTTTGTGTGATCTCCCCCTCTTCTACAGAGTGAGTGGAGTTTGTGTGATCTCTCCCTGGTCTACAGAGTGAGTGGAGTTTGTGTGATCTCCCCCTGTTCTACAGAGTGAGAGGAGTTTGTGTGATCTCCCCCTGTTCTAGAGAGTGAGTGGAGTTTGTGTGATCTCGCCCTGTTCTACAGAGTGAGTGGAGTTTGTGTGATCTCCCCCTGTTCTACAGAGTGAGTGGAGTTTGTGTGATCTCTCCCTGGTCTACAGAGTGAGTGGAGTTTGTGTGATCTCCCCCTGGTCTACAGAGTGAGTGGAGTTTGTGTGATCTCTCCCTGTTCTACAGAGTGAGTGGAGTTTGTGTGATCTCCCCCTGTTCTACAGAGTGAGTGGAGTTTGTGTGATCTCTCCCTGGTCTACATAGAGGAGTTTGTGTGATCTCTCCTTGTTCTACAGAGTGAGTGGAGTTTGTGTGATCTCCCCCTCTTCTACAGAGTGAGTGGAGTTTGTGTGATCTCTCCCTGGTCTACAGAGTGAGTGGAGTTTGTGTGATCTCCCCCTGTTCTACAGAGTGAGAGGAGTTTGTGTGATCTCCCCCTGTTCTAGAGAGTGAGTGGAGTTTGTGTGATCTCTCCCTGTTCTACAGAGTGAGTGGAGTTTGTGTGATCTCCCCCTGTTCTACAGAGTGCGTGGAGTTTGTGTGATCTCTCCCTGGTCTACAGAGTGAGTGAAGTTTGTGTGATCTCCCCCTGTTCTACAGAGTGAGTGGAGTTTGTGTGATCTCCCCCTGTTCTACAGAGTGAGTGGAGTTTGTGTGATCTCCCCCTGTTCTACAGAGTGAGTGGAGTTTGTGTGATCTCTCCCTGGTCTACAGAGTGAGTGGAGTTTGTGTGATCTCTCCCTGTTCTACAGAGTGAGTGGAGTTTGTGTGATCTCCCCCTGTTCTACAGAGTGAGTGAAGTTTGTGTGATCTCTCCCTGGTCTACAGAGAGGAGTTTGTGTGATCTCCCCCTGTTCTACAGAGTGAGTGGAGTTTGTGTGATCTCCCCCTGTTCTACAGAGTGAGTGGAGTTTGTGTGATCTCCCCCTGTTCTACAGAGTGAGTGGAGTTGGTGTGACCTCTCCCTGGTCTACAGAGTGAGAGGAGTTTGTGTGATCTCCCCCTGTTCTACAGAGTGAGAGGAGTTTGTGTGATCTCCCCCTGTTCTACAGAGTGAGTGGAGTTTGTGTGATCTCTCCCTGGTCTACATAGAGGAGTTTGTGTGATCTCTCCTTGTTCTACAGAGTGAGTGGAGTTTGTGTGATCTCCCCCTCTTCTACAGAGTGAGTGGAGTTTGTGTGATCTCTCCCTGGTCTACAGAGTGAGTGGAGTTTGTGTGATCTCCCCCTGTTCTACAGAGTGAGAGGAGTTTGTGTGATCTCCCCCTGTTCTAGAGAGTGAGTGGAGTTTGTGTGATCTCGCCCTGTTCTACAGAGTGAGTGGAGTTTGTGTGATCTCCCCCTGTTCTACAGAGTGAGTGGAGTTTGTGTGATCTCTCCCTGGTCTACAGAGTGAGTGGAGTTTGTGTGATCTCCCCCTGGTCTACAGAGTGAGTGGAGTTTGTGTGATCTCTCCCTGTTCTACAGAGTGAGTGGAGTTTGTGTGATCTCCCCCTGTTCTACAGAGTGAGTGGAGTTTGTGTGATCTCTCCCTGGTCTACATAGAGGAGTTTGTGTGATCTCTCCTTGTTCTACAGAGTGAGTGGAGTTTGTGTGATCTCCCCCTCTTCTACAGAGTGAGTGGAGTTTGTGTGATCTCTCCCTGGTCTACAGAGTGAGTGGAGTTTGTGTGATCTCCCCCTGTTCTACAGAGTGAGAGGAGTTTGTGTGATCTCCCCCTGTTCTAGAGAGTGAGTGGAGTTTGTGTGATCTCTCCCTGTTCTACAGAGTGAGTGGAGTTTGTGTGATCTCCCCCTGTTCTACAGAGTGCGTGGAGTTTGTGTGATCTCTCCCTGGTCTACAGAGTGAGTGAAGTTTGTGTGATCTCCCCCTGTTCTACAGAGTGAGTGGAGTTTGTGTGATCTCCCCCTGTTCTACAGAGTGAGTGGAGTTTGTGTGATCTCCCCCTGTTCTACAGAGTGAGTGGAGTTTGTGTGATCTCTCCCTGGTCTACAGAGTGGAGTTTGTGTGATCTCCCCCTGTTCTACAGAGTGAGTGGAGTTTGTGTGATCTCTCCCTCTTCTACAGAGTGAGTGGAGTTTGTGTGATCTCCCCCTGTTCTACAGAGTGAGAGGAGTTTGTGTGATCTCTCCCTGGTCTACAGAGTGAGTGGAGTTTGTGTGATCTCTCCCTGTTCTACAGAGTGAGTGGAGTTTGCGTGATCTCTCCCTGGTCTACAGAGAGGAGTTTGTGTGATCTCCCCCTGTTCTACAGAGTGAGTGGAGTTTGTATGATCTCTCCCTGGTCTACAGAGTGAGTGGAGTTTGTGTGATCTCTGCCTGTTCTACAGAGTGTGTGAGTGGAGTTTGTGTGATCTCCCCCTGGTCTACAGAGTGAGTGAAGTTTGTGTGATCTCCCCCTGTTCTACAGAGTGAGTGGAGTTTGTGTGATCTCCCCCTGTTCTACAGAGTGAGTGGAGTTTGTGTGATCTCCCCCTGTTCTACAGAGTGCGTGGAGTTTGTGTGATCTCTCCCTGGTCTACAGAGTGGAGTTTGTGTGATCTCCCCCTGTTCTACAGAGTGAGTGGAGTTTGTGTGATCTCTCCCTCTTCTACAGAGTGAGTGGAGTTTGTGTGATCTCCCCCTGTTCTACAGAGTGAGAGGAGTTTGTGTGATCTCTCCCTGGTCTACAGAGTGAGTGGAGTTTGTGTGATCTCTCCCTGTTCTACAGACTGAGTGGAGTTTGCGTGATCTCTCCCTGTTCTACAGAGTGAGTGGAGTTTGTGTGATCTCCCCCTGTTCTACAGAGTGAGTGGAGTTTGTGTGATCTCCCCCTGTTCTACAGAGTGAGTGGAGTTTGTGTGATCTCTCCCTGTTCTACAGAGTGAGTGGAGTTTGTGTGATCTCCCCCTGTTCTACAGAGTGAGTAGAGTTTGTATGATCTCTCCCTGGTCTACAGAGTGAGTGGAGTTTGTGTGATCTCTGCCTGTTCTACAGAGTGTGTGAGTGGAGTTTGTGTGATCTCCCCCTGGTCTACAGAGTGAGTGGAGTTTGTGTGATCTCCCCCTGTTCTACAGAGTGAGTGGAGTTTGTGTGATCTCTCCCTGGTCTACAGAGTGAGTGGAGTTTGTGTGATCTCCCCCTGGTCTACAGAGTGAGTGGAGTTTGTGTGATCTCTCCCTGTTCTACAGAGTGAGTGGAGTTTGTGTGATCTCCCCCTGTTCTACAGAGTGAGTGGAGTTTGTGTGATCTCTCCCTGGTCTACATAGAGGAGTTTGTGTGATCTCCCCTTGTTCTACAGAGTGAGTGGAGTTTGTGTGATCTCCCCCTCTTCTACAGAGTGAGTGGAGTTTGTTTGATCTCTCCCTGGTCTACAGAGTGAGTGGAGTTTGTGTGATCTCCCCCTGTTCTACAGAGTGAGAGGAGTTTGTGTGATCTCCCCCTGTTCTAGAGAGTGAGTGGAGTTTGTGTGATCTCTCCCTGTTCTACAGAGTGAGTGGAGTTTGTGTGATCTCCCCCTGTTCTACAGAGTGAGTGGAGTTTGTGTGATCTCCCCCTGTTCTACAGAGTGAGTGGAGTTTGTGTGATCTCTCCCTGTTCTACAGAGTGAGTGGAGTTTGTGTGATCTCCCCCTGTTCTACAGAGTGAGTGGAGTTTGTGTGATCTCTCCCTGTTCTACACAGTGAGTGGAGTTTGTGTGATCTCCTCCTGTTCTACAGAGTGAGTGGAGTTTGTGTGATCTCTCCCTGGTCTACAGAGTGAGTGGAGTTTGTGTGATCTCCCCCTGTTCTACAGAGTGAGTGGACTTTGTGTGATCTCTCCCTGGTCTACAGAGAGGAGTTTGTGTGATCTCCCCCTGTTCTACAGAGTGAGTGGAGTTTGTATGATCTCTCCCTGGTCTACAGAGTGAGTGGAGTTTGTGTGATCTCTGCCTGTTCTACAGAGTGTGTGAGTGGAGTTTGTGTGATCTCCCCCTGGTCTACAGAGTGAGTGAAGTTTGTGTGATCTCCCCCGTTCTACAGAGTGAGTGGAGTTTGTGTGATCTCCCCCTGTTCTACAGAGTGAGTGGAGTTTGTGTGATCTCCCCCTGTTCTACAGAGTGAGTGGAGTTTGTGTGATCTCTCCCTGGTCTACAGAGTGGAGTTTGTGTGATCTCCCCCTGTTCTACAGAGTGAGCGGAGTTTGTGTGATCTCTCCCTCTTCTACAGAGTGAGTGGAGTTTGTGTGATCTCCCCCTGTTCTACAGAGTGAGAGGAGTTTGTGTGATCTCTCCCTGGTCTACAGAGTGAGTGGAGTTTGTGTGATCTCTCCCTGGTCTACAGAGTGGAGTTTGTGTGATCTCCCCCTGTTCTACAGAGTGAGCGGAGTTTGTGTGATCTCTCCCTCTTCTACAGAGTGAGTGGAGTTTGTGTGATCTCCCCCTGTTCTACAGAGTGAGAGGAGTTTGTGTGATCTCTCCCTGGTCTACAGAGTGAGTGGAGTTTGTGTGATCTCTCCCTGTTCTACAGAGTGAGTGGAGTTTGTGTGATCTCCTCCTGTTCTACAGAGTGAGTGGAGTTTGTGTGATCTCTCCCTGGTCTACAGAGTGAGTGGAGTTTGTGTGATCTCCCCCTGTTCTACAGAGTGAGTGGACTTTGTGTGATCTCTCCCTGGTCTACAGAGAGGAGTTTGTGTGATCTCCCCCTGTTCTACAGAGTGAGTGGAGTTTGTATGATCTCTCCCTGGTCTACAGAGTGAGTGGAGTTTGTGTGATCTCTGCCTGTTCTACAGAGTGTGTGAGTGGAGTTTGTGTGATCTCCCCCTGGTCTACAGAGTGAGTGAAGTTTGTGTGATCTCCCCCTGTTCTACAGAGTGAGTGGAGTTTGTGTGATCTCCCCCTGTTCTACAGAGTGAGTGGAGTTTGTGTCATCTCCCCCTGTTCTACAGAGTGAGTGGAGTTTGTGTGATCTCTCCCTGGTCTACAGAGTGGAGTTTGTGTGATCTCCCCCTGTTCTACAGAGTGAGCGGAGTTTGTGTGATCTCTCCCTCTTCTACAGAGTGAGTGGAGTTTGTGTGATCTCCCCCTGTTCTACAGAGTGAGAGGAGTTTGTGTGATCTCTCCCTGGTCTACAGAGTGAGTGGAGTTTGTGTGATCTCTCCCTGTTCTACAGAGTGAGTGGAGTTTGCGTGATCTCTCCCTGTTCTACAGAGTGAGTGGAGTTTGTGTGATCTCCCCCTGTTCTACAGAGTGAGTGGAGTTTGTGTGATCTCCCCCTGTTCTACAGAGTGAGTGGAGTTTGTGTGATCTCTCCCTGTTCTACAGAGTGAGTGGAGTTTGTGTGATCTCCCCCTGTTCTACAGAGTGAGTAGAGTTTGTATGATCTCTCCCTGGTCTACAGAGTGAGTGGAGTTTGTGTGATCTCTGCCTGTTCTACAGAGTGTGTGAGTGGAGTTTGTGTGATCTCCCCCTGGTCTACAGAGTGAGTGGAGTTTGTGTGATCTCCCCCTGTTCTACAGAGTGAGTGGAGTTTGTGTGATCTCTCCCTGGTCTACAGAGTGAGTGGAGTTTGTGTGATCTCCCCCTGGTCTACAGAGTGAGTGGAGTTTGTGTGATCTCTCCCTGTTCTACAGAGTGAGTGGAGTTTGTGTGATCTCCCCCTGTTCTAGAGAGTGAGTGGAGATTGTGTGATCTCTCCCTGGTCTACAGAGTGAGTGGAGTTTGTGTGATCTCCCCCTCTTCTACAGAGTGAGTGGAGTTTGTTTGATCTCTCCCTGGTCTACAGAGTGAGTGGAGTTTGTGTGATCTCCCCCTGTTCTACAGAGTGAGAGGAGTTTGTGTGATCTCCCCCTGTTCTAGTGAGTGAGTGGAGTTTTTGTGATCTCTCCCTGTTCTACAGAGTGAGTGGAGTTTGTGTGATCTCCCCCTGTTCTACAGAGTGAGTGGAGTTTGTGTGATCTCCCCCTGTTCTACAGAGTGAGTGGAGTTTGTGTGATCTCTCCCTGTTCTACAGAGTGAGTGGAGTTTGTGTGATCTCCCCCTGTTCTACAGAGTGAGTGGAGTTTGTGTGATCTCTCCCTGTTCTACACAGTGAGTGGAGTTTGTGTGATCTCCTCCTGTTCTACAGAGTGAGTGGAGTTTGTGTGATCTCTCCCTGGTCTACAGAGTGAGTGGAGTTTGTGTGATCTCCCCCTGTTCTACAGAGTGAGTGGACTTTGTGTGATCTCTCCCTGGTCTACAGAGAGGAGTTTGTGTGATCTCCCCCTGTTCTACAGAGTGAGTGGAGTTTGTATGATCTCTCCCTGGTCTACAGAGTGAGTGGAGTTTGTGTGATCTCTGCCTGTTCTACAGAGTGTGTGAGTGGAGTTTGTGTGATCTCCCCCTGGTCTACAGAGTGAGTGAAGTTTGTGTGATCTCCCCCGTTCTACAGAGTGAGTGGAGTTTGTGTGATCTCCCCCTGTTCTACAGAGTGAGTGGAGTTTGTGTGATCTCCCCCTGTTCTACAGAGTGAGTGGAGTTTGTGTGATCTCTCCCTGGTCTACAGAGTGGAGTTTGTGTGATCTCCCCCTGTTCTACAGAGTGAGCGGAGTTTGTGTGATCTCTCCCTCTTCTACAGAGTGAGTGGAGTTTGTGTGATCTCCCCCTGTTCTACAGAGTGAGAGGAGTTTGTGTGATCTCTCCCTGGTCTACAGAGTGAGTGGAGTTTGTGTGATCTCTCCCTGGTCTACAGAGTGGAGTTTGTGTGATCTCCCCCTGTTCTACAGAGTGAGCGGAGTTTGTGTGATCTCCCCCTGTTCTACAGAGTGAGTGGAGTTTGTGTGATCTCCCCCTGTTCTACAGAGTGAGTGGAGTTTGTGTGATCTCTCCCTGTTCTACAGAGTGAGTGGAGTTTGTGTGATCTCCCCCTGTTCTACAGAGTGAGTAGAGTTTGTATGATCTCTCCCTGGTCTACAGAGTGAGTGGAGTTTGTGTGATCTCTGCCTGTTCTACAGAGTGTGTGAGTGGAGTTTGTGTGATCTCCCCCTGGTCTACAGAGTGAGTGGAGTTTGTGTGATCTCCCCCTGTTCTACAGAGTGAGTGGAGTTTGTGTGATCTCTCCCTGGTCTACAGAGTGAGTGGAGTTTGTGTGATCTCCCCCTGGTCTACAGAGTGAGTGGAGTTTGTGTGATCTCTCCCTGTTCTACAGAGTGAGTGGAGTTTGTGTGATCTCCCCCTGTTCTAGAGAGTGAGTGGAGATTGTGTGATCTCTCCCTGGTCTACAGAGTGAGTGGAGTTTGTGTGATCTCCCCCTGTTCTACAGAGTGAGTGGACTTTGTGTGATCTCTCCCTGGTCTACAGAGAGGAGTTTGTGTGATCTCCCCCTGTTCTACAGAGTGAGTGGAGTTTGTATGATCTCTCCCTGGTCTACAGAGTGAGTGGAGTTTGTGTGATCTCTGCCTGTTCTACAGAGTGTGTGAGTGGAGTTTGTGTGATCTCCCCCTGGTCTACAGAGTGAGTGAAGTTTGTGTGATCTCCCCCTGTTCTACAGAGTGAGTGGAGTTTGTGTGATCTCCCCCTGTTCTACAGAGTGAGTGGAGTTTGTGTGATCTCCCCCTGTTCTACAGAGTGAGTGGAGTTTGTGTGATCTCTCCCTGGTCTACAGAGTGGAGTTTGTGTGATCTCCCCCTGTTCTACAGAGTGAGCGGAGTTTGTGTGATCTCTCCCTCTTCTACAGAGTGAGTGGAGTTTGTGTGATCTCCCCCTGTTCTACAGAGTGAGAGGAGTTTGTGTGATCTCTCCCTGGTCTACAGAGTGAGTGGAGTTTGTGTGATCTCTCCCTGTTCTACAGAGTGAGTGGAGTTTGCGTGATCTCTCCCTGTTCTACAGAGTGAGTGGAGTTTGTGTGATCTCCCCCTGTTCTACAGAGTGAGTGGAGTTTGTGTGATCTCCCCCTGTTCTACAGAGTGAGTGGAGTTTGTGTGATCTCTCCCTGTTCTACAGAGTGAGTGGAGTTTGTGTGATCTCCCCCTGTTCTACAGAGTGAGAAGAGTTTGTGTGATCTCTCCCTGGTCTACAGAGTGAGTGGAGTTTGTGTGATCTCTCCCTGTTCTACAGAGTGAGTGGAGTTTGCGTGATCTCTCCCTGTTCTACAGAGTGAGTGGAGTTTGTGTGATCTCCCCCTGTTCTACAGAGTGAGTGGAGTTTGTGTGATCTCTCCCTGGTCTACAGAGAGGAGTTTGTGTGATCTCCCCCTGTTCTACAGAGTGAGTGGAGTTTGTATGATCTCTCCCTGGTCTACAGAGTGAGTGGAGTTTGTGTGATCTCTGCCTGTTCTACAGAGTGTGTGAGTGGAGTTTGTGTGATCTCCCCCTGTTCTACAGAGTGAGTGGAGTTTGTGTGATCTCCCCCTGTTCTACAGAGTGAGTGGAGTTTGTGTGATCTCTCCCTGGTCTACAGAGTGAGTGGAGTTTGTGTGATCTCCCCCTGGTCTACAGAGTGAGTGGAGTTTGTGTGATCTCTCCCTGTTCTACAGAGTGAGTGGAGTTTGTGTGATCTCCCCCTGTTCTAGAGAGTGAGTGGAGATTGTGTGATCTCTCCCTGGTCTACAGAGTGAGTGGAGTTTGTGTGATCTCCCCCTGTTCTACAGAGTGAGTGGACTTTGTGTGATCTCTCCCTGGTCTACAGAGAGGAGTTTGTGTGATCTCCCCCTGTTCTACAGAGTGAGTGGAGTTTGTATGATCTCTCCCTGGTCTACAGAGTGAGTGGAGTTTGTGTGATCTCTGCCTGTTCTACAGAGTGTGTGAGTGGAGTTTGTGTGATCTCCCCCTGGTCTACAGAGTGAGTGAAGTTTGTGTGATCTCCCCCTGTTCTACAGAGTGAGTGGAGTTTGTGTGATCTCCCCCTGTTCTACAGAGTGAGTGGAGTTTGTGTGATCTCCCCCTGTTCTACAGAGTGAGTGGAGTTTGTGTGATCTCTCCCTGGTCTACAGAGTGGAGTTTGTGTGATCTCCCCCTGTTCTACAGAGTGAGCGGAGTTTGTGTGATCTCTCCCTCTTCTACAGAGTGAGTGGAGTTTGTGTGATCTCCCCCTGTTCTACAGAGTGAGAGGAGTTTGTGTGATCTCTCCCTGGTCTACAGAGTGAGTGGAGTTTGTGTGATCTCTCCCTGTTCTACAGAGTGAGTGGAGTTTGCGTGATCTCTCCCTGTTCTACAGAGTGAGTGGAGTTTGTGTGATCTCCCCCTGTTCTACAGAGTGAGTGGAGTTTGTGTGATCTCCCCCTGTTCTACAGAGTGAGTGGAGTTTGTGTGATCTCTCCCTGTTCTACAGAGTGAGTGGAGTTTGTGTGATCTCCCCCTGTTCTACAGAGTGAGAAGAGTTTGTGTGATCTCTCCCTGGTCTACAGAGTGAGTGGAGTTTGTGTGATCTCTCCCTGTTCTACAGAGTGAGTGGAGTTTGCGTGATCTCTCCCTGTTCTACAGAGTGAGTGGAGTTTGTGTGATCTCCCCCTGTTCTACAGAGTGAGTGGAGTTTGTGTGATCTCCCCCTGTTCTACAGAGTGAGTGGAGTTTGTGTGATCTCTCCCTGTTCTACAGAGTGAGTGGAGTTTGTGTGATCTCCCCCTGTTCTACAGAGTGAGTAGAGTTTGTATGATCTCTCCCTGGTCTACAGAGTGAGTGGAGTTTGTGTGATCTCTGCCTGTTCTACAGAGTGTGTGAGTGGAGTTTGTGTGATCTCCCCCTGGTCTACAGAGTGAGTGGAGTTTGTGTGATCTCCCCCTGTTCTACAGAGTGAGTGGAGTTTGTGTGATCTCTCCCTGGTCTACAGAGTGAGTGGAGTTTGTGTGATCTCCCCCTGGTCTACAGAGTGAGTGGAGTTTGTGTGATCTCTCCCTGTTCTACAGAGTGAGTGGAGTTTGTGTGATCTCCCCCTGTTCTACAGAGTGAGTGGAGTTTGTGTGATCTCTCCCTGGTCTACATAGAGGAGTTTGTGTGATCTCTCCTTGTTCTACAGAGTGAGTGGAGTTTGTGTGATCTCCCCCTCTTCTACAGAGTGAGTGGAGTTTGTGTGATCTCTCCCTGGTCTACAGAGTGAGTGGAGTTTGTGTGATCTCCCCCTGTTCTACAGAGTGAGAGGAGTTTGTGTGATCTCCCCCTGTTCTAGAGAGTGAGTGGAGTTTGTGTGATCTCCCCCTGTTCTACAGAGTGAGTGGAGTTTGTGTGATCTCCCCCTGTTCTACAGAGTGAGTGGAGTTTGTGTGATCTCTCCCTGTTCTACAGAGTGAGTGGAGTTTGTGTGATCTCCCCCTGTTCTACAGAGTGAGTGGAGTTTGTGTGATCTCTCCCTGTTCTACACAGTGAGTGAAGTTTGTGTGATCTCCTCCTGTTCTACAGAGTGAGTGGAGTTTGTGTGATCTCTCCCTGGTCTACAGAGTGAGTGGAGTTTGTGTGATCTCCCCCTGTTCTAAAGAGTGAGTGGACTTTGTGTGATCTCTCCCTGGTCTACAGAGAGGAGTTTGTGTGATCTCCCCCTGTTCTACAGAGTGAGTGGAGTTTGTATGATCTCTCCCTGGTCTACAGAGTGAGTGGAGTTTGTGTGATCTCTGCCTGTTCTACAGAGTGTGTGAGTGGAGTTTGTGTGATCTCCCCCTGGTCTACAGAGTGAGTGAAGTTTGTGTGATCTCCCCCTGTTCTACAGAGTGAGTGGAGTTTGTGTGATCTCCCCCTGTTCTACAGAGTGAGTGGAGTTTGTGTGATCTCCCCCTGTTCTACAGAGTGAGTGGAGTTTGTGTGATCTCTCCCTGGTCAACAGAGTGGAGTTTGTGTGATCTCCCCCTGTTCTACAGAGTGAGCGGAGTTTGTGTGATCTCTCCCTCTTCTACAGAGTGAGTGGAGTTTGTGTGATCTCCCCCTGTTCTACAGAGTGAGAGGAGTTTGTGTGATCTCTCCCTGGTCTACAGAGTGAGTGGAGTTTGTGTGATCTCTCCCTGTTCTACAGAGTGAGTGGAGTTTGCGTGATCTCTCCCTGTTCTACAGAGTGAGTGGAGTTTGTGTGATCTCCTCCTGTTCTACAGAGTGAGTGGAGTTTGTGTGATCTCCCCCTGTTCTACAGAGTGAGTGGAGTTTGTGTGATCTCTCCCTGTTCTACAGAGTGAGTGGAGTTTGTGTGATCTCCCCCTGTTCTACAGAGTGAGTAGAGTTTTTATGATCTCTCCCTGGTCTACAGAGTGAGTGGAGTTTGTGTGATCTCTGCCTGTTCTACAGAGTGTGTGAGTGGAGTTTGTGTGATCTCCCCCTGGTCTACAAAGTGAGTGGAGTTTGTGTGATCTCCCCCTGTTCTACAGAGTGAGTGGAGTTTGTGTGATCTCTCCCTGGTCTACAGAGTGAGTGGAGTTTGTGTGATCTCCCCCTGGTCTACAGAGTGAGTGGAGTTTGTGTGATCTCTCCCTGTTCTACAGAGTGAGTGGAGTTTGTGTGATCTCCCCCTGTTCTACAGAGTGAGTGGAGTTTGTGTGATCTCTCCCTGGTCTACAGAGTGAGTGGAGTTTGTGTGATCTCCCCCTGTTCTACAGAGTGAGTGGACTTTGTGTGATCTCTCCCTGGTCTACAGAGAGGAGTTTGTGTGATCTCCCCCTGTTCTACAGAGTGAGTGGAGTTTGTATGATCTCTCCCTGGTCTACAGAGTGAGTGGAGTTTGTATGATCTCTCCCTGGTCTACAGAGTGAGTGGAGTTTGTGTGATCTCTGCCTGTTCTACAGAGTGTGTGAGTGGAGTTTGTGTGATCTCCCCCTGGTCTACAGAGTGAGTGGAGTTTGTGTGATCTCTCCCTGGTCTACAGAGTGGAGTTTGTGTGATCTCCCCCTGTTCTACAGAGTGAGCGGAGTTTGTGTGATCTCTCCCTCTTCTACAGAGTGAGTGGAGTTTGTGTGATCTCCCCCTGTTCTACAGAGTGAGAGGAGTTTGTGTGATCTCTCCCTGGTCTACAGAGTGAGTGGAGTTTGTGTGATCTCTCCCTGTTCTACAGAGTGAGTGGAGTTTGCGTGATCTCTCCCTGTTCTACAGAGTGAGTGGAGTTTGTGTGATCTCCCCCTGTTCTACAGAGTGAGTGGAGTTTGTGTGATCTCCCCCTGTTCTACAGAGTGAGTGGAGTTTGTGTGATCTCTCCCTGTTCTACAGAGTGAGTGGAGTTTGTGTGATCTCCCCCTGTTCTACAGAGTGAGTAGAGTTTGTATGATCTCTCCCTGGTCTACAGAGTGAGTGGAGTTTGTGTGATCTCTGCCTGTTCTACAGAGTGTGTGAGTGGAGTTTGTGTGATCTCCCCCTGGTCTACAGAGTGAGTGGAGTTTGTGTGATCTCCCCCTGTTCTACAGAGTGAGTGGAGTTTGTGTGATCTCTCCCTGGTGTACAGAGTGAGTGGAGTTTGTGTGATCTCCCCCTGGTCTACAGAGTGAGTGGAGTTTGTGTGATCTCTCCCTGTTCTACAGAGTGAGTGAAGTTTGTGTGATCTCCCCCTGTTCTACAGAGTGAGTGGAGTTTGTGTGATCTCTCCCTGGTCTACATAGAGGAGTTTGTGTGATCTCCCCTTGTTCTAGAGAGTGAGTGGAGTTTGTGTAATCTCCCCCTCTTCTACAGAGTGAGTGGAGTTTGTGTGATCTCTCCCTGGTCTACAGAGTGAGTGGAGTTTGTGTGATCTCCCCCTGTTCTACAGAGTGAGTAGAGTTTGTATGATCTCTCCCTGGTCTACAGAGTGAGTGGAGTTTGTGTGATCTCTGCCTGTTCTACAGAGTGTGTGAGTGGAGTTTGTGTGATCTCCCCCTGGTCTACAGAGTGAGTGGAGTTTGTGTGATCTCCCCCTGTTCTACAGAGTGAGTGGAGTTTGTGTGATCTCTCCCTGGTCTACAGAGTGAGTGGAGTTTGTGTGATCTCTCCCTGTTCTACAGAGTGAGTGGAGTTTGCGTGATCTCTCCCTGTTCTACAGAGTGAGTGGAGTTTGTGTGATCTCCCCCTGTTCTACAGAGTGAGTGGAGTTTGTGTGATCTCCCCCTGTTCTACAGAGTGAGTGGAGTTTGTGTGATCTCTCCCTGTTCTACAGAGTGAGTGGAGTTTGTGTGATCTCCCCCTGTTCTACAGAGTGAGTAGAGTTTGTATGATCTCTCCCTGGTCTACAGAGTGAGTGGAGTTTGTGTGATCTCTGCCTGTTCTACAGAGTGTGTGAGTGGAGTTTGTGTGATCTCCCCCTGGTCTACAGAGTGAGTGGAGTTTGTGTGATCTCCCCCTGTTCTACAGAGTGAGTGGAGTTTGTGTGATCTCTCCCTGGTCTACAGAGTGAGTGGAGTTTGTGTGATCTCCCCCTGGTCTACAGAGTGAGTGGAGTTTGTGTGATCTCTCCCTGTTCTACAGAGTGAGTGGAGTTTGTGTGATCTCCCCCTGTTCTACAGAGTGAGTGGAGTTTGTGTGATCTCTCCCTGGTCTACAGAGTGAGTGGAGTTTGTGTGATCTCCCCCTGTTCTACAGAGTGAGTGGAGTTTGTGTGATCTCCCCCTGTTCTACAGAGTGAGTGGAGTTTGTGTGATCTCTCCCTGGTCTACAGAGTGAGTGGAGTTTGTGTGATCTCCCCCTGGTCTACAGAGTGAGTGGAGTTTGTGTGATCTCTCCCTGTTCTACAGAGTGAGTGGAGTTTGTGTGATCTCCCCCTGTTCTACAGAGTGAGTGGAGTTTGTGTGATCTCTCCCTGGTCTACAGAGTGAGTGGAGTTTGTGTGATCTCCCCCTGTTCTACAGAGTGAGTGGACTTTGTGTGATCTCTCCCTGGTCTACAGAGAGGAGTTTGTGTGATCTCCCCCTGTTCTACAGAGTGAGTGGAGTTTGTATGATCTCTCCCTGGTCTACAGAGTGAGTGGAGTTTGTATGATCTCTCCCTGGTCTACAGAGTGAGTGGAGTTTGTGTGATATCTGCCTGTTCTACAGAGTGTGTGAGTGGAGTTTGTGTGATCTCCCCCTGGTCTACAGAGTGAGTGAAGTTTGTGTGATCTCCCACTGTTCTACAGAGTGAGTGGAGTTTGTGTGATCTCCCCCTGTTCTACAGAGTGAGTGGAGTTTGTGTGATCTCCCCCTGTTCTACAGAGTGAGTGGAGTTTGTGTGATCTCTCCCTGGTCTACAGAGTGGAGTTTGTGTGATCTCCCCCTGTTCTACAGAGTGAACGGAGTTTGTGTGATCTCTCCCTCTTCTACAGAGTGAGTGGAGTTTGTGTGATCTCCCCCTGTTCTACAGAGTGAGAGGAGTTTGTGTGATCTCTCCCTGGTCTACAGAGTGAGTGGAGTTTGTGTGATCTCTCCCTGTTCTACAGAGTGAGTGGAGTTTGCGTGATCTCTCCCTGTTCTACAGAGTGAGTGGAGTTTGTGTGATCTCCCCCTGTTCTACAGAGTGAGTGGAGTTTGTGTGATCTCCCCCTGTTCTACAGAGTGAGTGGAGTTTGTGTGATCTCTCCCTGTTCTACAGAGTGAGTGGAGTTTGTGTGATCTCCCCCTGTTCTACAGAGTGAGTAGAGTTTGTATGATCTCTCCCTGGTCTACAGAGTGAGTGGAGTTTGTGTGATCTCTGCCTGTTCTACAGAGTGTGTGAGTGGAGTTTGTGTGATCTCCCCCTGTTCTACAGAGTGAGTGGAGTTTGTGTGATCTCTCCCTGTTCTACAGAGTGAGTGAAGTTTGTGTGATCTCCCCCTGTTCTACAGAGTGAGTGGAGTTTGTGTGATCTCTCCCTGGTCTACATAGAGGAGTTTGTGTGATCTCCCCTTGTTCTAGAGAGTGAGTGGAGTTTGTGTAATCTCCCCCTCTTCTATAGAGTGAGTGGAGTTTGTGTGATCTCTCCCTGGTCTACAGAGTGAGTGGAGTTTGTGTGATCTCCCCCTGTTCTACAGAGTGAGTAGAGTTTGTATGATCTCTCCCTGGTCTACAGAGTGAGTGGAGTTTGTGTGATCTCTGCCTGTTCTACAGAGTGTGTGAGTGGAGTTTGTGTGATCTCCCCCTGGTCTACAGAGTGAGTGGAGTTTGTGTGATCTCCCCCTGTTCTACAGAGTGAGTGGAGTTTGTGTGATCTCTCCCTGGTCTACAGAGTGAGTGGAGTTTGTGTGATCTCTCCCTGTTCTACAGAGTGAGTGGAGTTTGCGTGATCTCTCCCTGTTCTACAGAGTGAGTGGAGTTTGTGTGATCTCCCCCTGTTCTACAGAGTGAGTGGAGTTTGTGTGATCTCCCCCTGTTCTACAGAGTGAGTGGAGTTTGTGTGATCTCTCCCTGTTCTACAGAGTGAGTGGAGTTTGTGTGATCTCCCCCTGTTCTACAGAGTGAGTAGAGTTTGTATGATCTCTCCCTGGTCTACAGAGTGAGTGGAGTTTGTGTGATCTCTGCCTGTTCTACAGAGTGTGTGAGTGGAGTTTGTGTGATCTCCCCCTGGTCTACAGAGTGAGTGGAGTTTGTGTGATCTCCCCCTGTTCTACAGAGTGAGTGGAGTTTGTGTGATCTCTCCCTGGTCTACAGAGTGAGTGGAGTTTGTGTGATCTCCCCCTGGTCTACAGAGTGAGTGGAGTTTGTGTGATCTCTCCCTGTTCTACAGAGTGAGTGGAGTTTGTGTGATCTCCCCCTGTTCTACAGAGTGAGTGGAGTTTGTGTGATCTCTCCCTGGTCTGCAGAGTGAGTGGAGTTTGTGTGATCTCCCCCTGTTCTACAGAGTGAGTGGAGTTTGTGTGATCTCCCCCTGTTCTACAGAGTGAGTGGAGTTTGTGTGATCTCTCCCTGGTCTACAGAGTGGAGTTTGTGTGATCTCCCCCTGTTCTACAGAGTGAGCGGAGTTTGTGTGATCTCTCCCTCTTCTACAGAGTGAGTGGAGTTTGTGTGATCTCCCCCTGTTCTACAGAGTGAGAGGAGTTTGTGTGATCTCTCCCTGGTCTACAGAGTGAGTGGAGTTTGCGTGATCTCTCCCTGTTCTACAGAGTGAGTGGAGTTTGTGTGATCTCCCCCTGTTCTACAGAGTGAGTGGAGTTTGTGTGATCTCCCCCTGTTCTACAGAGTGAGTGGAGTTTGTGTGATCTCTCCCTGTTCTACAGAGTGAGTGGAGTTTGTGTGATCTCCCCCTGTTCTACAGAGTGAGTAGAGTTTGTATGATCTCTCCCTGGTCTACAGAGTGAGTGGAGTTTGTGTGATCTCTGCCTGTTCTACAGAGTGTGTGAGTGGAGTTTGTGTGATCTCCCCCTGGTCTACAGAGTGAGTGGAGTTTGTGTGATCTCCCCCTGTTCTACAGAGTGAGTGGAGTTTGTGTGATCTCTCCCTGGTCTACAGAGTGAGTGGAGTTTGTGTGATCTCCCCCTGGTCTACAGAGTGAGTGGAGTTTGTGTGATCTCTCCCTGTTCTACAGAGTGAGTGGAGTTTGTGTGATCTCCCCCTGTTCTACAGAGTGAGTGGAGTTTGTGTGATCTCTCCCTGGTCTACAGAGTGAGTGGAGTTTGTGTGATCTCCCCCTGTTCTACAGAGTGAGTGGAGTTTGTGTGATTGCCCCTGTTCTACAGAGTGAGTGGAGTTTGTGTGATCTCTCCCTGGTCTACAGAGTGGAGTTTGTGTGATCTCCCCCTGTTCTACAGAGTGAGCGGAGTTTGTGTGATCTCTCCCTCTTCTACAGAGTGAGTGGAGTTTGTGTGATCTCCCCCTGTTCTACAGAGTGAGAGGAGTTTGTGTGATCTCTCCCTGGTCTACAGAGTGAGTGGAGTTTGTGTGATCTCTCCCTGTTCTACAGAGTGAGTGGAGTTTGCGTGATCTCTCCCTGGTCTACAGAGTGAGTGGAGTTTGTGTGATCTCCCCCTGTTCTACAGAGTGAGTGGAGTTTGTGTGATCTCTCCCTGGTCTACAGAGTGAGTGGAGTTTGTGTGATCTCCCCCTGGTCTACAGAGTGAGTGGAGTTTGTGTGATCTCTCCCTGTTCTACAGAGTGAGTGGAGTTTGTGTGATCTCCCCCTGCTCTACAGAGTGAGTGGAGTTTGTGTGATCTCTCCCTGGTCTACATAGAGGAGTTTGTGCGATCTCCCCTTGTTCTACAGAGTGAGTGGAGTTTGTGTGATCTCCCCCTCTTCTACAGAGTGAGTGGAGTTTGTGTGATCTCTCCCTGGTCTACAGAGTGAGTGGAGTTTGTGTGATCTCCCCCTGTTCTACAGAGTGAGAGGAGTTTGTGTGATCTCCCCCTGTTCTAGAGAGTAAGTGGAGTTTGTGTGATCTCTCCCTGTTCTACAGAGTGAGTGGAGTTTGTGTGATCTCCCCCTGTTCTACAGAGTGAGTGGAGTTTGTGTGATCTCCCCCTGTTCTACAGAGTGAGTGGAGTTTGTGTGATCTCTGCCTGTTCTACAGAGTGTGTGAGTGGAGTTTGTGTGATCTCCCCCTGGTCTACAGAGTGAGTGGAGTTTGTGTGATCTCCCCCTGTTCTACAGAGTGAGTGGAGTTTGTGTGATCTCTCCCTGGTCTACAGAGTGAGTGGAGTTTGTGTGATCTCCCCCTGGTCTACAGAGTGAGTGGAGTTTGTGTGATCTCTCCCTGTTCTACAGAGTGAGTGGAGTTTGTGTGATCTCCCCCTGTTCTACAGAGTGAGTGGAGTTTGTGTGATCTCTCCCTGGTCTACAGAGTGAGTGGAGTTTGTGTGATCTCCCCCTGTTCTACAGAGTGAGTGGAGTTTGTGTGATCTCCCCCTGTTCTACAGAGTGAGTGGAGTTTGTGTGATCTCTCCCTGGTCTACAGAGTGGAGTTTGTGTGATCTCCCCCTGTTCTACAGAGTGAGCGGAGTTTGTGTGATCTCTCCCTCTTCTACAGAGTGAGTGGAGTTTGTGTGATCTCCCCCTGTTCTACAGAGTGAGAGGAGTTTGTGTGATCTCTCCCTGGTCTACAGAGTGAGTGGAGTTTGCGTGATCTCTCCCTGTTCTACAGAGTGAGTGGAGTTTGTGTGATCTCCCCCTGTTCTACAGAGTGAGTGGAGTTTGTGTGATCTCCCCCTGTTCTACAGAGTGAGTGGAGTTTGTGTGATCTCTCCCTGTTCTACAGAGTGAGTGGAGTTTGTGTGATCTCCCCCTGTTCTACAGAGTGAGTAGAGTTTGTATGATCTCTCCCTGGTCTACAGAGTGAGTGGAGTTTGTGTGATCTCTGCCTGTTCTACAGAGTGTGTGAGTGGAGTTTGTGTGATCTCCCCCTGGTCTACAGAGTGAGTGGAGTTTGTGTGATCTCCCCCTGTTCTACAGAGTGAGTGGAGTTTGTGTGATCTCTCCCTGGTCTACAGAGTGAGTGGAGTTTGTGTGATCTCCCCCTGGTCTATAGAGTGAGTGGAGTTTGTGTGATCTCTCCCTGTTCTACAGAGTGAGTGGAGTTTGTGTGATCTCCCCCTGGTCTACAGAGTGAGTGGAGTTTGTGTGATCTCTCCCTGTTCTACAGAGTGAGTGGAGTTTGTGTGATCTCCCCCTGTTCTACAGAGTGAGTGGAGTTTGTGTGATCTCTCCCTGGTCTACAGAGTGAGTGGAGTTTGTGTGATCTCCCCCTGTTCTACAGAGTGAGTGGAGTTTGTGTGATCTCCCCCTGTTCTACAGAGTGAGTGGAGTTTGTGTGATCTCTCCCTGGTCTACAGAGTGGAGTTTGTGTGATCTCCCCCTGTTCTACAGAGTGAGCGGAGTTTGTGTGATCTCTCCCTCTTCTACAGAGTGAGTGGAGTTTGTGTGATCTCCCCCTGTTCTACAGAGTGAGAGGAGTTTGTGTGATCTCTCCCTGGTCTACAGAGTGAGTGGAGTTTGCGTGATCTCTCCCTGTTCTACAGAGTGAGTGGAGTTTGTGTGATCTCCCCCTGTTCTACAGAGTGAGTGGAGTTTGTGTGATCTCCCCCTGTTCTACAGAGTGAGTGGAGTTTGTGTGATCTCTCCCTGTTCTACAGAGTGAGTGGAGTTTGTGTGATCTCCCCCTGTTCTACAGAGTGAGTAGAGTTTGTATGATCTCTCCCTGGTCTACAGAGTGAGTGGAGTTTGTGTGATCTCTGCCTGTTCTACAGAGTGTGTGAGTGGAGTTTGTGTGATCTCCCCCTGGTCTACAGAGTGAGTGGAGTTTGTGTGATCTCCCCCTGTTCTACAGAGTGAGTGGAGTTTGTGTGATCTCTCCCTGGTCTACAGAGTGAGTGGAGTTTGTGTGATCTCCCCCTGGTCTACAGAGTGAGTGGAGTTTGTGTGATCTCTCCCTGTTCTACAGAGTGAGTGGAGTTTGTGTGATCTCCCCCTGTTCTACAGAGTGAGTGGAGTTTGTGTGATCTCTCCCTGGTCTACAGAGTGAGTGGAGTTTGTGTGATCTCCCCCTGTTCTACAGACTGAGTGGAGTTTGTGTGATCTCCCCCTGTTCTACAGAGTGAGTGGAGTTTGTGTGATCTCTCCCTGGTCTACAGAGTGGAGTTTGTGTGATCTCCCCCTGTTCTACAGAGTGAGCGGAGTTTGTGTGATCTCTCCCTCTTCTACAGAGTGAGTGGAGTTTGTGTGATCTCCCCCTGTTCTACAGAGTGAGAGGAGTTTGTGTGATCTCTCCCTGGTCTACAGAGTGAGTGGAGTTTGTGTGATCTCTCCCTGTTCTACAGAGTGAGTGGAGTTTGCGTGATCTCTCCCTGTTCTACAGAGTGAGTGGAGTTTGTGTGATCTCCCCCTGTTCTACAGAGTGAGTGGAGTTTGTGTGATCTCCCCCTGTTCTACAGAGTGAGTGGAGTTTGTGTGATCTCTCCCTGTTCTACAGAGTGAGTGGAGTTTGTGTGATCTCCCCCTGATCTACAGAGTGAGTAGAGTTTGTATGATCTCTCCCTGGTCTACAGAGTGAGTGGAGTTTGTGTGATCTCTGCCTGTTCTACAGAGTGTGTGAGTGGAGTTTGTGTGATCTCCCCCTGGTCTACAGAGTGAGTGGAGTTTGTGTGATCTCCCCCTGTTCTACAGAGTGAGTGGAGTTTGTGTGATCTCTCCCTGGTCTACAGAGTGAGTGGAGTTTGTGTGATCTCCCCCTGGTCTACAGAGTGAGTGGAGTTTGTGTGATCTCTCCCTGTTCTACAGAGTGAGTGGAGTTTGTGTGATCTCCCCCTGCTCTACAGAGTGAGTGGAGTTTGTGTGATCTCTCCCTGGTCTACATAGAGGAGTTTGTGTGATCTCCCCTTGTTCTACAGAGTGAGTGGAGTTTGTGTGATCTCCCCCTCTTCTACAGAGTGAGTGGAGTTTGTGTGATCTCTCCCTGGTCTACAGAGTGAGTGGAGTTTGTGTGATCTCCCCCTGTTCTACAGAGTGAGAGGAGTTTGTGTGATCTCCCCCTGTTCTAGAGAGTAAGTGGAGTTTGTGTGATCTCTCCCTGTTCTACAGAGTGAGTGGAGTTTGTGTGATCTCCCCCTGTTCTACAGAGTGAGTGGAGTTTGTGTGATCTCCCCCTGTTCTACAGAGTGAGTGGAGTTTGTGTGATCTCTCCCTGTTCTACAGAGTGAGTGGAGTTTGTGTGATCTCCCCCTGTTCTACAGAGTGAGTGGAGTTTGTGTGATCTCTCCCTGTTCTACACAGTGAGTGGAGTTTGTGTGATCTCTCCCTGTTCTACAGAGTGAGTGGAGTTTGTGTGATCTCTCCCTGGTCTACAGAGTGGAGTTTGTGTGATCTCTCCCTGGTCTACAGAGTGAGTGGAGTTTGTGTGATCTCTCCCTGTTCTACAGAGTGAGTGGAGTTTGTGTGATCTCCCCCTGTTCTACAGAGTGAGTGGAGTTTGTGTGATCTCCCCCTGTTCTACAGAGTGAGTGGAGTTTGTGTGATCTCTCCCTGTTCTACAGAGTGAGTGGAGTTGGTGTGATCTCCCCCTGTTCTACAGAGTGAGTGGAGTTTATGTGATCTCTCCCTGGTCTACAGAGTGAGTGGAGTTTGTGTGATCTCTCCCTGTTCTACAGAGTGAGTGGAGTTTGTGTGATCTCCCCCTGTTCTACAGAGTGAGTGGAGTTTGTGTGATCTCCCCCTGTTCTACAGAGTGAGTGGAGTTTGTGTGATCTCTCCCTGTTCTACAGAGTGAGTGGAGTTTGTGTGATCTCCTCCTGTTCTACAGAGTGAGTGGAGTTTGTGTGATCTCTCCCTGGTCTACAGAGTGAGTGGAGTTTGTGTGATCTCCCCCTGTTCTACAGAGTGAGTGGAGTTTGTGTGATCTCTCCCTGGTCTACATAGAGGAGTTTGTGTGATCTCCCCGTGTTCTACAGAGTGAGTGGAGTTTGTGTGATCTCCCCCTCTTCTACAGAGTGAGTGGAGTTTGTATGATCTCTCCCTGGTCTACAGAGTGAGTGGAGTTTGTGTGATCTCTCCCTGGTCTACAGAGTGAGTGGAGTTTGTGTGATCTCCCCTTGTTCTACAGAGTGAGTGGAGTTTGTGTGATCTCTCCCTGGTCTACAGAGTGAGTGGAGTTTGTGTGATCTCTCCCTGTTCTACAGAGTGAGTGGAGTTTGTGTGATCTCCCCCTGTTCTACAGAGTGAGTGGAGTTTGTGTGATCTCTCCCTGTTCTACAGAGTGGAGTTTGTGTGATCTCCCCCTGTTCTACAGAGTGAGTGGAGTTTGTGTGATCTCTCCCTGGTCTACAGAGTGAGTGGAGTTTGTGTGATCTCTCCCTGTTCTACAGAGTGAGTGGAGTTTGTGTGATCTCCCCCTGTTCTACAGAGTGAGTGGAGTTTGTGTGATCTCTCCCTGTTCTACAGAGTGGAGTTTGTGTGATCTCCCCCTGTTCTACAGAGTGAGTGGAGTTTGTGTGATCTCCCCCTGTTCTACAGAGTGAGTGGAGTTTGTGTGATCTCTCCCTGTTCTACAGTGAGTGGAGTTTGTGTGATCTCCCCCTGTTCTACAGAGTGAGTGGAGTTTATGTGATCTCTCCCTGTTCTACAGAGTGAGTGGAGTTTGTGTGATCTCTCCCTGGTCTACAGAGTGAGTGGAGTTTGTGTGATCTCCCCCTGTTCTACAGAGTGAGTGGAGTTTGTGTGATCTCTCCCTGGTCTACAGAGTGAGTGGAGTTTGTGTGATCTCCCCCTGGTCTACAGAGTGAGTGGAGTTTGTGTGATCTCTCCCTGTTCTACAGAGTGAGTGGAGTTTGTGTGATCTCCCCCTGGTCTACAGAGTGAGTGGAGTTTGTGTGATCTCTCCCTGTTCTACAGAGTGAGTGGAGTTTGTGTGATCTCCCCCTGTTCTACAGAGTGAGTGGAGTTTGTGTGATCTCTCCCTGGTCTACAGAGTGAGTGGAGTTTGCGTGATCTCCCCCTGTTCTACAGAGTGAGTGGAGTTTGTGTGATCTCCCCCTGTTCTACAGAGTGAGTGGAGTTTGTGTGATCTCTCCCTGGTCTACAGAGTGGAGTTTGTGTGATCTCCCCCTGTTCTACAGAGTGAGCGGAGTTTGTGTGATCTCTCCCTCTTCTACAGAGTGAGTGGAGTTTGTGTGATCTCCCCCTGTTCTACAGAGTGAGAGGAGTTTGTGTGATCTCTCCCTGGTCTACAGAGTGAGTGGAGTTTGCGTGATCTCTCCCTGTTCTACAGAGTGAGTGGAGTTTGTGTGATCTCCCCCTGTTCTACAGAGTGAGTGGAGTTTGTGTGATCTCCCCCTGTTCTACAGAGTGAGTGGAGTTTGTGTGATCTCTCCCTGTTCTACAGAGTGAGTGGAGTTTGTGTGATCTCCCCCTGTTCTACAGAGTGAGTAGAGTTTGTATGATCTCTCCCTGGTCTACAGAGTGAGTGGAGTTTGTGTGATCTCTGCCTGTTCTACAGAGTGTGTGAGTGGAGTTTGTGTGATCTCCCCCTGGTCTACAGAGTGAGTGGAGTTTGTGTGATCTCCCCCTGTTCTACAGAGTGAGTGGAGTTTGTGTGATCTCTCCCTGGTCTACAGAGTGAGTGGAGTTTGTGTGATCTCCCCCTCGTCTACAGAGTGAGTGGAGTTTGTGTGATCTCTCCCTGTTCTACAGAGTGAGTGGAGTTTGTGTGATCTCCCCCTGTTCTACAGAGTGAGTGGAGTTTGTGTGATCTCTCCCTGGTCTACAGAGTGAGTGGAGTTTGTGTGATCTCCCCCTGTTCTACAGACTGAGTGGAGTTTGTGTGATCTCCCCCTGTTCTACAGAGTGAGTGGAGTTTGTGTGATCTCTCCCTGGTCTACAGAGTGGAGTTTGTGTGATCTCCCCCTGTTCTACAGAGTGAGCGGAGTTTGTGTGATCTCTCCCTCTTCTACAGAGTGAGTGGAGTTTGTGTGATCTCCCCCTGTTCTACAGAGTGAGAGGAGTTTGTGTGATCTCTCCCTGGTCTACAGAGTGAGTGGAGTTTGTGTGATCTCTCCCTGTTCTACAGAGTGAGTGGAGTTTGCGTGATCTCTCCCTGTTCTACAGAGTGAGTGGAGTTTGTGTGATCTCCCCCTGTTCTACAGAGTGAGTGGAGTTTGTGTGATCTCCCCCTGTTCTACAGAGTGAGTGGAGTTTGTGTGATCTCTCCCTGTTCTACAGAGTGAGTGGAGTTTGTGTGATCTCCCCCTGATCTACAGAGTGAGTAGAGTTTGTATGATCTCTCCCTGGTCTACAGAGTGAGTGGAGTTTGTGTGATCTCTGCCTGTTCTACAGAGTGTGTGAGTGGAGTTTGTGTGATCTCCCCCTGGTCTACAGAGTGAGTGGAGTTTGTGTGATCTCCCCCTGTTCTACAGAGTGAGTGGAGTTTGTGTGATCTCTCCCTGGTCTACAGAGTGAGTGGAGTTTGTGTGATCTCCCCCTGGTCTACAGAGTGAGTGGAGTTTGTGTGATCTCTCCCTGTTCTACAGAGTGAGTGGAGTTTGTGTGATCTCCCCCTGCTCTACAGAGTGAGTGGAGTTTGTGTGATCTCTCCCTGGTCTACATAGAGGAGTTTGTGTGATCTCCCCTTGTTCTACAGAGTGAGTGGAGTTTGTGTGATCTCCCCCTCTTCTACAGAGTGAGTGGAGTTTGTGTGATCTCTCCCTGGTCTACAGAGTGAGTGGAGTTTGTGTGATCTCCCCCTGTTCTACAGAGTGAGAGGAGTTTGTGTGATCTCCCCCTGTTCTAGAGAGTAAGTGGAGTTTGTGTGATCTCTCCCTGTTCTACAGAGTGAGTGGAGTTTGTGTGATCTCCCCCTGTTCTACAGAGTGAGTGGAGTTTGTGTGATCTCTCCCTGGTCTACAGAGTGAGTGGAGTTTGTGTGATCTCTCCCTGTTCTACAGAGTGAGTGGAGTTTGTGTGATCTCCCCCTGTTCTACAGAGTGAGTGGAGTTTGTGTGATCTCTCCCTGTTCTACAGAGTGGAGTTTGTGTGATCTCCCCCTGTTCTACAGAGTGAGTGGAGTTTGTGTGATCTCCCCCTGTTCTACAGAGTGAGTGGAGTTTGTGTGATCTCTCCCTGTTCTACAGTGAGTGGAGTTTGTGTGATCTCCCCCTGTTCTACAGAGTGAGTGGAGTTTATGTGATCTCTCCCTGTTCTACAGAGTGAGTGGAGTTTGTGTGATCTCCTCCTGTTCTACAGTGAGTGGAGTTTGTGTGATCTCTCCCTGGTCTACAG
This sequence comes from Petromyzon marinus, assembly GCF_048934315.1. Lineage (NCBI taxonomy): Eukaryota > Metazoa > Chordata > Hyperoartia > Petromyzontiformes > Petromyzontidae > Petromyzon > Petromyzon marinus. Next base: position 11,580,104 of record NC_133709.1, read on the forward strand.
AGTGAGTGGAGTTTGTGTGATCTCCCCCTGTTCTACAGAGTGAGTGGAGTTTGTGTGATCTCTCCCTGTTCTACAGAGTGAGTGGAGTTTGTGTGATCTCCTCCTGTTCTACAGAGTGAGTGGAGTTTGTGTGATCTCTCCCTGGTCTACAGAGTGAGTGGAGTTTGTGTGATCTCCCCCTGTTCTACAGAGTGAGTGGACTTTGTGTGATCTCTCCCTGGTCTACAGAGAGGAGTTTGTGTGATCTCCCCCTGTTCTACAGAGTGAGTGGAGTTTGTATGATCTCTCCCTGGTCTACAGAGTGGAGTTTGTGTGATCTCTGCCTGTTCTACAGAGTGTGTGAGTGGAGTTTGTGTGATCTCCCCCTGGTCTACAGAGTGAGTGGAGTTTGTGTGATCTCCCCCTGTTCTACAGAGTGAGTGGAGTTTGTGTGATCTCTCCCTGGTCTACAGAGTGAGTGGAGTTTGTGTGATCTCTCCCTGTTCTACAGAGTGGAGTTTGTGTGATCTCCCCCTGTTCTACAGAGTGAGTGGAGTTTGTGTGATCTCTCCCTGGTCTACATAGAGGAGTTTGTGTGATCTCCCCTTGTTCTACAGAGTGAGTGGAGTTTGTGTGATCTCCCCCTGTTCTAGAGAGTGAGTGGAGTTTGTTGATCTCTCCCTGTTCTACAGAGTGAGTGGAGTTTGTGTGATCTCTCCCTGTTCTACAGAGTGAATGGAGTTTGTGTGATCTCCCCCTGTTCTACAGAGTGAGTGGAGTTTGCGTGATCTCTCCCTGGTCTCCAGAGAGAAGTGGAGTTTGTGTGATCTCCCCCTGTTCTACAGAGTGAGTGGAGTTTGTGTGATCTCTCCCTGTTCTACAGAGTGAGTGGAGTTTGTGTGATCTCCCCCTGTTCTACAGAGTGAGTGGAGTTTGTGTGATCTCCCCCTGTTCTACAGAGTGAGTAGAGTTTGTGTGATCTCCCCCTGTTCTACAGAGTGAGTGGAGTTTGTGTGATCTCTCCCTTTTATACAGAGTGAGTGGAGTTTGTGTGATCTCCCCCTGTTCTACAGTGTGAGTGGAGTTTGTGTGATCTCTCCCTGGTCTACAGATTGAGTGGAGTTTGTGTGATCTCCCCCTGGTCTACAGAGTGAGTAGAGTTTGTGTGATCTCCCCCTGTTCTACAGAGTGAGTGGAGTTTGTGTGATCTCTCCCTGGCCTACAGAGTGAGTGGAGTTTGTGTGATCTCTCCCTGTTCTACAGAGTGGAGTTTGTGTGATCTCCCCCTGTTCTACAGAGTGAGTGGAGTTTGTGTGATCTCTCCCTGGTCTACATAGTGGAGTTTGTGTGATCTCCCCCTGTTCTACAGAGTGAGTGGAGTTTGTGTGATCTCCCCCTGTTCTACAGAGTGAGTGGAGTTTGTGTGATCTCTCCCTGTTCTACAGAGTGAGTGGAGTGTGTGTGATCTCCCCCTGTTCTACAGAGTGAGTGGAGTTTGTGTGATCTCCCCCTGTTCTACAGAGTGAGTGGAGTTTGTGTGATCTCTCCCTTTTATACAGAGTGAGTGGAGTTTGTGTGATCTCCCCCTGTTCTACAGTGTGAGTGGAGTTTGTGTGATCTCTCCCTGGTCTACAGATTGAGTGGAGTTTGTGTGATCTCCCCCTGGTCTACAGAGTGAGTAGAGTTTGTGTGATCTCCCCCTGTTCTACAGAGTGAGTGGAGTTTGTGTGATCTCTCCCTGGCCTACAGAGTGAGTGGAGTTTGTGTGATCTCTCCCTGTTCTACAGAGTGGAGTTTGTGTGATCTCCCCCTGTTCTACAGAGTGAGTGGAGTTTGTGTGATCTCTCCCTGGTCTACATAGAGGAGTTTGTGTGATCTCCCCTTGTTCTACAGAGTGAGTGGAGTTTGTGTGATCTCCCCCTGTTCTACAGAGTGAGTGGAGTTTGTTGATCTCTCCCTGTTCTACAGAGTGAGTGGAGTTTGTGTGATCTCCCCCTGTTCTACAGAGTGAGTGGAGTTTGTGTGATCTCTCCCTTTTATACAGAGTGAGTGGAGTTTGTGTGATCTCCCCCTGTTCTACAGAGTGAGTGGAGTTTGTGTGATCTCTTCCTGTTCTACTGAGTGAGTGGAGTTTGTGTGATCTCCCCCTGTTCTACAGAGAGGAGTTTGTATTCTTCCCACCCCCTGCCATAGCTAAACATTTGCATCACACACGGGTGCGACATCGTCCCCGACTGTGCAAAATGTGGCAGGACCCTCCTGAACACGGCCCCAGCGGTCGCCCCTCACCACACACTCGCCGACCACACTCTCACACACCACACTCTCGCTCACCACACTCTCACACACCACACTCTCACACACCACACTCTCACACACCACACTCTCACACTCCACACTCTCACACACCACACACTCGCACACCACACTCTCACACACCACACTCTCACACACCACACTCTCACACACCACACTCTCACACACCACACTCCACACTCTCACACACCACACACTCGCACACCACACACTCGCACACCACACTCTCACACACCACACTCTCACACACCACACTCTCACACACCACACTCTCACACACCACACTCTCGCTCACCACACTCTCACACACCACACTCTCACACACCACACTCTCACACACCACACTCACACACCACACTCTCGCTCACCACACTCTCGCTAACCACACTCTCGCTCACCACACACTCGCCCACCACACTCTCACACACCACACACCACACTCTCACACACTCACACACCACACTCTCACACACCACACACCACACTCTCACACTCTCACACACCACACACTCACACACCACACTCTCACACACCACACTCTCACACACCACACTCTCACACACCACACTCTCACACTCTCACACACCACACTCTCACACACCACACTCTCACACACCACACTCTCACACACCACACTCTCACACACCACACTCTCACACACCACACTCTCACACACCACACTCTCACACACCACACACCACACTCTCACACACCACACTCTCACACACCACACTCTCACACACCACACTCTCACACACTCACACACCACACTCTCACACACCACACTCTCACACACCACACTCTCACACACCACACTCTCACACACCACACTCTCACACACCACACTCTCACACACCACACTCTCACACTCTCACACCACACACTCTCACACACCACACTCTCACACACTCACACACCACACACCACACTCTCACACACCACACTCTCACACACCACACTCTCACACACCACACTCTCACACACCACACTCTCACACTCCACACTCTCACACACCACACACCACACTCTCGCTCACCACACACTCGCACCACACTCTCACACACCACACTCTCACACACCACACTCTCACACTCTCACACACCACACTCTCGCTCACCACACACTCGCACCACACTCTCACACACCACACTCTCACACACCACACTCTCACACTCTCACACACCACAATCTCGCTCACCACACACTCGCACCACACTCTCACACACCACACTCTCACACTCTCACACACCACACTCTCGCTCACCACACACTCGCACCACACTCTCACACACCACACTCTCACACACTCACACACTACACACCACACTCTCACACACCACACTCTCACACACTCACAAACCACACTCTCACACCACACTCTCACACCACACTCTCACACACCACACACTCGCACACACCACACTGTCACACACCACACTCTCACACTCACACACCACCCTCTCACACTCTCACACACCACACTCTCACACTCTCACACACCACACTCTCACACACCACACTCTCACACACCACACTCTCACACACCACACTCTCACACTCCACACTCTCACACTCCACACTCTCACACACCACACACTCGCACACCACTCTCACACACCACACTCTCACACACCACACTCACACACCACACTCTCGCTCACCACACTCTCGCTCACCACACTCTCGCTCACCACACACTCGCCCACCACACTCTCACACACCACACACCACACTCTCACACACCACACACCACACTCTCACACACTCACACACCACACTCTCACACACCACACACCACACTCTCACACTCTCACACACCACACTCTCACACACCACACTCTCACACACCACACTCTCACACACTCACACACCACACTCTCACACACCACACTCTCACACACCACACACTCACACACCACACTCACACACACCACACTCACACACACCACACTCACACACACCACACTCTCACACACCACACTCAAACACCACACTCACACACCACACTCTCGCTCACCACACTCTCACACTCCACACTCTCACACACCACACACCACACTCTCGCTCACCACACACTCGCACCACACTCTCACACACCACACTCTCACACACCACACTCTCACACTCTCACACACCACACTCTCACTCACCACACACTCGCACCACACTCTCACACACCACACACCACACTCTCACACTCTCACACACCACACACTCACACACCACACTCTCACACACCACACACCACACTCTCACACTCTCGCACACCACACTCTCGCACACCACACTCTCACACACCACACTCTCACACACCACACTCTCACACACCACACACCACACTCTCACACTCTCACACACCACACTCTCACACACCACACTCTCACACTCTCACACACCACACTCTCACACTCTCACACACCACACTCTCACACACCACACTCTCGCTCACCACACACTCACACACCAAACACCACACTCTCACACACCACACTCTCACACACCACACTCTCACACACCACACTCTCACACACCACACACCACACTCTCACACACTCACACACTACACACCACACTCTCACACACCACACACCACACTCTCACACACTCACACACCACACACCACACTCTCACACACTCACACACTACACACCACACTCTCACACACCACAGTCTCACACACTCACAAACCACACTCTCACACCACACTCTCACACCACACTCTCACACACCACACACTCGCACACCACTCTCACACACCACACTGTCACACACCACACTCTCACACTCACACACCACCCTCTCACACTCTCACACACCACACTGTCACACACCACACTCTCACACACTCACACACTACACACCACACTCACACACACCACACTCTCACACACCACACACTCGCACACCACACTCTCACACACCACACTCTCACACTCACACACCACACTCTCACACACTCACACTCTCACCCTCTCACACTCTCACACACCACACTCTCACACACCACACTCTCACACTCTCACACACCACACTCTCACACACCACACACCACACTCTCACACTCTCACACCACACTCTCACACACCACACTCTCACACTCTCACACACCACACTCTCACACTCTCACACACCACACTCTCACACTCTCACACTCTCACACACCACACCCTCACACACCACACTCTCACTCACCACACTCTCTCACTCTCACACACCACACTCTCACACACCACACTCTCACACACCACACTCTCACACACCACACTCTCACACTCTCACACACCACACTCTCACACACCACACTCTCACACACCACACTCTCACACACCACACTCTCACACACCACACACCACACTCTCACACTCTCACACACCACACTCTCACACTCTCACACTCTCACACACCACACTCTCACACACCACACTCTCACACACCACACTCTCACACTCTCACACACCACACTCTCACACACCACACTCTCACACTCTCACACACTCGCGCACACAAATCTCACGTTTAATAATAAAAAAAACTACAAAAACTAAAACTTTCCCATGACCGAGTCAAGAGGTAATCGATGTCGAACCCTGACCTCCGAACTTCCACTCCAGGTCGACGAGCTGGTTGATGGAGAGAGCACGGCCCAGCGCCGCCCGCGCCAGCAACGGCCTCCTCCCCTCCCACTGCGAAGACAAAGATCCCCCAGGTAGCCTCCAACAAGGCGGTCGGGGCAAGTGCTGTTGGCGAGTAGCTGCATCTATGAAGGCCCGGCACGAGGGCGGTGGGTGGCCAGCACCGCCTTTGTCTCCCCCGTGGCGATGCTTACTACACACTGCACCGGGTACTCATTTTGAGGCCTAGGGGTCGCCGAGTCCGTGCATCGCGCTAACCGATAACGTCGCCGCTCCCCCATGAAAAGACAAAGATCCCCCGTGTAGCCTTAACAGACTTTTGGGGCAAGTGCTGTTGGCGAGCACCTATGAAGGACGGCACGGCACACGAGGGGGTGGGGTGGCCAGCATCAAGCCCGGCCGCCTTTGTCTCCCCAGTGGCGATGTTTACACACCGCACCAGGTACCTTTTTGAGTCGAACTAGGGGAGGCCGAGAACCGGTTCAGATAACCGTCACTGAGTTCAACATACATAAATCTGCGTATGGGTCTCTGTGGGTCTCTGTGGGGTTCTGTGGGTCTGTATAGTTCTACATTAGTCTCTGGATCTATGTGGGTCCCTATGGGTCTCTTCCTTCCCATAGTAGGAAGCCACTGGACCTGTGCACTTTTAAATCATCATCGAGATTGACAAACTCATTTCTTTAGAACTACTTTTGTGTTTAGTTTGTTGTCCTTCCCCCGCACCTCCTGATTAGCGCGGTTAGCATGGTTGGCTGCGTGCGGTGGAAAAGAAGTTTAACATACATACACGTGCGCGTAACCATCGCTATCACGTGGTCATTATCAGACCACGAAGCATCGTTACACAGTGCTGCCGTCGTCATCGTCATCGTCGTCGTCAACATGTCCGCACTGTCGGGTTCAGGGATGAGCCCGCTTGCCGCACTGCCAGACGAACCTCGGCGAGGAAGCGGCGAGATTTCTCCTTCGACAGGCCTGCCAGGGGACAGCCGGAAGCACGCGCACGGGTCAGCTGATGATCCAGCAACTCGCCGATGGTCAGTCACCTCCACCTCGCTCTTCTGGGGCTACTGCTGCTACCACCATGGCTACTATTATTACTCCGCTCGTCATTGCACTCCGACCCACTTGACCACCGGCGGTCAGTCTGCCTCCACAGTGCGGGAGTACAGGCAGCCGCGTGCAGCAGCAGCAGCGTTAGCCACCGCCCGACGAGTCGTGTACGCGGGGAGCCCCCCGATAGGGGGGCCCCACCTGACGAGTGCCCTCACCCAGATTCTGCAGCTCCTCCTGGATCTGATCCGCGTTCAAACTCCTCCTTAGAGACCCTGGGGGAACATCGGGGTCAATGGGCGGAGGGGGCAGAGGGTGGGAGGGGCACGCATGGACTTAGGTTGTCACCAATCACTCGCACAAGAGAGAGGTCGCTTGGGACCCATCGGGGTAATGGAGACACCCCCAGAAACCTGGCAGCAGTACGATGATGGGGGGGGGGGTGTTTTCACACGAGTGTCTTGTCGGTGGGGAGGGGCACACGTGAGTGGGCCACACTAAAAGGCCACCAGAGGCCCGCCAGTGGCCCCGCGAGCCTTACAATGAAGAACACTGGCCTAAGCTCTGTGGTCGTCGATACATTACGGCAACCAATGAGTGTTTATTATATGCGCGGGAGGAAACCGGAGCGCCCAGAGAAAATTCCGCGTGTGTGAGAGGGGGCAACGCTGTATCCCGCAAACGGCCCTCCACCCCCACACGCCACCACCTCCCCCGCCTCCTCGCCCCCTTTGTATCCCCCGCCACTGCTCCCCCACCCTGAGCGACGAGCACGAGTTGTCCGAGCAGGACCTTGGGCTCCTGCAGGCCCAACGCGAGTCCCTCCAAGCGCCCAAACAACTTCTCCGCCTGCAGACACCACACACGCACGCGCATCCACCGCACGCGCACCACACACGCATACGAACATGCAACACACACGCAAAACGCACACACACGCAACACTCACACACTCAACACGCACACACACGCGAACGCGCACACACACGTGCGTGCCGCTGGGGCAAGTCCTCTCAGCAAAGGGTACCCCCGACAAAGGGCGGTGGACGCAGTGGCGCCTGTGAAGGGGGGTTGGCACAGACAATGCCCCGCAACAGCCAACCCGCCCGCCTTTGCCTCCCCCCAGCGGCGATGCCTTTGCACAGTGCGCTAGTCGTTGTCAGGGTGACGACCTTGGGGAGGCCCAGCATTGGTTCAAAGACACGTGCCTACACACACACACACACACAAAACTACAGCCACGTGCAATCGTAACTTAAAGATCTGCTGGATTGACGCTTCCTTGTGCCATGTGAGTTTTTTGTTGGGATTAGGCGAAGGTGCACCACGGGGCTATCACGTTTGGGGTGGAAGGCTCTCGATGCTGGCAAGGAGATCATGGCCAAGGTGCCACCGGTTAACCGAGATGACTGAAGATGCATCATCACCTGTGCTCCCAACCTTTCCTACCCTCAACAATAATAAGAACCACCGCCATTCGCGACGAAGACAAACAACACGACATTTTTTTTTATTTCATCAGGTAAGCCCCCCACCGAGCTACGTAGCTCTTTGTCAGAAGCGACCTGGCCATCACAATGATAGCTCAGCGAAGTGGCTTATCGTGTGGATATTGATAACAGCCAAACACTCTAAACGTGCATTTCTAAAATGTGGAGGGGAAAAACCGGTGGGCGCGGGGAAAAAGTCCACGTGACCACGAAATTGAACATCTCGCCACCGTGGCGGCCCGCTAAGTGGCGGTGACGTCCCCACCACGGTGCCTGTGCCAGGCCAGGTGCACTCTGGGGCCGCCACCACAAACGTCGAAGGCTCGCTGCTGACAGGAGATCACGGGACAGACCCAGCAGGTGCCGTGGGTTGACTGGCTGAGACGATTGGCAGTTGCACCACCTGTGCCCCCTGCTGTTCTAACTCGCTGCGTTTTAGCCGCTCGGCGCTGCGCTCGTTGTTGTGAGCGTCGTTCCTTTTGCCCTCCGCTGTTGCTGGAGGGTGAACGCCTCCAACAACAGTGGAGGGTGAGTGTCCCACCCACAAAAGACAAAGATCCCCCGTATAGCCTGAACAGACTGTTGGGGCAAGTGCTGTTAGCGAGCAGCTATGAAGGCCGGCATGGCTACACGAGGGGGTGGCTGGCCAGCCCGGCCTCCTTTGTCTCCCCAGTGGTGATGTTTACACAGTCCCACCCTCATACAAAAAGACAAAGATCCCCCGTATAGCCTTTACAGACTGTAGGGGCAAGTGCTGTTAGCGAGCACCTATGAAGGCCGGAACGGTACACGAGGGGGTGGGTGGCCAGCACCACGCCCGACCGCCTTTGTCTCCCTAGTGGCAATGTTTACACACCGCACCAGGTACTCATTTGAGGCTGAGTCGACCTAGGGGAGGCCCGGGACCGGTTCAGATAATCGTCACTGGTGTTGGCCGTGAGCGGGAATCGAACCCGGGTTGCCGGGTTCATAGCGCAGCGCGCTAACCGCTACACTACCGCTCCCCACACACACAGACACACACATACAGACACACACACACAGACACACACACAGACACACACACACAGACACACACACACAGACACACACAGACAGACACACACAGACACACACACACAGACAAACACAGACACACACACACAGACACACACACACACAGACACACACACAGACACACACACACACAGACACACACACAGACACAAACACAGACACACACACAGACACACACACAGACACACACAGACGCGTTTACAACAACAGCAGCTGGAGTCGAACCGTTCCCTCGTGGTTGAGGGGCTCGTGTACCTGGTCAGGGTGAGTGAGTAACTCCAGAGCCAGGGCCGAGATGTCCGAGAATTGCTGCAACAAAATCAACAACAACAAGCATTAAAGTTGATTCTCTGTATTAATTTGCAAGAGTGAGTGAACGGGTGGGTGGGTAAATGGATGAGTGGGTGAGTGAATGAGTGGGTGAGTGGTTGAGTGAGTGGGTGGTTGAGTGAGTGGTTGAGTGAGTGGGCGAGTGTTTGAGTGAGTGGATGAGTGAGTGGGCGAGTGGTTGGGTGAGTGGGTGGGTGAGTGGGTGAGTGGGTGGGTGAGTGGGTGAGTGGGTGGGTGGGTGGGTGAGTGAGTGGGTGGGTGGGTGAGTGGGTGGGTGAGTGGGTGGGTGGGTGAGTGGGTGAGTGGGTGGGTGGGTGAGTGGGTGAGTGGGTGGGTGGGTGGGTGAGTGGGTGAGTGGGTGGGTGGGTGAGTGGGTGAGTGGGTGGGTGGGTGAGTGGGTGGGTGGGTGGGTGAGTGGGTGGGTGGGTGGGTGAGTGGGTGGGTGGGTGAGTGGGTGGGTGAGTGGGTGAGTGGGTGGGTGAGTGGGTGGGTGAGTGGGTGAGTGGGTGGGTGAGTGGGTGGGTGGGTGGGTGAGTGGGTGGGTGGGTGAGTGGGTGGGTGGGTGAGTGAGTGGGTGGGTGGGTGAGTGGGTGAGTGGGTGGGTGAGTGGGTGAGTGGGTGGGTGAGTGGGTGGGTGGGTGGGTGAGTGGGTGGGTGGGTGGGTGAGTGGGTGGGTGAGTGGGTGGGTGGGTGGGTGAGTGGGTGGGTGAGTGGGTGGGTGGGTGAGTGGGTGGGTGAGTGGGTGGGTGGGTGGGTGAGTGGGTGGGTGGGTGGGTGAGTAGGTGGGTGAGTAGGTGGGTGAGTGGGTGGGTGGGTAGCATCGGCCACAGCAAGGGCAACTGTTGTTCGCCAATACGACTCCCACAACAACAGCGGCAGCAGCAGCACTAGCAACTAGCCACATCAGCTGCCACACCACAGCTGCTCACACCACAGCAGCAATATCAGCAAGGTACCACGAGGCGATGGTAGTAGCGACCTCGCCACGTGACGGCGGCAACTTTGTGCCAGGCTAGGTGCACTTTGAGAACACGTGAAGTGTGGGTATTATACATACACTTCACACACGTACTGCCCTTCTGCCCCCTCCCCTTCTCTCTCCTCCCTTGCCCTTCCCTTCCCTCTCCTCCCTTCCCCTTCCCTCTCCTCCCTTGCCCTCCCCTTCCCTCTCCTCCCTTGCCCTTCCCTCCATCTTCTCCCCTGCCCTTCCCTCTCCTCCCTTGCCCTTCCCTTCCCTCGCCTCCCCTCCTCCGCTGCCCTTTCCTCCCTTCTCGTCCCCTCTTCTCTCTCCTCCCCTCCCCTTCCCTCCCCTTCCCTCTCTTTCCCTGCCCTTCCCTCCCCTCTTCTCCACTGCCCTTCCCTTCCCTCTCCTCCCCCGCTGCCTTTTCCTCCCTTCTCACCCCCTCCGCCCCAGAGTTCCTTGACGGTGAATTCACCTCCCTCCCGCCCGTGCCAACTATTCCCTACCCCTGCCCTTCCCTCTCCCCTCCAAGACCCCCGCTGCCCCCCCCCCAACACGCCCCGCTCACCTGCACCGTGAGCCCCTCCGCCATGGACTTCGCCGCGTCCGCCACGCTCAACGCCTCGGGCCCGGGGCCTCCTGCGGGTCCCAGGCGCCGCGGGGCCGGGACGGGCCGGCTCGCCTCGCTCATAGCGAGCTCGTGGGGGGGAGCGGGGGGGGGGGGTCTTAGGGATAGGGGGAGCAGGGGGAGACGCAGGGAGACATACAGGTCGACCCCTAAGCAGAGACAAGGAACCCTAGGGAGACAGGGAAGAGACACGGGGAGACACAGGGAGACTCGGTGAGCCTCGGTGAGACTCAGTGAGAGACAGAGAGACAGTGAGAGACACAGACTCAGTGAGATACACAGGGAGACATAGAGAGACAGAGAGAGACAGAGAGACACAGGGAGACTCAGTGAGAGACACAGGGAGACAGAGAGAGACAGAGAGACTCAGTGAGAGACTCAGTGAGAGACACAGGGAGACAGAGAGAGGCAGAGAGAGACAGGGAGACTCAGTGAGAGACTCAGTGTGAGACACAGGGAGACTGACTGAGTGAGAGACACAGGGAGACAGTGAGACTCAGTGTGAGACACAGGGAGACAGAGAGAGTGAGAGACAGAGAGACACAGGGAGACTCAGTGAGATACACAGGCAGACAGAGAGAGACATAGAGAGACTCAGTGAGAGACACAGGGAGACAGAGAGAGTGAGAGACAGAGAGACACAGGGAGACAGAGAGAGTGAGAGACAGAGAGACACAGGGAGACTCAGTGAGAGACACAGAGAGACTCAGTGAGAGACACAGGAAGACAGAGAGAGACACAGGGAGACTCAGTGAGAGACACAGGGAGACAGAGAGAGACACAGAGAGACTCAGTGAGAGACACAGGGAGACAGAGAGATACACAGGGAGACAGAGAGAGACACAGAGAGACTCAGTGAGAGACAGAGAGAGACTCGGTGAGACAGAGGAAGCGTGCACCCTGACAGCTGACTGGTCACGTGGCCCTCCGAGTCACGTGGGCTGCAGGGAATCGATTCATGCCAACTTTGGCGATTCAAGTTGACTCGCCTAGGTTTCTGGAATCGATTAAGAATCTATTATTTCTTCGATTGCGACGATTTCTAACGCAAGAGTGAACTCCAGAAAGACTATCTTCTATCTAAATACAAATAATAAAGACCTGAATGTGTATGTCTCAAAAACCGCTGGGCTACTTCCCGACATGGACACAAACAGGCAGAGAAAAATCATAAAATCCAAGATCAGAAAATCCAAGATTTTCTAAAATCCAAGATTTTCTCATTTTCAGGCCCCCAAATCTCGATTTTAAAGTGCCCCATGAACACGTTTGTGCCTGGTGTATCTCTCTCTGTATGTCTCTCTGTATGTATCTCTGTCTGTTTCCATGTATGTTTCTCCGTCTGCCTCTATCTCTGTGTTTTTCCTTCCTGTGCCTCCCGATGAATGGAGTGTTATCGTGAATGTGCGCTGCATGGAAAGTGTTCATACGCTGAATAATCACAATATGCATTTATACGGGAGGAATCCGATGAGCTAAAAAATATTGCAACACAAGCAATCATCATCAGGTGAGAAAACCACAGCAAAAAATATTGCAACACAAGCAATCATCATCAGGTGGGAAAACCACAGCAAAAAATAGTGCAACACAAGCAATCATCATCAGGTGGGGAAAACCACAGCAAAAAACAAATATTGCTGTGGTTTTCCCACCTGATGATGATTGCTTGTGCTGCAATGGAAACGTCGCGATTTATTTTATTCCATACCTACGTGACTTTACCGAAAGAACCAAAGAGCACGTGACGACGACGTGATCAGATATTGTCGGCGGAAAGATTCGGCCACTGCTTGACCATATTGGCCACAGCAGACATAGGGAAGTGGAAGCACGTGACCACAGTTCCTGTGAGCACTGTTACATTGCCTTTATGGCTTTATTTTGGTGATTTCGAAAACGTTTTTTTTGGTTTAGCCATGTTTGTTTGTTGTAGTACGGAGTAAGACTGATGGCCTTAATCTAAAGTTGTCTTGTGGTTGTTGTTGTTGTTTGACTTGCATCCCACTGGGATTTTTACACACAGCGTTGGTGTACAATGCTTTTTCTAGAATATGTTGCTGTTTTTTTTCCTGGATTTTCTGTTTGCACACAGTCACATAGTCACTTTAAGATGTTTTCTTGTTCATGCTTTTTGTTTCTTTGTTTGTTTGTTTCGGTTGCACCCGATTCAAGAGCCGAATGGCTCACAGGGCTATACCAAAATAAATGAAACTGAAAACTGAAACCAAACGCGCAGTGGACACCCACTACGATCTGTCTGCCCATGGACCGTGATGACGATTAGGGACTCGCTCGATAAAACGCCGGGCTCATTGATCAAAGCGTCATTGCGCCAAATACGTGAAAATACAATAAAAAAACAACGCTAAAAATATCAGCCTTTTGCGGCCAAGCCAATGACACCATGGTAATTCCGGAGGATGTTGATTTGCCGATGACCGGTAGCGGTGGTGTCAGGATCGGCCTCTGTGAAGGACGCCGCTACTGGGCACTTGGAGGCGGCCGCCCACCAGCAAAGCGGTGGGCAGAGGAGCGACGCTCACAACAACGAGCATGAGCGCCGGGCGGCTAAGTTGGCAGAGTTGGGGGCACAGTTGGTGAATCTGCCAGTTTATATCAGTCAGTCAACCCATGCACCGAGGTCTCTCCCGTGACCTCCTGCATCTATCCGTGCGCAGCAGTCAACCCATAACAGCTGGGTCTGTCGCGTGACCTGCCAGAAGCGAGCCTTTGCACACGTGACGTGACGGCCTCAAAGTACACCGAGCCTGGCACGAGTGCTGGTTGTGATGTCACCGCTACTTCGCGGTGATCTTTACACACACCGCACCGAGTGCAAACAAACGACTACAGTAATATTCATATTCTTAGTTCTTTCGGTAAAGTCACGTTGAAGGGAAACAACGTGACTTTACCGAAAGAACTAAGAATATGAATTACTGCAGTCACGAAAGCTTTAAATCAAAATTTAGACTACAGTAATAGTTTGATAATAAGGTGGCGAGTGCTTGAAGGATTGAGTGATATTATGAGTGGAGTGCTCGATGTGTATAAGATGTGTATTCAGATAGCACGGGAGCGTGTATAATAGATTGTGTGTGTGTTCACGTGTATGTGTGGGGAGCGGTGGAGCAGTGGTTAGCGCGCTCCGCTACGAACTCGGCGACGCGAGTTCGATTCCCGCTCACGCTACCGCCTTTGTCTCCCCAGGGCTGAAATTGACTCCACACTGCATGCACCGGGTACTCATTTAAGGCTGAGTCGACCTAGGGGAACGTTTGCTGTCACGAGCGGGAATCGAACTTGGGTCGCGGTTGCGTCGCGTGAACACACGTGAACACCCACGCACGTGTACACCTACGAACGTGTACACACACACGTGAACACGTGTACATACCCAAGGACGTGTACACACACACGTGTACACCCACGGACGTGTACACACACACGTGAACACGTGTACATACCCAAGGACGTGTACACACACACGCACGTGAACACACGTGTACACACACGCGGACGTGTACACGCGGATCCGAGATCCATACGTTATCCATACGTTAACCACGTGTATGGGCATGCACACAAAACACGCAGAATGCCGATGTATGTAATAGTGTGTGCACACGGGCGCACACACTAACTTGGGTCGCAGACACTAATTACATACATAGTACACGTATGCATACTCACGCGTGCGCAGTGCTACAGATGTGTCTGTTTGTGTCATCAGCAGCGGGAGCCGTGAACCATCGTCCACTGCTGGATGAAGACTTTTTTTTTTAACCGAAGCGCACGGCTGAATTCGTCTCTCTCCATCTCCACGCTCGGCGTCTTCTTAGAGGAGCCACTAACTGTCGGCGCCGTCACCGCGTTGTTAGTCGAGTCGGCGTCGTCCTCGGCGAACCCGCGTCGTGCGTCAATTAGACTCGCGTGTCCTCCTCGCCTTGCGCCTCGCAGGCACAAGTACAAGTGTGGGGGGTGGGGGTGGCACGTGCCCCCCCCCCCCAATGATTCGATCAAAATCCCTAATTTCGATCGGATCATTTGGGTTTATTAGTAATACATCGGCATTCTGCGACCCCCACTGCCACTGTGTAGCATATTATTATTATTACGTGCCAGGGACTCTATGAGATAATAGGACAATAGTCTAGGTCCATCATTGGCAATAAGTAACGGCAAAGCAGTAATAAGTGACTCACAGAATTGTGCGCAGTTGCGTATACAGTACACGACTTCCCCTAGGTCTACTCAGGCTTGGCTGAGTACCTGGCGCGGTGTGTAGTAAAGTTCACCACGAGGGAGACAAAGGCGTCCGGGCGTCGTTGCTGGCCATCCACGCGACCTCGTGCGCCGTGCCGGCCGTGATGGCTGCTGTTGTTGTAAACGCGTGTCTGTGTGTGTGCATGAGGGTGGGACTGTGTAAACATCGCCACTGGGGAGACAAAGGCGGCCGGGCTGGACACCCACCCCCTCGTGTGCCATGCCGGCGAACAGCACTCGCCCCAACAGTCTGTTAAGGCTATACGGCACGAGGGATCTTCGTCTTTGTCGTGAAAGAAATATAAGAGGCGACGTTTCGGGCAATGGCCCAACTCCTTCAGAGCGAATAACTCGTGAAGAGAGGTCCATTGTCCGAAACGTCGCCTGGTAAATATTTGTATTCCTTATAAGGCCACGCGCGGGCCCACGCCGTTTTGTTATTGACATGGAATGCGTCGAATTGTAACTTTTTATTGTATAGGAAAACATCTGTAATATATTTATTTTCAATAATACACTTTTTTTGGGGGGTTAGATCGCGTAAATATATAAATGTGTCGTTAAACCGGCCACCACTCGACACAGCCAATTAGTAAGGGGTTTGTCACGTAAACAGAAGATGCCAATTCGTTACGAGTACAGTGTTGGAGAGTAAATCCACAACATTTACAATCTGAGTACGACGTTTCTAAATAGATTTTAAATAAATATATTTTAATATATTAACCGACTATGTTCAGTAGGGTCTTGCCGCTACATTGGGTTATTTTATGATCTTTATTACTTATTACTTATCTATATATAAAAGGGAAATTTGTGAATATGTGTGCCTGTTCAAAATGTTTAGCGTACTTCCCGACATGTAACAAACTTGAAATTTGCCATGTGGGTACTTTCCAGACTGTACACAATGCAAAAATTATAAAAAATAAACTTTTGTGTTTTTTTGCGGGGGGAGGGGGGAGCTCAATAATGTATATATTTTTTGCACGTCAAGTGAGCTGTGACGTCAAATCTGTCACGTGACCCGCGCACGTGGAAGCGTAACGCATTGTAGTGTAGCGGTTAGCGCACTGCGCTACGAACCCAGCGACCAGAGTTCGATTCCCGCTCACGGCCACCACCGGTAACGATTATTTGTAATTGGTCCTGGGCCTCCCCTAGGTCGACTCAGCCTCATACGAGTAACTGGTGTAGTGTGTGAACATCGCCACTGGGGAAACAAAGGCGGCCGGGTGTGGTGAATCCAAGTCCCGGGCGAAGCCGCGTAGTAAAGCTAGCTCTATATATATTTTAAAATATATATTAATTGCATCATTTGGCGGGACCCTGGGGTCCCGCAAGAATCAGGTAAATAATTATTATTTTTCAGTCCGCCCCACTCGTGATCCCGACAGCAACGCGCCGCCCGCCCAGACTCGCACCAACAAGCGCCAGCAGCAGCAGCAGCAGGCGGCGATCAACACGATGGGCGCCACCCCACCGGCCAATCGCAAGCCCTGGGGGGCGTCCGCCGCAGTCGCCCTCCGGTCAGCCGTCGATCCTCAGCTTCTTTGCCAAGGCGAGCCCGCCCTCCCAGGCAGTGAATTTAACGTGTTCATGTAATTTTTCAACTTTTTACGAAACTTAGTGCCCCGAGTAGCTCTCGACGAGGCCAATCGATTGACACTAGTTTTGTTGTCGGTAAGGCAAGACTCAACACTGTCTATAGACTAACACTACCCATAGACTCAACACTGTCTACAGACTAACACTTCCCATAGACTCAACACTACCCATAGACTCAACACTACCCATAGACTCAACACTGTCCATACACTAACACTACCCATAGACTCAACACTACCCATAGACTCAACACTACCCATAGACTCAACACTGCCCATAGACTCAACACTACCCATAGACTCAACACTACCCATAGACTCAACACAACCCATAGACTCAACACTACCCATAGACTCAACACTACCCATAGACTCAACACTGTCCATAGACTAACACTACCCATAGACTCAACACTACCCATAGACTCAACACTACCCATAGACTCAACACTGCCCATAGACTCAACACTACCCATAGACTCAACACTACCCATAGACTCAACACTACCCATAGACTCAACACTACCCATAGACTCAACACTACCCATAGACTAACACTACCCATAGACTCAACACTACCCATAGACTAACACTACCCATAGACTCAACACTACCCATAGACTAACACTGCCCATAGACTCAACACTGCCCATAGACTAACACTACCCATAGACTAACACTGCCCATAGACTCAACACTACCCATAGACTAACACTACCCATAGACTAACACTGTCCATAAACTAACACTACCCATAGACTAACACTACCCATAGACTAACACTACCCATAGACTAACACTACCCACAGACTCAACACTGCACCTCCAATAAGCACGGCTGGCTCCGTACGGTGCGAGAGAAGTTCAACACACATATACACAAACATACACAGGTTAACAACAATTTCCCAAGTTCTGCGGTCCTTTATACGTATTAAGGTGGTGTTAATCGCGAGCGTTTATACACACGTGGGAAGGCGGAAACACTATCCCATACAGCTTGAACAAGTGGAATCCACATATTTGCTGTGCTGCCTTCCGGCAAGCGAGGTAGAGTACGGCTCCTTCTCGACGCCCACGGGGAAGGAAATTTCGCAACAATTGTGAGCGGTGATCCACCAACCCCTGCCGCTGTCTTCACAGTGCTCGATTATATGCGGTCACCCGCATAGCCACCGCCACCATTGCCCAGCAGTTGATCAGACGTCTCGTGGGAGGCTCGTGTCTTCGAGCGATCTGCAGTTGGAGAACTTCTTTCGCACCGTACCTCGCCAACCGCGCTTATCGGAGGTGCGAACCCTTCATTGGGCGTTCTCTGCTCGTGCCGGATGTGACGCGAAAGCGTGACTCACAAAAGGCGACATCACGTGACAATCACCCAGTCACGGGACGACTACTCTCAGCGCCCCCCCGCCCAACTCATCCCCCCAACCTCTCTCTAACCCCTCCCCTCACCCCCCAACTCCTCCCCTCACCCCAACCCCTCCCCTCACCCCAACCCTCCCCTCACCCCTCCCCTCACCTCCAAGCCCTAACCTCAGCTCCTTCCCTAACCCCCAGCCCCTCACCCCAACTCCTCCTCTCGCCCCCGTTATTCCCATTACTCCAAGCCCCTCCCCTCGCCCCCAGCCCCTCCCCTCACATGTTTCGCTCCGGATGACGCTGCAAAGTATTATCTGTATTTTGATTTAGCGTGCTGATCTTAAAGGTGCATTGAAATTTTTTTATACTCCGACCGATGCTTCTGTTGTTGTGGAAGTAACTCGTGCAGCCAGCTGTGGCTCTAGGATTTGGTGGTACATGTTGTTTATGCAGTTTATTGTTAAAATTCGGTTACAGTCCTTGTGATCACTGTTACGTTGCAATTATGGCTTTATTTTTTGGTGATCTGGAAAACGTTTTTTGGTTTGGACATGTTTGTTTTGTTGTAGTACGGAGTTAGACTGATGGCCTTAATCTAAGTTTTCTTGTGGTTGTTGTTGTTGTTTGACTTGCATCCCACTGGGATTTTTTGCACACAGCGTTGGTGTACGGTGCTTTTTTTCAGGAATATTTTTGCTGTTTTGTTTTTCCCATGGATTTTCTGTTTGCACGGTCACACATAGTCACTTTAAGATGTTTTTCTCGTTTGTGTGTTTTTGTTTGTTGTGGGTGCACCCGATTCAAGAGCCGAATGGCTCACAGGGCTATACCAAAATAAATAAACTGAACACCCCAACCCCTGCTCAGGCTTTTATAGAAGCCCCTCCCAATTTTCCCAGCCCCTCCCCTCACTTGCAGCTCCTCCCCTCATCTCCAACCCACTCCCTCTTACCCCGCCCTTCCATAGCCCCTCCCCTCACTTCCAGGTCTCCACCCCCACCCCCCCGCTACTCATTTCCAACCCCTCCCATTTCTTCCAGCCCCTTCCTTCAGCCCTCCCCCCCATCTCCCCCGCCCTCTGATTGATGGCTGCGCGCGCGCACGAAAACACCGCGCTCGACCAATCAGAGCGCGCGACACGTCTCGGGGCGTTGCGCCCACCTCACGGACCAATGGGGAGCCGCGTCTCACCGAGTGCGCATCGGCCCAGGCGGCCTGGTGTGAACTCGGTGCGGCGACCTGCAAAAAGTGGAGCGCGGATTCGGCAAAGCGCGGATTCGAATATTCACTCCCACGAGGTTCAATGTACAATTTACCTCACGTTTGTGAATATTATTGCACCATCTTAAAGTCTGCATTGATACGCATTATCTGCGTGCGAAATTTTAAGATTTTTATGGTTTAAATAATTAGATGGCATTGTCTCACGCCTATCCAGGCTCCGTAATGGAATCGTCTATGGGTTTGCGGGGCTACGAACAAAACCCGGAGTGCGGATCAGCCAGTGCGCGCGGTGCGGACTAGGCACTCTCACGCAAATTAAACACGCAATTTACCTCACGTTAGTAAATATTAACGCGCAATTCATTCACTCACGTTGACACCTACCGCCTGCGCGCAAGTAAAATTTAAAAGTTTAAACGTTTTCTATGATTCTATTTCTTTTCATTGACTGTGCCTGCATCTCCGTGGAGGCTTTTGCGGATTTCTAAAGCGAACGGACGCGGGGGGGGGGTGTGGTGGATAGCGGGCGGGGGGAAGGAGTGGGGGGGGGACTGTGAGAGTGGGGGGCTTGGGGGGGGGGAGGTTTGGGGGGGGGTCGTTAATTGGAGGCAGCGCGCGCTCTGCTCCGCGCGCATTAATTGGGGGGTGCGTGCGTTGCTGCGCGCACGTGGACGCGAGGAGCGAGGTAAGAGGCGTCTCTGCGAACGCAAGTGCACAAACACAAGACGACGCGAGCACGATCCACACAAAACAATTGCACGAAGCTGCCTCTTGAGTGTTCGAGCGCGCGCGCGCCACACACACATACACACACGCGCAAAACACTACACGCAGAAACACGCCACGCGTAAAACACACCACATACGCGACAGACACAGACACACATACCAGGCCACACAAAACACGCGGGAGAAACCGGTCTGGGATATATATTTCTTGTTGTTGTATTGTTTTCCCGCACTTTTACATCCAAACAACCCTTGGCGGTGACGTCACTGGAGCGCTCTTGACCGTGACTTTTTTCCCTTTTTGTTTTTCGTCCCCCTGAGGTGTTCTCGTCGCTGGTTTTTTTCTCTCGTTCTTTTTGCCAGCTGCTAACCTTTTTGTTGTTGTTTGTTGTTGTAACATACATATATAAGAGAAAAAAAACCGCGTACGTACGTCGGGGCGTGAGGGGTAGAAAGCCTCGCCGAGGCGGGATGTCGCGGTTGTTGTCGGTGGTGGTGGTTGTTGTGGTTGCGCGCTTAAAGATTACAAAGCGCAACTTAATAAGAGACGGGCGTTCTAACGACAGTCGAGTAGTAGCAGCAGCTTCAGCAGCAGTCTTGTGTGTTAACGTAATGTAAAAATGTAAAAGCGCAGCACTGCAAATGCCGCGCTCACGCCGCTGCTGTCGGAAGGCGCCGCTCTGCAGAGCACCGTATTTGGCCTACTCTTCGACGCTGATCAAGAGAGAGAGAGACGTCTTTAGCAAGAGGTGGGAGTTAACCAACACTTTACCTCACCGCACGCGACTAAACCTCGTGTAAAACTGAGCTGTGTAAAAACCGATAGCTGTGTAAAATCGATAGCTGTGTAAAAACCGATAGCTGTGTAAAATCGATAGCTGTGTAAAAACCGATAGCTGTGTAAAAATCGATAGCTGTGTACAAACCGATAGCTGTGTAAAAACCGATAGCTGTGTAAAATCGATAGCTGTGTAAAAACCGATAGCTGTTGCCGACGATGATGCCGCAACCGATAGATCGAACCGAACGGGGTCGAGCCGCAGCGACACCCGTTAATGATTGTACACGTGGTTGTTAAACTTAATGGGCATTGAGTTGCGTCTGCGAATCGTCGTATTTGCAATGCACAAAGTACTGTGTGTGACGAGAGGAAACCCCGTCATCGTAACGTTAGTAGTGGCATATGGCAAGTTTCAAACAATAGTCGCAAGCGACTCTATATAGAGTTGCCCTCCCAACAACAGTTGCAGGGAGGCGTTCAGAGGTGCACCTAGCCTGGCACCACCACGCCCTGTGTGTGACGTGCATCGAAGGTGCACCGAAGCCTTGCACCACCAAACCGCGCTGTGGTGACTGTCCATAGGGGGGGGTGCACCTAGCCTGGCACCACCAACCCGCGTTGTGGTGGCGTCCATCGGGGGGTGCACCTAGTCTGGCACCACCTACCCGCGTCTGTGGTGACCGTCCATCGGGGGGTGCACCTAGCCTCGCACAACCAACCCGCGCTGTGGTGACTGTCCATAGGGGTGTGCACCTAGCCTGGCACCACCTACCCGCGTCTGTGGTGACTGTCCATAGGGGTGTGCACCTAGCCTGGCACCACCAACCCGCGCTGTGGTGACTGTCCATAGGGGTGTGCACCTAGCCTGGCACCACCTACCCGCGGCTGTGGTGACTGTCCATAGGGGTGTGCACCTAGCCTGGCACCACCAACCCGCGCTGTGGTGACTGTCCATAGGGGTGTGCACCTAGCCTGGCACCACCTACCCGCGTCTGTGGTGACTGTCCATAAAGGTGTGCACCTAGCCTGGCACCACCAACCCGCGCCCTTTGTGGTGACGTGACCACACACTTAGTGGCGAATGGCGGAGTTCCTACATGGGGTGTAACGATCCTCGATTAAACAATCCGATTCAATTAATTTTGGAATCGATCCTCTTCAATGTTGTATTGTATTTAAGTTGCTTGCTTACAGCGGTCTAACGAAACGAACCCATTCATCAGTAGCCATGGTCAGTCCACTGCTGGATGAATACGTTATTTGTGTCTGTTCCCAAGCTGTCGCAGTCTCTCGCAATCTGCGACCTCGTCCCGTCGCTCCCATCTCTCCGAAGGAGACTCCCTTCGCTCGTTCCACCGTAGGGAATATTTTTTTTTATTTTAACACAATGCGATTCGAGTTTCCATACTGTTCAAGTAATCTACGCATCGTTACACTCGGCAGCGATCACTGCTGTGTGAACTCTAGTTGCACGAGACGTAACGCAATGTACATAAAAGGTGGGCGAGAAGTTCCTATACCCCTGTCCTACAGTGCGCCATCGTGGTAGCATAGGTAAACGAGAGGGGCTTTCCACTATCCCGGCAGAAGCCTTATGTTCGTCGATGTACTTGTAAAAATGTTTTGCCCCCTATGTAAATCCCACTGCTGGATGAGGACTTATCACCCAGCAGGGGAATTTGGTTGGGGGGGGCGGCGTGGCGGGGTTTTGACCATACTTCACGCTGGTCAGATTTTTTTGGGGATGTTAATGCGAGTTAATTGTGGCGAATGCTTGTATGGGTGGTAACTCCTCCTCCCTTCATGCATAAAACATGGCTCAGAGGCTGCTGCATTGGGTAAGTGGACATTAATTTAGTACGCAAAAATATGTCAAAACCTGACTGCTCCCTGTACGCACGCGTACTTTTTACACCCCCCCCCCCACCTGCGTACGCACGCTTGACGCACCCCCCCCCCCGAATCCTATAGAACGGCCGATATTTAATCCACGCAGAAACGATCAAGGATGAATATTAACGTGTTTAAGCTGACAGTCCACCGCCGGACCAACTCATTTGAAGGCCAATGTAGGCAAATTATTATCGAGGCTTCACCCCCCCCCCCCCGTTTCTTATGCGTACGTACATTGTCAGTAGACTCCCCCCATACGCAAGCGTACGCATTTGAGTTAATCCCGCCTTCATGCGTACGTACTAAATTGATGGCCCATAACGTTATCAGCAGAGGATGGGTGCAAAAATATAATCCATTGTTATGGTGCTATGCTCCTAACATTTACGCTTCAGCCTTTCACCAAGCTGCCCTGAACAAAGTGGTGAAGTGTGGTCATTATAAACCCCTTGACTCGCATGGCGTGGGGGAGGCCTTCGTGGATTAATTAAAAGAGCTGTACATGCGCATCTGTTTGATAATAAACCAGAGTAAAGTATTATACGTAGAGTGTGTTTTAAAAATGAAGTGATGCCGAGGGTTATTTAATGAGTAAAAACAATCGTAGTTAATATCTCTTTGGGATTGATGGTCCAATTGAGACTCGTGCTCCACTGCAAGTGAGATATTTGTGTATACACTCACGCAGAATCAGTGTTTTTTTAAATAGAAATGTATTTCCGAACAAAAAAAATATCTTCTGTTATGTTGTAGATTGATGGGAACAGTGGTTAGTTAGTTAGTTGTGTGAACCCTATGGTGTGAGTTAAATTCTTGCTCACGGCTTATTATGCTTGTATAGTCAAAGAGAGCCTCACTGAGTTTCAGGACTTATTTTTTCAAGCGAGCACTGCACAGTTTTTTCACAGGTAGAGGAGGGGAAGGTATCTGCTGCGTGCATTTCCAAATCCGTATTTTGCAGGCATTTTTTGTTCAGCATTAAGGACATTCGGCCAATACCAGTTTAATTGTTTTTTTGCGATGCAAGGAACTGGAGAACCCGGTGGAAACCCATGCAGAATGGGGAGGGGCGGGGGGGAAGATACACACTCAACACAGGGGGATGCTCCCGAGTCCACGAGTCAAACCAACGCAAGGCAGGCGGCAACCTTACTGTGTAAGGCACTGCGTCACCATGTGCCGCCAGTTTCAGTGGCGAGTGATATCTGAACCGCTCCTTGGGTCTTCAGCAAGGTCAACTGGCCCGTTAAAATAAAAGGAACCAGGTGCGGTAATGGCCTGTGGGTCTAAAGAAGGGAACCTGCCCTCACTTTCCACAGCACCAGTTATATTCGTGATTTAATGCTGAAAAGTGACAAAGTGATGAAAGCATTGTTGTAAATGTTGCCGTTAAAAAAAGTCTCGACAATTGGTAGGCGGTAAAAGCCATGCTGCAACACGGATCAAGAAAACGTGGGCATTGCAACAGGAGCTGAAATTGCACAAAGAAGCATGGTAGAAGTGAATGCTTGAAATTTCGGAGAGATGTTAATTTTAGAATCTACACAGGTTAAAAACATAATTATCAACTGTGGAGAAGAGTGGGCTTGTGCATGACACTTGAAGGGGATGATGGCTAGTAGTTGAGACTCAATAACGGAGTGACAGCCAAGGGGGGTGGGAAACGCACCTGAGATGGTGCGATAACATTGGTCTCGTGCGTCGGAGCTAGGGGCCGTTATATCGCAGGACCCTGAGAGATGGTGACGGTTTAGGAAGGTCTTCAACAGTGGATTGATCATGGATGATGATGGTGCTGCAGATGAGTGCTACCTGTTGGGGTGCCACGTGTTACGTTGACACTGGTTGTGTTCGTGCGCCGCCACGGTGGCGAGATGTTAACTTCCTCGCCTGGTATACAGGAGGTCGTGGGGTTGGTCACACCTGTATATTTAGAGTTTGCATATCTCTCTCCCCGTGGTGGCGTGGATTTTTCTCCTGGTCTTCCGGTTTTTTGCGCCACATTTAGACAACATGAAAAAAGTTACCAAAATAGCTCAGTGGGCCTTACCTGGTAAAATAAAAATTAGATTAGGAATTAGTTTTAGTTTAGTTAGTGCGGTCGAGAGCGTGATCAATGTGTGGTGAAATAATAAATGAACACGTGCAGGTGTTGTGCTCACTGGTCGACAATAGTACAGTATATGATCCGTTGGGTATAGCCTTAAGAGACTGTTGGGGTAAGTGATTTGAGCGAGCACCTAATGAAGAACGGCAAAACACCCCCCCCAACCACCACCTCCCAACACCAATGGTTTCCAGCCTCTTTTTATACAAGCAGTCCAAGCGATGGACGAGGTTATCAGCAGTGCGACACATTGAGCAAAATAATGTTAGTTGTATCAATGACGATGAAGGAAAACAAAGAGGCATCGGTCTTCAGTTGGCAAAAAAACACATCCTGGACCAATAATTTCCAGCCACATTTAATCAATCAAAGATATGGACATGTTTGAACTTTCTACACTCGTCAGCAGTGTGACATGTTAAACAAATACCGATGTCTTCGCCGAACAATAAGAGAACATTACGTGTAGGTGTAACAGCTTAAAAAATATGTCCTTTGGACAATCGTTTGAAAGCAGCATGAAAGTAGTGAGCCGGTTTCGCCTTTTAGAGTGGAGTCAGGAGTGCATAGCCCTTTAAACAAATGCTGTTCGGTGAGGGCCAATGACTAAAATGTGTTACAGGTGTTATAGGCTGCACAGGCTGTAACAGTAGAGGGCGGTGCAGTATATTTCATTCTTGGACTGCTGCTATGTTCCCAGCTTTGAGCCTCCATTGACCAAGTATGGTTAAACCATCCCTTTGACAGGTTAGGGTAAGGTGGTAGGGTGATGAATAGGTTTAGGTTTTTATTTTATTGAAACTTTTATTTTAGCAGGTAAGACCCACTGAGCTGTATAGTTATTTTTTCAGAAGCGACCTCGCTCAGTCACGTGGAAATTTATAGCAGCCAAATACTCTAAACGCATGTTTCTAAACGTGGAAGGAAAAACTAGGGCCCAGAGACAAATCCACACAACCACGGGGAGAGAGACACGCAAACTCCAAATATACAGCAAGCCTCTGGGTCGGGATCGAACCCACGCCCTCATGCATAGCAGGCGAGGTAGTTAACATCTCGCTACCGTGGCGCTCGGTTTATGGATGGGTTTAGATTTGAAGATGGGGATATGGTAAGGTGATAGGAGTAGGTTTCCAGATAGGCGTAGGAATATTGATAGAGGTGGAATTAGGACTGGCTGGGGTTTTTTTTGTTTGTTAGGGGTAATACAAAGGATGTGGTTAGGCTTGGGGTGGGGGGTAGGATTAACAGGGTAGTGTCAGGGGTTAGGGTTATTCCTCTTCTCTACATCATCGTTAAGGGCCGTCGTAATGATGATGTCGCTCATCGCCCCGCATCTGTGAACTCAGCTGGTGCTCCTGTACTTATAAGTGGGGTTTACGCTCCGTGAGCATTGCCTCACCCTGTGAGGATTCTAAACATCTGTGCCCGTACTGCGGCTGTTGGTAATTATACACAGCCGCTGAAATGATGTAACCTCGCGGCTCGCCTCCAACCGATGCTGTCTTTCCGCTTTCACTAGTTTACTCCACATTCAAATAAATTAACTCGTTCGACGCTGCACGCGCCCGATGATTGTTAAACCCGTCCCACGAGACGCGCTAAGAAGCAATTAACTCTGCCTGTGTCACGTGGAACACGCGCACACGCACGGAACACGTGAATGGACACGTGGACACGCGCGCACACTGAGATCGCAATCTTCATTTGAATCGGCTCTATTAATGCAGACAGCGTTAATTGCTGAGCGCGTCACGCGGGACGGTGTTTAACAATCATTTGGCGCGTGTAGCGTGGAACGAGTTAATTTTTATTTGAATAAGGGGGGGGGGAAATTAAAATGGTAAACGCCTATAGATGGAGCGCGGAGGGGTGAGGGGTCGCCAGGATTGAAGTTTTGGAAACTCTGAAATTGTAACCTATGGGTCCAATTGGCAGTGAGACCTCTGCTGGTAAGACAGACTCAGCGGTGAGACCACGTGCTCCTTCCGCATGTTACCTTATTCGAATTATAAGAATCTCTGTTACCGTATTATAGGGCGCTCCGGAAAGTAACATGCATCCCAAAGTTGGTGGTCAGTATCAGTACAATTACTGTATACATATCTGATCTCACACAAGCACACATATTTTCGTTCGTTTTGTTTAAAAACACAAAGGGATAAGTGCGTCGTCTAATCTGTAGAATATGGTAACAGCTGATCAATTTACGAATGACAAACCATTCTTGTATTATGCACTATGTCGAACTTCTTTCGCATCGTACGTAGCCAAACATGTTAATTGATTGTAGGTACGGGCGAAGGACAACAAACTATGCAACAACAAAAAAACAGTTCTGAAGAAATACGTTTTTTAATCTGTATGTATTAAAAAAAATGTTACGTTACGCCAGTGCAGCAAATTCCATCGTCGTTTCGTGCTGTTCTCCAACGTCCGTGGCTCCTCGCCTTCGCCAACCCGCAGTGACCAGCGTGGTATGGTCATGCTCAGACAGTCACCCATTACTGACATGGCATGGAGAGGCCTTTGTCCAGCTGTGGATGGACACTGCTGGATGGATTATTGATGCTGCGCCGTGATGTTTTGTTTCGGTGAGCTATTCTCAAACGCGAATGATTGCAACGGTTGTGCGAGGGGATGCCAATGTATTCTTTGTTTCGCGCTGTGAGCCAGTAGCTCGATTGGAATCGGGTTGGCTACTAATCCGATAATGTAGACTAGCGGCTCTTAACCTGGGGTGCACGCACCCCCTGGGGGTGTGAGATGCCCTTTCTTGGGGTGCGAAACATGCCAGATTTTTGTTTTTAAGAAGGTAAATAATCGAAACGCAAATTAAGCGCGGCCACGTAACTATGTGTCTATTAACATACATTTTATTTTTTTACGAATGAGGCTGCAGTAAAGGTTGAGAACCACTGGTGGTAGAGTACTAGTTTAACGGCGAAGTATTGCTTGTGCTACAAAGATGATAGCACTTAAGCAGAGATGGCACCTGCGATGAGCGCGGTTGGCTATGTACGGTGCGAAAGAAGCTCAACGTACATGCATGCATACCAAGAAGGGTCGTTGTGCGTATGTATGTTGAACTCCTTTCGCACCATACGTAGCGGATCGTGCCATCCTAGACATTGCACCACCCTATGGGTTCGATTCCAAACCCGGGCACCTGTCTGTGTGCAGTGTGTACGTTTTCCCTTTGTTCCGCGTGGGTTTCCTCCTGGGGTTCTCTGGTTTCCTCCCTTCGTCGCAAAAAAAAAAAACATCGTAAATATACAAGCCTTGTATCGCAGGTTGAGAAATCATACAATGTAACTTGGGTATTGGCCAATACATTGCAATGTTGTGATATTGCCTGTAAATTACTCAATCAGGAATTGTACATTGCAGCATCTCCGTCGACTGAAAAAAAGTGGCGGGACCTGGCTGAAAATCAGCCTTGAGACCGAGGCGAGGTTTTCCTGCGGCCGTCTGGAACGCTCTTCCTTCCAACATTATGAAGCCACTGGAGCTGTGCGCTTATAAATCCACTAGATTGAAAACTAATTTCTTTACAACTGCTTTGTGTGTTTAGTTTGTTGT
Source organism: Petromyzon marinus (assembly GCF_048934315.1). NCBI lineage: Eukaryota > Metazoa > Chordata > Hyperoartia > Petromyzontiformes > Petromyzontidae > Petromyzon > Petromyzon marinus. The sequence goes on from NC_133709.1 coordinate 11,609,105, forward strand.
CCGTCCCCCCCGCATCTCCAATTTAAAACGGTTGGCTACGTACGGTGCAAAAGAAGTTCACGCATACATACATTTGGAAGCCACTGGAGCTTTGTACTTTTAAATCTAGATTTAAAACTCTTTTCTTTAGAACTGCTTTCGGTGTGTTTAGTTTGTTGTCCTTCACCCCGCACCTCCGATTTGGCACGGTTAGCTACGCGCGGTGCGAAAGAAGTTCAACACACATGCATACCTACCATACCGTACACAAAGGTAGAATTTCAGTCGCGTCTGTTTGGGTAGGCCACCTGGAGATATTTCACCCCCCTTCACGCCACATCCAGTATACCCCTTGCTGCAGGCTTTGGCTACCAGTCAAGTGCTACCCACTCTGATATACCAGCAACTCGGAAATACATTCAGTGACAAATGTAATGATTATTAAAGCTTTTGCAAAACACGTTGCATTCTGCAGAGCCCACTTGGATGAGGCAAAATTAGCTTTTACCGATTACTCAACGAGCAGCAAAATATTTTTTCATGGCGACGCCCTCATATGCGGCGTTCACGCACTGCACCAACTCTCCCAAGGTGTGCGTGAACGTGTGAATCGCAGGAAGTCTTCTCTTCTCTCACTCGCTAAAAATACTTAAAATCACACTGTACCTGAAACTGCTTTTGACGCCTTGCAGTTAATGTTGAAAGCGTCAATGCATGTCCAATAGTCCGACAAACGCCTGCACACGATGTTACAATTTGATTTCGCGCAATGGTGCCGGGTGACTGAGGGTTATACGACAACAATTTAGCCTGATAATTCTGTGTTCTAGCAAAAAAATAAATGCAATTGTGAATTAAACTGTTGAATTTGACCCCTCTCCCCCGTGCTGTACAAATAATCTGGTGGTGATGCTGCTGATGCGTTTGTCAGTGGTGCACAAGCACAGCCAACAAAACAACTCATCACGTTCTGTGCCAATAACACCGCGTGTGTGTGTGGGGAGTGGCAGTGTAGCGGGTCAGCGCTACGCTGTGCTACCAACCCAGCGATCCGGGTTCGATTCCCGCTCATGGACAACATCAGTTAGGATTATCTGAATCGTTCCTGGGCCTCCCCTAGGTCGACTCGGCCTCGAATGAGTATCTGGTATGGTGTGTAAACATCACCACTGGGGAGACAAAGGCGGCCGGGCATGGTGTTGGCCACCCACCCCCTCGTGTGCTGTTTCGGCCTTCATAGGTGCTCATGAACAGCACTTGCCCGAACAGCCTGTTCAGGCTATATGGGGAATCTTTGTCTTTTGTGACCTTAAACATAAAACATGAAACGCAACGTTTCCGATAATGACCCTTTTTGTATGTATGTGTGTTGAACTTCCTTCGCACCGTACGTAGCCAACCGTGCTAATCGGAGTGCCATCTATTTACGTGCTGTAATATCGCCAGCGCATAAACAGAGGTGGAGTGGGCAAGAAGAGTTTGGAGACCGCATTTGGCACCATGGGTCCTGACGATAATTATTTTGTTTGGACAATAATTGTGTATGAAGCTTCTATGACTGGCAGAGCGAGGTTTTCATGAACAGCGGTGCGCAGGTTCGAGAGCTCGACAAGAGAGGGACGCGGGCGAAGAGCACACCTCATTTCTTTGGGCACATCTAGTATCTCTCCCTGTGCGAACAGGTTGATTGACGCCAAGCGACGATGGAGCTGGCAGCACTGACGGTGCCCGTGCACTTGCGACGTTGGAGCTGAGGAGGGGGAGGGCGCTTGTGCAGGGTGGTGGCGGCAGCGGTGGTGGCGGCGACCCCGTCTCCTCGTGACCTCTTTCGACCCCCCGGCAAACCGAGAACCCGACACACATCTCATTCTACCGATCCTCCTCACCGCCACCTCCCAACGACCGGACCTCTGGACCCCCCCTGGCGGCCACTCACCTTTGTACCGTGGCGCTCGACCGGTGAGAGAGAGTTTGAGGGATGGCGACGCTTTGCTCGGAGCCGAAACGGCGGGCGGTGTCGTCAAGCATTGCTGTCCCTCATGTAAGGTACGATTCACGATGGCGGCCCCGCACCCTGCTGACGGTCATCTCTGCGAAGTCTAAACTGGTCCGCAGTTTGCCTCGCTTTTAAAAGAATGTCGCCGCCAGCGTGCTGGGTTGACTCGCTCACTGACTGACTAACGTCGCGCGTGATGAACGCGCCATAGGCCCCCCCACCCCTTGCCCTGCTTGGCCCCCGAGCCACATTCAGGTTTTTTTTGGTAGGCCACATTCAGGTGTTTCTTGGCGAGGCCACATTCAGATATTTGCTTGGTGAGGCCACATTCAGGTGTTTCTTGGTGAGGCCACATTCAGGTGTTTCTTGGTGAGGCCACATTCAGGTGTTTCTTGGTGAGGCCACATTCAGGTGTTTCTTGGTGAGGCCACATTCGGGTGTTTCTTGGTGAGGCCACATTCAGGTGTTTCTTGGTGAGGCCACATTCAGGTGTTTCTTGGTGAGGCCACATTCAGGTGTTTCTTGGTGAGGCCACATTCGAGTGTTTCTTGGTGAGGCCACATTCAGGTGTTTCTTGGTGAGGCCACATTCGGGTGTTTCTTGGTGAGGCCACATTCGGGTGTTTCTTGGTGAGGCCACATTTGGGTGTTTCTTGGTGAGGCCACATTCGGCTGTTTTTTGGTGAGGCCACAGTCAGATGTTTTGTGAGGCCGAAGCCCATCACGGTTTGGTCCCGCCTCAACACTGCGAACAGTAGGTGGGGAAAAAAATCACCCGTACCACAATGGAAAGTGTTGGTACTGATGGACCGATATGTTTATTTGGGAAAACGGAGATTTTTTTTCTTCCGTTTGAGATGAATTGGTCTGGCCTGGGCCGCGCAAGTGTGTTTTGATGCTCTTCCAGAAATTGCTTTTAGACGCTCTCCAATTAAACTTGAGAGTGTTTATGCGTCAGCTCTGTCTGTTCATCTGTAACAGGAAGTGAGGAGGCAGGGGGGCACTAACTCTCTAGAGATGATCCAATATGAATGGGATCGCAGTGTGAATTTGCCTTGCTGTGAAGAACTAGCCCTGGCTTAATCAAAGGGTTAATGCCTAGAACTTTCGAGACCGAAACCAACACTAAAAGGACAATTTGCAAATATGCATACGCATTTCTTTCCAATCGCTACTCGTCGGATTCCATACCGCCAATAAAAAATACTTCCGAGGATCAGTGCATGTTGTAAATGTTTGCTGGATTCATGCGTGTTCATGATTTGTATTCCTTGTTGATGCACACAACATGCGCATATGATGACACATGAATGTTTCTCATTGTTATTTGTTGGCGTTGTGCAATGTCTGCTACTGTTCGCCACGATTAGTGTTGGCTGCTGTGGCTTGTCGTGTGTGTGTGTGTGTTGGGTGCTGCCTTGTGTTGTATTATGTGCGTGGTGTATCGTGTGGTGTACTGTGTGTGTGGTGCGTATATATGCGTGTGTGGTGTTTCTTGTGTGGAGTATTTCTGGAGTGGTTTATTATTTGTGTAAGGTATTGTGTTTCGTGTACATGTTCTGTATTATGCGTGGATGTAGTGTATTTTGTTCGTGGTGTATTGTGTGGTTTAGTGTCCTGTGTGGTGTATAATGTTTGTGTTTTATTGTGTCTGCATTGTTTGGTGTGTTGGTGTCTAAATACGACTGCATCTCAAGATGCTGTACGGAAATGGTGAAACAAATTTTGAAGAGAGAGAGAGGCAGTAAAGGAATAAAGGAATGTCATGAACTTGAACAGGGGCAGGAAATCGACAGCACGAGTGACTGGGGGAAGGAATTTTTTCGATAATGGGGTAGCATAGGAGAACAAGTGAGCTCACATTGAGTGAAGGTTGACTTGGCGGGACTTCAACAGAGAGCCTTGGTTGCTTGAGCAGAGAGTGCATGGAGGGGATTAGGGTGACATGAGAGTGCGTGGAGGGGAGCAGAGGGAGGGGAGCAGAGGGAGGGGAGAGGTAGGAGAGAGAACACCTGGAGGGGGAGTAGAGCGAGATCAGAGGGGTAGGCAGGGGGGTCAGATCTACGTAGGATCTTGGAGATGTCGAGTGGCAAAGTCAATCCTGGGTTGGATCGGGCGCCAGTGGAGGAATCTGGGTGATGTGGTGGTATTTGTAATGAGCATCTGTTTCTGGAGCTCGGAGACTAACACCTCCGTTATCCAGCCCGCGGGGCCGCGAGCTCCACACGCCTGGGTTGAGATGTCGCCGTTAACGTCCTTTGATAAACGATGCAGCAGCATCATCTCGCTCGCACCGGACACCAGGGGGGCTCTTTTGTTAGTTGCTAGGCAACCGGTGAAATTGGCTTTTGGTGGTCAGTCATGTCACTGGGTTGTGGAGAAGTCCATTCTGGCACGCCACGCGTGCGTGTCTTTGTACGTGCGTGTGTGCGTGCACGCGCATGTACACTGCTCGAGGCAGTTTTTGAGTTCCTGTTGCGGTGTGCAAACATTGCCACGAGAGAGACAAAGGTGGCCGGGCATGGTGTTGGCCACCCACCCCCTCGTGTCGTCTGCTAGCCTTCATAGGTGCTCGCTAACAGCACGTACCCCAACAGTGTTAAGCCGAAGCGGGGGATCTTTGTCTTTGACACTGCTCGGGACAGATTCTGTTGAGCGGGGGCCAAAAGGGGGGTGCAGCATGGGCTAGAAAAGAGATGGGCTCATTCGATACGGGAGGATTTAGATTTTAGAGCTAAGTGGACTTGCCGACGTCTGGTATCAGCGGCATCTAGATCGGCTACTGGAGAGGGCTGCGTGAAGGATGCTTCTGGACAGTTGGAGGCATTTGTCTTCCGGCAACAACGGAGGGCGGAGGGGTGAGGCTCGCAATGACGGGCGGATCGCCGGGCGGCTAAAACACAGCAAGATCGAGCACAGATCATACATCTGCCAGTCGTCTCAGTCAACCCACGGCACCTGGGCCTGTCCCGTGACAGTCGTTGAAGTCAGTATGATGCCCTTGAAAACGGAGTGTTCCATGTTGCTTGGGTCTGTTCCATGAGCTGCTAGCGAACCTTTGTCACTTCACGATGATTAAAAGTGCGTGCACATCGCCGTCATTCACCACCGTCACTTGTTGTTTTACGTACACCGTGGTGTAGTGGTTAGCTCTCTTAAGAACAGTCCTTGGAGGATTAGTGTCAACTTTGCAACAATTGCAGAATATGGTGGTGGTGTGAATCGACGGAAAGATCTGGCCAGATCAACAGCGTTGGGGTTTGATGACCTCTTCTTGGCTTTGACCTTTGAATTTAGAAGCACAATAAAAAAAATTACTGTCGTATTTAACCAAGCGAGAGCCCCTTGAGATTTGTTTTATTTTATAGCCAGATTGATGTTTTGTATTTAATGAGCTGAAATCCATTAAGATTCATGACTTATTTTGATTGAAGTCCTTTATTTAACAAAATGAGAGCTCATTGAGATTCGTTGTCCCTTCCCTGAGTAAGATCTGAAATGCCCTCAGGCGGTAATTGTGTGTATATATTATTTTTTTTACATTTTTTATTTCGTTTAACCGCAAAAGCCAGAATAAGTCTCGATACTTTTTATCAGGAGGGTCCTCCTACATTGGGATGTTTGGCCTTCAATGCCATCAGTGAGAATTTTGGCTTCATGTTGGAGGACACCATAGAATCCAGAGTAAATCCACCATGCATAAGAGCAGTTAATCAAAGGTCCGCACAGATGGAGTCAATCCATCACAGTTCTGCCTCCTTTCATCTCTTTGCCACCTCGCAGAGGTCATTGTCTCCCATGATTGAGCCGCTGCTGGATGAGTGCCTCTCCAAGCCTTGGCCATCCTGTATCACCCTGAGATTCCGTCGCTCCATCTCCCGCGGTGGACGTATTCTCTCGAGAGGAGCGTTCCACCTCGTTGGTCTCAACCACATTTCTTGCCTAAGTTCACTTGACCCTTGTAAACAATCGATGTGCCGTCTCTAACTTTTACCTTGCTGATCTCGTCAAGGAGCATAAACCATCACGCAAACTCTGGACGTCCTCGCAGCAGTGGCTTTTAGCCGGCCATCGAACAAAGACGGTCACCGCATCGCACGCGTTCAGATGCACTTCTGCGGACGTCTGGAACGCTCTTCCTTCTGACGTTTGCAAGCCACTGGAGCTATGTACTTTTAAATCCAGATTGAAACATAATTTCTTTAGAACTGATTTTTGTGTTTAGTTTGACCTTCCCCTGCACCTCCGATTAACATGGTTGGCTACGTGCAGCACGAAAGAAGTTCAACATACTTGCATACATAACTGGCATTTATTATCTCATTCGTGTGGTCCTCTTTACCTCTCTCAGTGACGATAATGGTGATTAACCCTGCATTCACAGAGGATACAATTTATTATGTGGCATTGGTGGTGCAAGATTAGGAACGCTAGATTAAGTCTGAGAGCAGCACACATGGGATCTAAAATCCACGAATGGAAACCAGAATACAGTCCCCTCTGCTCCACCACCATGTTGGAGCAATTTAATTATTGAGTTTAATGGTGGTGGTGTTCTGCCATTTGGCTCCGCTTTGCATGTGTTTTGTGGAAATGGTGTTGCGTGTTATTTGCTGTAATAATGCTTTGATGAACTCCCACCCCCCTACAAAAAGCCCCATATTCACAAGTTACCAGCGCTGCATTCAGTTGGTCGCACGGGCCGGTGGTCAGTAGCGCAAAAACATTGCACGAATTATTCATGGGTGCAGTATTTTCCAGGGATGCAGCTGTGCCACAGTGGTGGTGTGACGGTCATCAGCACGCTGGACTTGCCAATCCAGAGGCTGCCGGTTCCATTCCATCTCCCGGTGCGGGCCGTTGAAACCAATAGATCCTCCCCCCCCCACCTTCCCCCGCCCCACCACCTTCACCTCTGTCCACCCAGCAGTCTAAGTGAGTTCACAGTTATTCCAGTGCGGTTAAAGTGTGGGTACTCCAACTTCTGCCAAGATGTCCAGTCGGCGTGGAATAGTAGGCCAAATATCAATTTTATAAGGGCTAATTGTACCTGCAGTGAAGCGGCACGAGCGAGTAATCGCAGGGGGCTGCGCCGTTACCTTCGGTATTGTCAGGGGAGCAGTGGTTCAGCGGTTAGCGTGCTCTGCACTAGGAGTCTGGAAAATCTGTGATCGATCGCCGGCCACGGCCAACATCAGTGGATCGACTGAGGGAGCTAAATCATGTAATAATTTTTTTTATTATTATTTGGAGTATAAAATGTGCCTCGGACCTAAACCGCCGGGAACCCGTCAGATCTTATCGGATCTCGGAAGCTAAGCAGAGCTTGAGCCTGGATAGTGCTTGGATATTCGTGACCTATCGCGCGCAAACAGGCTGCCAATAGGGTTTGGGGGGGGGGTTACCGGTTGGGCGGTAAAGTGCTGCGAAATCCATTGTTCTAACCAATGTCAAGGCCGTCATCCAGCAGCGGATTAACAAAAGGCATGTACAACATATGTGTACAGTGTTCTTCACTAATTTTCCAAGGTTGGGGGGGGGAGGGGCACTTTCGTCGATAAGACATCATCAGTGTGTTGAGAGCCAACACACATTTGAAACCATTGGGGTTTGACATCACGATGATGGGCAGTGTTTTAACATTTTATGTACTGTCGGGCTGGTGGGGGGGGGGTGTCGCACGTCAGGGCCGCACTAAAGGCCATCAGGGGCCGCCAGTGGCCTGTGGGACTTCCAATAAAAAAAACACTGGAATAGAATATTGACACACATGTATAACTGTCATCACGTTTGGGCATAATAGAGGGGTTTTTTTTTGGTTTAGATAGCGTAAATATATAAATGTGTCATTAAAAACCCACCACCACCCGTCACAGCCAACTAGTAATGGTTGTCACGTAAACAGAACATGCCAATTCGTCACTAGTACAGCACGCCAGTGTGTTGGAGAGCCAAGCCACAACATTTACAATCTGAGTACGACGTTTCGCAGGTAATTACAACTAGCTTCATCAGGCGACAGCCATATTTGTGGAGAAGTCTTAACTGTTTGGGTAGCTGAACCCTTGGATTCTCTATGGATGTCAGCGGTCATTGCCGGCTCAGCGCTTTGGCCTCTAGCCACCCGGCCAACCTCTAGGAAACCGTTATTGTCTTTTTTACATTTTAAAAGTGCTCCAGATATTTTATTTTATGGGCGAGAATTTGTTTTTGTTTCATTGAAACCGGGCCGGTTGAGGTTGGCATCTTTACGAGTACGGTAAGCGGCAGTGGGCTTTTCCCACATTCCATTGGCTTTCCAATTGCACTCCATGGGAGGCAAACTACTCGGTTCACTGACAGAGCACCGCATTGGCGAGATGGTACCTACCTTGCCTGGTATAAATGAGGTCATTGACCCGATCCCGACCCTGATGCCTGTATATTTGGAGTTTGCATGCTGTCCCCGTGGTCACGTGGATTTTTTTCTCCGGGTCCTCCAGTTTTTCCCTCCACATTTACAAACATGCATTTAGAGTAGAAATTTGCACATGATAAGCCACTTAAATGGTGCTATCATTTGTGGCCAGGTTCTGCAAAAGAGCTCCATAGCTCTCAGTGGGCCTTACCTGGTAAAATAAAAATAGTTTATAGTTTTTCATTGGGCTGACCCTGCTTTATGAACGAATTAATCAGCCTTCACAACGTAATTTTGGGGGCCCTGATTAAAAAAAAAGGTTTTTTGTATTTTGTAATAAGTATAACAATTAGCATAGACTCTACTATATTTGTGCCAAATGCAGATTTCTAGCCCTTCTCGAACATCACTAGAATTTAACATCGGTCACTCGGCTCTCTCGTCCTTCTAGAACATCACTAGAATTTAACATCGGTCACTCGGCTCTCAAGCCCTTCTAGAACATCACAAGAATTTAACATCGGTCACTCGGCTCTCAAACCCTTCTAGAACATCACTAGAATTTAACATCGGTCACTCGGCTCTCAAACCCTTCTCGAACATCACTAGAATTTAACATTGGCTACTCAGCTTTCAAGCCCTTCTAGAACATCACTAGAATTCAACATCGGCTACTCAGCTCTCAAGCCCTTCTAGAACATCACTAGAATTCAACATCGGCTACTCAGCTCTCAAGCCCTTCTAGAACATCACTAGAATTCAACATCGGCTACTCAGCTCTCAAGCCCTTCTAGAACATCACTAGAATTTAATATCGGTTACTCAGCTCTCTCGCCCTTCTAGAACATCACTAGAATTCAACATCGGCTACTCAGCTCTCAAGCCCTTCTAGAACATCACTAGAATTCAACATCGGCTACTCAGCTCTCAAGCCCTTCTAGAACATCACTAGAATTTAACATCGGTTACTCAGCTCTCTCGCCCTTCTAGAACATCACTAGAATTCAACATCGGCTACTCAGCTCTCAAGCCCTTCTAGAACATCACTAGAATTCAACATCGGCTACTCAGCTCTCATGCCCTACAGAAGGTCAGCCGTTCAGTGTCGTCTATCGACCACGCTTTGACTATACAAATTAAAAAAAAACCCTTCTTGATTGGGTCATAGCATTCAAAGCCAACCTTGGGTCATTATCCTGATCTGACATCGTCCCATATCTCACCACCCATGGTGAGTGAAACGAGGCAGTTTGCCTCTCGTCCTTGCAAAAGGGGAGGGGGGAGACCTCGATTTGTTATAGACCCCCCCCTTCCCCCCCCCCGTAACGGAGACTAACAAGTCCTAGCACTCGCCTAGTTATACACGAAAAGTGTCCACACGTGTGAGTTACCTCCTGGTATGAACAGAGAAGATAACATTACCACGGTAATAACAGTTGTGTAGACTATGCGCATGCGCGTAATATTGTGCACGCAGTGAGTCGTCATCTCTCGCAGTCTGCATACTGGCATGCGCTTATCAGTTATGTGCATGCGCTAGTGAGTTATTGTACATGCACGCTTTAATAATTAATGATAATGTTTTACATTTTGATATTGTCGCCATTCTCATCGCGCAGGGCTAGCAGGAAGGAATTGCTCTGGAGGAATCTGATGAGCCACAAAGATATTTTTCACAGATGTCGGGACGGGTAAACACGTTACAACAACAAACTATCTAAAAACACGATGGGAGTGCAAAGTACAAGGTAAACAAATCACCCAAACACATACAAATCAAATTAAACCATCCCCATCCTACTAAAGCCCACCGAGGTATTAACTTCTTTTTCAAAAGCGATCTGGCCACAAACGATGAAGCTCAACAAAGTGGCTTATCATTTGGACAAGTGTCGCAGCAAAATAATCAAAATAGTCTTGAGACGCATGTTTCTTAAATGTGGAGGGGAACAGACCGGAGGACCCGGAGGTGCGGACCGACATCAGACTGCCGGTAGGGGCCGATGTTGTCCGCGTGTAGTCCCGTTTCGAGTCTATTTACGGTGTCATTTTACCGAATTTCTCTTCGAATGTAATCGCTTGGGCGCCTGGTGCTGGTAACGGAGTCACGCCCGCTTCCAGTGACGTCACGCACGGGTGTTAAAGGCGCCGCAGTATTGATCAGGGCTGGCTTGCGGGATTCGAAAACCCACAAACCTCTGTAAACAAACGTAAAACTAAATCTTTAAATAAAAAAAAAATATTACCGGGTAAGGGCCCCAACTGAGCGACGCACTCTTATTGCAGAAGCGACCTGGCTATCATAAATGTTCGCTCAACGAGGTGGGCTTATCATCATGCAGACATTTATAGCAGTCAAATACTCTAAACGCGTGATGGTTGATTGTAAATGTGGAGGGGAAAAACAGGAGAAATAATCCACGCAACCACGGCGAGCGTCAGGGTCGGGATCGAACCCACGACGTCCTGTATACCAGGCGAGGCAGTTAATATCTCCTAGCCACCGTGATGATGATGACAGAGAGAGACACGCAGACTCCAAATATACAGCAGGCGTCCGGGTTGGGATCGAACCCATGACCTCCTGTATACCAGGCGAGGCAGTTCACATATCCTAGCCACCGCAGCGCCCAGAAGTAGCGTTGAACGCCCCCTTTGTGTATTTGCGTACTCACTGCGTACCCCAACTGTGCGTGTTTGTGTACTTTGATCGCTTGCATTATTTAATGCACGCGTGTCTTGTGGAATTATAGTGTCATATCACGTGGGTGTGTGTACGTACTGTATTGTGTTTGGAAATGCGCACGCAGCGGTGGTAATGCTCGATATTCTGCACGCGCGTGCTGTGTACGCGCGCGTATCGTGCACGTGCGTCGAGTACACGTTGGCGCGTGTGTTTGGTATTGCGCTATCACCTGCGGGGTAGCGGGAGGCGGCCTTCATCCAGCAGTGGATAGACTTTGATCGATGGTGCTCGCTTGCTCTAGAATGTGCATGTCTCTCACGAGTCTTCAGCGCGTGTCCGCGCGTCTGCTGCCAGTCGCGTATACACGTGTACACGCCATCGCACAAGCAAGCGCAGTGAACGCTTTTGTGCAAAGACAAAGATCCAGCCTTGAACAGACTGTTGGGAGCAAGTGTTGTTAGCGAGGGCATTGCACACAAAGGGGGGGGGGGGGGTTTGCCACCACCACGCCTGGGCCGCCTTTGTCTCCCCACTAGTGATGTTTTACAACGCCGTACCAGCTGCTCATTTAAGGCTGAGTCGACCAAGACCGCTGACAGGTCAACATCAAGACTGTCGGCGCGGGTCGCCGATGTCGTGGCGCAGCGCGCGAACCGCTGCACCACCGCTCCGGGTACACGGTGTACACACACACGCACACGCGCGCTATAGTACACACTCGTGGTGTGTACACCCGCACACGCCAGCGCAGACCGCGTGTTCCCCCGACTCGTGCGTGTACGTACATGCAGACATCCAAGTGCGTTGTGCACGTATCCACGCGCATGTGTACACCCCACCTCGGGAGTGTGTGTGTACACGTCGCGCGTGTGCACGCATCGAGAAATACTCTTAACCACAGCAGCAGCGGCTTACAAATTAAAAACACGTCTCCCTGTCCTCATGTAACCCTGATCCCCCCCCCATTCAGCCCCCCACCCCCCCAGTAACCCCCCCCCACTCCAGTACCCCCCCACCCCTTACACCCCCCCCTCCAATCCCACCTGCTATTCCCCTCTCCTTGGCCGCTCATTGGCTGGGCAGTTGCCAGCTGAAAATAATGGACTATACCATTGGACTCACACTTGAGGGGGGGGGGTGAGTTGGCAAGGGGTTGTTTATGGATGACGTAATTATTTTTTGCCCTTTACCGGTCGAGTCCATTCCGTGCGTTCCAGGGCATTCCTACAAGATAGCATTTTATGTGATGGAGTGTGTGTGTATTGCTGGCTGACTGGGGGGAGGCGGATTGAGTGTGTGCGTTGGTGCTTGGGCGGGTGTTTGAGGGGGAGGGGGTATAACTGCGTGTATGAGCTGGGGGAAGGTTGTAGTTGTGTGTGTGTGTCGGGTGGGAGTGATGGCGCAGTGCTTAGCATACTGCCACACTGCCCCACAAACCCAATTCAATTGTCGGCCACCAATAACAGCGGTGGCAAGCGCGGGCAATATGCGCGTGTGTGTGTCTCTTTGTCTATGTGCGTACGAGGCTTTGACGCAGTAGTTAGCTGGCTGCGCTACAAATCTTTCAAAACGGCTACAGTTCTCAACCACGGCCAACATCAAGTGCGATATCTGAACCAGTCCTGAGAACCTTTTATATTGACTTGGCCTCAAATGAGTACCTGGTGCTGTGGTGTAAACATCGGCACTTGGGAGACAAAGACGGCTGGGTGTGGCACTGGTCGGCCTTCAAAGGTGCTCATTGACAGCCTCTTTGGCCCCCACAGTTTGTTAAAAGTCTGTACGGGGGTATCTTTGCATAAGAGGGATATGTCTTGTGTATGTTTTTTTGTACACATGTGAAAGGTGCGGAGAGTGAAAGGTTGGCGCTGGATATGCACTCGTGTGTGTGATGGGAATACGAGTGTGTAAGAGTGGGTGTGAATGTGAATGAATGTGTTGAAAGAGTGAAAGTAGGAGAGTGCATGCACGTCTTTGTGTGTATACGTGATACGGGGAGTGGTAGTGTAGCGGTTACCGCGCTGCGCTACGGACCTGGTGACCTGGGTTCGATCCAGGCTCACGGCCAACACCAGTGACGATTATCCTAACCGGTCCTGGGCCTCCCCTAGGTCGACTCGGCCTCAAATGAGTACTTGGTGTGGTGTGTAAATATTGCCACGAGGGAGACAAAGGCGACCGGAGACAGTGCTGGCCACCTACCCCCTCGCGTGCCGTGCCGGCATTCAGAGGTGCTCGCTAACAGCACTTGACCAAACAGTTTGTTAAGGCTATGCGGGGGATCTTTGTCTTAGGAGAAAGGGTGTCAGAGGGTGAGAAGCAGTGATGTAATGCTTTGCCCACCACACATTTCTTAACATCCCGACAACATATCTTTGATTCAAAGGCTGAACACACAATCTGAGCACTGCCAAGGCCTCCACCCTCCCCACCCCCGTAGGATGACTCGGTGTGAAATAAGTGCCTCGTGCGATGAGTCAACGACCTAATCAATGGGAAGACAAAGGTGGCGACGCGCGGGAGCTCGCAGTACCACATTGTTTGCGTGCCTAGCCTGCCGTAAATAGGTGCTCGCTAACTGGGCTCGGCCCTATATTGTGCAAGGTTAACCTAGGCCACAGTGGATTAATGGAAATTAAAAAAATGTTTAGCCGAAGTTGAATGGACAAAGGGCGGGCGGGTGGATAGGAGTGCTGGCGCAGTGGTTAGCGCACTGTGCAGTTAGCAAGCCACAGCTAACATCAGTGGCGAGTGATATCCGAATCGGTCCTGGGCTTTCGCCTCACCCCGCCACCCTCACCCAGCACACCGCTTCACAGACTCGCACTCACCAGCGTGGTGAAGTATGGTCAGAACAACAGCGCGCGGAACCTTCAGCCTTTGTCAGTGAAGTGACAAAGGGACCGTGCATTTAACGTTATACAAAACTAAAATTAACTCCCGAGTATTGCGGTTGCTCGATTCTGGAATTAATCCTATGTTAGAAAAACAATGAGTGAGGGGACATGAGAATAACGGGCATCCTTCCCATTCGACCGATTAATTCATTAGGCAGCACTACTGGCAGTGAATTCGAAGTGCGTAGTATGTGCGCCCCCGTGTTTTGTGCGTGTGGGGAGCGGTGACGCAGTTGTCAGCGGGCCGCGCTTCAAACCTGATGGCCCGAAATTTGATTCCCGCTCGCAGCCAACATCGGTGACGAATATCTGAGCCGGTCCTGAGAAGCCTTGCCCCGAGGTTGACTCGGCCTTTAACGGCTACCTCGTGCGGTGTGTGTAAAATATCGGCACTGGGGAGACCAAGGCGGCCGGGCACGGTGCTGGCCACCCGCACACGCGCGCCGCCTCAGGTGGTGCACCGTGCCGGCCTTCACAGGTGCTCGCTAACAGGAACTTGCCACCCAACGTTCTGTGTGGCTACACAGGGGGCGGTAGGGAGCGGGTGGTGGGGAGGATCTTTGTCGTCTTTGTGTGCGATGCCGCGGATCCCATTTGGATTTACGCGTCTCGGTTCGGTGAAGTAAGGGTTAAGACGGCAAAGTGGCTGTTTTTGTGGGCAGCTGGACCGGTTCCGACCGGTTCTCGGCGCTTTTGAGGGACGCCTTGGGTGTGCCCTGCCCCGCGCAGCCGCCACCACCACCACCGCTGTGCCCCTCTCTCCTCAGTGCCCCCCCCCTAACCCACGTGTTGCCCTTCTGTCCTTAGTGCCTCTCTAGCGCTTCGCTCCTGAATGCAACTAACCTGAACGCTTCCCCTCCTCATTGCCCCCTTATCCCTGCCCTTCCCCCCTTTAATTGCCCCTCCCCCTTAACTCAAGTGTTGCTCTCCTCTTCTGCATGCCCCGAACCAACCCTGCCTTTCCCTTCGCAATAACCCCCTTATCCCACGATTGCCCTCACTTCTCAGTGCCGCCTACTAACCCTGCCCTTCCTCTCCTTGGCGACACCCCTCGAACCCACGTGTTGCCCTTTCACTCGTCTTCAATGACTTTTCATCCACAGAGTTATATCTAATCCAGAGATATAATTGCCCATTGTGCCGTTAACCATCATTTACAATGTTTATGCCTCATGCGGGAAGTTTACACTGATACATACCGCAAAACAAAGTGTTTTTTTTAAAAGAAAAAACACAGCTCCCAGCCCGATTACATTTCTCCCACCCCTTTCACAGGGATGTATAATTTTTTTGCGTGCGTATCGGCGGTGGGGGGGGGGGGAGGTGGAACCAAAGCCCAACACGAACATAAAGAATCGACCTCGACCGTGCCATCGTAAAGACAGTTCACGTCAGAGTTCATACAAGATGCAGCCAACGTTGCTGCTGGAATGTGTTTGTTGTTGTCTGTCAATCTGGTTTGGGGGGGGGGCGTGACCAAAGAAGGGGGCGCCGTCCTTGGCTATGCCTGTCCCCATGTGTGCCCCCCCCAGCCGAAACGTGGTGGGGGGGGGGCACGGCAAGGGCAAGGAGGCGTTGTCCTTCCTTGAGTCCAGTTCACATGTGCCGAGTGGGCAAACTGCTGTCAAACATCTCCACCTCCTGAGACACCCCCCCCCCCCACTGCCGCCCCGCCGATACGCCCCCCACCACCAGCCCGGGCAGCCGAGAACTTTCCATGAATGCAGTAGTGGTAGCGGTCGTGTCTCACAGGAAAAAGTGGCCAGGGGGTTCAATTCCCGACTCAACGCGCATTTCCACTTGGAGCTTGGTCTGTTCTTCTGCATGGGATTCCTCTGGGTCCTCCAGTTTCCCCCCTGTACCTGGTAAAGATAAAAAAAAAATGTTTTACTGTTAATTGGCCAAAAACATCCCGATGCTGAAGAATTATCTGGAAATTAACCCAATTTTGATTTAGACAAAGATCCCCCTGTCTAGTCTTTACAGACTATTGGAGCAAGCGCACCTCCAATTGGGATCACACAGCAGCAGCATCCCTCCCCCAAATTGCGAATACGTGGCAGGACGCTCCTTCCAAGTTGCGTGAGTCTTTCAGAATAGGTAAACAGTAGTAATAATAAATACATCAGTAACGGTGCGTCCTTTTGCAACATGAGCTTTGGAGGTGTCGGTCTATCACTGAAACCCTAGCTCTCAATACTCGCACCGCTGTGGTTTAGTTTATGGTGGGGGCCCCTGTTTCATGCGACGCCCCCCCCCCCCCCCCGATAACCGTGTGCGGCGTATAAAACAAGGATCACTGCCAGTATACTGCAAAATAATGGCGCTTTAAATTCAACAAGTTTGCTACTTCTCCGGGGGAGTGAAAATATCACCAGCCATTATAGCAACCCGAATAACCATCGTAAGAGCAACAACAAACAATACAATAATACAACCCGACAATACCGGTTTCACGGATCTCCTCAAACACGAACGCTGACGGGAGACGACTGCGGAGCAACCATCCAGGGTACTTATGAAGTGTCCCCCAGTTCTGGAAAAGATTGAACAAAACGATCCAGGGACAACCTCGCCAGTCCTCCGGTGGTCACCTCCCCTCTCCCCCGCTAGTGTCCCAGCTTCCGACGCCCTGTAGTCCCCAGCATTTACGGAGGGCCACTTTCACGACAGTGGCAGTGTGGCCAATTCATTCTCTGTAAATGCTGGGACACTGTGGATGCCCCCACACACCTGAATGCTCATCATTTCCAAAAATGTCCTTTGGTTACTCTGCTCCGTCGAAATCACAATTTTATGCTCAGCTGTTTAATCTTTATGATACTTTTCACTTTCAGTTACATTTGACATCATACATCTTTGTTTGCGCAATGGTGCAATAAACCCCTGGATCTATGTTGACGTTTCTGTAACTTAATCACCCAAGCTGTCCCCGCCGCCGCCGTCTCTTCTCAGTCCTGCAATGTGACAATGCGCCTGGCTCTTGATGAAATCAGAGTCACGAGTGACCGAGTTCCACGCCGGCGCCACCACTACCACTACAAATCGAAAAGAAGTGATTCTCATCTACACGACTGTGTCCCCATTTGTTTTTCGACAGAGAAGTTATTTTGCTGCCGCTACTACATTGCCAGTGGTGCAGAAACACGAACGACGACAACTCGATACGTTCTGTGCTAATAACACCGTGTGGCCTTTAAAATAACAAAATCATAAGTAATAGGTGACCCTTTCGGACAATGACATTTTTTATCTTACCTATAAATGTTATTTTTTGTCTGTCCATGTGTCTGTCTGTGTGTCTGTGGACGAAACTTGTGAAGGATTTGGCTTGTGAACCGTGGGGTTTACGTTTAAAAAAAAGTAGCCAGGTACTACGCGATAAGCCCCGTGGTGAGCCAGCGCTATTCTGATTTTGCATCCGTCAACTTTAAAGTAGTTTAACCATGTATAATTATTATTTATGTATTTCCTTACACGCCAAAGCACGCGCATGCGTGACAAATCTGACCGGGGGTCGTTGGGAGGGGGTGGAAAAGTCTCTTTCACGTAAAAAATGCAAAAAAAATGCACAACGCTGAGGTAAATTCTTCAAAGTGTCATGTCCTCTTCTCCCCCTCAACCCTAATGTGTGAGGGCATCGGCAGGAAAGAGCTGGATGACGTCATAGGGTGACGTCATGCTACCCAGAGGGGAAGGGGTACTTAAGGGGGACCCCGGGCAGAGGGGCAGGGTCGTTATGGGGAGCCGAGGGTAACGGAGGTCTCGAGATAACGGAAGACACGCCGAACGGAAGACACGCCGCTCGGCACCGAGACCCAAGGCCGAGGAAAGAGTAGGATTAGTGGGAAGCTTAGGTGAGGATAGGCCGAGGAGTTAAGCGTGTACCGGGACGGTCCATGGGAAGGACCAAGTGTAGAAGTGTCTACCTCTGGTGTGATCCGGTGATTCTGTACATGAGTGTAGTAGTTAATAAACTGGCAAATAGCCCTTACAGAGAATCTCGTCTCCGTGTGAGTTTACACCACTACACTACTATAGGGTAGGTAGATACTAATATTACAGCGCTTGGATAGTATTTTTGTAAGAGCGGGCAGGGGGATTGTGAGGGAGGGCGAGGGTAGCGGCCCAGCCCTAGCCTGCCAAGGTGCCACCTCGGCCGGCTGCGCTATCTAGGCGAGGCTGGGGGCTCTGCACGAGATTGGCCTCACGACGGCACTCTGTCAAGTTAGTAGTTTGTGCTATAGAGTCGATATATACTGCTATAGAGTCGGCATGTACTACCGTAGTGATAGCAGGTACCACCACAGTCAGTATGCACTGCTGTAATCATAGAAGGTACCACCACAGTCAGTATGCACTGCTGTAGTGATAGCAGGTGCCACCACAGTCGGTATGCACTGCTGTAGTGATAGCAGGTATCACCATAGTCAGGATGCACTGCTGTAGTGAAAGCAGGGACCACCACAGTCATTATGCACTGCTGTAGTGAAAGCAGGGACCACCACAGTCATTATGCACTGCTGTAGTCATAAGATGCCACCACAGTCAGTATGCGCTGCTTTAGTGAAAGCAGGTACCACCACAGTCGGTATGCACTGCTGTAGTTAAAGCAGGTACCACCACAGCAGTATGCACTGCTGCAGTTAAAGCAAGTACCACCTCGGCAGTATGCACTGCTGTAGTGAAATCAGGTACCACCAAAGTCGGTATGCACTGCTGTGGTCATAGCAGGTACCACCACAACCAGTATGCACTGCTGTAGTCATAGCAGGATACCACCACATTCAGTATGCACTGCTGTAGTGAAAGCAGGTACCACCACAGTATGCACTGCTGTAGAGATAGCAGGTACCACCACAGTCGGTACGCACTGCTGTAGTGATAGCAGGTACCACCACAGTATGTACTGCTGTAGTGATAGGTACCACCACAGTCGGTATGCACTTCTGTAGTGATAGTAGATACTACTATCGTGTTGGTAGATTCTACTATAGAGTTAGTCGATACTAAAACAGTCAGTATATACCACTACAGTCAGTAAATACTCCTACGGTCAGTAGATACTGCTATACAGTCAGTAGATACTATTACGGTCAGTAGCTACTGCTATAGTTAGTAGATACTACTATAGAGTCAGTAGGTACTACTATAGAGTTAGTAGTTACTACTATAGAGTCGGTAGATAGTACTGTAGGGCCAGTAGATACTACTTCGGTCAGTAGTTACTACAGTCAGTAAATACTACTATACAGTCAGTAGCTACTACTGGCTCAGTAGATACTACTGTACAGTCAGTAGATACAACTACAGAGTCAGTTGATACTACTTACTCTGTTGTATGTAGGGTGTGTAGGTATATATATCTACACGGGGGTAAAAATATTTTTTGAGGGGGGGGTCGACAATTTTCGGAAACCTTTTAGATCAACTAAATTTGCCCCACACTTTCTATCACTTTTTGGACTTCTGCAAGCCTCTTATAATTCTGTTGGTGGAGAAATGGACAAACGGCCCACCGGGCTTTCACAATAGTAGTATCTGTGTATGTATATGTAATGTTTTTAATAGAAGTTTTGAAATACAGATAGGCCCCGAGTTACGATGGTTCGACTTACGATATTTCGATCTTACGATGGCGATAGCGATACAACAAAATTTGTAAAATATTTTAAATTTTGCGTGGCAGGCAAACGCAGCAGCGAACGAGATACGTTCAATGCATGTATGATACGTAGCTTTAACGATTTCATTTTAGGGTTACCACGATACGATACGTTCAATGCATGTTAAAAGTTTTTATAGCAGATAGGATTGTTTGCTGAAAAAGCTTTCTATTAAGTTGCAGTCCATATAGGTAGCCTTAGAATTTACCTTGTTTTTTTACTTTACATTTTACTGTGCAATACAGTATTGTAATTAATAAATACATACAGTATATAGTTTATACAGTACGGTACTGTAAATTGCTCTGTTTTGCTAAATTATCACCATTCTTTAAGACTCCTGGGTAGGCTAAGGCCATCATCGACTTACGATATTTTTGACTTGCGATGGGGTCGTCGTAACGCATCTCCATCGTAAGTAGAGGACTACCTGTATATTTTTCGCCCAGGCAACGCCGGGTACTTCCCGCTAGTGTATTGTTTGTTATTTCGCCAGGTAAGGCCCACTGAGCTACCTAGCTCTTTTTCAGGGAGTGACTTGGCCCGCAAATGATAGCTCAACAAAGTGGCTTATCATGTTGAAATGTATAGCAGCCAAAATACCCTAAATACTCGTGAAGTTAATTAAAAATGTAGAGGGAAAAACCGGAGGACCTGGAGAAAAATCCAATCGACCACGGGGAGAGAGACGCACCTACTCTAAATAAACAGCAGGCATCAGGGTAGAGATCGAACCCACGACCTCCTGCATACCAGGCAAGGTAGTTAACATCTCGCCAACCGTGGCGCCCATGAAGAAGGACCATTGCCTGAAACATTGCCTATTATATATTTTTGGCGAGTGACATTTAAATCATCAGTCCTTTCTCCCCCTCCTTTGACCAACCTCCACTAACCGACGGCGGTGAAGTATGGTCACACAACCCATACGACTCGCACATTGTGGGGAGGCCTTCATCCAGCAGCGTACTGACAAAGAGCTGTACATTACTATCATGAGCTTAAGGAATCAATATTCATCGCCGAGTTGAGTCACCTAATCTGTGCCATCTGCAGCTCGGCATTATTCCTAGAGTAGGGGCTAACGGGGTTTTTTTTTTGGGTAGATGTCAAAATCCAGGCACCTGCCATTTGTGGCAGAGCTCCCACGTCACCGTCAAAAGGATTTCGTTCAAATCCTGGTCCGTGATTGACTCAGCCCATCAGCTCTTCAGGGTCGATTAAAGTGCATGAACACTTCCAGCAGCCTTTCACGCCAAGCCCGCTTCGTTTGGTTAATTGTCCCTGCGTGCACCTCTGTTTCTCTGCACACTTATAAGCATAACTTGGATTGTTGTTTGTGTGATCCATACCAGGTAAATGCACACCGAGTGGTTTTGAATTGTAACGATGCGCTGCATCGCCGATATTAAATTTCTACTTCCCACTGGTTCCGAAACTGCCATAAGAGTTGCTGTTGGTGGTGATCACTTTTTTAGTCACTATGCCCCCTCCTACGCAGGCAACTCCGTGTGGTCCCCCCTGCTCTTTGATTTCAAGTCTCTACTCGAGACCTTCCCCTTCAACCGCCGTACCTTCGGACCCCCTTAATTACTTCATTTCTGTGAGTGGGTGAGTGGGTGAGGTGGGTGAGTGACTGATTAGGTGGGTGAATGAGTAGGTGAGTGAACGATTGAGTGGGTGGGTGAGTGAGTGGGTAAATGATTGGGTGAGCGCATGAGTGAGTGTCTGGGTGAGTTGCTTACTTTTTCACCTGCTCGCTCCCCCATTGCCTCCCGCCCTTCCTCTATTTCCACACTCCCGAGACGTTTATGTTTTGGCGCTTCACAAATGTAGGTTGTATCTTTCAGGAAGAAGTCGGGTGAAGCGGATATGAACGAGGTGATGGCTGCGATGGTGCTCAGCAGTCTGTCGACCAGCCCTCTCGTGCGGAGCCCTCCCGGCCTCTCTGGGCCTCCTGGCCTTTCCGGTATGATGGCCGCGGTGCCAGTTGGTCACCAGCAAACATCATCACCATCATCGCCATCACCATTTTTGCACCTCCGATTAGCACTTCCAGTTGGCTACGTACGATGCGTTCGTACATACGTCGCCCTCATCAATGTCGTCATCACCATACTTCACCTTTCCCCCTTACCCCCCCCATCTCTCGGTTCTCCAGCAGACGCCCAGTCGTGGCACAATGCGGCTGTGTCGGCGGGCATGGCCGCCGTCTGCGGCGCCGACCTCGCCGCCAGCTTCGGAAGCAGCAGCGGCATCTGGAGCTGGGATCTCCCCAGCGATCGGTCCAACCCCTCCACGCCCTCGCCCCCCCTTCCCGGGGACCCCATCCCGCTAAGTGGCGCCCCCCTCGGCAACGCAGTCACCTTTGCCGCCGCTGCTCCTCCGCAGAGCACCGCTCCGTTCACCGCGGCCGCCGCCGGTGCATTCGCAGCCGCCCCCTTCCCCGTCCGCCACGGCGTCGCCACCGAACTGGCCCGGAAGGACCTGGACTTTTCCCGCGGCGACGTCGGTGTGGAGGGCCGCAAGGAAAATGCCGCCGCTGCAGTTGCCGCCGCCAATGCGGCTGAATTGCAGAGTGGCGCCAACCCAAACCTTGACGCCGCCAACCCTGCCCACAAAAAGAAGCCCTCCGGCAGCGTTGGCGGTGGCATCGGCTGTGGTGGTGGTGGCAGTGGAGTGAAACCGGGCTTCAAGCTCGGCTCTTTGTCCATTCCCACCACCACCGAAGTCCCCGGTCCCTTCGACTTTGACTGCCTATCATCATCTCTGTCGTCCGCTTCTCCACCGTCGCCGCAGTCCCCGCCGGCACCGGCACCACCGGACGGCGTGTGCCTAAAGCGCGCGGCCCTTTCCCACGTCTACTCGTCGCAGCTGGCGCAGCTGATGGTGCAGCCGGAGGGCGGCGGAGGCGGGCGCGGGCACGGCGCCGCTATCGGCGAGGCTGCTCGTCCCGGTCGCCATGAAGGCGTCGCGGTGGGGGGGAACTGCGTCGGCAAACTGGCGCAGGAGGCCAACCGCGGCGGTACAACGCCGCCCGCTCCCGTGAGCGCGCACCACCCGGCCCTCCCGTCCTCGAAGCCCATGAGCGTCCCCGCGAGACGCGGGGTGGCGCGGGGACCGGCTCCTGATGGGCCCGACGGAGCCGGGGCCGCCGGTGCCGCCGTGGCGTTTTCGGACGACGGGCACGACGGACACGCGGCTCAGAGCGAGCTGCTGTTCGAGGAGCCGTCGCCGCGCAAGCGCAAGGTACAGCGGTGCGGAGCAAAGCGCCCCTCATCTCGGGGTGGTGAGGGGCGGAGGCGAGGGGGGGGCGTTACAAAGTTGATTTCTGTCTTAGCTGCGAAACAATTGGACAGCCCTGGGGTGACGCGGTGGCAAGATGTTAACTACCTCGCCCAGCATACAGGAGGGTGTGGGTTCGATCCCGATCCTGATGCCTGCTGTTATATTTGGAGTTTGTGTGTGTCTCTCTCCCCATGGTCGCGTGGATTTTTCTCTGGGTCTTCCGGATTTTCCCTCCACATTTAGAAACATGCCTTTAAAGTATTTGGCTGCTATAAATGTCCACGTGATAATCCACTTCGTTGAGCTATCATTTGCGGCAAGGTTGCTTCTGAAAAAGAGATATATAGCTCAGTGGGCCTTACCTGGAATAGTATTAGTTATAATCCAACCCATGCCTTTTATTGAGATTTGTGTTCAAGTAATTTGGTGTTGATTATTTACCGAGCGACTTTCTGGATGTTTTTCTACATTTTCTGACTTGCTGGAATATACCCTGCTGATGATGCTTGACGCCATTTCCAACGAAAAGTCATTTACCCGATTTTGGTTATGAAAATTGTCCCTCAGTTTACCCGCGAACCGGAACGATAATAAATTGGCGCGTTTAAAAAAAAAGACTCTTACACAGGTAACATTCATTTGTTTGGCTGGTGGATGGTCTTAACGACACGAATTTGGTCAAATCCTTATGTGGCCTAACCCAAAAAAGGTGCTTGATAGACTTCGGCTCGTTCAGAATGCTGCTGCTAGAATGCTTTACGTGAACACCATTTCGTGAGCACATCACAAACCCGTTCTCTTTTCCTCTTGCATTCACTACCAATCAAATATCGAATTGATTATAAGGTCTTGCTATTGACCTACAAGGCTGTCAATGGGTTAGTCCCACATTCCTTAAAGGAACTGATCCACTTCTATACACCAATGAGTTCCTTGAGATCTTCTTATCTCCTTATATAAGTATTCCGAGGTCAAGGCTCCGCTCCTGGGGTGTTCGGGGCTTTTGCCAGTGCAGCTCCAAGACTACAGAACGCGTTTGCCTCGTTATAAGGCAATCGGAATCTTTAGTGCTATTTAAATCTGCCCTGAAAAATCACCTCCTTAAAATGGCCTTTCCCCCATAGTTTTGGTTGGTTGTTTACGCCGGCTCTGTCTTCCTGCTTTCCATACACGGCTCATTGGGATCCTTGAATGAAATGTGCCTTACGAACGTAGATTATTATTACGAGTTGTAGTAAACATTGTGTCTGGCGTCCCACGCCAGGCTGTTGAGGGTTAGCGTGAGGAGAAAAAGACTGGGGGAGAGACGCGGGAGTAGCCAAGCCCATGAAGCATCATACAGTGGGGGGGGGGGTAGTGGGCAGTGACACGGCTAAGCTGTAGCGCTCGACGCTTCATTGTCGGCGTTCGTCGCTTCATTGTCGGCGTGTGTGATTGGAGCCTAGCGGGCCACCCTCGTTAATACCTGTGGGATTATCGGACCAAAAAAAAGATATGCCGTCTCCTTGACAGCAGACGAAACAAAATTCCACAAAGACACGCGAGAGAGAGTAGTAGTAGTAGGCCACGTGTGCCGGTGTCACGGGCCACATTTGCACATTTTAAATATTACTCCTAAATTACTGGATTGGGTAAAAGCAACATCGCCCCCTACTGCGAAATGACTGTAGACCATACGTGTCTGTGAAACATAGCAGCGTCGTGACAGCCTTGCGCTCTAATAAAATGTGTATGTTGAACTTCTTTCGTACGTAGCCAACCATGCTAATCGGAGGTGCGGGGGGAAAGACAACAAACTAAACACAAGCACAGTTCTAAAGATATTAGTTCGTCAATCTAGATGATTTAGAAGTGCACAGCTCCAGTGGCTTCCTAATATTGGAAGGAAGAGTGTTCCAGATGGCCGCAGAAAAGCGTGCATATTGAACGTACAGGCGCTCCTTGACATACGCAATAGGTGAGTTCCTTGAAAAGCGCGCGTATCCCAAGATTGCGTATGTCAAAATAAATGTTCCCATAAGAAATTATTGTAAAGGGAGGCGGGTTAGAGGATTTCACTTGCAGATATAATCGCCTCAATTATCCTACCCTATATCAATACATTACATGTACACACAATATAATACTTTTAATTAGAAATAAAATCATGTAAACTCCAATATAATTCCCATAAAATAAAAACATAAATAAATAAATACAGAATTACTTAATGTAACTACGCCGCAGCCGCGTTGTGGAGAGGATGCTGTACAGTAAAGCACACGAGTTATAGTACCGCACTGGCTACTGGCAACACCATTGGGTCGCGGTGCCAGGCCAGGAGTGGCGCGTACGTCTCATTGCGGGATGACATCATTCCGGAAATTGTCTCGCGCATGACGATAAAAGGTCTGAATACAAAGCGTACGTTATTCCAAAATGGCGTACCACAAAAGCGTGTAAACCGAGGATTGCCTGTACCGATGTTTTCAAAATGGGGGATGTTGGCTTTTGTGTCGCCAGAACTCAATGAAGGTGATGTTCAAGTGCATGTGGCCAAACTGTGAAAAGGTCCTGAGCACCTCGTCTGGGATACAACGACACATCCGCACCATCCACTTGGGGTGAGTGAGCGAGCGAGCGAGCGAATGAGCGAGCGGGGGAGATGGGGGAGAGAGGAAGGGATTTCTGAAGCGAGTGAGCGAACGATCAATTGAGTGAGCTAGCGAGTGAGTTCGCGAGTGAGTGAGTTGGCGAGCGAGTGAATAAGTGCATAAACCTGCTTTTGCAGGGCTTACGGAAGGGGACAGGGACACACGGGACATTAGTCGTGTTTGCATGGTCGATCGTGCGCGCGCACACTTTATACATGCTTTGTCGCTACACCGTACGTACCCGTCATCCCTGCTGTGTCCGCACACATACGCGCACACAGCCGTAACGGTGACTCGGATCTCAGCGACGGTGAGGAGGACTTCTACTACACGGAGGTGGAGGTGAGCGTGGAGTCCGTGACCGACGGCCTCAGCAGCCTGTCGGCCGTGTCGCCGACCGTGTGCCACCTGCCCTCGGCGGTGGCGCCACCTCACCCACACCACCACAGCAACAACAACCACCACAACAACAACCACCCGCACCACCTGCAGCAACTGCAGCAGCAGCAGCAGCATCAGCAGCAGCAGCTGCAGCACCGCGGAGATGGCCGTGGCGTCCTGCCGCTGAGCCATTCGGCGCCAACAGCAGCCGCATTCTGGCACGTGCGTGCCGATCACGCGTACCAGGTGTGTGGCGAGCTGTGGGTGTCAGCTGTGTGTGTGTCTGTGTGGGTGCGTGTCTATGTGTGACGAGCTGCGTGTGTGTGTGTCTGTCTGTGTGGGTGTCTGTGTGTGTGCGTGTCTGCGTGTGGCGAGCTGTGTGTCTGGGGAGCACTAGTATAGTGATTAGCGGGCTGCGCTGAGAACCTGGCGACCCGAGTTCGATACCCGCTCACGACCAACACCAGTGACGATTGTCTGAACCGGTCCTGGGCCTCCCCTTGGTAGACTCAGCCTCCTATGCGTACCTGGTGCGGTGTGTAAACATCGCTACTGGGGAGACAAAGGCGGTCGGGCGTAGTGCTTGGCCACACACCCACCCCCTCGTATGCCATGTCGGCCTTCATAGGTGCTCGCTAACGGCACTTGCCCCAACAGTCTGGTAAGGCTTATATGGGGGATCTTTGTCTTTATATGTATGTACCTATGTTGAACTTCTTTCGCACCATGCATAGCCAACCGTGCTAATCGGAGGTGCGGGGGTAGGACAACAATCGACACCCACTTATGTGGGATGTTTGGGTGGGGAGTGGTAGCGCAATGGCTAGCTCACTGCGGCTACGAATCCATAACCCTTGGTTCGATTCTCGCTCATGGCCATCGCCGGTGACGAATATCTTAACCGATCCCGGCTCTCCCCAAGGTCGACTCGGCCTTAAATTAGGACCAGGTGCAATGTTTAAACATCAGCGGTGGGGAGACAAAGACGGATGGGTGTGGGGCTGTGCACGCCACTCCTTTGCGCACCGCTAGAGCTATGCACTTTAAAATCTAAATTGAAAAGATTTTTTTTAGAACTGCTTTCTGTGTTTAACTTGTTGTCCTTCCCCCACACCTCCGATTAGCGCGGTTGGCTACGCACGGTCCGAAAGTTTAACACGTACGTACATATCGGCCTTAATAGGTGTCAATTAACAGCACTTAGCCCAACGGTCTGTGCCGGCTACACGGGGAAACTTTTTTCGTGATGCAGTGGTCTGGCTCACCACTGGGTGGTGTACGTGAGTTCCATGTTTTGCCTTTGTCGCATTTTTAAACTGAACTCATAATCTCACTTTACGTCTCACCTCATTTAACCATCTCTCTCACCCGACCTCTCATCTCACTTGACCCCGAATCTCATTTGTGTATTCCCCTGGTCTCTCCCGTACGTTCCTGACCTGTGACCCCTGATCCCTCAGGCAACGCCCCCCTTGTCGGTCCCAGTGGGCGAATCTGGTCGCGGTGTCGGCATGAGTCTCGGCAGCGTCTCCTGGCAGAGTCCTCCCTTCAGCTCACCCGTACAGGTACGGCTCTCTTCTCCTACCACACGTGGTGGTAGTTTGCGTTGCTGCAGAACACCGCGTTGTATGGAAAATTCCTGTTATAATACATAATATAGGGTGTCAAGCACTGTTCCGCGATAACGCGTGGGATGTGTAACGCAGGCTGATTAAAGACTGGCGCCTGGGTAGCGTCTAGAAGCATCCAGTAGCATCCTGATGCCTTGTGCGATGCTACCGTACGACCGCTTATTCCTACTCGCTGCGACCTAGTTCCGTTCATTCAACAGCGTTATATCCATTATGAGACCTCCTTTGCCAGCAACAAGATATAGGAATAGGTTTTACCCTTTTGACTGGCGCAAAAACTGACACCTTTATTCAAGGCATCATGTTTGCAATAACCACAACACAAGCAGTCAAAATGCAAACAAAAAAGAAAAGACAACTCTGATAATATTGGCACTGTTCTTGAATTTGATTGGTCCACACCTGAGACGGCTTTTCTTAGAGCCTAGTCTCCATTGGTGTTGGACCAGAAGACGCCACAAGGCGTACAACTCAAAAACAGCGCACTATCAGAGTATTGAGGGCTCGGGGTGAGCATTTACATTATGAGACCTCCTTTGCCAGTAAATGCTCACCCCGAGCCCTCAATACTCTGATAGTGCACTGTTTTTGAGTTGTACGCCTTTTGGCGTCTTCTGATCCAACACCAATGGAGACTAGGCTCTAAGAAAAGCCGTCTCAGGTGTGGACCAATCAAATTCAAGAACAGTGCCAATATTATTATCAGAGTTGTCTTTTCTTTTTTGTTTGCATTTTGACTGCTTGTGTTGTGGTTATTGCAAACATGATGCCTTGAATAAAGGTGTCAATTTTTGTGCCAGTTAAAAGGGTAAAACCTATTCCTATAGCGTTATATCCAATTCGCATCCTCGTAATAAAAAATGCGTTCCCTAATGCATTCAACGCGCTGCGTCCAATTCGCGTTATGAAGACAACATGCGGCGTTAGAGGAGAACGTGGACTGTGCTCTGAGAACTCGGCGCCACCAGCTCATACAATGTTTTCCGCCTCGCCCCCCCCCCCCCCCTCATTGGTGTCCTCAAAGGAAAAAAATATCATTCAAATCGTTGAGTACGCTTTGGTGTAGTGAGCCATCATTTGTTTACAGCGCGAGTTAATCGTCGCCGCCTGCGGTAGTTTCAGAGCAGGGGTTGATGTCGCTGTTGGGTGTAATTCCAAACAGTAATTTTGCGGGTCAGTTTTACGGTTTTTCCCCTTCACATTTAGGATCGACATCATGCGTTTAGAGTACTTGCCTGCTACAAATGTCCACATGATGATAGGCCACTTCGATGAGCTATCATTTGTGCTAGCCAGGTCGCTTCTTAAAAAAAATCTGTATAGCTCAGTGAGCCTTACCTGGTACGTAAAAAAATGTTTAGTTTTAGTTAACTTCGACTTTGTCCAATTTGGACCATGGCGCCCAGCACATAATGACCATCGTTGTTTCAAAATGACGTTGGGGGATCTTTTGAACGTCCACCAAAGTGCATGGCGCGCATTTAACGGTTAATTCGCCAGCAGCAGTAACCAGCCTCACTGGGTCTAAAGACTTATTTTTAAAGGAGGCTCATGCTAAGTTTTTTTTTGCAGTTGCCGTGCTTAATTCTCAGCGAGCAATTTGCTGGTAACTTTTCAGCATTGGGGACACTTGGCCAATACCAGTTACAATGTATGTTTTTTTATGAACTGGGAAGAAACCGGAGAAACCTGGAGGAAACCCATGCAGAACAAAGGTAGAGAGAATATAAAACTCCACACACACACACAGGGCGCGTGAGTCAGGAATCCAACCCAGAGACTTCTTGCTGCGAGGTGCAAGTTGCTACCACTGTGCTGCCACCCCCCTGCCCATGTTGTTGTTGTTGTTGTCATGTTCCGTGTTTATCTCCACGGTATCTGCATGGCATTTCCGGTGCTGTTTGGGGATGCAGGTATCGCCGACGCGCCCGCGCGTGGCTACGGTTGCCGAGCACCGCCTGCAACATCACCACCACCACCACCACGCGCACCACCCCCATCACCCACATCACCCACATCACCCACATCACCCACATCACGCCGCCTCGCCCAAGGCCCACGTTCTACTCTCCTGCTCGCCCAAGTCTGGGCCTGGTGTCAGGTGCGTTCCCCCTTGTGGCTCTGGTTTCAAGTTGATTTTGTGTAACTGGGTGAGCGAGAGCTCTGAGAGACCAGAGATGAATCTCAATTGCAAGAGTGACCTGTGGGGGTCAGTGGGTGAGTGTGTAAATTAATAAGTGGGTATGGAGTGGGTGGGTGATTGATTGATGGAGTGGGAGAGAGTGGATATGTAAGTCAAGTCAAGTTAATCCTGTGTAATGAGGTGAGCACTCAAGAGACCAGGGATAGTCTCATTTGTCGAAAAATTCTGAAAGCAATCGCGTAACATCTTGAGTACAACATAAAAGCAAATAGAAATCCTGACAAAAATAATCAAATGGAGACCAGTGCAAACACAGATGAAGGTACATACCCAGTAACAGAAGTTGGCTTTTAACAAATATTCTTCGTTAAAAAAAATACATTCCGGTAAACACAAAAATAGATTTCCGGTTATTATTGCACTCGTGTGTTAACAGATATAGATATGTATCAGACATCCATAACTCCACTCGGCCAAGCGGGTGAGCTGGCGGGTGCTGTGCTACAATAAAAGCGGACTGCGACGGAATCACCGATCTTGCTGATATTAGCCAATCAAATAAAGGGAGTGTCGCACCACGACTCGATCCAATTGTTGATTGCCAATGAATCAACATTTTCAAGAAGGCCGCCCTATCAACTTTGAGTTACTGCCGGATCGGCTGAGCTGAATCGATACGACGATTAACCTCGATTGACCATCCAAAATGACCATATATGGGCAAAGACAACACCCCTTCGGCCAACACCACGCCCTACTTCCATATACTTAGAAACGAGTTAGGTTCCAGAGGTCTGTTTGTAAGTCAATTTGTTCGTAATTCCCACTCTACTCTTGTTGATTACAAACACGTTGTACGGCATGTACACTATACATGGGGAATGGCTTTAAAAGTTATAGAATCTCCTGTAGATTTAAATGCACACTTGGTTCTTCAGGTTCTTCAGATGTAGATGCCACCACCGCCGTCTATTGCATGGCGGTCGAACTCACGACGCTCGGTCCGAGCAGGCAACTGGACATACGGACAGGGTTTTGTTCGTAGCTCTGAAAGTTCGGAAGTAGAGTCCCTGTATGGGCAAATCTCTGATCGTTGATTTCGTCGGGTGTCCGATTACATCGTATTACAGCACCGTGGTGGCGAGATTTTAACGACCTCGCCTTGTATACAGGAGGCCTTGGGTTTGATCCCAACCCTGACGTGACTTTGTTGAGTGATCATTTGTGGGCCAGGTCTCTTCTCAATGAGCCTTGCCTGGTAAAATAGAAAATTGTTCAGTTTTAGTTTATCTGAGTCGAGGTGAGCTTAAGCTGGTGAGGTTCAGCCCCTGCGTGAGTAAAATTGCGAGTCAGTTGTGGTGAGGTGTGGTCAGGCGTGGTGAACCAGGTGCGGTGAGCGACACCCACGTGATTTGTGTGTGGTGAGAAATACCCATGTTAGACAGGTGTGGTGAGGGAGTATTCATGTTACTCCATTCTGGTGAGGTGTGCATCTCAGCTGCACCACTGACGCCTGTGTCCTGTTGCATGCACACTTATATACAAAACCAGGATTCCCCATGCAGCCTTTAAAAAATTGTTGGGGAAACTGCTGTGCGCGAGCACCTACTAAGGCCGGAGGAGGTGGGTGGCCAGCACCGCTCCCGACCTGACCGCTGTTATCTCCCCAGCGTTGATGTTTACTTACCACACGAGGTGCTCATTTAAGGTTGACTCATCCGAGCAGAGAAGAGACGGGCCCAGGACTAGTCAGATATTCGTCACCAACGTTTGACTTGCGACCGGGAATTGAACCGGGGTCACCAGGTTTTTATTGCAGCTCGCCGATCACTGTGCCACCGTTAACCACTGCGCTACTGCACGCGCCTACACATGCACGCATACACACACACACGCATACGTACGCACACTTACATGCACGCATGCACATATTCATACACGCATGCATATATTAATACACGCGTGCACGCATGCATATACGCACACGCAGGAAGATCCGCGGGGAGGGGAAGAAGTGTCGCAAGGTGTACGGCATGGAAAACAAGGACATGTGGTGCACTGCCTGCCGTTGGAAGAAAGCCTGCCAGCGCTTCCTCGACTGAAATCTCACCTCCACAGCCCAGCCTAGCGCAGCCCGGCCCAGCCTAGCCTAGCCTAGCCCAGCCTAGCACCATCTGTCTCTTCGTCCCCACTTCTACAGAGATTCCCTGACCCCCCCCCCCCACCGTCTGCTATGGTGGTTTGGCCCATCACCCGTCAAGTGACTGGGGTCCCATCTCTGTGAATCGTCTGGAACTTCCGAATCGTCCTTCGTCAGTTTGCTCCGTCGTTTGGTGATGGAGGTGGTTGTTGGTGATGGTGGTGGTGATAGTGGTCAAGACACGGGCACGGTTTTTCCGCAAAGATGTTGGGTGAAGAGGGAAGGTATTAAGATCCGGCTGCGTGAGTGAAGTGGGGGTCCACACAGCTCGCGAGGACGAAGGTTGACATCAGGGGGGGGGGGGGCACCTTCATTAACTCTGCGTGAATCTCGATGGTGGAAACCCTCCCAACGATGCAAACCGTCGGGAACGATCCACGCTCAATTTATTTTTTTCCCCCTTTTTATCTGCGACCGGCAGAATCGTAGAGGAACGGATGTGTCCCACGTGGGTAATTTGGAGCTGCGGAGCGTGGTTTTTTCTGCCACGGTGGAAGGTGGCCCTCTGGCTCGTGTACACCTCGCACGAGCCGCCTGCGGTGGCATGAAAACCACTTGGAGGGATGGGGGGTGGGAGACATCGAATTTTGCAGATTGCCACGTGATAATGGGAGTTTCCATGTTCCTTATTCCAGCCTATGACTCGGACTAGTTCTTGATGAAGATTCAAAAATAATCGGCAAGATCCTTGCGCGACATTGACGGTGAGGGAGCAAATTTCTGTTTGAACAAAAAAAAAAATACGAACCCCGAGTTTTATTTCGGAAACTGCAACGTCGCACGCTTAGCGCTGTTTTAGACGCGAGAGGAAGTCGCAATTTGTGCAGGCAAACAAATGCGACCCAAAGCATTGCGCGACCACTCTCTCCGTTTTACCTTCCATACAGAGAAGTGTACGCATTCAGAACACGATAAAAATATGATAAACACTCTGTGGGATAAGTATTATAGGACGTTACGATCACAATACAACTCTGATTTATAAAGTAAGCTCTGCGATTCATATTCCTGCAGCTGACTAGGTAGGAACAGCCTCAGAACACGAAGACCCCTGTTGGTGGGGGAAGGCTTCCATTTGTACTCGTGACAGAACAAATATTATCACATGAGACTTGTGCTGTACCCTTCAAACTTGTAATCAAGAGTTCAGCTCACTCCAGAAGTCGTTAGAGCCCTAAACTGTTTTGAATCCGATCGTAGCAGCTTGTCCTTAATACGGCCAAAATCTTCCCTCTCTAGAGAGCATTATTTGACTCGCTTTTAAGACTTTTAATGATCCATTCATAAGAAAGTAAAGCCTGCTCCAGTGCACACAACTGCTCCTTTCCTCACTGAAATTAGACAACGGGAAAGCATTGGACTAGGTAGGAAATAATTTTTTTTATTGGCGCGGTTATTCAAATTCTCACGAACTGAAATGGGAGAAAAAAAATCTACACTTTTTTTTCGTTTTTTTAAACATGGAACATTGACACAAACGTTACGTGCAGAGTGACCAAAATGCACGTTGAAAGGGAAGTCTGACAAGGTGGAACAGTATTAGCACAGGTTTTGGCACAAACAAAAATAGCTGCCGGAGATGAAGATCCAGCGATCAAGACGTCATCGTGGCCAAAGCCGTCGATAGCCGCCGCCGCCACCACCACCACCTTTGCCAACACGCCTCACTACCAACAACCCTTTCACCCTGTCATAGATAGGTCCGCTTGCTGCGCAGGAGAGACGCGCAACCTCGATCTCTCAGATATGCCCGAACCAGTATCCCCCACTATCTGCTCTTGCGGTCTTCTCCTGGATCGCCGGACTTTGCGGAGACCACTTCCCAATTTTCCCCGACAAAGCTTGTCAATTCAATCAAGAGGTTGTCTCGGTACGGCTCAATTAGCACCATGGGGCCATGGCAGTGAACCCTGATGTGGGCCCTAGGCGCCTCCCCCTCATCACGACCATGCCCCCCACCACCTCTCGGCCTCCCAGAGTCCCTGGGGCCCTACTGCAAAATTTCCTCGGTGCGGTGACGTAACAACGAATACCGGCCCTTCACTGCAGTCGCCTGCATCTTCTGTCCATGCCGCTACGTCTGTAGAACCAGCAGCTAAATAATTTAGAGATGTGTAACTTTCACGGTTTACGTTCCACTCTCTCGGAGAGAGGGAGAGAGAGATGGAATGATTCTGAGTCGCGGGGATATTTACACAAAAGCAGCAGGGAAAGAGGCAGCCAACAAAGAAACCGGCGCCAACAATCGTCCCAAGCTCTGTATTGCTATATACTGGGACGATTGGCAAAATTCCATTCGTGAGTGCGCTTAAAGGGCACCACCGGCTGCTCGGGAAAACTTCACAACCAAATCTCGGCAGTTTGGGGGGAGTGGGAGCTTGGGACACTGGAGTCGTAGGGATATAATTTGGGTTTTTATTTGTGTCAAGACTAGAGAGGGGGAGGGGGGAGAAGATCAAACAAAAACTCATGTTAAACGTGGAGAGAAAAAAATCTTCCCCCACCACAAACCCACGAGACAAAAAAATAATTGACTGGAACTGTGCGTTTTGAGGAGTGTGCTGGAGATTGGGGATATTGGCGTGGAGAGTCCAGTCGACGTGGTGACTCAGCAGGGGAAGTGTAGACAGAGCAAAGTAGAATAACTTTGGGGGTGGCAGCGAGCGACGCATTGGTTGCAGCAAGAGCGGGGGCTAAAAGCGTCCCAAGGGGTCACGAAGACCCAGGGGATTGAAGGAGAAGAAGACGATGATGGTGATCCTGTTGATGGGACGTGCGCGATGGGGGGACGTTAATGTGCCGGACGTGGGGTCGCTGGGGTTGCCACCTTTGAGCTACAAAAAGAAACCAGAGACATTTCATGGGAAGAAGAACAACAACAATTTCACCCAATACTGGAAGAGTGGAGAACTACATGTAAACGCATTGTCTCGAGTGGTATCTTATTAACGCAACCGACAAAAGGGCAGGACTTTGTTTATTAACGTCTGTTCCTCGGAGGGAAAGATTTTACAGATTGCCACAGTAACGGCTGGCTACTTTAAAACGAAATGGACAATCCTGGGAAATCTGGGACGGGTCGCAACCCCGTGGAGCCACGAGTTACACAGCTTGCCCGCCGTGGCGTGGGCCTCGAGAGTTGCACCACGTGCTTGCTGTCACGTGTCTCCTCTCACACGCCGTGAGTTTTACTCTCTCTGCCAATCTCCTTTTTATGCTCCTTCGATGTTGTGCTCTACTCTTCTCCCGGGCCCTCAAGGCTTCGTGATGGATTTGGGGCTAAGGTTTGAGAGGTGCTTTAAGAACAAACGACACGCTGCACTTAAATAAAAAATAATAGGGCAACTCATTTGTATAAAATACTACAGCGGTTTAAAATTATAAAAAAAAACTGGTTTCAGCGAGACCATTTACATGTTTGGGTACTCGCTTGTTGGTGCACAATAGTGGTGTCTATCGCAGCCGGTAAAATGTTAAGGTAAAAAAAAAGCATACACGTTAACGAGTAAGCATACAGTTACTTTCGTTAGGATGTTTTTTTCGTTATCTATTTACAAAGTGTTGAGTGAGTAGGGTGCTATATTTAATTACTTTTGCTAGCTGCCACACAAGGGCTGAGTTTAGGAGGTTTAAAGCAGGGCACCCACCGCCATCCACTTTTTTGCTGGGGAGGAGATGATGATGATGATGATTGTTGAGACGTGAATGTCCGGAGACGTGGCCAGTAAACTTTACCCGTGCAATGAGAGCAAGTCGCGGGAGAATGGTTGGTGGTCGCTACTTTTGCGCATTGAGCAAGGGCCGGATTTATGGTGGAGGGATGAACGGGCACAAATTAACCAGGGGCTCTTAAGCAGCGTATAAATATAATGATAAATAAACTCACAAACAGCGAGTATTCTTCCGCCCCCCACCCCACCCCAGTCTCTGCCAATCTCTTTGCTCCAATCGGATGCGGTTTCCTTAGATAATGGGGGTACCTTCCACCCTTGACAGCCTTGTGGGGGGGGGGGGGGGCAAGGCTTTGTGATATCGTCCTCTTGATACGACTGATTATAGGGAACGCCGCCCCGTGGTGCGTATCGGTTGGCATGCTGGATTTGCAATCCAGAGGTCGCCGGTTATGTTAAATCTCCCGGCCACGGAATTGGAAGCAGTGCGGATTTTTTTTTTAAATATAAAAATGTGCTCTCTCCCGCCGCACACCCCCACACCATCCTCATAAAACGGGTACATCACAAGTTAGTCGGTCGGCAGGTCGTGAGCGGTGGGAGTAAAGTGTGGGTGTACTACCTCTTCGGAGAGAGACGTGTATGGCCGGCGTGGAAGAGTCGGCCAAAATTCCCCACTGAGCAAGTTGGTTCCCGAACCCTTTTTCTGGACACGTTGGGTGGCAGTGTCAACAACTCCCAAAAAAATTCGCGGGACCGCCATGCGGTAAACAACAGCAAAAAAAATCATCTGGTGGTGGGAAAATGTTTTTGTATCTGAAACGGGTCGCCCTGAACCACTTGCCCCCCACGCGGCCTTGTGGCTTGTGGGCCGTCTCGAACGGACTCGAGAGCTCCCTCTAGTGAAGGCATTTCGGTCAGCATTGGCGCGAGCAGGCAAAGTGCAGGGCTATCGCACCGTGACGAACAACTTTTATAAAATGCCCACCCCGATTGTCGTTTCACTGGGTCGTGGTCACATAATTGGCAAGTGTTTGTCCGTGGTACGCTTCCACCACCCGACGTAGCCAAACTAATCGATGCGTCACGCGTGCAAGCGTTTTAACGCGTAAATTCTTGTTGTTTCCGTCTTCCCCCGGTGAGTTGAAGCATTGTCACAACCAGTGTCGGCGATTGGATACGCGACGTTTCATTCTGACTTGCTGGTTACCATGCCCTGAAGATGCGTGACGCAAGTGTCGGGGGCTAACGTCCGTTTATCTACTTTCAAAACTTGCCCATAATAAAGGTTTTTGGGGTTGGATTGCATAAATATAAATGCGTCATACCCGCCACCGCCCGACACAGCCAATTAGCTAAGTTTTCCACGTAAACAAAACACGCCAAATAGTTGCTCGTTCAGCACTAACCGATTGTGTGTTTAAGAGTAAACCCACACCGGTGTGCTGAACTAGTAACTAATTGGCACCTTTTGTTTACGTGACAAACCCTACTAATTGGCCGTGTCGGGTGGTGGCGGGTTTAACGACACATTTATATGTATACACTCTAACACCCAAAAAGCCTCTTGTGGATAATATTGGTCGCGAAAGCCTGCGTGTTTAACTTCCCAAACTTGTTTGTGACAATTGTTCCTAAACTCCCCGGTGTGAGTTTAGCTGAAGCAGCGATCGACACTTTGTTGAACACTTTGTAACAAGTATCAACTTGTTTGGCTGTGTCGGGGGGCCAGATCATTGCGTGGCCTAACCCGAAATACCAATTGCAAATCGTAACATTGGCTACGAAAAGCTAGGTCTGATCATTTGGTCGTGCTATATGGTGGGCGCCATGGTGGCGAGATGTTAACTACCTCTCCTGGTACAAAGGAGGGTCGTGGGTTCGATCCCGCACCCTGACGCCTGCTGTAAATGTGGAGGTTGCATATTCACTGCCCTTGGTCGCGTGGATTTTTCTCCCAGTCTTCTGGTTTTTCCCCTCCACATTTAGAAATGACATCGCGCGTTCAGATTATTTGACTGCTATAACTTCCACGCGATGATGATGATTTCAGCCACTTTGGTTGAGCAATCATTTCTGATAGCCAGGCCGCTTCTGAACAAAAAGCTACATAGCTCAGTGGGGAGTCTTACCCGGCAAAATAAACGATATTTTATATCGTTGATGTTAAGAGGACGTCATCCGACATCGCCTTCTGGGTCTATTGGGGCATTTGCTCACACAACACCACGGATCTCTCTTGGGAAAATAGCCAGGAAACTAG
Organism: Petromyzon marinus; assembly: GCF_048934315.1. Taxonomy (NCBI): domain Eukaryota; kingdom Metazoa; phylum Chordata; class Hyperoartia; order Petromyzontiformes; family Petromyzontidae; genus Petromyzon; species Petromyzon marinus. Next base: position 11,646,935 of record NC_133709.1, read on the forward strand.
GGGTGGGGGGGGGGGGCTGTGGTGGTGGGGGGGGGGGCAGAGATCCCTAAATCCGGCCCTGCCAAGCGAGTGACTGGCAGAACGGCGACGCCACTTCCGCGACACGATGCCAAATATTTCACAGCGGGGAAGTCCAACTCTCTCGGTTCGCAGACTCAGGAGCGGGGGGAAGGGTTAAACAAAAGTGGCATTTTGTGGTGTAACGACAGGAGCTGACTTTGTTTTTTTCGTGTTTGAAAAGGATGAAAAGTTGAAAGTTTAAACGGTGAACATTTTGTCGCGAGCGAGGCCCAGCAAGCGGCTGAAACGTCGAGGTGCTTTTCCAATGTCGAGTTGCGTCGTAAACACGGCGTGGTTAATACAACAAAAGTAAAATTGTGAAATAATTACTACAATAGTAAAAAAAAATCGTTCATACAACCGCGCAGGGTTTATTTTTTTTCACGGTTGTGCCGATGTTTTTTTTTTTGCGGGGATGTACGGCCCGCCCGTTTCGGTCCGGCGTCTTGTCCCGACGTTTCGCTCCCACGTCCTTCATGGGGGGGGGGGGGGGTTCTGGGGAGGTTCGTCCGCAAACTGAATTTTTTAGTTGCTGCTGCTCTTGAACAAGGCTCCCAAAGCACGTGGAGGCGAAAAGTCGGGCTTCGTGCCGAAACGGGCCCAAAGGCCCCTCAACAAAAGCGCGTCGGGAGAGAGAGATCGCAGCTAACTGGACTTCAAACTTCACGCCCACGTGCGAACGTCATCCTCGCCGCGCAAACGTTCAGCCGTTGTAACTTCACCTTTTTATCCCCACAAGTCGCTTGTTGGAGAGTTGGTTCTCAATCGAGCCTCTCGCTCGCTCGTTCACTCTGTTGGCTCTGCTATGAATGTTCATCGTTGCGGCGATAATAATGGTGGTGAGTGTTATTTTTTTTTAAAGGGTTCCCGGTGGTGGCAGTAGAGTTTGTGAGTCGATTGACGGGTGGGAGGGGCCGGTGGGGGTGATGGTATCCCCCACCCACATCACCTGTCCACTGCCAAACCATCACAGGGGACCCACCCACCCCGTATGTGACACGTGGAAACATGCAACGAACGTGTATGGCAGCACCACCGCTCCCCCCCCCCCACTGGCTCCCCTTTACAGACGCAGGCGTTGTCCATGGTGGTGAGGTGGTGGGGGGGGGATTCCTTCGACCGTGTGTACTCCAGCACGTGGTACACAACTACACTGTGGATAGTTTAATGGGTGTCTTGTAAAGAAAAACTGCGGAAAAATTCGATAACCCACAAAAGTTAATTGTAAAGTTAGCATTGAGATGGGTTTAAGTGGGTGGCGAAGGGGGGTAAGTATTGATCACGTTGGAGTCATCTGTCGGGGGGGGGGGGGGTGTGGAGATTATTCAATTAATATTGACATGGTTTTTCAATAGGTGGTCAATCGTTTCAGTGAAACCAGGTGGGGTAGGTTATTAATAACTAAAGTAGCGTGAAACACACAAAAGCACGAGTTTCGAGAAATTGGGCACACCGGGTCACTCGCCAACGAGAACTCTGCCGCTCTCAACCTGGTTAAACAAATTCAGCGTGACACTTGGATCGTCTTCACGAGAGTTTCCGTGTCCCGAGCCTCACGCGCTGCGCTACACGGGAGAGGCGGCGGGCTACGGACAGAGGTACTGCTTCGTTTAACAAAAACAAAAATCAACGCTGGGTTGCCGGGGTGCGTCAGTGACGAGCCGGTGTTGTCGAAAAAGATACTTGCGGGTTATCGAGTTTATTGAAACCATACGGGTGGGTTATCGAGTTTTTTCTTTATCTCTATCGCCAGCTAACACCCCCCCCCCCCCCCCTCAATGATTCCCCTCATCAAAAGCGTGGCCTGCCTGAGGAAAATGCTTGTCCGAACGTGTTTGTGATATCGCTTTGATTTGTCACAGGAACGCACTTGAGATGATGGTCGTGAAGTGCACGACTCCCCCGGGGTATTCCAAACTCCAGTACTCGCGTCTTTCCGCGACTATCACCCGACTCCTCCCGTTCGGATACAAATGCAATTCGTTTCGCGCTTCCGGCGCCCGATGATTGTTAAACACGTCCCATGTGACGCGTAATTTGCGCTGCCCTCCGTCGTGTGGAACACGTGCGTGCACACACAAATCACGTGTACACACACACACACTGAACACGTGTACACACAAGATGTATACACACGAGACACGTGTACACGCACACATACATTGAACACGTGTACACACGCACACCGAAAATGTCAACCTTCATTTGAATCGGCTCTGACCGCAGTGCCGCGTGGAACTTGTTTAACAATCATCGGGCACGTGCAGCGCGCGACGAGTTGAATGGGAGGAGTCGTTTGGTAAAGGCGGAAAGACGCAGCGCGTTGGTGATCATGGTTGTGGTGGTGGGCCGCGAGGACTGGAGTTTGGCAAACCGTACGTACGTGCTTACGTAGCGAAAACGATGATTTCTGAGATGTTTATGGGGGGCGTAGGGTGGGTGCCCGTAGTTCATCACGAGTGCTCGGTGCTTTAATCATTCAGCGGCCGCGTCGTTTGCACGGGAGGCCGCGATCAGAAGTGTCGATTGACTTGTCGCGTGGAAAATCAATCCACCCCCCCGTGCTACACGCCCACCGTCCCGTTTGCAAAAACAACAAACGACAAGTGCTTGCGGCGGATTCACTGCCGTCGGCGGTTTGAATTGAATTCAAACAAAACGCATGCGCTTGGATCGATCCTTCAAGTGCAACCCCACACTTGTTCTAAACGATGAGACCCCCCCCCCCCCATTCACAACAGGGGAGGGAAATCCCAGGGCCAGGAGCTTTGCTTTGCGGTGGGCCGCCCTTGCAAAAAAGAGAGAGAGAGATGCCCTCCGTATAGCCCGACGGGCCGTACATTCGCGCGAAAACATTACAAAGTCCTGCGTCTTGACGTGAATATTTAACGACGCGAAAAGCTCCGCTTCTCACAAAACTCGCACGGTGCTGCCTTGCCTGCATGCCCATGCGACCAGCTCCACATTGCCTGTTACAAGACGGTTCTCTGCCTCGTCTCTAGACCACCAAACTCAACGCGCGCTGTTGGTGGTGTAATCATCCACAACAATAATGGAGATGATACAGCCTCATTCGGCTCTCTCTCTTCCAGTTTCTTTTGAAATGCCTTTGGCCCGCCAAATGTATTTTAAATTTCTGGTCGGCCTTCAGTAAGGGGAAGGGTTCCCCCATCCACCCCTGGTTTAAGGTTTATGAAAGTACAAAGTCACAAGTGAATTGTCCCATAAATCACCATTTGAGGCATTGGTGCTCGATCTGTTCAGTCCTGCTGCTAGAGCAAGTGGTGGAAATTCTACTTTCCTTTGACGGGTGGGGCGGAGGGGGAGGTCGAGTTTATCCCTAGGACAAGCATTGTTGACGCCTCCCACAAAGTGGTACGTAATTGATCGACCCCCCCCCCCCCCCCGCGTGATGATGTGCTGAGTCAGCCCTCCAATCTGGAAGTGAACTCGCAACGTGCTGGTTGTGAGCCGCTCGCTCTACCGTTGAGCGACCTGGCCGGCAATGTTTATATGGCTCACCCATTAACCCCCCCCCCCCCCCCCCCATCTAATCAAATCTGATTAGCCGAACCAGTATTTTTCAGAGAGTGGGGTTTTCATTACAGCGAGTAATGGCCTCTGTGGTTCAACATTGGTTTAACTTTGGAAGCGCTCAAAGGAACCAAAGGCCTCCTGAACGTTGGGCTGCGTTTTGAGTGATTTGCTCAAGCGGCGCAGCCCTCCCACTGATGAGACTCAGGAGGTCGAAACCAGTCCGCAGTGCTTTGACTAAGCTGCGTTTGTCGTTACACTTAAGACGCGCGGTGTTGTTTTACATGATATTGTTTTAAACCGATAACTGGACTCTCTTGTGAGCGTCGTTTCAGTATTGCCAGCTTACGGATTTAACTTTTCAAAATGCAGTATCCGTCATTCCATTGCAAAATGCGCGTGTTTCGGTAACTTTAACGTAATAAACTAAACAAGACAGATGCAATGCAACATTGGGCACGATTCGCATACATCTCGCTGCCGTTGAGAATCTCCAATGGTCGCGCGACCGTGGCTAATTTTTTTTAAACGTTTGCAGTCCGCTGCCCTTTTGTTGTTGCCAGTCCACTGCTGGATGAGGGCCTCCCCCCCGGCAGCTCGAGTAGACCATACTTCATCGCGCTGGTCGTCAGCGCGGGGTTGGTGAACGAACGCGGGGAGGCTGCGTCCATTAACCGGGTTTCGGACATGGGTCGCCAGCTTGCTGGTGTTTGTTAGCCGTGGAGCCGGAAATCGAACTCAGGTCGCGAGATAATACGAGCCATTACGTTGGCGGCAGCGGTTGGGTTCCGAGTTTCAAACAAACAAACAAACACTTGTTCATGGCTGTAGCTGTTGCTTGTTAATAGACTCTCGGGTTGTTTGACGCGCGCAAAACGAAGAGTCGCTTCCCGCTGCAGGTGTTCTGCTGCGCGAGATCGCAAATGTGAACCGGACTCGTGTCCTGGATTGATTTTTGTTTGTTTGTGTGGCTTGGTTTGGGCCGCTCAAAGAGAGTCGGAGCCCCGCCCAGGGGCGCAAAGCTGCGAGCGGGCGGGCGGGCGGGGAGGGGGGTCGCGGAAAATTTCATGAAATATTAACAACTTTCTAGGGGTTTTTTTTGGGGAGGGGGAGGGCTAGACCCAGTTTTTTTTTTAAACAGGCCGTGAAGCGCGCGTATGACGCGTAACGCTTAAACACACGCACACGTGCGCGAGCGAGCCATATGACTGACTGATGGTGACGATGATGATGATGACAATTTACAGGGTTTATTATCATCGGCGCGGGGTTGCTCTCAAGAGATGGAACGCTCCGTTCTCTCGATCGCTCGGCAGGCGAGGAAGTCCCCAGCCCTGTCTTTAAGAACCGCGAATCGAGCGGCGCCGTTCACGAGACCTATTGAATGTTCGATGACCGACGAGGCAGTGGTTGAACTTGAGAAGCTACTTCGAGAGTCCGCCCCGCCGCTCCCCATCATCTCAACGTCCCTGAAAGTTGTTGTTACACGGGTCGTGAGAAAAGAAGAAGAAGAGGTAAGGGGAAGAAGAGGAAAAAAGCGTTAAAAATATTTGTATATCGACGCTAAAAAAAATATTTAGTCGGAAATAATTCGCGCTGTCGTCTCTTTGTGATGTAATCTTCCCCCTGGTCCGTAATTACACGCCGCCTCTTTAGCTTACTCCGTGACACAGGGGCTAGCGATGGTGTTAACTTTTAGTCTCGTGGTGTACGTGATGTCGTTAGTCTCGATGATGTACTGCAGTTAGTTCGGTGATGTTAATGAGTTCGACGGTGCAGCTGGGCTTGTTGGCGGCGAGGTGGTCGAGAGAGAGAGAGAGAGGGGAACACGGGAGGAGGGCCGAAACCACTCGCTCGTACTCGGCGACCCTCGGAGGTCCGCACAGACGGGGATCACGAACCCTCTCGCCGTGCTGCCGTCTCGTGGCCAGGTCTCAAGACCCCCGGCGAGTTTTTTTAGGGAGTTATGACAAATCTCTGCGTAATCTGGCGGTGGTGATACAACTTTTTTTTAAAATAATAACGATTGAATTGGACCTTCAAGTTGACTGTAAAGTCGCGCTGCCCAGAGCTCTAGTGACGTCACCGCCATGTGAAATGCCATACCCCCATAATACAGTGCCAGTAAAGTGACGTCATTGGAGTGGTGAGGGTGGCGCTCCTGAAAGCCACATTCAGGCGTTGTCATCAAGGAGGCTTCATACGGCACTGAGGGTTCCAGTCAGATTTAGAGCCGTGTGCGTTTTGACTTCGCGTCCCTCCGGAGCAGTGGCACGCCACCCCCTGGCGGTGCGAGATGACATTTCTGGGGGGGGGGGGGTGCGAGTCATGGACAGATTTCGTTTTTTAGAAGGTAGTTAATCGAAAACACAAATTACGCACGGGCACGTTACGTTACAACTTCCTTTATTTCATCAAACTTACGTATTTATTAACGTTGTATATGTTTTGATTTAAAGCTTTCGTGACTGCAGGGATTCCTATTCTTGGTTCTTTCGGTAAAGTCACGTAGAAGGGAAACAATAAAAAAAATATATAAAAATATGATTTTATTGTTTCCCTTCTACGTGACTTTACCGAAAGAACCAATAATGTGTTTTTTTTACGATTGAGGCTGCAGTCAAGGTTAAGAACCAATGCTCCAAACCACCCAACAGGATGTCAATGTTTTAGAGCTCTCCAGTGACGTCACTGCAGTGCCGTGTTAAGGCTGACGGGCAGGTCTGGCACAACTGTCACTGAACCGCGTCCTGATTGGTCAAATCACCGGCAGTGGAGTTGTCGACGCCTTATGGACATGGCAACATTGTACAGCCCTTTTGTCAAACCCACTGCTGGATGAAGGCCTCCCCCGACCCCTTGCCGTGCCAGTCACGGCGTGGTGTTTGACCATACTTTCACCGCACTGGATAGTGCAAATTGGTGAAGTCGTGGTGTCTGGTGGGTGGGTGGGAGGGAGGGGTGGTAGGGTCGGTTCGGATATTACCCACCACTGTTAGCCATGGGAAGGGTGATCAAACTGAGAGCAAGCGCGCTGAGAACCACTGAGATCCACAGGGCACACACACTCTCACACTCTCACTGCCCTAGGGTACAATGAAAACATTTTGAAATGGCAGTTGCGACTTTGGGGGGCACCATATGGATTCTGGAGTTCCCCCCTCTCGTTGTGCACCTTACCCACCCCCACCCCACTCCCCTCCCTCTCTCGATCATCAGACCCACCTCTCGTTTCCCAAGGGGTTACTTCGCCCCCTGCCCCCCCCCCCAAAGTGGTCTCGCCGGACAAGTTTTCCGAATATTCCGAACGTATTACAACGGTAGAGTAATGCTAATGCATGCCCGTGTGTTTTTTGCTCCTCCCGTTGCATGCATGCAGTATTTTACCCTGTAAATAATCTCTTCCCCATCCCCAGTCGGTAATTGTATTCGGCAGTGTGTATGTGTACATAATAGGGTGTACGTACTGCAGCTTAGACGCAATTGCGTCGCAGGCGTTTTCCTCCGACCCGTATCGCCACGTTTCAACGCGATTCTCCTGGTGCCGGTCGCGTACGCGTGCACTCTTCCTTACTGTCGATGTGCCGATGAGCAGAAGGTCGACTTGAGTTGGGATTGGAACGCCTGCAAGGGGGGGAGGGCGGGAGGGGGACCGTCTTGTCTTTGCAAGTCAAAGATGTCCTCGCGAGGCGTAGCGTTTGTGGGCCCCATGCTTCTTGAGGCCGTCACTTGTCTCCACGCAGCCCTCCCCCTCCCCCCCCGCACCTTCTGTGGTGTCTGATTTGCGGACTTGGCCATTGCCGCGATTCAACCTCGTCCAATTCCTTGTTTGTCGGAGAAGCTTCAGTTCTGTGGAGCTCCCCCACCCACCTCCAGAACGTGGAGCGAAACGTCGGGACATCGTGCCGAACAACGCGACCCAGGAAACGCAATCGGAGAGAGCCATAGAAGCAGCCCAACCGCGACAACTTTCGCAGGTAGAACAACAACAACAAACCAAACAATGGCTCGTCGATCATATCGCGCGAGCCCCCAAAAGAATGAATATCTTTAGGCGACGTTTCGGGCAATGGCCCTTTTTCATAGGACAGGCAAGGAGAGAGACTGAAATTAATAAGAGATGGCTATGACAGTATCGTTGAAAATGGTCACGTGTTTTAATGTTGTAAAGTGACGCCTGCCATGGCGATAGAAGCCGACATCGAGTCGGTGGGCGTGCACTGAAGAGACGATCCGGATCCCCCGTGCTCGCCACAGCACCGACGAGTGGGAGGGGTTTTAGCTGATCGGCGAGAACCCCCCCCCAGCACCCGGAGCGGACGGCAGTGGTTCATCTCAAAGCGACACCGCACTTTGTAAGGAGTCGACGCGTCGTTCTGGGTGGCTTCGCGCTCTCACCCCCTCACGCGCTCTCACTCTCACGCGCTCTCACACTCTCACCCCCTCACGCGCTCTCACACTCTCACGCACTCTCAAACTCTCTCACGCACTCTCAAACTCTCTCACGCACTCTCACACTCTCTCACACTCTCACGCACTCTCACTCTGTCACGCACTCTCACACACTCACACTCTCACACACTCTCACGCACTTTTACGCGCTCTCACACTCTCAAACTCTCGCTCTCACACTCTCTCGCTCTATCACGCACTCTCACGCACTCTCACGCACTCACACTCTCACGCACTCTCACTCTCTCACGCGCTCTCACTCTCAAACTCTCGCTCACGCACTCTCTCGCTCTCTCACGCACTCTCACACTCTCTCACACACACTCTCACTCTCTCACGCACTCTCACGCACTCTCACGCTCTCTCACGTACTTTCTCACGCGCTCTCACACTCTCACGCACTCGCTCTGTCACGCACTCTCTCACGCACTCTCACACGCACACTCTCACGCACTCTCTCACAATCTCTCACGCACTTTCTCACGCTCTCACGCGCTCTCACACTCTCAAACTCTCGCTCACGCACTCTCTCGCTCTATCACGCACTCTCACACTCTCTCACACACACTCTCACGCACTCTCACTCTCTCACGCTCTCTCACACTCTCACGCACTCTCACACTCTCTCACGCACTCTCACACTCTCTCACGCGCTCTCTCACGCGCTCTCGCACTCTCACACTCTCACTCACTCGCTCTGTCACGCACTCTCTCACGCACTTTCTCACGCTCTCACGCACTCTCACGCTCTCTCTCGCGAGAGAGAGCGAGCGTGTGTGTGTGAAACCTTTTACGGTGGCGAATCTCACGGACGGTGGGTCGGGATTTGTGCGTGTGGTGTACATAATAATATCCGTGGAGTCGCACTACAGCTCTCGTGATGGTATTCCCATGTTAAAAAAAACACAATTATTACGCCTCTGTTGAAAGACAAAACCAAACTGAAGCACCTTAAAAGACGAAGTAAATATAAAACAACAAAAATCATAATAATCATTTTGCCACGGTCGGAGATGCACTCGTGTTTTGTAAGGAAAGGGAAAACCAAACTGCAGTGTGCGTGAGTTGTTTTTTTTACATCTATAGCGAGAGAGATTTGAGCGAGCGCGCATTGTGATCCGTTGCGAGGTCTCGGAAACGAGAGGATGCCGATGTAGCGGGACCACGTGTGTGGGTGCCTATTAACACCGGCGCTGGAGGTCACTGCTGTTGTGGTGAAGAGAGGTGATGCATGTTATTGCTGTTGTGGTGAAGAGAGGTGATGGAGGTTACTGCTGTTGTGGTTGTTGTGGTGCAGAGAGGTGATGGAGGTTATTGCTTTTGTGGTCGTTGTCGTGAAGAGAGGTGCTAGAGGTTATCGCCGTCGTGATTGTTGTGGTGAAGAGAGGTGGTGGAGGTTATTGATTTTGTGGTGGAGAGAGGTGCGATGGGGGAGGGATGGGGCGGACGTTTTGTCTTGTATCGTTCACCTGCACTGCTTGCATCCCCCCACAAATATTTGTTGAGTAACCTCCACTCACGTCGGATGGTGTTGCCTGGTTGGTGTCTATGGTTTATTTTGCTGGGGGGGGGGGGGAGGGTGGAGCAATAGCTTTGGGACTGTGTGTACTCAATGCAAGTTGGGCCGGTGGTATATTATTACAAAAAAAGCCACTCACTAGTAAGAGAGTATCATGAAAGCAATGCATGCGTGTTTGTAAAATGATGGATGTTTACACCGCGCGACAGACGTGCGAAGTGCAAAGCGGTGGTGAAATGATAATGATTATACACTAACAATGAAGCGTACATGTAAAAAAAACCTTTAAAAAACCAAGACGACCGGACCCACACGAGACCAAAAAAAAATAAAATAACTTTTCGTTAAATACTTTGCATGTTATCGCAATGTCAAGCCAAGTTTCGCAAAAAAAAACTTAAAATAATATTTTCAGAGGCAATAAGAAGTGGTGGGAGTTTTGTTATGGTGCGGGTATTAGGGTAGTTCTGAAACAAAGACGATGTTTGTTCTTCATCTACCCCCCACACCCCCCTTTGTTTTCCACCGCCGTGCACACCCGAGCCGTACCAGCGCAGGACCTCCCCCCCCCCCCCCCCCACTCGCGGATCCGTTTGGGTTTTCCCCACCGGTTCGTTTTTAGCCGGGGGAAAAAAAAAACCGGAACTGTTGAAACCGGACAACGTGAACAAACAAAAAAACAAGACCTCGATCTCACAAACGTAGAAACCCTCCTGAACACGATGGCCGGACGCCAAACGGAGTCGGGGCCCCGCCACATGTGTGGTGCGCGTTCGAGTGTGTGAGGAGCGGTGGCGTAGTGGTTAGCGCGCTGCGCTACGAACCCGGCGGCCCGCGGTCGATTACCGCTCAAAGACCGGTGACGATTATCTGAACCACGGTCCCGGGCCCTCCCCTCGGTCGACGTTATTGAGTACCTGGAGCGGTGTGTTAAACATTGCCACTGGGGAGACGAAGGCGGCCGCGCGTGGTGCTGGCCACCCACCCCCCTCGTGTGCCACAGTGCCGGCCTTCATAGGTGCTCACTAACCGCACTTGCCCTGACAGTCTGTTACAGGCTACACGGCAGTCTGTTGCAGGCTACACGGGGGGGATCTTTGTGACGTCGGTCACCGCGCGTGTGGGGTGGTGACGCAGCGTCACGCCGGCGTCATCGACTTCGCCCTTCAGTAAATCCATTATAAATCGCCTGGCCCATTCCTGAACCGTGCCGGGCTGGTCCTTGCACGGTGCTGGCGCGGCTCGAGTTTTTTTGTGCGGTGGAACGGGGTGGAGCGAGGGGGGGTGTTGGCGTTACCCTCGTGGGTGTCTTTTGTTTTTAATAGACGCTCTTACTATCTTTAAATGTGCATTTACCTGAGTGTTTTCTTAGCGATGGCGCACAAACATCTTAACACGCGGGATTTTTCACCGTCTGTTCGTTCGTTCGTTCGTGGGTGTTTTGACGCGTTTTTTTGTGTTCGTTTGATGGGACATGGGGAGGGGGGGGGGATGGGTGGGGTGGGGGTGGTTGTGTTTAAAGTTCACAAAACTCGTGCATGTTCTTAAAAGGGGCCGCGCGGCCTCCGATCGATGTTCACAACTTTCCTTCAGTGTCGGGGTCAACTCGGCTACGCACCGTGTATTTAAAAGCTTGTAATCTTTCACACAATTACGCTCGGATGCTACTGTTTATTGGAAAAGATGTTCACGAGATATAGATCACAAGTAACTTTGATGATGATGATGATTTAAACGATCTCTTTATTTTTCAGTTATTGGAATTTTATGGGGTGTACACCGGCCGCTAATTTTGAAGACGCATGTGACTACGATTCCACTCTGAGATCATGGAGATCATCATCGAGATGTTCATGGAAATGGCCATCGAGATGATCATCGAGATGTTCATGGAAATGGCCATCGAGATGATCATCGAGATGTTCATGGAAATGGCCATCGAGAGGGTCATCGAGATGTTCATGGAAATGGCCATCGAGAGGATCATAGAAATGACCATTGAGATGATCATGGAGATGACTATCGACATGACCATCGACATAACCATGTAGATGACCATCGAGATGACTGTGGAGATGATCAAAGAGATGTACTTGGAAATGATCATCGAGATGATCATGGAGACGATTGTGGAGACGTTAATTGTGATTATCCTAGACATAATGGAGATCATCTCTATGATCATAGAAATTACCATCGAGACGATCGTGGAGACGATCGTGGATACGATCATGGAGATGATCATGGAGATGACCATCTAGATGACCATCGAGATGACCATGGGGATGACCATGGAGATGATCATGGAGATGACAATCGAGATCATGAAAATTACCATGGAGATAATGGAGATCATAGACATGATCATCAAGATGGCTATCAAAATGATGACCGTGGAGGTGACCAAGATAATCAGAGGTGACCATCGAGGAGATGACTATTGAGATGATAACAACGGAGGTTACCAAGAGATGATCAATGGTGGCCTTTGACTCGATGACTATCGAGATGATGACCATAGAGGTCGCCAACGATAATCGGAGGTGACCATTGAGATGACTTTCGCATTGATGACCGTTGGGTCGACCAGAGATGATCAGAGGTGGCCTTCGATGAGACGACTTTTGAGGTGATGACCACGGAGGTTTAGGCTCTCGGTATCGCTCCTCCACCACCCCCTCCCCTCCACACGTGGCCACACGTGGCCGTGCATGCACACGGGCGCGTGTGGCCACGTGTGGCTCTGTACACGTGCGTTCGTGGCGGCGTCGTCGTCGTCGTCCGTCCAAGAGTCTCGCGCCGCCCTCATCTCAGCGCCGTGACCGTCGCCGCAGCCCGTCGCCGCTCTCGTGTCGTCTCGTGTCGTCCGTCCGTGCGTGCGTGCGTCTCTCGCGTTCTCCAAGCGCCTCTTTTTTTACACCACGATCGCTCTCGCCTTCAATAATTACGAAACGCGCGGGGCGGGGAGGTGGGTTTTATACCGTCGACGCAAAACGTTTCGAGGGCGCGGTATCGTTTAGCTGTAGGAGCTTGGGTGGGGTGGGGGGTTGGGTTTTTTAAATCCATGATGATGACGATGGTAGCGATGATGGGTTTTGTTATAAGAAGGCTGCGTGCGCTCAGCACTAGAAATGAGGCTATGGGGGGGGGGGGGGGGGGTTTGTATCGGTTTTTTTAAAGACGGCGCTTCCAAAAATAGCGTGTTCTCTCGTCTGTGTTTTGTACATAATCTGTTTCGAATAAAAAGTACACACGCGTCCCGCAGAGTCTGTCGTCGTGGTGGTGGCTGACACGGTCGCATCGCAAGGCTCCTGTTGCTCACTCCTCCTTGATGGTCATTCCCAGGCGTGGCAGCATGCTGCTGTTTGGCCGTCACGAGTCGTGGAACCAATTCTGAATTCACGGGCAATTTATTTTTAACACGCGAGGAGAGGACGCCGCTTTCTACACGGAACCAGGTGTCGGCAGCCAAAATAACAAGACGGGCCGTTGTTTTTTTCTAATTTGGTATATTATATTGAAAAATATCTATCTAAATTTCAAGAGCCACCATGCCACGTGAATACGAGACGGTGGGTCCTTAATAAATCACGTCACGAAGCGGTCGCTTAAAGAGCCGCAGGTTTGCCCGACCCCTGACGCAGACGAATATGACTTCGCAACTCCCTTGCATGGAAGAAAACGAGCAATACACGTTCCCAGAAAGGATTTCAAGAGGGGGACACACGAATGTTGACGGCTGATCCCCCTTTACAGGGGGGCAACATCGGAGACTTCTGCACGGTGTAGCCAACGCTCCCCTCGCCAACACGCGGAGACAGGGAAGGGTTCCAGTCAATTGTTTCCACCTTCACTGTCACACACAGCTCCCTCCTTCACACACAACTCTCTCTCTTCATCCACAGCTCTCTCCTCTTCATCTACAGCTCTATCCTGCCTAAGGGCCCTCGTAATGACATTGGCGTTAATCGCATGTTTCGGTGGAATTTATCCGAATGAAGTGAAATCCTGACTCTAAAATGTGTGCACACATTTGATGGGTGCAGTCATTGTTAGCTGGGCCAAAGCCATCCACTCGTTAAACTCGAGAACCCGGTTCAATCACACGCAGTGGTTGCAGCCCTCACTCCAACCCAGGGTGTCACCACTCATGCAAGGTGGAAAACTGTTGTCACATCTGGGGTGGAGTACCTATTTTCTACCTCACTGCACTTGATAGAATTCAACATAAAGCAGGGTGATTGATGATCCAGCACTCACTGACTTTCTGTTGGAACTTGCTCACCTGCCCCAAAGGGACATCTGTGAAAACGAGCTTCATGGCTCATCGGATTCCTCCAGTCTAGATAAAGATTCTGATTCACTCTGGCTTCTTGCTCACCGGTGGTCAGTCACCTCCATATCACTCTTCTATCACTCCTATCATGGTTACTATTCCCCTGAATTTCACTTGTTAATTCCTCCAATTCCTCTTCCCATGCTGAGAGGTCTTGGTCTACCAGCCCAACTCTTTCATGTCATTCATATCGTGTTCAACCACAATACTGTATGTCACAACAACAACCTCCATTCCCAACGAAGTGGCGGTGACATCACCAGTGGACTTGTGCCAGGCTATATGCACTTTGAGGCCACGCGAAATGTTGAAGGCTTGCTGGCAGGAGGTCATAGGACAGACCCATGTGCCGTGGGTTGACTGAGTGAGATGACTGGCAGATGCACCACCTGTGAGCGTCGCTCCTCTGCCCTCCACTATTGTTTGAGGATGACTACTACCTCCAATTGCCCAGTAGCTTCCTTCACATGCCTCCTTCACAGAGGACGATCTTGCCATCCCTCGACCGCACCTGGGCATCAATCAGCCTCCCATTGTATTTGTACCAGATGGACATTCCTCTAGTACAGCCATGGAAAGCTTCTCAAACTACGTGGTCGAAAATGTGTTAAATAATGTAGGAGATAGAGGATATTCCTGTCGCACTCCAAGGTGAACAGGAAATGGCTCTGACTCCCAGCCATGTAGCATTACCCGGGCCTGCCCACCATCATGAAGGTCCATAATGATTGTGAGCAGAGTCGGGGAATCCGAAAACACGAACAACAACACAGAGCCCGGCCTATTGATGTTATCATAGGCCTTGATCAGGTGAATAAAGCAGAGATATAGGTTCTGTTGGTATTCCCTACACCTCTACCATAGCAGGCGGACAGAGAATATGGCATCCGTGCAGGACCTCCCTGGCCTGAAACCACATTTGGGCTCTGCAAACCTCTCCTCAGTGTGCCTGGCAAGACGATGTTGAATAATCCTTGCCAGGGCCTTTCCCTGTCATTGTTACAATCTGTGCAGTCCCTTTTCTTAAAGGGGGACCACCAGGGTGTCCTTCCAATCCTGTGGAACCTGTTGTTGTATACAGCCCTTTTTCCACAATTAATATCCATAAGAATATTTACAGATGCATACACATAGATTTATTTTTCCTTTCTTTCGTGACAAACAATTTTTATTTTAATAATGAATAAAACCCGTAAGCCAGAAACACGAAAAACCAGATGTCGATCATAAACAGGCCATATATATAAAGAAATAATAAAACTCTCAAGGCGAGGATGTTAACAGCTATCCGCGAAAATCTCCAGATGAACAAGAGTTTGATGGGCCCCTTAGGAAAGGTCCCCCCGAGGTCAGAACACCAAGAGAGTAGACACGGAGGCGCCAACAGGGTAAATCGTATACAATTTTTTTTGTTTCTTATTTGCCGGTAAAACAACGGAAAAAAATAATAATTAAAAGGCAACAACAAGAATAAGATAAAATTAGCGGTCCTAACGCTCACTCCAATTAAGAACAGGCCACTAGACACATCAGTGAATCCTTATCCAATTATTAATTCAACATCAAATGATT
Organism: Petromyzon marinus; assembly: GCF_048934315.1. NCBI lineage: Eukaryota > Metazoa > Chordata > Hyperoartia > Petromyzontiformes > Petromyzontidae > Petromyzon > Petromyzon marinus. The sequence goes on from NC_133709.1 coordinate 11,662,408, forward strand.
TTCACCTTTTAATGCTCTTACTGTTAAATCACCAACTTGGGAGCGGGAATACCGAGTCACATCAAAAGTTATCGAGAGGGAATGAGGCGAACGAGCAAACTTACGAAATAGTTAAACAATATTCCAAGCAACCCCGACCACCTTTGTCTCTCTCACAGCGCGGAGAAGCAGGAACCACACCTTATCACAAGGGGCCATCTGGAGCTAGCCAGACGGATTAATGAGAAAACACACACAACAGCCAGCGAAAACGTTTTTGAGTTAAAGAAGTGGCTACACATCAGTCACAGATAAAATTAAGAATAATGTGTTCACCTTACACGACATTCCATTATAGAACCTTACAGAACCAAGGGATATGGATTCCAACAATCAAGAAACAGACCTCTTAAACTCAGGATGAAAATTATTTTTCTCTTTAATAATGCCATCATAACAATGCGAACCTCGGTAAACCGAGAGGGGTGTCGGGAGGACGTAGTTACAAACACGAGTCTTGGCGAACATGGGACCAAATAGTATGTGAGAAAAATAAAGTCGAAAGTATAAAGAGATAGGTACTCCCGACCACCTTTGTCTCTCCCGCAGAGCGCGAGAGAGGAATTTCACGCCAGGGCAAACAGATCGTTATCGCAGGAACCATCTGCCACACACGGGACTTAATAGTGGCCCCACCCCACCCTGCACACGGGCAGCAAAAGAGCGAGCAAGCTTTAAGTTACATAAACCGCCATACATTTATACGTGATAAGACACACAGAATGACGAAAATTAATAAACTGAGTAGGAGCCAAGGTAACGGGGTGGATCAGGCTGGTTGAATGTGGAGTCGAAGTGAAATTTGAGCGACGTTAACACAAAGTATAGAAAGATGGGAAGATCCCGGCCACCTTTGTCTCTCCCCGCAGCACGTGATAAAATGCATACACTCGGAAGAGCATCTTCACTTGGAAACAAAATCGAATACCCCGAACCACAAGCAGAATCATATATGGGTACAGCACAATACGCTATCAGATGAGAATGTTAAACTTTAAAAACTAACCATCTCTTTGTGCGTCAGAAACGGTACAAAATAGGGGGAAGCCCCTTCTGGATGGATGGAGTAGACAACCAGGCGCCTTCAAGACGAATCGCAGCGTCTGTTGTCTTGATGTTTATGGCTTGAGGAAAGACCCGAACAGAACCGTGTCATAAATGACACACACAAACATACACACTGACACACGAACCCCCCCACCACTGACACACGAACCCCCCCACCACTGACACACGATCAGATCAAAGATAGCTCCGCCTCGGGAGGAGGAGCCAAGAAGGAGAGAGATTTTTGGCATAAAAAGGAGCCGTTTCAGCATTGAATTCAACTCATCAGCCCTCGGGGCCAGCTCAACAGAAGAAGACTCATCTCAACTAATCTCAGCAGAAGACCCGCTCAACTCGTCTCAGCAGAAGACCAGCCATCACCGACGCCGGAGACGCCTCTACAAACTCGCCAAATTGCCGAGTGTCGCCGATTGGCGACCCGCTGCCGCTGTTAGCGGCCAGCGCCACCACGAGCGAATCGTGAGCCTGCAATCTACAACCGCCGACGACGGAGCACCAGCGTGCCAGCTGCTCGCAAACGCACTGCGCGCATTACCTACCGTCCGCGTACAACCGCGCCGCTGCGGGCGTGCTTCTACCGCCATCTACCGGACGGTCATCGCAACTACAACAACGTATCAACTCGTTCACCAACGTCCGCCGAGTCCGAACCAACTACTGAAAGAAGAATCAACTGATACGTATGATACACTGCCCCCCACTACACGACAAACCAGACGTCTGCTTGATGCAAAGAATCGATTCCGAACATTGGCCTACTCTTTCACCACTCATACCATTCAACACACACACACGGGTCATTAACAAAAGCCTAAAACCTCAAGCCATTGAACCATCCGTGATTGTGGAAATATCGCAACGACCGAGTGAATAATCCGTGGTTTTTAAGAGTGTTCATAATTGTCCTCTTTAATATTGTGTTGGGGCTGTACTTCTAACCGCATAAATTACTAACTGACCCATTAATAAGGATTAATTCTTGGCACCTCACCACGGAGCGCCGCTCGCGGGGGTGAAGAGCGTGTTCAACCGGTTCCCTGTCAGGGGTCTGGCCACAATTAATTAAAAGATTGGCCCGAGATAAGGATCTCAAAGGGAAACATCGCCACCCATTGAGTTGCGTTGAGAAAGTCGATTAGAAATACTTGAGTCGTTCGTTAATATTTTTCTTTCTGCATAATCTTGCTGGTATCCATGAATGAAATAACGAATTCAAACGCAAATTTGTGCCTTCAAGAATAATACTGGTTGGAGTGCCCTTTCAACGAGTAGCGTTGCATAATAATCAGTCATCCTATTGTTAACAACGTGACAATAATTGCATTAAGGGCCGCGCATGATCAATGACCGAATGCTGTGTTGTGTGACAATTCAAGTGACGAAAACATTGCGGCCATCGAGTGGTGTTGATAAGGCAATTAGAAGTATTTCAGTCGAACGCTTTAATTGCATAATCGTTATGAATCAATGAACGAACATCGACGTGGTACTGTGCTGACGATTTCAAGCATAATAACTTCGCATATCAGAATGTGTTAAGGATTGGATACGAATCAAAGACCGAGTGCCGTGTTGTGTAACAATTCAAGTATACGAGTTTGCAAATTATAAGGTTAAGGTTTTGATAGAATAGTTCGCATGTTTTTAATCTCTCTCTCAAGAACCGATCGATTGCGTTACGCGTCGGGAATTAACCACAGGTGCCGTTATCAAAGTGAAACAACGCAATCGTGATGGTATCATGTTAACGCTGTGTTGAAATTCCAAAATCTCGAGATTGAGTTTTCATATTATCCAAAAATTTAAGTTAGCTAGAAAATAAAATTGATTAAAGCAGAAGGTTTGTGTGTGATTCTTCCTGAAATTCTGCGTAATATTGTTCTGCGTATGAGATCTGAACCTTGAGGGGACCTATCATAAGCACACTATCACCACACATAATCCATAACACACATAATTCATAATATTCAATCGAGAGTAATCGTATCCTTATCAATAATACGGAATTAAAGAGCAGAGTCGAATCGACTCTCTCTCATTCACGCTCACAACGCCTGCGTCACTGCATACGATTAATCGCGTTGTTCCAATTAATAACCAAACTCGTCACCGAGGCTCGACGACGTAATCCATAACGACCTTGATTATCATAACCACGCCAACTCGCATAAATTAATACGATTATCTCTCGAATCAGCATAATTTATGCGCATAATTACAGCAATTAACATAATTTCGGATAAATTATGCAAATTTCAAATTTCATTTAATTTTCATTATTTTCATCACTTTTCACAACACCTATATATGCAACAAAGGGCCTGCCACAAATGAACCAGAATGCCTTGCTGATCTCGTCAAGGAGCATAAACAATCACGCGAACTCCGACCATCCTCGCAGCAGCGGCTTTTGGCTGAGCCATCGAACAAAGACGGTCACCGCATCGCGCGGTTTCAGATGCGCTTCTGTGGCCGTCTGGAACGCTCTAGGAAGCCACTGGGAGCTATGTACTTTTAAATCTAGATGACAAGCTAAATTTCTTTAGAACTGCTTTTTGTGTTTACTTTGTTGGCTACGTACGCCGCGAAATAAGTTCAACATACATTCGAAGCCCCCTGGGGGTTCGTTATTGGTGCCACAGCATCTGGTGGTACGTGCCAGTGCTGGACTCGGCTTGCCCCCCCCTGGCGGCTGCACTTGTGTATTAACTTGACCTCGCTCGAGTTGAAACACTCGCCTTCTCACTCTAAATCCGGTTCAGTTGTTTCCTTTGACCCCACCGCGTATTCGTTGACAGCTGTGTTCAGTTACACAACGTGACCACGGGGTGGCGCTATATGCTAGAGCCCCGTACCTCTAATGCACACGTGTGCACTCACGATAAAGAGGTACACACGCACCAACACCGACCAACTCTAACATCGATAACGACCGTCGTTCGGCAATAAGTGACAGTAACATTACCACAGAGCTTGTACAAGACTCGGTGCACTTTGAGGCCTTGTGAATTGTCGAAAGCTTGCTAACAAGAGGTCAGGGGTCAGGCCCAGGTGTCATAGGTTGACTGACTGGGGAGACTGGAAGATGCAACACCTGCGCTCCCCACTTGTCAACTTGCTGCATTTTAGTCGCCCGGCACTTGGCTCGTTGTTGTGAGGGTCACTGCTCTGTGCTCCGTTCTTCTTGGAGGGTGGGCCACGTGACCTCGTGGTGTGAATGCCCTCTCTCTCTCTCTCTGTCTCCACGTGGCATGGGGAAGAGGAGGATAGGGAGCCCGGGAACGTGACAGCTGTAGCAGCGACGAGGCTGTCCGCCTGTACGTGACAGCTGTGTCGACGAGGTTTTCCGCCTGTACGTGACAGCTGTGTCGACGAGGCTGTCCGCCTGTACGTGACAGCTGTAGCAGCGAAGAGGCTGTCCGCCTGTACGTGACAGCTGTAGCAGCGACGAGGCTGTCCGCCTGTACGTGACAGCTGTAGCAGCGACGAGGCTGTCCGCCTGTGCGTGACAGCTGTAGCAGCGACGAGGCTGTCCGCCTGTGGGTCGCTGCTGCTGCTGCGCGAGTCCCAGGCGCGCTACGAGGAGCTGGAGCGCGCCAGCTGCTGTGCCCCCTCTGCCTGGAGATGTCCTCCAAGCCCGTGGTCATCCTGCCCTGCCAGCACAACCCGTGCCGCAAGTGCGCCAACGACGCGTTCCAGGTGCTCGCCCGCACGCTCACCTGTACACTCACCTGTACACTCACTCACCTGTACACTCACCTGTACACTCACCTGTACACTCACTCACATGTACACTCACCTGTACACCCACTCACCTGTACACTCACCTGTGACACTCACTCACATGTACACTCACCTGTACACTCACCTGTACACTCGCTCACATGTACACTCACCTGTACACTCACCTGTAACACTCACTCACCTGTACACTCACCTGCACGCTCACCTGTACACTGGCCTGTACACTCACCTGTGACACTCACTCACATGTACACTCACCTGCACGCTCACCTGTACACTCACCTGTGACACTCACTCACATGTACACTAACCTGTACACTCACCTGTGACACTCACTCACATGTACACTCACCTGTACACTGACCTGTACACTCACCTGTGACACTCACTCACCTGTACACTCACCTGCACGCTCACCTGTACACTGGCCTGTACACTCACCTGTGACACTCACTCACCTGTACACTCACCTGCACACTCACCTGTACACTCACCTGTGACACTCACTCACCTGTACACTCACCTGCACGCTCACCTGTACACTGGCCTGTACACTCACCTGTGACACTCACTCACATGTACACTCACCTGCACGCTCACCTGTACACTCACCTGTACACTCACCTGTACACTCACCTGTGACACTCACTCACATGTACACTCACCTGTGACACTCACTCACATGTACCCTCACCTGCACGCTCACCTGTACACTCACTCACGTGTACACTCACTTGTACACTCACCTGCACTCCCGCCTGAACACTCGCCTCCACGCTCACTCACTTGTACACTCACTCACTTGTACACTCACTCACTTGGAGATGACCATCGATATGATCATGGAGATGCCCATCGAGATGACCATCGAGATGACCATGAAGATGACCAATGAGATGACCATCGAGATGACATCGAGATAATCATGGAAATGACCATGGAGATGACCATCGAGATAATCGTGGAGATTATTATGGAGATGACCATCGAGATGATCATGGAGATGCCCATCGAGATGACCATCGAGATGACCATGAAGAAGACGAATGAGATGACCATCGAGATGACATCGAGATAATCATGGAAATGACGATGGAGATGACCATGGAGATGAACATCGAGAAGACCATCGATATTATCATGGAGATGACCATGGAGATGACCATCGAGATGATCGTGGAAATTATCATGGAGATGATCATGGCGATGACCATCGAGATGATTATGGAGATGAACATGGAGATAACCATCGAGATGATCATGGAGATGATATTGGAGATGACCATCGAGTTGACCATCGAGATGACCATGCAGATGACCAATGAGATGACCATCGAGATGACATCAAGATAATCATAGTAATGACCATGGAGATGACCATGGAAATGACCATCGAGATGATCATGGAGATGACCATCGAGATGATCGTGGAAATGATCATGGAGATGATTATGGAGATGACCATCGAGATGATTATGGAGATGATCGTGGAGATGACCATCGAGACGACCATCGAGATGATCGTGGAGATCATTATGGAGATGACCATCGAGATTATCTTCGATATGATCATGGAGATGACCATGGAGATGCACGTGGAGATAACCATCGAGATGATCATGGAGATGATATTGGAGATGACCACCGAGTTGACTATCGAGATGACCATGCAGATGACCAATGAGATGACCATCGATATGACATCAAGATAATCACAGAAATGACCATGGAGATGACTATGGAGATGACCATCGATATGATCATGGAGATGACCATAGAGATGATCGTGGAGATGATCATGGAGATGATCATGGAGATGACCATCGAGATGATTATGGAGATTACCATAGAGATGACCCTCGAGATGATCATCGATATGATATTGGAGATGACCATGGAGAATGACCATCGAGATGATCATGTAGATGAAAATAGAAATGACCATCGAGATGATCGTGGAGATGATCATGGATATGACCATCGAGATGACTATGGAAATGATCATGGAGATGACCATCGAGATGACCATCTAGATGCTTATGGAGATGATTATGGAGATGACCATCGATATTATCTTCGATATGATCATGGAGATGACCATGGAGATGACCCTCGAGATGATCATGGAGATGATATTGGAGATGACCATGGAGAATGACCATCGAGATGATCATGTAGATGAAAATAGAAATGACCATCGAGATGATCATGGAGATGACCATCGAGATGATCGTGGAAATGATCATGGAGATGATTATGGAGATGACCATCGAGATGATTATGGAGATCATCATGGAGATGACCATCGAGATGACCATCGAGATGATCGTGGAGATGATTATGGAGATGACCATCGAGATTATCTTCGATATGATCATGGAGATGACCATGGAGATGAACGTGGAGATAACCATCGAGATGATCATGGAGATGATATAGGAGATGACCATCGAATTGACTATCGAGATGACCATGCAGATGACCAATGAGATGACCATCGATATGACATCAAGATAATCACAGAAATGACCATGGAGATGACAATGGAGATGACCATCGATATGATCATGGAGATTACCATAGAGATGATCGTGGAGATGATCATGGAGATGACCATCGAGATGATATAGAGATTACCATAGAGATGACCCTCGAGATGATCATCGATATGATCATGGAGATGACCATGGAGATGATTATGGAGATGACCATCGAGATGATCGTGGAGATGATCATGGATATGACCATCGAGATGATTATGGAAATGATCATGGAGATGACCATCGAGATGACCATCTAGATGCTTATGGAGATGATTATGGAGATGACCATCGAGATTATCTAAGATATGATCATGGAGATGACCATGGAGATGACCATCGAGATGATCATGGAGATGATATTGGAGATGACCATGGAGAATGACCATCGAGATGATCATGTAGATGAAAATAGAAATGACCATCGAGATGATCATAAAGATGACCATCGCGTGATCGTGGAAATGATCATGGAGATGATTATGGAGATGACCATCGAGATGATTATGGAGATGATCATGGAGATGACCATCGAGATGACCATCGAGATGATCGAGGAGATGATTATGGAGATGACCATCGAGATTATCGTCGATATGATCATGTAGATGACCATGGAGATTAACGTGGAGATAACCATCGAGATGATCATGGAGATGATATTGGAGATGACCATCGAGTTGACTATCGAGATGACCATGCAGATGACCAATGACATGACCATCGATATGACATCAAGATAATCAGAGAAATGACCCTGGAGATGACCATGGAGATGACCATCGATATGATCATGGAGATGACAATAGAGATGATCGTGGAGATGATCATGGAGATGACCATCGAGATGATTATGGAGATTACCATAGAGATGACCCTCGAGATGATCATCGATATGATCATGGAGATGACCATGGAGATGATTATGGAGATGACCATCGAGATGATCGTGGAGATGATCATGGATATGACGATCAAGATGATTATGGAAATGATCATGGAGATGACCATCGAGATGACCATCTAGATGCTTATGGAGATGATTTTGGAGATGACCATCGAGATTATCTTCGATATGATCATGGAGATGACCATGGAGATGACCATCGAGATGATCATAGAGATGATATTGGAGATGACCATGGAGAATGACCATCGAGATGATCATGTAGATGAAAATAGAAATGACCATCGAGATGATCATGGAGATGACCATCGAGATGATCGTGGAAATGATCATGGAGATGATTATGGAGATGACCATCGAGATGATTATGGAGATGATCATGGAGATGACCATCGAGATGATCGAGGAGATGATTATGGAGATGACCATCGAGATTATCGTCGATATGATCATGGAGATGACCATGGAGATTAACGTGGAGATAACCATCGAGATGATCATGGAGATGATATTGGAGATGACCATCGAGTTGACTATCGAGATGACCATGCAGATGAACAATGACATGACCATCGATATGACATCAAGATAATCAGAGAAATGACCATGGAGATGACCATGGAGATGATCCTGGAGATGATCATGAAGATGATATTGGAGATGACCATGGAGAATGACCATCGAGATGATCATGTAGATGAAAATAGAAATGACCATCGAGATGATCATGGAGATGACCATCGAGATGATCGTGGAAATGATCATGGAGATGATTATGGAGATGACCATCGAGATGATTATGGAGATGATCATGGAGATGACCATCGAGATGATCGAGGAGATGATTATGGAGATGACCATCGAGATTATCGTCGATATGATCATGGAGATGACCATGGAGATTAACGTGGAGATAACCATCGAGATGATCATGGAGATGATATTGGAGATGACCATCGAGTTGACTATCGAGATGACCATGCAGATGACCAATGAGATGACCATCGATATGACATCAAGATAATCACAGAAATGACCATGGAGATGACCATAGAGATGATCCTGGAGATGATCATGAAGATGACCATGGAGATGATTATGGAGATGACCATCGAGATGATGGTGGAGATGATCATGGATATGACCATCGAGATGATTATGGAAATGATCATGGAGATGACCATCTAGATGCTTATGGAGATGATTATGGAGATGACCATCGAGATTATCTTCGATATGATCATGGAGATGACCATGGAGATGACCATCGAGATGATCATGGAGATGATATTGGAGATGACCATGGAGAATGACCATCGAGATGATCACGTAGATGAAAATAGAAATGACCATCGAGATGATCATGGAGATGACCATCGAGATGATCGTGGAAAAGATCATAGAGATGATTATGGAGATGACCATCGAGATAATTATGGAGATGATCATGGAGATGACCATCGAGATGACCATCGAGATGATCGTGGAGATGATTATGAAGATGACCATCGAGATTATCTTCGATATGATGATGGATAAGACCATGGAGATGATCATGGCGATGACCATCGAGATGATTATGGAGATGAACATGGAGATAACCATCGAGATGATTATGGAGATGATCATGGAGATGACCATCGAGATGATCGAGGAGATGATTATGGAGATGACCATCGAGATTATCGTCGATATGATCATGGAGATGACCATGGAGATTAACGTGGAGATAACCATCGAGATGATCATGGAGATGATATTGGAGATGACCATCGAGTTGACTATCGAGATGACCATGCAGATGAACAATGACATGACCATCGATATGACATCAAGATAATCAGAGAAATGACCATGGAGATGACCATGGAGATGACCATCAATATGATCATGGAGATGACCATAGAGATGATCCTGGAGATGATCATGAAGATGACCATGGAGATGATTATGGAGATGACCATCGAGATGATGGTGGAGATGATCATGGATATGACCATCGAGATGATTATGGAAATGATCATGGAGATGACCATCTAGATGCTTATGGAGATGATTATGGAGATGACCATCGAGATTATCTTCGATATGATCATGGAGATGACCATGGAGATGACCATCGAGATGATCATCGAGATGATATTGGAGATGACCATGGAGAATGACCATCGAGATGATCACGTAGATGAAAATAGAAATGACCATCGAGATGATCATGGAGATGACCATCGAGATGATCGTGGAAAAGATCATGGAGATGATTATGGAGATGACCATCGAGATAATTATGGAGATGATCATGGAGATGACCATCGAGATGACCATCGAGATGATCGTGGAGATGATTATGAAGATGACCATCGAGATTATCTTCGATATGATGATGGATAAGACCATGGAGATGATCATGGCGATGACCATCGAGATGATTATGGAGATGAACATGGACATAACCATCGAGATGATCATGGAGATGATCATGGAGATGATATTGGAGATGACCATCGAGTTGACTATCGAGATGACCATGCAGATGACCAATGAGATGACCATCGATATGACATCAAGATAATCACAGAAATGACCATCGAGATGACCATCGATATGATCATGGAGATTACCATAGAGATGATCGTGGAGATGATCATGGAGATGACCATAGAGATGCCCCTCGAGATGATAATCGATATGTTCATGGAGATGACCATGGAGATGATTATGGAGATGACCATCGAGATGATCGTGGAGATGATCATGGATATGAGCATCGAGATGATTATCGAAATGATTATGGAGATGACCATCGAGATGACCATCGAGATGATTACGGAGATGATTATGGAGGTGACCATCGATATCGTCTTCGATATGATCATGGAGATGACCATGGAGATGATCATGGCAATGACCATCGAGATAATTATGGAGATGAACATGGAGATAACCATCGAGATGATCATGGAGATGATCATGGAGATGATATTGAAGATGACCATCGAGTTGACAATGCAGATGACCAATGAGATGACATCAAGATTTTCACAGAAATTACCATGGAGATGACCATGGAGATGACCATCGATATGATCATGGAAATAACCATCGTGATGACCATAGAGATGATCGTGGAGATGCCCCTCGAGATGATCATCGATATTATCATGGAGAAGACCATAGAGATGATTATGGAGATGATCATCGAGATGATCGTGGAGATAATCATGGATATGACCATCGAGATGATTATGGAAATGATCATGGGGATGACCATCGAGATGACCATCGAGATTATCTTCGATATGATCATGGAGATGACCATGGAGATGATCATGGCGATGACCATCGAGATGATTATGGAGATGAACATGGAGATAACCATCGAGATGATTATGGAGATGATCATGGAGATGACCATCGAGATGATCGAGGAGATGATTATGGAGATGACCATCGAGATTATCGTCGATATGATCATGGAGATGACCATGGAGATTAACGTGGAGATAACCATCGAGATGATCATGGAGATGATATTGGAGATGACCATCGAGTTGACTATCGAGATGACCATGCAGATGAACAATGACATGACCATCGATATGACATCAAGATAATCAGAGAAATGACCATGGAGATGACCATGGAGATGACCATCAATATGATCATGGAGATGACCATAGAGATGATCCTGGAGATGATCATGAAGATGACCATGGAGATGATTATGGAGATGACCATCGAGATGATGGTGGAGATGATCATGGATATGACCATCGAGATGATTATGGAAATGATCATGGAGATGACCATCTAGATGCTTATGGAGATGATTATGGAGATGACCATCGAGATTATCTTCGATATGATCATGGAGATGACCATGGAGATGACCATCGAGATGATCATCGAGATGATATTGGAGATGACCATGGAGAATGACCATCGAGATGATCACGTAGATGAAAATAGAAATGACCATCGAGATGATCATGGAGATGACCATCGAGATGATCGTGGAAAAGATCATGGAGATGATTATGGAGATGACCATCGAGATAATTATGGAGATGATCATGGAGATGACCATCGAGATGACCATCGAGATGATCGTGGAGATGATTATGAAGATGACCATCGAGATTATCTTCGATATGATGATGGATAAGACCATGGAGATGATCATGGCGATGACCATCGAGATGATTATGGAGATGAACATGGACATAACCATCGAGATGATCATGGAGATGATCATGGAGATGATATTGGAGATGACCATCGAGTTGACTATCGAGATGACCATGCAGATGACCAATGAGATGACCATCGATATGACATCAAGATAATCACAGAAATGACCATCGAGATGACCATCGATATGATCATGGAGATTACCATAGAGATGATCGTGGAGATGATCATGGAGATGACCATAGAGATGCCCCTCGAGATGATAATCGATATGTTCATGGAGATGACCATGGAGATGATTATGGAGATGACCATCGAGATGATCGTGGAGATGATCATGGATATGAGCATCGAGATGATTATCGAAATGATTATGGAGATGACCATCGAGATGACCATCGAGATGATTACGGAGATGATTATGGAGGTGACCATCGATATCGTCTTCGATATGATCATGGAGATGACCATGGAGATGATCATGGCAATGACCATCGAGATAATTATGGAGATGAACATGGAGATAACCATCGAGATGATCATGGAGATGATCATGGAGATGATATTGAAGATGACCATCGAGTTGACAATGCAGATGACCAATGAGATGACATCAAGATTTTCACAGAAATTACCATGGAGATGACCATGGAGATGACCATCGATATGATCATGGAAATAACCATCGTGATGACCATAGAGATGATCGTGGAGATGCCCCTCGAGATGATCATCGATATTATCATGGAGAAGACCATAGAGATGATTATGGAGATGATCATCGAGATGATCGTGGAGATAATCATGGATATGACCATCGAGATGATTATGGAAATGATCATGGGGATGACCATCGAGATGACCATCGAGATTATCTTCGATATGATCATGGAGATGACCATGGAGATGACCATTGAGATGATCATGTAGATGAAAATGGAAATGACCATCGAGATGATCATGGAGATGACCATCGAGATGATCGTGGAAATGATCATGGAGATTATTATGGAGATGACCATCGAGATAATTATGGAGATGATCATGGAGATGACCATCGAGATGACCATCGAGATGATCGTGGAGATGATTATGAAAATGACCATCGAGATTATCTTCGATATGATCATGGTTAAGACCATGGAGATGATCATGGCGATGACCATCGAGATGATTATGGAGATGAACATGGAGATAACCATCGAGATGATCATGGAGATGATCATGGAGATGATATTGGAGATGACCATCGAGTTGACTATCGAGATGACCATGCAGATGACCAATGAGATGACCATCGATATGACATCAAGATAATCACAGAAATGACCATGGAGATGACCATCGATAGGATCATGGAGTATGCCATAGAGATGGTCGTGGAGATGATCATGGAGATGACCATCGAGATGATTATGGAGATGAACATAGAGATGCCCCTCGAGATGATCATCGATATGATCATGGAGATGACCATGGAGATGGTTATGGAGATGACCATCGAGATGATCGTGGAGATGATCATGGATATGACCATCGAGATGATTATGGAGATGATCATGGAGATGACCATCGAGATGACCATCGAGATGATTACGGAGATGCTTATGTAGATGACCATCGAGATTATCTTCGATATGATCATGGAGATGACCATGGAGATGATAATGGCAATAAACATTTAGATGATTATGGAGATGAACATGGAGATAACCATCTAGATGATCATGGAGATGATCATGGAGATGATATTGGAGATGACCATCGAGTTGACCATGCAGATGACCAATGAGATGACAATCGAGATGTCATCAAGATTATCAAAGAAATGACCATGGAGATGATCATGGAGATGATCATGAAGATGACCATGGAGATGATTATGGAGATGACCATCGAGATGATGGTGGAGATGATCATGGATATGACCATCGAGATGATTATGGAAATGATCATGGAGATGACCATCTAGATGCTTATGGAGATGATTATGGAGATGACCATCGAGATTATCTTCGATATGATCATGGAGATGACCATGGAGATGACCATCGAGATGATCATGGAGATGATATTGGAGATGACCATGGAGAATGACCATCGAGATGATCACGTAGATGAAAATAGAAATGACCATCGAGATGATCATGGAGATGACCATCGAGATGATCGTGGAAAAGATCATAGAGATCATTATGGAGATGACCATCGAGATAATTATGGAGATGATCATGGAGATGACCATCGAGATGACCATCGAGATGATCGTGGAGATGATTATGAAGATGACCATCGAGATTATCTTCGATATGATGATGGATAAGACCATGGAGATGATCATGGCGATGACCATCGAGATGATTATGGAGATGAACATGGAGATAACCATCGAGATGATTATGGAGATGATCATGGAGATGACCATCGAGATGATCGAGGAGATGATTATGGAGATGACCATCGAGATTATCGTCGATATGATCATGGAGATGACCATGGAGATTAACGTGGAGATAACCATCGAGATGATCATGGAGATGATATTGGAGATGACCATCGAGTTGACTATCGAGATGACCATGCAGATGAACAATGACATGACCATCGATATGACATCAAGATAATCAGAGAAATGACCATGGAGATGACCATGGAGATGACCATCAATATGATCATGGAGATGACCATAGAGATGATCCTGGAGATGATCATGAAGATGACCATGGAGATGATTATGGAGATGACCATCGAGATGATGGTGGAGATGATCATGGATATGACCATCGAGATGATTATGGAAATGATCATGGAGATGACCATCTAGATGCTTATGGAGATGATTATGGAGATGACCATCGAGATTATCTTCGATATGATCATGGAGATGACCATGGAGATGACCATCGAGATGATCATGGAGATGATATTGGAGATGACCATGGAGAATGACCATCGAGATGATCACGTCGATGAAAATAGAAATGACCATCGAGATGATCATGGAGATGACCATCGAGATGATCGTGGAAAAGATCATGGAGATGATTATGGAGATGACCATCGAGATAATTATGGAGATGATCATGGAGATGACCATCGAGATGACCATCGAGATGATCGTGGAGATGATTATGAAGATGACCATCGAGATTATCTTCGATATGATGATGGATAAGACCATGGAGATGATCATGGCGATGACCATCGAGATGATTATGGAGATGAACATGGACATAACCATCGAGATGATCATGGAGATGATCATGGAGATGATATTGGAGATGACCATCGAGTTGACTATCGAGATGACCATGCAGATGACCAATGAGATGACCATCGATATGACATCAAGATAATCACAGAAATGACCATCGAGATGACCATCGATATGATCATGGAGATTACCATAGAGATGATCGTGGAGATGATCATGGAGATGACCATCGAGATGATTATGGAGATGACCATAGAGATGCCCCTCGAGATGATAATCGATATGTTCATGGAGATGACCATGGAGATGATTATGGAGATGACCATCGAGATGATCGTGGAGATGATCATGGATATGAGCATCGAGATGATTATCGAAATGATTATGGAGATGACCATCGAGATGACCATCGAGATGATTACGGAGATGATTATGGAGGTGACCATCGATATCGTCTTCGATATGATCATGGAGATGACCATGGAGATGATCATGGCAATGACCATCGAGATAATTATGGAGATGAACATGGAGATAACCATCGAGATGATCATGGAGATGATCATGGAGATGATATTGAAGATGACCATCGAGTTGACAATGCAGATGACCAATGAGATGACATCAAGATTTTCACAGAAATTACCATGGAGATGACCATGGAGATGACCATCGATATGATCATGGAAATAACCATCGTGATGACCATAGAGATGATCGTGGAGATGCCCCTCGAGATGATCATCGATATTATCATGGAGAAGACCATAGAGATGATTATGGAGATGATCATCGAGATGATCGTGGAGATAATCATGGATATGACCATCGAGATGATTATGGAAATGATCATGGGGATGACCATCGAGATGACCATCGAGATTATCTTCGATATGATCATGGAGATGACCATGGAGATGACCATTGAGATGATCATGTAGATGAAAATGGAAATGACCATCGAGATGATCATGGAGATGACCATCGAGATGATCGTGGAAATGATCATGGAGATTATTATGGAGATGACCATCGAGATAATTATGGAGATGATCATGGAGATGACCATCGAGATGACCATCGAGATGATCGTGGAGATGATTATGAAAATGACCATCGAGATTATCTTCGATATGATCATGGTTAAGACCATGGAGATGATCATGGCGATGACCATCGAGATGATTATGGAGATGAACATGGAGATAACCATCGAGATGATCATGGAGATGATCATGGAGATGATATTGGAGATGACCATCGAGTTGACTATCGAGATGACCATGCAGATGACCAATGAGATGACCATCGATATGACATCAAGATAATCACAGAAATGACCATGGAGATGACCATCGATAGGATCATGGAGTATGCCATAGAGATGGTCGTGGAGATGATCATGGAGATGACCATCGAGATGATTATGGAGATGAACATAGAGATGCCCCTCGAGATGATCATCGATATGATCATGGAGATGACCATGGAGATGGTTATGGAGATGACCATCGAGATGATCGTGGAGATGATCATGGATATGACCATCGAGATGATTATGGAGATGATCATGGAGATGACCATCGAGATGACCATCGAGATGATTACGGAGATGCTTATGTAGATGACCATCGAGATTATCTTCGATATGATCATGGAGATGACCATGGAGATGATAATGGCAATAAACATTTAGATGATTATGGAGATGAACATGGAGATAACCATCTAGATGATCATGGAGATGATCATGGAGATGATATTGGAGATGACCATCGAGTTGACCATGCAGATGACCAATGAGATGACAATCGAGATGTCATCAAGATTATCAAAGAAATGACCATGGAGATGATCATGGAGATGACCATCGATATGACCATGGAGATAACCATCGAGATGACCATAGAGATGATCGTGGAGATGCCCCTCGAGATGATCATCGATATGATCATGGAGAAGACCATGGAGATGACCATCGAGGTGACCATAGAAATGATCGTGGAGATGACCATGGAGATGACTATCGAGATGATTATGAAGATGACCATGGAGATGACCATCGAGAATATCATCAATATGATCATGGAGATGACCATGGAGATGATTAAGGAGATGACCATCGAGATGATCGCGGAGATGATCATGGAGATGACCATCGAGATGATTATGGAGATGATTATGGAGATGACCATCGAGAATATCTTCGATATGATGATGGAGATGACCATGGAGATGATCATGGCGATGACCATCGAGATGATTATGGAGATGATTATGGAGATAACCATCGAGATGATCATGGAGATGATGATGGAGATGACCATGGAGATGATCATGGCGATGACCATCGAGATGATTATGGAGATGAACATGGAGATAACCATCGAGATGATCATGGAGATGATCATGGAGATGATATTGGAGATGACCATCGAGTTGACTATCGAGATGACCATGCAGATGACCAATGAGATGACCATCGATATGACATCAATATAATCACAGAAATGACCATGGAGATGACCATCGATAGGATCATGGAGTTTGCCATAGAGATGATCGTGGAGATGATCATGGAGATGACCATCGAGATGATTATGGAGATGACCATAGAGATGTCCCTCGAGATGATCATCGATATGATCATGGAGATGACCATGGAGATGATTATGGAGATGACCATCGAGATGATCGTGGAGATGATCATGGATATGACCATAGAGATGATTATGGAGATGATCATGGAGATGACCATCGAGATGACCATCCAGATGATTACGGAGATGCTTATGGAGATGACCATCGAGATTATCTTCGATATGATCATGGAGATGACCATGGAGATGATAATGGCAATAAGCATCGAGATAATTATGGAGATGAACATGGAGATAACCATCGAGATGATCATGAAGATGATCATGGAGATGATATTTTAGATGACCATCGAGTTGACCATGCAGATGACCAATGAGATGACAATCGAGATGTCATCAAGATTATCACAGAAATGACCATGGAGATGATCATGGAGATGACCATCGATATGATAATGGAAATAACCATCGAGATGACCATAGAGATGATCGTGGTGATGCCCCTCGAGATGATCATCGATATGATCATGGAGAAGACCATGGAGATGACCATCGAGGTGACCATAGAAATGATCGTGGAGATGACCATGGAGATGACTATCGAGATGATTATGAAGATGACCATGGAGATGCCCCTCAAGATTATCATCGATATGATCATGGAGATGACCATGGAGATGATTAAGGAGATGACCATCGAGATGATCGTGGAGATGATCATGGAGATGACATCGAGATGATTATGGAGATGATTATGGAGATGACCATCGAGAATATCTTCGATATGATGATGTTGATGACCATGGAGATGATCATGGCGATGACCATCGAGATGATTATGGAGATGAACATGGAGATAACCATCGAGATGATCATGGAGATGATATTGGAGATGACCATCGAGTTGCCCATCGAGATGACCATGCAGATGACCAATGAGATGACCATCGAGATGACATCAAGATAATCATAGTAATGACCATGGAGATGACCATGGAAATGACCATCGAGATGATCATGGAGATGACCATCGAGATGATCGTGGAAATGATCATGGAGATGATTATGGAGATGACCATCGAGATGATTATGGAGATGATCATGGAGATGACCATCGAGATGACCATCGAGATGATCGTGGAGATGATTATGGAGATGACCATCGAGATTATCTTCGATATGATCATGGAGATGACCATGGAGATGCACGTGGAGATAACCATCGAGATGATCATGGAGATGATATTGGAGATGACCATCGAGTTGACTATCGAGATGACCATGCAGATGACCAATGAGATGACCATCGATATGACATCAAGATAATAACAGAAATGACCATGGAGATGACCATGGAGATGACCATCGATATGATCATGGAGATGACCATAGAGATGATCGTGGAGATGATCATGGAGATGATCATGGAGATGACCATCGAGATGATTATGGAGATTACTATAGAGATGACCCTCGAGATGGTCATCGATATGATCATGGAGATGACCATGGAGATGAATATGGAGATGACCATCGAGATGATCGTGGAGATGATCATGGATATGACCATCGAGATGATTATCGAAATGATCATGGAGATGACCATCGAGATGACCATCTAGATGCTTATTGAGATGATTATGGAGATGACCATCGAGATTATCTTCGATATGATCATGGAGATGACCATGGAGATGACCATCGAGATGATCATGGAGATGATATTGGAGATTACCATGAAGAATGACTATAGAGATGATCATGTAGATGAAAATAGAAATGACCATCGAGATGATCATGGAGATGACCATCGAGATGATCGTGGAAATGATCATGGAGATGATCATGGAGATGACCATCGAGATCATTATGGAGATTACCATAGAGATGACCCTCGAGATGGTCATCGATATGATCATGGAGATGACCATGGAGATGATTATGGAGATGACCATCGAGATGATCGTGGAGATGATCATGGATATGACCATCGCGATGATTATGGAAATGATCATGGAGATGACCATCGAGATGACCATCTAGATGCTTATGGAGATGATTATGGAGATGACCATCGAGATTATCTTCGATATGATCATGGAGATGACCATGGAGATGACCATCGAGATGATCATGGAGATGATATTGGAGATGACCATGGAGAATGACCATCGAGATGATCATGTAGATGAAAATAGAAATGACCATCGAGATGATCGTTGAGATGACCATCGAGATAATCGTGGAAATGATCATGGAGATGATTATGGAGATGACCATCGAGATGATTATGGAGATGATCATGGAGATGACCATCGAGATGGCCATCGAGATGATCGTGGAGATGATTATGGAGATGACCATCGAGATTATCTTCGATATGATCATGGAGACGACCATGGAGATGAACGTGGAGATAACCATCGAGATGATCATGGAGATGATATAGGAGATGACCATCGAGTTGACTATCGAGATGACCATGCAGATCACCAATTAGATGACCATCGATATGACATCAAGATAATCACAGAAATGACCATGGAGATGACCATGGAGATGACCATCGATATGATCATGGAGATGACCATAGAGATGATCGTGGAGATGATCATGGAGATGACCATCGAGATGATTATGGAGATTACCATAGAGATGACCCTCGAGATGATCATCGATATGATCATGGAGATGACCATTGAGATGATTATGGAGATGACCAACGAGATGATCGTGGAGATGATCATGGATATGACCATCGAGATGATTATGGAAATGATCATGGAGATGACCATCGAGATGACCATCTAGATGCTTATGGAGATGATTATGGAGATGACCATCGAGATTATCTTCGATATGATCATGGAGATGACCGTGGAGATGACCATCGAGATGATCATGGAGATGATTTTGGAGATGACCATGGAGAATGACCATCGAGATGATCATGTAGATGAAAATAGAAATGACCATCGAGATGATCATGGAGATGACCATCGAGATGATCGTGGAAATGATCATGGATATGATTATGGAGATGACCATCGAGATTATCTTCGATATGATCATGGAGATGACCATGGAGATGAACGTGGAGATAACCATCGAGATGTTAATGGAGATGATATTGGAGATGACCATCGAGTTGACTATCGAGATGACCATGCAGATGACCAATGAGATGACCATCGATATGACATCAAGATAATCAGAGAAATAACCATGGAGATGACCATGGAGATGACCATCGATATGATCATGGAGATGACCATAGAGATGATCGTGGAGATGATCATGGAGATGACCATGGAGATGATTATGGAGATGACCATCGAGATGATCGTGGAGATGATCATGGATATGACCATCGAGATGATTATGGAAATTATCATGGAGATGACCATCTAGATGCTTATGGAGATGATTATGGAGATGACCATCGAGATTATCTTCAATATGATCATGGAGATGACCGTGGAGATGACCATCGAGATGATCATGGAGATGATTTTGGAGATGACCATGGAGAATGACCATCGAGATGATCATGTAGATGAAAATAGAAATGACCATCGAGATGATCATGGAGATGACCATCGAGATGATCGTGGAAAAGATCATGGAGATGATTATGGAGATGACCATCGTAATAATTATTATAGATGATCATGGAGATGACCATCGAGATGACCATCGAGATGATCGTGGAGATGATTATGAAGATGACCATCGAGATTATCTTCGATATGATGATGGATAAGACCATGGAGATGATCATGGCGATGACCATCGAGATGATTATGGAGATGAACATGGAGATAACCATCGAGATGATCATGGAGATGATCATGGAGATGATATTGGAGATGACCATCGAGTTGACTATCGAGATGACCATGCAGATGACCAATGAGATGACCATCGATATGACATCAAGATAATCACAGAAATGACCATCGAGATGACCATCGATATGATCATGGAGATGACCATAGAGATGATCGTGGAGATGATCATGGAGATGACCATGGAGATGATTATGGAGATGACCATCGAGATGGTCTTTGAGATGATCATGGATATGACCATCGAGTTGATTATGGAAATGATCATGGAGATGACCATCTAGATGCTTATGGAGATGATTATGGAGATGACCATCGAGATTATCTTCGATATGATCATGGAGATGACCATGGAGATGACCATCGAGATGACCATCGAGATGATCATGGAGATGATATTGGAGATGACCATGGAGAATGACCATCGAGATGATCATGTAGATGAAAATAGAAATGACCATCGAGATGATCGTGGAAAAGATCATGGAGATGATTATGGAGATGACCATCGAGATAATTATGGAGATGATCATGGAGATGATTATGAAGATGACCATCGAGATTATCTTCAATATGATGATGGATAAGACCATGGAGATGATCATGGCGATGACCATCGATATGATTATGGAGATGAACATGGAGATAACCATCGAGATGATCATGTAGATGATCATGGAGATGATATTGGAGATGACCATCGAGTTGACTATCGAGATGACCATGCAGATGACCAATGAGATGACCATCGATATGACATCAAGATAATCACAGAAATGACCATCGAGATGACCATCGATATGATCATGGAGATGACCATAGAGATGATCGTGGAGATGATCATGGAGATGACCATCGAGATGATTATGGAGATGACCATAGAGATGCCCCTCGAGATGATAATCGATATGTTTATGGAGATGACCTGGAGATGATTATGGAGATGACCATCGGGATGATCGTGGAGGTGATCATGGATATGAGCATCGAGATGATTATCGAGATGATTATGGAGATGACCATCGAGATGACCATCGAGATGATTACGGAGATGATTATGGAGGTGACCATCGATATTATCTTCGATATGATCATGGAGATGACCATGGAGATGATCATGGCAATGACCATCGAGATAATTATGGAGATGAACATGAAGATAACCATCGAGATGATCATGGAGATGATCATGGAGATGATATTGAAGATGACCATCGAGTTGACAATGCAGATGACCAATGAGATGACATCAAGATTTTCACAGAAATGACCATGGAGATGACCATGGAGATGACCATCGATATGATCATGGAAATAACCATCGTGATGACCATAGAGATGATCGTGGAGATGCCCCTCGAGATGATCATCGATACGATCATGGAGAAGACCATGGAGATGATTATGGAGATGACCATCGAGATGATCGTGGAGATGATCATGGATATGACCATCGAGATGATTATGGAAATGATCATGGGGATGACCATCGAGATGACCATCGAGATTATCTTCGATATGATCATGGAGATGACCATGGAGGTGACCATTGAGATGATCATGTAGATGAAAATGGAAATGACCATCGAGCTGATCATGGAGATGACCATCGAGATGATCGTGGAAATGATCATGGAGATGATTATGGAGATGACCATCGAGATAATTATGAAGATGATCATGGAGATGACCATCGAGATGACATTCGAGATGATCGTGGAGATGATTATGAAAATGACCATCGAGATTATCTTCGATATGATCATGGAGAATACCATGGAGATGATCATGGCGATGACCATCGAGATGATTATGGAGATGAACATGGAGATAACCATCGAGATGATCATGGAGATGATCATGGAGAGGATATTGGAGATGACCATCGAGTTGACTATCGAGATGACCATGCAGATGACCAATGAGATGACCATCGATATGACATCAAGATAATCACAGAAATGACCATGGAGATGACCATCGATAGGATCATGGAGTATGCCATAGAGATGATCGTGGAGATGTTCATGGAGATGACCATCGAGATGATTATGGAGATGACCATAGAGATGCCCCTCGAGATGATCATGGATATGATCATGGAGATGACCATGGAGATGATTA
This sequence comes from Petromyzon marinus, assembly GCF_048934315.1. Lineage (NCBI taxonomy): Eukaryota > Metazoa > Chordata > Hyperoartia > Petromyzontiformes > Petromyzontidae > Petromyzon > Petromyzon marinus. The sequence continues at coordinate 11,686,683 of NC_133709.1, forward strand.
TGGAGATGACCATCGAGATGATCGTGGAGATGATCATGGATATGACCATCGAGATGACTATGGAGATGATCATGGAGATGACCATCGAGATGATTACGGAGATGCTTATGGAGATGACCATCGAGATTATCTACGATATGATCATGGAGATGACCATGGAGATGATAATTGCAATAACCATCGAGATAATTATGGAGACGAACATGGAGATAACCATCTAGATGATCATGGAGATGATCATGGAGATGATATGGGAGATGACCATCGAGTTGACCATGCAGATGACCAATGAGATGACAATCGAGATGTCATCAAGATTATCACAGAAATGACCATGGAGATGATCATGTAGATGACCATCGATATGATCATGGAGATATCCATCGAGATGACCATAGAGATGATCGTGGAGATGCCCCTCGAGATGATCATCGATATGATCATGGAGAAGACCATGGAGATGACCATCGAGGTGACCATAGAAATGATCGTGGAGATGACCATGGAGATGACTATCGAGATGATTATCGAGATGACCATGCAGATCACCAATTAGATGACCATCGATATGACATCAAGATAATCACAGAAATGACCATGGAGATGACCATGGAGATGACCATCGATATGATCATGGAGATGACCATAGAGATGATCGTGGAGATGATCATGGAGATGACCATCGAGATGATTATGGAGATTACCATAGAGATGACCCTCGAGATGATCATCGATATGATCATGGAGATGACCATTGAGATGATTATGGAGATGACCAACGAGATCATCGTGGAGATGATCATGGATATGACCATCGAGATGATTATGGAAATGATCATGGAGATGACCATCGAGATGACCATCTAGATGCTTATGGAGATGATTATGGAGATGACCATCGAGATTATCTTCGATATGATCATGGAGATGACCATGGAGATGACCATCGAGATGATCATGGAGATGATATTGGAGATGACCATGGAGAATGACCATCGAGATGATCATGTAGATGAAAATAGAAATGACCATCGAGATGATCATGGAGATGACCATCGAGATGATCGTGGAAATGATCATGGATATGATTATGGAGATGACCATCGAGATGATTATGGAGATGATCATGGAGATGACCATCGAGATGACCATCGAGATGATCGAGGAGATGATTATGGAGATGACCATCGAGATTATCTTTGATATGATCATGGAGATGACCATGGAGATGAACGTGGAGATAACCATCGAGATGATCATGGAGATGATATTGGAGATGACCATCGAGTTGACTATCGAGATGACCATGCAGATGACCAATGAGATGACCATCGATATGACATCAAGATAATCAGAGAAATAACCATAGAGATGACCATGGAGATGACCATCGATATGATCATCGAGATGACCATAGAGATGATCGTGGAGATGATCATGGAGATGACCATGGAGATGATTATGGAGATGACCATCGAGATGATCGTGGAGATGATCATGGATATGACCATCGAGATGATTATGGAAATGATCATGGAGATGACCATCTAGATGCTTATGGAGATGATTATGGAGATGACCATCGAGATTATCTTCGATATGATCATGGAGATGACCGTGGAGATGACCATCGAGATGATCATGGAGATGATTTTGGAGATGACCATGGAGAATGACCATCGAGATGATCATGTAGATGAAAATAGAAATGACCATCGAGATGATCATGGAGATGACCATCGAGATGATCGTGGAAAAGATCATGGAGATGATTATGGAGATGACCATCGTAATAATTATTATAGATGACCATGCAGATGACCAATGAGATGACCATCGATATGACATCAAGATAATCACAGAAATGACCATGGAGATGACCATCGATAGGATCATGGAGTATGCCATAGAGATGATCGTGGAGATGTTCATGGAGATGACCATCGAGATGATTATGGAGATGACCATAGAGATGCCCCTCGAGATGATCATGGATATGATCATGGAGATGACCATGGAGATGATTATGGAGATGACCATCGAGATGATCGTGGAGATGATCATGGATATGACCATCGAGATGACTATGGAGATGATCATGGAGATGACCATCGAGATGATTACGGAGATGCTTATGGAGATGACCATCGAGATTATCTACGATATGATCATGGAGATGACCATGGAGATGATAATTGCAATAACCATCGAGATAATTATGGAGACGAACATGGAGATAACCATCTAGATGATCATGGAGATGATCATGGAGATGATATGGGAGATGACCATCGAGTTGACCATGCAGATGACCAATGAGATGACAATCGAGATGTCATCAAGATTATCACAGAAATGACCATGGAGATGATCATGTAGATGACCATCGATATGATCATGGAGATATCCATCGAGATGACCATAGAGATGATCGTGGAGATGCCCCTCGAGATGATCATCGATATGATCATGGAGAAGACCATGGAGATGACCATCGAGGTGACCATAGAAATGATCGTGGAGATGACCATGGAGATGACTATCGAGATGATTATCGAGATGACCATGCAGATCACCAATTAGATGACCATCGATATGACATCAAGATAATCACAGAAATGACCATGGAGATGACCATGGAGATGACCATCGATATGATCATGGAGATGACCATAGAGATGATCGTGGAGATGATCATGGAGATGACCATCGAGATGATTATGGAGATTACCATAGAGATGACCCTCGAGATGATCATCGATATGATCATGGAGATGACCATTGAGATGATTATGGAGATGACCAACGAGATCATCGTGGAGATGATCATGGATATGACCATCGAGATGATTATGGAAATGATCATGGAGATGACCATCGAGATGACCATCTAGATGCTTATGGAGATGATTATGGAGATGACCATCGAGATTATCTTCGATATGATCATGGAGATGACCATGGAGATGACCATCGAGATGATCATGGAGATGATATTGGAGATGACCATGGAGAATGACCATCGAGATGATCATGTAGATGAAAATAGAAATGACCATCGAGATGATCATGGAGATGACCATCGAGATGATCGTGGAAATGATCATGGATATGATTATGGAGATGACCATCGAGATGATTATGGAGATGATCATGGAGATGACCATCGAGATGACCATCGAGATGATCGAGGAGATGATTATGGAGATGACCATCGAGATTATCTTTGATATGATCATGGAGATGACCATGGAGATGAACGTGGAGATAACCATCGAGATGATCATGGAGATGATATTGGAGATGACCATCGAGTTGACTATCGAGATGACCATGCAGATGACCAATGAGATGACCATCGATATGACATCAAGATAATCAGAGAAATAACCATAGAGATGACCATGGAGATGACCATCGATATGATCATCGAGATGACCATAGAGATGATCGTGGAGATGATCATGGAGATGACCATGGAGATGATTATGGAGATGACCATCGAGATGATCGTGGAGATGATCATGGATATGACCATCGAGATGATTATGGAAATGATCATGGAGATGACCATCTAGATGCTTATGGAGATGATTATGGAGATGACCATCGAGATTATCTTCGATATGATCATGGAGATGACCGTGGAGATGACCATCGAGATGATCATGGAGATGATTTTGGAGATGACCATGGAGAATGACCATCGAGATGATCATGTAGATGAAAATAGAAATGACCATCGAGATGATCATGGAGATGACCATCGAGATGATCGTGGAAAAGATCATGGAGATGATTATGGAGATGACCATCGTAATAATTATTATAGATGATCATGGAGATGACCATCGAGATGACCATCGAGATGATCGTGGAGATGATTATGAAGATGACCATCGAGATTATCTTCGATATGATGATGGATAAGACCATGGAGATGATCATGGTGATGACCATCGAGATGATTATGGAGATGAACATGGAGATAACCATCGAGATGATCATGGAGATGATCATGGAGAGGATATTGGAGATGACCATCGAGTTGACTATCGAGTTGACCATGCAGATGACCAATGAGATGACCATCGATATGACATCAAGATAATCACAGAAATGACCATGGAGATGACCATCGATAGGATCATGGAGTATGCCATAGAGATGATCGTGGAGATGATCATGGAGATGACCATCGAGATGATTATGGAGATGACCATAGAGATGCCCCTCGAGATGATCATCGATATGATCATGGAGATGACCATGGAGATGATTATGGAGATGACCATCGAGATGATCGTGGAGATGATCATGGATATGACCATCGAGATGATTATGGAGATGATCATGGAGATGACCATTGAGATGACCATCGAGATGATTACGGAGATGCTTATGGAGATGACCATCGAGATTATCTACGATATGATCATGGAGATGACCATGGAGATGATAATGGCAATAACCATCGAGATAATTATGGAGACGAACATGGAGATAACATCTAGATGATCATGGAGATGATCATGGAGATGATATTGGAGATGACCATCGAGTTGACCATGCAGATGACCAATGAGATGACAATCGAGATGTCATCAAGATTATCACAGAAATGACCATGGAGATGATCATGGAGATGACCATCGATATGATCATGGAGATAACCATCGAGATGACCATAGAGATGATCGTGGAGATGCCCCTCGAGATGATCATCGATATGATCATGGAGAAGACCATGGAGATGACCATCGAGGTGACCATAGAAATGATCGTGGAGATGACCATGGAGATGACTATCGAGATGATTATGAAGATGACCATGGAGATGCCCCTCGAGATTATCATCGATATGATCATGGAGATGACCATGGAGATGATTAAGGAGATGACCATCGAGATGATCGTGGAGATGATCATGGAGATGACCATCGAGATGATTATGGAGATGATTATGGAGATGACCATCGAGAATATCTTCGATATGATGATGGAGATGACCATGGAGATGATCATGGCGATGACCATCGAGATGATTATGGAGATGAACATGGAGTTAATCATCGAGATGATCATGGAGATGATATTGGATATGACCATCGAGTTGACCATCGAGATGACCATGCAGATTGCCAATGAGATGACCATCGAGATGACATCAAGATAATCATAGAAATGACCATCTAGTTGACCATCGAGATGATCATGGAGATGACCATCGAGATGATCATGGAAATGATCATGGAGATGATTATGGATATGATCATGGAATGACCATCGAGATGATCGTCGAGATGATTATGGAGATGACCATCGAGATTATCTTCGAAATGATCATGGAGATGACCATGGAGATGATCATGGCGATGACCATCGAAATGATTATGGAGATGAACATGGAGATAACCATCGAGATGATCATGGATTATGATATTGGAGATGACCATCCAGTTGACCATCGAGATGACTATGCAGATGACCAATGAGATGACCATCGTAATGACATCAAGATAATCATAGAAATGACCAAGGAGATGACCATCGAGATTATCTTCGATATGATCATGGAGACGACCATGGAGATGAACGTGGAGATAACCATCGAGATGATCATGGAGATGATATAGGAGATGACCATCGAGTTGACTATCGAGATGACCATGCAGATCACCAATTAGATGACCATCGATATGACATCAAGATAATCACAGAAATGACCATGGAGATGACCATGGAGATGACCATCGATATGATCATGGAGATGACCATAGAGATGATCGTGGAGATGATCATGGAGATGACCATCGAGATGATTATGGAGATTACCATAGAGATGACCCTCGAGATGATCATCGATATGATCATGGAGATGACCATTGAGATGATTATGGAGATGACCAACGAGATGATCGTGGAGATGATCATGGATATGACCATCGAGATGATTATGGAAATGATCATGGAGATGACCATCGAGATGACCATCTAGATGCTTATGGAGATGATTATGGAGATGACCATCGAGATTATCTTCGATATGATCATGGAGATGACCATGGAGATGACCATCGAGATGATCATGGAGATCATTTTGGAGATGACCATGGAGAATGACCATCGAGATGATCATGTAGATGAAAATAGAAATGACCATCGAGATGATCATGGAGATGACCATCGAGATGATCGTGGAAATGATCATGGATATGATTATGGAGATGACCATCGAGATGATTATGGAGATGATCATGGAGATGACCATCGAGATGACCATCGAGATGATCGAGGAGATGATTATGGAGATGACCATCGAGATTATCTTCGATATGATCATGGAGATGACCATGGAGATGAACGTGGAGATAACCATCGAGATGATCATGGAGATGATATTGGAGATGACCATCGAGTTGACTATCGAGATGACCATGCAGATGACCAATGAGATGACCATCGATATGACATCAAGATAATCAGAGAAATAACCATGGAGATGACCATGGAGATGACCATCGATATGATCATGGAGATGACCATAGAGATGATCGTGGAGATGATCATGGAGATGACCATGGAGATGATTATGGAGATGACCATCGAGATGATCGTGGAGATGATCATGGATATGACCATCGAGATGATTATGGAAATGATCATGGAGATGACCATCTAGATGCTTATGGAGATGATTATGGAGATGACCATCGAGATTATCTTCGATATGATCATGGAGATGACCGTGGAGATGACCATCGAGATGATCATGGAGATGATTTTGGAGATGACCATGGAGAATGACCATCGAGATGATCATGTAGATGAAAATAGAAATGACCATCGAGATGATCATGGAGATGACCATCGAGATGATCGTGGAAAAGATCATGGAGATGATTATGGAGATGACCATCGAGATTATCTTCGATATGATCATGGAGATGACCATGGAGATGACCATCGAGATGATCATGGAGATGATATTGGAGATGACCATGGAGAATGACCATCGAGATGATCATGTAGATGAAAATAGAAATGACCATCGAGGTGATCATGGAGATGACCATCGAGATGATCGTGGAAAAGATCATGGAGATGATTATGGAGATGACCATCGAGATAATTATGGAGATGATCATGGAGATGTCCATCGAGATGACCATCGAGATGATCGTGGAGATGATTATGAAGATGACCATCGAGATTATCTTCAATATGATGATGGATAAGACCATGGAGATGATCATGGCGATGACCATCGAGATGATTATGGAGATGAACATGGAGATAACCATCGAGATGATCATGTAGATGATCATGGAGATGATATTGGAGATGACCATCGAGTTGACTATCGAGATGACCATGCAGATGACCAATGAGATGACCATCGATATGACATCAAGATAATCACAGAAATGACCATCGAGATGACCATCGATATGATCATGGAGATGACCATAGAGATGATCGTGGAGATGATCATGGAGATGACCATCGAGATGATTATGGAGATGACCATAGAGATGCCCCTCGAGATGATAATCGATATGTTTATGGAGATGACCTGGAGATGATTATGGAGATGACCATCGAGATGATCGTGGAGGTGATCATGGATATGAGCATCGAGATGATTATCGAGATGATTATGGAGATGACCATCGAGATGACCATCGAGATGATTACGGAGATGATTATGGAGGTGACCATCGATATTATCTTCGATATGATCATGGAGATGACCATGGAGATGATCATGGCAATGACCATCGAGATAATTATGGAGATGAACATGGAGATAACCATCGAGATGATCATGGAGATGATCATGGAGATGATATTGAAGATGACCATCGAGTTGACAATGCAGATGACCAATGAGATGACATCAAGATTTTCACAGAAATGACCATGGAGATGACCATGGAGATGACCATCGATATGATCATGGAAATAACCATCGTGATGACCATAGAGATGATCGTGGAGATGCCCCTCGAGATGATCATCGATACGATCATGGAGAAGACCATGGAGATGATTATGGAGATGACCATCGAGATGATCGTGGAGATGATCATGGATATGACCATCGAGATGATTATGGAAATGATCATGGGGATGACCATCGAGATGACCATCGAGATTATCTTCGATATGATAATGGAGATGACCATGGAGGTGACCATTGAGATGATCATGTAGATGAAAATGGAAATGACCATCGAGATGATCATGGAGATGACCATCGAGATGATCGTGGAAATGATCATGGAGATGATTATGGAGATGACCATCGAGATAATTATGAAGATGATCATGGAGATGACCATCGAGATGACCATCGAGATGATCGTGGAGATGATTATGAAAATGACCATCGAGATTATCTTCGATATGTTCATGGAGAAGACCATGGAGATGATCATGGCGATGACCATCGAGATGATTATGGAGATGAACATGGAGATAACCATCGAGATGATCATGGAGATGATCATGGAGAGGATATTGGAGATGACCATCGAGTTGACTATCGAGATGACCATGCAGATGACCAATGAGATGACCATCGATATGACATCAAGATAATCACAGAAATGACCATGGAGATGACCATCGATAGGATCATGGAGTATGCCATAGAGATGATCGTGGAGATGATCATGGAGATGACCATCGAGATGATTATGGAGATGACCATAGAGATGCCCCTCGAGATGATCATCGATATGATCATGGAGATGACCATGGAGATGATTATGGAGATGACCATCGAGATGATCGTGGAGATGATCATGGATATGACTATCGAGATGATTATGGAGATGATCATGGAGATGACCATCGAGATGACCATCGAGATGATTACGGAGATGCTTATGGAGATGACCATCGAGATTATCTACGATATGATCATGGAGATGACCATGGAGATGATCATGGCGATGACCATCGGAATGATTATGGAGATGAACATGGAGATAACCATCGAGATGATCATGGATTATGATATTGGAGATGACCATCCAGTTGACCATCGAGATGACTATGCAGATGACCAATGAGATGACCATTGTAATGACATCAAGATAATCATAGAAATGACCAAGGAGATGACCATCGAGATTATCTTCGATATGATCATGGAGACGACCATGGAGATGAACGTGGAGATAACCATCGAGATGATCATGGAGATGATATAGGAGATGACCATCGAGTTGACTATCGAGATGACCATGCAGATCACCAATTAGATGACCATCGATATGACATCAAGATAATCACAGAAATGACCATGGAGATGACCATGGAGATGACCATCGATATGATCATGGAGATGACCATAGAGATGATCGTGGAGATGATCATGGAGATGACCATCGAGATGATTATGGAGATTACCATAGAGATGACCCTCGAGATGATCATCGATATGATCATGGAGATGACCATTGAGATGATTATGGAGATGACCAACGAGATGATCGTGGAGATGATCATGGATATGACCATCGAGATGATTATGGAAATGATCATGGAGATGACCATCGAGATGACCATCTAGATGCTTATGGAGATGATTATGGAGATGACCATCGAGATTATCTTCGATATGATCATGGAGATGACCATGGAGATGACCATCGAGATGATCATGGAGATGATATTGGAGATGACCATGGAGAATGACCATCGAGATGATCATGTAGATGAAAATAGAAATGACCATCGAGATGATCATGGAGATGACCATCGAGATGATTATGGAGATGATCATGGAGATGACCATCGAGATGACCATCGAGATGATCGTGGAGATGATTATGGAGATGACCATCGAGATTATCTTCGATATGATCATGGAGATGACCATGGAGATGAACGTGGAGATAACCATCGAGATGATCATGGAGATGATATTGGAGATGACCATCGAGTTGACTATCGAGATGACCATACAGATGACCAATGAGATGACCATCGATATGACATCAAGATAATCAGAGAAATAACCATGGAGATGACCATGGAGATGACCATCGATATGATCATGGAGATGACCATAGAGATGATCGTGGAGATGATCATGGAGATGACCATGGAGATGATTATGGAGATGACCATCGAGATGATCGTGGAGATGATCATGGATATGACCATCGAGATGATTATGGAAATGATCATGGAGATGACCATCTAGATGCTTATGGAGATGATTATGGAGATGACCATCGAGATTATCTTCGATATGATCATGGAGATGACCGTGGAGATGACCATCGAGATGATCATGGAGATGATTTTGGAGATGACCATGGAGAATGACCATCGAGATGATCATGTAGATGAAAATAGAAATGACCATCGAGATGATCATGGAGATGACCATCGAGATGATCGTGGAAAAGATCATGGAGATGATTATGGAGATGACCATCGAGATTATCTTCGATATGATCATGGAGATGACCATGGAGATGACCATCGAGATGATCATGGAGATGATATTGGAGATGACCATGGAGAATGACCATCGAGATGATCATGTAGATGAAAATAGAAATGACCATCGAGATGATCATGGAGATGACCATCGAGATGATCGTGGAAAAGATCATGGAGATGATTATGGAGATGACCATCGAGATAATTATGGAGATGATCATGGAGATGTCCATCGATATGACCATCGAGATGATCGTGGAGATGATTATGAAGATGACCATCGAGATTATCTTCAATATGATGATGGATAAGACCATGGAGATGATCATGGCGATGACCATCGAGATGATTATGGAGATGAACATGGAGATAACCATCGAGATGATCATGTAGATGATCATGGAGATGATATTGGAGATGACCATCGAGTTGACTATCGAGATGACCATGCAGATGACCAATGAGATGACCATCGATATGACATCAAGATAATCACAGAAATGACCATCGAGATGACCATCGATATGATCATGGAGATGACCATAGAGATGATCGTGGAGATGATCATGGAGATGACCATCGAGATGATTATGGAGATGACCATAGAGATGCCCCTCGAGATGATAATCGATATGTTTATGGAGATGACCTGGAGATGATTATGGAGATGACCATCGAGATGATCGTGGAGGTGATCATGGATATGAGCATCGAGATGATTATCGAGATGATTATGGAGATGACCATCGAGATGACCATCGAGATGATTACGGAGATGATTATGGAGGTGACCATCGATATTATCTTCGATATGATCATGGAGATGACCATGGAGATGATCATGGCAATGACCATCGAGATAATTATGGAGATGAACATGGAGATAACCATCGAGATGATCATGGAGATGATCATGGAGATGATATTGAAGATGACCATCGAGTTGAAAATGCAGATGACCAATGAGATGACATCAAGATTTTCACAGAAATGACCATGGAGATGACCATGGAGATGACCATCGATATGATCATGGAAATAACCATCGTGATGACCATAGAGATGATCGTGGAGATGCCCCTCGAGATGATCATCGATACGATCATGGAGAAGACCATGGAGATGATTATGGAGATGACCATCGAGATGATCGTGGAGATGATCATGGATATGACCATCGAGATGATTATGGAAATGATCATGGGGATGACCATCGAGATGACCATCGAGATTATCTTCGATATGATCATGGAGATGACCATGGAGGTGACCATTGAGATGATCATGTAGATGAAAATGGAAATGACCATCGAGATGATCATGGAGATGACCATGGAGATGATCATGGCAATGACCATCGAGATAATTATGGAGATGAACATGGAGATAACCATCGAGATGATCATGGAGATGATCATGGAGATGATATTGAAGATGACCATCGAGTTGACAATGCAGATGACCAATGAGATGACATCAAGATTTTCACAGAAATGACCATGGAGATGACCATGGAGATGACCATCGATATGATCATGGAAATAACCATCGTGATGACCATAGAGATGATCGTGGAGATGCCCCTCGAGATGATCATCGATACGATCATGGAGAAGACCATGGAGATGATTATGGAGATGACCATCGAGATGATCGTGGAGATGATCATGGATATGACCATCGAGATGATTATGGAAATGATCATGGGGATGACCATCGAGATGACCATCGAGATTATCTTCGATATGATCATGGAGATGACCATGGAGGTGACCATTGAGATGATCATGTAGATGAAAATGGAAATGACCATCGAGATGATCATAGAGATGACCATCGAGATGATCGTGGAGATGATTATGAAGATGACCATCGAGATTATCTTCAATATGATGATGGATAAGACCATGGAGATGATCATGGCGATGACCATCGAGATGATTATGGAGATGAACATGGAGATAACCATCGAGATGATCATGTAGATGATCATGGAGATGATATTGGAGATGACCATCGAGTTGACTATCGAGATGACCATGCAGATGACCAATGAGATGACCATCGATGTGACATCAAGATAATCACAGAAATGACCATCGAGATGACCATCGATATGATCATGGAGATGACCATAGAGATGATCGTGGAGATGATCATGGAGATGACCATTGAGATGATTATGGAGATGACCATAGAGATGCCCCTCGAGATGATAATCGATATGTTTATGGAGATGACCTGGAGATGATTATGGAGATGACCATCGAGATGATCGTGGAGGTGATCATGGATATGAGCATCGAGATGATTATCGAGATGATTATGGAGATGACCATCGAGATGACCATCGAGATGATTACGGAGATGATTATGGAGGTGACCATCGATATTATCTTCGATATGATCATGGAGATGACCATGGAGATGATCATGGCAATGACCATCGAGATAATTATGGAGATGAACATGGAGATAACCATCGAGATGATCATGGAGATGATCATGGAGATGATATTGAAGATGACCATCGAGTTGACAATGCAGATGACCAATGAGATGACATCAAGATTTTCACAGAAATGACCATGGAGATGACCATGGAGATGACCATCGATATGATCATGGAAATAACCATTGTGATGACCATAGAGATGATCGTGGAGATGCCCCTCGAGATGATCATCGATACGATCATGGAGAAGACCATGGAGATGATTATGGAGATGACCATCGAGATGATCGTGGAGATGATCATGGATATGACCATCGAGATGATTATGGAAATGATCATGGGGATGACCATCGAGATGACCATCGAGATTATCTTCGATATGATCATGGAGATGACCATGGAGGTGACCATTGAGATGATCATGTAGATGAAAATGGAAATGACCATCGAGATGATCATAGAGATGACCATCGAGATGATCGTGGAAATGATCATGGAGATGATTATGGAGATGACCATCGAGATAATTATGAAGATGATCATGGAGATGACCATCGAGATGACCATCGAGATGATCGTGGAGATGATTATGAAAATGACCATCGAGATTATCTTCGATATGATCATGGAGAAGACCATGGAGATGATCATGGCGATGACCATCGAGATGATTATGGAGATGAACATGGAGATAACCATCGAGATGATCATGGAGATGATCATGGAGAGGATATTGGAGATGACCATCGAGTTGACTATCGAGATGACCATGCAGATGACCAATGAGATGACCATCGATATGACATCAAGATAATCACAGAAATGACCATGGAGATGACCATCGATAGGATCATGGAGTATGCCATAGAGATGATCGTGGAGATGATCATGGAGATGACCATCGAGATGATTATGGAGATGACCATAGAGATGCCCCTCGAGATGATCATCGATATGATCATGGAGATGACCATGGAGATGATTATGGAGATGACCATCGAGATGATCGTGGAGATGATCATGGATATGACCATCGAGATGATTATGGAGATGATCATGGAGATGACCATCGAGATGACCATCGAGATGATTACGGAGATGCTTATGGAGATGACCATCGAGATTATCTACGATATGATCATGGAGATGACCATGGAGATGATAATGGCAATAACCATCGAGATTATTATGGAGACGAACATGGAGATAACCATCTAGATGATCATGGAGATGATCATGGAGATGATATTGGAGATGACCATCGAGTTGACCATGCAGATGACCAATGAGATGACAATCGAGATGTCATCAAGATTATCACAGAAATGACCATGGAGATGATCATGGAGATGACCATCGATATGATCATGGAGATAACCATCGAGATGACCATAGAGATGATCGTGGAGATGCCCCTCGAGATGATCATCGATATGATCATGGAGAAGACCATGGAGATGACCATCGAGGTGACCATAGAAATGATCGTGGAGATGACCATGGAGATGACTATAGAGATGATTATGAAGATGACCATGGAGATGCCCCTCGAGATTATCATCGATATGATCATGGAGATGACCATGGAGATGATTAAGGAGATGACCATCGAGATGATCGTGGAGATGATCATGGAGATGACCATCGAGATGATTATGGAGATGATTATGGAGATGACCATCGAGAATATCTTCGAAATGATGATGGAGATGACCATGGAGATGATCATGGCGATGACCATCGAGATGATTATGGAGGTGAACATGGAGTTAATCATCGAGATGATCATGGAGATGATATTGGATATGACCATCGAGTTGACCATCGAGATGGCCATGCAGATTGCCAATGAGATGACCATCGAGATGACATCAAGATAATCATAGAAATGACCATCTAGTTGACCATCGAGATGATCATGGAGATGACCATCGAGATGATCGTGGAAATGATCATGGAGATGATTATGGATATGATCATGGAATGACCATCGAGATGATCGTCGAGATGATTATGGAGATGACCATCGAGATTATCTTCGAAATGATCATGGAGATGACCATGGAGATGATCATGGCGATGACCGTCGAAATGATTATGGAGATGAACATGGAGATAACCATCGAGATGATCATGGATTATGATATTGGAGATGACCATCCAGTTGACCATCGAGATGACTATGCAGATGACCAATGAGATGACCATCGTAATGACATCAAGATAATCATAGAAATGACCAAGGAGATGACCATGGAGATGACCATCGATATGATCATGGAGATGACCATCGAGATGACCATAGAGATGATCGTGGAGATGATCATGGAGATGACCATCGAGATGATTATGGAGATGACCATGGAGATGCCCTTCGAGATGATCATTGATATGATTATGGAGATGACCATGGAGATGACCATAGAGATGATCGTGGAGATGATAATGGAGATGACCATTGAGATGATCATGGAGATGACCATCGAGATTACCATCGAGATGATCGTGGAGATGATCATGGAGATGATTATGGAGATGACCATCGAGATGATTATGGAGATGCCCTTCCAAAACCGACGTGTTTTCTCATCTGTGTTTTGTACTTAATCTTTTTCGAATACAAAGTACACACGCGTCCCGCAGAGTCTGTCGTCGTGGTGGTGGCTGAAACGGTCGCATCGCAAGGCTCCTGTTGCTCACTCCTCCTTGATGGTCATTCCCAAGCGTGGCAGCACGCTGCTGTTTGGCCGTCACGAGTCGTGGAACCAATTCTGAATTCACGCCAATTTATTTTTAACATGCGAGGAGAGGACGCCGCTTTCTACACGGACCAGGCGTCGGCAGCCAAAAAACAAGACGGGCCGTTGTTTTTTTCTAATTTGGTATATTATATTGAAAAATATCTCTCTAAATTTCAAGAGCCGCCATGCCACGTGAATACGAGACGGTGGGTCCTTAATAAATAACGTCACGAAGCGGTCGCTTAAAGAGCTGCAGGTTTGCCCGACCCCTGACGTAGACGAATATGACCTCGCACCTCCCTTGCATGGAAGAAAACGAGCAATACACGTTCCCAGAAAGGCTTTCAAGAGGGGGACACACGAATGTTAACGGCTGATCCCCCATTACAGGGGGGCAACGTCGGAGACTTCTGCACGGTGTAGCCAACTGCTCCCCTCGCCAACACGCGGAGACAAGGAAGGGTTCCAGTCAATTGTTTCCACCTTCACTATCACACACAGCTCCCTCCTTCACACACAACACTCTCTCCTCTTCATCCACAGCTCTCTCCTTCATCCACAGCTCTATCCTGCCTAAGGGCCCTCGTAATGACATTGGCGTTTATCGCATGTTTCGGTGGAATTTATCCGAATGAAGTGAAATTCTGATTCTGATATGTATACACACATTTCATGGGTAAAGTCATTGTTAGCTGGGCCAAAGCCATCCACTCGTTAAACTCGAGAACCCGGTTCAATCACACGCAGTGGTTGCAGCCCTCACTCCAACCCAGGGTGTCAGTGGCGCCGGCTCGGCGCTAGGACCTCTGAGCTGCCCCAACCTCCTCGTGGCATCTCGAGTGGTGTGCCGCCGCAAAGTTGTGCTCATTAGCAGGACCGACTCTTTGGTTCGGTGCGCCGTGAAGATAGAGCGAGCTCGAAAGTGTCCCGTTGGAACGAAAGGGGTTGAGAAATCGCTGCTATCGAGTACGTGGATAAACCTCGGACCCATCGGGGCCGTGGCTCTCGCACAGATCTGGAAGATCGCCGGCGAACGGTGGAACAGCGCGGACGTCGGGAATGAACGCCTCGTTCGAGACCCAAGCATCAACCACCGCACACCTCCTGGGGTGGACAATTCTCTGCAAATACACCGCTGTCACCATGAACCGCACCAGCACATCAACGGAACGATGTGCACGTTTTCACGAATGCTAAATTAGAAACGAGCTGCAACATGCAGCAGCAGCAGTAGTGCGACTGTAGCCATGCAACTCAAGCTATGGACCGTAGAGTAAACCCACACACACGTTGAGATAAATGGAGACTCGTAGAGACCCATAAGAGAGAGACTCGCAGAGATAGAGGCAAATTAAAGACCAGCCACAGTGCGACTCGAGCTATTGACCGTGCAGTCCACCACTGTCGTCTCTTGCTCGAGGGAAAATGAGCTGACGTGACTGCAAAGCCACCTCGTGAGTCCTGTGTCTGTAGAGAGATCATTGCCAGTGCAATCGCATGCAGCTCAATGCGAAGCAGTGCTGGTTGACATTCCAAACTAAAACATTTATATTTTATATTACCAGGTAAGGCCCCACTGAGTGATGTAGATTTTTTTGAGCAGCGACCTGACTATCACAAATGATAGCTCAACGAAGTGGCTCGTCACGGAGACATGTATGGCAGACACAAATAGTCTAGACGCGTGTTGTTTAAATGTGGAGGGAAAACGCGGAGGACCTGGAGACAAATCCACGCGACCACGGGGAGAGAGACACCGCAAACTCCAAATATACAGCAGCAGGCGTCAGCATCGGAACCGAACCCACGACCTCCTGTATACCAGGCGAGGAAGTTAACATCTCACCACCCCGTGGCACCCCACCGAAGTGAACGCCTCGCCTGTCTCACAGTGGTAGGAGGTTATCGAATAGAAACAGATCAAATGGCACTGTCTCTTTCATATCTGTCTCTCCGCACACACACTACTGTATGTACATCACGAGCTACACATCCACGGCACCAGTTGTGTTGCCGGTATCGACATGGCGATGTAGACAGAAGAGAGGCGTTTTACCCTTTCCGGCAATAACGCAGGAGGTGTTAAGACGCCCAAAATGGACTCACCGATTGCAAGGCATCGAGTCTGCATTAGCCGCACATTCACGGATTGGTGTTTGCATCGCCTCTGTGCTGCCGTTCGCCTCCTCGTGTCGTTGTTCTCTGGCCTGACAACTTGTGGGTGGGTCAAGGCCATGACGGAGGACGTCTCTGCTGGAGGCCAATGTCGTTTCAGGGACAAGGCGTGCATCATCAGAGCACGTCGGTTTGGATGCTTGACCACGAGCACGACGTGTGGTCAATGCAGACTCGATGCCTTGCAGTCGGGGTGCCTATTTGGTGTTTGCGCATCTTAACACCTCCTGTGTTACTGCCGGAAAGTGTATGAAGACTTTTATATTTTAATCATCATCATGATAATAATTTAATTATATTGAAGCCGTTGAAGTAAAAAGTGGTTTGAAATAAAATGTACCGTCTATAAAATGTCACAAACAAATACTCGAGTGCTGTTTGATTCTCAGATAACATCTAATCTTCCAGGAGACAGAAACACCGACACACATTCACAAGGAGCGAAGCTTCTCCAATGCACACGTGAATGCACATTGGAGCACACTGCACAGAGTTACACACTTCTGCCAACCTTGCACTTGACACACACACACACAGAGCAGCATTACAGGATACAGAGCTACTATTGACCACCGTGGGAATAGTAATAAGAATAATAATAATCAGAGGTACTCGCTGACAGTTGAGACGATGGGGCCACGTCTATTAACTCTCCCTCCTCCCCCCGGCCGCCTCTGTCCACCCAGCAGTGCGCCAAGGCGCGGTGGGGTAAAGTGTGGGTACCGCCGCCTCTTCGAAGTCGGTGTGTCCGTGGTGGGAGAGCCGGACAAAGACATCCCTCGAGAGGTGAGACTCTAGAGAGCTCGCTGTAGGTGGAGGCCGGTGCGTCCACAGTGGAGCGAGCAAGCAATTGCAGGGCTGCGCCTGCAGCAGCTGCTGCTGCGTCATCACACTCAACTTATTAAACTATTTTTTATTCCGCCAGGTAAGGCGCTCTGAGCTGCGTAGCTCTTTTGTCGGAAGCGACTATGGCCATCACAAATGAGAGCTCACCCACGTGGCTTATCATCGTGTGGACATTCACACCGGCCACATACTTTGTACTCTACTTTGATTCAACGGGTATCGTACAGACAACACCGTACGATTGGGATAATCCGAATCCCGTATGACCAGATGGTCAAATATTCAACAGGAAGATTGTTGCAACATCAGCTTTGAGAGACACGTCAATCAAACACCAACGCACACACACACACAGGTGCACACACGGACACCTCATGACGCACCGCATACATTTCCATCTACGCGGCTTGTTCAATCCACTGCTGGATGAACGCCTCTCACGCACCGTGTGGGTGTGGCTGTGTGACCATACCTCGTCACGCCGGCCACGCGTGGATGAATCAACTGCTGGATGAAGGCCTACCCCTAAAATAAAAAGTAAAAATAAATAGAAAATAATAAAAGCAAAAAACCCACGACGTTTCGATCGCAACACAAGCCGTCTTCATCAGGCAATGAAGCGATGAAGACCACTTGTGTTGTCATGGAAACGTCGTGGGTTTTTTGCTTTTATTATTTTCAATTGAGAATTTTTATTTTTAAAATTTTTAAAATTTAATTTTAATTTATTGTCATTTTATACTTATTTTTTAATCTTCGTGACTTTACCGAAAGAACCAAGAATATGAAGATGTGGATGATGATGATGATGTAGATGATGATGATGTGGATGATGATGATCATGTGAATGATGATGATTAAGTGAATGATGCTGATGTCCTCACCCTGCACGTGTTCCCCACTCCACGTCTTCTTCACCTTCTGCCGCTCAGAGTCTCACCCCAAGCTCGCCTCGCTCTCCCCTCGCTTCTTCTTCTTCTTCACTCTCGAGGCCTCTCGTTCCAACCTCGCCACGCGTCCCCTGAGCCCCCGATCCACGTCGATTTGGGTCGCAGCTGCTGAGCGGAGAGGCCCATAACGCCGAGCGGCCAACAACTCAGAGCACTGCTCAAGATCCCTCTGCGTGTGTGTGGTTGGGTTCGGCCAAGTGGTCATTTTAGGTCGTGATTCGTGTCGGGGTTAAGCGGTCGCGTTGACCAACCGTCACTCACGGGGTAGTGGACCCCCCGTGAGTGACCAACCGTCACTCACGGGGGGGGGGGGGGGGTGGCACTAGCCCCTCCCCCCTCGTGCCCCCACGAGCCCCTCCCCCCTCGTGCCCCCCACGTGCCTCTCGCGTCTCCAACGTCGTAACGATGACGAGGGACCACGTGCCGAGTTTGAATGTCGCCAAGATGATGATCGTGGTCGTTGTCAAGGTGACACAATGGTCACGTGAGGCCCGTAACGGTCACAGAACTCCAGCACGGCGAGAAGACCAGACGTGTTTGTGTGATTCTGCGTCGTCCCTGCTCTCTTTAACGTGAACAGCGGCGACACTTTCAACAAGCTGAGAATCCCATCGACCGATTATGCCAGGAGAGCTTCTCCAAGGTGAGCGTCGGACTTTTAAAGGGAAATTATCAACATTTTTACCCCAAAAATGTCAATTTCTTCCCTACACACGCACAACACATACGAGACAGGCAGCACAGTAGAATAAGCTTAATGTTTAATTATATTCTAGATTTGAAGTTTTCGTGACTGCAGGGATCCATACTCTTTGGTTCTGTCGGTAAAGTCACGTACTTCAGCAATTGTTCCTTGCTGTGGTTGTCCCACCTGATGACGGACGCTTGTGTTGCGCCCGAAACGTCGTGATTTAATTTATTACATTTTATACCTACGTGACTTAAATTATATTGTACTAGCTTTACTACCCCGCTCACTTGTGCAAAATATATCCATTATTGCGCCCCCCCCCCCCAAAATACAAAAGTCTATTTTCATACTTATTCCATTGTGTACAATCTGGAAGTTACCCACATGCCAAATTTCAAGTAGGTTGCATGTCGGGAAGTATGCTAAACATTTTGAACAGACACATATTCACAAATTTCCCTTTTATATAGAGAGAGATGAGGTAAAACGATCGTTAAAGTATTTATTCGTCTATATTTGGTCAAAAGACGCCGTGATAATAAATCTACACCACGTCAACAGCACCGCTGCGAAGGGAAACAAATACAATAGATGGGGCTGTTGAAGTCGGGCCATGACAGACGTCCACCTGCACCTATGGAGGCCGCAGTGTCGCTATCGACACGGAGAGTGCCGAGTGGTTGTGTTCTGGTCCAACCTGTTCACCACTGCCGACGCAGTAGCACCACCCGTATGGTTTAATTGCGTGATTGGTCGCTTTAAATAACCAAAATCGCCATAAATAAGCACTCAAAAGGCCCGAAACGCCGAGCGGTCAGCAACTAACAGCAACTTCTAAAGATCCCTCTGCGTGTGTGGTTGGGTTCGGCCAAGTGGTCATTTTAGGTCGTGATTCGTGTCGGGGTTAAGCGGTCGCGTTGACCACCATCACTCACGGGGTAGTGGACCCCCCGTGAGTGACCAACCGTCACTCACGGGGGGGGGGGGGGGCAATGGACCCCCCGTGAGTGACCAACCGTCACTCACGGGGGGGGGGGCAATGGACCCCCCGTGAGTTACCAACCGTCACTCATCAATTCAAGATCATGAACTTTAAATTTTGATTTTAAGCTTTCGTGACTGCAGTAATTCATATTCTTAGTTTTTTCGGTAAAGTCACGTTGAAGAGAAACAACAAAATAATAAAATATATAAAAAAATTGTATTATTGTTTTATATATATTATTATTTTGTTGTTTCTCTTCAACGTGACTTTACCGAAAAACTAAGAATATCATGAACTTTATTCATCGTGGCTAAATCCGATGAGCTATGAAGCTCTTTTAAACAAATGTCCAGTAGAGACAGGTTCAGAAAGTTACACCAATACCGACACGAGAAAGGTATAAGAAAGGTAAGAAAATCCCGTAAACTAAATAAACTACTCTTTTTTTTATTCAACCAGGTGAAGCCCACTGAGCTATTGAGTTCTTCAGAAGCGATAGGCAGGCCCATGTCTGTCTACAGTGGGAAATGTAGAGCCGTGTGTTTATCCGTAGTGTAAAATGTGATCGACGTGCTCCTCTTTCTTCTTGCAGTGGGCGACCCCCCCGAGGGATCCCGCGGGGCTGTGCCCGGGACCCCCTCCCCGGATGAAGCCCGAGGCACGGCGCGGGTCGCCGTGCCGGAGCTGACGGGAGCCGCGCAGGCGGCGATAGCGGGGCCGCGTCTGAGGGCGGAGCCTCAGGTGAGGGGGAGGAGCCCCAGGTGGCGGGCGGGGCCCGCTGGCGCCAATCACAACGCTGGGAATGCACGGGTGTGGGGAAATTGTTATTGGATCATGATCGGCGACGTTTCGGGCAATGTTCCTTGTGCAGAGCACGTCAACAGTTGTTAGACCCTTTCATAACGTGGACTACAGAGGGTGGCCCAAAAGTCAGGACACGCAAAGTTATTGTATGTTTCTTAAGTAATCACAAAGGGTTATTTAGTTTAATTTTAACAAATGTTAAAACTGATATCCATGACTCTTTTGAAATGCATTTAGCACCTTTTTAAAATTACAGCTACCTTTTTCTGCATGCATAACAACGAACTGAACTCGTTCGTCTTTAGTCAATGGCCCCTTCTTAGAATATTTTGTGAGTTGTGGGTTCCTCTAAAAATCAATAGTCTATATATATTTCTGAGACATTTTATGCAGATCGATTATCGGTTCATGGACTAAAATTGTATTTCTTTTGGTGATAAAACAGTCCAACGTGTGTTGGGATCCCAGTCTGGATGGAAGGAGTAATTGTGGATGTGTTGACTGCGTTGCTGTGGCAGGACCCAACCGCGACTGTGGCAGCTGGAGCGGAGGGCACCTCGTCCGGTAACGACCTCACGGTCTTGGCCCCCACCTCGTCCAACGAGGTGCCGGTGGCGGCCGACGAGAGGCATTGCACCCAACCCAGCTGCCTTCCCCACGGCCGGCCTGAACCCTCCCCGGTGACAGCCACAGCACGCGAGAACATCGGCGTGTCTGTGCTGCCTGCACCCCAAGGTGAGCGTGCGACCACGTGACCTCGTGACCTCTCGTTAGGGTGGCAGCCACCAACGCAAGGGCCGCGTTGGAGCCACTGCTGTTGCCCTTCATGAGTAACACGGGGAGCTCAAAACACCCAGCGGCCCACGTGACAGGCACATCATATTTGTCGCGAACTTGAGCCTTACACTTCAATGTGGGGCAAAATGTCTGGTTAAGAGTAGCAGCACGGGTGCTGGATGGGGCCACTGAATCCAGTGCCATGTTTATCTTCAGTGGGAAATGTAGAGCCGTGTGTTTATCCGCAGTGTAAAATGTGATCGCTGTGCTTCTTGTTGCAGTTGGCGACCCCCCCGAGGGATCCCGCGGGGCTGTGCCCGGGACCCCCTCCCCGGATGAAGCCCGAGGCACGGCGCGGGTCGCCGTGCCGGAGCTGACGGGAGCCGCGCAGGCGGCGATAGCGGGGCCGCGTCTGAGGGCGGAGCCTCAGGTGAGGGGGAGGAGCCCCGGGTGGCGGGCGGGGCCAGCTGGCGCCGCTCAGCCAATCACTACTCTAGGAGTGCACGCGGGTGGGGGAATTGTTACAGGAAAATGATAGGCGACGTTTCAGGCAATGTCCCTTCTGCAGAGTACATCAGTTTTTTTCCATTTTCATAACGTCGCCTATAGAAGGTTGCCCAAAAGTCAGGACACAGGTATCGTATTTATTTGAACAAGTCACAGAGGATTTGTTATCGATATTAATAATGATAATAGTTAAATTGTTAACTTTAAGAATAATGAGAACGGTTTAATTTCAGTATTAAGTTAAATTGCACTCCTATTATGTGTTTGTGTTGTTCGTTGTTGTAACCTTCTGACCCGTGCCAATTGGACATGTGAAAAATAGCTTTATAGCTCATCGGATTCCTCCAGTATAAATATTCTGACTCTGATAATAACGTGCAATACATATATAAAGTATTATTAAATATAGAAAAACGACGTTTCAGTCAATGTCCCTTCCTCAGAGCACATCACAGTTGGCTCTTCATAACGTCGCCTATAAAGCGTGGCCCACAAGTCATGCCACATAGAGCTATCATGTTTATTTCAACAGATAACAGAGCTTTATTTGATTTGTTTAATAAACGTTAAA
Organism: Petromyzon marinus; assembly: GCF_048934315.1. NCBI lineage: Eukaryota > Metazoa > Chordata > Hyperoartia > Petromyzontiformes > Petromyzontidae > Petromyzon > Petromyzon marinus. The sequence goes on from NC_133709.1 coordinate 11,710,649, forward strand.
ACTTACATCTATTTACATTAATGCACGATGGACGAATTTATTATTTCTTCAAATTAATTTAGGCCTTTAAAAAAATAAATCACAGCTGCCTTTTTTTGCATATGTAGTGGGTTTGTATGGAGACTGAGTCTTCGTAGGAGGCAACACGTATTTATTTATGACAACAATAACAGTAACACTTAGGTCCCTAACACGGAGGGGTAATGGCCCCTTCTACCCACCACCTAAGGAGGTACGGCCTCCGGGCTAACGTGCCCTAACTACTGGGGCTAACCACTCCTTAGCCCTCCGGCTAGCGGGACCTAGGGGAGGCTGACCCGAGCCAGCCAAGGTCCTCGGGTCTCTACCGCTGGCCCACACAGACCCGGCCCTGAGAAGGGCGTCGGGTCGGGGGATCCTCAGGGTCCTAGCCTATTGATCACTGGCCTCACTGAGCCCCGGCCCTTATAAGGACGGCGGGGCTTGGGGTCCAGGGTCCTATCTTCAGGTGGGCTTCTGGGTCTTCGGCTTGAGGCGAACTGCCTCAGCCGCACTGGGGTCCGGCTTTTATGGGGCTCCCAGGGTCACCCCGCCCCTGGTCACGCCCACCATCTGGAACCTTCTCGAGGGACCTGGATTGTTGCGCAATCCTCCCCAGCCCCCCACCCGGGGACCTGGGGTGTCCCCCTCCGGTTCCCAACCGTCCCCCCCCCGGGATGCCTGACCCACGAGTCCTGCTTAGCACAGGCCGTACTCGCTATTGCCCCCTGACTGGAAGTACCTGCTCAACCAAAGTGATGGCGGCATATTACGCCCAACAATTACCCACCACACATACAAATGACAATCGAACTCGTTCGTCTTTGGTCAATTACCTTTCCATTTTTGAAAAATGTCACCCGAAAAAGCAAAATAGAAATTAATAATAACGTATAAAAGTTGCGTAATTGCCCGTCACGTGACGGGTATTTTCACGTCGTAAACGATCCAGTGTGTCGTGACTTTGTCGATGACGCCATCTCTGCCGTCTTCCTCCGTTTAATCGACGTCTTCTTTCGTCTGCGACTCTTCTGGCTTCATCTGAATGAACTAAAGTTACGGAATGTGACATACCGAATGTAATTTTCTCTTCTGAGAGTAATATATAACAAACCTGTAAATAAAGAATGACAATTGTAAATCACCTTCATCGTTCTAGCAGCTGTTTGAGTTTCCTTTCTGTCGGGAAGAAAGTAAACTAAATGTTGTAGGAATGATTTCGTTCTAAGTATTGACTTACTGGATTCCATATTGATGTGAATACTAAAAAATTTACTTTTTATAAACCGGAAGGACGCGTCGGTGTGTTCACCAATTTTCGCTCAAAACGTGAGCAGAAAGTCGCTTTTACCAAAATGAATTTGAACTCGGTGAGAGGGGTGGCCCTAGAGCAGCTGCTGCCAGCAACTGGCAGCGCCCTCGGCCAACCTCGCAATGGGCGCCGCCACCCCCAAACCCCAAGGGCAGATCCAGGCTGAGGTTTCTGGTAAACTGGGAAACATTTTGCCACGATTTTACATTTAATGTTTAATTAAGCGTATTTTTTTAAACAGAGGCAAAATTATTCGGTTTGTCTGTCCGTCCGTCTGTCCAACCAATACATTCTCAGGAATGTTGAGAAATGAATTATAATTCATAGACCCTCTGTACGTTGTACGGGAATCAAAATGACATCGTCCTTATTTTATTTGTATATTTTTTCCTCGAATTTTTGGCGCCCCAGGCGACCGCCTCGTTCGCCTACATGGACGGGTGTCTGCCCCTGTTTAGTTACAATAACTTACTGGATTCTGATTTGATGTGAATTAAAAAATAGTGACCGTTCATTATTAATCGCAAGGGGAGATGTCGGTGTTCACCAATTGTCACAAATGTTCACCGTAAGTGCGAGCAAAAGCCATCAAAGTGAAACTGCACTGAGTTCAAATTAAAAGCGGATTCTGCTTATTTATTTCTATTCGACGTTCAAAAAATAAATATTATCACGCACAAATTAACTGAATGGGTTATTTATTATTACTCACTAATAATGGTGCACAAAAACAGAGGGCAGACGTGGCTCTTATCATAATAGGCGCTGGTGTATTTTGGGAGAAAATGTATCGTTCTGGTAACAACAAACTAATAATTAGTTACATGTTTAATCTAAGCCTTTCGTGAAAGTCAAAAGAATTGCATGGGAATCCACGTAGCCAAGCCAGCGTTACCCGCAGCGTGTGTCAGGCGTTCGGCACAGATCATCAAAACTATAAATATAAAGTTGACTTTAAAAATAAATAATAAAACGTTATGTGAGGGTTAATATAAATGAAATAACAATGTTTCTTAACTTTTGCGCCAACCTGTATAATAATGTGTATTAAATATATACTGTATGATTAAATATATAAAATCGACGTTTCAGGCAATGGGCTTTCTTTAGGGCACATCACAGTTGGCCCTTCATGACGTTGTTTGTAAGAGGGTGGCCGAAAAATCAGGATACATCGGGTTATTGTATTTATTTGAGAAATAACGGACGGTTATTTCGTTTAATGTTATCAAATGTTACAAATGAATTCGATTAACATGAATGCACGATTTCCCTCCTGAAATGCATTTAAGACCTCTTTGAGACTACAGCTGCCTTCTCTGTAGCATGCATAACAACAAATTGAACTCGTTCATTCTTTAATCAATGGCCGTTCATCACAGAGTTTTTTACGAATTAAAGTGAGTTTGGGGTTCCTTTAAAAATACTGTATATATTGACTTCTGAGACATTTGATCCTGCATCGGTTCATGGACTAAAATTGTATTTCTTTTGGTGATAAAACAGTCCCACGTGTGTTGGGATCCCAGTCCACATGGGAGGAGTAATTGTGGATGTGTTGACTGCGTTGCTGTGGCAGGACCCAACCACGACTGTGGAAGCTGGAGCGGAGGGCACCTCGTCCGGTAACGACCTCACGGTCTTGGCCCCCACCTCGTCCACCGAGGTGCCGGTGGCGGCCGACGAGAGGCATTGCACCCAACCCAGCTGCCTTCCCCACGGCCGGCCTGAACCCTCCCCGGTGACAGCCACAGCACGCGAGAACATCGGCGTGTCTGTGCTGCCTGCACCCCAAGGTGAGCGTGCGACCACGTGACCTCGTGACCTCTCATTAGGGTGACAGCCACCAACGCAAGGGCCGCGTTGGAGCCACTGCTGTTGCCATTGACGAGTAACACGGGGAGCTCAAAACACCCAGCAGCCCACGTGGCAGGCGAATCATATTTGTCGCGAACTTGAGTCTTACACTGAAATGTGGAGCAAAATCTTTGTGGTTAATAGTAGCAGCACGGGTGCTGGCTGGGGCCACTGAATATCCACGCCAGCCCCATTGGCAGTGCAGCGCTCTGCGATGACGCCGGCTTCCGCCACCACCGTTCCCTTTGTGCAGAGGAGGACGACGGCATTCCGGCGGCACGGCTCTCGCTGTTTGCACCGGAGCGGCTGAGCCTCAGGTGGGAGAACGACGTGGGCAAGGGTGCCGGCCTGCGCAACCTGGGGAACACCTGCTTCCTCAACGCCACGCTGCAGTGCCTCGCCTACACGCCGCCGCTCGTGAACTACCTGCTGCTGCAAGAGCACTGCAGCACCTGTAAGTACCCCCCTGGCACTCTCGTTTACCCATGGGCTAGGTTATTGTCACGGTTAATTTGGCTGCTATGAATTTCACACTTGATAAGCCACTTCGTTGAGCTATCATTTGTGGTTCAGGTCGCTTCTGAAGAAGCTAATAGCTCAGTGGGCTTTATCTCGTAAGATAAAAAAAAGTTTAGTTATAATTGTAGATTTTTTAAAAGTGATTTGTTTACCTTACCAATACTTTGTACTCTTATCGTTTTTTGTATTGTGCCCTCGTTCGCAGGCCAACAGAGCGACTTTTGCCTGATGTGTGTCATGGAGCGTCACGTTGTCAGCACGTTCAACAACTCAAAGAGAGTGCTGACACCCAAGGTCATCACTAAAAACATCACGCGTGAGTCCCACAACTACGTTCACACTGCACTCGGAGGAGAAGTTATCCCCGCGATCTTTCACCATCTGTGTTTCAATTCCTTTGCACTGCTCCTTTTGACATGTTGGGGAGCTCTTGAAGAACGTCATCAGATCCTGTATCTGTCACTTTGTCCCCATGTCCATTTCTCTGCAGGCATCGCCAAACACCTGCGCATTGGGAGACAGGAAGATGCCCACGAGTTTCTGCGATACGTGGTAGATGCCATGCAAGCCTCATGCCTCCATGGCCACAGCGAGTGAGTACCGCGCGCCAGTCAACTTGCGGCAGTCGTTCTGCAGTTCGGTACCTCACGGCTCCCTCTTGGTTTTCTGCACGATTGTCCTTCGACATCTGTGAGAAGCTACTCACACTTTTGTGGGAACACCTGGGAGATGCAGAGGACCGGCCCTGCTGGCAACACGGTTCTTTCACCTTGGCCCTGACGTGGGCCGTCTTTTGTTTGTGCATTTCACATTGCCGATAAATACCGGGGGGTCGATGTCTCGACGTTGGTGGCCCCATGACATCATTCCTCGTGTTGACGGGCGGCACGTGGCACGCCGGGCATAACAAAACTGCCGGGCCACAGCACCGCGTGTCGGCTGCCAGCTTGCCCCCAGCTCTGCGGCTGTGCCGTGAAGGTGGCTGCCCTGTGCAGACGCTACCACGTTTGTTTGTTACAGAGCACGCGTTGCAGTGCTGAAGGCAAAGAGTGAATCGACAGCTCGGGCAATGGTGTAACTCTCACATAAGCGTGTGCATCCGGTAAAGGTGCTACTTCTGCTGCCGCTGTAACCACCGTGTGGTGTGGTGTCGTTCTCTGTGACGTGGCAGGCTGGACAGATACACGGAGGCTACCACCCTCATTTACCAGATCTTCGGGGGTTACCTTCGATCACGTGGTGAGTTGTGCACACTCCTCTACCAACTTGTTAACCGCGAGCAGCAAGCGCATCATCACAGTGTAGACGCGCTCGCGTTGCAGCGTTTACACACTCTCACGCACGTGCCACACGGAATAACCTTTTACCAGTTGGTGAAAAGTACCAATTACCTATGTCAGTGGGAAGCGTGCATTTAGTTTGACTAAGTAACATGTGACGTCCCTTCCTAATGTGTGCTTGTGTTTTGCAGTGGAGTGCATGCAGTGCTGCAACCACTCCGACACCTATGACACGTGCCTGGACATTGCACTCCATATTAATGTAAGCAATGAGAAAGCCATCACTTAACAGTTATACACCTACGTACGGTGCGGAATAAGTTAAATGTACATACATCACATACATGAACAACAACCGCCATTCGTCACTAAGCGGCGGTGATGTCACCACGGTGCTTGTGCCAGCCTGAGTGCCTTTTAAGGCCACGTGAAGTGTCGACCGCCCGCTGGCAGGTCACGGGACAGACCATGGGTTGACTGAGATGACTGGCCGATGCACCACCTGTGCCCCCTGCTGTGCCAACATGCATAACACACACATATATAAATCAGCCACTTAACATCCAAACACACTGCCAGTAGCGTGCGTGATCTCTTTTTTTGCGGTTGTACGATTTCATACGAAATGCGGGTTTTCCGAATTGCCATCACAATATAATCCTGCAGATGTTCATGGAATGCTTCTTAGAGTCCTCATTTGCCTTTCACTCTGTCGGCCAACAGAACTCATCAGATCTTGTGGAGGCGTTTGAGGAGTTTTTTAACAAGGAGACGCTGGACGAATACACCTGCAGAATGTGAGTGGGCATCGTGTGTTGACACTCTGGAATCATTTGTAGCTTCAAACGTCTGCTGATTGAATCAAATTCTAATAAAAGATAGTAATAAAAATATAATATAAATACATAAAAAAGTAACGTCCAATATATAACGTAAATAAGTAACAATTTTTACGTTAAGAAATGAATAAAAAATAACGAACAAAAAGTGAGTAGACTTATTGTTTAAAAGTTGGGGAACACGTGCGATGTCTGGCGTTGTCGTGCAGGTGCTGTTGCAAGGGGGAAGCGACGAAGACGATGGCTCTCCACCGCCTGCCCAACGTCCTCACCGTCTCCATCAAGCGGTACAACCTCTACGGCGTCAAGATCAACCGGGTAACGATTCTGCCCCTCCACGTCGCTCTAATTAATTTATTTTATTACAGTCCTTGTCAGTTCAACGCTGGAGAAAATGCCTCTCCATGTTGGAATAAGTGCTACGGAAAGACTCGCCCCCCGTCATATGACTGTAGAATTTCCACCACTTGCTCAGGGCTATCAACAGGAGATGAGCACCGTCTTCAACGCTCAAATGAGCGAGACATGACGTCATCACGTTGACGTGTAACTTAGATGGTGCCCATCTCTGCTGCCCACCCCACCACCCCTGCCGTTTCCTCTTCTAACGTTTGTCTCTGTGCGCTGCCTGTAGAACATCACCTACCCGGAGCACCTGGACATGCAACCCTTCACCTCAACGTCTCAGGGCAAGCCCGCAATCTACTCCCTGTACTCGGTGCTGGTGCACAAGGGAGCCGACTCCAACAGGGGTCATTATTATTGCTACAATAAGGTAATTGCATTTGTTACCATCAAACAATAACAACGCACATCTGCAATGCGCCCATAATGTTACAAATGTCCAATAGGGAAGAATAAATAGAAGTCTTGTGTCTGTTCTTGCATCTTGATGTACTTATGCAACTTCTACTTACAGTATATATACTTTATTTGTAGTGACTTCCTTAGCATTCCTACACTTTGCACTCCAATCGGTGTTGTATTGTTTGTTGTTGTTATAACTTTCTGACCCGCCCCTACTGCACATCTGTTGAAAAGAGCTTCGTAGATCATCGAATTCTTTCAGCACAAATGATTCTGATTCTGATGAAATTGGTCCAAGGTCGTCGATGCAGTGACATGGTCAGGCAGATCGTTCTGTAACTTCAGCACCATCATAGCAACCGTAGCACCTTCTGCAGCTCTGACGATGGGGTGATGCTCTTTACGAACTTGTTGTCTAGAGTGTATCGTGTCTTGTTATTAATGAACGGAGGAGGTTGGGTGCAGTTGTGTAAACATTGTCACCAAGTGTAGCCGTGCTGTGACTGTGCGCAGATCAGCGATGGACAATGGTGCTGTATGAACGACTCCATCGTGCGGCACGTCGACACCAAGGCTGTTATGAACGAGCAGGCCTACATGCTTTTCTATATTCGGTAAGTCGCCTTCTCTCCCCTTCACTTTAACCTGCACTTACAACCGTCCCCCAGACCAGCTCACTGGAAAGATATTGTCTTGTGCGAGCAGCAGTGTCTCCTTTGAAGGCAGGTGTTAACGGTTTGCGACGCGTTGGTGCGTGCATGCAGGTCCCCAGAATTGAACGCGCCGCCAGCGGACAGCTACTGCCCGCTGGAGCACGTCAAGGCGACGTCCCGCTTGTGCCTCAAGCGGCCCCACTCGGCGAAGGGAGACCCCGGACCCTGTCTCTGCACGGCAGCTCTCCTCACCGGCGCGCAAGGTAAAGGATGGATTTGAAACGTCGCCCCGTGTGCGTGGAAATGCCCAGGGAGAATGTACACCCTGACAGCGCATCGTTTTATATTAAGGGAATGGTGAAGTACAGCGATCTTCTTGTTTATACTTCAGACCGATTTTGTTTCATTCACCCAAAGTCGAGCGGTTTGGACTTTAGCGCCATCATCTTCTTTACCTGCAGAAACCCAAGACGTCGAACCGCCCCAACGGGAACAACTGCCGGAGCAACTGCAAGGGCCACGGCAGGAACAGCAGCAGAAGCTACCGGCAACGCCAGACAAGCAACAGCCGCTGCCGCTAGTCCCAGAGCAGCCACCACCACCCCGATCTCACAGCAGCCGCTGCCCTTCCACCAGCAACCACCGCCGGTCCTGCAGCAGCCACCACCACCACCACCGCCGGTCTCGAAGATGCCGCCGTCAGCACCAGAGCAGCTGCTGCCACCGCGTGTCCCACAGCAGCCAGTCCCACAGCAGCCAGTCCAACAGCAGCCAGTCCAACAGCAGCCACCGCCACCAGTCCCACCACAGCCACCGCCACTCTGGTCGCACAGCAGCCACCACCGGTGTAACAACTGGCACTCGCCCCACCAATAGAAGTCGGTGCTTAAAATCCATGATCGCGTGTCTAACCTCTTGCTTCCGCTCAAATTCAAAATAATTTTGAGAGACATTTTACGAAGGCACCAGGCAGCGGCTCACCATGGCGTCGCCCGCTCCCCAAAATGTACTCATCGCCAGCTCCACCACCAGCCCCTGAAATCACTTGAACATCATTGGAATCACCTTGGACTCGACATTCTCACTCGAAGACCACATTCAACACAATAAAGAGCTACAATCACTAGCTCAAGGCCTCATCGCACGCCCGTCCAATGCTGACACCCGTCCAATGAGAAGGAAAACATCTCAAGCAACTCCGACCTCACAATCCACGAAAAAATAAAATACATTTAATAATAGAATACTACGTTTCGATTGCAACACAAGCAATTGTCATCAGGTAGAAAACAAACCGAGTGAACTTAGAAATACAATGCAATCCAACACTGAGAGACACAGAGAGAGACACACAACATATGTTGTGTGTCTCTCTCTGTGTGGCTCTGTGTTGTCTCTCTCTGTGTGTGTCTGTCTGTGTGTCCCCGTGTCTGTGTTTTATCTCTCTCTCAAATTTTGCAATCTTTGAAAGAACGTAATCAACCAGGTAAAGTACTGACTGTTGTGTTAGTCGACTCTCTGTGTTGGATTGCATTGTATTTACAAGTTCACTAGGTTTTGTTCTACCTGATGACCATTGCTTGTGTTGCAATTGAAACGTCGTACTCTATTGTTTAGTTTATTTTCTTTCTACGTGACTTTACCGAAAGAACCAAAGAGTAATTCCTGCAGTCATGAACGCTTCAAATCAAGTTTTAATCCACGAAGACTTGAAAAACCCAGAACGAAAGCACTAAAATCACGCCAGCCATTCTGGGAAACAGGAGCCAAGATCCATGCAGGCGGCACCAACCCATTATGGCTTGGGGTTGCCGTTTATTCCCTGGCCAATCGTCAAGAGAGTTGGCACCAGGAACGTTATTGTGATGGTGACCGTAAAATTAACTGTCTCATTACAAATGAAGACAGAGGTTGTGTCCTCCGCAACGCGAGGCCGGAGTGCGGTCTCAGTGAGGTCGTGCAAGGTATTCCCGTACGGTTCTTATCTCTGTTCATTTAAAATGCGGGGCTTTTATTTCGCGTTGTGTCGGGGATTTAAAAAGCCACCGCTGTTGCAAAGTATTTATTTATTTATCGAACTGTGAATACGTCGGCATTTTTTAAACTACATATCTGTTACTTTTTTACGTACGGGGCGTGCACATTTCAATGGACACGCTAACCGTAGCGCCAAGCCGTTACCACGTGAAATGTACGATAAATGATTAACTTCGCCAAGCACTTTATTTCCATCTTCCATGATGCCTCCAGAAACAGCGGTTTCTGAACTCGTGAATGTAGATCGGTGACACTTCGGTCTCCTCGGGGTTTTTATCGTTTGTACAAAAGCAGCTCAAAGTGTGGGAAGGGAAAGCGAGATTAATGTTTTCCAGAGATTTTGTCTACCTCGTTTTGTATTTGCACTTGACATCAATATATACTTGTCGTGACAAAACTGGTCTCGCTTCCATTTCTTACTTTGCCATCGCAGTGTGTGTGTCTTTGTGTGTGGGTGTATGTGTGTGTTTCTCTTTGTTTACGTGTGTTTATGTATGTATGTGTGTATGCAGGTGCGTGTGCTCGCTAACGGCACTTGCCCAAACAGCTTGTTTTGGCTATACGGGGGATCTTTGTCTTTGTATGTCTGTGTGTTGATGGGTGTGTACGTGTTTGTGTGTGTGAATGCGTGTGTGTGTATGTCTAATTACATTTTTCGGTCGTAGTGTAGTGGTAGTTAATTGAAGGTGGAGGGGTTACCAGCCCCTCGCACCCGTCCAGAGCCCTCATTTAGCCACTGTGATGGTCACAGACGCCATAAGGGGAAAGGGCCAATTGGAATTGGCCCTCTCCCTCACAGCACCGACCACGACAGCGTTGCCACAGAAGTACACTTGTATACACGTGCACTTGTTGTATTTCTCAGAAATGTTTGTGGGCCAGAGGTCAAGACCACGTTGCTGACCTAATTAAATGTTGAATATAAAAAGTGGATAAAAGGTAATGGTACAGCCCCTGCGGTTGTTCACGCCACTGCCGGCAAATGGGGCCTCCACGAGCGGGAGCTCCAGAGAGCGCCAGTGAGGGTCATTGGCCTACTCCTCCACACTGGCCAGGACGTCTTTGACGATGAGGTCGTCAAATATAAAGTTAGATTTACCTGCCGCTTACAACATTTGACCGTAACGCGTTCGGTGGGGACACGCTTCTTGCTGGGCTCAAATCCAGGGCGGCGTGTGAAGAAAAACGGGGCCCAGAGAATGTTGACTCCAGCACTGGGGGGGTGCCGGTACACTGGGACACTGCTGTGGGTGTGGTTACTCAATCGCCCAGCCACGTGGAGGAGTAGCCACTGATGTGAAACGCAACGCCATCGTCTCACCTAATCAACCCGTTCACCCGTGATGCGGTGGCCCGGCCGTTAGCGCACACTGACCACTGCCAGCTAAGTTCGATTCCCTGTCACGGCTAACGTCGGTGCTGAGTGACATCTGAACAAATCTCTGGGCTGCCTCACCTTCACACCAACTCATACTGACCAGCGTGGTGAAGTATGATCAAACACCCCCCCCCATTTACTGTCACAGAGTGGGGGGCTCTTACCTCCGCTGTGGATTGACAGAGGGCCGCCGTCTATGCTGAGCCCCACGCCAGTATAATCGCAGCATCCCTCTGCAACAGCTCTGCAGTGACACCTGAAGGCACACAAACAACACAAGTGGGTGGCCAGGTGCAGTGAGGGTGACGTCCTCATTCAATGAATAAAAAACGAAAAGGAACCCGCCACGGATATTCACCAAGCGGCAATGAGAGCGTCGTGGCGATGCTGCTGCTGTCAGAAACCCGCCGCACGATGCAGTGTGGACACGAGTTGACAATTTCAACCCCACACATCCGCTACCTTTCTTGTCAACACCCTCAGCATTAAATTAACATTGCAGAGTTTTATACTTCAACATTCAATGATTTTTCTACACTTAAGGGGTCATTAATTAGCGTTCAATTGAAAAACGCAAAAATGTAAAACATCATTACTCAATCGCTACAGCTATTGAGAGAGCTATTGTTGAATTCTGCTAAATCCAAGAAAAGTAACTTAATGGCAAATTCTGCATTTTTATAGAAATGATTTGAAAATGATTTCGCACAGTTAATGATGCAACTACTGGCACAGGGCAACCGCAGCTCGAGTGTGAACGCCTTCACTATGAGAGGGGTCACCCTGCAGGGTTGAGTAGAGATCTCTATCCCACCCTGTATAGAGTAGTCAACGCGTGATTCTAGATTTAAAGCTTTTGTGACTGCTAGGATCCATACTCTTTGGTTCTATTGGGTAAAGTCACGTAGGTGAAAATAAAATAACAAAAATTCACGACGTTTCGGCCACAACACAAGCGGCCTTCATCAGAAATTTGTTCATGAGGCAATTCAGATCTACAAACACGGACACAATTTCAATCGAGAGGATGGTTTCAAATTAAGCAACCATTGGAAAGATGTTCTAAATCGAACTAAACATTAAACTAATTTCAATGGTACAGTATATTTTTTCAAGTAGTGGTAACCCAAACTTTCGCAGCTCTTATAAATTCCCCCTTTTCACACCATCCCCCCTCCCCCCTTCCCCCGCGCCAAACTGCAAGTCCACCGGCACGTACACCACCTCTTTTCTAAAATCCGCCAATCAAATGCTAATTTTTATGCTAATTTCTTTGTCAGAACACCTTGTTTGCTCGCACACAGGTCCGATGTCTAAGCGTGGTTGTGTTTCGCTAAATTTTCCTGTTTGATGAGTACTAGGTGCCTCGGTGAATGTATATGCTCTAACTTTAACACAGCTATTTCTGTGACCAGTTACAAGCTAATCACTCAGCTATTTCAATGCTAAATTCGATACTAATTCCTTTGTCAAGGGGTGCCTCTGCGGATGTGTATACTTTAACTTAGCTATTTCAATGAGCCATTTCAATGCTAAATTATATGCTAATTCCTTTGTCAAGGCGCTTGGTCTTTTTCTTTCTCACACAGCTTAAAGGTCGTGATCTAAGCGTGGCTTCTTCCACTCCAGCGCTGTCCTCCAGACAGTCTCGTCCTTTCACCTGATGAAGGCCGCTTGTGTTGTGGCCGAAACGTCGTGATTTTTTTTGTTATTTTATTTTCACCTACGTAGCTGTCACGTTCCCGGGCTTCCTATCCTCCTCTTCCCCATGTCACGTGGAGACAGACAGAGAGAGAGAGAGAGGGCATTCACACCACAAAGTCACGTGGCCCAGGAGAGAACAAATCCCCCCCCCCCCCTCTAAACCAACTCCCAACATGGACTGGTCCGTCCAAGTCAAACTCCCTCGCCCCTGTCGCCACTAAGTGGCGGTGACGTCCCCACGGCGTTTGTGCCAGGCTAGGTGCACTCTTAGGCCACGCGAAGTGTCGAATGCTCGCTGACAGGAGGTCACGGGACAGAACCCTGCAGGTGCCATGGGTTGACGGACTCGAAATGGCTGGCAGACGCCACCAGCTGTGCCAACTCGCCGCATTTTATCCGCCCGCCTCTCCGCTCGTTGTTGTGAGCGTCGCTCCTTTGCCCCTCCGTCGTCGTGGTCATTGTTGCTGAAGGGCGACTGCCTCCAACTGCCCGGGAGCGTCCCTCACGAGCCTCCTCGTCCTCCTCCTCCACAGAGGCCGATCTTGACACTGCCGGTACCGCTCATCGGCAAGTCCACTCGGCTCCACATCCTCCAACCAGGTACCTTTGTAGACCCGCAATGATGCCGTGCCGTGTTGGCAGTCCACTGCTGGATGAAGGCTTCGGGTCGCCACGGTGGCTAGGAGATGTTAACTACCTCGCCCGGTGTGCAGGAGGTCGTGGGTTCGATCCCGACCCCGACGCCTGCTGCTGCTGTATATTTGGAGTCTGCGGTGTCTCTCTCCCCGGGGTCGCGTGGATTTTTGCTCCGGGTGCTGCGGTGTTTCCATTGCACATTGAGAATCGACGTGTTTCGAATATTTGGCTGCTCTAAATGTCCACACGATAAGCCACTTTGTTGAGCTATCATCTGTGGCCAGGTCGCTTCTTATAAAAGCGCTATGTAGCTCAGTGGGACTTAGGTGGTTAAAATAAATAAAACTAGTAAAAATAACAACACCACCACTCCACGCACACAGAACATCTGTCGTGATCCTGACTGCAGTGCTCATCTCGATATGGTCGATGAAAGTGAATTACGTGACGGCCGCTACGTTCAAAGGTTTCGTCACCTTTGGGTGGCATCAGTTGCTGCTCTGGCCCATCGGGAAATACAATAATGCCTTGATGGAGGCTCCATTGAAGATGCGTGCGACCCTCTCAACTGGCCGTCTGACCCGAATGTTCGGTCCAACCCGAGCTGAATATCGAGTGGAACTGTGTGACCCTGGGGCTATTAGCTACAAAGCAACACTTTATTTTTTACTGCCCACGGTCAATCCACTGCTGGATGAAGGCCTCCCCACCATTGTGGTTCTTTGACCATATCCCACCACGGGTGCTCGATGCTGGTCGGTGAAGGTAGCGGGCAACCAGCCCTGACATCGCTCGCCAGTCGTGTCGTTGTTAGCCCTGGACAGGAATTGAACTCGGGTGGAGCCGGTTCGTAGCGTGGCGCGCTACCCATCTGTGCCACTTCTCGTCACCCTCTTTGGCTGTTTACTCAGCGACCCCAAAATCCGTCAATGATGACCGATTCCATTCATAAAGTGCGCTCTTGCCGCCGTGTGCGCTGAGTAGTACTCAGTATTAAACACGCGTTGACTACTCTATACATCAGGGGTGTCCAAACTTTTTTTCCCGAGGGCCACATACAGAAAAATATACGAAGGATTGGGCCACTCACTAGACGTGAGGTATACTGCCTCACTTCTCATGCACTAATATTGTCAAAATCAATCAAATGCAGGTAAATTACGTTTGATTATTGAACATGTTTGAAGAAAAAAAGCCTCCATCATAGCTCTTCATTAGTAGATTTTAATTTTATTTTTTACAAAAAGGTTGGCAGGTCATTCTCTCAGTGACAGCCTCAGATTGGTTCTTAGGGTGCTGATCCCCCTTCATTGTCCATATGAAGGAAGAGACAAGAAGACAAATAGGGGATGTGGATATTTCAAGCTTATTACACAAATAAATTATTGGGCTTGTTAACACATCAACTAACGTTTGTTAAAAAAATTGTCATCAACTTTAATTAACTGAATTTATTAAGTAATTGGGCTTATTAACAAATGAAAACTGTGTATATTTTTAACTCACCTGTAATGGGAAGAATGTTACGCTCAGTGGGAGCAGTGATGCTGCGCTTTGGTGTGAAGGATAGCTGGCAGGTCAGGAGTAAGTTTGGTGGTTGAGATGCGAAGGACGTCACGCAGATGGCTGTCGGTCGTTCTGGTTCTCAGCCTGCTTTTGTTCAGCGTTAACAGAGAGAATGTCTGCTCACATATGTATGTTGAGCCGAACAGACTCATCATTCGTTTTGCATGGCGTCTCATCAGAGGAAACTTGGCCTTTTCCAAACTCCGGTAGAAGTCAGGTAGGGAGAGAAGCTGATGCTGATTCTTCAGAGAATCATCACACTGAATTTCGATCAGTTCTAATTGCAGACTCTCCTCCACTTCTTTCGCATCCATTGAAAACGGAGCCGCAAACAGTGTGATTTCCTTCTCAATGACAGAAAAATCTTGGAAGCGCTGACTGAATTCTGTCATGAGAGATGTGATCACAGACACATATTCTCCCATTTTTGCAGAGAGCTTGGCATTTGGAAATGCGCATTGATTTCGGTCAGCGTGGGGAAGTGCGCTACATTGAAGTTGCGCAGTTGTGACTCGAAGAGACGGAGCTTCGCACGGAATGCTTTCATGTGCACATACAGCTGTGGTACCAGCTGCTCTTTGCCTTGTAGTCTCTTGTTCGGGGTGTTGAGATGATCAGTGAGATCAACTAAAAAAGCCAGGCCTGCCAACCATAAAGGGTCACTGATCTCATGGAGAGGTCTGCCCTTTTCTTTCAACAACTTGTCGATATTTGATCTCAGGGAATAAAACCGCTGCAGCACGGAGCCGCGACTGAGCCAGCGCACTTGAGAATGGTAGAGTAGGTCCCCGTATTCAGCATCGACATCAGAGAGGAACGCTTGCAATTCTCTGTGGTAAAGCCCTCGGGCCATAATTTTTTTGACATTTTTCACAATTGTGTTCATCACATCGCCAAGCTGGATTATCTTGGCACAGAGGGCTTCTTGGTAGATGATACAGTGCATTTTAACAGCCTCACCTCCGCTCTCCTGCACCTTGGCACCCACCATAGAAGCCATTCCTTTGCGCTCGCCTGTCATTGCTGGAGCCCCATCCGTTGTAATTCCACACAGCTTGTCCCATTTAAGTCCAGCCTGGTTAATTTAATCTGACACAGCTTCAAAACATGTCCTTCCCAGTTGTTGTCCCCTTTAGACTCCGAAGAGCAAGCAGTTCTTCCGTAATGCAAAAATTCTCATCAACTCCCCGCAAAAAAATTAACAGCCGTGCAGTGTCCGTGGCATCTGTGCTCTCATCACATGCAATCGAGTAAAAATCGAAAGCACAAGCTGTATCTGACACTTGCTGTTTTAAGTTAGCCGACAAGTCTTCAATTCGCCGCACAACCTTATTTCTGGACATATTAACGTCGTTGAAATCCTGCCTTTTCTCCAGGCACATTCCCACGACTTTAGTGAGGCACTGTTTGATGAAGTCACCGTCTGAGAAAGGTTTCCCGTGTAGGGCAATGAGTTGAGCTACTTCATTGCTGGCTATTGTTGCATTTTCTTGAGCTTTGTTAGCACGGAAAAAAAAACCCTGCTGCTGCGTTAGCAGGCTAGCTTGCCATTTGCTTTACCTTCTCTCTCCGCTCGGCGCCAGTGTAGGACGTGAAGGTCTGATGTTTCGTTTCATAATGCCGTCGTACATTGTACTCTTTCATCACGGCAACACTCTCATTATAAATCAAACAAACACACTTCCCCTTGGTTTCTATGAAAAAAAAATTCATTTTTCCACCGAGTCTGAAATTTTCTGCACTCGCTTGCAATCTTGCGTCTCTTCAGTTCCGGCATTTCTGGTGACCCTGAGCAAATGTTTTCTTCGATTGCTTGCTTTGTGGAGACGCTGCCTTGCTCAAGACAATACCGCCATCTAGTGTTTCAATTAAGAAATGCAATACAGTGGGCCATAGTCCATTATATTTTAAACTTTGATACGGGCCAATTAAAAATGGATGGCGCAGTTGGCCCGCGGGCCGTAGTTTGGACACCCCTGCTATACAGGGCGGGATAGAGATCTCTACTCAACCCTGCAGGGTGACCCCTCTCATAGTGAAGGCGTTCACACTCGAGCCGCGGTTGCCCTGTGCCAGTAGTTGCATCATTAACTGTGCGAAATAATTTTCAAACCATTTCTATAAAAATGCAGAATTTGCCATTAAGTTACTTTTCTTGGATTTAGCAGAATTCCAAAATAGCTCTCTCAATAGCTGTAGCGATTACATATTTGCGTTGTTAAAATGAATGACTCATAAAACGATAATTAAATGACCCCTTAGTGTAGGACGATCATTGAATGTTGAACTATAAAACTCTGCAATATTAATTTAATGCTGAGGGTGTTGACAAGAAAAGTAACGGATGTGTGGGGTTGAAATTGTCAACTCGTGTCCACACTGCATCGTGCGGCGGGTTTCTGACAGCAGCAGCATCGCCACGACGCTCTCATTGCCGCTTGGTGAATATCCGTGGCGGGTTCCTTTTCGTTTTTTATTCATTGAATGAGGACGTCACCCTCCCTGCACCTGGCCACCCACTTGTGTTGTTTGTGTGCCTTCAGGTGTCACAGCAGAGCTGTTGCAGAGGGATGCTGCGACTATACTGGCGTGGGGCTCAGCATAGACGTCGGCCCTCTGTCAATCCACAGCGGAGGTAAGAGCCCCCCACTCTGTGTCACTAAATGGGGGGGGGGAGGGGGTGTTCGATCATACTTCACCACGCTGGTCAGTATGAGTTGGTGTGAAGGTGAGGCAGCCCAGAGATTTGTTCAGATGTCACTCAGCACCGACGTTAGCCGTGGCCGGGAATCGAACTTAGCTGGCAGTGGTCAGTGTGCGCTAACGGCCGGGCCACCGCTTCACGGGTGAACGGGTTGATTAGGTGAGACGATGGCGTTGCGTTTCATATCAGTGGCTACTCCTCCACGTGGCTGGGCGATTGAGTAACCACACCCACAGCAGTGTCCCAGTGTACCGGCACCCTCCCCAGTGCTGGAGTCAACATTCTCTGGGCCCCGTTTTTCTTCACACGCTGCCTTGCATTTGAGCCCAGCAAGAAGCGTGTCCCCACCGAACACGTTACGGTCAAATGTTGTAAGCGGCAGGTAAATCTAACTCTATATTTGACGACCTTCTCTTCCAAGCCGTTCTGGCCAGTGTGGAGGAGTAGGCCAATGACCCTCGAAGGGGCTCTCTGGAGCTCCCGCTCGTGGAGGCCCCATTTGCCGGCAGTGGCGTGAACAACCGCAGGGGCTGTACCATTACCTTTTATCCACTTTTTATATTCAACATTTAATTAATTAGGCCAGCAACGTGGTCTTGACCTCTTCCCCACAAACATTTCTGTGGCAACGCTGTCGTGGTCGGTGCTGTGAGGGAGAGGGCCAATTCCAATTGGCCCTTTCCCCTTATGGCGTCTGTGACCATCACAGCGGCTAAATGAGGGCTCTGGACGGGTGCGAGGGGCTGGTAACCCCTCCACCTTCAATTAACTACCACTAAACTACGACCGAACAATGTAATTAGATATACACACACACGCATTCACACACACAAACACGTACACACCCATCAACACACAGACATACAAAGACAAAGATCCCCCGTATAGCCAAAATAAGCTGTTTGGGCAAGTGCCGTTAGCGAGCACATGCACCTGCATACACACATACATACATAAACACACGTAAACAAAGAGAAACACACACATACACCCACACACAAAGACACATACACACACACACTGCGATGGCAAAGTAAGAAATGGAAGCGAGACCAGTTTTGTCACGACAAGTATATATTGATGTCAAGTGCAAATACAAAACGAGGTAGACAAAATCTCTGGAAAACATTAATCTGGCTTTCCCTTCCCACACTTTGAGCTGCTTTTGTACAAACGATAAAAACCCCGAGGAGACCGAAGTGTCACCGATCTACATTCACGAGTTCAGAAACCGCTGTTTCTGGAGGCATCATGGAAGATGGAAATAAAGTGCTTGGCGAAGTTAATCATTTATCGTACATTTCACGTGGTAACGGCTTGGCGCTACGGTTAGCGTGTCCATTGAAATGTGCACGCCCCGTACGTAAAAAAGTAACAGATATGTAGTTTAAAAAATGCCGACGTATTCACAGTTCCATAAATAAGTAAATACTTTGCAACAGCGGTGACTTTTTAAATCCCCGACACAACGCAAAATAAATGCCCCGCATTTTAAATGAACAGAGACAAGAACCTATATAAATACACCGTTTAAAAATAAATAAATTTATGCAAACCGACACACCTGATGACGACCGTTTGTGTTATGATCGAAACGTCGTGAGAATTTTTATTGTTTTATATATATTTTATTGTTTCCCTTCAACGTGACTTTACCGAAAGAACTAAGAATATGAATTACTGCAGTCACGAAAGCTTTAAATCTAAATTTAGACAAGAACCGTACGGGAATACCTTGCACGACCTCACTGAGAGCGCACTCCGGCCTCGCGTTGCGGAGGACACAACCTCTGTCTTCATTTGTAATGACACAGTTAATTTTACGGTCACCATCACAATAACGTTCCTGGTGCCAACTCTCTTGACGATTGGCCAGGGAATAAACGGCAACCCCAAGCCATAATGGGTTGGTGCCGCCTGCATGGATGTTGGCTCCTGTTTCCCAGAATGGCTGGCGTGATTTTAAGCGCTTTCCTGCTGGGTTTTTCAAGTCTACGTGGATTAAAACTTGATTTGAAGCTTTCATGACTGCAGGAATTACTCTTTGGTTCTTTCGGTAAAGTCACGTAGAAAGAAAATAAATTAAATAATAGAGTACGACGTTTCGATTGCAACACAAGCAGGGGCTGGTGGTGGAGCCGGCGACGAGTACATTTTGGGGAGCGGGCGACGCCATGGTGAGCCGCTGCCTGGTGTCTTCGTAAAATGTCTCTCAAAATTATTTTGAATTTGAGAGGAAGCAAGAGGTTAGACACGCGATCATGGATTTTAAGCACCGACTTCTATTGGTGGGGCGAGTGCCAGTTGTTACATCGGTGGTGGCTGCTGTGCGACCAGAGTGGCGGTGGCTGTGGTGGGACTGGTGGCGGTGGCTGTGGTGGGACTGGTGGCGGTGGCTGCTGCTGGACTGGCTGCTGTTGGACTGGCTGCTGTTGGACTGGCTGCTGTGGGACACGCGGTGGCAGCAGCTGCTGTGTCGCTGACAGCGGCTTCTTCGAGAGCGGCGGTGGTGGTGGTGGCTGCTGCAGGACCGGTGGTGGTTGCTGGTGGAATGGCAGCGGCTGCTGTGAGATCGGAGTGGTGGTGGTGGCTGCTCTGGGACTAGCGGCAGCGGCTGTTGTGTGTCTGGTGTTGCCGGTAGCTGCTTCTGCTGCTGCTGTTCCTGCCGTGGCCCTTGCAGTTGCTCCGGCAGTTGTTCCTGTTGGGGCGGTTCGACGTCTTGGGTTTCTGCAGGTAAAGAAGATGATGGCGCTAAAGTCCAAACCGCTCGACATTGGGTGAATGAAACAAAACCGGTCTGAAGTATAAACAAGAAGATCGCTGTACTTCACCATTCCCTTAATATAAAAAGATGCGCTGTCAGGGTGTACATTCTCCCTGGGCATTTCCACGCACACGGGGCGACGTTTCAAATCCATCCTTTACCTTGCGCGCCGGTGAGGAGAGCTGCCGTACACAGACAGGGTCCGGGGTCTCCCTTCGCCGAGGGTGGCCGCTTGAGGCACAAGCGGGACGTCGCCTTGACGTGCTCCAGCGGGCAGTAGCTGTCCGCTGGCGGCGCGTTCAATTCTGGGGACCTGCATGCACGCACCAACGCGTCGCAAACCGTTAACACCTGCCTTTAAAGGAGACACTGCTAATCGCACAAGACAATATCTTTCCAGTAAGCTGGTCTGGGGGACGGTTGTAAGTGCAGGTTAAAGTGAAGGGGAGAGAAGGCGACTTACCGAATATAGAAGAGCATGTAGGCCTGCTCGTTCATAACAGCCTTGGTGTCGACGTGCCGCACGATGGAGTCGTTCATACAGCACCATTGTCCATCGCTGATCTGCGCACAGTCACAGCACGGCTACACTTGGTTACAATGCTTACACAACTGCACCCAACCTCCTCCGTTCATTAATAACAACACACGATACACGCTAGACAACAAGTTCGTAAAGAGCATCACCCCATCGTCAGAGTTGCAGAAGGTGCTTCGGTTGCTATGATGGTGCTGAAGTTACAGAACGGTCTGCCTGACCATGTCACTGCATCAATGGCCTTGGACCAATTTTATCAGAATCAGAATCATTATTTGTGCTGAAAGAATTCGATGATCTACGAAGCTCTTTCCAACAGATGTCCAGTAGGGGCGGGTCAGAAAGTTACAACAACAACAAACAATACAACACCGATTGGAGTGCAAAGTGTAGGAATGCTAAGGAAGTCACTAAATACAAATAAATAAAGTATATATACTGTAAGTAGAAGTTGCATAAGTACATCAAGACGCAGGAACAGACGCAAGACTTCTATTTATTCTTCCCTATTGGACATTTGTAACATGGGTGCATTGCAGATGTGCGTTGTTATTGTTTGATGGTAACAAATGGAATTACCTTATTGTAGCAATAATAATGACCCCTGTTGGAGTCGGCTCCCTTGTGCACCAGCACCGAGTACAGGGAGTAGATTGCCGGCTCGCCCTGAGACGTTGAGGTGAAGGGTTGCATGTCCAGGTGCTCCGAGTAGGTGATGTTCTACAGGCAGCGCACAGAGACAAACGTTAGAAGAGGAAACGGCAGGGGTGGTGGGGTGGGCAGCAGAGATGGGCACCATCTAAGTTACACGTCAACGTGATGACGTGATGTCTCGCTCATTTGAGCGTTGAAGACGGTGCTCATCTCCTGTTGATAGCCCTGAGCAAGTGGTGGAAATTCTACAGTCATATGACGGGGGGCAAGTCTTTCCGTAGCACTTATTCCAACATGGAGAGGCATTTTCTCCAGCGTTGAACTGACAAGGGCTTTAATAAAATAAATTAATTAGAGGGATGTGGAGGGAAAGAATCGTTACCCGGTTGATCTTGACGCCGTAGAGGTTGTACCGCTTGATGGAGACGGTGAGGACGTTGGGCAGGCGGTGGAGAGCCATCGTCTTCGTCGCTTCCCCCTTGCAACAGCACCTGCACGACAACAACGCCAGCCATCGCACGTGTTCCCCAACTTTTAAACAATAAGTCTACTCACTTTTTGTTGTTCGTTATTTTTTATTCATTTCTTAACGTAAAAATTGTTACTTATTTACGTTATATATTGGACGTTATTTTTTATGTATTACTTATATTTTTATTACTATCTTTTATTAGAATTTGGTTCAATCATCAGACTTTTGAAGCTACAAATGATTCCAGGGTGTCACCACACGATGCCCACTCACATTCTGCAGGTGTATTCGTCCAGTGTCTCCTTGTTAAAAAACTCCTCAAACGCCTCCACAAGATCTGATGAGTTCTGTTGGCCGACAGAGTGAAAGGCAAATGAGGACTCTAAGAAGCATTCCATGAACATCTGCAGAATTATATTGTGATGGCAATTCAGAAAACCCGCATTTCGTATGAAATCGTACAACCGCAAAAAAAGAGATCACGCTACTGGCAGTGTGTTTGGATGTTAAGTGGCTGATTCATGTATGTGTGTGTGTTATGTATGTTGATCACAGCAGGGGGCACAGGTGGTGCATCGGCCAGTCATCTCAGTCAACCCATGGTCTGTCCCGTGACCTGCCAGCGGGCGTTCGACACTACACGTGGCCTTAAAAGGCACTCAGGCTGGCACAAGCACCGTGGTGACGTCACCGCCACTTAGTGGCGAATGGCGGTTGTTGTTCATGTATGTGATGTATGTACATTTAACTTATTCCGCACCGTACGTACATGTATAACTGTTAAGCGATGGCTTTGTCATTGCTTACATTAATATGGAGTGCAATGTCCAGGCACGTGTCATAGGTGTCGGAGTGGTTGCAGCACTGCATGCACTCCACTGCAAAACACAAGCACACATTAGGAAGGGACGTCACATGTTACTTAGTCAAACTAAATGCACGCTTCCCACTGACATAGGTAATTGGTACTTTTCACCAACTGGTAAAAGGTTTTTCTGTGTGGCACGTGCGTGAGAGTGTGTAAACGCTGCAACGCGAGCGCGTCTACACTGTGATGATGCGCTTGCTGCTCGCGGTTAACAAGTTTGTATAGGAGTGCGCACAACTCACCACGTGATCGAAGGTAACCCCCGAAGATCTGGTAAATGAGGGTGGTAGCCTCCGTGTATCTGTCCAGCCTGCCACGTCACAGAGAACGACACCACACGGTGGTTACAGCGGCAGTAACAGTAACACCTTTACCGGATGCACACGCGTGTGTGAGAGTTACACCATTGCCCGAGCTGTCGATTCACTATTTCCCTTCAGCACTGCAACGCGTGCTCTGTAGCAACCAAACGTGGTAGCGTCTGCACAGGGCAGCCACCTTCACGGCACAGCCACAGAGCTGGGGGCAAGCTGGCAGCCGACACGCGGTGCTGTGGCCCGGCAGTTTTGTAATGCCCAGCGTGCCACGGCCGCCCGTCAACACGAGCAATGATGTCACGGGGCCACCGACGTCGAGACATCGACCCCCCGGTATTTATCGGCAACGTGAAATGCTCAAATAAAAGACGGCCCACGTCAGGGCCAATGTGAAAGAACCGTGGTGCCAGCAGGGCCGGTCCTCTGCATCTCCCAGGTGTTCACACAAAAGTGTGAGTAGCTTCTCACAGACGTCGAAGGACAATCGTGCAGAAAACCAAGAGGGAGCCGTGAGGTACCGAACTGCAGAACGACTGCCGCAAGTTGACTGGCGCGCAGTACTCACTCGCTGTGGCCATGGAGGCATGAGGCTTGCATGGCATCTACCACGTATCGCAGAAACTCGTGGGCATCTTCCTGTCTCCCAATGTGCAGGTGTTTGGCGATGCCTGCAGAGAAATGGACATGGGGACAAAGTGACAGGTACAGGATCTGATGACATCCTTCAAGAGCTCCCCAACATGTCAAAAGGAGCAGTGCAAAGGACTTGGAACACAGATGGCGAAAGATCGCGGGGATAACTTATCCTCCGAGTGCAAGTTTGAACGTAGTTGTGGGACTCACGCGTGATGTTTTTAGTGATGACCTTGGGTGTCAGCACTCTCTTTGAGTTGTTGAACGTGCTGACAATGTGACGCTCCATGACGCACATCAGGCAAAAGTCGCTCTGTTGGCCTGCAAACGAGGGCACAATACAAAAAACGATAAGAGTACAAAGTATTGGTAAGGTAAACAAATCACTTTAAAAAAATCTACAATTAAAACTAAACTTTTTTTTTATCTTACGAGATAAAGCCCACTGAGCTATTAGTTTCTTCAGAAGCGACCTGAACCACAAAGATAGCTCAACGAAGTGGCTTATCAAGTGTGAAATTCATAGCAGCCAAATTAACCGTGACAATAACCTAGCCCATGGGTAAACGAGAGTGCCAGGGGGGTACTTACAGGTGCTGCAGTGCTCTTGCAGCAGCAGGTAGTTGGCGAGCGGCGGCGTGTAGGCGAGGCACTGCAGCGTGGCGTTGAGGAAGCAGGTGTTCCCCAGGTTGCGCAGGCCGGCACCCTTGCCCACGTCGTTCTCCCACCTGAGGCTCAGCCGCTCCGGCGCAAACAGCGAAAGCCGTGCCGCCGGAATGCCGTCGTCCTCCTCTGCACAAAGGGAACGGTGGTGGCGGAAGCCGGCGTCATCGCAGAGCGCTGCACTGCCGATGGGGCTGGCGTGGATATTCAGTGGCCCCAGCCAGCACCCGTACTGCTCCTCTTAACCAGAAATATTTTTCTCCACATTTCAGTGTAAGGCTAAAGTTCACGACAAATGTGATGCGCCTGTCACGTTGACCGATAGGTGTTTTGAGCTCTCCGTGTTACTCGTGAACGGCAACAGCAATGGCTCCAAAGCGGCCCTTGCGTTGGTGGCTGCCACCCTAACGAGAGGTAACGAGGTCGCGTGATCGCACGCTCACCTTGGGGTGCAGGCAGCACAGACACGCCGATGTTCTTTGTGGCTGGCAACGGGGAGGGTTCCGGCCGGCCATGGGGAAGGCAGCTGGGTTGGGTGCAGAGCCACTCGTCGGCCGTCACCAGCACCTCGTCTGACGAGGTGGGGGCCAAGACCGTGAGGTCTTTACCGGACGAAGTGCCCTCTGCTCCGCACGCCACAGTGGTGGTTGGGTCCTGCCACAGCAACGCAATCAACACATCCACAATTACTCCTCCCATCTGGACTGGGATCTCAACACACGTGGGACTGTTTTATCACCAAAAGAAATACAATTTTAGTCCATGAACCGATGGGCAATCAAATGTCTCAGAAGTCAATATATACAGTATGTTTAAAGGAACCCCAATCTCACTTTAACTCCTAAAATACTCTATGATGAACGGCCATTGACAAAAGATGAACGAGTTCAATTTGTTGTTATGCATGCTACAGAGAAGGCAGCTGTAGTTTCAAAGAATTCCTAAATGCATTTCAGAAGAGAAATCGTGCATTCATGTTAATCAAATTCATTTTTAACATTTGTTAAAATTAAACGAAATAACCCTCCGTTATTTGTTCAAATAAACACAATAACCCGATGTGTCCTGATATTTCGGCCACCCTCTTACAAACGACGTCATGATGTGATGTGCCCTGAATAAAGCCCCTTGCCTGAAACGTCGATTTTATATCTTTCATCATACAGTATATATTTAATACACATAATTATACAGGTTGGCCCAAAAGTTAAGACAGGGTTATTTCATTTATATTAACCCTCACATAACGTTTTCATTATTTATTTTTAAAGTCAACTTTATATGTATACTTTTAATGATCTTTGCCGAACGCCTGACACACACTGCGGGTAACGCTGGCTTAGCAACGTGGATTCCCATGCAATTCTTTTGATTTTCACGAAAGGCTTAGATTAAAAATGTAACTAATTATTAGTTTGTTGTTACCACAACGATACATTTTCTCCAAAAATATACCAGCGCCTCTTATGATAAGAGCCACGTCTGCCCTCTGTTTTTGTATTTTATCTTTGCGTTTTGTGCACCATTATTAGTGAGTAATAATAAATAACCCATTCAGTTAATTTGTGCATGATAATATTAATTTTTTAAACGTCGAATAGAAATAAAGAAGCAGAATCCGCTTTTAATTTGAACTCAGTGCAGTTTCACTTTGATGGCTTTTGCTCGCACTTACGGTGAACATTTGTGACAATTGGTGAACACCGACATCTCCCCTTGCGATCAATAATGAACAGTCACTATTTTTTAATTCACATCAAATCAGAATCCAGTAAGTTATTGTAACTAAACAGGGGCGGACACCCGTCCATGTAGGCGAACGAGGCGGTCGCCTGGGG
This sequence comes from Petromyzon marinus, assembly GCF_048934315.1. Classification (NCBI taxonomy): domain Eukaryota; kingdom Metazoa; phylum Chordata; class Hyperoartia; order Petromyzontiformes; family Petromyzontidae; genus Petromyzon; species Petromyzon marinus. The sequence goes on from NC_133709.1 coordinate 11,736,706, forward strand.
CGCCAACAATTCGAGGAAATAAATATACAAATAAAATAACGACGATGTCATTTTGATTCCCGTACAACGTACAGAGGGTCTATGAATTATAATTCATTTCTCAACATTCCTGAGAATGTATTGGTTGGACAGACGGACGGACAGACAAACCGAATAATTTTGCCTCTGTTTAAAAAAATACGCTTAATTAAACATTAAATGTAAAATCGTGGCAAAATGTTTCCCAGTTTACCATAAACCTCAGCCTGGATCTGCCCTTGGGGTTTGGGGGTGGCGGCGCCCATTGCGATGTTGGCCGAGGGCACTGCCAGTTGCTGGCAGCAGCTGCTCTAGGGCCACCCCTCTCACCGAGTTCAAATTCATTTTGGTAAAAGCGACTTTCTGCTCACGTTTTGAGCGAAAATTGGTGAACACACCGACGCGTCCTTCCGGTTTATAAAAAGTTATTTTTTTAGTATTCACATCAATAGGGAATCCAGTAAGTCAATACTTAGAACGAAATCATTCCTACAACATTTAGTTTACTTTCTTCCCGACAGAAAGGAAACTCAAACAGCTGCTAGAACGATGAAGGTGATTTACAATTGTCATACTTTATTTACAGGTTTGTTATATATTACTCTCAGAAGAGAAAATTACATTCGGTATGTCACATTCCGTAACTTTAGTTCATTCAGATGAAGCCAGAAGAGTCGCAGACGAAAGAAGACGTCGATTAAACGGAGGAAGACGGCAGAGATGGCGTCATCGACAAAGTCACGACACACTGGATCGTTTACGCAGTGAAAATACCCGTCACGTGACGGGCAATTACGCAACTTTTATACGTTATTATTAATTTCTATTTTGCTTTTTTAGGTGACATTTTTCAAAAATGGAAAGGTAATTGACCAAAGACGAACGAGTTCGATTGTCATTTGTATGTGTGGTGGGTAATTGTTGGGCACAATACGCCGCCATCACTTTGGTTGAGCAGGTACTTCCAGTCAGGGGGCAATAGCGAGTACGGCCTGTGCTAAGCAGGACTCGTGGGTCAGGCATCCCGGGGGGGGGACGGTTGGGAACCGGAGGGGGACACCCCAGGTCCCCGGGTGGGGGGCTGGGGAGGATTGCGCAACAATCCAGGTCCCTCGAGAAGGTTCCAGATGGTGGGCGTGACCAGGGGCGGGGTGACCCTGGGAGCCCCATAAAAGCCGGACCCCAGTGCGGCTGAGGCAGTTCGCCTCAAGCCGAAGACCCAGAAGCCCACCTGAAGATAGGACCCTGGACCCCAAGCCCCGCCGTCCTTATAAGGGCCGGGGCTCAGTGAGGCCAGTGATCAATAGGCTAGGACCCTGAGGATCCCCCGACCCGACGCCCTTCTCAGGGCCGGGTCTGTGTGGGCCAGCGGTCGAGACCCGAGGACCTTGGCTGGCTCGGGTCAGCCTCCCCAAGGTCCCGCTAGCCGGAGGGCTAAGGAGTGGTTAGCCCCAGTAGTTAGGGCACGTTAGCCCGGAGGCCGTACCTCCTTAGGTGGTGGGTAGAAGGGGCCATTACCCCTCCGTGTTAGGGACCTAAGTGTTACTGTTATTGTTGTCATAAATAAATACGTGTTGCCTCCTACGAAGACTCAGTCTCCATACAAACCCACTACATATGCAAAAGAAGGCAGCTGTGATTTATTTTTTTAAAGGCCTAAATTAATTTGAAGAAATAATAAATTCGTCCATCGTGCATTAATGTAAATAGATGTAAGTTTTAACGTTTATTAAACAAATCAAATAAAGCTCTGTTATATGTTGAAATAAACATGATAGCTCTATGTGGCATGACTTGTGGGCCACGCTTTATAGGCGACGTTATGAAGAGCCAACTGTGATGTGCTCTGAGGAAGGGGCATTGACTGAAACGTCGTTTTTCTATATTTAATAATAATTTATATATGTATTGCACGTTATTATCAGAGTCAGAATATTTATACTGGAGGAATCCGATGAGCTATAAAGCTATTTTTCACATGTCCAATTGGCACGGGTCAGAAGGTTACAACAACGAACAACACAAACACATAATAGGAGTGCAATTTAACTTAATACTGAAATTACACCGTTCTCATTATTCTTAAAGTAACTATTATCATTATTAATATCGATAACAAATCCTGTGACTTGTTCAAATAAATACGATACCTGTGTCCTAACTTTTGGGCAACCTTCTATAGGCGACGTTATGAAAATGGAAAAAACTGATGTACTCTGCAGAAGGGACATTGCCTGAAACGTCGCCTATCATTTTCCTGTAACAATTCCCCCACCCCCGTGCACTCCTAGAGTTGTGATTGGCTGAGCGACGCCAGCAGGCCCCGCCCGCCACCTGGGGCTCCTCCCCCTCACCTGAGGCTCCGCCCTCAGACGCGGCCCCGCTATCGCCGCCTGCGCGGCTCCCGTCAGCTCCGGCACGGCGACCCGCGCCGTGCCTCGGGCTTCATCCGGGGAGGGGGTCCCGGGCACAGCCCCGCGGGATCCCTCGGGGGGGTCGCCAACTGCAACAAGAAGCACAGCGATCACATTTTACACTGCGGATAAACACACGGCTCTACATTTCCCACTGAAGATAAACATGGCACTGGATTCAGTGGCCCCATCCAGCACCCGTGCTGCTACTCTTAACCAGACATTTTGCCCCACATTGAAGTGTAAGGCTCAAGTTCGCGACAAATATGATGTGCCTGTCACGTGGGCCGCTGGGTGTTTTGAGCTCCCCGTGTTACTCATGAAGGGCAACAGCAGTGGCTCCAACGCGGCCCTTGCGTTGGTGGCTGCCACCCTAACGAGAGGTCACGAGGTCACGTGGTCGCACGCTCACCTTGGGGTGCAGGCAGCACAGACACGCCGATGTTCTCGCGTGCTGTGGCTGACACCGGGGAGGGTTCAGGCCGGCCGTGGGGAAGGCAGCTGGGTTGGGTGCAATGCCTCTCGTCGGCCGCCACCGGCACCTCGTTGGACGAGGTGGGGGCCAAGACCGTGAGGTCGTTACCGGACGAGGTGCCCTCCGCTCCAGCTGCCACAGTCGTGGTTGGGTCCTGCCACAGCAACGCAGTCAACACATCCACAATTACTCCTCCCATCCGGACAGGGATCCCAACACACGTTGGACTGTTTTATCACCAAAAGAAATACAATTTTAGTCCATGAACCGATAATCGATCTGCATAAAATGTCTCAGAAATATATATAGACTATTGATTTTTAGAGGAACCCACAACTCACAAAATATTCTAAGACGGGGCCATTGACTAAAGACGAACGAGTTCAGTTGTTATGCATGCAGAAAAAGGTAGCTGTAATTTTAAAAAGGTGCTAAATGCATTTCAAAAGAGTCATGGATATCAGTTTTAACATTTGTTAAAATTAAACTAAATAACCCTTTGTGATTACTTAAGAAACATACAATAACTTTGCGTGTCCTGACTTTTGGGCCACCCTCTGTAGTCCACGTTATGAAAGGGTCTAACAACTGTTGACGTGCTCTGCACAAGGAACATTGCCCGAAACGTCGCCGATCATGATCCAATAACAATTTCCCCACACCCGTGCATTCCCAGCGTTGTGATTAGCGCCAGCGGGCCCCGCCCCGCCCACCACCCGGGGCTCCTCCCCCTCACCTGAGGCTCCGCCCTGAGACGCGGCCCCGCCGCCGCCTGCGCGGCTCCCGTCAGCTCCGGCACGGCGACCCGCGCCGTGCCTCGGGCTTCATCCGGGGAGGGGGTCCCGGGCACAGCCCCGCGGGATCCCTCGGGGGGGTCGCCCACTGCAAGAAGAAAGAGGAGCACGTCGATCACATTTTACACTACGGATAAACACACGGCTCTACATTTCCCACTGTAGACAGACATGGGCCTGCCTATCGCTTCTGAAGAACTAAATAGCTCAGTGGGCTTCACCTGGTTGAATAAAAAAAAGAGTAGTTTATTTAGTTTACGGGATTTTCTTACCTTTCTTATACCTTTCTCGTGTCGGTATTGGTGTAACTTTCTGAACCCGTCTCTACTGGACATTTGTTTAAAAGAGATTCATAGCTCATCGGATTTATCCACGATGAATAAAGTTCATGATCTTGAATTGATGAGTGAAGGTTGGTCACTCACGGGGGGTCCATTGCCCCCCCCCCCCGTGAGTGACGGTTGGTCACTCACGGGGGGTCCATTGCCCCCCCCCCCCGTTAGTGACGGTTGGTCACTCACGGGGGGTCCACTACCCCGTGAGTGATGGTGGTCAACGCGACCGCTTAACCCCAACACGAATCACGACCTAAAATGACCACTTGGCCGAACCCAACCACACACACGCAGAGCGATCTTTAGAAGTTGCTGTTAGTTGCTGGCCGCTCGGCGTTTCGGGCCTCTTGAGTGACTATTTATCATGATATTGGTTATTTAAAGCGACCAATCACGCAATTAAACCATACGGGTGGTGCTACTGCGTCGGCAGTGGTGAACAGGTTGGACCAGAACACAACCACTCGGCACTCTCCGTGTCGATAGCGACACTGCGGCCTCCATAGGTGCAGGTGGACGTCTGTCATGGCCCGACTTCAACAGCCCCATCTATTGTATTTGTTTCCCTTCACAGCGGTGCTGTTGACGTGGTGTAGATTTATTATCACGGCGTCTTCTGACCAAATATGGACGAATAAACACATTCACGATCGTGTTCCCTCATCTCTCTATATATAAGGGAAATTTGTGAATGTGTCTGTTCGAAATGTTTAATATACTTCCCAACATGCAACAAACTAAAAATTTGGCATGTGGGTAGTTTCCAGATTGTACACAATACAATACTTTACCGCCTGTCTCATATGTGCTGTGAGTGTGTGCGTGTGCAGGGAAAAAATCCACATTTTTGAGGTAAAAATCTGGATAATTTCCCTTTAAAAGTCCGACGCTCACCTTGGAGAAGCTCTCCTGGCATAATCGGTCGATGGGATTCTCAGCTTGTTGAAAGTGTCGCCGCTGTTCACGTTAAAGAGAGCAGGGACGACGCAGAATCACACAAACACGTCTGGTCTTCTCGCCGTGCTGGAGTTCTGTGACCGTTACGGGCCTCACGTGACCATTGCGTCACCTTGACAACGACCACGATCATCATCTTGGCGACATTCAAACTCGGCACGTGGTCCCTCGTCATCGTTACGACGTTGGAGACGCGAGAGGCACGTGGGGGGCACGAGGGGGGAGGGGCTCGTGGGGGCACGAGGGGGGAGGGGCTAGTGCCACCCCCCCGTGAGTGACGGTTGGTCACTCACGGGGGGTCCACTACCCCGTGAGTGACGGTTGGTCAACGCGACCGCTTAACCCCGACACGAATCACGACCTAAAATGACCACTTGGCCGAACCCAACCACACACACGCAGAGGGATCTTGAGCAGTGCTCTGAGTTGTTGGCCGCTCGGCGTTTTGGGCCTCTCCGCTCAGCAGCTGCGACCCAAATCGACGTAGATCGGGGGCTCAGGGGACGCGTGGCGAGGTTGGAACGAGAGGCCTCGAGAGTGAAGAAGAAGAAGAAGCGAGGGGAGAGCGAGGCGAGCTTGGGGTGAGACTCTGAGCGGCAGAAGGCGAAGAAGACGTGGAGTGGGGAACACGTGCAGGGTGAGGACATCAGCATCATTCACTTAATCATCATAGCCATCAACATGATCATCATCCACATCATCATCAGCATCATCATCGTCCACATCTACATCATCCACATCATCATTATCATCATCAACATCATCAGCCACGTCATCCACAACATTATTCACATCATCCTCATCGTCCACATCATTATCATACACATCATCTGCATTCACATCATCATCAACATCCACATCATCCACATCATCATCCACATCATCATCAACATCGCCATCCACATGATCATCGACATCATCATCCACATCATCATCGTCCACATCATCATCAACATCATGATCCACATCATCATCATCGTTATTATCCACATCTACATCATCCACATCTTCATATTCTTGGTTCTTTCGGTAAAGTCACGAAGATGAAAACATAAGAATAAAATGACAATAAATTAAATTTTACAAATTTAAAAATACAAATTCTAAATTGAAAATAATAAAAGCAAAAAACCCACGACGTTTCCATGACAACACAAGTGGTCTTCATCGCTTCATTTAGGGGTAGGCCCTCATCCAGCAGTTGATTCATCCACGCGTGGCCGGCGTGACGAGGTATGGTCACACAGCCACACCCACACGGTGCGTGAGAGGCGTTCATCCAGCAGTGGATTGAACAAGCCGCGTAGATGGCAATGTATGGGGTACGTCATGCAGGTGTCCGTGTGTGCACCTGTGTGTGTGTGTGCGTTGGTGTTTGATTGACGTTTCTCTCAAAGCTGATGTTGCAACAATCTTCCTGCTGAATATTTGACCATCTGGTCATACGGGATTCGGATTATCCCAATCGTACGGTGTTGTCTGTACGATACCCGTTGAATCAAAGTAGAGTACAAAGTATGTGGCCGCTGTCAATGCCCACGCGATGATAAGCCACGTGGGTGAGCTCTCATTTGTGATGGCCAAAGTCGCTTCCGACAAAAGAGCTACGCAGCTCAGAGCGCCTTACCTGGCGGAATAAAAAATAGTTTAATAAGTTGAGTGTGATGACGCAGCAGCAGCTGCTGCAGGCGCAGCCCTGCAATTGCTTGCTCGCTCCACTGTGGACGCACCGGCCTCCACCTACAGCGAGCTCTCTAGAGTCTCACCTCTCGAGGGATGTCTTTGTCCGGCTCTCCCACCACGGACACACCGACTTCGAAGAGGCGGCGGTACCCACACTTTACCCCACCGCGCCTTGGCGCACTGCTGGGTGGACAGAGGCGGCCGGGGGGAGGAGGGAGAGTTAATAGACGTGGCCCAATCGTCTCAACTGTCAGCGAGTACCTCTGATTATTATTATTATTACTATTCCCACGGTGGTCAATAGTAGCTCTGTATCCTATAATGCTGCTCTCTGTGTGTGTGTGTCAAGTGCAAGGTTGGCAGAAGTGTGTAACTCTGTGCAGTGTGCTCCAATGTGCATTCACGTGTGCATTGGAGAAGCTTCGCCCCTTGTGAATGCGTGTCGGTGTTTCTGTCTCCTGGAAGATTAGATGTTATCTGAGAATCAAGCAGCACTCGAGTATTTGTTTGTGACATTTTATAGACGGTACCTTTTATTTCAAACCACTGTTTACTTCAACGGCTTCAATATAATTTAATTATTATTATGATGATTAAAATATAAAAGTCTTCATACACTTTCCGGCAGTAACACAGGAGGTGTTAAGATGCGCAAACACCAAATAGGCACCCCGACTGCAAGGCATCGAGTCTGCATTGACCACACGTCGTGCTCGTGGTCAAGCATCCAAACCGACGTGCTCTGATGATGCACGCCTTGTCCCTGAAACGACATTGGCCTCCAGCAGAGACGTCCTCCGTCATGGCCTTGACCCACCCACAAGTTGTCAGGCCAGAGAACAACGACACGAGGAGGCGAACGGCAGCACAGAGGCGATGCAAACACCAATCCGTGAATGTGCGGCTAATGCAGACTCGATGCCTTGCAATCGGTGAGTCCATTTTGGGCGTCTTAACACCTCCTGCGTTATTGCCGGAAAGGGTAAAACGCCTCTCTTCTGTCTACATCGCCATGTCGATACCGGCAACACAACTGGTGCCGTGGATGTGTAGCTCGTGATGTATATACAGTAGTGTGTGTGCGGAGAGACAGATATGAAAGAGACAGTGCCACTAGATCTGTTTCTATTCGATAACCTCCTACCACTGTGAGACAAGCGAGGCGTTCACTTCCGTGGGGTGCCACGGGGTGGCGATGTTAACTTCCTTGCCTGGTATACAGGAGGTCGTGGGTTCGGTTCCAATGCTGACGCCTGCTGCTGTATATTTGGAGTTTGCGGTGTCTCTCTCCCCGTGGTCGCGTGGATTTGTCTCCAGGTCCTCCGCGTTTTCCCTCCACATTTAAACAACACGCGTCTAGAGTATTTGTGTCTGCCATACATGTCTCCGTGACGAGCCACTTCGTTGAGCTGTCATTTGTGATAGCCAGGTCGCTGCTGAAAAAAATCTACATCACTCAGTGGGGCCTTACCTGGTAATATAAAATATAATTATTTTAGTTTGGAATGTCAACCAGCACTGCTTCGCATTGAGCTGCATGCGATTGCACTGGCAATGATCTCTCTACAGACACAGGACTCATGAGGTGGCTTTGCAGTCACGTCAGCTCATTTTCCCTCGAGCAAGAGACGACAGTGGTGGACTGCACAGTCCATAGCTTGAGTCGCACTGTGGCTGGTCTTTAATGTGCCTCTATCTCTGCGAGTCTCTTATGGGTCTCTACGAGTCTCCATTTATCACAACGTGTGTGTGGGTTTGCTCTACGGTCCATAGCTTGAGTTGCATGGCCACAGTCGCACTACTGCTGCTGCTGCATGTTGCAGCTCGTTTCTAATTTAGCATTCGTGAAAACGTGCACATCGTTCCGTTGATGTGCTGGTGCGGTTCATGGTGACAGCGGTGTATTTGCGGAGAATTGTCCATGCCAGGAGGTGTGCGGTGGTTGATGTTTGGGTCTCGATCTCCATAGTCATCTCCATGATCATCTCCATGGTTATCTCCATGTTCATCTCCATAATCATCTCGATAGTCATCGCCATGATCATCTCCATGGTCATCTCCATGATCATTTCGAAGATAATCTCGATGGTCATCTTCATAATAATCTCCACGATCATCTCGATGGTTATCTCGATAGTCATCTCCATGATCATCTCCATGATCATTTCCACGATCATCTCGATGGTCATCTCCATGATCATCTCGATGGTCATCTCCATGGTCACCTCCATGATCATCTCCACGATCATTTCGATAGTCATCTCCATGATCATCTCGATGGTCATCTCCATGATCATCTCCATGATCATCTTGATGTACATCTGCATGATAATCTCGACGATCATCTCCATGATTATCTCAATAGTTATCGCCATGATCACCTCCATGATGACCATCTCCATGATCATCTCGATGGTCATCTCCATGATCATCTCGACGGTCATCTCGATGGTGATCTCCATGATCATCTCGATGATGATCTCCATGATCTCAGAATGGAATCGTAGTCACGTGCATCTTCAAAATTAGCGGCCGGTGTACATCCCTTATGTTTTTCTTCCAATAACTGAAAAATAAAGAGATCGTTTAAATCATCATCATCATCATCAAAGTTACTTGTGAGCTATATCTCGTGAACGCCTTTTCCAATATACAGGAGCATCCGAGCGTAATTGTGTTAGAGAGTACAATATTTTAAATACACGATGCGTAGCCGAGATGACCCCGACACTGAAGGAAAGTTGTGAACATCGATCGGAGGCCGCGCGGCCCCTTTTAAGAACATGCACGAGTTTTGTGAACTTTAAACACAACCACCCCCACCCCACCCCTTACCCCTCCCCTGTACCGTCAAACGAACACAAAAAAACCGCGTCAAAAACACCCACGAACGAACGAACAAACGGCGAGTGTACAAGTGAGTGAGTGTACAAGTGAGTGAGTGTACAAGTGAGTGAGTGAGCAAGTGAGTGAGTGTACAAGTGAGTGAGTGTACAAGTGAGTGAGTGTACAAGTGAGTGAGTGTACAAGTGAGTGAGCGGGGAGGCGAGTGTTCAGGCGGGAGTGCAGGTGAGTGTACAGGTGAGTGAGTGTCACAGGTGAGTGTACACGTGAGTGTACATGTGAGTGTACAGGTGAGTGTCACAGGTGAGTGTACAGGTGAGTGAGTGTCACAGCTGAGTGTACAGGTGAGTGTACATGTGAGTGAGTGTCACAGGTGAGTGTACAGGTGAGTGTACAGGTCAGTGTACAGGTGAGCGTGCAGGTGAGTGTACATGTGAGTGAGTGTCACAGGTGAGTGTACAGGTCAGTGTACAGGTCAGTGTACAGGTGAGCGTGCAGGTGAGTGTACATGTGAGTGAGTGTCACAGGTGAGCGTACAGGTGAGTGTACATGTGAGTGAGTGTACAGGTGAGTGTACAGGTGAGTGTACAGGTGAGCGTGCGGGCGAGCACCTGGAACGCGTCGTTGGCGCACTTGCGGCACGGGTTGTGCTGGCAGGGCAGGATGACCACGGGCTTGGAGGACATCTCCAGGCAGAGGGGGCACAGCAGCTGGCGCGCTCCAGCTCCTCGTAGCGCGCCTGGGACTCGCGCAGCAGCAGCGACCCACAGGCGGACAGCCTCGTCGCTGCTACAGCTGTCACGTACAGGCGGACAGCCTCGTCGACACAGCTGTCACGCACAAGCGAACAGCCTCGTCGACACAGCTGTCACACACAGGCGGACAGCCTCGTCGCTGCTACAGCTGTCACGCACAGGCGGACAGCCTCGTCGCTGCTACAGCTGTCACAGAGACAGAGAGAGAGGGCATTCACACCACGAGGTCACGTGGCCCACCCTCCAAGAAGAACGGAGCACAGAGCAGTGACCCTCACAACAACGAGCCAAGTGCCGGGCGACTAAAATGCAGCAAGTTGACAAGTGGGGAGCGCAGGTGTTGCATCTTCCAGTCTCCCCAGTCAGTCAACCTATGACACCTGGGCCAGACCCCTGACCTCTTGTTAGCAAGCTTTCGACAATTCACAAGGCCTCAAAGTGCACCGAGTCTTGTACAAGCTCTGTGGTAATGTTACTGTCACTTATTGGCGAACGACGGTCATTATCGATGTTAGAGTTGGTCGGTGTTGGTGCGTGTGTACCTCTTTATCGTGAGTGTGCACACGTGTGCATTAGAGGTACGGGGCTCTAGCATATAGCGCCACCCCGTGGTCACGTTGTGTAACTGAACACAACTGTCAACGAATTCGAATGTATGTTGAACTTATTTCGCGGCGTACGTAGCAAACAAAGTAAACACAAAAAGCGGTTCTAAAGAAATTAGTTTTGTCATCTAGATTTAAAAGTACATAGCTCCCAGTGGCTTCCTAGAGCGTTCCAGACGGCCACAGAAGCGCATCTGAAACCGCGCGATGCAGTGACCGTCTTTGTTCGATGGCTCAGCCAAAAGCCGCTGCTGCGAGGATGGTCGGAGTTCGCGTGATTGTTTATGCTCCTTGACGAGATCAGCAAGGCATTATGGTTCATTTGTGGCAGATCCTTTGTTGCATATATAGGTGTTATGAAAATTGATGAAAATAATGAAAATTAAATGAAATTTGAAATTTGCATAATTTATCCGACATTATGTTAATTGATGTAATTATGCGCATACATTATGCTGATTCGAGAGATAATCATATTAATTTATGCGAGTGGGCGTGGTTATGATAATCCAGGTCGTTATGGATTATGTGGTCGAGCCTCGGTGACGAGGTTTGGTTATTAATTGGAACAACGCGATTAATCGTATGCAGTGACGCAGGCATTGTGAGCGTAAATGAGAGAGAGTCGATTCGACTCTGCTCTTTAATTCCGTATTATTGATAAGGATACGATTACTCTCGATTGAACATTATGAATTATGTGTGTTATGGATTATGTGTGGTGATAGGTCCCCTCAAGGTTCAGATCTCATACGCAGAACAATATTACGCAGAATTTCAGGAAGAATCACACACAAACCTGCTTTAATCAGTTTCATTTTCTAGCTAACTTTAATTTTTGGATAATATGAAAACTCAATCTCGAGATTTTGGAATTTCAACACAGCGTTAACATGATACCATCACGATTGCGTTGTTTCACTTTGATAACGGCACCTATGGTTAATTCCCGACGCGTAACGCAATCGATCGGTTGTTGAGAGAGAGATTAAAAACATGCGAACTATTCTATCAAAACCTTAACCTTATAATATGCAAACTCGTATACTTGAATTGTTACACAACACGGCACTCGGTCTTTGAATCGTATCCAATCCTTAACACATTCTGATATGCGAAGTTATTATGCTTGAAATTGTCAGCACAGTACCACGTCGATCTTCGTTCATTGATTCATAACGATTATGCAATTAAAGCGTTCGACTGAAATACTTCTAATTGCCTTATCAACACCACTCAATGGCCGCAATGTTTTCGTCTCTTGAATTGTCACACAACACAGCATTCGGTCATTGATCATGCGCGGCCCTTAATGCAATTATTGTCACGTTGTTAACAATAGGATGACTGATTATTATGCAACGCTACTCGTTGAAAGGGCACTCCAACCAGTATTATTCTTGAAGGCACAAATATGCGTTTGAATTCGTTATTTCATTCATGGATACCAGCAAGATTATGCAGAAAGAAAAATATTAACGAACGACTCAACTATTTCTAATCGACTTTCTCAATTTAACTCAATGGGTGGCGATGTTTCCCTTTGAGATCCTTATCTCGGGCCAATCTTTTAAGTAATTGTGGCCAGACCCCTGACAGGGAACCGGTTGAACACGCTCTTCACCCCCGCGAGCGGCGCTCCGTGGTGAGGTGCCAATAATTAATCCTTATTAATGGGTCAGTTGGTAATTTATGCGGTTAGAAGTACAGCCCCAACACAATATTGAAGAGGAAAATTATGAACACTCTTAAAAACGACGGATTATTCACTCAGTCGTTGCGATGTTTCCACAATCACGGATGGTTCAATGGCTTGAGGTTTTAGGCTTTTGTTAATGACCCGTGTGTGTGTGTTGAATGGTATGAGCGGTGAAAGAGTAGGCCAATGTACGGAATCGATTCTTTGCGTCAAGCAGACGTCTGGTTTGTCGTGTAGTGGGGGGCAGTGTATCATACGTATCAGTTGATTCTTCTTTCAGTAGTTGGTTCGGACTCGGCGGACGTTGGTGAACGAGTTGATACGTTGTTGTAGTTGCGATGACCGTCCGCTAGATGGCGGTAGAAGCACGCCCGCAGCGGCGCGGATGTACGCGGACGCTAGGCAATGCGCGCAGTGCGTTTGCGAGCAGCTGGCACGCTGGTGCTCCGTCGTCGGCGGTTGTAGATTGCAGGCTCACGATTCGCTCGTGGTGGCGCTGGCCGCTAACAGCGGCAGCGGGTCGCCAATAGGCGACACTCGCCAATTGGGCGAGTTTGTAGAGGCGTCTCCGGCGTCGGTGATGGCTGGTCTTCTGCTGAGACGAGTTGAGCGGGTCTTCTGCTGAGATGAGTTGAGTCTTCTTCTGTTGAGCTGGCCCCGAGGGCTGATGAGTTGAATTCAATGCTGAAACGGCTCCTTTTTATGCCAAAAATCTCTCTCCTTCTTGGCTCCTCCTCCCGAGGCGGAGCTATCTTTGATCTGATCGTGTGTCGGTGGGGGGGGGGGTTCGTGTGTCGGTGGTGGGGGGGTTCGTGTGTCGGTGGTGGTGGGGGGGTTCGTGTGTCAGTGTGTATGTTCGTGTGTCAGTGTGTATGTTCGTGTGTCAGTGTGTATGTTTGTGTGTCAGTGTGTATGTTTGTGTGTGTGTCATTTATGACACGGTTCTGTTCGGGTCTTTCCTCAAGCCATAAACATCAAGACAACAGACGCTGCGATTCATCTTGAAGGCGCCTGGTTGTCTACTCCATCCATCCAGAGGGGGCTTCCCCCCTTTTTGTACCGTTTCCGACGCACAAAGAGATGGTTAGTTTTTAAAGTTTAACATTCGCATCTGACAGCGTATTGTACCGTACCCATATATGATTCTGCTTGTGGTTCGGGGTATTCGATTTTGTTTCCAAGTGAAGATGCTCTTCCGAGCGTATGCATTTTATCACGTGCTGCGGGGAGAGACAAAGGTGGCCGGGATCTTCCCATCTCTCTATACTTTGTGTTATCGTCGCTCAAATATCACTTCGACTCCACATTCAACCAGCCTGATCCACCCCGTTACCTTGGCTCCTACTCAGTTTATTAATTTTCGTCATTCTGTGTGTCTTATCACGTATAAATGTATGGCGGTTTATTTAACTTAAAGCTTGCTCGCTCTTTTGCTGCCCGTGTGCAGGGTGGGGTGGGGCCACTATTAAGTCCCGTGTGTGGCAGATGGTTCCTGCGATAACGATCTGTTTGCCCTGGCGTGAAATTCCTCTCTCGCGCTCTGCGGGAGAGACAAAGGTGGTCGGGAGTACCTATCTCTTTATACTTTCGACTTTATTTTTCTCAAATACTATTTGGTCCCATGTTCGCCAAGACTCGTGTTTGTAACTACGTCCTCCCGACACCCCTCTCGGTTTACCGAGATTCGCATTGTTATGATGGCATTATTAAAGAGAAAAATAATTTTCATCCTGAGTTTAAGAGGTCCGTTTCTTGATTGTTGGAATCCATATCCCTTGGTTCTGTAAGGTTCTATAATGGAATGTCGTGTAAGGTGAACACGTTATTCTTAATTTTATGTGTGACTGATGTGTAGCCACTTCTTTAACTTAAAAACGTGCTCGCTGGCTGTTGTGTGTGTTTTCTCATTATCCATCTGGCTAGCTCCAGATGGCCCCTTGTGATAAGGTGTGGTTCCTGCTTCTCCGCGCTGTGAGAGAGACAAAGGTGGTCGGGGTTGCTTGGGATATTGTTTAACTCTTTCGTAAGTTTGCTCGTTCGCCTCATTCCTTCTCGATAACCTTTGATGTGACTCGGTATTCCCGCTCCCAAGTTGGTGATTTAACAGTAAGAGTATTAAAAGGTGAAAATCGTTTGATGTCGAATTAATAATTGGATAAGGATTCACTGATGTGTCTAGTGGCCTGTTCTTAATTGGAGTGAGCGTTTGGACCGCTCATTTTATCTTATTCTTGTTGTTGCCTTTTAATTATTATTTTTTCGTTGTTTTACCGGCAAATAAGAAAAAAATTGTATACGATTTACCCTGTTGGCGCCTCCGTGTCTACTCTCTTGGTGTTCTGACCTCGGGGTGACCTTTCCTAAGGGGCCCATCAAACTCTTGTTCATCTGGAGATTTTCGCGGATAGCTGTTAACATCCTCACCTTGAGAATTGTATTATTTCTTTATATATATGGCCTGTTTATGATCGACATCTGGTTTTTCGTGTTTCTGGCTTACGGGTTTTATTCATTATTAAAGTAAAAATTGTCACAAAAGAAAGGAAAAAGAAATCTACGTGTATGCATCCGTAAATATTCTTATGGATATTAATTGTGGAAAAAGGGCCGTACACAATAACAGGTTCCACAGGATTGGAAGGCCACCCTGGTGGTCCCCCTCTTTAAGAAAAGGGACTGCACAGATTGTAACAATGACAGGGAAAGGCCCTGGCAAGGATTATTCAACATCGTCTTGCCAGGCACACTGAGGAGAGGTTTGCAGAGCCCAAATGTGGTTTCAGGCCAGGGAGGTCCTGCACGGATGCCATATTCTCTGTCCGCCTGCTACGGTAGAGGTGTAGGGAATACCAACAGAACCTATATCTCTGCTTTATTCACCTGATCAAGGCCTATGATAACATCAATAGGCCGGGCTCTGTGTTGTTGTTCGTGTTTTCGGATTCTCCGACTCTGCTCACAATCATTATGGACCTTCATGATGGTGGGCAGGCCCGGGTAATACTACATGGCTGGGAGTCAGAGCCATTTCCTGTTCACCTTGGAGTGCGACAGGAATATCCTCTATCTCCTACATTATTTAACACATTTTCGACCACGTAGTTTGAGAAGCTTTCCATGGCTGTACTAGAGGAATGTCCATCTGGTACAAATACAATGGGAGGCTGATTGATGCCCAGGTGCGGTCGAGGGATGGCAAGATCGGCCTCTGTGAAGGAGGAATGTGAAGGAAGCTACTGGGCAATTGGAGGTAGTAGTCATCCTCAAACAATAGTGGAGGGCAGAGGAGCGACGCTCACAGGTGGTGCATCTGCCAGTCATCTCACTCAGTCAACCCATGGCACCTGGGTCTGTCCTATGACCTCCTGCCAGGGAGCCTTCAACATTTCGCGTGGCCTCAAAGTGCATATAGCCTGGCACAAGTCCACTGGTTATGTCACCGCCACTTCGTTGGGAATGGAGGTTGTTGTTGTGACACACAGTATTGTGGTTGAACACGATATGAATGACATGAAAGAGTTGGGCTGGTAGACCAAGACCTCTCAGCATGGGAGGAGGAATTGGAGGAATTAACAAGTGAAATTCAGGGGAATAGTAACCATGATAGGAGTGACAGAAGAGTGATATGGAGGTGACTGACCACCGGTGAGCAAGAAGCCAGAGTGAATCAGAATCTTTATTTAGACTGGAGGAATCCGATGAGCCATGAAGCTCGTTTTCACAGATGTCCATTTGGGGCAGGTGAGCAAGTTCCAACAGAAAGTCAGTGAGTGCTGGATCATCAATCACCCTGATTTATGTTGAATTCTATCAAGTGCAGTGAGGTAGAAAATAGGTACTCCACCCCAGATGTGACAACAGTTTTCCACCTTGCATGAGTGGTGACACCCTGGGTTGGAGTGAGGGCTGCAACCACTGCGTGAGATTGAACCGGGTTCTCGAGTTTAACGAGTGGATGGCTTTGGCCCAGCTAACAATGACTGCACCCATCAAATGTGTGCACACATTTTAGAGTCAGGATTTCACTTCATTCGGATAAATTCCACCGAAACATGCGATAAACGCCAATGTCATTACGAGGGCCCTTAGGCAGGATAGAGCTGTGGATGAAGGAGAGAGCTGTGGATGAAGAGGAGAGAGCGTTGTGTGTGAAGGAGGGAGCTGTGTGTGACAGTGAAGGTGGAAACAATTGACTGGAACCCTTCCCTGTCTCCGCGTGTTGGCGAGGGGAGCGTTGGCTACACCGTGCAGAAGTCTCCGATGTTGCCCCGCTGTAATGGGGGATCAGCCGTCAACATTCGTGTGTCCCCCTCTTGAAAGCCTTTCTGGGAACGTGTATTGCTCGTTTTCTTCCATGCAAGGGAGTTGCGAGGTCATATTCGTCTACGTCAGGGGTCGGGCAAAGCTGCGGCTCTTTAAGCGACCGCTTCGTGACGTTATTTATTAAGGACCCATCGTCTCGTATTCACGTGGAATGGTGATTTTTGAAATTTAGAGAGATATTGTTCAATAGAATATACCAAATTGGCTGCCGACGCCTGGTCCGTGTAGAAAGCGGCGTCTTCTCCTCGCGTGTTAAAAATAAATTGCCCGTGAATTCAGAATTGGTTCCACAACTCGTGACGGCCAAACAGCAGCGTGCTGCCACGCCTGGGAATGACCATCAAGGAGGAGTGAGCAACAGGAGCCTTGCGATGCGACCGTGTCAGCCACCACCACGACGACAGACTCTGCGGGACGCGTGTGTACTTTCTATTCGAAAAATATTACGTACCAAACACAGATGAGAGAACACGCCGGTTTTGGAAGGGCATCTCCATAATCATCTCGATGGTCATCTCCATAATCATCTCAATGATCATATCGATGATCATCTCGATGGGCATCTCCATGGTCATCTCCATAATCATCTCGATGGTCATCTCCATAATCATCTCAATGATCATATTGATGATCATCTCGATGGGCATCTCCATGGTCATCTCCATAATCATCTCGATGGTCATCTCCATGATCATCTCCACGATCATCTCCACGATCATCTCGATGGTGATCTCGATGGTCATCTCCATGATCATCTCGATGGTCATCTCCATGGTCATCTCCATGATCATATCGATGGGCATCTCCATGGTCATCTCCATGATCATATCGATGGTCATCTCCATGGTCATCTCCATGGTCATTTCTATGATTATCTTGATGTCATCTCGGTGGTCATCTCATTGGTCATCTGCATGGTCATCTCGATGGTCAACTCGATGGTCATCTCCAATATCATCTCCATGATCATCTCCATGATCATCTCGATGGTTATCTCCATGTTCATCTCCATAATCATCTCGATGGTCATCGCCATGGTCATCTCCATAGTCATCTCCATGATCATATCGAAGATAATCTCGATGGTCATCTCCATAATCATCTCCACGATCATCTCGATGGTCATCTCAATGGTTATCTCCATGATTATCTCCATAATCATCTCGATGGTCATCTCCATAATCATCTCCATGATCATTTCCACGATCATCTCGATGGTCATCTCCATGATCATCTCGATGGTCATCTCCATTATCATCTCCATGATCATTTCCACGGTCATCTCCATGGTCATCTCCATGATCATTTCCATCGTCATTTCCATGATTATCTCGATGGTGATCTCCGTGATCATCTCGATGATGATCTCCATGATCTCAGAATGGAATCGTAGTCACGTGCATCTTCAAAATTAGCGGTCGGTGTACATCCCTTATGTTTTTCTTCCAATAACTGAAAAATAAAGAGATCGTTTAAATCATCATCATCATCAAAGTTACTTGTGATCTATATCTCGTGAACGCCTTTTCCAATATACAGGAGCATCGGAGCATAATTGTGTAAGAGAGTACAATATTTTAAATACACGATGCGTAGCCGAGTTGACCCCGACACTGAAGGAAAGTTGTGAACATCGATCGGAGGCCGCGCGGCCCCTTGTAAGAACATGCACGAGTTTTGTGAACTTTAAACACAACCACCCCCACCCCACCCCTTACCCCTCCTCTGCACCGTCAAACGAACACGAAAAAAACCGCGTCAAAAACACCCACGAACGAACGAACAAACGGCGAGTGTACAAGTGAGTGTACAAGTGAGTGAGTGAACAAGTGAGTGAGTGTACAAGTGAGTGAGTGAACAAGTGAGTGAGCGTGGAGGCGAGTTTTCAGGCGGGAGTGCAGGTGAGTGTACAGGTGAGTGTACAGGTGAGTGAGTGTCACAGGTGAGTATGCAGGTGAGTGTACAAGTGAGTGTACAGGTGAGTGAGTGTCACAGGTGAGAGTCACAGGTGAGTGTACAGGTGAGTGTACAGGTGAGCGTGCAGGTGAGTGTACATGTGAGTGAGTGTCACAGGTGTACAGGTGAGCGTGCAGGTGAGTGTACATGGGAGTGAGTGTCACAGGTGAGTGTACAGGTGAGTGTACAGGCGAGTGTACAGGTGAGCGTGCAGGTGAGTGTACATGTGAGTGAGTGTCACAGGTGAGTGTACAGGTCAGTGTACAGGTGAGCGTGCAGGTGAGTGTACATGTGAGTGAGTATCACAGGTGAGTGTACAGGTGAGTGTACAGGTGAGTGTACAGGTGAGTGAGTGTCACAGGTGAGTGTCACAGGTTAGTGTACAGGTGAGCGTGCGGGTGAGCACCTGGAACGCGTCGTTGGCGCACTTGCGGCACGGGTTGTGCTGGCAGGGCAGGATGACCACGGGCTTGGAGGACATCTCCAGGCAGAGGGGGCACAGCAGCTGGCGCGCTCCAGCTCCTCGTAGCGCGCCTGGGACTCGCGCAGCAGCAGCGACCCACAGGCGGACAGCCTAGTCGCTGCTACAGCTGTCACGTACAGGCGGACAGCCTCGTCGCTGCTACAGCTGTCACGCACAGGCGGACAGCCTAGTCGCTGCTACAGCTGTCACGTACAGACGGACAGCCTAGTCGCTGCTACTGCTGTCACACACAGGCGGACAGCCTCGTCGACACAGCTGTCACGCACAGGCGGACAGCCTCGTCGCTGCTACAGCTGTCACGTACAGGCGGATAGCCCCGTCGATGCTACAGCTGTCACGCACAGGCGGACAGCCTCGTTGCTGCTACAGATGTCACGCACAGGCGGACAGCCTCGTCGACACAGCTGTCACGCACAGGCGGACAGCCTCGTCGGTACAGCTGTCACGTACAGGGGGACAGCCTCGTCGACACAGCTGTCACGCACAGGCGGACAGCCTCGTCGACACAGCTGTCACGCACAGGCGGACAGCCTCGTCGCTGCTACAGCTGTCACGCACAGGCGGACAGCCTCGTCGCTGCTACAGCTGTCACGTACAGGCGGACAACCGCAGGGGCTGTACCATTACCTTTTATCCACTTTTTATATTCAACATTTAATTAGGCCAGCAACGTGGTCTTGACCTCTGGCCCACAAACATTTCAGAGAAATACAACAAGTGCACGTGTATACAAGTGTACTTCTGTGGCAACGCTGTCGTGGTCGTGCTGTGAGGGAGAGGGCCAATTCCAATTGGCCCTTTCCCCTTATGGCGTCTGTGACCATCACAGCGGCTAAATGAGGGCTCTGGACGGGTGCGATTGGCTGGTAAGCCCTCCACCTTCAATTAACTACCACTAAACTACGACCGAAAAATGTAATTAGACATACACACACACGCATTCACATACACAAACACGTACACACCCATCAACACACAGACATACAAAGACAAAGATCCCCCGTATAGCCAAAAACAGGCTGTTGGGGCAAGTGCTGTTAGCGAGCACACGCACCTGCATACACACATACATACACACATAAACACACGTAAACAAACACAAACACACATACACACACACACTGCGATGGCAAAGTAAGAAATGGAAGCGAGACCAGTTTTGTCACGACAAGTATATATTGATGTCAAGTGCAAATACAAAACGAGGTAGACAAAATCTCTGGAAAACATTAATCTCGCTTTCCCTTCCCACACTTTGAGCTGCTTTTGTACAAACGATAAAAACCCCGAGGAGACCGAAGTGTCACCGATCTACATTCACGAGTTCAGAAACCGCTGTTTCTGGAAGCATCATGGAAGATGGAAATAAAGTGCTTGGCGAAGTTCATCATTTATCGTACATTTCACGTGGTAACGGCTTGGCGCTACGGTTAGCGTGTCCATTGAAATGTGCATGCCCCGTACGTAAAAAAGTAACAGATATGTAGTTTTTAAAATGCCGACGTATTCACAGTCCGATAAATAAATAAATACTTTGCAACAGCGGTGACTTTTTAAATCCCCGACACAACGCGAAATAAAAGTCCCCCATTTTTAATTAACGGAGACAAGAACCGTACGGGAATACCTTGCACGACCTCACTGAGACCGCACTCCGGCCTCGCGTTGCGGAGGACACAACCTCTGTCTTCATTTGTAATGAGACAGTTAATTTTACGGTCACCATCACAATAACGTTCCTGGTGCCAACTCTCTTGACGATTGGCCAGGGAATAAACGGCAACCCCAAGCCATAATGGGTTGGTGCCGCCTGCATGGATCTTGGCTCCTGTTTCCCAGAATGGCTGGCGTGATTTTAAGCGCTTTCGTTCTGGGTTTTTCAAGTCTTCGTGGATTAAAACTTGATTTGAAGCTTTCATGACTGCAGGAATTACTCTTTGGTTCTTTCGGTAAAGTCACGTAGAAAGAAAATAAACTAAACAATAGAGTACGACGTTTCGATTGCAACACAAGCAATGGTCATCAGGTAGAACAAAACCTGGTGAACTTGGAAATACAATGCAATCCAACACAGAGAGTCGACTAACACAACAGTCAGTACTTTACCTGGTTGATTACGTTCTTTCAAAGATTGCAAAATTTGAGAGAGAGATAAAACACAGACACGGGGACACACAGACAGACACACACAGAGAGAGACAACACAGAGCCACACAGAGAGAGACACACAACATATGTTGTGTGTCTCTCTCTGTGTCTCTCAGTGTTGGATTGCATTGTATTTCTAAGTTCACTCGGTTTGTTTTCTACCTGATGACAATTGCTTGTGTTGCAATCGAAACGTAGTATTCTATTATTAAATGTATTTTATTTTTTCGTGGATTGTGAGGTCGGAGTTGCTTGAGATGTTTTCCTTCTCATTGGACGGGTGTCAGCATTGGACGGGCGTGCGATGAGGCCTTGAGCTAGTGATTGTAGCTCTTTATTGTGTTGAATGTGGTCTTCGAGTGAGAATGTCGAGTCCAAGGTGATTCCAATGATGTTCAAGTGATTTCAGGGGCTGGTGGTGGAGCTGGCGATGAGTACATTTTGGGGAGCGGGCGACGCCATGGTGAGCCGCTGCCTGGTGCCTTCGTAAAATGTCTCTCAAAATTATTTTGAATTTGAGCGGAAGCAAGAGGTTAGACACGCGATCATGGATTTTAAGCACCGACTTCTATTGGTGGGGCGAGTGCCAGTTGTTACACCGGTGGTGGCTGCTGTGCGACCAGAGTGGCGGTGGCTGTGGTGGGACTGGTGGCGGTGGCTGCTGTTGGACTGGCTGCTGTTGGACTGGCTGCTGTGGGACTGGCTGCTGTGGGACACGCGGTGGCAGCAGCTGCTCTGGTGCTGACGGCGGCATCTTCGAGACCGGCGGTGGTGGTGGTGGTGGCTGCTGCAGGACCGGCGGTGGTTGCTGGTGGAAGGGCAGCGGCTGCTGTGAGATCGGGGTGGTGGTGGCTGCTCTGGGACTAGCGGCAGCGGCTGTTGCTTGTCTGGCGTTGCCGGTAGCTTCTGCTGCTGCTGTTCCTGCCGTGGCCCTTGCAGTTGCTCCGGCAGTTGTTCCCGTTGGGGCGGTTCGACGTCTTGGGTTTCTGCAGGTAAAGAAGATGATGGCGCTAAAGTCCAAACCGCTCGACTTTGGGTGAATGAAACAAAATCGGTCTGAAGTATAAACAAGAAGATCGCTGTACTTCACCATTCCCTTAATATAAAACGATGCGCTGTCAGGGTGTACATTCTCCCTGGGCATTTCCACGCACACGGGGCGACGTTTCAAATCCATCCTTTACCTTGCGCGCCGGTGAGGAGAGCTGCCGTACACAGACAGGGTCCGGGGTCTCCCTTCGCCGAGGGTGGCCGCTTGAGGCACAAGCGGGACGTCGCCTTGACGTGCTCCAGCGGGCAGTAGCTGTCCGCTGGCGGCGCGTTCAATTCTGGGGACCTGCATGCACGCACCAACGCGTCGCAAACCGTTAACACCTGCCTTTAAAGGAGACACTGCTAATCGCACAAGACAATATCTTTCCAGTGAGCTGGTCTGGGGGACGGTTGTAAGTGCAGGTTAAAGTGAAGGGGAGAGAAGGTGACTTACCGAATATAGAAGAGCATGTAGGCCTGCTCGTTCATAACAGCCTTGGTGTCCACGTGCCGCACGATGGAGTCGTTCATACAGCACCATTGTCCATCGCTGATCTGCGCACAGTCACAGCACGGCTACACTTGGTTACAATGTTTACACAACTGCACCCAACCTCCTCCGTTCATTAATAACAAGACACGATACACTCTAGACAACAAGTTCGTAAAGAGCATCACCCCATCGTCAGAGCTGCAGAAGGTGCTACGGTTGCTATGATGGTGCTGAAGTTACAGAACGGTCTGCCTGACCATGTCACTGCATCGATGGCATTGGACCAATTTCATCGGAATCAGAATAATTATTTGTGCTGAAAGAATTTGATGATCTACGAAGCTCTTTTCAACAGATGTCCAGTAGGGGCGGGTCAGAAAATTACAACAACAAACAATACAATACCGATTGGAGTGCAAAGTGTAGGAATGCTAAGGAAGTCACTAAATACAAATAAATAAAGTATATATATACTGTAAGTAGAAATTGCATAAGTACATCAAGATGCAAGAACAGAAACAAGTCTTCTATTTATTCTTCCCTATTGGACATTTGTAACATTATGGGCGCATTGCAGATGTGCGTTGTTATTGTTTGATGGTAACAAATGTAATTACCTTATTGTAGCAATAATAATGGCCGCTGTTGGAGTCGGCTCCCTTGTGCACCAGCACCGAGTACAGGGAGTAGATTGCGGGCTCGCCCTGAGACGTTGAGGTGAAGGGTTGCATGTCCAGGTGCTCCGGGTAGGTGATGTTCTACAGGATGTGCACAGAGACAAACGTTAGAAGAGGAAACGGCAGGGGTGGTGGGGTGGGCAGCAGAGATGGGCACCATCTAAGTTACACGTCAACGTGATGACGTGATGTCTCGCTCATTTGAGCGTTGAAGACGGTGCTCATCTCCTGTTGATAGCCCTGAGCAAGTGGTGGAAATTCTACAGTCATATGACGGGGGGCGAGTCTTTCCGTAGCACTTATTCCAACATGGAGAGGCATTTTCTCCAGCGTTGAACTGACAAGGGCTGTAATAAAATAAATTAATTAGAGCGATGTGGAGGGGCAGAATCGTTACCCGGTTGATCTTGACGCCGTAGAGGTTGTACCGCTTGATGGAGACGGTGAGGACGTTGGGCAGGCGGTGGAGAGCCATCGTCTTCGTCGCTTCCCCCTTGCAACAGCACCTGCACGACAACAACGCCAGCCATCGCACGTGTTCCCCAAGTTTTAAACAATAAGTCTACTCACTTTTTGTTGTTCGTTATTTTTTATTCATTTCTTAACATAAAAATTGTTAACAATTTACGTTATATATTGGACGTTATTTTTGTATGTATTATTTATATTATATTTTTATTACTATCTTTTATTAGAATTTGGTTCAATCATCAGACTTTTGAAGCTACAAATGATTCCAGGGTGTCAACACACGATGCCCACTCACATTCTGCAGGTGTATTCGTCCAGCGTCTCCTTGTTAAAAAACTCCTCAAACGCCTCCACAAGATCTGATGAGTTCTGTTGGCCGATAGAGTGAAAGGCAAATGAGGACTCTAAGAAGCATTCCATGAACATCTGCAGGATATTATGATGGCAATTCGGAAAACCCGCATTTCGTATGAAATCGTACAACCGCAAAAAAATAGATCACGCACGCTACTGGCAGTGTGTTTGGATGTTAAGTGGCTGATTTATGTATGTGTGTGTGTTATGCATGTTGGCACAGCAGGGGGCACAGGTGGTGCATCGGCCAGTCATCTCAGTCAACCCATGGTCTGTCCCGTGACCTGCCAGCGGGCGTTCGACACTACACGTGGCCTTAAAAGGCACTCAGGCAGGCACAAGCACCGTGGTGACGTCACCGCCACTTAGTGGCGAATGTCGGTTGTTTTTCATGTATGTGATGTATGGACATTTAACTTATTTCGCACCGTACGTAGATGTATAACTGTTAAGCGATGGCTTTCTCATTGCTTACGTTAATATGGAGTGCAATGTCCAGGCACGTGTCATAGGTGTCGGAGTGGTTGCAGCACTGCATGCACTCCACTGCAAAACACAAGCACACATTAGGAATGGACGTCACATGTTACTTAGTCAAACTAAATGCACGCTTCCCACTGACATAGGTAATTGGTACTTTTCACCAACTGGTAAAAGGTTATTCCGTGTGGCACGTGCGTGAGAGTGTGTAAACGCTGCAACGCGAGCGAGTCTACACTGTGATGATGCGCTTGCTGCTCACGGTTAACAAGTTTGTAGAGGAGTGCGCACAACTCACCACGTGATCGAAGGTAACCCCCGAAGATCTGGTAAATGAGGGTGGTAGTCTCCGTGTATCTGTCCAGCCTGCCACGTCACAGAGAACGACACCACACAGTGGTTACAGCGGCAGTAGCAGTAGCACCTTTACCGGATGCACACGCGTGTGTGAGAGTTACACCATTGCCCGAGCTGTCGATTCACTCTTTGCCTTCAGCACTGCAACGCGTGCTCTGTAGCAACCAAACGTGGTAGCGTCTGCACAGGGCAACCACATTCACGGCATAGCCACAGAGCTGGGGGCAAGCTGGCAGCCGACACGCGGTGCTGTTGCCCGGCAGTTTTGTTGTGCTCGGCGTGCCACGTGCCGCCCGTCAACACGGGCAATGATGTCACGGGGCCACCGACGTCGAGATATCGACCCCCCGGTATTTATCGGCAACGTGAAATGCTCAAACAAAAGACGACCCACGTCAGGGCCAAGGTGAAAGAACCGTGGTGCCAGCAGGGCCGGTCCTCTGCATCTCCCAGGTGTTCACACAAAAGTGTGAGTAGCTTCTCACAGACGTCGAAGGACAATCGTGCAGAAAACCAAGAGGGAGCCGTGAGGTACCGAACTGCAGAACGACTGCCGCAAGTTGACTGGCGCGCGGTACTCACTCGCTGTGGCCATGGAGGCATGAGGCTTGCATGCCATCTACCACGTATCGCAGAAACTCGTGGGCATCTTCCTGCCTCCCAATGCGCAGGTGTTTGGCGATGCCTGCAGAGAAATGGACATGGGGACAAAGTGACAGGTACAGGATCTGATGACATCCTTCAAGAGCTCCCCAACATGTCAAAAGGAGCAGTGCAAAGGACTTGGAACACAGATGGCGAAAGATCGCGGGGATAACTTCTCCTCCGAGTGCAAGTTTGAACGTAGTTGTGGGACTCACGCGTGATGTTTTTAGTGATGACCTTGGGTGTCAGCACTCTCTTTGAGTTGTTGAACGTGCTGACAATGTGACGCTCCATGACACACATCAGGCAAAAGTCGCTCTGTTGGCCTGCGAACGAGGGCACAATACAAAAAACGATAATAGTACAAAGTATTGGTAAGGTAAACAAATCACTTTAAAAAAATCTACAATTAAAATTAAACTTTTTTATCTTACGAGATAAAGCCCACTGAGCTATTAGTTTCTTCAGAAGCGACCTGAACCACAAAGATAGCTCAACGAAGTGGCTTATCAAGTGTGAAATTCATAGCAGCCAAATTAACCGTGACAATAGCCTAGCTCATGGGTAAACGAGAGTGCCAGGGGGTACTTACAGGTGCTGCAGTGCTCTTGCAGCAGCAGGTAGTTCACGAGCGGCGGCGTGTAGGCGAGGCACTGCAGCGTGGCGTTGAGGAAGCAGGTGTTCCCCAGGTTGCGCAGGCCGGCACCCTTGCCCACGTCGTTCTCCCACCTGAGGCTCAGCCGCTCCGGCGCAAACAGCGAGAGCCGTGCCGCCGGAATGCCGTCGTCCTCCTCTGCACAAAGGGAACGGTGGTGGCGGAAGCCGGCGTCAACGCAGAGCGCTGCACTGCCGATGGGGCTGGCGTGGATATTCAGTGGCCCCAGCCAGCACCCGTACTGCTCCTCTTAACCAGAAATATTTTTCTCCACATTTCAGTGTAAGGCTAAAGTTCACGACAAATGTGATGCGCCTGTCACGTTGACCGATAGGTGTTTTGAGCTCCTTGTGTTACTGTTGAATGGCAAAAGTTGTGGTTGGAAATCGGCCTTGCTTTGGTGGCTACCACCCTAACAAGATGCCACGAGGCTGCGTAACCGCACGCTCACCTTGGGGTGCAGGCAGCACAGACACGCTGTTGTGTCGTTCTGTGGCTGGCACCGGGGAGGGTTCCAGCCGGCCATGGGGAAGGCAGCTGGGTTGGGTGCAATGCCTCTCGTCGGCCGCCACCGGCACCTCGTTGGACGAGGTGGGGGCCAAGACCGTGAGGTCGTTACCGGACGAGGTGCCCTCCGCTCCAGCTGCCACAGTCGTGGTTGGGTCCTGCCACAGCAACGCAGTCAACACATCCACAATTACTCCTCCCATCCGGACTGGGATCCCAACACACTTGGGACTGTTTTATCTCCAAAAGAAATACAATTTTAGTCCATGAACCGATGGGCAATCTGCATCAAACTCACTTTAACTCGTAAAATAGTTTATGAAGAAGGTGCCATTGACTAAAGACGAACGAGTTCAGTTCGTTGTTATGTATGCTAAAGAAGGCAATAGAAGAAGGCAATAACAAGGTCCTAAATATATTTAAAAATGGTAATAGGAGTATGTTTTAACATTTGTTAAAATTCAACGAAATATCCCTCCGTTATCTGTTAAGATAAATATAATAATTGCGTGTCCTGACTTGTGGGCCACCCTCTGTAGGCCACGTTATGAAAGGGACCACCAACTGTTGATGTGCTCTGTAGATGGGCCATGGCCTGAAACGGTGCCTGTTATTTATTTAATCATGCATTATATATTTACTTCACATTATTATAGAGGGTGGCCCAAATGTTAGGACAGAGGGAGATTTCCTTTATCGTGCCACTGACATTACAACGTTTTAATTACGTATTATTGAAGTAAAAAGTGTATCTATTGTTACTATCTATAACAAAATAATCCTGTTGTTTGTTCAAATGAACATAATAACTCCATGTATCCTGACTTGTGGGCCAGCCTCTATAGGCGACGTTATGAACGGGACAACAGCTATTAATGTGCTCTTCAGAAAGGCCATTGCCTGAAACGTCGCTTTTTTACATGTAATCATACATTATATATTTATTACACATTATCGGAATCAGAATATATACTTAGACTGGAGGAATCCGATGAGCTATAAAGCTCTTTCGTATAGATGTCCAGTTGGGTCGGGAAAGAACGTTACAACAACGAACAATATCAACATGTGATAGGAGTGCAAAATACAGGTTGGCCCAAAAGTTTCATTTATCAGTGCCACCCCCCACCCCCCCCCCCCCCGTGAGTGACGGTTGGTCACTCACGGGGGGTCCACTACCCCGTGAGTGATGGTGGTTAACGCGACCGCTTAACCCCGACACGAATCACGACCTAAAATGACCACTTGGCCGAACCCAACCACACACACGCAGAGGGATCTTGAGCAGTGCTCTGAGTTGTTGGCCGCTCGGGGTTTTGGGCCTCTCCGCTCAGCAGCTGCGACCCAAATCGACGTGGATTGGGGGCTCAGGGGACGCGTGGCGAGGTTGGAACGAGAGGCCTCGAGAGTGAAGAAGAAGCGAGGGGAGAGCGAGGCGAGCTTGGGGTGAGACTCTGAGCGGCAGAAGGTGAAGAAGACGTGGAGTGGGGAACACGTGCAGGGTGAGGACATCACCATCATTCACTTAATCATCATCATCATCATTCACATGATCATCATCCATATCATCATCAGCATCATCATCGTCCACATCTACATCATCATCCAATTCATGATCCGCATCAACATCATCATCAACATCATCATCCATATCATTATCCACATCCACATCATCATTATCATCTGCATCATCCACATCATCATAGTCTACATCATCATCATCTACCACATCATCATCATCTACCGCATCATCATCATCGCTGCGGGATGTTCAGTGGGCCTCGGGCTGGCCGCGTCCCGGCCACGAAGGCCGATGGCCAGGACGGGCGAGGCGAGTGGCTACCAAGGGAACGGAACGCGTCCGGGATTGACCACCCCCGGGGAGACGGTTTAGGGGTAGGCCCTCATCCAGCAGTAGATTCATCCACGCGTGGCCGGCGTGACGAGGTATGGTCACACAGCCACACCCACA
Source organism: Petromyzon marinus (assembly GCF_048934315.1). Lineage (NCBI taxonomy): Eukaryota > Metazoa > Chordata > Hyperoartia > Petromyzontiformes > Petromyzontidae > Petromyzon > Petromyzon marinus. The sequence continues at coordinate 11,765,839 of NC_133709.1, forward strand.
CGGTGCGTGAGAGGCGTTCATCCAGCAGTGGATTGAACAAGCCGTGTAGATGGCAATGTATGGGGTGCGTCATGCAGGTGACCGTGTGTGCACCTGTGTGTGTGTGTGCGTTGGTGTTTGATTGACGTGTCTCTCAAAGCTGATGTTGCAACAATCTTCCTGCTGAATATTTGACCATCTGGTCATATGGGATTCGGATTATTCCCATAGTGCGGTGTTGTCTATAAGAACCACGTTGAATCAAAGTGCAGTACAGAGATGATGTGGCTTCTATGCATGTCCACACGATAATAAGACACTTGGGTTGAGGTCTCATTTGTGATGGCCAAAGGGAAGGTTCGAGACTGGGGGCGTGGCCTCGGACCGTAGAAAAGGGAGATGCGCGGGAGACTCGGGGCATTTGCGGTGGGGGTCTCCATCTGTCCGAGTGCGAGCACGTGACTCCTTAATAAAGAAAAGCATCTCAAGACAAGTGCGTCCAAGTGGTCTTTACAAATGTAACAGGCAGCAGAGAGATCGACCGTTGCTGCGCCGATTTTCTATTTAAGCTGTAAACCAGGCATCTTTGAAGGCAACGATTTATTGTCAGCAGCAGCCTACAACCAGTTCGAAATTCGGCTTGATCGGGAGGCAGTTGGGGGTCGATAATGGGGGAAAGTCTGGCAAGCAATGGCTCGTTCCTTTAGCTTGGAGAGGGAGGACAAGAGGGACACTGGTCTGTAGCTGTAAGGTGAGTCTTGCGGCTTTTTGGGTTTCAGGAGGGAGAGGGTCGCTCCTTCTCACGGTGGATCTACTTGTCAGGTATTTTCGTGTCACCTTAAACACATCTAATACCATCACCTGGGAAAAAATTTACATCGTTAATTCAAATCCAGATTTGATCAGTAGAGTTAAACTCCGAAAAAGACGCTTTTAAAAGCCAGAAACCTGATCATACAAAGTATGATGCTGTGCACAGTGAACATCATTATTACTTAATAAAGATAAATAGGCAGTCATACGTGGATGGTAAAATTAAGGCCTTGAGTCTGGACTTGAAGAGGGGCAGAGAGGTTTTGGGTCTCTGTGTGAGTCTATCGATGTTTCTGTGAGTCTATGGGTCTCTGTGTGAGCATCTTCATGAGTTTATGTTTCTCTGTGCGAGTCTAAATGTCTCTAGGTGAGTCTATGGGTATCTTTGTGAGTCTATCATGGATATTTGTGTCAATAGGTCTCCATATGAGTCTGTCTGTAGCTCTCTGCATGGGCACATCCGCTGATGTGTGAGTTATGGTCAACATACAGGGTGTCCATTCAGGTATCAAACCATTGAAATCAAATTTTATTTCGATACACATTTTATTTAGAAACATGATTGAGCTAGGATGGTAACACTACACACTGACACTTGGTAGCATGACCATTTTATCTGACGTTTTATCTTGCTAACCCTCCGCGTCCCCACTCACCAAGTAGTCACTGAGCCATCGACGGTCCGATTCATCGAGCACGAAGTGACCACCAGGTTGATCGTGGGGCATCAACTTGGCTGAGCCCCCACGTTCACCTCAAGTTTTGTTCCCGATCTTTCTTTTTTCACATTCAGCCGCAGGGGCGAGATGATGGTGGGGAGACCGGTGCCGGATGTCACGGTGACATTTGTGACAAAGTCAGACCCCTTGACAACTCACTAAACGTGCTCCATAAGCATATTGGGGACGGAAATCACCATAATGCCAGCGTGTTGACAAACGGCGTGACTCTGCGATACAATCTGCGATGCTCTCATCCGCTTTTCAATAACGATGACGGAGTTTTGTGGCAGCGGACAAGTTACCGATGGTACTGGACTGGAATCGGTATGCACCGACTTGACAAGTTCCTCACACGTTCCTCATCTTAGTCCTCAGTACCCACTGATTTCACAATAAAAGTCTAATCCAATCTCGATATTGATTCCAAGCATCTTTTTATTTTGCAGGGCTGAAACTCTCCTATCTGGCCATACGTTGCCTTGTTTGCCCACTAAAGTCCTCGAAGCAGTTCGGTGAATCTTCCCGACACGTGGCTGTGATGGTTGGTCCATCTTGGACCTCACACAATTCCCTCCCTTGTAGTCCACACACCCGCAATCGCAAGCGACCACATGCATGGAAACAGGACTCCAATGGAAGCAAGTCCTTTCTTTCTTAAAAGCCAGAACGTCGGTGATTAATATGCAACCAATGTGTGCTACAACATCATAATACCGTTACAAAGATACTCATATCACGTCCAATTGTCTGCATGCAAAAGCAGTCAACATTAAACAACCCGATATAGTAAGAAGTAGCAGAGGGGATGAATGCACGACTCAAAATTAACAAGGGCCTTGTTGCCGCAGACACGGTGAAGTCGTGGTACTTATCGATGAATGGACTTTAAACAGAGTCCGGGATCTTTAGTCGCAGTCGATGAGCAGGCGACTTCTGTTGCGCGCGATGCCTCCTCCTCCTCCTGCGGTGCTGATCGACGTTAGCAGCGTGATACCGCGGCGACGCAGCCACAAGGCGACAGTGGCAGCTGGGGGCTTGACGAACGACGCAGGGATGATGCCGTCGTGACACCGGTCATCCCTGCGGCAGCGGTGCTGTCAGCGCACGAACTCTGCCCAAGTGCAGGAACGCACGATCTCCTCCTGGGTGTCTACAGTGACAGCACTCACTCTGTCCATCAGGTGAGACACGGATAGATATCTTCGCCAGCATGATAGTGCACGGACCTGTAGTTATAACAAAGTCACTGTTTAGCCCGTGTTACGGCTCGTGACTGTGATTGGTGCAGCTCACTGCAGGCGGTTTTTTCTCTCCTCCGCGTGGATGTTCACCTCGAGTCCCACTTGTCTCTCCTGGTCACTCAACAACGGCAATAATCGTCAGAGGCCTTCTTTGGGGCCGTCCATAAATGACGTCACGCGATTTTGGACGATTTTGACCCCCCCCCCTCGTCACACGGCGTCACAAAAAGTCAGACCCCCCCTCAAATATGACGTCACAAAGCTCTGCCCCCCCCCCAAAAATAAAACGTGCTTCAAATCGCTTTAAACTATTGTCATTGTAGTGTGTATGTAATGTGCCGCTGCACTCTGGTGTTGCAGGAGAAAACATTAATTAAAAAGTATTTTTAATTAAGTAGAACGTGTTGTCGATATTTATTTAAAGTTGCGCATTTTGATGTGACGTCACATTTCTCAACCCCCCCCCCCTCGTCACACACCGTCACAAATGTCTGACCCCCCCCCCCACCAGGTGCGTGACGTCATTTATGGACGGCCCCTTTAAACAGCGCAACTGCTGTTTGACTCCAGCTTCTGACCTCCTGAAGCTCCCTCTGTAGCTTGTCGCTCTCAACGTGTGAGAGCTGTGTGAGACCACCTACTCCTCTTCTGCTGCTTCTCCACTCCACGTTCACTGGTGGCTCTTCATCTTGATGGCGTAAGGCCCGGGTCTCGTGGCGATGGGGCCGGCTTCCCAATGGCTCGAGCTATCGTGCCCGTGCCCACGTGGACCACACAATGCCGAAGCCACTGGGGCCGTGCACTTTTACATCTACATTGAAAACTCATTCTTCTTTAGAACTTGCTATTTGTATTATGGTTGTTGCCCTTTCCACCGCACCTCCAATTAGCACGGTTGGATGCACAGGGTGCAAAAGAAGTTCAACTTACATAATGCACCGTTGGTCTGCCCACAGTTTAGCGGTGGCATGTGTGGATACACTCACATCATGAATTGACCAACGCATCCACATTTTTTTTCTGCCATTTATTATCTGGCCCTTCTCATGGGAGAGAAGCGCCACTCTCTCTCTTGTGAGGCAATGAAAAGCGTGCCAATGTAATTGGGACCTCTACAGCTTGGCCACCAATCTGTCCTCCTTTTGTGCAGGCAAAGGTTACTGAAGCTTGTTCTCGCGTTGTGCGCTTGATGCGGCCCAGCTGATTAGTATCATGAGGATCTGGAGTCAGGGATGTCTCCGGCACATTGTGAGCCAACCTCAACGCCTTCCTACAGGGTTCTCATTGTTCCATTGCTCTCAATTCAAATTAGACATGTCTGTGGAGACCAGTTCCTTTCAATTAACACACTTTTATATAACAATCAACACGTTATGTATGCTGAACTTCTTTCACACCGTCCATAGCCAACCATGTTAATCAGAGGTGCAACCACATCCAATGCATTATTATACTCAACTAACGTTCAATGGTATACCCATAACAGCGTGCATCTGTGTACAGCCAGACCTCGCTTAGCGCTCAAGATTGGTTCTTGGAAAAGTGAGCGCTAATGGAATCGGCGCTAAAAGGGGTCATTATACCATTGCATATATGGGGATGTGTTCCTGACAGCGTGATTTTATTCGTATGAGGAACATATGAGGGCATCGAGTATAGCGCTAATAATACAGTTGGTAGATATAATGTAATAAATAAAACATTATAATTTATTACAACTTCATCATTATGTGCTGTACTCAGCAGCGGGAGGAAGACGAGGTTGGAGCTGCTCCCAATCCGGGTGTTCGCGATGCTGCCCTCACTCAAAATGTCCGTGGTGAGGTTTCTTCCAGGTGGAGCCTGGGACTCTCTCCCGGTCTCATGAGAACTCGCCCGGCTAAACACTGTCATCATATTTGGGGGCACGTTTTATTATTATTTTTTATTTGACAACGAATGGTGGTAATTGAATCGTGGAGGGGTGGGGTTTGGTTAGCTCAGCATATGCCACTCTCATTGGCTGAGCAAATAATTGTGGCAGGTCCGTTTCTTCAGCCAGCACCGCCGCCTGTCCTCACCTGAAAGCACGGGACAAAGAACGCGATCACGAGTCAGCGTTTTATGGGGTCGCGCTAAGCATTGATATTCGGTGCTTTTTCTGGAAGACTTTGCTGCTTCTTCCTGGATTTATATCTGTTGCGCGTAGTCACTTTAAGATGTTTTCTTGTTCATGTTTTTGTTTGTTGTGGTTGCACCCGATTCAAGAGCCGAATGGCTCACAGGGCTATACCAAATAAATGAAACTGAAAACTGAAACTGTCTGTGTCGTCACGTGTAACAGCATTCGCTGAATACATTGTCGGCTTTCACATGGAGTTACCACGACTGTCAAAGCGTCAGGTGCCATTTGTAAGTCGATGAACTCACAATTTGAATCTCATGGTTTGAATCTCATGGTTATAGTTGTGATTTTTATTGTAATTGTACTTTTGTCCCATTTCGCTACATAACGAATTGGTGTATTTTCTACAACGGCGATAATTCATGCTTCGTGTTGTGTTATATGGAAAACTATTTCTACTGATTTAAAAATTATTGTCGAACTCGCTGTTTTCCCCGTCCCCGCGTGCATAGACATACACAAAACAAATATGCCCCGTATAGCGTGAACAGACTGTTAGGGCAAGTGCTGTTAGCGAGCATCTATGAAGGCTGGCACGGCACACAAGGGGGTGGGTGGCCAACACCACGCCCGACCGCCTTTGTTTCCCTAGTGGCAATATTTTACACACCACACCAGGTAGTCATTTGAGGCTGAGTCGGCCTAGGAGAGGCCCAGGACCGGTTGAGATCATCGTCACTGGTGGTGTCCGTGTGCGGGAATCGAACTCGGGTCACCAAGTTCGTAGCGCAGCGCGCAAACCGCTACACTACTGCTCCCCATAGGCAAACACAGATCATAACACCACACACAAACTGATACCCATGAATGTGTTTATTTTAAAATAGTTTTTGGTCAGCCTGGCACGTCAACGTTCACTAAAAAATACAGCATTGAGTGAAATGTAAAGGTGGCCCCGTACACAACCAATGGGCATTGCATAACTATGATTTAAAATGACACCTCAACAAAAGCCAAATGAAATACGATATTATGAATCAGACTACTGCTTGAATAGAGCTAGGGTTGTTTAAAGTCTTTTGTGTTGCAGGTAACCGCTTTAAAAAGCAGTAAAAAAATATTTGGTAAACTGGTTCACTACACATATAGAATGTCCAGCAACACAAAAGTTTTACCTTTAGAGCAGAAAATTAAAGGAAGCTGCTGTGGTGTAACGGTTACCACAGTGAACTTGTAACCCAGAGGTCTCCAATTTCATTTCCCAGCGCGGCATTTGAAGCAACGGGGCCAGTTTCTTACATCGCACGTGGCTTATCACGTGGAAATTTATAGCGGCCAAATGACTCGAAAAGCATGTTTCTAAATTTTAAGGGAAAAACCTGAGGACCCAGAAAAAAAATCCACGCGACCACGGGGAGAACATGCAAACTCCAAATATACAGCAGGTGTTACGGTCGGGATCAAACCCACGACCTCCTGCATACCAGGCGAGGTAGTAAACATCTCCTAGCCACCGTGGCACCCTCTCACCACAGTGGCGCCTCCACAATGGGTCCACAATGAGCAGATCACCTTTGATGGGATCAAGTTGGGGCGTGCCCACCGCTTCCAAAACTATCTGCAAGAGTGGAGCAAAAATACCCTCCAGAGCTCTCTCAGTGGAGGCCCTGTCGTCAGCAGCGGCCGAGTAAGCGAGCAAGTGCAGGGCCGCCGCACCTTTACCTGTTCACCGAAACATTTGACAAATGCACCTCGAGGTGACTTTGGTCCACCACCGTTCCGTTTTGTACGGTCACATGTACCACATGTACCACGTGTACCACACGTACGTTCACATGTACCACATGTACGTTCACATGTACCACATGTACGTTCACATGTACCACACGTACATTCACATGTACCACATGCACCACATGTACGTTCACATGTACCACATGTACCACATGTACCACATGTACGTTCACATGTACCAAACGGAGCGTTCCCTGTGAATATGCCACTGGAATCAATTCATGGCTCCTGACTTTTGGAAGTGGTAATTGATTCTGACAGCATTTACCGCTTTACCGGTTACCATTCAACAACCTTATAAAGGAGTATGTATCAAACTGAGATGACTGGTATTTATACTATAACTCACACGTTTTTCACATTGCTATATTACAACCTTTATGCAATGTGTATGCAGCAAGTATGAATGGGCATCATATCATGGCAGTTAATAACAACCCTGCAGCATTTACATTAGCCCTATCAGAGTTTACCTCGTACAAGTACTGTATTAATACACAATCATTCTACAGGCACGTTGAAGCACAATAAACATACATAATATGGAACCATATTGGAGTGTTAGTACACAGTAAACCCATAGCAGTGTTAATCCTATCAGTGGTAATATGTAATGTCCTACCAAAATCAAAGTTCATCTATCTATAGCATTAGCGCACAATAATATCCATACATGACCCATGCAGTATCAGTCCATTACAGTTGCAGTAGCGTTACATAGCGTCAATGTCCTACACAATTGCTGGGGCTTAGCAACAGGAAATCATCAACAACCGTGGCCTCTTAAACCGTCCCCTAAATAATGTCAAGACAAATAATAAGACAAAGATGCCTCCTTTCCATATCTGTACCTCCACATGAGGTTTTTTTTTACATCCCATCAGTCACACAGCCTTCTGGGATTGCATGTATTTCAGCAGGATTGGTTTCAACGCACGCAAAACTCTGCACTGATTTCCACGTTCAGTCTCTCATTACCAGTCACGCTTGCATATAAACATATGGCAGATCCTCAGCATTGCTTCGAGCAAGCCCGACTCTGCCGATGAGACGTTCAATGTAAAACCGGTCCAAAATGTGCTTACATTAAACCAATGCTGCAATGAAATACAATCCCAGAAGGGCGTGTAGTTCATGGATTGTGTAATTACTTTGATGCTTTCACGTGGAGGGAGAGATGGAAGCACCAGGTCTTCTCGGCCAGTTATTCCCTCCCTTCTCTAGAATTGAAAAACATGAAGCCCTATTAAAGGAACATCTACGCCAGTTTGATATATTTAGGCTGACCTGTCTATGTTTAAACAGAGATTGGATTGTTTGAGGAGCTCCCAGATCCTTGAAATATCTGGACATTTCCACCAGTGAGCTCTTTTGGCTGGGTCATGTAGCCTGCATGCCCAGCCACCAGAAGCCAAATAAACTTTTATGCGTCTGGATAGAGGGGCAGAATGGGCGAGGCAGGGGTTAGAGAAGAGATGGACTGATGCGGTACAGAAAGATGTGGAGCTGATTGGACTTCCAGATGACCAGTACTAGCGGTGTCAAGATCGGCCTCTTTTGGGGGCAACTCGTGAAGGACGCTCCTGAGCAATTGGAGGCAGCCACCCTCCAAGAAGAACGGAGCACAGAGCAGTGACCCTCACAACAACGAGCCAAGTGCCGGGCGACTAAAATGCAGCAAGTTGACAAGTGGGGAGCGCAGGTGTTGCATCTTCCAGTCTCCCCAGTCAGTCAACCTATGACACCTGGGTCTGACCCCTGACCTCCTGTTAGCAAGCTTTCGACAATTCACAAGGCCTCACAAGGCCTCAAATGTTACTGTCACTTATTGGCGAACGACGGTCGTTATCGATGTTAGAGTTGGTCGGTGTTGGTGCGTGTGTACCTCTTTACCGTGAGTGTGCACACGTGTGCATTAGAGGCACGGGGCTCTAGCATATAGCGCCACCCCGTGGTCACGTTGTGTAACTGAACACAACTGTCAACGAATACGCGGTGGGGTCAAAGGAAACAACTGAACCGGCTTTAGAGTGAGAAGGCGAGTGTTTGAACTCGAGCGAGGTCAAGTAGATACACAAGTGCAGCCGCCAGGGGGGGCAAGCCGATTCCAGCGCTGGCACGTACCACCAGATGCTGTGGCACCAATAACGAACCCCCAGGGGGCTTCGAATGTATGTTGAACTTATTTCGCGGCGTACGTAGCCAACAAAGTAAACACAAAAAGCAGTTCTAAAGAAATTTAGTTTTGTCATCTAGATTTAAAAGTACATAGCTCCCAGTGGCTTCCTAGAGCGTTCCAGACGGCCACAGAAGCGCATCTGAAACCGCGCGATGCGGTGACCGTCTTTTTTCGATGGCTCAGCCAAAAGCCGCTGCTGCGAGGATGGTCGGAGTTCGCGTGATTGTTTATGCTCCTTGACGAGATCAGCAAGGCATTATGGTTCATTTGTGGCAGGCCCTTTGTTGTATATATAGGTGTTATGAAAATTGTTGAAAATAATGAAAATTAAATGAAATTTGCATAATCTATCCGAAATTATGTTAATTGGTGTAATTATGCGCATAAATTATGCTGATTCGAGAGATAATCGCATTAATTTATGCGAGTGGGCGTGGTTATGATAATCCAGGTCGTTATGGATTATGTGGTCGAGCCTTGGCGACGAGGTTTGGTTATTAATTGGAACAACGCGATTAATCGTATGCAGTGACGCAGGCGTTGTGAGCGTAAATGAGAGAGAGTCGATTCGACTCTGCTCTTTAATTCCGTATTATTGATAAGGATACGATTACTCTCGATTGAACATTATGAATTATGTGTGTTATGGAGTATGTGTGGTGATAGGTCCCCTCAAGGTTCAGATCTCATACGCAGAACAATATTACGCAGAATTTCAGGAAGAATCACACACAAACCTTCTGCTTTAATCAATTTTATTTTCTAGCTAACTTTAATTTTTGGATAATATGAAAACTCAATCTCGAGATTTTGGAATTTCAACACAGCGTTAACATGATACCATCACTATTGCGTTGTTTCACTTTGATAACGGCACCTGTGGTTAATTCCCGACGCGTAACGCAATCGATCGGTTGTTGAGAGAGAGATTAAAAACATGCGAACTATTCTATCAAAACCTTAACCTTACAATATGCAAACTCGTATTCTTGAATTGTTACACAACACGGCACTCGGTCTTTGATTCGTATCCAATCCTTAACACATTCTGATATGCGAAGTTATTACGCTTGAAATCGTCAACACAGTACCACGTCGATGTTCGTTCATTGATTCATAACGATTATGCAATTAAAGCGTTCGACTGAAATACTTCTAATTGCCTTATCAACACCACTCAATAGCAGCAATGTTTTCGTCACTTGAATTGTCACACAACACAGCATTCGGTCATTGATCATGCGCGGGCCTTAATGCAATTATTGTCACGTTGTTAATAGGATGACTGATTATTATGCAACGCTATTCGTTGAAAGGGCACTCCAACCAGTATTATTCTTGAAGGCACAAATATGCGTTTGAATTCGTTATTTCATTCATGGATACCAGCAAGATTATGCAGAAAGAAAAATGTTAACGAACGACTCAAGTATTTCTAATCGACTTCCTCAACGCAACTCAATAGGTGGCGATGTTTCCCTTTGATATCCTTATCTCGGGCCAATCTTTTAATTAATTGTGGCCAGACCCCTGACAGGGAACCGGTTGAACACGCTCTTCACCCCCGCGAGCGGCGCTCCGTGGTGAAGTGCCAAGAATTAATCCTTATTAATGGGTCAGTTGGTAATTTATGCGGTTAGAAGTACAGCCCCAACACAATATTAAAGAGGAAAATTATGAACTCTCTTAAAAACGACGGATTATTCACTCGGTCGTTGCGATGTTTCCACAATCACGGATGGTTCAATGGCTTGAGGTTTTAGGCTTTTGTTAATGACCTGTGTGTGTGTTGAATGGTATGAGTGGTGAAAGAGTAGGCCAATGTTCGGAATCGATTCTTTGCGTCAGGCAGACGTCTGGTTTGTCGTGTAGTGGGGGGCAGTGTATCATACGTATCAGTTGATTCTTCTTTCAGTAGTTGGTTCGGACTCGGCGGACGTTGGTGAACGAGTTGATACGTTGTTGTAGTTGCGATTACCGTCCGGTAGATGGCGGTAGAAGCACGCCCGCAGCGGCACGGTTTTACGCGGACGGTTTGGTAATGCGCGCAGTGCGTTTGCGTGCAGCTGGCACGCTTGGTGCTCCGTCGTCGGCGGTTGTAGATTGCAGGCTCACGATTCGCTCGTGGTGGCGCTGGCCGCTAACAGCGGCAGCGGGTCGCCAATCGGCGACACTCGCCAATTCGGCGAGTTTGTAGAGGCGTCTCCGGCGTCGGTGATGGCTGGTCTTCTGTTGAGACGAGTTGAGCGGGTCTTCTGCTGAGATGAGTTGAGATGAGTCTTCTTCTGTTGAGCTGGCCCCAAGGGCTGAATAGTTGAATTCAATGCTGAAACGGCTCCTTTTTATGCCAAAAATCTCTCTCCTTCTTGGCTCCTCCTCCCGAGGCGGAGCTATCTTTGATCTGACCGTGTGTCGGTGGGGGGGGGGGGGGTTTGTGTGTCAGTGGTGGGGGGGTTCGTGTGTCAGTGTGTATGTTTGTGTGTCAGTGGTGGGGGGTTGGTGTGTCAGTGTGTATGTTTGTGTGTGTGTCATTTTTGACACGGTTCTGTTCGGGTCTTTCCTCAAGCCATAAACATCAAGACAACAGACGCTGCGATTCATCTTGAAGGCGCCTGGTTGTCTACTCCATCCATCCAGAGGGGGCTTCCCCCCCTTTTGTACCGTTCCCGACGCACAAAGAGATGGTTAGTTTTTAAAGTTTAACATTCTCATCTGACAGCGTATTGTACCGTACCCATATATGATTCTGCTTGTGGTTCGGGGTATTCGATTTTGTTTCCAAGTGAAGATGCTCTTCCGAGTGTATGCATTTTATCACGTGTTGCGGGGAGAGACAAAGGTGGCCGGGATCTTCCCATCTCTCTATACTTTGTGTTAACGTCGCTCAAATATCACTTCGACTCCACATTCAACCAGCCTGATCCACCCCGTTACCTTGGCTCCTACTCAGTTTATTAATTTTCGTCATTCTGTGTGTCTTATCACGTATAAATGTATGGCGGTTTATTTAACTTAAAGCTTGCTCGCTCTTTTGCTGCCCGTGTGCAGGGTGGGGTGGGGCCACTATTAAGTCCCGTGTGTGGCAGATGGTTCCTGCGATAACGATCTGTTTGCCCTGGCGTGAAATTCCTCTCTCGCGCTCTGCGGGAGAGACAAAGGTGGTCGGGAGTACCTATCTCTTTATACTTTCGACTTTATTTTTCTCAAATACCATTTGGTCCCATGTTCGCCAAGACTCGTGTTTGTAACTACGTCCTCCCGACACCCCTCTCGGTTTACCGAGGTTCGCATTGTTATGATGGCATTATTAAAGAGAAAAATAATTTTCATCCTGAGTTTAAGAGGTCTGTTTCTTGATTGTTGGAATCCATATCCCTTGGTTCTGTAAGGTTCTATAACGGAATGTCGTGTAAGGTGAACACGTTATTCTTAATTTTATGTGTGACTGATGTGTAGCCACTTCTTTAACTCAAAAACGTTTTCGCTGGCTGTTGTGTGTGTTTTCTCATTAATCCGTCTGGCTAGCTCCAGATGGCCCCTTGTGATAAGGTGTGGTTCCTGCTTCTCCGCGCTGTGAGAGAGACAAAGGTGGTCGGGGTTGCTTGGGATATTGTTTAACTCTTTCGTAAGTTTGCTCGTTCGCCTCATTCCTTCTCGATAACCTTTGATGTGACTCGGTATTCCCGCTCCAAGTTGGTGATTTAACAGTAAGAGTATTAAAAGGTGAAAATCATTTGATGTTGAATTAATAATTGGATAAGGATTCACTGATGTGTCTAGTGGCCTGTTCTTAATTGGAGTGAGCGTTAGGACCGCTAATTTTATCTTATTCTTGTTGTTGCCTTTTAATTATTATTTTTTCGTTGTTTAACCGGCAAATAAGAAAAAAATTGTATACGATTTACCCTGTTGGCGCCTCCGTGTCTACTCTCTTGGTGTTCTGACCTCGGGGGGACCTTTCCTAAGGGGCCCATCAAACTCTTGTTCATCTGGAGATTTTCGCGGATAGCTGTTAACATCCTCACCTTGAGAATTTTATTATTTCTTTATATATATGGCCTGTTTATGATCGACATCTGGTTTTTCGTGTTTCTGGCTTACGGGTTTTATTCATTATTAAAGTAAAAATTGTCACAAAAGAAAGGAAAAAGAAATCTACGTGTATGCATCCGTAAATATTCTTATGGATATTAATTGTGGAAAAAGGGCCGTACACAACAACAGGTTCCACAGGATTGGAAGGACACCCTGGTGGTCCCCCTCTTTAAGAAAAGGGACTGCACAGATTGTAACAATGACAGGGAAAGGCCCTGGCAAGGATTATTCAACATCGTCTTGCCAGGCACACTGAGGAGAGGTTTGCAGAGCCCAAATGTGGTTTCAGGCCAGGGAGGTCCTGCACGGATGCCATATTCTCTGTCCGCCTGCTACGGTAGAGGTGTAGGGAATACCAACAGAACCTATATCTCTGCTTTATTCACCTGATCAAGGCCTATGATAACATCAATAGGCCGGGCTCTGTGTTGTTCGTGTTTTCGGATTCTCCGACTCTGCTCACAATCATTATGGACCTTCATGATGGTGGGCAGGCCCGGGTAATACTACATGGCTGGGAGTCAGAGCCATTTCCTGTTCACCTTGGAGTGCGACAGGAATATCCTCTATCTCCTACATTATTTAACACATTTTCGACCACGTAGTTTGAGAAGCTTTCCATGGCTGTACTAGAGGAATGTCCATCTGGTACAAATACAATGGGAGGCTGATTGATGCCCAGGTGCGGTCGAGGGATGGCAAGATCGGCCTCTGTGAAGGAGGAATGTGAAGGAAGCTACTGGGCAATTGGAGGTAGTAGTCATCCTCAAATAATAGTGGAGGGCAGAGGAGCGACGCTCACAGGTGGTGCATCTGCCAGTCATCTCACTCAGTCAACCCATGGCACCTGGGTCTGTCCTATGACCTCCTGCCAGGGAGCCTTCAACATTTCGCGTGGCCTCAAAGTGCATATAGCCTGGCACAAGTCCACTGGTTATGTCACCGCCACTTCGTTGGGAATGGAGGTTGTTGTTGTGACACACAGTATTGTGGTTGAACACGATATGAATGACATGAAAGAGTTGGGCTGGTAGACCAAGACCTCTCAGCATGGGAGGAGGAATTGGAGGAATTAACAAGTGAAATTCAGGGGAATAGTAACCATGATAGGAGTGACAGAAGAGTGATATGGAGGTGACTGACCACCGGTGAGCAAGAAGCCAGAGTGAATCAGAATCTTTATTTAGACTGGAGGAATCCGATGAGCCATGAAGCTCGTTTTCACAGATGTCCATTTGGGGCAGGTGAGCAAGTTCCAACAGAAAGTCAGTGAGTGCTGGATCATCAATCACCCTGATTTATGTTGAATTCTATCAAGTGCAGTGAGGTAGAAAATAGGTACTCCACCCCAGATGTGACAACAGTTTTCCACCTTGCATGAGTGGTGACACCCTGGGTTGGAGTGAGGGCTGCAACCACTGCGTGAGATTGAACCGGGTTCTCGAGTTTAACGAGTGGATGGCTTTGACCCAGCTAACAATGACTGCACCCATCAAATGTGTGCACACATTTTAGAGTCAGGATTTCACTTCATTCGCATAAATTCCACCGAAACATGCGATAAACGCCAATGTCATTACGAGGGCCCTTAGGCAGGATAGAGCTGTGGATGAAGGAGAGAGCTGTGGATGAAGAGGAGAGAGCGTTGTGTGTGAAGGAGGGAGCTGTGTGTGACAGTGAAGGTGGAAACAATTGACTGGAACCCTTCCCTGTCTCCGCGTGTTGGCGAGGGGAGCGTTGGCTACACCGTGCAGAAGTCTCCGATGTTGCCCCCCTGTAATGGGGGATCAGCCGTCAACATTCGTGTGTCCCCCTCTTGAAAGCCTTTCTGGGAACGTGTATTGCTCGTTTTCTTCCATGCAAGGGAGTTGCGAGGTCATATTCGTCTACGTCAGGGGTCGGGCAAAGCTGCGGCTCTTTAAGCGACCGCTTCGTGACGTTATTTATTAAGGACCCACCGTCTCGTATTCACGTGGAATGGTGATTCTTGAAATTTAGAGAGATATTTTTCAATAGAATATACCAAATTGGCTGCCGACGCCTGGTCCGTGTAGAAAGCGGCGTCTTCTCCTCGCGTGTTAAAAATAAATTGCCCGTGAATTCAGAATTGGTTCCACAACTCGTGACGGCCAAACAGCAGCGTGCTGCCACGCCTGGGAATGACCATCAAGGAGGAGTGAGCAACAGGAGCCTTGCGATGCGACCGTGTCAGCCACCACCACGACGACAGACTCTGCGGGACGCGTGTGTACTTTCTATTCGAAAAATATTACGTACCAAACACAGATGAGAGAACACGCCGGTTTTGGAAGGGCATCTCCATAATCATCTCGATGGTCATCTCCATAATCATCTCAATGATCATATCGATGATCATCTCGATGGGCATCTCCATGGTCATCTCCATAATCATCTCGATGGTCATCTCCATAATCATCTCAATGATCATATTGATGATCATCTCGATGGGCATCTCCATGGTCATCTCCATAATCATCTCGATGGTCATCTCCATGATCATCTCCACGATCATCTCCACGATCATCTCGATGGTGATCTCGATGGTCATCTCCATGATCATCTCGATGGTCATCTCCATGGTCATCTCCATGATCATATCGATGGGCATCTCCATGGTCATCTCCATGATCATATCGATGGTCATCTCCATGGTCATCTCCATGGTCATTTCTATGATTATCTTGATGTCATCTCGGTGGTCATCTCATTGGTCATCTGCATGGTCATCTCGATGGTCAACTCGATGGTCATCTCCAATATCATCTCCATGATCATCTCCATGATCATCTCGATGGTTATCTCCATGTTCATCTCCATAATCATCTCGATGGTCATCGCCATGGTCATCTCCATAGTCATCTCCATGATCATATCGAAGATAATCTCGATGGTCATCTCCATAATCATCTCCACGATCATCTCGATGGTCATCTCAATGGTCATCTCCATGATTATCTCCATAATCATCTCGATGGTCATCTCCATAATCATCTCCATGATCATTTCCACGATCATCTCGATGGTCATCTCCATGATCATCTCGATGGTCATCTCCATTATCATCTCCATGATCATTTCCACGGTCATCTCCATGGTCATCTCCATGATCATTTCCATCGTCATTTCCATGATTATCTCGATGGTGATCTCCGTGATCATCTCGATGATGATCTCCATGATCTCAGAATGGAATCGTAGTCACGTGCATCTTCAAAATTAGCGGTCGGTGTACATCCCTTATGTTTTTCTTCCAATAACTGAAAAATAAAGAGATTGTTTAAATCATCATCATCATCAAAGTTACTTGTGATCTATATCTCGTGAACGCCTTTTCCAATATACAGGAGCATCGGAGCATAATTGTGTAAGAGAGTACAATATTTTAAATACACGATGCGTAGCCGAGTTGACCCCGACACTGAAGGAAAGTTGTGAACATCGATCGGAGGCCGCGCGGCCCCTTGTAAGAACATGCACGAGTTTTGTGAACTTTAAACACAACCACCCCCACCCCACCCCTTACCCCTCCTCTGCACCGTCAAACGAACACGAAAAAACCGCGTCAAAAACACCCACGAACGAACGAACAAACGGCGAGTGTACAAGTGAGTGTACAAGTGAGTGAGTGAACAAGTGAGTGAGTGTACAAGTGAGTGAGTGAACAAGTGAGTGAGCGTGGAGGCGAGTTTTCAGGCGGGAGTGCAGGTGAGTGTACAGGTGAGTGTACAGGTGAGTGAGTGTCACAGGTGAGTATGCAGGTGAGTGTACAAGTGAGTGTACAGGTGAGTGAGTGTCACAGGTGAGTGTTACAGGTGAGTGTACAGGTGAGTGTACAGGTGAGCGTGCAGGTGAGTGTACATGTGAGTGAGTGTCACAGGTGTACAGGTGAGCGTGCAGGTGAGTGTACATGGGAGTGAGTGTCACAGGTGAGTGTACAGGTGAGTGTACAGGCGAGTGTACAGGTGAGCGTGCAGGTGAGTGTACATGTGAGTGAGTGTCACAGGTGAGTGTACAGGTCAGTGTACAGGTGAGCGTGCAGGTGAGTTTACATGTGAGTGAGTATCACAGGTGAGTGTACAGGTGAGTGTACAGGTGAGTGTACAGGTGAGTGAGTGTCACAGGTGAGTGTCACAGGTTAGTGTACAGGTGAGCGTGCGGGTGAGCACCTGGAACGCGTCGTTGGCGCACTTGCGGCACGGGTTGTGCTGGCAGGGCAGGATGACCACGGGCTTGGAGGACATCTCCAGGCAGAGGGGGCACAGCAGCTGGCGCGCTCCAGCTCCTCGTAGCGCGCCTGGGACTCGCGCAGCAGCAGCGACCCACAAGCGGACAGCCTCGTCGCTGCTACAGCTGTCACGTACAGGCGGACAGCCTCGTTGCTGCTACAGCTGTCACGCACAGGCGGACAGCCTCGTCGCAGCTACAGCTGTCACGCACAGGCGGACAGCCTCGTCCGCACAGCTGTCACGCACAGGCGGACAGCCTCGTCGACACAGCTGTCATGTACAGGCGGAAAACCTCGACGACACAGCTGTCACGTGCTACAGCTGTCACGCACAGGCGGACAGCCTAGTCGCTGCTACAGCTGTCACGTACAGACGGACAGCCTCGTCGCTGCTACTGCTGTCACGTACAGGCGGACAGCCTAGTCGCTGCTACTGCTGTCACACACAGGCGGACAGCCTCGTCGACACAGCTGTCACGCACAGGCGGACAGCCTAGTCGCTGCTACAGCTGTCACGTACAGGCGGATAGCCCCGTCGATGCTACAGCTGTCACGCACAGGCGGACAGCCTCGTTGCTGCTACAGATGTCACGCACAGGCGGACAGCCTCGTCGACACAGCTGTCACGCACAGGCGGACAGCCTCGTCGGTACAGCTGTCACGTACAGGGGGACAGCCTCGTCGACACAGCTGTCACGCACAGGCGGACAGCCTCGTCGACACAGCTGTCACGCACAGGCGGACAGCCTCGTCGCTGCTACAGCTGTCACGCACAGGCGGACAGCCTCGTCGCTGCTACAGCTGTCACGTACAGGCGGACAACCGCAGGGGCTGTACCATTACCTTTTATCCACTTTTTATATTCAACATTTAATTAGGCCAGCAACGTGGTCTTGACCTCTGGCCCACAAACATTTCTGAGAAATACAACAAGTGCACGTGTATACAAGTGTACTTCTGTGGCAACGCTGTCGTGGTCGGTGCTGTGAGGGAGAGGGCCAATTCCAATTGGCCCTTTCCCCTTATGGCGTCTGTGACCATCACAGCGGCTAAATGAGGGCTCTGGACGGGTGCGATTGGCTGGTAGCCCCTCCACCTTCAATTAACTACCACTAAACTACGACCGAAAAATGTAATTAGACATACACACACACGCATTCACATACACAAACACGTACACACCCATCAACACACAGACATACAAAGACAAAGATCCCCCGTATAGCCAAAACAGGCTGTTGGGGCAAGTGCTGTTAGCGAGCACACGCACCTGCATACACACATACATACACACATAAACACACGTAAACAAACACAAACACACATACACACACACACTGCGATGGCAAAGTAAGAAATGGAAGCGAGACCAGTTTTGTCACGACAAGTATATATTGATGTCAAGTGCAAATACAAAACGAGGTAGACAAAATCTCTGGAAAACATTAATCTCGCTTTCCCTTCCCACACTTTGAGCTGCTTTTGTACAAACGATAAAAACCCCGAGGAGACCGAAGTGTCACCGATCTACATTCACGAGTTCAGAAACTGCTGTTTCTGGAGGCATCATGGAAGATGGAAATAAAGTGCTTGACGAAGTTAATCATTTATCGTACATTTCACGTGGTAACGGCTTGGCGCTACGGTTAGCGTGTCCATTGAAATGTGCACGCCCCGCACGTAAAAAAGTAACAGATATGTAGTTTTTAAAATGCCGACGTATTCACAGTTCGATAAATAAATAAATACTTTGCAACAGCGGTGACTTTTTAAATCCCCGACACAACGCGAAATAAAAGTCCCCCATTTTTAATTAACGGAGACAAGAACCGTACGGGAATACCTTGCACGACCTCACTGAGAGCGCACTCCGGCATCGCGTTGCGGAGGACACAACCTCTGTCTTCATTTGTAATGAGACAGTTAATTTTACGGTCACCATCACAATAACGTTCCTGGTGCCAACTCTCTTGACGATTGGCCAGGGAATAAACGGCAACCCCAAGCCATAATGGGTTGGTGCCGCCTGCATGGATCTTGGCTCCTGTTTCCCAGAATGGCTGGCGTGATTTTAAGCGCTTTCGTGCTGGGTTTTTCAAGTCTTCGTGGATTAAAACTTGATTTGAAGCTTTCATGACTGCAGGAATTACTCTTTGGTTCTTTCGGTAAAGTCACGTAGAAAGAAAATAAACTAAACAATAGAGTACGACGTTTCGATTGCAACACAAGCAATGGTCATCAGGTAGAACAAAACCTGGTGAACTTGGAAATACAATGCAATCCAACACAGAGAGTCGACTAACACAACAGTCAGTACTTTACCTGGTTGATTACGTTCTTTCAAAGATTGCAAAATTTGAGAGAGAGATAAAACACAGACACGGGGACACACAGACAGACACACACAGAGAGAGACAACACAGAGCCACACAGAGAGAGACACACAACATATGTTGTGTGTCTCTCTCTGTGTCTCTCAGTGTTGGATTGCATTGTATTTCTAAGTTCACTCGGTTTGTTTTCTACCTGATGACAATTGCTTGTGTTGCAATCGAAACGTAGTATTCTATTATTAAATGTATTTTATTTTTTCGTGGATTGTGAGGTCGGAGTTGCTTGAGATGTTTTCCTTCTCATTGGACGGGTGTCAGCATTGGACGGGCGTGCGATGAGGCCTTGAGCTAGTGATTGTAGCTCTTTATTGTGTTGAATGTGGTCTTCGAGTGAGAATGTCGAGTCCAAGGTGATTCCAATGATGTTCAAGTGATTTCAGGGGCTGGTGGTGGAGCTGGCGATGAGTACATTTTGGGGAGCGGGCGACGCCATGGTGAGCCGCTGCCTGGTGCCTTCGTAAAATGTCTCTCAAAATTATTTTGAATTTGAGCGGAAGCAAGAGGTTAGACACGCGATCATGGATTTTAAGCACCGACTTCTATTGGTGGGGCGAGTGCCAGTTGTTACACCGGTGGTGGCTGCTGTGCGACCAGAGTGGCGGTGGCTGTGGTGGGACTGGTGGCGGTGGCTGCTGTTGGACTGGCTGCTGTTGGACTGGCTGCTGTGGGACTGGCTGCTGTGGGACACGCGGTGGCAGCAGCTGCTCTGGTGCTGACGGCGGCTTCTTCGAGACCGGCGGTGGTGGTGGTGGTGGCTGCTGCAGGACCGGCGGTGGTTGCTGGTGGAAGGGCAGCGGCTGCTGTGAGATCGGGGTGGTGGCTGCTCTGGGACTAGCGGCAGCGGCTGTTGCTTGTCTGGCGTTGCCGGTAGCTTCTGCTGCTGTTCCTGCCGTGGCCCTTGCAGTTGCTCCGGCAGTTGTTCCCGTTGGGGCAATTCGACGTCTTGGGTTTCTGCAGGTAAAGAAGATGATGGCGCTAAAGTCCAAACCGCTCGACATTGGGTGAATGAAACAAAATCGGTCTGAAGTATAAACAAGAAGATCGCTGTACTTGACCATTCCCTTAATATAAAACGATGCGCTGTCAGGGTGTACATTCTCCCTGGGCATTTCCACGCACACGGGGCGACGTTTCAAATCCATCCTTTACCTTGCGCGCCGGTGAGGAGAGCTGCCGTACAGAGACAGGGTCCGGGGTCTCCCTTCGCCGAGTGGGGCCGCTTGAGGCACAAGCGGGACGTCGCCTTGACGTGCTCCAGCGGGCAGTAGCTCTCCGCTGGCGGCGCGTTCAATTCTGGGGACCTGCATGCACGCACCAACGCGTCGCAAACCGTTAACACCCGCCTTCAAAGTAGACACTGCTAATTGCACAAGACAATATCTTTCCAGTAAGCTGGTCTGGGGGACGGTTGTAAGTGCAGGTTAAAGTGAAGGGGAGAGAAGGCGACTTACCGAATATAGAAAAGCATGTAGGCCTGCTCGTTCATAACAGCCTTGGTGTCGACGTGCCGCACGATGGAGTCGTTCATACAGCACCATTGTCCATCGCTGATCTGCGCACAGTCACAGCACGGCTACACTTGGTGACAATGTTTACACAACTGCACCCAACCTCCTCCGTTCATTAATAACAAGACACGATACACTCTAGACAACAAGTTCGTAATGAGCATCACCCCATCGTCAGAGCTGCAGAAGATGCTACGGTTGCTATGATGGTGCTGAAGTTACAGAAAGATCTGCCTAACCATGTCACTGCATCGACGACCTTGGACCAATTTCAGAATCATTTGTGCTGAAAGAATTCGATGATCTACGAAGCTCTTTTCAACAGATGTCCAGTAGGGGTGGGTCAGAAAGTTATAACAACAACAAACAATACAACACCGATTGGAGTGCAAAGTGTAGGAATGCTAAGGAAGTCACTACAAATAAATAAAGTATATATACTGTAAGTAGAAGTTGCATAAGTACATCAAGACGCAAGAACAGACACAAGACTTCTATTTATTCTTCCCTATTGGACATTTGTAACATTATGGGCGCATTTGCAGATGTGCGTTGTTATTATTTGATGGTAACAAATGTAATTACCTTATTGTAGCAATAATAATGACCCCTGTTGGAGTCGGCTCCCTTGTGCACCAGCACCGAGTACAGGGAGTAGATTGCCGGCTCGCCCTGAGACGTTGAGGTGAAGGGTTGCATGTCCAGGTGCTCCGGGTAGGTGATGTTCTACAGGCAGCGCACAGAGACAAACGTTAGAAGAGGAAATGGCAGGGGTGGTGGGGTGAGCAGCAGAGATGGGCACCATCTAAGTTACACGTCAACGTGATGACGTGATGTCTCGCTCATTTGAACGTTGAAGACGGTGCTCATCTCCTGTTGATAGCCCTGAGCAAGTGGTGGAAATTCTACAGTCATATGACGGGGGGCGAGTCTTTCCGTAGCACTTATTCCAACATGGAGAGGCATTTTGTCCAGCGTTGAACTGACAAGGGCTGTAATAAAATAAATTAATTAGAGCGATGTGGAGGGGCAGAATCGTTACCCGGTTGATCTTGACGCCGTAGAGGTTGTACCGCTTGATGGAGACGGTGAGGACGTTGGGCAGGCGGTGGAGAGCCATCGTCTTCGTCGCTTCCCCCTTGCAACAGCACCTGCACGACAACAACGCCAGCCATCGCACGTGTTCCCCAACTTTTAAACAATAAGTCTACTCACTTTTTGTTGTTCGTTATTTTTTTATTAATTTCTTAACATAATAATTGTTACTTATTTACGTTATTTATTGGACGTTATTTTTTATGTATTATTTATATTATATTTTTATTACTATCTTTCATTAGAATTTGATTCAATCATCAGACTTTTGAAGTTACAAATGATTCCAGGGTGTCAACACACGATGCCCACTCACATTCTGCAGGTGTATTCGTCCAGCGTCTCCTTGTTAAAAAACTCCTCAAACGCCTCCACAAGATCTGATGAGTTCTGTTGGCCGACAGAGTGAAAGGCAAATGAGGACTGTAAGATGCATTCCTTGAACATCTGCAGAATTATTTTGTGATGGCAATTCGGAAAACCCGCATTTCGTATGAAATCGTACAACCG
Organism: Petromyzon marinus; assembly: GCF_048934315.1. Lineage (NCBI taxonomy): Eukaryota > Metazoa > Chordata > Hyperoartia > Petromyzontiformes > Petromyzontidae > Petromyzon > Petromyzon marinus. The sequence continues at coordinate 11,788,518 of NC_133709.1, forward strand.
CAGAAAAAGAGATCACACACGCTACTGGCAGTGTGTTTGGATGTTAAGTGGCTGATTTATGTATGTGTGTGTGTTATGCATGTTGGCACAGCAGGGGGCACAGGTGGTGCATCGGCCAGTCATCTCAGTCAACCCATGGTCTGTCCCGTGACCTGCCAGCGGGCGTTCGACACTACACGTGGCCTTAAAAGGCACTCAGGCTGGCACAAGCACCGTGGTGACGTCACCGCCACTTAGTGGCGAATGGCGGTTGTTGTTCATATATTTGATGTATGTACATTTAACTTATTCCGCACCGTACGTAGGTGTATAACTGTTAAGCGATGGCTTTCTCATTGCTTACATTAATATGGAGTGCAATGTCCAGGCACGTGTCATAGGTGTCGGAGTGGTTGCAACACTGCATGCACTCCACTGCAAAACACAAGCACACATTAGGAAGGGACGTCACATGTTACTTAGTCAAACTAAATGCGTGAGAGTGTGTAAACGCTGCAACGCGAGCGCGCCTACACTGTGATGATGCGCTTGCCGCTCACGGTTAACAAGTTTGTAGAGGAGTGTGCACAACTCACCACGTGATCGAAGGTAACCCCCGAAGATCTGGTAAATGAGGGTGGTAGCCTCCGTGTATCTGTCCAGCCTGCCACGTCACAGAGAACGACACCGCACGATGGTTACAGCGGCAGCAGCAGTAGCACCTTTACCGGATGCACACGCGTGTGTGAGAGTTACACCATTGCCCGAGCTGTCGATTCACTGTTTCCCTTCAGCACTGCAACGTGTGCTCTGTAGCAACCAAACGTGGTAGCGTCTGCACAGGGCAGCCACATTCACGGCACAGCCGCAGAGCTGGGGGCAAGCTGGCAGCCGACATGCGGTGCTGTTGTCAGGCAGTTTTGTTATGCCCAGCGTGCCACGTGCCGCCCGTCAACACGAGCAATGATGTCACGGGGCCACCGCACGTCGAGATATCGACCCCCCGGTATTTATCGGCAATGTGAAATGCACAAACAAAAGACGGCCCACGTAAGGGCCAAGGTGAAAGAACCGTGGTGCCAGCTGGGCCGGTCCTCTGCATCTCCCAGGTGTTCACACAAAAGTGTGAGTAGCTTCTCACAGACGTCGAAGGACAATCGTGCAGAAAACCAAGAGGGAGCCGTGAGGTACCGAACTGCAGAACGACTGCCGCAAGTTGACTGGCGCGCGGTACTCACTCGCTGTGGCCATGGAGGCATGAGGCTTGCATGGCATCTACCACGTATCGCAGAAACTCGTGGGCATCTTCCTGTCTCCCAATGCGCAGGTGTTTGGCGATGCCTGCAGAGAAATGGACATGGGGACAAAGTGACAGGTACAGGATCTGATGACGTCCTTCAATAGCTCCCCAACATGTCAAAAGGAGCAGTGCAAAGGACTTGGAACACAGATGGCGAAAGATCGCGGGGATAACTTCTCCTCCGAGTGCAAGTTTGAACGTAGTTGTGGGACTCACGCGTGATGTTTTTAGTGATGACCTTGGGTGTCAGCACTCTCTTTGAGTTGTTGAACGTGCTGACAATGTGACGCTCCATGACACACATCAGGCAAAAGTCGCTCTGTTGGCCTGCGAACGAGGGCACAATACAAAAAACGATAAGAGTACAAAGTATTGGTAAGGTAAACAAATCACTTTAAAACAATCTACAATTAAAACTAAACTTTTTTATTTTACCAGATAAAGCCCACTGAGCTATTAGCTTCTTCAGAAGCGACCTGGACCACAAATGATAGCTCAACGAAGTGGCTTATCAAGTGTGAAATTCATAGCAGCCAAATTAACCGTGACAATAACCTAGCCCATGGGTAAACGAGAGTGCCAGGGGGGTACTTACAGGTGCTGCAGTGCTCTTGCAGCAGGAGGTAGTTGGCGAGCGGCGGCGTGTAGGCGAGGCACTGCAGCGTGGCGTTGAGGAAGCAGGTGTTCCCCAGGTTGCGCAGGCCGGCACCCTTGCCCACGTCCTTCTCCCACCTGAGGTTCAGCCGCTCCGGCGCAAACAGCGAGAGCCGTGCCGCCGGAATGCCGTCGTCCTCTGCACAAAGGGAACGGTGGTGGCGGAAGCCGGCGTCATCGCAGAGCGCTGCACTGCCGATGGGGCTGGCGTGGATATTAAGTGGCCCCAGCCAGCACCCGTACTGCTACTCTTAACCACAAAGATTTTGCTCCACATTTCAGTGTTAGGCTCAAGTTCGCGACAAAACATGATTCGCCTGCCACGTGGGCTGCTGGGTGTTTTGAGCTCTCCGTGTTACTCGTGAAGGGCAACATCAGTGGCTCCAAAGCGGCCCTTGCGTTGGTGGCTGTCACCCTAACGAGAGGTCACGAGGTCGCGTGACCGCACACTCACCTTGGGGTGCAGGCAGCACAGACACGCCGATGTTCTTTGTGGCTGGCACCTGGGAGGGTTCCGGCCGGCCATGGGGAAGGCAGCTGGGTTGCGTGCAGAGCCACTCGTCGGCCGCCACCAGCACCTCGTCGGACGAGGTGGGGGCCAAGACCGTGAGGTCTTTACCGGACGAGGTGCCCTCTCCTCCGCACGCCACAGTCGTGGTTGGTTCCTGCCACAGCAACGCAATCAACACATACACGATTACTCCTCCCATCTGGACTGGGATCTCAACACACGTGGGACTGTTTTATTACCAAAAGAAATACAATTTTAGTCCATGAACCGATGGGCAATAAAATGTCTCAGAAGTCAATATATGCAGTATTTTTAAAGGAACCCCAATCTCACTTTAACTCGTAAAATACTCTATGATGAACGGCCATTGACAAAAGATGAACGAGTTCAATTTGTTGTCATGCATGCTACAGAGAAGGCATCTGTAGTTTCAAAGAATTCCTAGATGCATTTCAGAAGAGAAATCGTGCATTCAGGTTAATCGAATTCATTTTTAACATTTGTTAAAATTAAACGAAATAACCTTCCGTTATTTGTTCAAATAAACACAATAACCCGATGTGTCCTGATTTTTCGGCCACCCTCTTACAAACGACGTCATGATGTGATGTGCCCTGAAGAAAGCCCCTTGCCTGAAACGTCGATTTTATATCTTTCATCATACAGTATATATTTAATAAACATAATTATACAGGTTGGCCCAAAAGTTAAGACAGGGTTATTTCATTTATATTAACCCTCACATAACGTTTTATTATTTATTTTTAAGTCAACTTTATAGTTTTGATGATCTGTGCCGAACGCCTGACACACGCTGCGGGTAACGCTGGCTTGGCTACGTGGATTCCCATGCAATTCTTTTGATTTTCACGAAAGGCTTAGATTAAACATGTAACTAATTATTAGTTTGTTGTTACCACAACGATACATTTTCTCCAAAAATATACCAGCGCCTCTTATGATAAGAGCCACGTCTGCCCTCTGTTTTTGTATTTTATCTTTGCGTTTTGTGCACCATTATTAGTGAGTAATAATAAATAACCCATTCAGTTAATTTGTGCGTGATAATATTTATTTTTTGAACGTCGAATAGAAATAAAGAAGCAGAATCCGCTTTTAATTTGAACTCAGTGCAGTTTCACTTTGATGGCTTTTGCTCGCACTTACGGTGAACATTTGTGACAATTGGTGAACACCGACATCTCCCCTTGCGATCAATAATGAACGGTCACTATTTTTTAATTCACATCAAATCAGAATCCAGTAAATTATTGTAACTAAACAGGGGCGGACACCCGTCCATGTAGGTGAACGAGGCGGTCGCCTGGGGCGCCACCAATTCGAGGAAAAAATATACAAATAAAATAACGACGATGTCATTTTGATTCCCGTACAACGTACAGAGGGTCTATGAATTATAATTCATTTCTCAACATTCCTGAGAATGTATTGGTTGGACAGACGGACGGACAGACAAACCGAATAATTTTGCCTCTGTTTAAAAAAATACGCTTAATTAAACATTAAATGTAAAATCGTGGCAAAATGTTTCCCAGTTTACCAGAAACCTCAGCCTGGATCTGCCCTTGAGGTTTGGGGGTGGCGGCGCCCATTGCGATGTTGGCCGAGGGCGCTGCCAGTTGCTGGCAGCAGCTGGTCTAGGGCCACCCCTCTCACTGAGTTCAAATTCATTTTGGTAAAAGCGACTTTCTGCTCACGTTTTGAGCGAAAATTGGTGAACACACCGACGCGTCCTTCCGGTTTATAAATAGTTATTTTTTTAGTATTCACATTAATAGGGAATCCAGTAAGTCGATACTTAGCACGAAATCATTCCTACAACATTTAGTTTACTTTCTTCCCGACAGAAAGGCAACTCAAACAGCTGCTAGAACGATGAAGGTGATTTACAATTGTCATTCTTTATTTACAGGTTTGTTATATATTACTCTCAGAAGAGAAAATTACATTCGGTACGTCACATTCCGTAACTTTAGTTCATTCAGATGAAGCCAGAAGAGTCGCAGACGAAAGAAGACGTCGATTAAACGGAGGAAGGCGGCAGAGATGGCGTCATCGACAAAGTCACGACACACTGGATCGTTTACGATGTGAAAATACCCGTCACGTGACGGGCAATTACGCAACTTTTATACGTTATTATTAATTTCTATTTTGCTTTTTCAGGTGACATTCTTCAAAAATGGAAAGGTAATTGACCAAAGACGAACGAGTTCGATTGTCATTTGTATGTGTGGTGGGTAATTGTTGGGCGTAATACGCCGCCACCACTTTGGTTGAGCAGGTACTTCCAGTCAGGGGGCAATAGCGCGTCCGGCCTGTGCTAAGCAGGACTCGTGGGTCAGGCATCCCGGGGGGGGGACGGTTGGGAACCGGAGGGGGACACCCCAGGTCCCCGGGTGGGGGGCTGGGGAGGATTGCGCAACAATCCAGGTCCCTCGAGAAGGTTCCAGATGGTGAGCGTGACCAGGGGCGGGGTGACCCTGGGAGCCCCATAAAAGCCGGACCCCAGTGCGGCTGAGGCAGTTCGCCTCAAGCCGAAGACCCAGAAGCCCACCTGAAGATAGGACCCTGGACCCCAAGCCCCGCCGTCCTTATAAGGGCCGGGGCTCAGTGAGGCCAGTGATCAATAGGCTAGGACCCTGAGGATCCCCCGACCCGACGCCCTTCTCAGGGCCGGGTCTGTGTGGGCCAGCGGTCGAGACCCGAGGACCTTGGCTGGCTCGGGTCAGCCTCCCCTAGGTCCCGCTAGCCGGAGGGCTAAGGAGTGGTTAGCCCCAGTAGTTAGGGCACGTTAGCCCGGAGGCCGTACCTCCTTAGGTGGTGGGTAGAAGGGGCCATTACCCCTCCGTGTTAGGGACCTAGTGTTACTGTTATTGTTGTCATAAATAAATACGTGTTGCCTCCTACGAAGACTCAGTCTCCATACAAACCCACTACATATGCAATAGAAGGCAGCTGTGATTGAATTTTTTTAAAGGCCTAAATTAATTTGAAGAAATAATAAATTCGTGCATTAATGTTAATAGATGTAAGTTTTAACATTTATTAAACAAATCAAATAAAGCTCTGTTATCTGTGAAAACAGGTCCCTGCAGGGTGGGCTGGTAGGAACATTGGAATTTTGCGCAATTTTATTTTTACACCCCAACAGCACGAGATTTCACTTCGTTAAAGTATTGAAAGGGGACGGACGGACGGACACATTAATCTATTGCAGGCTGGTACACTCAGTTTACAACTTCGTTCCTACCAGTATAAACATGATAGCTCTATGTGGCATGACTTTTGGGCCACCCTCTGTAGGCCACGTTATGAAAGGGTCTAACAACTGTTGACGTGCTCTGCACAAGGACCATTGCCCGAAACGTCGCCGATCATGATCCAATAACAATTTACCCACACCCGTGCATTCCCAGCGTTGTGATTGGCGCCAGCTGGCCCCGCCCGCCACCCGGGGCTCCTCCCCCTCACCTGAGGCTCCGCCCTCAGACGCGGCCCCGCTATCGCCGCCTGCGCGGCTCCCGTCAGCTCCGGCACGGCGACCCGCGCCGTGCCTCGGGCTTCATCCGGGGAGGGGGTCCCGGGCACAGCCCCGCGGGATCCCTCGGGGGGGTCGCCAACTGCAACAAGAAGCACAGCGATCACATTTTACACTGCGGATAAACACACGGCTCTACATTTCCCACTGTAGATAAACATGGCACTGGATTCAGTGGCCCCATCCAGCACCCGTGCTGCTACTCTTAACCAGACATTTTGCCCCACATTGAAGTGCAAGACTCAAGTTAGCGACAAATGTGATGTAACTGTCACGCTGGCCGCTGGGTGTTTTGAGCTCCCCGTGTTACTCATGAAGAGCAACAGCAGTGGCTCCAACGCGGCCCTTGCGGTGGTGGCTGCCACCCTAACGAGAGGTCACGAGGTCACGTGGTCGCACGCTCACCTTGGGGTGCAGGCAGCACAGACACGCCGATGTTCTCGCGTGCTGTGGCTGTCACCGGGGAGGGTTCAGGCCGGCCATGGGGAAGGCAGCTGGGTTGGGTGCAATGCCTCTCGTCGGCCGCCACCGGCACCTCGTTGGACGAGGTGGGGGCCAAGACCGTGAGGTCGTTACCGGACGAGGTGCCCTCCGCTCCAGCTGCCACAGTCGTGGTTGGGTCCTGCCACAGCAACGCAGTCAACACATCCACAATTACTCCTCCCATCCGGACAGGGATCCCAACACACGTGGGACTGTTTTATCACCAAAAGAAATACAATTTTAGTCCATGAACCGATAATCAATCTGCATAAAGTGTCTCAGAAATATATATAGACTATTGATTTTTAGAGGAACCCACAACTCACAAAATATTCTAAGAAGGGGCCATTGACTAAAGATGAACGAGTTCATTTCGTTGTTATGCATGCAGAAAAAGGTAGCTGTAATTTAAAAAAGGTGCTAAATGCATTTCAAAAGAGTCATGGATATCAGTTTTAACATTTGTTAAAATTAAACTAAATAACCCTTTGTGATTACTTAAGAAACATACAATAACTTTGCGTGTCCTGACTTTTGGGCCACCCTCTGTAGTCCACGTTATGAAAGGGTCTAACAACTGTTGACGTGCTCTGCACAAGGAACATTGCCCGAAACGTCGCCGATCATGATCCAATAACAATTTCCCCACACCCGTGCATTCCCAGCGTTGTGAATTGCGCCAGCGGGCCCCGCCCCGCCCGCCACCCGGGGCTCCTCCCCCTCACCTGAGGCTCCGCCCTCAGACGCGGCCCCGCCGCCGCCTGCGCGGCTCCCGTCAGCTCCGGCACGGCGACCCGCGCCGTGCCTCGGGCTTCATCCGGGGAGGGGGTCCCGGGCACAGCCCCGCGGGATCCCTCGGGGGGGTCGCCAACTGCAAAAGAAGGAGGAACACAGCGATCACATTTTACACTGCGGACAAACACACGGCTCTACATTTCCCACTGTAGACAGACATGGGCCTGTCTATCGCTTCTGAAGAACTCAATAGCTCAGTGGGCTTCATCTGGTTTAATAAAAAAAAGTGTAATTAATTTCGTTTTCGGGATTTGCTTACCTCTCTTATACTTTTCACGTGTATCGTTTTTTTTATATTGGTGCAACTTTCTGAACCCGTCTCTACTGGGCATTTGTTGAAAAGAGCTTCATAGCTCATCGGATTTATTCACGATAAATAAAGTTCATGATCTTGAATTGATGAGTGAAGGTTGGTAACTCACGGGGGGTCCATTGCCCCCCCCCCCCGTGAGTGACGGTTGGTCACTCACGGGGGGTCCACTACCCCGTGAGTGACGGTTGGTCAACGCGACCGCATAACCCCGACACGAATCACGACCTAAAATGACCACTTGGCCGAACCCAACCACACACACGCAGAGCGATCTTTAGAAGATGCTGCTAGTTGCTGACCGCTCGGCGTTTCGGGCCTTTTGAGTGACTATTTATGGCGATATTGGTTATTTAAAGCGACCAATCACGCAATTAAACCATACGGGTGGTGCTGCTGCGTCGGCAGTGGTGAACAGGTTGGACCAGAACACAACCACTCGGCACTCTCCGTGTCGATAGCGACACTGCGGCCTCCATAGGTGCAGGTGGACGTGGGTCATGGCCCGACTTCAACAGCCCCATCTATTGTATTTGTTTCCCTTCGCAGCGGTGCTGTTGACGTGGTGTAGATTTATTATCACGGCGTCTTCTGACCAAATATGGACGAATAAACACATTCACGATCGTGTTCCCTCATCTCTCTCTATATAAAAGGGAAATTTGTGAATGTGTCTGTTCGAAATGTTTAACATACTTCCCAACATGCAACAAACTTAAAATTTGACATGTGGGTAGTTTCCAGATTGTACACAATACAATACTTTACCGCCTGTCTCATATGTGTTGTGAGTGTGTGCGTTTGCAGGGAATAAATCCACATTTTTGAGGTAAAAATCTGGATAATTTCCCTTTAAAAGTCCGACGCTCACCTTGGAGAAGCTCTCCTGGCATAATCGGTCGATGGGATTCTCAGCTTGTTGAAAGTGTCGCCGCTGTTCACGTTAAAGAGAGCAGGGACGACGCAGAATCACACAAACACGTCTGGTCTTCTCGCCGTGCTGGAGTTCTGTGACCGTTGCGGGCCTCACGTGACCATTGCGTCACCTTGACAACGACCACGATCATCATCTTGGCGACATTCAAACTCGGCACGTGGTCCCTCGTCATCGTTACGACGTTGGAGACGCGAGAGGCACGTGGGGGGCACGAGGGGGGAGGGGCTCGTGGGGGCACGAGGGGGGAGGGGCTAGTGCCACCCCCCCCCCCCGTGAGTGACGGTTGGTCACTCACGGGGGGTCCACTACCCCGTGAGTGACGGTTGCTCAACGCGACCGCTTAACCCCGACACGAATCACGACCTAAAATGACCACTTGGCCGAACCCAACCACACACTCGCAGAGGGATCTTCAGCAGTGCTCTGAGTTGTTGGTCGCTCGGCGTTTTGGGCCTCTCCGCTCAGCAGCTGCGACCCAAATCGACGTGGATCGGGGGCTCAGGGGACGCGTGGCGAGGTTGGAACGAGAGGCCTCGAGAGTGAAGAAGAAGAAGCGAGGGGAGAGCGAGGCGAGCTTGGGGTGAGACTCTGAGCGACAGAAGGCGAAGAAAACGTGGAGTGGGGAACACGTGCAGGGTGAGGACATCAGCATCATTCACTTAATCATCATCGCCATCAACATGATCATCATCCACATCATCATCAGCATCATCATCGTCCACATCTACATCATCCACATCATCATTATCATCAACATCATCAGCCACGTCATCCACAACATTATCCACATCATCCTCATCGTCCACATCATTATCATACACATCATCTGCATTCACATCATCATCAACATCCACATCATCCACATCATCATCATCCACATCAACATCGCCATCAACATGATCATCGACATCATCATCCACATCATCATCGTCCACATCATCATCAACATCATGATCCACATCATCATCATCATCGTTATTACCCACATCTACATCATCCACATCTTCATATTCTTGGTTCTTTCGGTAAAGTCACGAAGATGAAAACATAAGAATAAAATTACAATAAATTAAAATTAAATTTTAAAAATTTAAAAATACAAATTCTAAATTGAAAATAATAAAAGCAAAAAACCCACGACGTTTCCATGACAACACAAGTGGTCTTCATCGCTTCATTTAGGGGTAGGCCCTCATCCAGCAGTTGATTCATCCACGCGTGGCCGGCGTGACGAGGTATGGTCACACAGCCACACCCACACGGTGCGTGAGAGGCGTTCATCCAGCAGTGGATTGAACAAGCCGCGTAGATGGCAATGTATGGGGTGCGTCATGCAGGTGTCCGTGTGTGCATCTGTGTGTGTGTGCGCGTTGGTGTTTGATTGACGTTTCTCTCAAAGCTGATGTTGCAACAATCTTCCTGCTGAATATTTGACCATCTGGTCATACGGGATTCGGATTATCCCAATCGTACGGTGTTGTCTGTACGATACCCGTTGAATCAAAGTAGAGTACAAAGTATGTGGCCGCTGTCAATGTCCACACGATGATAAGCTACGTGGGTGAGCTCTCATTTGTGATGGCCAAAGTCGCTTCCGACAAAAGAGCTACGCAGCTCAGAGCGCCTTACCTGGCGGAATAAAAAATAGTTTAATAAGTTGAGTGTGATGACGCAGCAGCAGCTGCTGCAGGCGCAGCCCTGCAATTGCTTGCTCGCTCCACTGTGGACGCACCGGCCTCCACCTACAGCGAGCTCTCTAGAGTCTCACCTCTCGAGGGATGTCTTTGTCCGGCTCTCCCACCACGGACACACCGACTTCGAAGAGGCGGCGGTACCCACACTTTACCCCACCGAGCCTTGGCGCATTGCTGGGTGGACAGAGGCGGCCGGGGGGAGGAGGGAGAGTTAATAGACGTGGCCCCATCGTCTCAACTGTCAGCGAGTACCTCTGATTATTATTCTTATTATTACTATTCCCACGGTGGTCAATAGTAGCTCTGTATCCTGTAATGCTGCTCTGTGTGTGTGTGTCAAGTGCAAGGTTGGCAGAAGTGTGTAACTCTGTGCAGTGTGCTCCAATGTGCATTCACGTGTGCATTGGAGAAGCTTCGCCCCTTGTGAATGCGTGTCGGTGTTTCTGTCTCCTGGAAGATTAGATGTTATCTGAGAATCAAGCAGCACTCGAGTATTTGTTTGTGACATTTTATAGACGGTACCTTTTATTTCAAACCACGTTTTACTTCAACGGCTTCAATATAATTTAATAATGATGATGATTAAAATATAAAAGTCTTCATACACTTTCCGGCAGTAACACAGGAGGTGTTAAGATGCGCAAACACCAAATAGGCACCCCGACTGCAAGGCATCGAGTCTGCATTGACCACACGTCGTGCTCGTGGTCAAGCATCCAAACCGACGTGCTCTGATGATGCACGCCTTGTCCCTGAAACGACATTGGCCTCCAGCAGAGACGTCCTCCGTCATGGCCTTGACCCACCCACAAGTTGTCAGGCCAGAGAACAACGACACGAGGAGGCGAACGGCAGCACAGAGGCGATGCAAACACCAATCCGTGAATGTGCGGCTAATGCAGACTCGATGCCTTGCAATCGGTGAGTCCATTTTGGGCGTCTTAACACCTCCTGCGTTATTGTCGGAAAAGGTAAAACGCCTCTCTTCTGTCTACATCGCCATGTCGATACCGACAACACAACTGGTGCCGTGGATGTGTAGCTCGTGATGTATATACAGTAGTGTGTGTTCGGAGAGACAGATATGAAAGAGACAGTGCCACTTGATCTGTTTCTATTCGATAACCTCCTACCACTGTGAGACAGGCGAGGGGTTCACTTCCGTGGGGTGCCACGGGGTGGCGAGATGTTAACTTCCTCGCCTGGTATACAGGAGGTCGTGGGTTCGGTTCCGATGCTGACGCCTGCTGCTGTATATTTGGAGTTTGCGGTGTCTCTCTCCCCGTGGTCGCGTGGATTTGTCTCCAGGTCCTCCGCGTTTTCCCTCCACATTTAAACAACACGCGTCTAGAGTATTTGTGTCTGCCATACATGTCTCTGTGACGAGTCACTTCGTTGAGCTATCATTTGTGATAGCCAGGTCGCTGCTGAGAAAAATCTACATCACTCAGTGGGGCCTTACCTGGCAATATAAAATATAAATATTTTAGTTTGGAATGTCAAGCAGCACTGCTTCGCATTGAGCTGCATGCGATTGCACTGGCAATGATATCTCTACAGACACAGGACTCACGAGGTGGCTTTGCAGTCACGTCAGCTCATTTTCCCTCGAGCAAGAGACGACAGTGGTGGACTGTACGGTCCATAGCTTGAGTCGCGCTGTGGTTGGTCTTGAATGTGCCTCTATCTCTGCGAGTCTCTTATGGGTCTCTACGAGTCTCCATGTATCACAACGTGTGTGTGGGTTTACTCTACGGTCCTTAGCTTGAGTTGCATGGCCACAGTCGCACTGCTGCTGCTGCATGTTGCAGCTCGTCTCTAATTTTCCATTCGTTAAAACGTGCACATCGTTCCGTTGATGTTCTGGTGCGGTTCATGGTGACAGCGGTGTATTTGCAGAGAATTGTCCATGCCAGGAGGTGTGCGGTGGTTGATGCTTGGGTCTCGAACGAGGCGTTCATTACGGACGTCCGCGCTGTTCCATCGTTCGCCGGCGATCTTCCAGATCTGTGCGAGAGCCACAGCCCCGATGGATCCGAGGTTCATCCACGTACTCGATAGCGATTTCTCAACCCCTTTCGTTCCAACGGGACACTTTCGAGCCCGCTCGATCTTCACGGCGCACCGAACCAAAGAGTCGGTCCTGCTAATGAGCACAACTTTGCGGCGGCACACCGCTCGAGATGCCACGAGGAGGTTGGGGCAGCTCAGAGGTCCTAGTGCCGAGCCGGCGCCACTGACACCCTGGGTTGGAGTGAGGGCTGCAACCACTGCGTTTGATTGAACCGTGTTCATCTTCTTTGGTTCTTTCGGTAAAGTCACGTAGAATGAGAATAAAATAATAAATTCATAATCTAAAATAACACAATAAAATTCTCACGACGTTTTGGCTACAACACAAGCGGCCTTCTTCAGGTGAAAGGAACAGACCCGTCGGGACGACAGAGCTTTAATGAACGTTGTTAAGATTCGTAGCGTCTTTTTAAGCTGGTTTAGAGAAGTGAGGCACCTTGACAAAGAGGTTTACATATAAAACAGGAGAATTTAGCATTGAAATAACTGAGTGATTAGCTTGTGACTGGTCATAGAAATAGCTATGTTAAAGTCAAAGCCTACACATCCACAGAGGCAACTAGTACAAATCAAACAGGAGAATTTAGCATTGAAATAACTGAGTGATTAGCTTGTGACTGGTCACAGAAATGGCTATGTTAAAGTCAATGCATACACATTCACAGAGGCACCTAGTATAAATCAAACAAGAGAATTTAGCATTGAAATAACTGAGGGATTAGCTTGTGACTGGTCATAGAAATAGCTATGTTAAAGTCAAAGCCTACACATCTGCAGAGGCACCTAGTACATGGACGCCAAAGGGGCTGCAACAACTCGACTATCATATAGTAAAACGATGTGAAAAAACCTAAGTCTAAATCACATCAATATAATAAATGTACTCAATATATTCTTCAATAAGCTGAGCTATTAACAGTAACTGGGTATACACTACACTATATAATGAATACCATATAGTAAACCAATAAAAACTAAAATATAAACTACCTCAATGTTATCAATAAACTCTATACATTCTCCAATCAGCTAAGCTACCAACAATAAGTCGTTATATATGACAATGCTATATGGCGAAAAAATGGGTGGATTCTTACCCTCAACTTCAGCACCACGGATAGCTACGAGCCCCGTTCAGACGGACGAGTTCATCCATGGTCGGAACGGAGGAGGGGGAGAGAGACAGCTGCGAGGCGCTGTTATACTCCATGTTGTAAACCATACCATTAACCGTGGTGTGAGAGGTATTAAGAGTTAATGCCAGCAAAAGAGCTGCGGTCTGAAGGTCATCGTAAAATACAATTAATTAAGAACCGAAATGGTTTAAAACATCTTTCCAATGGTTACTAAGCCAGAATCCATCTTCTCGGTTGAAATTGTCTCTGTGCTTGTATATGTGAATGGCCTCATGAACGAATCTCTCATGGTAGCCGGTTGGTTTGCAAAGAACCTCCGTCTTGGAGAAGTCAATGTCATGTGTAACCATTGTGTTATTTTATTTTATTAATTTATTATTTTATTCTCATTCTACGTGACTTTACCGAAAGAACCAAAGAAGATGAATTCTTGCAGTCACGAAAGCTTTAAATCGAAATTGAACCGGGTTCTCGAGTTTAACGAGTGGATGGCTTTGGCCCAGCTAACAATGACTTTACCCATGAAATGTGTGTATACATATTAGAATCAGAATTTCACTTCATTCGGATAAATTCCACTGAAACATGCGATAAACGCCAATGTCATTAGGAGGGCCCTTAGACAGGATAGAGGTGTGGATGAAGGAGAGAGTTGTGGATGAAGAGGAGAGAGTTGTGTGTGAAGGAGGGAGCTGTGTGTGACAGGGAAGGTGGAAACAATTGACTGGAACCCTTCCATGTCTCCGCGTGTTGGCGAGGGGAGCGTTGGCTACACCGTGCAGAAGTCTCCGATGTTGCCCCCCTGTAATGGGGGATCAGCCGTCAACATTCGTGTGTCCCCCTCTTGAAAGTCTTTTTGGGAATGTGTATTGCTCGTTTTCTTCCATGCAAGGGAGTTGCGAGGTCATATTCGTCTACGTCAGGGGTCGGGCAAACCTGCGGCTCTTTAAGCGACCGCTTCGTGACGTTATTTATTAAGGACCCACCGTCTCCTATTCACGTGGCATGGTGGCTCTTGAAATTTAGAGAGATATTTTTCAATATAATATACCAAATTAGAAAAAAACAACGGCCCGTCTTGTTATTTTGGCTGCCGACGCCTGGTTCCGTGTAGAATGCGGCATCCTCTCCTCGCGTGTTAAAAATAAATTGCCCGTGAATTCAGAATTGGTTCCACGACTCGTGACGGCCAAACAGCAGCGTGCTGCCACGCCTGGGAATGACCATCAAGGAGGAGTGAGCAACAGGAGCCTTGCGATGCGACAGTGTCAGCCACCACCACGACGACAGACTCTGCGGGACGCGTGTGTACTTTTTATTCGAAAAAGATTACGTACAAAACACAGATGAGAGAACACGCCGGTTTTGGAAGGGCATCTCCATAATCATCTCGATGGTCATCTCCATAATCATCTCCATGATCATCTCCACGATCATCTCGATGGTCATCTCGATGGTCATCTCCATGATCATCTCGATGGTCATCTCCATGTTCATCTCCATAATCATCTCGATGGTCATCGCCATGGTCATCTCAATAGTCATCTCCATGATCATATCGAAGATAATCTCGATGGTCATCTCCATAATCATCTCCACGTTCATCTCGATGGTCATCTCAATGGTAATCTCCATGATCATTTCCACGATCATCTCGATGGTCATCTCCATGATCATCTCGATGGTCATCTCCATGGTCATCTCCATGATCATATCGATGATCATCTCCATGGTCATCTCCATGATCATTTCCATCGTCATTTCCATGATTATCTCGATGGTGATCTCCATCATCATCATCATCATCTCGATGATGATCTCCATGATCTCAGAATGGAATTGTAGTCCCGTGCATCTTCAAAATTAGCGGCCGGTGTACATCCCTTATGTTTTTCTTCCAATAACTGAAAAATAAAGAGATCGTTTAAATCATCATCACCGTTACTTGTGATCTATATCTCGTGAACGCCTTTTCCAATATACAGGAGCATCCGAGCGTAATTGTGTTAGAGAGTACAATATTTTAAATACACGATGCGTAGCCGAGTTGACCCCGACACTGAAGGAAAGTTGTGAACATCGATCGGAGGCCGCGCGGCCCCTTTTAAGAACATGCACGAGTTTTGTGAACTTTAAACACAACCACCCCCACCCCACCCCTTACCCCTCCCCTGTACCGTCAAACGAACACAAAAAAACCGCGTCAAAAACACCCACGAACGAACGAACAAACGGCGAGTGTACAAGTGAGTGTACAAGTGAGTGAGTGTACAAGTGAGTGAGTGTACAAGTGAGTGAGTGTACAAGTGAGTGAGCGTGGAGGCGAGTGTTCAGGCGGGAGTGCAGGTGAGTGTACAGGTGAGCGGCAGGTGAGTGTACATGTGAGTGAGTGTCACAGGTGAGTGTACAGGTGAGTGTACAGGTGAGCGTGCAGGTGACTGTACATGTGAGTGAGTGTCACAGGTGAGTTACACAGGTGAGTGTACAGGTGGGTGTACAGGTGAGTGAGTGTACAGGTGAGTGTCACAGGTGAGTGTACAGGTGAGTGTACAGGTGAGTGTCACAGGTGAGTGTACATGTGAGTGAGTGTCACAGGTGAGTATACAGGTGAGTGTACAGGTGAGTGAGTGTACAGGTGAGTGTACAGGTGAGTGTACAGGTGAGCGTGCGGGCGAGCACCTGGAACGCATCATTGGCGCACTTGCGGCACGGGTTGTGCTGGCAGGGCAGGATGACCACGGGCTTGGAGGACATCTCCAGGCAGAGGGGGCATTCGCCACTAAGTGGCGGTGACGTCCCCACGGCGTTTGTGCCAGGCTAGGTGCACTCTTAGCCCACGCGAAGTGTCGAATGCTCGCTGACAGGAGGTCACGGGACAGAACCCTGCAGGTGCCATGGGTTGACGGACTCGAAATGGCTGGCAGACGCCACCAGCTGTGCCAACTCGCCGCATTTTAGCCGCCCGCCTCTCCGCTCGTTGTTGTGAGCGTCGCTCCTTTGCCCCTCCGTCGTCGTCGTCGTTGTTGCTGGAGGGCGACTGCCTCCAACTGCCCGGGAGCGTCCCTCACGAGCCTCCTCCACAGACGCCGATCTTGACACTGCTGGTACCGCTCATCGGCAAGTCCACTCAGCTCCACATCCTCCAACCATTTACCTTTGTAGACCCGCAATGATGCCGTGCCGTGTTGGCAGTCCACTGCTGGATGAAGGCTTCGGGTCCCCACGGTGGCTAGGAGATGTTAACTACCTCGCCCGGTGTGCAGGAGGTCGTGGGTTCGATCCCGACCCCGACGCCTGCTGCTGCTGCTGTATATTTGGAGTCTGCGGTGTCTCTCTCCCCGGGGTCGCGTGGATTTTTGCTCCGGGTGCTGCGGTGTTTCCATTCCACATTGAGAATCGACGTGTTTCGAATATTTGGCCGCTCTAAATGTCCACACGATAAGCCACTTTGTTGAGCTAGCATCTGTGGCCAGGTCGCTTCTTATGAAAGCGCGATGTAGCTCAGTGGGACTTAGGTGGTGAAAATAAATAAAATAGTAAAAATAACAACACCACCACTCCACGCACACAGAACATCTGTCGTGATCCTGACTGCAGTGCTCATCTCGATATGGTCGATGAAAGTGAATTACGTGACGGCCGCTACGTTCAAAGGTTTCGTCACCTTTGGGTGGCATCAGTTGCTGCTCTGGCCCATCGGGAAATACAATAATGCCTTGATGGAGGCTCCATTGAAGATGCGTGCGACCCTCTCAACTGGCCGTCTGACCCGAATGTTCGGTCCAACCCGAGCTGAATATCGAGAGGAACTATGTGACCCTGGGGCTATTAGCTACAAAGCAACACTTTATTTTTTACTGCCCACGGTCAATCCACTGCTGGATGAAGGCCTTCCCACCATTGTGGTTCTTTGACCATATCCCACCACGGGTGCTCGATGCTGGTCGGTGAAGGTAGCGGGCAACCAGCCCTGACATCGCTCGCCAGTCGTGTCGTTGTTAGCCCTGGACAGGAATTGAACTCGCGTGGAGCCAGTTCGTAGCGTGGCGCGCTACCCATCTGTGCCACTTCTCGTCACCCTCTTTGGCTGTTTACTCAACGACCCCAACATCCGTCAATGATGACCGATTCCATTCATAAAGTGCGCTCTTGCCGCCGTGTGCGCTGAGTAGTACTCAGTATTAAACACGCGTTGACTACTCTATACAGCAGGGGTGTCCAAACTTTTTTTCCCGAGGGCCACATACAGAAAAATATACGAAGGATTGGGCCACTCACTAGACGTGAGGTATACTGCCTCACTTCTCATGCACTAATATTGTCAAAATCAATCAAATGCAGGTAAATTACGTTTGATTATTGAACATGTTTGAAGAAAATAAGCCTCCATCATAGCTCTTCATTAGTAGATTTTAATTTTATTTTTTACAAAAAGGTTGGCAGGTCATTCTCTCAGTGACAGCCTCAGATTGGTTCATAGGGTGCTGATCCCCCTTCATTGTCCATATGAAGGGAGAGACAAGAAGAGAAATAGGGGATGTGGATATTTCAAGCTTATTACACAAATAAATTATTGGGCTTGTTAACACATCAACTAACGTTTGTTAAAAAAAATTGTCATCAACTTTAATTGACTGAATTTATTAAGTAATTGGGATTATTAACAAATGAAAACTGCGTGTATATTTTTAACTCACTTGTAATGGGAAGAATGTTACGCTCAGTGGGAGCAGTGATGCTGCGCTTGGTGTGAAGGATAGCTGGCAGGTCAGGAGTAAGTTTGGTGGTTGAGATGCGAAGGACGTCACGGAGATGGCTGTCGGTCGTTCTGGTTCTCAGCCTGCTTTTGTTCAGCTTTAACAGAGAGAATGTCTGCTCACATATGTATGTTGAGCCGAACCGACACATCATTCGTTTTGCATGGCGTCTCATCAGAGGAAACTTGGCCTTTTCCAAACTCCGGTAGAAGTCAGGTAGGGAGAGAAGCTGACGCTGATTCTTCAGAGAATCATCACACTGAATTTCGATCAGTTCTAATTGCAGACTCTCCTCCACTTCTTTTGCATCCATTGAAAACGGAGCCGCAAACAGTGTGATTTCCTTCTCAATGACAGAAAAATCTTGGAAGCGCTGACTGAATTCTGTCATGAGAGATGTGATCACAGACACATATTCTCCCATTTTTGCAGAGAGCTTGGCATTGGGAAATGCGCATTGATTTCGGTCAGCGTGGGGAAGTGCGCTACATTGAAGTTGCGCAGTTGTGACTCGAAGAGACGGAGCTTCGCACGGAATGCTTTCATGTGCACATACAGCTGTGGTACCAGCTGCTCTTTGCCTTGTAGTCTCTTGTTCGGGGTGTTGAGATGATCAGTGAGATCAACTAAAAAAGCCAGGCCTGCCAACCATAAAGGGTCACTGATCTCATGGAGAGGTCTGCCCTTTTCTTTCAACAACTTGTCGATATTTGATCTCAGGGAATAAAACCGCTGCAGCACGGAGCCGCGACTGAGCCAGCGCACTTGAGAATGGTAGAGTAGGTCCCCGTGTTCAGCATCGACATCAGAGAGGAACGCTTGCAATTCTCTGTGGTAAAGCCCTCGGGCCATAATTTTTTTTTGACATTTTTCACAACTGTGTTAATCACATCGCCAAGCTGGATTATCTTGGCACAGAGGGCTTCTTGGTAGATGATACAGTGCATTTTAACAGCCTCACCTCCGCTCTCCTGCACCTTGGCACTCACCATAGAAGCCATTCCTTTGCGCTCGCCTGTCATTGCTGGAGCCCCATCCGTTGTAATTCCACACAGCTTGTCCCATTTAAGTCCAGCCTGGTTAATTGAATCTGACACAGCTTCAAAACATGTCCTTCCCAGTTGTTGTCCCCTTTAGACTCCGAAGATCAAGCAGTTCCTCCGTAATGCAAAAATTATCAACTCCCCGCAAAAAAATTAACAGCCGTGCAGTGTCCGTGGCATATGTGCTCTCATCACATGCAATCGAGTAAAAATCGAAAGCACAAGCTTTATCTGACACTTGCTGTTTTAAGTTAGCCGACAAGTCTTCAATTCGCCACACAACCTTAATTCTGGACATACTAACATCGTTAAAATCCTGCATTTTCTCCAGGCACATTCCCACGACTTTAGTGAGGCACTGTTTGATGAAGTCACCGTCTGAGAAAGGTTTCCCGTGTAGGGCAATGAGTTGAGCTACTTCATTGCTGGCTATTGTTGCATTTTCTTGAGCTTTGTTAGCACGGAAAAAAAACCCTGCTGCTGCGTTAGCAGGCTAGCTTGCCATTTGCTTTACCTTCTCTTTCCGCTCGGCGCCAGTGTAGGACGTGAAGGTCTGATGTTTCGTTTCATAATGCCGTCGTACATTGTACTCTTTCATCACGGCAACACTCTCATTACAAATCAAACAAACACACTTCCCCTTGGTTTCTATGAAAAAAAAATCATTTTTCCACCGAGTCTGAAATTTTCTGCACTCGCTTGCAATCTTGCGTCTCTTCAGTTCCGGCATTTCTGGTGACCCTGAGCAAATGTTTTCTTCGATTGCTTGCTTTGTGGAGACGCTGCCTTGTTCAAGACAATAGCGCCATCTAGTGTTTAAATTAAGAAATGCAATACAGTGGGCCATAGTCCATTATATTTTTTTACTTTGATACGGGCCAATTAAAAATGGATGGCGGGCCGCAGTTGGCCCGCGGGCCGTAGTTTGGACACCCTTGCTATACAGGGTGGGATAGAGATCTCTACTCAACCCTGCAGGGTGACCCCTATCATAGTGAAGTCGTTCACACTCGAGCCGCGGTTGCCCTGTGCCAGTAGTTGCATCATTAACTGTGCGAAATCATTTTCAAACCATTTCTATAAAAATGCAGAATTTGCCATTAAGTTACTTTTCTTGGATTTAGCAGAATTCCACAATAGCTCTCTCAATAGCTGTAGCGATTGAGTAACGATCTTTTACATTTTTGCTTTGTTAATTCGAATGACTCATAAAACGCTAATTAAATGACCACTTAGTTTTGGATGATCATTGAATGTTGAAGTATAAAACTCTGCAATGTTAATTTAATGCTGAGGGTGTTGACAAGAAAAGTAACGGATGTGTGGGGTTGAAATTGTCAACTCGTGTCCGCACTGCATTGTGCGGCGGGTTTCTGACAGCAGCAGCATCGCCACGACGCTCTCATTGCCGCTTGGTGAATATCCGTGGCGGGTTCCTTTTTGTTTTTTATTCATTGAATGAGGACGTCACCCTCCCTGCACCTGGCCACCCACTTGTGTTGTTTGTGTGCCTTCAGGTGTCACTGCAGAGCAACTGCAGAGGGATGCTGCGACTATACTGGCGTGGGGCTCAGCATAGACGGCGGCCCTCTGTCAATCCACAGCGGAGGTAAGAGCCCCCCACTCTGTGTCAGTAAATGGGGGGGGGGGTGTTTGATCATACTTCACCACGCTGGTCAGTATGAGTTGGTGTGAAGGTGAGGCAGCCCAGAGATCTGTTCAGATGTCACTCAGCACCGACGTTAGCCGTGGCCGGGAATCGAACTTAGCTGGCAGTGGTCAGTGTGCGCTAACGGCCGGGCCACCGCTTCACGGGTGAACGGGTTGATTAGGTGAGACGATGGCGTTGCGTTTCATATCAGTGGCTACTCCTCCACGTGGCTGGGCGATTGAGTAACCACACCCACAGCAGTGTCCCAGTGTACCGGCACCCCCCCCCCCCAGTGCTGGAGTCAACATTCTCTGGGCCCCGTTTTTCTTCACACGCTGCCTTGCATTTGAGCCCAGCAAGAAGCGTGTCCCCACCGAACACGTTACGGTCAAATGTTGTAAGCGGCAGGTAAATCTAACTCTATATTTGACGACCTTCTCTTCCAAGCCGTTCTGGCCAATGTGGAGGAGTAGGCCAATGACCCTCGAAGGGGCTCTCTGGAGCTCCCGCTCGTGGAGGCCCCATTTGCCGGCAGTGGCGTGAACAACCGCAGGGGCTGTACCATTACCTTTTATCCACTTTTTATATTCAACATTTAATTAATTAGGCCAGCAACGTGGTCTTGACCTCTTCCCCACAAACATTTCTGTGGCAACGCTGTCGTGGTCGGTGCTGTGAGGGAGAGGGCCAATTCCAATTGGCCCTTTCCCCTTTTGGCGTCTGTGACCATCACAGCGGCTAAATGAGGGCTCTGGACGGGTGCGAGGGGCTGCTAACCCCTCCACCTTCAATTAACTACCACTAAACTACGACCGAACAATGTAATTAGATATACACACACACGCATTCACACACACAAACACGTACACACCCATCAACACACAGAAATACAAAGACAAAGATCCCCCGTATAGCCAAAACAAGCTGTTTGGGCAAGTGCTGTTAGCGAGCACATGCACCTGCATACACACACACATACACACATAAACACACGTAAACAAAGAGAAACACACACATACACCCACACACAAAGACACATACACACACACACACTGCGATGGCAAAGTAAGAAATGGAAGCGAGACCAGTTTTGTCACGACAAGTATATATTGATGTCAAGTGCAAATACAAAACGAGGTAGACAAAATCTCTGGAAAACATTAATCTGGCTTTCCCTTCCCACACTTTGAGTTGCTTTTGTACAAACGATAAAAACCCCGAGGAGACCAAAGTGTCACCGATCTACATTCACGAGTTCAGAAACCGCTGTTTCTGGAGGCATCATGGAAGATGGAAATAAAGTGCTTGGCGAAGTTCATCATTTAGCCGTACATTTCACGTGGTAACGGCTTGGCGCTACGGTTAGCGTGTCCATTGAAATGTGCACGCCCCGTACGTAAAAAAGTAACAAATATGTAGTTTACAAAATGCCGACGTATTCACAGTTCCATAAATAAGTAAATACTTTGCAACAGCGGTGACTTTTTAAATCCCCGACACAACGCAAAATAAATGCCCCGCATTTTAAATGAACAGAGACAAGAACCTATATAAATACACCGTTTAAAAATAAATAAATTTATGCAAACCGACACACCTGATGACGACCGTTTGTGTTATGGTCGAAACGTCGTGAGAATTTTTATTGTTTTATATATATTTTATTGTTTCCCTTCAACGTGACTTTACCGAAAGAACTAAGAATATGAATTACTGCAGTCACGAAAGCTTTAAATCTAAATTTAGAGACAAGAACCGTACGGGAATACCTTGCACGACCTCACTGAGAGCGCACTCCGGCCTCGCGTTGCGGAGGACACAACCTCTGTCTTCATTTGTAATGAGACAGTTAATTTTACGGTCACCATCACAATAACGTTACTGGTGCCAATTCTCTTGACGATTGGCCAGGGAATAAACGGCAACCCCAAGCCATAATGGGTTGGTGCCGCCTGCATGGATCTTGGCTCCTGTTTCCCAGAATGGCTGGCGTGATTTTAAGCGCTTTCGTGCTGGGTTTTTCAAGTCTACGTGGATTAAAACTTGATTTGAAGCTTTCATGACTGCAGGAATTACTCTTTGGTTCTTTCGGTAAAGTCACGTAGAAAGAAAATAAACTAAATAATAGAGTACAACGTTTCGATTGCAACACAAGCAGGGGCTGGTGGTGGAGCCGGCGACGAGTACATTTTGGGGAGCGGGCGACGCCATGGTGAGCCGCTGCCTGGTGCCTTCGTAAAATGTCTCTCAAAATTATTTTGAATTTGAGCGGAAGCAAAAGGTTAGACACGCGATCATGGATTTTAAGCACCGACTTCTATTGGTGGGGCGAGTGCCAGTTGTTACACCGGTGGTGGCTGCTGTGCGACCAGAGTGGCGGTGGCTGTGGTGGGACTGGTGGCGGTGGCTGCTGTTGGACTGGCTGCTGTTGGACTGGCTGCTGTTGGACTGGCTGCTGTGGGACACGCGGTGGCAGCAGCTGCCGTGGTGCTGACGGCGGCTTCTTCGAGACCGGCGGTGGTGGTGGTGGCTGCTGTAGGACCGGCGGTGGTTGCTGGTGGAATGGCAGTGGCTGCTGTGAGATCGGGGTGGTGGTGGCTGCTCTGGCACTAGCGGCAGCGGCTGTTGCGTGCCTGGCGTTGCCGGTAGCTGCTTCTGCTGCTGCTGTTCCTGCCGTGGCCCTTGCAGTTGCTCCGGCAGTTGTTCCCGTTGGGGCGGTTCGACGTCTTGGGTTTCTGCAGGTAAAGAAGATGATGGCGCTAAAGTCCAAACCGCTCGACATTGGGTGAATGAAACAAAACCGGTCTGAAGTATAAACAAGAAGATCGCTGTACTTCACCATTCCCTTAATATAAAACGATGCGCTGTCAGGGTGTACATTCTCCCTGGGCATTTCCACGCACACGGGGCGACGTTTCAAATCCATCCTTTACCTTGCGCGCCGGTGAGGAGAGCTGCCGTACACAGACAGGGTCCGGGGTCTCCCTTCGCCGAGTGGGGCCGCTTGAGGCACAAGCGGGACGTCGCCTTGACGTGCTCCAGCGGGCAGTAGCTGTCCGCTGGCGGCGCGTTCAATTCTGGGGACCTGCATGCACGCACCAACGCGTCGCAAACCGTTAACACCCGCCTTTAAAGGAGACACTGCTGCTCGCACAAGACAATATCTTTCCAGTGAGCTGGTCTGGGGGACGGTTGTAAGTGCAGGTTAAAGTGAAGGAGAGAGAAGGCGACTTACCGAATATAGAAGAGCATGTAGGCCTGCTCGTTCATAACAGCCTTGGTGTCCACGTGCCGCACGATGGAGTCGTTCATACAGCACCATTGTCCATCGCTGATCTGCGCACAGTCACAGCACGGCTACACTTGGTTACAATGTTTACACAACTGCACCCAACCTCCTCCGTTCATTAATAACAAGACACGATACACTCTAGACAACAAGTTCGTAAAGAGCATCACCCCATCGTCAGAGCTGCAGAAGGTGCTACGGTTGCTATGATGGTGCTGAAGTTGCAGAACGGTCTGCCTGACCATGTCACTGCATCGATGGCCTTGGACCAATTTCATCAGAATCAGAATCATTATTTGTGCTGAAAGAATTTGATGATCTACGAAGCTCTTTTCAACAGATGTCCAGTAGGGGCGGGTCAGAAAGTTACAACAACAACAAACAATACAACACCGATTGGAGTGCAAAGTGTAGGAATGCTAAGGAAGTCACTACATACAAATAAATAAAGTATATGTACTGTAAGTAGAAGTTGCATAAGTACATCAAGACGCAAGAACAGAAACAAGTCTTCTATTTATTCTTCCCTATTGGACATTTGTAACATGGGCGCATTGCAGATGTGCGTTGTTATTGTTTGATGGTAACAAATGTAATTACCTTATTGTAGCAATAATAATGCCCCCTGTTGGAGTCGGCTCCCTTGTGCACCAGCACCGAGTACAGGGAGTAGATTGCGGGCTCGCCCTGAGACGTTGAGGTGAAGGGTTGCATGTCCAGGTGCTCCGGGTAGGTGATGTTCTACAGGCAGCGCACAGAGACAAACGTTAGAAGAGGAAACGGCAGGGGTGGTGGGGTGGGCAGCAGAGATGGGCACCATCTAAGTTACACGTCAACGTGATGACGTGATGTCTCGCTCATTTGAGCGTTGAAGACGGTGCTCATCTCCTGTTGATAGCCCTGAGCAAGTGGTGGAAATTCTACAGTCATATGACGGGGGGCGAGTCTTTCCGTAGCACTTATTCCAACATGGAGAGGCATTTTCTCCAGCATTGAACTGACAAGGGCTGTAATAAAAGAAATTAATTAGAGCGATGTGGAGGGGCAGAATCGTTACCCGGTTGATCTTGACGCCGTAGAGGTTGTACCGCTTGATGGAGACGGTGAGGACGTTGGGCAGGCGGTGGAGAGCCATCGTCTTCGTCGCTTCCCCCTTGCAACAGCACCTGCACGGCAACAACGCCAGCCATCGCACGTGTTCCCCAACTTTTAAACAATAAGTCTACTCACTTTTTGTTGTTCGTTATTTTTTATTCATTTCTTAACGTAAAAATTGTTACTTATTTACGTTATATATTGGACGTTATTTTTTATGTATTATTTATATTATATTTTTATTACTATCTTTTATTAGAATTTGATTCAATCATCAGACTTTTGAAGCTACAAATGATTCCAGGGTGTCAACACACGATGCCCACTCACATTCTGCAGGTGTATTCGTCCAGCGTCTCCTTGTTAAAAAACTCCTCAAACGCCTCCACAAGATCTGATGAGTTCTGTTGGCCGACAGAGTGAAAGGCAAATGAGGACTGTAAGAAGCATTCCTTGAACATCTGCAGAATTATTTTGTGATGGCAATTCGGAAAACCCGCATTTCGTATGAAATCGTACAACCGCAGAAAAAGAGATCACACACGCTACTGGCAGTGTGTTTGGATGTTAAGTGGCTGATTTATGTATGTGTGTGTTATGCATGTTGGCACAGCAGGGGGCACAGGTGGTGCATCGGCCAGTCATCTCAGTCAACCCATGGTCTGTCCCGTGACCTGCCAGCGGGCGTTCGACACTACACGTGGCCTTAAAAGGCACTCAGGCTGGCACAAGCACCGTGGTGACGTCACCGCCACTTAGTGGCGAATGGCGGTTGTTGTTCATATATGTGATGTATGTACATTTAACTTATTCCGCAACGTACGTAGGTGTATAACTGTTAAGCGATATGCTTTCTCATTGCTTACATTAATATGGAGTGCAATGTCCAGGCACGTGTCATAGGTGTCGGAGTGGTTGCAACACTGCATGCACTCCACTGCAAAACACAAGCACACATTAGGAAGGGACGTCACATGTTACTTAGTCAAACTAAATGCACGCTTCCCACTGACATAGGTAATTGGTACTTTTCACCAACTGGTAAAAGGTTATTCTGTGTGGCACGTGCGTGAGAGTGTGTAAACGCTGCAACGCGAGCGCGTCTACACTGTGATGATGCGCTTGCCGCTCACGGTTAACAAGTTTGTAGAGGAGTGTGCACAACTCACCACGTGATCGAAGGTAACCCCCGAAGATCTGGTAAATGAGGGTGGTAGCCTCCGTGTATCTGTCCAGCCTGCCACGTCACAGAGAACGACACCACATGGTGGTTACAGCGGCAGCAGCAGTAGCACCTTTACCGGATGCACACGCGTGTGTGAGAGTTACACCATTGCCCGAGCTGTCGATTCACTGTTTCCCTTCAGCACTGCAACGTGTGCTCTGTAGCAACCAAACGTGGTAGCGTCTGCACAGGGCAGCCACATTCACGGCACAGCCACAGAGCTGGGGGCAAGCTGGCAGCCGACATGCGGTGCTGTGGCCCGGCAGTTTTGTTATGCCCAGTGTGCCACGTGCCACCCGTCAACATGAGCAGTAATGTCACGGGGCCACCCACGTCGAGACTTTGACCCCCCGGTATTTATCGGCAATGTAAAATGCTCAAACAAAAGACGGCCCACGTCAGGGCCAAGGTGAAAGAACCGTGGTGCCAGCAGGGCCGGTCCTCTGCATCTCCCAGGTGTTCCCACAAAAGTGTGAGTAGCTTCTCACAGACGTCGAAGGACAATCGTGCAGAAAACCCAGAGGAAGCCGTGAGGTACCGAACTGCAGAACGACTGCCGCAAGTTGACTGGCGCGCGGTACTCACTCGCTGTGGCCATGGAGGCATGAGGCTTGCATGGCATCTACCACGTATCGCAGAAACTCGTGGGCATCTTCCTGTCTCCCAATGCGCAGGTGTTTGGCGATGCCTGCAGAGAAATGGACATGGGGACAAAGTGACAGGTACAGGATCTGATGACGTCCTTCAAGAGCTCCCCAACATGTCAAAAGGAGCAGTGCAAAGGAATTGGAACACAGATGGCGAAAGATCGCGGGGATAACTTCTCCTCCGAGTGCAAGTTTGAACGTAGTTGTGGGACTCACGCGTGATGTTTTTAGTGATGACCTTGGGTGTCAGCACTCTCTTTGAGTTGTTGAACGTGCTGACAATGTGACGCTCCATGACACACATCAGGCAAAAGTCGCTCTGTTGGCCTGCGAACGAGGGCACAATACAAAAAACGATAAGAGTACAAAGTATTGGTAAGGTAAACAAATCACTTTAAAACAATCTACAATTAAAACTAAACTTTTTTTTATCTTACCAGATAAAGCCCACTGAGCTATTAGCTTCTTAGGGAAGCGACCTGGACCAGAAATGATAGCTCAACGAAGTGGCTTATCACGTGGGAAATTTATCGCAGCAAAATAACTGACAATAACCTAGCCCATGGGTAAACGAGAGTGCCAGGGGGGTACTTACAGGTGCTGCAGTGCTCTTGCAGCAGCAGGTAGTTGGCGAGCGGCGGTGTGTAGGCGAGGCACTGCAGCGTGGCGTTGAGGAAGCAGGTGTTCCCCAGGTTGCGCAGGCCGGCACCCTTGCCCACGTCGTTCTCCCACCTGAGGCTCAGCCGCTCCGGCGCAAACAGCGAGAGCCGTGCCGCCGGAATGCCGTCGTCCTCCTCTGCACAAAGGGAACGGTGGTGGCGGAAGCCGGCGTCATCGCAGAGCGCTGCACTGCCGATGAGGCTGGCGTGAATATTCAGTGGCCCCAGCCAGTACCCGTGCTGCTACTCTTAACCACAAAGATTTTGCTCCACATTTCAGTGTAAGGCTCAAGTTCGCGAAAAATATGATTCGCCTGCCACGTGGGCTGCTGGGTGTTTTGAGCCTCCGTGTTACTCATGAAGGGCAACAGCAGTGGCTCCAAAGCGGCCCTTGCGTTGGTGGCTGCCACCCTAACAAGATGCCACAAGGCTGCGTAAACGCACGCTCACCTTGGGGTGCAGGCAGCACAGACACGCCGATGTTCTCGCGTTCTGTGGCTGGCACTGGGGAGGGTTCCGGCCGGCCATGGGGAAGGCAGCTGGGTTGGGTGCAATGCCTCTCGTCGGCCGCCACCAGCACCTCGTTGGACGAGGTGGGGGCCACGACCGTGAGGTCGTTACCGGACGAGGTGCCCTCCGCTCCAGCTGCCACAGTCGTGGTTGGGTCCTGCCACAGCAACGCAGTCAACACATCCACAATTACTCCTCCCATCTGGACTGGGATCCCAACACACGTGGGACTGTTTTATCACCAAAAGAAATACAATTTTAGTCCATGAACCGATGGACGACCAAATGTCTCAGAAGTCAATATATACAGTATTTTTAAAGGAACCCCAAACTCACTTTAATTCGTAAAATACTCTGTGATGAGCGGCATTTGATTAAAGATTAACGTGTTCAATTTGTTATGCATGTTACAGAGAAGGCAGCTGTAGTTTCAAAGAGGTCCTAAATGCATTTCAGGAGGGAAATCGTGCATTCATGTTAATCGAATTCATTTGTAACATTTGTTAAAATTAAACGAAATAACCCTCCGTTATTTCTCAAATAAATGCAATAGCCCGATGTATCCTGATTTCTCGGCCACCCTCTTACAAACGACGTCATGAAAGGCCAACAGTGATGTGCCCTAAAGAAAGCCCATTGCCTGAAACGTCGATTTAAATCTTTCATCATACAGTATATATTTAATAAACATAATTATACAGGTTGGCCCAAAAGTTAAGACAGGGTTATTTCATTTATATTAACCCTGACATAACGTTTTCATTATTTATTTTTAAAGTCAACTTTATATTTATAGTTTTGATGATCTGTGCCGAACGCCTGACACACGCTGCGGGTAACGCTGGCTTGGCTACGTGGATTCCCATGCAATTCTTTTGACTTTCACGAAAGGCTTAGATTAAAATGTAACAAATTATTAGTTTGTTGTTACCACAACGATACATTTTCTCCCAAAATATACCAGTGCCTCTTATGATAAGAGCCACGTCTGCCCTCTGTTTTTGTATTTTATCTTTGCGTTTTGTGCACCATTATTAGTGAGTAATAATAAATAATTTATTCAGTTAAATTTGTTCGTGACAATATTTATTTTTTGAACGTCGAATAGAAATTGAAATAAAGAAGCAGAATCTGCTTTTAATTTGAACTCAGTGCAATTTCACTTTGATGGCTTTTGCTCGCACTTACGGTGAACATTTGTGTCAATTGGTGAACACCGACATCTCCCCTTGCGATCAATAATGAACGGTCACTTTATTTTAATTCACATCAAATCAGAATCCAGTAAGTTATTGTAACTAAACAGGGGCGGACACCCGTCCATGTAGGTGAACGAGGCGGTCGCCTGGGGCGCCAACAATTGGAGGAAAAAATATACAAATAAAATAACGACGATGTCATTTTGATTCCCGTGCAACGTACAGAGGGTCTATGAATTTTAATTAATTTCTCAACATTCCTGATAATGTATTGGTTGGACAGACGGACGGGCAGACAAACCGAATAATTTTGCCTCTGTTTAAAAAAATACGCTTAAAAACATTTAACGTAAAATCGGGGCAAAATGTTTCCCAGTTTACCAGAAACCTCAGCCTGGATCTGCCCTTGGGGTTTGGGGGTGGCGGCGCCCATTGCGAGGTTGGCCGAGGGCGCTGCCAGTTGCTGGCAGCAGCTGGTCTAGGGCCACCCCTCTCACTGAGTTCAAATTCATTTTGGTGAAAGCGACTTTCTGCTCACGTTTTGAGCGAAAATTGGTGAACACACCGACGCGTCCTTCCGGTTTATAAATAGTTATTTTTTTAGTATTCACATCAATAGGGAATCCAGTAAGTCGATACTTAGAACGAAATCATTCCTACAACATTTAGTTTACTTCCCGACAGAAAGGAAACTCAAACAGCTGCGAGAACGATGAAGGTGATTTACAATTGTCATTCTTCATTTACAGGTGTGTTATACATTACTCTCAGAAGAGAAAATTACATTCGGTACGTCACATTCCGTAACTTTAGTTCATTCAGATGAAGCCAGAAGAGTCGCAGACGAAAGAAGACGTCGATTAAACGGAGGAAGGCGGCAGAGATGGCGTCATCGACAAAGTCACGACACACTGGATCGTTTACGACGTGAAAATACCCGTCACGTGACGGGCAATTACGCAACTTTTATACGTTATTATTAATTTCTATTTTGCTTTTTCAGGTGACATTTTTCAAAAATGGAAAGGTAATTGACCAAAGACGAACGAGTTCGATTGTCATTTGTATGTGTGGTGGGTAATTGTTGGGCGTAATACGCCGCCACCACTTTGGTTGAGCAGGTACTTCCAGTCAGGGGGCAATAGCGAGTACGGCCTGTGCTAAGCAGGACTCGTGGGTCAGGCATCCCGGGGGGGGGGACGGTTGGGAACCGGAGGGGGACACCCCAGGTCCCCGGGTGGGGGGCTGGGGAGGATTGCGCAACAATCCAGGTCCCTCGAGAAGGTTCCAGATGGTGGGCGTGACCAGGGGCGGGGTGACCCTGGGAGCCCCATAAAAGCCGGACCCCAGTGCGGCTGAGGCAGTTCGCCTCAAGCCGAAGACCCAGAAGCCCACCTGAAGATAGGACCCTGGACCCCAAGCCCCGCCGTCCTTATAAGGGCCGGGGCTCAGTGAGGCCAGTGATCAATAGGCTAGGACCCTGAGGATCCCCCGACCCGACGCCCTTCTCAGGGCCGGGTCTGTGTGGGCCAGCGGTCGAGACCCGAGGACCTTGGCTGGGTCGGGTCAGCCTCCCCTAGGTCCCGCTAGCCGGAGGGCTAAGGAGTGGTTAGCCCCAGTAGTTAGGGCACGTTAGCCCGGAGGCCGTACCTCCTTAGGTGGTGGGTAGAAGGGGCCATTACCCCTCCGTGTTAGGGACCTAAGTGTTACTGTTATTGTTGTCATAAATAAATACGTGTTGCCTCCTACGAAGACTCAGTCTCCATACAAACCCACTACATATGCAAAAGAAGGCAGCTGTGATTGATTTTTTTAAAGGCCTAAATTAATTTGAAGAAATAATAAATTCGTCCATCGTGCATTAATGTAAATAGATGTAAGTTTTAACGTTTATTAAACAAATCAAATAAAGCTCTGTTATCTGTTGAAATAAACATGATAGCTCTATGTGGCATGACTTGTGGGCCACGCTTTATAGGCGACGTTATGAAGAGCCAACTGTGATGTGCTCTGAGGAAGGGGCATTGACTGAAACGTTGTTTTTCTATATTTAATAATACTTTATATATGTATTGCACGTTATTATCAGAGTCAGAATATTTATACTGGAGGAATCCGATGAGCTATAAAGCTATTTTTCACATGTCCAATTGGCACGGGTCAGAAGGTTACAACAACGAACAACACAAACACATAATAGGAGTGCAATTTAACTTAATACTGAAATTACACCGTTCTCATTATTCTTAAAGTTAACAATTATCATTATTAATATCGATAACAAATCCTCTGTGACTTGTTCAAATAAATACGATACCTGTGTCCTGACTTTTGGGCAACCATCTATAGGCGACGTTATGAAAATTTAAAAAAACTGATGTACTCTGCAGAAGGGACATTGCCTGAAACGTCGCCTATCATTTTCCTGTAACAATTCCCCCACCCCCGTGCACTCCTAGAGTTGTGATTGGCTGAGCGACGCCAGCAGGCCCCGCCCGCCACCCGGGGCTCCTCCCCCTCACCTGAGGCTCCGCCCTGAGACGCGGCCCCGCTATCGCCGCCTGCGCGGCTCCCGTCAGCTCCGGCACGGCGACCCGCGCCGTGCCTCGGGCTTCATCCGGGGAGGGGGTCCCGGGCACAGCCCCACGGGATCCCTCGGGGGGGTCGCCAACTGCAAAAGAAGGAGGCCTCGAGAGTGAAGAAGAAGAAGAAGCGAGGGGAGAGCGAGGCGAGCTTGGGGTGAGACTCTGAGCGGCAGAAGGTGAAGAAGACGTGGAGTGGGGAACACGTGCAGGGTGAGGACATCAGCATCATTCACTTAATCATCATCATTCACATGATCATCATCCATATCATCATCAGCATCATTATCGTCCACATCTACATCATCATCATCCAATTCATGATCCGCATCAACATCATCAACATCATCATCCATATCATTATCCACATCCACATCATCATCATCATCTGCATCATCCACATCATCACTGTCTACATCATCATCATCTACCACATCATCATCATCTACCACATCATCATCGCTGCGGGATGTTCAGTGGGCCTCGGACTGGCCGCGTCCCGGCCACGAGGGCCGATGGCCAGGACGGGCGAGGCGAGTGGCTATCAAGGGAAGGGAACGCGTCCGGGATTGACCACCCCCGGGGAGACGGTTTAGGGGTAGGCCCTCATCCAGCAGTAGATTTATCCACGCGTGGCCGGCGTGACGAGGTATGGTCACACAGCCACACCCACACGGTGCGTGAGAGGCGTTCATCCAGCAGTGGATTGAACAAGCCGCGTAGATGGAAATGTATGGGGTGCGTCATGAGGTGTCCGTATGTGGACCTGTGTGTGTGTGCGTTGGTGTTTGATTGACGTGTCTCTCAAAGCTGATGTTGCAACAATCTTCCTGCTGAAGATCTGACCATCTGGTCATACGGGATTCGGATTATCCCCATAGTGCGGTGTTGTCTATAAGAAACACGTTGAATCAAGGTGCAGTACAGAGATGATGTGGCTTCTATGAATGTCCACACGATGATAAGACACTTGGGTTGAGGTCTCATTTGTGATGGCCAAAGGGAAGGTTCGAGACTGGGGGCGTGGCCTCGGACCGTAGAAAAGGGAGATGCGCGGGAGACTCGGGGCTTTTGCAGTGGGGGTCTCCATCTGTCCGAGTGTGAGCACGTGACTCCTTAATAAAGAAAAGCATCTCAAGACAAGTGCGTCCAAGTGGTCTTTACAAATGTAATAGGCAGCAGAGAGATCGACCGTTGCTGCGCCGATTTTCTACTTAAGCTGTAAACCAGGCATCTTTGAAGGCAACGATTTATTGTCAGCAGCAGCCTACAACCAGTTCGAAATTCGGCTTGATCGGGAGGCAGTTGGGGGTCGATAATGGGGGAAAGTCTGGCAAGCAATGGCTCGTTCCTTTAGCTTGGAGAGGGAGGACAAGAGGGATACTGGTCTGTAGCTGTAAGGTGAGTCTTGCGGCTTTTTGGGTTTCAGGAGGGAGAGGGTCGCTCCTTCTCACGGTGGATCTACTTGTCAGGTGTTTTCGTGTCACCTTAAACACATCTAATACCATCATCTTGGAAAAAATTGACATCGTTAATTCAAATCCAGATTTGATCAGTAGAGTTAAACTCCAAAAAAAACGCTTTTAAAGGCCAGAAACCTGATCATACAAGGTCTGATGCTGTGCACAGTGGACATCATTACTTAATAAAGATAAATAGGCAGTCATACGTGGATGGTGAAATTAAGGCCTTGAGTCTGGACTTGAAGAGGGGCAGAGGGGTTTTTGGTCTCTGTGTGAGTCTATGGGTCTCTGTGTGTGCATCTTCATGAGTTTATGAATCTCTGTGCGGGTCTAAATGTCTCTAGGTGAGTCTATGGGTATCTTTGTCTATCATGGATATTTGTGTCAATAGGTCTCCATATGAGTCTGTCTGTAGGTCTCTGCATGGGCACATCCGCTGATGTGTGAGTTATGGTCAACATACAGGGTGTCCATTCAGGTATCAAACCATTGAAAATACATTTTATTTCGATACACATTTTATTTTGAAACAAGATTGAGCTAGGATGGTAACACTACACACTGACACTTGGTAGCATGACCATTTTATCTGACGTTTTATCTTGCTAACCCTCCGCGTCCCCACTCACCAAGTAGTCACTGAGCCATCGACGGTCCGATTCATCGAGCACGAAGTGACCACCAGGTTGAGCGTGGGCATCAACTTGGCTGAGCCCCCACGGTCACCTCAAGTTTTGTTCCCGATCTTTCTTTTTTCACATTCAGCCGCAGGGGCGAGATGATGGTGGGGAGACCGGTGCCGGATGTCACGGTGACATTTGTGACAAAGTCAGACCCCTTGACAACTCACTAAACGTGCTCCATAAGCATATTGGGGACGGAAATCACCACAATGCCAGCGTGTTGACAAACGGCGTGACTCTGCGATACAATCTGCGATGCTCTCATCCGCTTTTCAATAACGATGACGGAGTTTTGTGGCAGCGGACAAGTTACCGATGGTACTGGACTGGAATCGGTATGCACCGACTTGACAAGTTCGTCACACGTTCCTCATCTTAGTCCTCAGCACCCACTGATTTCACAATAAAAGTCTAACCCAATCTCGATATTGATTCCAAGCATCTTTTTATTTTGCAGGGCTGAAACTCTCCTATCTGGCCATACGTTGCCTTGTTTGCCCACTAAAGTCCTCGAAGCAGTTCGGTGAATCTTCCCGACACGTGGCTGTGATGGTTGGTCCATCTTGGACCTCACACAATTCCCTCCCTTGTAGTCCACACACCCGCAATCGCAAGCGACCACACGCATGGAAACAGTACTCCAATGGAAGCAAGTCCTTTCTTTCTTAAAAGCCAGAACGTCGGTCATTAATATGCAACCAATGTTTGCTACAACATCATAATACCGTTACAAAGATACTCATATCACGTCCAATTGTCTGCATGCAAAAGCAGTCAACATAAAACAACTCAATATAATAAGAAGTAGCAGAGGAGATGAATGCACGACTCAAAATTAACAAGGGCCTTGTTACCGCAGACACGGAGAAGTCGTGGTACTTATCGATGAATGGACTTTAAACAGAGTCCGGGATCCTTAGTCGCAGTCGATGAGCAGGCGACTTCTGTTGCGCGCGATGCCTCCTCCTCCTCCTCCTGCGGTGCTGATCGACGTTAGCAGCGTGATACCGCGGCGACGCAGCCACAAGGCGACAGTGGCAGCTGGGGGCTTGACGAACGACGCAGGGATGATGCCGTCGTGACACCGGTCATCCCTGCGGCAGCGGTGCTGTCAGCGCACGAACTCTGCCCAAGTGCAGGAACGCACGATCTCCTCCTGGGTGTCTACAGTGACAGCACTCACTCTGTCCATCAGGTGAGACACGGATAGATATCTTCGCCAGCATGATAGTGCACGGACCTGTAGTTATAACAAAGTCACTGTTTAGCCCGTGTTACGGCTCGTGACTGTGATTGGTGCAGCTCACTGCAGGCGGTTTTTTCTCTCCTCCGCGTGGATGTTCACCTCGAGTCCCACTTGTCTCTCCTGGTCACTCAACAACGGCAATAATCGTCAGAGGCCTTCTTTGGGGCCGTCCATAAATGACGTCACGCGATTTTGGACGATTTTGACCCCCCCCCCTCGTCACACGGCGTCACAAAAAGTCAGACCCCCCCTCAAATATGACGTCACAAAGCTCTGCCCCCCCCCCCAAAAAATAAAACGTGCTTCAAATCGCTTTAAACTATAGTCATTGTAGTGCGTATTTAATGTGCCGCTGCACTCTGATGTTGTAGGAGAAAACATTTTTTTAAAAGTCTATTTAATTAAGTAGAACGTGTTGTCTATATTTATTTAAAGTTGCGCATTCTGATGTGACGTCACATTTCTTAACCCCCCCCCCCCTCGTCACACACCGTCACAAATGTCTGACCCCCCCCCCCCCCACCAGGTGCGTGACGTCATATATGGACGGTCCCTTTAAACAGCTCAACTGCTGTTTGACTCCAGCTTCTGAACTCCTGAAGCTCCCTCTGTAGCTTGTCGCTCTCAACGTATGAGAGCTGTGTTAGACCACCTACTCCTCTTCTGCTGCTGCTTCTCCACTCCACGTTCACTGGTGGCTCTTCATCTTGATGGCGTAAGGCCCGGGTCTCGTGGCGATGGGGCCGGCTTCCCAATGGCACGAGCTATCGTGCTCGTGCCACGTGGACCACACAATGCCGAAGCCACTGGGGCCGTGCACTTTTACATCTACATTGAAAACTCATTCTTCTTTAGAACTTGCTATTAGTATTATGGTTGTTGCCCTTTCCACCGCACCTCCAATTAGCACGGTTGGATACACAGGGTGCGAGAGAAGTTCAACTTACATAATGCACCGTTGGTCTGCCCACAGTTTAGCGGTGGCATGTGTGGATACACTCACATCATGAATTGACCAACGCATCCACATTGTTTTCTGCCATTTATTATCTGGCCCTTCTCATGGGAGAGAAGCGCCACTCTCTCTCTCTTGTGAGGCAATGAAAAGCGTGCCAATGTAATTGGAACCTCTACAGCTTGGCCACCAATCTGCCCTCCTTTTGTGCAGGTAAAGGTTACTGAAGCTTGTTCTCGCGTTGTGCGCTTGATGCGGCCCAGCTGATTAGTGTCATGAGGATCTGGAGTCAGGGATGTCTCCGGCACATTGTGAGCCAACCTCAACGCCTTCCTACAGGGTTCTCATTGTTCCATTGCTCTCAATTCAAATTAGACTCATGTCTGTGGAGACCAGTTCCTTTCAATTAACACACATATATAACAATCAACACGTTATGTATGCTGAACTTCTTTCACACCGTCCATAGCCAACCATGTTAATCAGAGGTGCAACCACATCCAATGCATTATTATACTCAACTAACGTTCAATGGTATACCCACAACAGCGTGCAAATGTGTACAGCCAGACCTCGCTTAGCGCTCGAGATTGGTTCTTGTAAAAGTGAGCGCTAATCGAATCAGCGCTAAGAGGGGTCATTATACCATTGCATGAATGGGGATGTGTTCCTGACAGCGTTATTTTTTTTCGTATGAGGAACATATGACGGCTTCGAGTATAGCGCTAATAATACAGGTGGTAGATATAATGTAATAAATAAAACATTCTAATTTATTATAACTTCATCATTATGTGCTGTACTCAGCAGCGGGAGGAAGACGAGGTTGGAGCTGCTCCCAATCCGGGTGTTCGCGATGCTGCCCTCACTCAAAGTGTCCGTGGTGAGGTTTCTTCCAGGTGGAGCCTGGGACTCTCTCCCGGTCTCATGAGAACTCGCCCGGCTAAACACTGTCATCATATTTGGGGGCACGTTTTATTATTATTTTTTATTTGACAACGAATCGTGGTAATTGAATCGTGGGGGGTGGGGTTTGGTTAGCTCAGCATATGCCACTCTCATTGGCTGAGCAAATAATTGTGGCAGGTCCGTTTCTTCAGCCAGCACCGCCGCCTGTTCTCACCTGAAAGCACGGGACAAAGAACGCGATCACGAGTCAACGTTTTATGGGGTCGCGCTAAGCATTGATATTCGGTGCTTTTTCTGGAAGACTTTGCTGCTTCTTCCTGGATTTATATCTGTTGCGCGTAGTCACTTTAAGATGTTTTCTTGTTCATGTTTTTGTTTGTTGTGGTTGCACCCGATTCAAGAGCCGAATGGCTCACAGGGCTATACCAAATAAATGAAACTGAAAACTGAAACTGTCTGTGTCGTCACGTGTAACAGCATTCGCTGAATACATTGTCGGCTTTCACATGGAGTTACCACGACTGTCAAAGCGTCAGGTGCCATTTGTAAGTCGATGAACTCACAATTTGAATCTCATGGTTTGAATCTCATGGTTATAGTTGTGATTTTTATTGTAATTGTACTTTTGTCCCATTTCGCTACATAACGAATTGGTGTATTTTCTACAACGGCGATAATTCATGCTTCGTGTTGTGTTATATGGAAAACTATTTCTACTGATTTAAAAATTATTGTCGAACTCGCTGTTTTCCCCGTCCCCGCGTGCATAGACATACACAAAACAAAGATGCCCCGTATAGCGTGAACAGACTGTTAGGGCAAGTGCTGTTAGCGAGCATCTATGAAGGCTGGCACGGCACACAAGGGGGTGGGTGGCCAACACCACGCCCGACCGCCTTTGTTTCCCTAGTGGCAATATTTTACACACCACACCAGGTAGTCATTTGAGGCTGAGTCGGCCTAGGAGAGGCCCAGGACCGGTTGAGATCATCGTCACTGGTGGTGTCCGTGAGCGGGAATCGAACTCGGGTCACCAAGTTCGTAACGCAGCGTGCAAACCGCTACACTACTGCTCCCCATAGGCAAACACAGATCATAACACCACACACAAACTGATACCCATGAATGTGTTTATTTTAAAATAGTTTTTGGTCAGCCTGGCACGTCAACGTTCACTAAAAAATACAGCATTGAGTGAAATGTAAAGGTGGCCCCGTACACAACCAATGGGCATTGCATAACTATGATTTAAAATGACACCTCAACAAAAGCCAAATGAAATACGATATTATGAATCAGACTACTGCTTGAATAGAGCTAGGGTTGTTTAAAATCTTTTGTGTTGCAGGTAACCGCTTTAAAAAGCAGTAAAAAAATATTTGGTAAACTGGTTCACTACACATATAGAATGTCCAGCAACACAAAAGTTTTACCTTTAGAGCAGAAAATTAAAGGAAGCTGCTGTGGTGTAACGGTTACCACAGTGAACTTGTAACCCAGAGGTCTCCAATTTCATTTCCCAGCGCGGCATTTGAAGCAACGGGGCCAGTTTCTTACATCGCACGTGGCTTATCACGTGGAAATTTATAGCGGCCAAATGACTCGAAAAGCATGTTTCTAAATTTTAAGGGAAAAACCTGAGGACCCAGAAAAAAAATCCACGCGACCACGGGGAGAACATGCAAACTCCAAATATACAGCAGGTGTTACGGTCGGGATCAAACCCACGACCTCCTGCATACCAGGCGAGGTAGTAAACATCTCCTAGCCACCGTGGCACCCTCTCACCACAGTGGCGCCTCCACAATGGGTCCACAATGGGCAGATCACCTTTGATGGGATCAAGTTGGGGCGTGCCCACCGCTTCCAAAACTATCTGCAAGAGTGGAGCAAAAATACCCTCCAGAGCTCTCTCAGTGGAGGCCCTGTCGTCAGCAGCGGCGGAGTAAGCGAGCAAGTGCAGGGCCGCCGCACCTTTACCTGTTCACCGAAACATTTGACAAATGCACCTCGAGGTGACTTTGGTCCACCACCGTTCCGTTTTGTACGGTCACATGTACCACATGTACCACGTGTACCACACGTACGTTCACATGTACCACATGTACGTTCACATGTACCACATGTACGTTCACATGTACCACACGTACATTCACATGTACCACATGCACCACATGTACGTTCACATGTACCACATGTACCACATGTACCACATGTACGTTCACATGTACCAAACGGAGCGTTCCCTGTGAATATGCCACTGGAATCAATTCATGGCTCCTGACTTTTGGAAGTGGTAATTGATTCTGACAGCATTTACCGCTTTACCGGTTACCATTCAACAACCTTATAAAGGAGTATGTATCAAACTGAGATGACTGGTATTTATACTATAACTCACACGTTTTTTCACATTGCTATATTACAACCTTTATGCAATGTGTATGCAGCAAGTATGAATGGGCATCATATCATGGCAGTTAATAACAACCCTGCAGCATTTACATTAGCCCTATCAGAGTTTACCTCCTACAAGTACTGTATTAATACACAATCATTCTACAGGCACGTTGAAGCACAATAAACATACATAATACGGAACCATATTGGAGTGTTAGTACACAGTAAACCCATAGCAGTGTTAATCCTATCAGTGGTAATATGTAATGTCCTACCAAAATCAAAGTTCATCTATCTATAGCATTAGCGCACAATAATATCCATACATGACCCATGCAGTATCAGTCCATTACAGTTGCAGTAGCGTTACATAGCGTCAATGTCCTACACAATTGCTGGGGCTTAGCAACAGGAAATCATCAACAACCGTGGCCTCTTAAACCGTCCCCTAAATAATGTCAAGACAAATAATAAGACAAAGATGCCTCCTTTCCATATCTGTACCTCCACATGAGGTTTTTTTTTACATCCCATCAGTCACACAGCCTTCTGGGATTGCATGTATTTCAGCAGGATTGGTTTCAACGCACGCAAAACTCTGCACTGATTTCCACGTTCAGTCTCTCATTACCAGTCACGCTTGCATATAAACATATGGCAGATCCTCAGCATTGCTTCGAGCAAGCCCGACTCTGCCGATGAGACGTTCAATGTAAAACCGGTCCAAAATGTGCTTACATTAAACCAATGCTGCAATGAAATACAATCCCAGAAGGGCGTGTAGTTCATGGATTGTGTAATTACTTTGATGCTTTCACGTGGAGGGAGAGATGGAAGCTCCAGGTCTTCTCGGCCAGTTATTCCCTCCCTTCTCTAGAATTGAAAAACATGAAGCCCTATTAAAGGAACATCTACGCCAGTTTGATATATTTAGGCTGACCTGTCTATGTTTAAACAGAGATTGGATTGTGTGAGGAGCTCCCAGATCCTTGAAATATCTGGACATTTCCACCAGTGAGCTCTTTTGGCTGGGTCATGTAGCCTGCATGCCCAGCCACCACAAGCAAAATAAACTTTTATGCGTCTGGATAGAGGGGCAGAATGGGCGAGGCAGGGGTTAGAGAAGAGATGGACTGATGCGGTACAGAAAGATGTGGAGCTGATTGGACTTCCAGATGACCAGTACTAGCGGTGTCAAGATCGGCCTCTTTTGGGGGCAACTCGTGAAGGACGCTCCTGAGCAATTGGAGGCAGCCACCCTCCAAGAAGAACGGAGCACAGAGCAGTGACCCTCACAACAACGAGCCAAGTGCCGGGCGACTAAAATGCAGCAAGTTGACAAGTGGGGAGCGCAGGTGTTGCATCTTCCAGTCTCCCCAGTCAGTCAACCTATGACACCTGGGTCTGACCCCTGACCTCCTGTTAGCAAGCTTTCGACAATTCACAAGGCCTCACAAGGCCTCAAATGTTACTGTCACTTATTGGCGAACGACGGTCGTTATCGATGTTAGAGTTGGTCGGTGTTGGTGCGTGTGTACCTCTTTACCGTGAGTGTGCACACGTGTGCATTAGAGGCACGGGGCTCTAGCATATAGCGCCACCCCGTGGTCACGTTGTGTAACTGAACCCAACTGTCAACGAATACGCGGTGGGGTCAAAGGAAACAACTGAACCGGCTTTAGAGTGAGAAGGCGAGTGTTTGAACTCGAGCGAGGTCAAGTAGATACACAAGTGCAGCCGCCAGGGGCGGCAAGCCGAGTCCAGCGCTGGCACGTACCACCAGATGCTGTGGCACCAATAACGAACCCCCAGGGGGCTTCGAATGTATGTTGAACTTATTTCGCGGCGTACGTAGCCAACAAAGTAAACACAAAAAGCAGTTCTAAAGAAATTAGTTTTGTCATCTAGATTTAAAAGTGCATAGCTCCCAGTGGCTTCCTAGAGCGTTCCAGACGGCCACAGAAGCGCATCTGAAACCACGCGATGCGGTGACCGTCTTTGTTCGATGGCTCAGCCAAAAGCCGCTGCTGCGAGGATGGTCGGAGTTCGCGTGATTGTTTATGCTCCTTGACGAGATCAGCAAGGCATTATGGTTCATTTGTGGCAGGCCCTTTGTTGTATATATAGGTGTTATGAAAATTGTTGAAAATAATGAAAATTAAATGAAATTTGCATAATCTATCCGAAATTATGTTAATTGATGTAATTATGCGCATAAATTATGCTGATTCGAGAGATAATCGTATTAATTTATGCGAGTGGGCGTGGTTATGATAATCCAGGTCGTTATGGATTATGTGGTCGAGCCTTGGCGACGAGGTTTGGTTATTAATTGGAACAACGCGATTAATCGTATGCAGTGACGCAGGCGTTGTGAGCGTAAATGAGAGAGAGTCGATTCGACTCTGCTCTTTAATTCCGTATTATTGATAAGGATACGATTACTCTCGATTGAACATTATGAATTATGTGTGTTATGGAGTATGTGTGGTGATAGGTCCCCTCAAGGTTCAGATCTCATACGGAGAACAATATTACGCAGAATTTCAGGAAGAATCACACACAAACCTTCTGCTTTAATCAATTTTATTTTCTAGCTAACTTTAATTTTTGGATAATATGAAAACTCAATCTCGAGATTTTGGAATTTCAACACAGCGTTAACATGATACCATCACTATTGCGTTGTTTCACTTTGATAACGGCACCTGTGGTTAATTCCCGACGCGTAACGCAATCGATCGGTTGTTGAGAGAGAGATTAAAAACATGCGAACTATTCTATCAAAACCTTAACCTTACAATATGCAAACTCGTATACTTGAATTGTTACACAACACGGCACTCGGTCTTTGATTCGTATCCAATCCTTAACACATTCTGATATGCGAAGTTATTACGCTTGAAATCGTCAACACAGTACCACGTCGATGTTCGTTCATTGATTCATAACGATTATGCAATTAAAGCGTTCGACTGAAATACTTCTAATTGCCTTATCAACACCACTCAATAGCAGCAATGTTTTCGTCACTTGAATTGTCACACAACACAGCATTCGGTCATTGATCATGCGCGGGCCTTAATGCAATTATTGTCACGTTGTTAATAGGATGACTGATTATTATGCAACGCTACTCGTTGAAAGGGCACTCCAACCAGTATTATTCTTGAAGGCACAAATATGCGTTTGAATTCGTTATTTCATTCATGGATACCAGCAAGATTATGCAGAAAGAAAAATGTTAACGAACGACTCAAGTATTTCTAATCGACTTCCTCAACGCAACTCAATAGGTGGCGATGTTTCCCTTTGATATCCTTATCTCGGGCCAATCTTTTAATTAATTGTGGCCAGACCCCTGACAGGGAACCGGTTGAACACGCTCTTCACCCCCGCGAGCGGCGCTCCGTGGTGAGGTGCCAAGAATTAATCCTTATTAATGGGTCAGTTGGTAATTTATGCGGTTAGAAGTACAGCCCCAACACAATATTAAAGAGGAAAATTATGAACTCTCTTAAAAACGACGGATTATTCACTCGGTCGTTGCGATGTTTCCACAATCACGGATGGTTCAATGGCTTGAGGTTTTAGGCTTTTGTTAATGACCTGTGTGTGTGTTGAATGGTATGAGTGGTGAAAGAGTAGGCCAATGTTCGGAATCGATTCTTTGCGTCAGGCAGACGTCTGGTTTGTCGTGTAGTGGGGGGCAGTGTATCATACGTATCAGTTGATTCTTCTTTCAGTAGTTGGTTCGGACTCGGCGGACGTTGGTGAACGAGTTGATACGTTGTTGTAGTTGCGATGACCGTCCGGTAGATGGCGGTAGAAGCACGCCCGCAGCGGCACGATTTTACGCGGACGGTTTGGTAATGCGCGCAGTGCGTTTGCGTGCAGCTGGCACGCTTGGTGCTCCGTCGTCGGCGGTTGTAGATTGCAGGCTCACGATTCGCTCGTGGTGGCGCTGGCCGCTAACAGCGGCAGCGGGTCGCCAATCGGCGACACTCGCCAATTCGGCGAGTTTGTAGAGGCGTCTCCGGCGTCGGTGATGGCTGGTCTTCTGTTGAGACGAGTTGAGCGGGTCTTCTGCTGAGATGAGTTGAGATGAGTCTTCTTCTGTTGAGCTGGCCCCGAGGGCTGATGAGTTGAATTCAATGCTGAAACGGCTCCTTTTTATGCCAAAAATCTCTCTCCTTCTTGGCTCCTCCTCCCGAGGCGGAGCTATCTTTGATCTGACCGTGTGTCGGTGGGGGGGGGGTTTGTGTGTCAGTGGTGGGGGGGTTCGTGTGTCAGTGTGTATGTTTGTGTGTCAGTGGTGGGGGGTTGGTGTGTCAGTGTGTATGTTTGTGTGTGTGTCATTTATGACACGGTTCTGTTCGGGTCTTTCCTCAAGCCATAAACATCAAGACAACAGACGCTGCGATTCATCTTGAAGGCGCCTGGTTGTCTACTCCATCCATCCAGAGGG
Organism: Petromyzon marinus; assembly: GCF_048934315.1. Lineage (NCBI taxonomy): Eukaryota > Metazoa > Chordata > Hyperoartia > Petromyzontiformes > Petromyzontidae > Petromyzon > Petromyzon marinus. The sequence goes on from NC_133709.1 coordinate 11,832,733, forward strand.
GGCTTCCCCCCCTTTTGTACCGTTCCCGACGCACAAAGAGATGGTTAGTTTTTAAAGTTTAACATTCTCATCTGACAGCGTATTGTACCGTACCCATATATGATTCTGCTTGTGGTTCGGGGTATTCGATTTTGTTTCCAAGTGAAGATGCTCTTCCGAGTGTATGCATTTTATCACGTGTTGCGGGGAGAGACAAACGTGGCCGGGATCTTCCCATCTCTCTATACTTTGTGTTTACGTCGCTCAAATATCACTTCGACTCCACATTCAACCAGCCTGATCCACCCCGTTACCTTGGCTCCTACTCAGTTTATTAATTTTCGTCATTCTGTGTGTCTTATCACGTATAAATGTATGGCGGTTTATTTAACTTAAAGCTTGCTCGCTCTTTTGCTGCCCGTGTGCAGGGTGGGGTGGGACCACTATTAAGTCCCGTGTGTGGCAGATGGTTCCTGCGATAACGATCTGTTTGCCCTGGCGTGAAATTCCTCTCTCGCGCTCTGCGGGAGAGACAAAGGTGGTCGGGAGTACCTATCTCTTTATACTTTCGACTTTATTTTTCTCAAATACCATTTGGTCCCATGTTCGCCAAGACTCGTGTTTGTAACTACGTCCTCCCGACACCCCTCTCGGTTTACCGAGGTTCGCATTGTTATGATGGCATTATTAAAGAGAAAAATAATTTTCATCCTGAGTTTAAGAGGCCTGTATCTTGATTGTTGGAATCCATATCCCTTGGTTCTGTAAGGTTCTATAATGGAATGTCGTGTAAGGTGAACACGTTATTCTTAATTTTATGTGTGACTGATGTGTAGCCACTTCTTTAACTTAAAAACGTGCTCGCTGGCTGTTGTGTGTGTTTTCTCATTATCCATCTGGCTAGCTCCAGATGGCCCCTTGTGATAAGGTGTGGTTCCTGCTTCTCCGCGCTGTGAGAGAGACAAAGGTGGTCGGGGTTGCTTGGGATATTGTTTAACTCTTTCGTAAGTTTGCTCGTTCGCCTCATTCCTTCTCGATAACCTTTGATGTGACTCGGTATTCCCGCTCCCAAGTTGGTGATTTAACAGTAAGAGTATTAAAAGGTGAAAATCGTTTGATGTCGAATTAATAATTGGATAAGGATTCACTGATGTGTCTAGTGGCCTGTTCTTAATTGGAGTGAGCGTTAGGACCGCTAATTTTATCTTATTCTTGTTGTTGCCTTTTAATTATTATTTTTTCGTTGTTTTACCGGCAAATAAGAAAAAAATTGTATACGATTTACCCTGTTGGCGCCTCCGTGTCTACTCTCTTGGTGTTCTGACCTCGGGGTGACCTTTCCTAAGGGGCCCATCAAACTCTTGTTCATCTGGAGATTTTCGCGGATAGCTGTTAACATCCTCACCTTGAGAATTGTATTATTTCTTTATATATATGGCCTGTTTATGATCGACATCTGGTTTTTCGTGTTTCTGGCTTACGGGTTTTATTCATTATTAAAGTAAAAATTGTCACAAAAGAAAGGAAAAAGAAATCTACGTGTATGCATCCGTAAATATTCTTATGGATATTAATTGTGGAAAAAGGGCCGTACACAACAACAGGTTCCACAGGATTGGAAGGCCACCCTGGTGGTCCCCCTCTTTAAGAAAAGGGACTGCACAGATTGTAACAATGACAGGGAAAGGCCCTGGCAAGGATTATTCAACATCGTCTTGCCAGGCACACTGAGGAGAGGTTTGCAGAGCCCAAATGTGGTTTCAGGCCAGGGAGGTCCTGCACGGATGCCATATTCTCTGTCCGCCTGCTACGGTAGAGGTGTAGGGAATACTAACAGAACCTATATCTCTGCTTTATTCACCTGATCAAGGCCTATGATAACATCAATAGGCCGGGCTCTGTGTTGTTCGTGTTTTCGGATTCTCCGACTCTGCTCACAATCATTATGGACCTTCATGATGGTGGGCAGGCCCGGGTAATACTACATGGCTGGGAGTCAGAGCCATTTCCTGTTCACCTTGGAGTGCGACAGGAATATCCTCTATCTCCTACATTATTTAACACATTTTCGACCACGTAGTTTGAGAAGCTTTCCATGGCTGTACTAGAGGAATGTCCATCTGGTACAAATACAATGGGAGGCTGATTGATGCCCAGGTGCGGTCGAGGGATGGCAAGATCGGCCTCTGTGAAGGAGGAATGTGAAGGAAGCTACTGGGCAATTGGAGGTAGTAGTCATCCTCAAACAATAGTGGAGGGCAGAGGAGCGACGCTCACAGGTGGTGCATCTGCCAGTCATCTCACTCAGTCAACCCATGGCACCTGGGTCTGTCCTATGACCTCCTGCCAGGGAGCCTTCAACATTTCGCGTGGCCTCAAAGTGCATATAGCCTGGCACAAGTCCACTGGTTATGTCACCGCCACTTCGTTGGGAATGGAGGTTGTTGTTGTGACACACAGTATTGTGGTTGAACACGATATGAATGACATGAAAGAGTTGGGCTGGTAGACCAAGACCTCTCAGCATGGGAGGAGGAATTGGAGGAATTAACAAGTGAAATTCAGGGGAATAGTAACCATGATAGGAGTGACAGAAGAGTGATATGGAGGTGACTGACCACCGGTGAGCAAGAAGCCAGAGTGAATCAGAATCTTTATTTAGACTGGAGGAATCCGATGAGCCATGAAGCTCGTTTTCACAGATGTCCATTTGGGGCAGGTGAGCAAGTTCCAACAGAAAGTCAGTGAGTGCTGGATCATCAATCACCCTGATTTATGTTGAATTCTATCAAGTGCAGTGAGGTAGAAAATAGGTACTCCACCCCAGATGTGACAACAGTTTTCCACCTTGCATGAGTGGTGACACCCTGGGTTGGAGTGAGGGCTGCAACCACTGCGTGAGATTGAACCGGGTTCTCGAGTTTAACGAGTGGATGGCTTTGGCCCAGCTAACAATGACTGCACCCATCAAATGTGTGCACACATTTTAGAGTCAGGATTTCACTTCATTCGGATAAATTCCACCGAAACATGCGATAAACGCCAATGTCATTACGAGGGCCCTTAGGCAGGATAGAGCTGTGGATGAAGGAGAGAGCTGTGGATGAAGAGGAGAGAGCGTTGTGTGTGAAGGAGGGAGCTGTGTGTGACAGTGAAGGTGGAAACAATTGACTGGAACCCTTCCCTGTCTCCGCGTGTTGGCGAGGGGAGCGTTGGCTACACCGTGCAGAAGTCTCCGATGTTGCCCCCCTGTAATGGGGGATCAGCCGTCAACATTCGTGTGTCCCCCTCTTGAAAGCCTTTCTGGGAACGTGTATTGCTCGTTTTCTTCCATGCAAGGGAGTTGCGAGGTCATATTCGTCTACGTCAGGGGTCGGGCAAAGCTGCGGCTCTTTAAGCGACCGCTTCGTGACGTTATTTATTAAGGACCCACCGTCTCGTATTCACGTGGAATGGTGATTTTTGAAATTTAGAGAGATATTTTTCAATAGAATATACCAAATTGGCTGCCGACGCCTGGTCCGTGTAGAAAGCGGCGTCTTCTCCTCGCGTGTTAAAAATAAATTGCCCGTGAATTCAGAATTGGTTCCACAACTCGTGACGGCCAAACAGCAGCGTGCTGCCACGCCTGGGAATGACCATCAAGGAGGAGTGAGCAACAGGAGCCTTGCGATGCGACCGTGTCAGCCACCACCACGACGACAGACTCTGTGGGACGCGTGTGTACTTTCTATTCGAAAAATATTACGTACCAAACACAGATGAGAGAACACGCCGGTTTTGGAAGGGCATCTCCATAATCATCTCGATGGTCATCTCCATTATCATCTCAATGATCATATCGATGATCATCTCGATGGGCATCTCCATGGTCATCTCCATAATCATCTCGATGGTCATCTCCATAATCATCTCAATGATCATATTGATGATCATCTCGATGGGCATCTCCATGGTCATCTCCATAATCATCTCGATGGTCATCTCCATGATCATCTCCACGATCATCTCCACGATCATCTCGATGGTGATCTCGATGGTCATCTCCATGATCATCTCGATGGTCATCTCCATGGTCATCTCCATGATCATATCGATGGGCATCTCCATGGTCATCTCCATGATCATATCGATGGTCATCTCCATGGTCATCTCCATGGTCATTTCTATGATTATCTTGATGTCATCTCGGTGGTCATCTCATTGGTCATCTGCATGGTCATCTCGATGGTCAACTCGATGGTCATCTCCAATATCATCTCCATGATCATCTCCATGATCATCTCGATGGTTATCTCCATGTTCATCTCCATAATCATCTCGATGGTCATCGCCATGGTCATCTCCATAGTCATCTCCATGATCATATCGAAGATAATCTCGATGGTCATCTCCATAATCATCTCCACGATCATCTCGATGGTCATCTCAATGGTCATCTCCATGATTATCTCCATAATAATCTCGATGGTCATCTCCATAATCATCTCCATGATCATTTCCACGATCATCTCGATGGTCATCTCCATGATCATCTCGATGGTCATCTCCATTATCATCTCCATGATCATTTCCACGGTCATCTCCATGGTCATCTCCATGATCATTTCCATCATCATTTCCATGATTATCTCGATGGTGATCTCCGTGATCATCTCGATGATGATCTCCATGATCTCAGAATGGAATCGTAGTCACGTGCATCTTCAAAATTAGCGGTCGGTGTACATCCCTTATGTTTTTCTTCCAATAACTGAAAAATAAAGAGATCGTTTAAATCATCATCATCATCATCAAAGTTACTTGTGATCTATATCTCGTGAACGCCTTTTCCAATATACAGGAGCATCGGAGCATAATTGTGTAAGAGAGTACAATATTTTAAATACACGATGCGTAGCCGAGTTGACCCCGACACTGAAGGAAAGTTGTGAACATCGATCGGAGGCCGCGCGGCCCCTTGTAAGAACATGCACGAGTTTTGTGAACTTTAAACACAACCACCCCCACCCCACCCCTTACCCCTCCTCTGCACCGTCAAACGAACACGAAAAAAACCGCGTCAAAAACACCCACGAACGAACGAACAAACGGCGAGTGTACAAGTGAGTGTACAAGTGAGTGAGTGAACAAGTGAGTGAGTGTACAAGTGAGTGAGTGAACAAGTGAGTGAGCGTGGAGGCGAGTTTTCAGGCGGGAGTGCAGGTGAGTGTACAGGTGAGTGTACAGGTGAGTGAGCGTCACAGGTGAGTATGCAGGTGAGTGTACAAGTGAGTGTACAGGTGAGTGAGTGTCACAGGTGAGTGTCACAGGTGAGTGTACAGGTGAGTGTACAGGTGAGCGTGCAGGTGAGTGTACATGTGAGTGAGTGTCACAGGTGTACAGGTGAGCGTGCAGGTGAGTGTACATGGGAGTGAGTGTCACAGGTGAGTGTACAGGTGAGTGTACAGGCGAGTGTACAGGTGAGCGTGCAGGTGAGTGTACATGTGAGTGAGTGTCACAGGTGAGTGTACAGGTCAGTGTACAGGTGAGCGTGCAGGTGAGTGTACATGTGAGTGAGTATCACAGGTGAGTGTACAGGTGAGTGTACAGGTGAGTGTACAGGTGAGTGAGTGTCACAGGTGAGTGTCACAGGTTAGTGTACAGGTGAGCGTGCGGGTGAGCACCTGGAACGCGTCGTTGGCGCACTTGCGGCACGGGTTGTGCTGGCAGGGCAGGATGACCACGGGCTTGGAGGACATCTCCAGGCAGAGGGGGCACAGCAGCTGGCGCGCTCCAGCTCCTCGTAGCGCGCCTGGGACTCGCGCAGCAGCAGCGACCCACAGGCGGACAGCCTAGTCGCTGCTACAGCTGTCACGTACAGGCGGACAGCCTCGTCGCTGCTACAGCTGTCACGCACAGGCGGACAGCCTAGTCGCTGCTACAGCTGTCACGTACAGACGGACAGCCTCGTCGCTGCTACTGCTGTCACGTACAGGCGGACAGCCTAGTCGCTGCTACTGCTGTCACACACAGGCGGACAGCCTCGTCGACACAGCTGTCACGCACAGGCGGACAGCCTCGTCGCTGCTACAGCTGTCACGTACAGGCGGATAGCCCCGTCGATGCTACACCTGTCACGCACAGGCGGACAGCCTCGTTGCTGCTACAGATGTCACGCACAGGCGGACAGCCTCGTCGACACAGCTGTCACGCACAGGCGGACAGCCTCGTCGGTACAGCTGTCACGTACAGGGGGACAGCCTCGTCGACACAGCTGTCACGCACAGGCGGACAGCCTCGTCGACACAGCTGTCACGCACAGGCGGACAGCCTCGTCGCTGCTACAGCTGTCACGCACAGGCGGACAGCCTCGTCGCTGCTACAGCTGTCACGTACAGGCGGACAACCGCAGGGGCTGTACCATTACCTTTTATCCACTTTTTATATTCAACATTTAATTAGGCCAGCAACGTGGTCTTGACCTCTGGCCCACAAACATTTCAGAGAAATACAACAAGTGCACGTGTATACAAGTGTACTTCTGTGGCAACGCTGTCGTGGTCGGTGCTGTGAGGGAGAGGGCCAATTCCAATTGGCCCTTTCCCCTTATGGCGTCTGTGACCATCACAGCGGCTAAATGAGGGCTCTGGACGGGTGCGATTGGCTGGTAACCCCTCCACCTTCAATTAACTACCACTAAACTACGACCGAAAAATGTAATTAGACATACACACACACGCATTCACATACACAAACACGTACACACCCATCAACATACAGACATACAAAAACAAAGATCCCCCGTATAGCCAAAACAGGCTGTTGGGGCAAGTGCTGTTAGCGAGCACACGCACCTGCATACACACATACATACACACATAAACACACGTAAACAAACACAAACACACATACACACACACACTGCGATGGCAAAGTAAGAAATGGAAGCGAGACCAGTTTTGTCACGACAAGTATATATTGATGTCAAGTGCAAATACAAAACGAGGTAGACAAAATCTCTGGAAAACATTAATCTCGCTTTCCCTTCCCACACTTTGAGCTGCTTTTGTACAAACGATAAAAACCCCGAGGAGACCGAAGTGTCACCGATCTACATTCACGAGTTCAGAAACCGCTGTTTCTGGAGGCATCATGGAAGATGGAAATAAAGTGCTTGGCGAAGTTCATCATTTATCGTACATTTCACGTGGTAACGGCTTGGCGCTACGGTTAGCGTGTCCATTGAAATGTGCATGCCCCGTACGTAAAAAAGTAACAGATATGTAGTTTTTAAAATGCCGACGTATTCACAGTTCGATAAATAAATAAATAAATACTTTGCAACAGCGGTGACTTTTTAAATCCCCGACACAACGCGAAATAAAAGTCCCCCATTTTTAATTAACGGAGACAAGAACCGTACGGGAATACCTTGCACGACCTCACTGAGACCGCACTCCTGCCTCGCGTTGCGGAGGACACAACCTCTGTCTTCATTTGTAATGAGACAGTTAATTTTACGGTCACCATTACAATAACGTTCCTGGTCCCAACTCTCTTGACGATTGCCCAGGGAATAAACGGCAACCCCAAGCCATAATGGGTTGGTGCCGCCTGCATGGATCTTGGCTCCTGTTTCCCAGAATGGCTGGCGTGATTTTAAGCGCTTTCGTGCTGGGTTTTTCAAGTCTTCGTGGATTAAAACTTGATTTGAAGCTTTCATGACTGCAGGAATTACTCTTTGGTTCTTTCGGTAAAGTCACGTAGAAAGAAAATAAACTAAACAATAGAGTACGACGTTTCGATTGCAACACAAGCAATGGTCATCAGGTAGAACAAAACCTGGTGAACTTGGAAATACAATGCAATCCAACACAGAGAGTCGACTAACACAACAGTCAGTACTTTACCTGGTTGATTACGTTCTTTCAAAGATTGCAAAATTTGAGAGAGAGATAAAACACAGACACGGGGACACACAGACAGACACACACAGAGAGAGACAACACAGAGCCACACAGAGAGAGACACACAACATATGTTGTGTGTCTCTCTCTGTGTCTCTCAGTGTTGGATTGCATTGTATTTCTAAGTTCACTCGGTTTGTTTTCTACCTGATGACAATTGCTTGTGTTGCAATCGAAACGTAGTATTCTATTATTAAATGTATTTTATTTTTTCGTGGATTGTGAGGTCGGAGTTGCTTGAGATGTTTTCCTTCTCATTGGACGGGTGTCAGCATTGGACGGGCGTGCGATGAGGCCTTGAGCTAGTGATTGTAGCTCTTTATTGTGTTGAATGTGGTCTTCGAGTGAGAATGTCGAGTCCAAGGTGATTCCAATGATGTTCAAGTGATTTCAGGGGCTGGTGGTGGAGCTGGCGATGAGTACATTTTGGGGAGCGGGCGACGCCATGGTGAGCCGCTGCCTGGTGCCTTCGTAAAATGTCTCTCAAAATTATTTTGAATTTGAGCGGAAGCAAGAGGTTAGACACGCGATCATGGATTTTAAGCACCGACTTCTATTGGTGGGGCGAGTGCCAGTTGTTACACCGGTGGTGGCTGCTGTGCGACCAGAGTGGCGGTGGCTGTGGTGGGACTGGTGGCGGTGGCTGCTGTTGGACTGGCTGCTGTTGGACTGGCTGCTGTGGGACTGGCTGCTGTGGGACACGCGGTGGCAGCAGCTGCTCTGGTGCTGACGGCGGCTTCTTCGAGACCGGCGGTGGTGGTGGTGGTGGCTGCTGCAGGACCGGCGGTGGTTGCTGGTGGAAGGGCAGCGGCTGCTGTGAGATCGGGGTGGTGGTGGCTGCTCTGGGACTAGCGGCAGCGGCTGTTGCTTGTCTGGCGTTGCCGGTAGCTTCTGCTGCTGTTCCTGCCGTGGCCCTTGCAGTTGCTCCGGCAGTTGTTCCCGTTGGGGCGGTTCGACGTCTTGGGTTTCTGCAGGTAAAGAAGATGATGGCGCTAAAGTCCAAACCGCTCGACTTTGGGTGAATGAAACAAAATCGGTCTGAAGTATAAACAAGAAGATCGCTGTACTTCACCATTCCCTTAATATAAAACGATGCGCTGTCAGGGTGTACATTCTCCCTGGGCATTTCCACGCACACGGGGCGACGTTTCAAATCCATCCTTTACCTTGCGCGCCGGTGAGGAGAGCTGCCGTACACAGACAGGGTCCGGGGTCTCCCTTCGCCGAGTGGGGCCGCTTGAGGCACAAGCGGGACGTCGCCTTGACGTGCTCCAGCGGGCAGTAGCTGTCCGCTGGCGGCGCGTTCAATTCTGGGGACCTGCATGCACGCACCAACGCGTCGCAAACCGTTAACACCTGCCTTCAAAGGAGACACTGCTAATCGCACAAGACACTATCTTTCCAGTGAGCTGGTCTGAGGGACGGTTGTAAGTGCAGGTTAAAGTGAAGGGGAGAGAAGGCGACTTACCGAATATAGAAGAGCATGTAGGCCTGCTCGTTCATAACAGCCTTGGTGTCCACGTGCCGCACGATGGAGTCGTTCATACAGCACCATTGTCCATCGCTGATCTGCGCACAGTCACAGCACGGCTACACTTGGTTACAATGCTTACACAACTGCACCCAACCTCCTCCGTTCATTAATAACAACACACGATACACGCTAGACAACAAGTAAGTAAAGAGCATCACCCCATCGTCAGAGCTGCAGAGGGTGCTACGGTTGCTATGATGGTGCTGAAGTTACAGAACGGTCTGCCTGACCATGTCACTGCATCAATGGCCTTGGACCAATTTTATCAGAATCAGAATCATTATTTGTGCTGAAAGAATTCGATGATCTACGAAGCTCTTTCCAACAGATGTCCAGTAGGGGCGGGTCAGAAAGTTACAACAACAACAAACAATACAACACCGATTGGAGTGCAAAGTGTAGGAATGCTAAGGAAGTCACTAAATACAAATAAATAAAGTATATATACTGTAAGTAGAAGTTGCATAAGTACATCAAGACGCAGGAACAGACGCAAGACTTCTATTTATTCTTCCCTATTGGACATTTGTAACATGGGTGCATTGCAGATGTGCGTTGTTATTGTTTGATGGTAACAAATGAAATTACCTTATTGTAGCAATAATAATGACCCCTGTTGGAGTCGGCTCCCTTGTGCACCAGCACCGAGGAAAGGGAGTAGATTGCCGGCTCGCCCTGAGATGTCGAGGTGAAGGGTTGCATGTCCAGGTGCTCCGGGTAGGTGATGTTCTACAGGCAGCGCACAGAGACAAACGTTAGAAGAGGAAACGGCAGGGGTGGTGGGGTGGGCAGCAGAGATGGGCACCATCTAAGTTACACGTCAACGTGATGACGTGATGTCTCGCTCATTTGAGCGTTGAAGACGGTGCTCATCTCCTGTTGATAGCCCTGAGCAAGTGGTGGAAATTCTACAGTCATATGACGGGGGGCAAGTCTTTCCGTAGCACTTATTCCAACATGGAGAGGCATTTTCTCCAGCGTTGAACTGACAAGGGCTTTAATAAAATAAATTAATTAGAGGGATGTGGAGGGAAAGAATCGTTACCCGGTTGATCTTGACGCCGTAGAGGTTGTACCGCTTGATGGAGACGGTGAGGACGTTGGGCAGGCGGTGGAGAGCCATCGTCTTCGTCGCTTCCCCCTTGCAACAGCACCTGCACGACAACAACGCCAGCCATCGCACGTGTTCCCCAACTTTTAAACAATAAGTCTACTCACTTTTTGTTGTTCGTTATTTTTTATTCATTTCTTAACGTAAAAATTGTTACTTATTTACGTTATATATTGGACGTTATTTTTTATGTATTACTTATATTTTTATTACTATCTTTTATTAGAATTTGGTTCAATCATCAGACTTTTGAAGCTACAAATGATTCCAGGGTGTCACCACACGATGCCCACTCACATTCTGCAGGTGTATTCGTCCAGTGTCTCCTTGTTAAAAAACTCCTCAAACGCCTCCACAAGATCTGATGAGTTCTGTTGGCCGACAGAGTGAAAGGCAAATGAGGACTCTAAGAAGCATTCCATGAACATCTGCAGAATTATATTGTGATGGCAATTCAGAAAACCCGCATTTCGTATGAAATCGTACAACCGCAAAAAAAGAGATCACGCTACTGGCAGTGTGTTTGGATGTTAAGTGGCTGATTCATGTATGTGTGTGTGTTATGTATGTTGATCACAGCAGGGGGCACAGGTGGTGCATCGGCCAGTCATCTCAGTCAACCCATGGTCTGTCCCGTGACCTGCCAGCGGGCGTTCGACACTACACGTGGCCTTAAAAGGCACTCAGGCTGGCACAAGCACCGTGGTGACGTCACCGCCACTTAGTGGCGAATGGCGGTTGTTGTTCATGTATGTGATGTATGTACATTTAACTTATTCCGCACCGTACGTACATGTATAACTGTTAAGCGATGGCTTTCTCATTGCTTACATTAATATGGAGTGCAATGTCCAGGCACGTGTCATAGGTGTCGGAGTGGTTGCAGCACTGCATGCACTCCACTGCAAAACACAAGCACACATTAGGAAGGGACGTCACATGTTACTTAGTCAAACTAAATGCACGCTTCCCACTGACATAGGTAATTGGTACTTTTCACCAACTGGTAAAAGGTTTTTCTGTGTGGCACGTGCGTGAGAGTGTGTAAACGCTGCAACGCGAGCTCGTCTACACTGTGATGATGCGCTTGCTGCTCGCGGTTAACAAGTTTGTAGAGGAGTGCGCACAACTCACCACGTGATCGAAGGTAACCCCCGAAGATCTGGTAAATGAGGGTGGTAGCCTCCGTGTATCTGTCCAGCCTGCCACGTCACAGAGAACGACACCACACGGTGGTTACAGCGGCAGTAACAGTAACACCTTTACCGGATGCACACGCGTGTGTGAGAGTTACACCATTGCCCGAGCTGTCGATTCACTATTTCCCTTCAGCACTGCAACGCGTGCTCTGTAGCAACCAAACGTGGTAGCGTCTGCACAGGGCAGCCACATTCACGGCACAGCCACAGAGCTGGGGGCAAGCTGGCAGCCGACACGCGGTGCTGTGGCCCGGCAGTTTTGTTATGCCCAGCGTGCCACGTGCCGCCCGTCAACACGAGCAATGATGTCACGGGGCCACCGACGTCGAGACATCGACCCCCCGGTATTTATCGGCAACGTGAAATGCTCAAATAAAAGACGGCCCACGTCAGGGACAATGTGAAAGAACCGTGGTGCCAGCTGGGCCGGTCCTCTGCATCTCCCAGGTGTTCACACAAAAGTGTGAGTAGCTTCTCACAGACGTCGAAGGACAATCGTGCAGAAAACCAAGAGGGAGCCGTGAGGTACCGAACTGCAGAACGACTGCCGCAAGTTGACTGGCGCGCGGTACTCACTCGCTGTGGCCATGGAGGCATGAGGCTTGCATGGCATCTACCACGTATCGCAGAAACTCGTGGGCATCTTCCTGTCTCCCAATGCGCAGGTGTTTGGCGATGCCTGCAGAGAAATGGACATGGGGACAAAGTGACAGGTACAGGATCTGATGACATCCTTCAAGAGCTCCCCAACATGTCAAAAGGAGCAGTGCAAAGGACTTGGAACACAGATGGCGAAAGATCGCGGGGATAACTTATCCTCCGAGTGCAAGTTTGAACGTAGTTGTGGGACTCACGCGTGATGTTTTTAGTGATGACCTTGGGTGTCAGCACTCTCTTTGAGTTGTTGAACGTGCTGACAATGTGACGCTCCATGACGCACATCAGGCAAAAGTCGCTCTGTTGGCCTGCAAACGAGGGCACAATACAAAAAACGATAAGAGTACAAAGTATTGGTAAGGTAAACAAATCACTTTAAAAAAATCTACAATTAAAACTAAACTTTTTTTTTATCTTACGAGATAAAGCCCACTGAGCTATTAGTTTCTTCAGAAGCGACCTGAACCACAAAGATAGCTCAACGAAGTGGCTTATCAAGTGTGAAATTCATAGCAGCCAAATTAACCGTGACAATAACCTAGCCCATGGGTAAACGAGAGTGCCAGGGGGGTACTTACAGGTGCTGCAGTGCTCTTGCAGCAGCAGGTAGTTGGCGAGCGGCGGCGTGTAGGCGAGGCACTGCAGCGTGGCGTTGAGGAAGCAGGTGTTCCCCAGGTTGCGCAGGCCGGCACCCTTGCCCACGTCGTTCTCCCACCTGAGGCTCAGCCGCTCCGGCGCAAACAGCGAAAGCCGTGCCGCCGGAATGCCGTCGTCCTCCTCTGCACAAAGGGAACGGTGGTGGCGGAAGCCGGCGTCATCGCAGAGCGCTGCACTGCCGATGGGGCTGGCGTGGATATTCAGTGGCCCCAGCCAGCACCCGTACTGCTCCTCTTAACCAGAAATATTTTTCTCCACATTTCAGTGTAAGGCTAAAGTTCACGACAAATGTGATGCGCCTGTCACGTTGACCGATAGGTGTTTTGAGCTCTCCGTGTTACTCGTGAACGGCAACAGCAATGGCTCCAAAGCGGCCCTTGCGTTGGTGGCTGCCACCCTAACGAGAGGTAACGAGGTCGCGTGATCGCACGCTCACCTTGGGGTGCAGGCAGCACAGACACGCCGATGTTCTTTGTGGCTGGCAACGGGGAGGGTTCCGGCCGGCCATGGGGAAGGCAGCTGGGTTGGGTGCAGAGCCACTCGTCGGCCGCCACCAGCACCTCGTCTGACGAGGTGGGGGCCAAGACCGTGAGGTCTTTACCGGACGAAGTGCCCTCTGCTCCGCACGCCACAGTGGTGGTTGGGTCCTGCCACAGCAACGCAATCAACACATCCACAATTACTCCTCCCATCTGGACTGGGATCTCAACACACGTGGGACTGTTTTATCACCAAAAGAAATACAATTTTAGTCCATGAACCGATGGGCAATCAAATGTCTCAGAAGTCAATATATACAGTATGTTTAAAGGAACCCCAATCTCACTTTAACTCCTAAAATACTCTATGATGAACGGCCATTGACAAAAGATGAACGAGTTCAATTTGTTGTTATGCATGCTACAGAGAAGGCAGCTGTAGTTTCAAAGAATTCCTAAATGCATTTCAGAAGAGAAATCGTGCATTCATGTTAATCAAATTCATTTTTAACATTTGTTAAAATTAAACGAAATAACCCTCCGTTATTTGTTCAAATAAACACAATAACCCGATGTGTCCTGATATTTCGGCCACCCTCTTACAAACGACGTCATGATGTGATGTGCCCTGAATAAAGCCCCTTGCCTGAAACGTCGATTTTATATCTTTCATCATACAGTATATATTTAATACACATAATTATACAGGTTGGCCCAAAAGTTAAGACAGGGTTATTTCATTTATATTAACCCTCACATAACGTTTTCATTATTTATTTTTAAAGTCAACTTTATATTTATACTTTTAATGATCTTTGCCGAACGCCTGACACACACTGCGGGTAACGCTGGCTTAGCTACGTGGATTCCCATGCAATTCTTTTGATTTTCACGAAAGGCTTAGATTAAAAATGTAACTAATTATTAGTTTGTTGTTACCACAACGATACATTTTCTCCAAAAATATACCAGCGCCTCTTATGATAAGAGCCACGTCTGCCCTCTGTTTTTGTATTTTATCTTTGCGTTTTGTGCACCATTATTAGTGAGTAATAATAAATAACCCATTCAGTTAATTTGTGCATGATAATATTAATTTTTTAAACGTCGAATAGAAATAAAGAAGCAGAATCCGCTTTTAATTTGAACTCAGTGCAGTTTCACTTTGATGGCTTTTGCTCGCACTTACGGTGAACATTTGTGACAATTGGTGAACACCGACATCTCCCCTTGCGATCAATAATGAACGGTCACTATTTTTTAATTCACATCAAATCAGAATCCAGTAAATTATTGTAACTAAACAGGGGCGGACACCCGTCCATGTAGGTGAACGAGGCGGTCGCCTGGGGCGCCACCAATTCGAGGAAAAAATATACAAATAAAATAACGACGATGTCATTTTGATTCCCGTACAACGTACAGAGGGTCTATGAATTATAATTCATTTCTCAACATTCCTGAGAATGTATTGGTTGGACAGACGGACGGACAGACAAACCGAATAATTTTGCCTCTGTTTAAAAAAATACGCTTAATTAAACAATAATTTAAAATCGTGGCAAAATGTTTCCCAGTTTACCAGAAACCTCAGCCTGGATCTGCCCTTGGGGTTTGGGGGTGGCGGCGCCCATTGCGAGGTTGGCCGAGGGCGCTGCCAGTTGCTGGCAGCAGCTGGTCTAGGGCCACCCCTCTCACCGAGTTCAAATTCATTTTGGTAAAAGCGACTTTTTGCTCACGTTTTGAGCGAAAATTGGTGAACACACCGACGCGTCCTTCCGGTTTATAAAAAGTTATTTTTTTAGTATTCACATCAATAGGGAATCCAGTAAGTCAATACTTAGAACGAAATCATTCCTACAACATTTAGTTTACTTTCTTCCCGACAGAAAGGAAACTCAAACAGCTGCTAGAACGATGAAGGTGATTTACAATTGTCATTCTTTATTTACAGGTTTGTTATATATTACTCTCAGAAGAGAAAATTACATTCGGTATGTCACATTCCGTAACTTTAGTTCATTCAGATGAAGCCAGAAGAGTCG
The DNA here is from genome assembly GCF_048934315.1 of Petromyzon marinus. NCBI lineage: Eukaryota > Metazoa > Chordata > Hyperoartia > Petromyzontiformes > Petromyzontidae > Petromyzon > Petromyzon marinus. Next base: position 11,848,343 of record NC_133709.1, read on the forward strand.
CAGACGAAAGAAGACGTCGATTAAACGGAGGAAGACGGCAGAGATGGCGTCATCGACAAAGTCACGACACACTGGATCGTTTACGCAGTGAAAATACCCGTCACGTGACGGGCACTTACGCAACTTTTATACGTTATTATTAATTTCTATTTTGCTTTTTCAGGTGACATTTTTCAAAAATGGAAAGGTAATTGACCAAAGACGAACGAGTTCGATTGTCATTTGTATGTGTGGTGGGTAATTGTTGGGCGTAATACGCCGCCATCACTTTGGTTGAGCAGGTACTTCCAGTCAGGGGGCAATAGCGAGTACGGCCTGTGCTAAGCAGGACTCGTGGGTCAGGCATCCCGGGGGGGGGACGGTTGGGAACCGGAGGGGGACACCCCAGGTCCCCGGGTGGGGGGCTGGGGAGGATTGCGCAACAATCCAGGTCCCTCGAGAAGGTTCCAGATGGTGGGCGTGACCAGGGGCGGGGTGACCCTGGGAGCCCCATAAAAGCCGGACCCCAGTGCGGCTGAGGCAGTTCGCCTCAAGCCGAAGACCCAGAAGCCCACCTGAAGATAGGACCCTGGACCCCAAGCCCCGCCGTCCTTATAAGGGCCGGGGCTCAGTGAGGCCAGTGATCAATAGGCTAGGACCCTGAGGATCCCCCGACCCGACGCCCTTCTCAGGGCCGGGTCTGTGTGGGCCAGCGGTCGAGACCCGAGGACCTTGGCTGGGTCGGGTCAGCCTCCCCTAGGTCCCGCTAGCCGGAGGGCTAAGGAGTGGTTAGCCCCAGTAGTTAGGGCACGTTAGCCCGGAGGCCGTACCTCCTTAGGTGGTGGGTAGAAGGGGCCATTACCCCTCCGTGTTAGGGACCTAAGTGTTACTGTTATTGTTGTCATAAATAAATACGTGTTGCCTCCTACGAAGACTCAGTCTCCATACAAACCCACTACATATGCAAAAGAAGGCAGCTGTGATTTATTTTTTTAAAGGCCTAAATTAATTTGAAGAAATAATAAATTCGTCCATCGTGCATTAATGTAAATAGATGTAAGTTTTAACGTTTATTAAACAAATCAAATAAAGCTCTGTTATCTGTTGAAATAAACATGATAGCTCTATGTGGCATGACTTGTGGGCCACGCTTTATAGGCGACGTTATGAAGAGCCAACTGTGATGTGCTCTGAGGAAGGGGCATTGACTGAAACGTCGTTTTTCTATATTTAATAATAATTTATATATGTATTGCACGTTATTATCAGAGTCAGAATATTTATACTGGAGGAATCCGATGAGCTATAAAGCTATTTTTCACATGTCCAATTGGCACGGGTCAGAAGGTTACAACAACGAACAACACAAACACATAATAGGAGTGCAATTTAACTTAATACTGAAATTACACCGTTCTCATTATTCTTAAAGTAACTATTATCATTATTAATATCGATAACAAATCCTGTGACTTGTTCAAATAAATACGATACCTGTGTCCTAACTTTTGGGCAACCTTCTATAGGCGACGTTATGAAAATGGAAAAAACTGATGTACTCTGCAGAAGGGACATTGCCTGAAACGTCGCCTATCATTTTCCTGTAACAATTCCCCCACCCCCGTGCACTCCTAGAGTTGTGATTGGCTGAGCGGCGCCAGCAGGCCCCGCCCGCCACCCGGGGCTCCTCCCCCTCACCTGAGGATCCGCCGTCAGACGCGGCCCCGCCGCCGCCTGCGCGGCTCCCGTCAGCTCCGGCACGGCGACCCGCGCCGTGCCTCGGGCTTCATCCGGGGAGGGGGTCCCGGGCACAGCCCCGCGGGATCCCTCGGGGGGGTCGCCAACTGCAACAAGAAGCACAGCGATCACATTTTACACTGCGGATAAACACACGGCTCTACATTTCCCACTGTAGATAAACATGGCACTGGATTCAGTGGCCCCATCCAGCACCGGTGCTGCTACTCTTAACCAGACATTTTGCCCCACATTGAAGTGTAAGGCTCAAGTTAGCGACAAATGTGATGTGCCTGTCACGTTGGCCGCTGGGTGTTTTGAGCTCCCCGTGTTACTCATGAAGGGCAACAGCAGTGGCTCCAACGCGGCCCTTGCGTTGGTGGCTGCCACCCTAACGAGAGGTCACGAGGTCGCGTGGTCGCACGCTCACCTTGGGGTGCAGGCAGCACAGACACGCCGATGTTCTCGCGTGCTGTGGCTGTCACCGGGGAGGGTTCAGGCCGGCCGTGGGGAAGGCAGCTGGGTTGGGTGCAATGCCTCTTGTCGGCCGCCACCGGCACCTCGTTGGACGAGGTGGGGGCCAAGACCGTGAGGTCGTTACCGGACGAGGTGCCCTCCGCTCCAGCTGCCACAGTCGTGGTTGGGTCCTGCCACAGCAACGCAGTCAACACATCCACAATTACTCCTCCCATCCGGACTGGGATCCCAACACACGTGGGACTGTTTTATCACCAAAAGAAATGCAATTTTAGTCCATGAACCGATAATCGATCTGCATAAAATGTCTCAGAAATATATATAGACTATTGATTTTTAGAGGAACCCACAACTCACAAAATATTCTAAGAAGGGGCCATTGACTAAAGACGAACGAGTTCAGTTCGTTGTTATGCATGCAGAAAAAGGTAGCTGTAATTTAAAAAGGTGCTAAATGCATTTAAAAAAGAGTCATGGATATCAGTTTTAACATTTGTTAAAATTAAACTAAATAACCCTTTATGATTACTTAAGAAACATACAATAACTTTGCGTGTCCTGACTTTTGGGCCACCCTCTGTAGTCCACGTTATGAAAGGGTCTAACAACTGTTGACGTGCTCTGCACAAGGAACATTGCCCGAAACGTCGCCGATCATGATCCAATAACAATTTCCCCACACCCGTGCATTCCCAGCGTTGTGATTGGCGCCAGCGGGCCCCGCCCGCCACCTGGGGCTCCTCCCCCTCACCTGAGGCTCCGCCCTCAGACGCGGCCCCGCTATCGCCGCCTGCGCGGCTCCCGTCAGCTCCGGCACGGCGACCCGCGCCGTGCCTCGGGCTTCATCCGGGGAGGGGGTCCCGGGCACAGCCCCGCGGGATCCCTCGGGGGGGTCGCCAACTGCAACAAGAAGCACAGCGATCACATTTTACACTGCGGACAAACACACGGCGCTACATTTCCCACTGTAGACAGACATGGCCCTGTCTATCGCTTCTGAAGAACTCAATAGCTCAGTGGGCTTCATCTGGTTTAATAAAAAAAAGTGTAATTAATTTCGTTTTCGGGATTTGCTTACCTCTCTTATACTTTTCACGTGCATCGTGTTTTTGATATTGGTGCAACTTTCTGAACCCGTCTCTACTGGACATTTGTTGAAAAGACCTTCATAGCTCATCGGATTTATTCACGATAAATAAAGTTCATGATCTTGAATTGATGAGTGAAGGTTGGTAACTCACTGACGGTTGGTCACTCACGGGGGGTCCTTTGCTCCCCCCCCCGTAAGTGACGATTGGTCACTCACGGGGGGTCCTTTGCTCCCCCCCCCCCGTAAGTGACGATTGGTCACTCACGGGGGTCCATTGCCCCCCCCCCGTGAGTGACGGTTGGTCGCTCACGGGGGGTCCACTACCCCGTGAGTGATGGTGCTCAACGCGACCGCTTAACCCCGACACGAACCACGACCTAAAATGACCACTTGGCCGAACCCAACCACACACACGCAGAGGGATCTTTAGAAGTTGCTGTTAGTTGCTGAACGCTCGGCGTTTCGGGACTTTTGAGTGCTTATTTATGGCGATATTGGTTATTTAAAGCGACCAATCACGCAATTAAACCATACGGGTGGTGCTGCTGCGTCGGCAGTGGTGAACAGGTTGGACCAGAACACAACCACTCGGCACTCTCCGTGTCGATAGCGACACTGCGGCCTCCATAGGTGCAGGTGGACGTGGGTCATGGCCCGACTTCAACAGCCCCAACTATTGTATTTGTTTCCCTTCGCAGCGGTGCTGTTGACGTGGTGTAGATTTATTATCACGGCGTCTTTTGACCAAATATGGACGAATAAACACATTCACGATCGTGTTCCCTCATCTCTCTCTATATAAACGAGAAATTTGTGAATGTGTCTGTTCTAAATGTTTAACATACTTCCCAACATGCAACAAACTTAAAATTTGGCATGTGGGTAGTTTCCAGATTGTACACAATACAATAGTTTACCGCTTGTCTCATATGTGTTGTGAGTGTGTGCGTGTGCAGGGAAAAAATCCACATTTTTGGGGTAAAAATGTTGATAATTTCCCTTTAAAAGTCCGACGCTCACCTTGGAGAAGCTCTCCTGGCATAATCGGTCGATGGGATTCTCAGCTTGTTGAAAGTGTCGCCGCTGTTCACGTTAAAGAGAGCAGGGACGACGCAGAATCACACAAACACGTCTGGTCTTCTCGCCGTGCTGGAGTTCTGTGACCGTTACGGGCCTCACGTGACCATTGTGTTACCTTGACAACGACCACGATCATCATCTTGGCGACATTCAAACTCGGCACGTGGTCCCTCGTCATCGTTACGACGTTGGAGACGCGAGAGGCACGTGGGGGCACGAGGGGGGAAGAGCTCGTGGGGGCACGAGGGGGGAGGGGCTAGTGCCACCCCCCCCCCCCGTGAGTGACGGTTGGTCACTCACGGGGGGTCCACTACCCCGTGAGTGACGGTTGGTCAACGCGACCGCTTAACCCCGACACGAATCACGACCTAAAATGACCACTTGGCCGAACCCAACCACACACACGCAGAAGGATCTTGAGCAGTGCTCTGAGTTGTTGGCCGCTCGGCGTTTTGGGCCTCTCCGCTCAGCAGCTGCGACCCAAATCGACGTAGATCGGGGGCTCAGGGGACGTGTGGCGAGGTTGGAACGAGAGGCCTCGAGAGTGAAGAAGAAGAAGAAGCGAGGGGAGAGCGAGGCGAGCTTGGGGTGAGACTCTGAGCGGCAGAAGGTGAAGAAGACGTGGAGTGGGGAACACGTGCAGGGTGAGGACATCAGCATCAGTCACTTAATCATCATCATTCACATGATCATCATCCACATCATCATCATCTACATCATCATCATCATCCACATCTTCATATTCTTGGTTCTTTCGGTAAAGTCACGAAGATTAAAAAATAATAATAAAATGACAATAAATTAAAATTAAATTTTAAAAATTTTAAAAATAAAAATTCTCAATTGAAAATAATAAAAGCAAAAAACCCACGACGTTTCCATGACAACACAAGTGGTCTTCATCGCTTCATTGTCTGATGAAGACGGCTTGTGTTGCGATCGAAACGTCGTGGGTTTTTTGCTTTTATTATTTTCTATTTATTTTTACTTTTTATTTTAGAGGTAGGTCCTCATCCAGCAGTTGATTTATCCACGCGTGGCCGGCGTGACGAGGTATGGTCACACAGCAACACCCACACGGTGCGTGAGAGGCGTTCATCCAGCAGTGGATTGAACAAGCCGCGTAGATGGCAATGTATGGGGTGCGTCATGAGGTGTCCGTGTGTGCACCTGTGTGTGTGTGTGCGTTGGTGTTTGATTGACGTATCTATCAAAGCTGATGTTGCAACAATCTTCCTGCTGAATATTTGACCATCTGGTCATACGGGATTCGGATTATCCCAATCGTACGGTGTTGTCTGTACGATACCCGTTGAATCAAAGTAGAGTACAAAGTATGTGGCCGCTGTCAATGTCCACACGATGATAAGCCACGTGGGTGAGCTCTCATTTGTGATGGCCAAAGTCGCTTCCGACAAAAGAGCTACCCAGCTCAGAGCGCCTTACCTGGCGGAATAAAAAATAGTTTAATAAGTTGAGTGTGATGACGCAGCAGCAGCTGCTGCAGGCGCAGCCCTGCAATTGCTTGCTCGCTCCACTGTGGACGCACCGGCCTCCACCTACAGCGAGCTCTCTAGAGTCTCACCTCTCGAGGGATGTCTTTGTCCGGCTCTCCCACCACGGACACACCGACTTCGAAGAGGCGGCGGTACCCACACTTTACCCCACCGCGCCTTGGCGCACTGCTGGCGGCCGGGGGGAGGAGGGAGAGTTAATAGACGTGGCCCCATCGTCTCAACTGTCAGCGAGTACCTCTGATTATTATTATTATTACTATTCCCACGGTGGTCAATAGTAGCTCTGTATCCTATAATGCTGCTCTCTGTGTGTGTGTGTCAAGTGCAAGGTTGGCAGAAGTGTGTAACTCTGTGCAGTGTGCTCCAATGTGCATTCACGTGTGCATTGGAGAAGCTTCGCCCCTTGTGAATGCGTGTCGGTGTTTCTGTCTCCTGGAAGATTAGATGTTATCTGAGAATCAAGCAGCACTCGAGTATTTGTTTGTGACATTTTATAGACGATACATTTTATAGACCACTGTTTACTTCAACGGCTTCAATATAATTTAATTATTATTATTATGATGATTATTAAAATATTAAAGTCTTCATACACTTTCCGGCAGTAACACAGGAGGTGTTAAGATGAGCAAACACCAAATAGGCACCCCGACTGCAAGGCATCGAGTCTGCATTGACCACACGTCGTGATTGTGGTCAAGCATCCAAACCGACGTGCTCTGATGATGCACGCCTTGTCCCTGAAACGACATTGGCCTCCAGCAGAGACGTCCTCCGTCATGGCCTTGACCCACCCACAAGTTGTCAGGCCAGAGAACAACGACACGAGGAGGCGAACGGCAGCACAGAGGCGATGCAAACACCAATCCGTGAATGTGCGGCTAATGCAGACTCGATGCCTTGCAATCGGTGAGTCCATTTTGGGCGTCTTAACACCTCCTGCGTTATTGTCGGAAAAGGTAAAACGCCTCTCTTTTGTCTACATCGCCATGTCGATACCGACAACACAACTGGTGCCGTGGATGTGTAGCTCGTGATGTATATACAGTAGTGTGTGTGCGGAGAGACAGATATGAAAGAGGCAGTGCCACTTGATCTGTTTCTATTCGATAACCTCCTACCACTGTGAGACAGGCGAGGGGTTCACTTCCGTGGGGTGCCACGGGGTGGCGAGATGTTAACTTCCTCGCCTGGTATACAGGAGGTCGTGGGTTCGGTTCCGATGCTGACGCCTGCTGCTGTATATTTGGAGTTTGCGGTGTCTCTCTCCCCGTGGTCGCGTGGATTTGTCTCCAGGTCCTCCGCGTTTTCCCTCCACATTTAAACAACACGCGTCTAGAGTATTTGTGTCTGCCATGCATGTCTCTGTGACGAGTCACTTCGTTGAGCTATCATTTGTGATAGCCAGGTCGCTGCTGAGAAAAATCTACATCACTCAGTGGGGCCTTACCTGGTAATATAAAATATAAATATTTTAGTTTGGAATGTCAACCAGCACTGCTTCGCATTGAGCTGCATGCGATTGCACTGGCAATGATCTCTCTACAGACACAGGACTCACGAGGTGGCTTTGCAGTCACGTTAGTTCATTTCCCCTCGAGCAAGAGACGACAGTGGTGGACTGCACGGTCCATAGCTTGAGTCGCGCTGTGGCTGGTCTTGAATGTGCCTCTATCTCTGCGAGTCTCTTATGGGTCTCTACGAGTCTCCATGTATCACAACGTGTGTGTGGGTTTACTCTACGGTCCTTAGCTTGAGTTGCATGGCCACAGTCGCACTGCTGCTGCTGCATGTTGCAGCTCGTCTCTAATTTTCCATTCGTTAAAACGTGCGCATCGTTCCGTTGATGTTCTGGTGCGGTTCATGGTGACAGCGGTGTATTAGCAGAGAATTGTCCATGCCAGGAGGTGTGCGGTGGTTGATGCTTGGGTCTCGAACGAGGCGTTCATTACGGACGTCCGCGCTGTTCCAACGTTCGCCGGCGATCTTCCAGATCTGTGCGAGAGCCACAGCCCCGATGGATCCGAGGTTCATCCACGTACTCGATAGCGATTTCTCAACCCCTTTCGTTCCAACGGGACACTTTCGAGCCCGCTCGATCTTCACGGCGCACCGAACCAAAGAGTTGGTCCTGCTAATGAGCACAACTTTGCGGCGGCACACCGCTCGAGATGCCACGAGGAGGTTGGGGCAGCTCAGAGGTCCTAGTGCCGAGCCGGCGCCACTGACACCCTGGGTTGGAGTGAGGGCTGCAACTACTGCGTTTGATTGAACCGGGTTCATCTTCTTTGGTTATTTCGGTAAAGTCACGTAGAATGAGAATAAAATAATAAATTCATAATCTAAAATAACACAATAAAATTCTCACGACGTTTTGGCTACAACGCAAGCGGCCTTCTTCAGGTGAAAGGAACAGACCCGTCGGGACGACAGAGCTTTAATGAACGTTGTTAAGATTCGTAGCGTCTTTTTAAGCTGGTTTAGAGAAGTGAGGCACCTTAACAAAGAGGTTTACATATAAAACAGGAGAATTTAGCATTGAAATAACTGAGTGATTAGCTTGTGACTGGTCATAGAAATAGCTATGTTAAAGTCAAAGCCTACACATCCACAGAGGCAACTAGTACAAATCAAACAGGAGAATTTAGCATTGAAATAACTGAGTGATTAGCTTGTGACTGGTCACAGAAATGGCTATGTTAAAGTCAAAGCATACACATTCACAGAGGCACCTAGTATAAATCAAACAAGAGAATTTAGCATTGAAATAACTGAGGGATTAGCTTGTGACTGGTCATAGAAATAGCTATGTTAAAGTCAAAGCCTACACATCTGCAGAGGCACCTAGTACATGGACGCCAAAGGGGCTGCAACAACTCGACTATCATATAGTAAAACGATGTGAAAAAACCTAAGTCTAAATCACATCAATATAATAAATGTACTCAATATATTCTTCAATAAGCTGAGCTATTAACAGTAACTGGGTATACACTACACTATATAATGAATACCATATAGTAAACCAATAAAAACTAAAATATAAACTACCTCAATGTTATCAATAAACTCTATACATTCTCCAATCAGCTAAGCTACCAACAATAAGTCGTTATATATGACAATGGTATATGGCGAAAAAATGGGTGGATTCTTACCCTCAACTTCAGCACCACGGATAGCTACGAGCCCCGTTCAGACGGACGAGTTCATCCATGGTCGGAACGGAGGAGGGGGAGAGAGACAGCTGCGAGGCGCTGTTATACTCCATGTTGTAAACCATACCATTAACCGTGGTGTGAGAGGTATTAAGAGTCAATGCCAGCAAAAGAGCTGTGGTCTGAAGGTCATCGTAAAATACAATTAATTAAGAACCGAAATGGTTTAAAACATCTTTCCAATGGTTACTAAGCCAGAATCCATCTTCTCGGTTGAAATTGTCTCTGTGCTTGTATATGTGAATGGCCTCATGAACGAATCTCTCATGGTAGCCGGTTGGTTTGCAAAAAATCTCCGTCTTGGAGAAGTCAATGTCATGTGTAACCATTGTGTTATTTTATTTTATTAATTTATTATTTTATTCTCATTCTACGTGACTTTACCGAAAGAACCAAAGAAGATGAATTTTTGCAGTCACGAAAGCTTTAAATCGAAATTGAACCGGGTTCTCGAGTTTAACGAGTGGATGGCTTTGGCCCAGCTAACAATGACTTTACCCATGAAATGTGTGTATACATATTAGAATCAGAATTTCACTTCATTCGGATAAATTCCACTGAAACATGCGATAAACGCCAATGTCATTACGAGGGCCCTTAGACAGGATAGAGCTGTGGATGAAGGAGAGAGTTGTGGATGAAGAGGAGAGAGTTGTGTGTGAAGGAGGGAGCTGTGTGTGACAGGGAAGGTGGAAACAATTGACTGGAACCCTTCCATGTCTCCGCGTGTTGGCGAGGGGAGCGTTGGCTACACCGTGCAGAAGTCTCCGATGTTGCCCCCCTGTAATGGGGGATCAGCCGTCAACATTCGTGTGTCCCCCTCTTGAAAGCCTTTTTGGGAATGTGTATTGCTCGTTTTCTTCCATGCAAGGGAGTTGCGAGGTCATATTCGTCTACGTCAGGGGTCGGGCAAACCTGCGGCTCTTTAAGCGACCGCTTCGTGACGTTATTTATTAAGGACCCACCGTCTCGTATTCACGTGGCATGGTGGCTCTTGAAATTTAGAGAGATATTTTTCAATATAATATACCAAATTAGAAAAAAACAACGGCCCGTCTTGTTATTTTGGCTGCCGACGCCTGGTACCGTGTAGAATGCGGCATCCTCTCCTCGCGTGTTAAAAATAAATTGCCCGTGAATTCAGAATTGGTTCCAGGACTCGTGACGGCCAAACAGCAGCGTGCTGCCACGCCTGGGAATGACCATCAAGGAGGAGTGAGCAACAGGAGCCTTGCGATGCGACAGTGTCAGCCACCACCACGACGACAGACTCTGCGGGACGCGTGTGTACTTTTTATTCGAAAAAGATTACGTACAAAACACAGATGAGAGAACACGCCGGTTTTGGAAGGGCATCTCCATAATCATCTCGATGGTCATCTCCATAATCATCTCCATGATCATCTCCACGATCATCTCGATGGTCATTCGATGGTCATCTCCATGATCATCTCGATGGTCATCTCCATGTTCATCTCCATAATCATCTCGATGGTCATCGCCATGGTCATCTCAATAGTCATCTCCATGATCATTTCCACGATCATCTCGATGGTCATCTCCATGATCATCTCGATGGTCATCTCCATGGTCATCTCCATGATCATATCGATGATCATCTCCATGGTCATCTCCATGATCATTTCCATCGTCATTTCCATGATTATCTCGATGGTGATCTCCATCATCATCATCATCATCATCTCGATGATGATCTCCATGATCTCAGAATGGAATTGTAGTCCCGTGCATCTTCAAAATTAGCGGCCGGTGTACATCCCTTATGTTTTTCTTCCAATAACTGAAAAATAAAGAGATCGTTTAAATCATCATCACCGTTACTTGTGATCTATATCTCGTGGACGCCTTTTCCAATATACAGGAGCATCCGAGCGTAATTGTGTTAGAGAGTACAATATTTTAAATACACGATGCGTAGCCGAGTTGACCCCGACACTGAAGGAAAGTTGTGAACATCGATCGGAGGCCGCGCGGCCCCTTTTAAGAACATGCACGAGTTTTGTGAACTTTAAACACAACCACCCCCACCCCACCCCTTACCCCTCCCCTGTACCGTCAAACGAACACAAAAAAACCGCGTCAAAAACACCCACGAACGAACGAACAAACGGCGAGTGTACAAGTGAGTGTACAAGTGAGTGAGTGTACAAGTGAGTGAGTGTACAAGTGAGTGAGTGTACAAGTGAGTGAGCGTGGAGGCGAGTGTTCAGGCGGGAGTGCAGGTGAGTGTACAGGTGAGCGTGCAGGTGAGTGTACATGTGAGTGAGTGTCACAGGTGAGTGTACAGGTGAGTGTACAGGTGAGCGTGCAGGTGACTGTACATGTGAGTGAGTGTCACAGGTGAGTGTCACAGGTGAGTGTACAGGTGGGTGTACAGGTGAGTGAGTGTACAGGTGAGTGTCACAGGTGAGTGTACAGGTGAGTGTACAGGTGAGTGTCACAGGTGAGTGTACATGTGAGTGAGTGTCACAGGTGAGTATACAGGTGAGTGTACAGGTGAGTGAGTGTACAGGTGAGTGTACAGGTGAGTGTACAGGTGAGCGTGCGGGCGAGCACCTGGAACGCATCATTGGCGCACTTGCGGCACGGGTTGTGCTGGCAGGGCAGGATGACCACGGGCTTGGAGGACATCTCCAGGCAGAGGGGGCATTCGCCACTAAGTGGCGGTGACGTCCCCACGGCGTTTGTGCCAGGCTAGGTGCACTCTTAGCCCACACGAAGTGTCGAATGCTCGCTGACAGGAGGTTACGGGACAGAACCCTGCAGGTGCCATGGGTTGACGGACTCGAAATGGCTGGCAGACGCCACCAGCTGTGCCAACTCGCCGCATTTTAGCCGCCCGCCTCTCCGCTCGTTGTTGTGAGCGTCGCTCCTTTGCCCCTCCGTCGTCGTCGTCGTTGTTGCTGGAGGGCGACTGCCTCCAACTGCCCGGGAGCGTCCCTCACGAGCCTCCTCCTCCTCCACAGACGCCGATCTTGACACTGCTGGTACCGCTCATCGGCAAGTCCACTCGGCTCCACATCCTCCAACCATTTACCTTTGTAGACCCGCAATGATGCCGTGCCGTGTTGGCAGTCCACTGCTGGATGAAGGCTTCGGGTCGCCACGGTGGCTAGGAGATGTTAACTACCTCGCCCGGTGTGCAGGAGGTCGTGGGTTCGATCCCGACCCCGACGCCTGCTGCTGCTGCTGCTGTATATTTGGAGTCTGCGGTGTCTCTCTCCCCGGGGTCGCGTGGATTTTTGCTCCGGGTGCTGCGGTGTTTCCATTCCACATTGAGAATCGACGTGTTTCGAATATTTGGCCGCTCTAAATGTCCACACGATAAGCCACTTTGTTGAGCTAGCATCTGTGGCCAGGTCGCTTCTTATGAAAGCGCTATGTAGCTCAGTGGGACTTAGGTGGTGAAAATAAATAAAATAGTAAAAATAACAACACCACCACTCCACGCACACAGAACATCTGTCGTGATCCTGACTGCAGTGCTCATCTCGATATGGTCGATGAATGTGAATTACGTGACGGCCGCTACGTTCAAAGGTTTCGTCACCTTTGGGTGGCATCAGTTGCTGCTCTGGCCCATCGGGAAATACAATAATGCCTTGATGGAGGCTCCATTGAAGATGCGTGCGACCCTCTCAACTGGCCGTCTGACCCGAATGTTCGGTCCAACCCGAGCTGAATATCGAGTGGAACTGTGTGACCCTGGGGCTATTAGCTACAAAGCAACACTTTATTTTTTACTGCCCACGGTCAATCCACTGCTGGATGAAGGCCTTCCCACCATTGTGGTTCTTTGACCATATCCCACCACGGGTGCTCGATGCTGGTCGGTGAAGGTAGCGGGCAACCAGCCCTGACATCGCTCGCCAGTCGTGTCGTTGTTAGCCCTGGACAGGAATTGAACTCGCGTGGAGCCAGTTCGTAGCGTGGCGCGCTACCCATCTGTGCCACTTCTCGTCACCCTCTTTGGCTGTTTACTCAACGACCCCAACATCCGTCAATGATGACCGATTCCATTCATAAAGTGCGCTCTTGCCGCCGTGTGCGCTGAGTAGTACTCAGTATTAAACACGCGTTGACTACTCTATACAGCAGGGGTGTCCAAACTTTTTTTCCCGATGGCCACATACAGAAAAATATACGAAGGATTGGGCCTCTCACTAGACGTGAGGTATACTGCCTCACTTCTCATGCACTAATATTGTCAAAATCAATCAAATGCAGGTAAATTACGTTTGATTATTGAACATGTTTGAAGAAAAAAAGCCTCCATCATAGCTCTTCATTAGTAGATTTTAATTTTATTTTTTACAAAAAGGTTGGCAGGTCATTCTCTCAGTGACAGCCTCAGATTGGTTCTTAGGGTGCTGATCCCCCTTCATTGTCCATATGAAGGGAGAGACAAGAAGAGAAATAGGGGATGTGGATATTTCAAGCTTATTACACATATAAATTATTGGGCTTGTTAACACATCAACTAACGTTTGTTAAAAAAATTGTCATCAACTTGAATTGACTGAATTTATTAAGTAATTGGGCTTATTAACAAATGAAAACTGTGTATATTTTTAACTCACCTGTAATGGGAAGAATGTTACGCTCAGTGGGAGCAGTGATGCTGCGCTTTGGTCTGAAGGATAGCTGGCAGGTCAGGAGTAAGTTTGGTGGTTGAGATGCGAAGGACGTCACGCAGATGGCTGTCGGTCGTTCTGGTTCTCAGCCTGCTTTTGTTCAGCGTTAACAGAGAGAATGTCTGCTCACATATGTATGTTGAGCCGAACAGACTCATCATTCGTTTTGCATGGCGTCTCATCAGAGGAAACTTGGCCTTTTCCAAACTCCGGTAGAAGTCAGGTAGGGAGAGAAGCTGATGCTGATTCTTCAGAGAATCATCACACTGAATTTCGATCAGTTCTAATTGCAGACTCTCCTCCACTTCTTTCGCATCCATTGAAAACGGAGCCGCAAACAGTGTGATTTCCTTCTCAATGACAGAAAAATCTTGGAAGCGCTGACTGAATTCTGTCATGAGAGATGTGATCACAGACACATATTCTCCCATTTTTGCAGAGAGCTTGGCATTTGGAAATGCGCATTGATTTCGGTCAGCGTGGGGAAGTGCGCTACATTGAAGTTGCGCAGTTGTGACTCGAAGAGACGGAGCTTCGCACGGAATGCTTTCATGTGCACATACAGCTGTGGTACCAGCTGCTCATTGCCTTGTAGTCTCTTGTTCGGGGTGTTGAGATGATCAGTGAGATCAACTAAAAAAGCCAGGCCTGCCAACCATAAAGGGTCACTGATCTCATGGAGAGGTCTGCCCTTTTCTTTCAACAACTTGTCGATATTTGATCTCAGGGAATAAAACCGCTGCAGCACGGAGCCGCGCCTGAGCCAGCGCACTTGAGAATGGTAGAGTAGGTCCCCGTATTCAGCATCGACATCAGAGAGGAACGCTTGCAATTCTCTGTGGTGAAGCCCTCGGGCCATACATTTTTTGACATTTTTCACAACTGTGTTCATCACATCGCCAAGCTGGATTATCTTGGCACAGAGGGCTTCTTGGTAGATGATACAGTGCATTTTAACAGCCTCACCTCCGCTCTCCTGCACCTTGGCACTTACCATAGAAGCCATTCCTTTGCGCTCGCCTGTCATTGCTGGAGCCCCATCCGTTGTAATTCCACACAGCTTGTCCCATTTACGTCCAGCCTGGTTAATTGAATCTGACACAGCTTCAAAACATGTCCTTCCCAGTTGTTGTCCCCTTTAGACTCCGAAGATCAAGCAGTTCCTCCGTAATGCAAAAATTATCATCAACTCCCCGCAAAAAAATTAACAGCCGTGCAGTGTCCGTGGCATCTGTGCTCTCATCACATGCAATCGAGTAAACATCGAAAGCACAAGCTTTATCTGACACTTGCTGTTTTAAATTAGCCGACAAGTCTTCAATTCGCCGCACAACCATATTTCTGGACATACTAACATCGTTGAAATCCTGCATTTTCTCCAGGCACATTCCCACGACTTTAGTGAGGCACTGTTTGATGAAGTCACCGTCTGAGAAAGGTTTCCCGTGTAGGGCAATGAGTTGAGCTACTTCATTGCTGGCTATTGTTGCATTTTCTTGAGCTTTGTTAGCACGGAAAAAAAAACCCTGCTGCTGCGTTAGCAGGCTAGCTTGCCATTTGCTTTACCTTCTCTCTCCGCTCGGCAACAGTGTAGGATGTGAAGGTCTGATGTTTCGTTTCATAATGCCGTCGTACATTGTACTCTTTCATCACGGCAACACTCTCATTACAAATCAAACAAACACACTTCCCCTTGGTTTCTATGAAAAAAAAATCATTTTTCCACCGAGTCTGAAATTTTCTTCGATTGCTTGCTTTGTGGAGACGCAGCCTTGTTCAAGACAATAGCACCATCTAGTGTTTAAATTAAGAAATGCAATACAATGGGCCATAGTCCATTATATTTTTAAACTTTGATACGGGCCAATTAAAAATGGATGGCGGGCCGCAGTTGGCCCCCGGGCCGTAGTTTGGACACCCCTGCTATACAGGGTGGGATAGAGATCTCTACTCAACCCTGCAGGGTGATCCCTCTCATAGTGAAGGCGTTCACACTCGAGCTAAGGTTGCCCTGTGCCAGTAGTTGCATCATTAACTGTGCGATATCATTATCAAACCATTACTTTAAAAATGCAGAATTTGCCATTAAGTTACTTTTCTTGGATTTAGCAGAATTTCAAAATAGCTCTCTTAATAGCTGTAGCGATTACATATTTGCGTTGTTAAAATGCATGACTCATAAAACGATAATTAAATGACCACTTAGTGTAGGACGATCATTGAATGTTGAACCCTAAAACTCTGCAATGTTAATTTAATGCTGAGGGTGTTGACAAGAAAAGTAACGGATGTGTGGGGTTGAAATTGTCAACTCGTGTCCGCACTGCATCGTGCGGCGGGTTTTTGACAGCAGCAGCATCGCCACGACGCTCTCATTGCCGCTTGGTGAATATCCGTGGCGGGTTCCTTTTCGTTTTTTTTTCATTGAATGAGGACGTCACCCTCCCTGCACCTGGCCACCCACTTGTGTTGTTTGTGGGCCTTCAGGTGTCACTGCAGAGCTATTGCAGAGGGATGCTGCGATTATACTGGCGTGGGGCTCAGCATAGATGGGGGGGGGGGGGGGTGTTTGATCATACTTCACCATGCAGGTCAGTATGAGTTGGTGTGAAGGTGAGGCAGCCCAGAGATTTGTTCAGATGTCACTCAGCACCGACGTTAGCCGTGGCCGGGAATCGAACTTAGCTGGCAGTGGTCAGTGTGCGCTAACGGCCGGGCAACCGCTTCACGGGTGAACGGGTTGATTAGGTGAGACGATGGCGTTGAGTTTCATATCAGTGGCTACTCCTCCACGTGGCTGGGCGATTGAGTAACCACACCCACAGCAGTGTCCCAGTGTACCGGCACCCCCCCAGTGCTGGAGTCAACATTCTCTGGCGCCCCGTTTTTCTTCACACGCCGCCCTGGATTTGAGCCCAGCAAGAAGCGTGTCCCCACCGAACGCGTTACGGTCAAATGTTGTAAGCGGCAGGTAAATCTAACTTTATATTTGACGACCTCCACTTCCAAGCCGTCCTGACCAATGTGGAGGAGTAGGCAAATGACCCTCACAGGGGCTCTCTGGAGCTCCCGCTCGTGGAGGCCCCATTTGCCGGCAGTGGCGTGAACAACCGCAGGGGCTGTACCATTACCTTTTATCCACTTTTTATATTCAACATTTAATTAGGTCAGCAACGTGGTCTTGACCTCTTTCCCACAAACATTTCAGAGAAATACAACAAGTGCACGTGTTTACAAGTGTACTTCTGTGGCAACGCTGTCGTGGTCGGTGCTGTGGGGGAAAGGGCCAATTCCAATTGGCCCTTTCCCCTTATGGCGTCTGTGACCAACACAGCGGCTAAATGAGGGCTCTGGACGGGTGCGAGGGGCTGGTAACCCCTCCACCTTCAATTAACTACCACTAAACTACGACCGAAAAATATAATTAGACATACACACACACGCATTCACACACACAAACACGTACACACCCATCAACACACAGACATACAAAGATCCCCCGAACAGCCAAAACAGGCTGTTGGGCAAGTGCTGTTAGCGAGCACACGCACATACATACACACATACATACATAAACACACGTAAACAAACAAAAAAACACATACACCCACACACAAAGACACATACACACACACACTGCGATGGCAAAGTAAGAAATGGAAGCGAAACCAGTTTTGTCACGACAAGTATATATTGATGTCAAGTGCAAATACAAAACGAGGTAGACAAAATCTCTGGAAAACATTAATCTCGCTTTCCCTTCCCACACTTTGAGCTGCTTTTGTACAAACGATAAAAACCCCGAGGAGACCGAAGTGTCACCGATCTACATTCACGAGTTCAGAAACCGCTGTTTCTGGAGGCATCATGGAAGATGGAAATAAAGTGCTTGGCGAAGTTCATCATTTATCGTACGTTTCACGTGGTAACGGCTTGGCGCTACGGTTAGCGTGTCCATTGAAATGTGCACGCCCCGTACGTAAAAAAGTAACAGATATGTAGTTTAAAAAATGCCGACGTATTCACAGTTCGATAAATAAATAAATATTTCGCAACAGCGGTGGCTTTTTAAATCCCCGACACAATGCGAAATAAAAGTCCCCCATTTTTAATTAACGGAGACAAGAACCGTACGGGAATACCTTGCACGACCTCACTGAGAGCGCACTCCGGCCTCGCATTGCGGAGGACACAACCTCTGTCTTCATTTGTAATGAGACAGTTAATTTTACGGTCACCATCACAATAACGTTCCTGGTGCCATCTCTCTTGACGATTGGCCAGGGAATAAACGGCAACCCCAAGCCATAATGGGTTGGTGCCGCCTGCATGGATCTTGGCTCCTGTTTCCCAGAATGGCTGGCGTGATTTTAAGCGCTTTCGTGCTGGGTTTTTCAAGTCTTCGTGGATTAAAACTTGATTTGAAGCTTTCATGACTGCAGGAATTGCTCTTTGGTTCTTTCGGTAAAGTCACGTAGAAAGAAAATAAACTAAATAATAGAGTACGACGTTTCGATTGCAACACAAGCAGGGGCTGGTGGTGAAGCCGGCGATGAGTACATTTTGGGGAGCGGGCGACGTCATGGTGAGCCGCTGCCTGGTGCCTTCGTAAAATGTCTCTCAAAATTATTTTGAATTTGAGCGGAAGCAAAAGGTTAGACACGCGATCATGGATTTTAAGCACCGACTTCTATTGGTGGGGCGAGTGCCAGTTGTTACACCGGTGGTGGCTGCTGTGCGACCAGAGTGGCGGTGGCTGTGGTGGGACTGGTGGCGGTGGCTGCTGTTGGACTGGCTGCTGTTGGACTGGCTGCTGTGGGACACGCGGTGGCAGCAGCTGCTGTGGTGCTGACGGCGGCTTCTTCGAGAGTGGCGGTGGTGGTGGTGGTGGCTGCTGCAGGACCGGCGGTGGTTGCTGGCAGAATGGCAGCGACTGCTGTGAGATCGGGGTGGTGGTGGCTGCTCTGGGACTAGCGGCTGTTGTGTGTCTGGCGTTGCCGGTAGCTGCTTCTGCTGCTGCTGTTCCTGCTGTGGCCCTTGCAGTTGCTCCGGCAGTTGTTCCCGTTGGGGCGGTTCGACGTCTTGGGTTTCTGGAGGTAAAGAAGATGATGGCGCTAAAGTCCAAACCGCTCGACATTGAGTGAATGAAACAAAATCGGTCTGAAGTATAAACAAGAAGATCGCTGTACTTCACCATTCCCTTAATATAAAACGATGCGCTGTCAGGGTGTACATTCTCCCTGGGCATTTCCACGCACACGGGGCGACGTTTCAAATCCATCCTTTACCTTGCGCGCCGGTGAGGAGAGCTGCCGTACACAGACAGGGTCCGGGGTCTCCCTTCGCCGAGTGGGGCCGCTTGAGGCACAAGCGGGACGTCGCCTTGACGTGCTCCAGCGGGCAGTAGCTCTCCGCTGGCGGCGCGTTCAATTCTGGGGACCTGCATGCACGCACCAACGCGTCGCAAACCGTTAACACCCGCCTTTAAAGGAGACACTGCTGCTCGCACAAGACAATATCTTTCCAGTGAGCTGGTCTGGGGGATGGTTGTAAGTGCAGGTTAAAGTGAAGGGGAGAGAAGGCGACTTACCGAATATAGAAGAGCATGTAGGCCTGCTCGTTCATAACAGCCTTGGTGTCGACGTGCCGCACGATGGAGTCGTTCATACAGCACCATTGTCCATCGCTGATCTGCGCACAGTCACAGCACGGCTACGCTTAGTTACAATGTTTACACAACTGCACCCAACCTCCTCCGTTCATTAATAACAAGACACGATACACTCTAGACAACAAGTTCGTAAAGAGCATCACCCCATCGTCAGAGCTGCAGAAGGTGCTACGGTTGCTATGATGGTGCTGAAGTTACAGAACGGTCTTCCTGACCATGTCACTGCATCGATGGCCTTGGACCAATTTCATCAGAATCAGAATCATTATTTGTGCTGAAAGAATTTGATGATCTACGAAGCTCTTTTCAACAGATGTCCAGTAGGGGCGGGTCAGAAAGTTACAACAACAACAAACAATACAACACCGATTGGAGTGCAAAGTGTAGGAATGCTAAGGAAGTCACTACATACAAATAAATAAAGTATATGTACTGTAAGTAGAAGTTGCATAAGTACATCAAGACGCAAGAACAGACGCAAGACTTCTATTTATTCTTCCCTATTGGACATTTGTAACATTATGGGCGCATTGCAGATGTGCGTTGTTATTGTTTGATGGTAACAAATGTAATTACCTTATTGTAGCAATAATAATGTCCGCTGTTGGAGTCGGCTCCCTTGTGCACCAGCACCGAGTACAGGGAGTAGATTGCGGGCTCGCCCTGAGACGTTGAGGTGAAGGGTTGCATGTCCAGGTGCTCCGGGTAGGTGATGTTCTACAGGCAGCGCACAGAGACAAACGTTAGAAGAGGAAACGGCAGGGGTGGTGGGGTGGGCAGCAGAGATGGGCACCATCTAAGTTACACGTCAACGTGATGACGTGATGTCTCGCTCATTTGAGCGTTGAAGACGGTGCTCATCTCCTGTTGATAGCCCTGAGCAAGTGGTGGAAATTCTACAGTCATATGACGGGGGGCGAGTCTTTACGTAGCACTTATTCCAACATGGAGAGGCATTTTCTCCAGCGTTGAACTGACAAGGGCTTTAATAAAATAAATTAATTAGAGGGATGTGGAGGGGCAGAATCGTTACCCGGTTGATCTTGACGCCGTAGAGGTTGTACCGCTTGATGGAGACGGTGAGGACGTTGGGCAGGCGGTGGAGAGCCATCGTCTTCGTCGCTTCCCCCTTGCAACAGCACCTGCACGACAACAACGCCAGCCATCGCACGTGTTCCCCAACTTTTAAACAATAAGTCTACTCACTTTTTGTTGTTCGTTATTTTTTATTCATTTCTTAACATAAGAATTGTTGCTTGATTACGTTATATATTGGACGTTATTTTTTATGTATTATTTATATTATATTTTTATTACTATCTTTTATTAGAATTTGATTCAATCATCAGACTTTTGAAGCTACAAATGATTCCAGGGTGTCAACACACGATGCCCACTCACATTGCCGGTAGCTGCTTCTGCTGCTGCTGTTCCTGCTGTGGCCCTTGCAGTTGCTCCGGCAGTTGTTCCCGTTGGGGCGGTTCGACGTCTTGGGTTTCTGGAGGTAAAGAAGATGATGGCGCTAAAGTCCAAACCGCTCGACATTGAGTGAATGAAACAAAATCGGTCTGAAGTATAAACAAGAAGATCGCTGTACTTCACCATTCCCTTAATATAAAACGATGCGCTGTCAGGGTGTACATTCTCCCTGGGCATTTCCACGCACACGGGGCGACGTTTCAAATCCATCCTTTACCTTGCGCGCCCGTGAGGAGAGCTGCCGTACACAGACAGGGTCCGGGGTCTCCCTTCGCCGAGGGTGGCCGCTTGAGGCACAAGCGGGACGTCGCCTTGACGTGCTCCAGCGGGCAGTAGCTGTCCGCTGGCGGCGCGTTCAATTCTGGGGACCTGCATGCACGCACCAACGCGTCGCAAACCGTTAACACCCGCCTTTAAAGGAGACACTGCTAATCGCACAAGACAATATCTTTCCAGTGAGCTGGTCTGGGGGACGGTTGTAAGTGCAGGTTAAAGTGAAAGGGAGAGAAGGCGACTTACCGAATATAGAAGAGCATGTAGGCCTGCTCGTTCATAACAGCCTTGGTGTCGACGTGCCGCACGATGGAGTCGTTCATACAGCACCATTGTCCATCGCTGATCTGCGCACAGTCACAGCACGGCTACGCTTAGTTACAATGTTTACACAACTGCACCCAACCTCCTCCGTTCATTAATAACAAGACACGATACACTCTAGACAACAAGTTCGTAAAGAGCATCACCCCATCGTCAGAGCTGCAGAAGGTGCTACGGTTGCTATGATGGTGCTGAAGTTACAGAACGGTCTTCCTGACCATGTCACTGCATCGATGGCCTTGGACCAATTTCATCAGAATCAGAATCATTATTTGTGCTGAAAGAATTTGATGATCTACGAAGCTCTTTTCAACAGATGTCCAGTAGGGGCGGGTCAGAAAGTTACAACAACAACAAACAATACAACACCGATTGGAGTGCAAAGTGTAGGAATGCTAAGGAAGTCACTACATACAAATAAATAAAGTATATGTACTGTAAGTAGAAGTTGCATAAGTACATCAAGACGCAAGAACAGACGCAAGACTTCTATTTATTCTTCCCTATTGGACATTTGTAACATTATGGGCGCATTGCAGATGTGCGTTGTTATTGTTTGATGGTAACAAATGTAATTACCTTATTGTAGCAATAATAATGTCCGCTGTTGGAGTCGGCTCCCTTGTGCACCAGCACCGAGTACAGGGAGTAGATTGCGGGCTCGCCCTGAGACGTTGAGGTGAAGGGTTGCATGTCCAGGTGCTCCGGGTAGGTGATGTTCTACAGGCAGCGCACAGAGACAAACGTTAGAAGAGGAAACGGCAGGGGTGGTGGGGTGGGCAGCAGAGATGGGCACCATCTAAGTTACACGTCAACGTGATGACGTGATGTCTCGCTCATTTGAGCGTTGAAGACGGTGCTCATCTCCTGTTGATAGCCCTGAGCAAGTGGTGGAAATTCTACAGTCATATGACGGGGGGCGAGTCTTTACGTAGCACTTATTCCAACATGGAGAGGCATTTTCTCCAGCGTTGAACTGACAAGGGCTTTAATAAAATAAATTAATTAGAGGGATGTGGAGGGGCAGAATCGTTACCCGGTTGATCTTGACGCCGTAGAGGTTGTACCGCTTGATGGAGACGGTGAGGACGTTGGGCAGGCGGTGGAGAGCCATCGTCTTCGTCGCTTCCCCCTTGCAACAGCACCTGCACGACAACAACGCCAGCCATCGCACGTGTTCCCCAACTTTTAAACAATAAGTCTACTCACTTTTTGTTGTTCGTTATTTTTTATTCATTTCTTAACATAAGAATTGTTGCTTGATTACGTTATATATTGGACGTTATTTTTTATGTATTATTTATATTATATTTTTATTACTATCTTTTATTAGAATTTGATTCAATCATCAGACTTTTGAAGCTACAAATGATTCCAGGGTGTCAACACACGATGCCCACTCACATTCTGCAGGTGTATTCGTCCAGCGTCTCCTTGTTAAAAAACTCCTCAAACGCCTCCACAAGATCTGATGAGTTCTGTTGGCCGACAGAGTGAAAGGCAAATGAGGACTCTAAGAAGCATTCCATGAAAATCTGCAGGATTATATTGTGATGGCAATTCGGAAAACCCGCATTTCGTATGAAATCGTACAACCGCAAAAAGAGAGATCACGCACGCTACTGGCAGTGTGTTTGGATGTTAAGTGGCTGATTTATGTATGTGTGTGTTATGCATGTTGGCACAGCAGGGGGCACAGGTGCTGCATCGGCCAGTCATCTCAGTCAACCCATGGTCTGTCCCGTGACCTGCCAGCGGGCGTTCGACACTACACGTGGCCTTAAAAGCCACTCAGGCTGGCACAAGCACCGTGGTGACATCACCGCCACTTAGTGGCGAATGGCGGTTGTTGTTCATGTATGTGATGTATGTACATTTAACTTATTCCGCACCGTTAGTACGTGTATAACTGTTAAGCGATGGCTTTCTCATTGCTTACATTAATATGCAGTGCAATGTCCAGGCACGTGTCATAGGTGTCGGAGTGGTTGCAGCACTGCATGCACTCCACTGCAAAACACAAGCACACATTAGGAAGGGACGTCACATGTTACTTAGTCAAACTAAATGCACGCTTCCCACTGACATAGGTAATTGGTACTTTTCACCAACTGGTAAAAGGTTATTCCGTGTGGCACGTGCGTGAGAGTGTGTAAACGCTGCAACGCGAGCGCGTCTACATTGTGATGATGCGCTTGCTGTTCGCGGTTAACAAGTTTGTAGAGGAGTGTGCACAACTCACCACGTGATCGAAGGTAACCCCCGAAGATCTGGTAAATGAGGGTGGTAGCCTCCGTGTATCTGTCCAGCCTGCCACGTCACAGAGAACGACACCACACGGTGGTTACAGCGGCAGCAGAAGTAGCACCTTTACCGGATGCACACGCGTGTGTGAGAGTTACACCATTGCCCGAGCTGTCGATTCACTCTTTCCCTTCAGCACTGCAAAGCGTGCTCTGTAGCAACCAAACGTGGTAGCGTCTGCACAGGGCAGCCACATTCACGGCACAGCCACAGAGCTGGGGGCAAGCTGGCAGCCGACACGCGGTGCTGTGGCCCGACGCTTTTGTAATGCCCAGCGTGCCACGTGCCGTCCGTCAACACGAGGAATGTCGTCACGGGGCCACCGACGTCGAGACATCGACCCCCCGATATTTATCGGCAATGTGAAATGCGCAAACAAAAGATGGCCCACGTCAGGGCCAAGGTGAAAGAACCGTGGTGCCAGCTGGGCCGGTCCTCTGCATCTCCCAGGTGTTCACACAAAAGTGTGAGTAGCTTCTCACAGACGTCGAAGGACAATCGTGCAGAAAACCAAGAGGGAGCCGTGAGGTACCGAACTGCAGAACGACTGCCGCAAGTTGACTGGCGCGCGGTACTCACTCGCTGTGGCCATGGAGGCATGAGGCTTGCATGGCATCTACCACGTATCGCAGAAACTCGTGGGCATCTTCCTGTCTCCCAATGCGCAGGTGTTTGGCGATGCCTGCAGAGAAATGGACATGGGGACAAAGTGACATGTACAGGATCTGATGACATCCTTCAAGAGCTCCCCAACATGTCAAAAGGAGCAGTGCAAAGGACTTGGAACACAGATGGCGAAAGATCGCGGGGATAACTTCTCCTCCGAGTGCAAGTTTTAACGTAGTTGTGGGACTCACGCGTGATGTTTTTAGTGATGACCTTGGGTGTCAGCACTCTCTTTGAGTTGTTGAACGTGTTGACGACGTGACGCTCCATGACGCACATCAGGCAAAATTCGCTCTGTTGGCCTGCGAACGAGGGCACAATACAAAAAAAGATAAGAGTACAAAGTATTGGTAAGGTAAACAAATCACTTTAAAAAAATCTACATTTAAAACTAAACTTTTTTTTTATTTTACCAGATAAAGCCCACTGAGCTATTAGCTTCTTCAGAAGCGACCTGGACCACAAATGCTAGCTCAACGAAGTGGCTTATCACGTGGAAAATGTATCGCATTAAAATAACTGCCAATAACCTAGCCCATGGGTAAACGAGAGTGCCAGGGGGGTACTTACAGGTGCTGCAGTGCTCTTGCAGCAGCAGGTAGTTCACGAGCGGCGGCGTGTAGGTGAGGCACTGCAGCGTGGCGTTGAGGAAGCAGGTGTTCCCCAGGTTGCGCAGGCCGGCACCCTTGCCCACGTCGCTCTCCCACCTGAGGCTCAGCCGCTCCGGCGCAAACAGCGAGAGCCGTGCCGCCGGAATGCCGTCGTCCTCTGCACAAAGGGAACGGTGGTGGCGGAAGCCGGCGTCAACGCAGAGCGCTGCACTGCCGATGGGGCTGGCGTGGATATTCAGTGGCCCCAGCCAGCACCCGTGCTGCTACTCTTAACCACAAAGATTTTGCTCCACATTTCAGTGTAAGGCTCAAGTTCGCGAAAAACATGATTCGCCTTTCACGTTGGCTACTGGGTGTTTTGAGCTCTCCGTGTTACTCGTGAAGGGCAACAGCAGTGGCTCCAAAGCGGCCCTTGCGTTGGTGGCTGCCACCCTGACGAGAGGTCACAACGTCGCGTGATCGCACGCTCACCTTGGGGTGCAGGCACAGACACGCCGATGTTCTTTGTGGCTGGCACCGGGGAGGGTTCCGGCCGGCCATGGGGAAGGCAGCTGGGTTGCGTGCAGAGCCACTCGTCGGCCACCACCAGCACCTCGTCGGACGAGGTGGGGGCCAAGACCGTGAGGTCTTTACCGGACGAAGTGCCCTCTTCTCCGCACGCCACAGTGGTGGTTGGTTCCTGCCACAGCAACGCAATCAACACATCCACAATTACTCCTCCCATCTGGACTGGGATCTCAACACACGTGGGACTGTTTTATCACCAAAAGAAATACAATTTTAGTCCATGAACCGATGGGCAATCAAATGTCTCAGAAGTCAATATATACAGTATTTTTAAAGGAACCCCAATCTCACTTTAACTCGTAAAATACTCTATGATGAACGGCCATTGACAAAAGATGAACGAGTTCAATTTGTTGTTATGCATGCTACAGAGAAGGCAGCTGTAGTTTCAAAGAATTCCTAAATGCATTTCAGAAGAGAAATCGTGCATTCATGTTAATCAAATTCATTTTTAACATTTGTTAAAATTAAACGAAATAACCCTCCGTTATTTGTTCAAATAAACACAATAACCCGATGTGTCCTGATTTTTCGGCCACCCTCTTGCAAACGACGTCATGAAGTGATGTGCCCTGAAGAAAGCCCATTGCCTGAAACGTCGATTTTATATCTTTCATCATACAGTATATATTTAATACACATAATTATACAGGTTGGCCCAAAAGTTAAGACAGGGTTATTTCATTTATATTAACCCTCACATAACGTTTTCATTATTTATTTTTAAAGTCGACTTTATATTTATAGTTTTGATGATCTGTGCCGAACGCCTGACACACGCTGCGGGTAACGCTGGCTTGGCTACGTGGATTCCCATGCAATTCTTTTGATTTTCACGAAAGGCTTAGATTAAAAATGTAACAAATTATTAGTTTGTTGTCACCAGCACGATACATTTTCTCCCAAAATATACCAGCGCCTCTTATGATAAGAGCCACGTCTGCCCTCTGTTTTTGTATTTTATCTTTGCGTTTTGTGCACCATTATTAGTGAGTAATAATAAATAATCTATTCAGTTAATTTGTGCGTGATAATATTTATTTTTTGAACGTCGAATAGAAATAAAGAAGCAGAATCCGCTTTTAATTTGAACTCAGTGCAGTTTCACTTTGATGGCTTTTGCTCGCACTTACGGTGAACATTTGTGACAATTGGTGAACACCGACATCTCCCCTTGCGATCAATAATGAACGGTCACTATTTTTTAATTCACATGAAATCAGAATCCAGTAAATTATTGTAACTAAACAGGGGCGGACACCCGTCCATGTAGGTGAACGAGGCGGTCGCCTGGGGCGCCACCAATTCGAGGAAAAAATATACAAATAAAATAACGACGATGTCATTTTGTTTCGATTTAAAGCTTTCGTGACTGCAATGATTCATCTTCTTTGGTTCTTTCGGTAAAGTCACGTAGAATGATAACACAATAATAAATTATTGTGTTATTTTATTTTATCAATTTATTATTTTATTCTCATTCTACGTGACTTTACCGAAAGAACCAAAGAAGATGTCATTTTGATTCCCGTACAACGTACAGAGGGTCTATGAATTATAATTCATTTCTCAACATTCCTGAGAATGTATTGGTTGGACAGACGGACGGACAGACAAACCGAATAATTTTGCCTCTGTTTAAAAAATACGCTTAATTAAACATTCAATGTAAAATCGTGGCAAAATGTTTACCAGAAACCTCAGCTTGGATCTGCGCTTGGGGTTTGGGGGTGGCGGCGCCCATTGCGAGGTTGGCCGAGGGCACTGCCAGTTGCTGGCAGCAGCTGGTCTAGGGCCACCCCTCTCACCGAGTTCAAATTCATTTTGGTAAAAGCGACTTTCTGCTCACGTTTTGAGCGAAAATTGGTGAACACACCGACGCGTCCTTCCGGTTTATAAATAGTAATTTTTTTAGTATTCACATAAATAGGGAATCCAGTAAGTCGATACTTAGAACGAAATCATTCCTACAACATTTAGTTTACTTCCCGACAGAAAGGCAACTCAAACAGCTGCTAGAACGATGAAGGTGATTTACAATTGTCATTCTTTATTTACAGGTTTGTTATATATTACTCTCAGAAGAGAAAATTACATTCGGTACGTCACATTCCGTAACTTTAGTTCATTCAGATGAAGCCAAAAGAGTCGCAGACGAAAGAAGACGTCGATTAAACGGAGGAAGACGTCAGAGATGGCGTCATCGACAAAGTCACGACACACTGGATCGTTTACGACGTGAAAATACCCGTCACGTGACGGGCAATTACGCAACTTTTATACGTTATTATTCATTTCTATTTTGCTTTTTCAGGTGACATTTTTCAAAAATGGAAAGGTAATTGACCAAAGACGAACGAGTTCGATTGTCATTTGTATGTGTGGTGGGTAATTGTTGGGCGTAATACGCCGCCACCACTTTGGTTGAGCAGGTACTTCCAGTCAGGGGGCAATAGCGAGTCCGGCCTGTGCTAAGCAGGACTCGTGGGTCAGGCATCCCCGGGGGGGGACGGTTGGGAACCGGAGGGGGACACCCCAGGTCCCCGGGTGGGGGGCTGGGGAGGATTGCACAACAATCCAGGTCCCTCGAGAAGGTTCCAGATGGTGGGCGTGACCAGGGGCGGGGTGACCCTGGGAGCCCCATAAAAGCCGGACCCCAGTGCGGCTGAGGCAGTTCGCCTCAAGCCGAAGACCCAGAAGCCCACCTGAAGATAGGACCCTGGACCCCAAGCCCCGCTGTCCTTATAAGGGCCGGGGCTCAGTGAGGCCAGTGATCAATAGGCTAGGACCCTGAGGATCCCCCGACCCGACGCCCTTCTCAGGGCCGGGTCTGTGTGGGCCAGCGGTCGAGACCCGAGGACCTTGGCTGGCTCGGGTCAGCCTCCCCTAGGTCCCGCTAGCCGGAGGGCTAAGGAGTGGTTAGCCCCAGTAGTTAGGGCACGTTAGCCCGGAGGCCGTACCTCCTTGGGTGGTGGGTAGAAGGGGCCATTACCCCTCCGTGTTAGGGACCTAGTGTTACTGTTATTGTTGTCATAAATAAATACGTGTTGCCTCCTACGAAGAGTCAGTCTCCATACAAACCCACTACATATGCAATAGAAGGCAGCTGTGATTGAATTTTTTTTAAAGGCCTAAATTAATTTGAAGAAACAATAAATTCGTCCATCGTGCATTAATGTTAACAGATGTAAGTTTTAACATTTATTAAACAAATCAAATAAAGCTCTGTTATCTGTGAAAACAGGTCCCTGCAGGGTGGGCTGGTAGGAACATTGGAATTTTGCGCAATTTTATTTTTACACCCCAACAGCACGAGATTTCACTTCGTTAAAGTATTGAAAGGGGACGGACGGACGGACACATTAATCTATTGCAGGCTGGTACACTCAGTTTACAACTTCGTTCCTACCAGTATAAACATGATAGCTCTATGTGGCATGACTTTTGGGCCACCCTCTGTAGGCCACGTTATGAAAGGGTCTAACAACTGTTGACGTGCTCTGCACAAGGGCCATTGCCCGAAACGTCGCCGATCATGATCCAATAACAATTTCCCCACACCCGTGCATTCCCAGCGTTGTGATTGGCGCCAGCGGGCCCCGCCCGCCACCCGGGGCTCCTCCCCCTCACCTGAGGCTCCGCCCTCAGACGCGGCCCCGCCGCCGCCTGCGCGGCTCCCGTCAGCTCCGGCACGGCGACCTGCGCCGTGCCTCGGGCTTCATCCGGGGAGGGGGTCCCGGGCACAGCCCCGCGGGATCCCTCGGGGGGGTCGCCAACTGCAAAAGAAGGAGGAGCACGTCGATCACATTTTACACTGCGGACAAACACATGGCTCTACATTTATTTATTTATAAAAACGTTAGCGCAACGCGCAACGATTTGGCAGTTTATTTAGGACTAGTCCATCTATATTCTGAAAAGAGGAGGGGGGAGACGAAATTTTTTATAATGTATGCTGTCTGAAAGCCACTGTAAGCGTGAACAATCAATACAGTGGCTTTCAGACAGCATACATTATAAAAAATTTCGTCTCCCCCCTCCTCTTTTCAGAATATAGATGGACTAGTCCTAAATAAACTGCCAAATCGTTGCGCGTGGCGCTAACGTTTTTATAAATAAATAAATGCGCCGTTTAAAAATAAATTTATGCAAACCAACACACATGAAGACGACCGTTTGAGTTATGGTCGAAACGTCGTGAGAATTTTTTATTGTTTTATATATATTTTATGATTTTGTTGTTTCCCTTCAACGTGACTTTACCGAAAAAAATAAGAATATGAATTACTGCAGTCACGAAAGCTTTAAATAAAAAAAAGTAGTTTATTTTGTTTACGGGATTTTCTTACCTTTCTTATACCTTTCTCGTGTCGGTATTGGTGTAACTTTCTGAACCCGTCTCTACTGGACATTTGTTTAAAAGAGCTTCATAGCTCATCGGATTTATCTGGCTCCACCACCAGCCCCTGCTTGTGTTGCAATCGAAACGTCGTACTCTATTATTTAATTTATTTTCTTTCTACGTGACTTTACCGAAAGAACCAAAGAGCAATTCCTGCAGTCATGAAAGCTTCAAATCAAGTTTTAATCCACGTAGACTTGAAAAACCCAGCACGAAAGCGCTTAAAATCACGCCAGCCATTCTGGGAAACAGGAGCCAAGATCCATGCAGGCGGCACCAACCAATTATGGCTTGGGGTTGCCGTTTATTCCCTGGCCAATCGTCAAGAGAGTTGGCACCAGGAACGTTATTGTAATGGTGACCGTAAAATTACCTGTCTCATTACAAATGAAGACAGAGGTTGTGTCCTCCGCAACGCGAGGCCGGAGTGCGGTCTCAGTGAGGTCGTGCAAGGTATTCCCGTACGGTTCTTGTCTTCGTTAATTTAAAATGCGGGGCTTTTATTTTGCGTTGTGTCGGGGATTTAAAAAGCCACCGCTGTTGCAAAATATTTATTTATCGAACTGTGAATACGTCTGCATTTTTTAAACTACATATCTGTTACTTTTTTACGTACGGGGCGTGCACATTTCAATGGACACGCTAACCGTAGCGCCAAGCCGTTACCACGTGAAACGTACGATAAATGATGAACTTCGCCAAGCACTTTATTTCCATCTTCCATGATGCCTCCAGAAACAGCGGTTTCTGAACTCGTGAATGTAGATCGGTGACACTTCGGTCTCCTCGGGTTTTTATCGTTTGTACAAAGCAGCTCAAAGTGTGGGAAGGGAAAGCGAGATTAATGTTTTCCAGAGATTTTGTCTACCTCGTTTTGTATTTGCACTTGACATCAATATATACTTGTCGTGACAAAACTGGTCTCGCTTCCATTTCTTACTTTGCCATCGCAGTGTGTGTGTGTATTTGTCTTTGTGTGTGGGTGTATGTGTGTGTTTGTGTTTGTTTACGTGTGTTTATGTGTGTATGTATGTGTGTATGCAGGTGCGTGTGCTCGCTAACAGCACTTGCCCAAACAGCTTGTTTTGGCTATACGGGGGATCTTTGTCTTTGCATGTCTCTGTGTTGATGGGTGTGTACGTGTTTGTGTGTGTGAGCGTGTGTGTGTGTATGTCTAATTACATTTTTCGGTCGTAGTTTAGTGGTAGTTAATTGAAGGTGGAGGGGTTACCAGCCCCTCGCACCCGTCCAGAGCCCTCATTTAGCCGCTGTGATGGTCACAGACGCCATAAGGGGAAAGGGCCAATTGGAATTGGCCCTCTCCCTCACAGCACCGACCACGACAGCGTTGCCACAGAAGTACACTTGTTTACACGTGCACTTGTTGTATTTCTCAGAAATGTTTGTGGGCCAGAGGTCAAGACCACGTTGCTGACCTAATTAAATGTTGAATATAAAAAGTGGATAAAAGGTAATGGTACAGCCCCTGCGGTTGTTCACGCCACTGCCGGCAAATGGGGCCTCCACGAGCGGGAGCTCCAGAGAGCCCCTGTGAGAGTCATTGGCCTACTCCTCCACACTGGCCAGAACGGCTTGGAAGAGGAGGTAGTCAAATATAAAGTTAGATTTACCTGCCGCTTACAACATTTGACCGTAACGCGTTCGGTGGGGACACGCTTCTTGCTGGGCTCAAATCCAGGGCGGCGTATGAAGAAAAACGGGGCCCAGACAATGTCGACTCCAGCACTGGGGGGTGCCGGTACACTGGGACACTGCTGTGGGTGTGGTTACTCAATCGCCCAGCCACGTGGAGGAGTAGCCACTGCTATGAAACGCAACGCCATCGTCTCACCTAATCAACCCGTTCACCCGTGAAGCGGTGGCCCGGCCGTTAGCGCACACTGACCACTGCCAGCTAAGTTCGATTCCCGGCCACGGCTAACGTCGGTGCTGAGTGACATCTGAACAGATCTCTGGGCTGCCTCACCTTCACACCAACTCATACTGACCAGCGTGGTGAAGTATGATCAAACACCCCCCCCATTTACTGACACAGAGTGGGGGGCTCTTACCTCCGCTGTGGATTGACAGAGGGCCGCCGTCTATGCTGAGCCCCACGCCAGTATAATCGCAGCATCCCTCTGCAATAGCTCTGCTGTGACACCTGAAGGCACACAAACAACACAAGTGGGTGGCCAGGTGCAGGGAGGGTGACGTCCTCATTCAATGAATAAAAAACGAAAAGGAACCCGCCACGGATATTCACCAAGCGGCAATGAGAGCGTCGTGGCGATGCTGCTGCTGTCAGAAACCCGCCGCACGATGCAGTGCGGACACGAGTTGACAATTTCAACCCCACACATCCGTTACTTTTCTTGTCAACACCCTCAGCATTAAATTAACATTGCAGAGTTTTAAAGTTCAACATTCAATGATCGTCCTACACTAAGTGGTCATTTAATTATCGTTTTATGAGTCATTCATTTTAACAACGCAAATATGTAATCGCTACAGCTATTGAGAGAGCTATTGTGGAATTCTGATAAATCCAAGAAAAGTAACTTAATGGCAAATTCTGCATTTTTAAAGTAATGGTTTGATAATGATTTTGCACAGTTAATGATGCAACTACTGGCACAGGGCAACCGCGGCTCGAGTGTGAACGCCTTCACTATGAGAGGGGTCACCCTGCAGGGTTGAGTAGAGATCTCTATCCCGCCCTGTATAGCAGGGGTGTCCAAACTACGGCCCGCGGGCCAACTCCGGCCCGCCATCCATTTTTAATTGGCCCGTATCAAAGTTTAAAAATATAATGGACTATGGCCCACTGTATTGCATTTCTTAATGTAAACACTAGATGGCGGTATTGTCTTGAGCAAGGCAGCGTCTCCACAAAGCAAGCAATCGAAGAAAACATTTGCTCAGGGTCACCAGAAATGCCGGAACTGAAGAGACGCAAGATTGCAAGCGAGTGCAGAAAATTTCAGACTCGGTGGAAAAATGATTTTTTTTCATAGAAACCAAGGGGAAGTGTGTTTGCTTGATTTGTAATGAGAGTGTTGCCGTGATGAAAGAGTACAATGTACGACGGCATTATGAAACGAAACATCAGACCTTCACGTCCTACACTGGCGCCGAGCGGAGAGAGAAGGTAAAGCAAATGGCAAGCTAGCCTGCTAACGCAGCAGCAGGGTTTTTTTTTTCCGTGCTAACAAAGCTCAAGAAAATGCAACAATAGCCAGCAATGAAGTAGCTCAACTCATTGCCCTACATGGGAAACCTTTCTCAGACGGTGACTTCATCAAACAGTGCCTCACTAAAGTCGTGGGAATGTGCCTGGAGAAAATGCAGGATTTCAACGATGTTAGTATGTCCAGAAATAAGGTTGTGCGGCGAATTGAAGACTTGTCGGCTAACTTAAAACAGCAAGTGTCAGATAAAGCTTGTGCTTTCGATTTTTACTCGATTGCATGTGATGAGAGCACAGATGCCACGGACACTGCACGGCTGTTAATTTTTTTGTGGGGAGTTGATGATAATTTTTGCATTACGGAGGAACTGCTTGATCTTCGGAGTCTAAAGGAGACAACAACTGGGAAGGACATGTTTTGAAGCTGTGTCAGATTCAATTAACCAGGCTGGACTTAAATGGGACAAGCTGTGTGGAATTACAACGGATGGGGCTCCAGCAATGACAGGCGAGCGCAAAGGAATGGCTTCTATGGTGAGTGCCAAGGTGCAGGAGAGCGGAGGTGAGGCTGTTAAAATGCACTGTATCATCTAGCAAGAAGCCCTCTGTGCCAAGATAATCCAGCTTGGCGATGTGATGAACACAGTTGTGAAAAATGTCAAAAAAATGATGGCCCGAGGGCTTTACCACAGAATTGCAAGCGTTCCTCTCTGATGTCGATGCTGAATACGGGGACCTACTCTACCATTCTCAAGTGCGCTGGCTCAGTCGCGGCTCCGTGCTGCAGCGGTTTTATTCCCTGAGATCAAATATCGACAAGTTTTTGAAAGAAAAGGGCAGACCTCTCCATGAGATCAGTGACCCTTTATGGTTGGCAGGCCTGGCTTTTTTAGTTGATCTCACTGATCATCTCAACACCCCGAACAAGAGACTGCAAGGCAAAGAGCAGCTGGTACCACAGCTGTATGTGCACATGAAAGCATTCCGTGCAAAGCTCCGTCTCTTCGAGTCACAACTGCACAACTTCAATGTAGCGCACTTCCCCACACTGACCGAAATCAATGCGCATTTCCAAATGCCAAGCTCTCTGCAAAAATGGGAGAATATGTGTCTGTGATCACATCTCTCATGACAGAATTCAGTCAGCGCTTCCAAGATTTTTCTGTCATTGAGAAGGAAATCACACTGCTTGCGGCTCCGTTTTCAATGGATGCAAAAGAAGTGGAGGAGAATCTGCAATTAGAATTGATCGAAATTCAGTGTGATGATTCTCTGAAGAATCAGCATCAGCTTCTCTCCCTACCTGACTTCTACCGGAGTTTGGAAAAGGCCAAGTTTCCTCTGATGAGACGCCGTGCAAAAACGAATGATGAGTCT
Organism: Petromyzon marinus; assembly: GCF_048934315.1. NCBI lineage: Eukaryota > Metazoa > Chordata > Hyperoartia > Petromyzontiformes > Petromyzontidae > Petromyzon > Petromyzon marinus. The sequence goes on from NC_133709.1 coordinate 11,882,960, forward strand.
GTTCGGCTCAACATACATATGTGAGCAGACATTCTCTCTGTTAACGCTAAACAAAAGCAGGCTGAGAACCAGAACGACCGACAGCCATCTCCGTGACGTCCTTCGCATCTCAACCACCAAACTTACTCCTGACCTGCCAGCTATCCTTCACACCAAAGCGCAGCATCACTGCTCCCACTGAGCGTAACATTCTTCCCATTACAGGTGAGTTAAAAATATACACACCGTTTTCATTTGTTAATAAGCCCAATTACTTAATAAATTCAGTCAATTAAAGTTGATGACAATTTTTTTAACAAACGTTAGTTGATGTGTTACCAAGCCCAATAATTTATTTGTGTAATAAGCTTGAAATATCCACATCCCCTATTTCTCTTCTTGTCTCTCCCTTCATATGGACAATGAAGGGGGATCAGCACCCTGAGAACCAATCTGAGGCTGTCACTGAGAGAATGACCTGCCAACCTTTTTGTAAAAAATAAAATTAAAATCTACTAATGAAGAGCTATGATGGAGGCTTTTTTTCTTCAAACATGTTCAATAATCAAACGTAATTTACCTGCATTTGATTGATTTTGACAATATTAGTGCATGAGAAGTGAGGCAGTATACCTCACGTCTAGTGAGTGGCCCAATCCTTCGTATATTTTTCTGTATGTGGCCCTCGGGAAAAAAAGTTTGAACACCCCTGAAGTAGACAAATGTAAGCAGAGGCATGGTGCAAGGCATCCTGCAAAACAAGTAAAAGTTAAAGGTGAAGTGCGGAAATTGCTTGCCGAGTCATGCCACTGTTGACGGCAGAGCCTCCCCACTTGAGGGGATTCTAGAACAGTGGTTCTTAATCTTTACTGCAGCCTGCACCGCTGTGGTTCTCAGGAAGGGCATCTCGCACCCCAGGGGATTCGTGCACCCCAGCTTATAAACCACTGCTCTAGAGGGTGCAAAGGCCTACTCTTCCACGCTGACCAGACATCTTTGACTGAGAATGGAGGGCAAAAAAAATGTGCGATGCAGAGACTTCGGCCTTCCATCGTGCCGTTTTTACGTTCATGCATGCCAATCGGTGCATTCGTAACCAACATTCCAATGCAACCTATGAGACTGGGGGTTCATGCAGGACACGGTCCCGATGAGGTCTTACCCGAAGGGCATGGCCCGAAAGATGCTGGTGGCATGTACGGAGGACAGAACGACGTCAAAAAGTGGAGCAACGCACATGACAACACAGTGAGGGATAGTGCTGAGCCAAGACCAGCAATCGGTAGGGATTTTATTTTATTTTACATAGCTTCTGATCAGAGACCCAAAAGCCAAAAATATGTATCAAACGGCCAGTGATAAAGAGCACTGTGACAGTTGTAAGAAGAGTCAACAGAATTGAGCGAGGTTATAAGAGCTTGAGAAACGAAATAATGGAACAGAATTCCAAATTGGAGCAGTTAGAGGGAAGAGGAAAAGACAAAAGTGTTGTGACTTCAGTATGGCGAGTGAGTGGGTAAAATGAGCGAGTGAATGGGTGGATGAGTGGATCAGGGAGTGTCTGAGTAGGTGGGTCTTGGGGAAAGCGAAATCCCTCTGCCGAGACAACATCAAGAGGCAAGGTGGGGATGACTCTGCTGGGGCTGCGGCGCAGAATGCCCGATAGAACATGATTACAACAGTCTGGACCACTGGACAGGTTCCACAGGATTGGAAGGACACCCTGGTGGTCCCCCTCTTTAAGAAAAAGGACTGCACAGATTGTAACAATGACAGGGAAAGGCCCTGGCAAGGATTATTCAACATCGTCTTGCCAGGCACACTGAGGAGAGGTTTGCAGAGCCCAAATGTGGTTTCAGGCCAGGGAGGTCCTGCACGGATGCCATATTCTCTGTCCGCCTGCTACGGTAGAGGTGTAGGGAATACCAACAGAACCTATATCTCTGCTTTATTCACCTGATCAAGGCCTATGATAACATCAATAGGCCGGGCTCTGTGTTGTTGTTCGTGTTTTCGGATTCCCCGACTCTGCTCACAATCATTATGGACCTTCATGATGGTGGGCAGGCCCGGGTAATGCTACATGGCTGGGAGTCAGAGCCATTTCCTGTTCACCTTGGAGTGCGACAGGGATATCCTCTATCTCCTACATTATTTAACACATTTTTCGACCACGTAGTTTGAGAAGCTTTTCATGGCTGTACTAGAGGAATGTCCATCTGGTACAAATACAATGGGAGGCTGATTGATGCCCAGGTGCGGTCGAGGGATGGCAAGATCGGCCTCTGTGAAGGAGGCATGTGAAGGAAGCTACTGGGCAATTGAAGGTAGTAGTCATCCTCAAACAATAGTGGAGGGCAGAGGAGCGACGCTCACAGGTGGTGCATCTGCCAGTCATCTCACTCAGTCATCCCATGGCACCTGGGTCTGTCCTATGACCTCCTGCCAGAGAGCCTTCAACATTTCGCGTGGCCTCAAAGTGCATATAGCCTAGCACAAGTCCAGTGGTGATGTCACCGCCACTTCGTTGGGAATGGAGGTTGTTGTTGTGACATACAGTATTGTGGTTGAACACGATTTGAATGACATGAAAGAGTTGGGCTGGTAGATCAAGACCTCTCAGCATGGGAGGAGGAATTGGAGGAATTAACAAGTGAAATTCAGGGGAATAGTAACCATGATAGGAGTGATAGAAGAGTGATATGGAGGTGACTGACCACCGGTGAGCAAGAAGCCAGAGTGAATCAGAATCTTTATTTAGACTGGAGGAATCCGATGAGCTATGAAGCTCGTTTTCACAGATGTCCATTTGAGGCAGGTGAGCAAGTTCCAACAGAAAGTCAGTGAGTGCTGGATCATCAATCACCCTGCTTTATGTTGAATTCTATCAAGTGCAGTGAGGTAGAAAATAGGTACTCCACCCCAGATGTGACAACAGTTTTCCACCTTGCATGAGTGGTGACACCCTGGGTTGGAGTGAGGGCTGCAACCACTGCGTGTGATTGAACCGGGTTCTCGAGTTTAACGAGTGGATGGCTTTGGCCCAGCTTACAATGACTGCACCCATCAAATGTGTGCACACATTTTAGAGTCAGGATTTCACTTCATTCGGATAAATTCCACCGAAACATGCGATTAACGCCAATGGCATTACGAGGGCCCTTAGGCAGAATAGAGCTGTGGATGAAGGAGAGAGCTGTGGATGAAGAGGAGAGAGAGTTGTGTGTGAAGGAGGGAGCTGTGTTTGACAGTGAAGGTGGAAACAATTGACTGGAACCCTTCCCTGTCTCCGCGTGTTGGCGAGGGGAGCGTTGGCTACACCGTGCAGAAGTCTCCGACGTTGCCCCCCTCTAATGGGGGATCAGCCGTCAACATTCGTGTGTCCCCCTCTTGAAAGCCTTTCTGGGAACGTGTATTGCTCGTTTTCTTCCATGCAAGGGAGTCGCGAGGTCATATTCGTTTACGTCAGGGGTCAGGCAAACCTTCGGCTCTTTAAGCGACCGCTTCGTGACGTTATTTATTAAGGACCCACCGTCTCGGATTCACGTGGCATGGCGGCTCTTGAAATTTAGATAGATATTTTTCAATATAATATACCAAATTAAAAAAAAACAACGGCCCGTCTTGTTATTTTGGCTGCCGACGCCTGGTCCGTGTAGAAAGCGGCGTCCTCTCCTCGCGTGTTAAAAATAAATTGCCCGTGAATTCAGAATTGGTCCGACGACTCCTGACGGCCAAACAGCAGCGTGCTGCCACGCCTGGGAATGACCATCAAGGAGGAGTGAGCAACAGGAGCCTTGCGATGCGACCGTGTCAGCCACCACCACGACGACAGACTCTGCAGGACGCGTGTGTACTTTTTATTCGAAACAGATTATGTACAAAACAGACATGAGAGAACACGCCGGTTTTGGAAGGGCATCTCCATAATCATCTCGATGGTCATCTCCATAATCATCTCCATGAACATCTCCACGATCATCTCGATGGTCATCTCCATTATCATCTCCACGATCATCTCGATGGTCATCTCCATTATCATCTCCACGATCATCTCGATGGTCATCTCCATGGTCATCTCCATGATCATATCGATTATCATCTCGAGGGGCATCTCCATGGTCATCTCCATAATCATCTCGATGGTCATCTCCATGATCATCTCCACGATCATTTCTATGGTCATCTCCATGATCATATCGATGGTCATCTCCATGGTCATCTCCATAGTCATTTCTATGATTATCTTGATGTCATCTCGATGGTCATCTCATTGGTGATCTGCATGGTCATGTCGATGGTCAACTCCATGGTCATCTCCAATATCATCTCCATGATCATCTCGATGGTTATCTCCATGTTAATCTCCATGGTCATCTCCATGATCATATCGAAGATAATCTCGATGGTCATCTCCATAATCATCTCCACGATCATCTCGATGGTAATCTCGATGGTCATCTCCATGATCATCTCCATAATCATCTCGATGGTCATCTCCATAATTATCTCCATGATCATTTCCACGATCATCTCGATGGTCACCTCCATGATCATCTCAATGGTCATCTCCATTTTCATCTCCATGATCATATCGATGGTCATCTCGATGGTCATCTCCATCGTCATTTCCATAATTATCTCGATGTCATCTCGATGGTCATCTCATTGGTCATCTTCATGGTCATCTCGATAGTCATCTCGATGGGCATCTCCATAATCATCTCCACGATCATCACGATGGTCATCTCGATGGTCATCTCCATGATCATCTCCACGATCATCTCGATGGTCATCTCCATCGTCATCTCTATGATCATCTCCATGATCATGTCCATGATCATCTCGATGATCATCTCGATGGTCATCTCCATGATCATCTCCATGATCATCTTGATGGACATCTGCATGATAATCTCGACGATCATCTCCATGATTATCTCAATAGTTATCGCCATGATCACCTCCATGATGACCATCTCCATGATCATCTCGATGATCATCTCCATGATCATCTCGATGGTCATCTCGATGGTGATCTCCATGATCATCTCGATGATGATCTCCATGATCTCAGAATGGAATCGTAGTCACGTGCATCTTCAAAATTAGCGGCCGGTGTACATCCCTTATGTTTTTTTCCCAATAACTGAAAAATAAAGAGATCGTTTAAATCATCATCATCAAAGTTACTTGTGATCTATATCTCGTGAATGCCTTTTCCAATATACAGGAGCATCCGAGCGTAATTGTGTTAGAGAGTACAATATTTTAAATACACGATGCGTAGCCGAGTTGACCCCGACACTGAAGCAAAGTTGTGAACATCGATCGGAGGCCGCGCGGCCCCTTTTAAGAACATGCACGAGTTTTGTGAACTTTAAACACAACCACCCCCACCCCACCCCTTACCCCTCCCCTGTACCGTCAAACGAACACAAAAAAACCGCGTCAAAAACACCCACGAACGAACGAACAAACGGCGAGTGTACAAGTGAGTGAGTGTACAAGTGAGTGAGTGTACAAGTGAGTGAGTGTACAAGTGAGTGAGCGTGGAGGCGAGTGTTCAGGCGGGAGTGCAGGTGAGTGTACATGTGAGTGAGTGTGCAGGTGAGTGTACAGGTGAGTGTACATGTGAGTGAGTGTGCAGGTGAGTGTACAGGTGAGTGTACATGTGAGAGAGTGTCACAGGTGAGTGTACAGGTGAGTGTACAGGTGAGCGTGCGGGCGAGCACCTGGAACGCGTCGTTGGCGCACTTGCGGCACGGGTTGTGCTGGCAGGGCAGGATGACCACGGGCTTGGAGGACATCTCCAGGCAGAGGGGGCACAGCAGCTGGCGCGCTCCAGCTCCTCGTAGCGCGCCTGGGACTCGCGCAGCAGCAGCAGCGACCCACAGGCGGACAGCCTCGTCGCTACAGCTGTCACGCACAGGCGGACAGCCTCGTCGACACAGCTGTCACGCACAGGCGGACAGCCTCGTCGCTGCTACAGCTGTCACGCACAGGCGGACAGCCTCGTCGGCACAGCTGTCACGCATAGGGGGACAGCCTCGTCGACACAGCTGTCACGCACAGGCGGACAGCCTCGTCGCTGCTACAGCTGTCACGTACAGGCGGACAGCCTCGTCGCTGCTACAGCTGTTACGCACAGGCGGACAGCCTCGTCGACACAGCTGTCACGCACAGGCGGACAGCCTCGTCGACACAGCTGTCACGCACAGGCGGACAGCCTCGTCGCTGCTACAGCTGTCACGCACAGGCGGACAGCCTCGTCGGCACAGCTGTCACGCACAGGCGGACAGCCTCGTCGCTGCTACAGCTGTCACGTTCCCGGGCTCCCTATCCTCCTCTTCCCCATGTCACGTGGAGACAGAGAGAGAGAGGGCATTCACACCACGAGGTCACGTGGCCCAGGAGAGAACAAATCCCCCCCTCTAAACCAAATCCCAACATGGACTGGTCCGTCCAAGTCAAACTCCCTCGCCCCCTGTCAAACACCAACTATGGACTCGTCCATCACTGGTCCCACCTCCCTCACGGAAAATCATCGAAGTCAACGTACAGTAGGACAGTCCACAGAAGCGGCATCGACAACAACAGCCGTCACCATTCGCCACTAAGTGGCGGTGACGTCCCCACGGCGTTTGTGCCAGGCTAGGTGCACTCTTAGGCCACGCGAAGTGTCGAATGCTCGCTGACAGGAGGTCACGGGACAGAACCCTGCAGGTGCCATGGGTTGACGGACTCGAGATGTCTGGCAGACGCCACCAGCTGTGCCAACTCGCCGCATATTATCCGCCCGCCTCTCCGCTCGTTGTTGTGAGCGTCGCTCCTTTGCCCCTCCGTCGTCGTCGTCGTTGTTGCTGGAGGGCGACTGCCTCCAACTGCCCGGGAGCGTCCCTCACGAGCCTCCTCCTCCTCCTCCGCAGAGGCCGATCTTGACACTGCCGATACCGCTCATCGGCAAGTCCACTCGGCTCCACATCCTCCAACCAGGTACCTTTGTAGACCCGCAATGATGCCGTGCCGTGTTGGCAGTCCACTGCTGGATGAAGGCTTCGGGTCGCCACGGTGGCTAGGAGATGTTAACTACCTCGCCCGGTGTGCAGGAGGTCGTGGGTTCGATCCCGACCCCGACGCCGCCTGCTGCTGCTGCTGTATATTTGGAGTCTGCGGTGTCTCTCTCCCCGGGGTCGCGTGGATTTTTGCTCCGGGTGCTGCGGTGTTTCCATTCCACATTGAGAATCGACGTGTTTCCAATATTTGGCTGCTCTAAATGTCCACACGATAAGCCACTTTGTTGAGCTATCATCTGTGGCCAGGTCGCTTCTTATAAAAGCGCTATGTAGCTCAGTGGGACTTAGGTGGTTAAAATAAATAAGAATAGTAAAAATAACAACACCACCACTCCACGCACACAGAACATCTGTCGTGATCCTGACTGCAGTGCTCATCTCGATATGGTCGATGAAAGTGAATTACGTGACGGCCTCTACGTTCAAAGGTTTCGTCACCTTTGGGTCGCATCAGTTGCTGCTCTGGCCCATCGGGAAATACAATAATGCCTTGATGGAGGCTCCATTGAAGATGCGTGCGACCCTCTCAACTGGCCGTCTGACCCGAATGTTCGGTCCAACCCGAGCTGAATATCGAGTGGAACTGTGTGACCCTGGGGCTATTAGCTACAAAGCAACACTTTATTTTTTACTGCCCACGGTCAATCCACTGCTGGATGAAGGCCTTCCCCCCATTGTGGTTCTTTGACCATATCGCATCACGGGTGCTCGATGCTGGTCGGTGAAGGTAGCGGGCAACCAGCCCTGACATCGCTCGCCAGTCGTGTCGTTGTTAGCCCTGGACAGGAATTGAACTGGGGTGGAGCCGGTTCGTAGCGTGGCGCGCTACCCATCTGTGCCACTTCTCGTCACCCTCTTTGGCTGTTTACTCAACGACCCCAACATTCGTCAATGATGACCGATTCCATTCATAAAGTGCGCTCTTGCCGCCGTGTGCGCTGAGTAGTACTCAGTATTAAACACGCGTTGACTACTCTATACAGGGCGGGATAGAGATCTCTACTCAACCCTGCAGGGTGACCCCTCTCATAGTGAAGGCGTTCACACTCGAGCCGCGGTTGCCCTGTGCCAGTAGTTGCATCATTAACTGTGCGAAATCATTTTCAAACCATTTCTATAAAAATGCAGAATTTGCCATTAAATTACTTTTCTTGGATTTAGCAGAATGCCAAAATAGCTCTCTCAATAGCTGTAGCGATTACATATTTGCGTTGTTAAATCGAATGACTCAATTAAATTACCACTTAGTGTAGGATGATCATTGATTGTTGAACTATAAAACTCTGCAACGTTGATTTAATGCTGAGGGTGTTGACAGGAAAAGTAACGGATGTGTGGGGTTGAAATTGTCAACTCGTGTCCGCACTGCATCGTGCGGCGGGTTTCTGACAGCAGCAGCATCGCCACGACGCTCTCATTGCCGCTTGGTGAATATCTGTGGCGGGTTCCTTTTCATTTTTTATTCATTGAATGAGGACGTCACCCTCCCTGCACCTGGCCACCCACTTGTGTTGTTTGTGTGCCTTCAGGTGTCACAGCAGAGCTATTGCAGAGGGATGCTGCGACTATACTGGCGTGGGGCTCAGCATAGACGGCGGCCCTCTGTCAATCCACAGCGGAGGTAAGAGCCCCCCCACTCTGTGTCAATAAATGGGGGGGGGTTTGATCATACTTCACCACGCTGGTCAGTATGAGTTGGTGTGAAGGTGAGGCAGCCCAGAGATTTGTTCAGATGTCACTCAGCACCGACGTTAGCCGTGGCCGGGAATCGAACTTAGCTGGCAGTGGTCAGTGTGCGCTAACGGCCGGGCCACCGCTTCACGGGTGAACGGGTTGATTAGGTGAGACGATGGCGTTGCGTTTCATATCAGTGGATACTCCTCCACGTGGCTGGGCGATTGAGTAACTCGTTGTGTCGGGGATTTAAAAAGTCACCGCTGTAGCAAATTATTTATTTATTTATCGAACTGTGAATACGTCGGCATTTTTTAAACTACATATCTGTTACTTTTTTACGTATGGGGCGTGCACATTTCAATGGACACGCTAACCGTAGCGCCAAGCCGTTACCACGTGAAATGTACGATAAGTGATGAACTTCGCCAAGCAATTTATTTCCATCTTCCATCATGCCTCCAGAAACAGCGGTTTCTGAACTCGTGAATGTAGATCGGTGACACTTCGGTCTCCTCGGGGTTTTTATCGTTTGTACAAAAGCAGCTCAAAGTGTGGGAAGGGAAAGCGAGATTAATGTTTTCCAGAGATTTTGTCTACCTCGTTTTGTATTTGCACTTGACATCAATATATACTTGTCGTGACAAAACTGGTCTCGCTTCCATTTCTTACTTTGCCATCGCAGTGTGTGTGTGTGTCTTTGTTTGTGGGTGTATGTGTGTGTTTGTGTTTGTTTACGTGTGTTTATGTGTGTATGTATGTGTGTATGCAGGTGAGCACTTGCCCAAACAGCTTGTTTTGCCTATACGGGGGATCTTTGTCTTTGTATGTTTGTGTGTTGATGGGTGTGTACGTGTTTGTGTGTGTGAATGCGTGTGTGTGTATGTCTAATTACATTTTTCGGTCGTAGTTTCGTGGTAGTTAATTGAAGGTGGAGGGGTTACCGGCCCCTCGCACCCGTCCAGAGCCCCCATTTAGCCGCTGTGATGGTCACAGACGCCATAAGGGGAAAGGGCCAATTGGAATTGGCCCTCTCCCTCACAGCACCGACCACGACAGTGTTGCCACAGAAATGTTTGTGGGGAAGAGGTCAAGACCACGTTGCTGACCTAATTAATTAAATGTTGAATATAAAAAGTGGATAAAAGGTAATGGTACAGCCCCTGCGGTTGTTCACGCCACTGCCGGCAAATGGGGCCTCCACGAGCGGGAGCTCCAGAGAGCCCTGTGAGGGTCATTGGCCTACTCCTCCACACTGGCCAGAACGGCTTGGAAGAGGAGGTCGTCAAATATAAAGTTAGATTTACCTGCCGCTTACAATATTTGACCGTAACGCGTTTGGTGGGGACACGCTTCTTGCTGGGCTCAAATCCAGGGCGGCGAGTGAAGAAAAATGGGGCCCAGAGAATGTTGACTCCAGCACTGGAGGGGTGCCGGTACACTGGTACACTGCTGTGGGTGTGGTTACTCAATGGCCCAGCCACGTGGAGGAGTAGCCACTGATATGAAACGGAACGCCATCGTCTCACCTGATCAACCTGTTCACCCGTGAAGCGGTGGCCCGGCCGTTAGCGCACACTGACCACTGCCAGCTAAGTTCGATTCCCGGCCACGGCTAACGTCGGTGCTGAGTGACATCTGAACAGATCTGTGGGCTGCCTCACCTTCACACCAACTCATACTGACCAGCGTGGTGAAGTATGATCAAACACCCCCCCCCATTTACTGAAACAGAGTGGGGGGCTCTTATCTCCGCTGTGGAGTGACAAAGGGCCGCCGTCTATGCTGAGCCCCACGCCAGTATAATCGCAGCATCCCTCTGCAATAGCTCTGCAGTGACACCTGAAGGCACACACACAACACAAGTGGGTGGCCAGGTGCAGGGAGGGTGACGTCCTCATTCAATGAATAAAAAACGAAAAGGAACCCGCCACGGATATTCACCAAGTGGCAATGAGAGCGTCGTGGCGATGCTGCTGCTGTCAGAAACCCGCCGCACGATGCAGTGCGGACACGAGTTGACAATTCCAACCCCACACATCCGTTACTTTTCTTGTCAACACCCTCAGCATTAAATTAACATTGCAGAGTTTAATACTTCAACATTCAATGATTTTTCTACACTAAGGGGTCATTTAATTATCGTTCAATTGAACAACGCAAAAACGTAAAAGATCATTACTCAATCGCTACAGCTATTGAGAGAGCTATTGTGGAATTCTGCTAAATCCAAGAAAAGTTACTTAATGGCAAATTCTGCATTTTTAAAGTAATGGTTTGAAAATGATTTCGCACAGTTAATGATGCAACTACTGGCACAGGGCAACCGCAGCTCGAGTGTGAACGCCTTCACTATGAGAGGGGTCACCCTGCAGGGTTGAGTAGAGATCTCTATCCCACCCTGTATAGAGTAGTCAACGCGTGTTTAATACTGAGCACTACTCAGCGCACACGGCGGCAAGAGCGCACTTTATGAATGGAATCGGTCATCATTGACGGATGTTGGGGTCGTTGAGTAAACAGCCAAAGAGGGTGACGAGAAGTGGCACAGATGGGTAGCGCGCCACGCTACGAACCGGCTCCACCCGAGTTCAATTCCTGTCCAGGGCTAACAACGACACGACTGGCGAGCGATGTCAGGGCTGGTTGCCCGCTACCTTCACCGACCAGCATCGAGCACCCGTGGTGGGATATGGTCAAAGAACCACAATGGTGGGAAGGCCTTCATCCAGCAGTGGATTGACCGTGGGCAGTAAAAAATAAAGTGTTGCTTTGTAGCTAATAGCCCCAGGGTCACACAGTTCCACTCGATATTCAGCTCGGGTTGGACCGAACATTCGGGTCAGACGGCCAGTTGAGAGGGTCGCACGCATCTTCAATGGAGCCTCCATCAAGGCATTATTGCATTTCCCGATGGGCCAGAGCAGCAACTGATGCCACCCAAAGGTGACGAAACCTTTGAACGTAGCGGCCGTCACGTAATTCACTTTCATCGACCATATCGAGATGAGCACTGCAGTCAGGATCACGACAGATGTTCTGTGTGCGTGGAGTGGTGGTGTTGTTATTTTTACTATTTTATTTATTTTAACCACCTAAGTCCCACTGAGCTACATAGCGCTTTTATAAGAAGCGACCTGGCCACAGATGATAGCTCAACAAAGTGGCTTATCGTGTGGACATTTAGAGCAGCCAAATATTGGAAACACGTCGATTCTCAATGTGGAATGGAAACACCGCAGCACCCGGAGCAAAAATCCACGCGACCCCGGGGAGAGAGACACCGCAGACTCCAAATATACAGCAGCAGCAGGCGTCGGGGTCGGGATCGAACCCACGACCTCCTGCACACCGGGCGAGGTAGTTAACATCTCCTAGCCACCGTGGTGACCCGAAGCCTTCATCCAGCAGTGGACTGCCAACACGGCACGGCATCATTGCGGGTCTACAAAGGTACCTGGTTGGAGGATGTGGAGCCGAGTGGACTTGCCGATGAGCGGTACCGGCAGTGTCAAGATCGGCCTCTGTGGAGGAGGAGGAGGCTCGTGAGGGACGCTCCCGGGCAGTTGGAGGCAGTCGCCCTCCAGCAACAACGACGACGGAGGGGCAAAGGAGCGACGCTCACAACAACGAGCGGAGAGGCGGGCGGCTAATATACGGCGAGTTGGCACAGCTGGTGGCGTCTGCCAGCCATCTCGAGTCCGTCAACCCATGGCACCTGCAGGGTTCTGTCCCGTGACCTCCTGTCAGCGAGCATTCGACACTTCGCGTGGCCTAAGAGTGCACCTAGCCTGGCACAAACGCCGTGGGGACGTCACCGCCACTTAGTGGCGAATGGTGACGGCTGTTGTTGTTGTCGATGCCGCTTCTGTGGACTGTCCTACTGTACGTTGACTTCGATGATTTTCCGTGAGGGAGGTGGGACCAGTGATGGACGAGTCCATAGTTGGTGTTTGACAGGGGGCGAGGGAGTTTGACTTGGACGGACGAGTCCATGTTGGGAGTTGGTTTAGAGGGGGGGGGGGGGGATTTGTTCTTTCCTGGGCCACGTGACCTCGTGGTGTGAATGCCCTCTCTCTCTCTCTGTCTCCACGTGACATGGGGAAGGGGAGGATAGGGAGCCCGGGAACGTGACAGCTGTAGCAGCGACGAGGCTGTCCGCCTGTACGTGACAGCTGTAGCAGCGACGAGGCTGTCCGCCTGTACGTGACAGCTGTAGCAGCGACGAGGCTGTCCGCCTGTGGGTCGCTGCTGCTGCTGCGCGAGTCCCAGGCGCGCTACGAGGAGCTGGAGCGCGCCAGCTGCTGTGCCCCCTCTGCCTGGAGATGTCCTCCAAGCCCGTGGTCATCCTGCCCTGCCAGCACAACCCGTGCCGCAAGTGCGCCAACGACGCGTTCCAGGTGCTCGCCCGCACGCTCACCTGTACACTCACCTGTACACTCACCTGTACACTCACTCACATGTACACTCACCTGACACTCACCTGTACACTCACCTGTACACTCACCTGTGACACTCACCTGTGACACTCACTCACATGTACAGTCACCTGCACGCTCACCTGTACACTCACCTGTACACTCACCTGTGACACTCACTCACATGTACACTCACCTGCACGCTCACCTGTACACTCACCTGCACTCCCGCCTGAACACTCGCCTCCACGCTCACTCACTTGTACACTCACTCACTTGTACACTCACTCACTTGTACACTCACTCACTTGTACACTCACTCACTTGTTCACTCACTTACTTGTACACTCACTCACTTGTACACTCACTCACTTGTACACTCACTCACTTGTACACTCGCCGTTTGTTCGTTCGTTCGTGGGTGTTTTTGACGCGTTTTTTTGTGTTCGTTTGACGGTACAGGGGAGGGGTAAGGGTGGGGTGGGGGTGGTTGTGTTTAAAGTTCACAAAACTCGTGCATGTTCTTAAAAGGGGCCGCGCGGCCTCCGATCGATGTTCACAACTTTCCTTCAGTGTCGGGGTCAACTCGGCTACGCATCGTGTATTTAAAATATTAGTTATTGGAAGAAAAACATAAAGGATGTACACCGGCCGCTAATTTTGAAGATGTACGTGACTACGATTCCATTCTGAGATCATGGAGATCATCATCGAGATGATCATGGAGATCACCATCGAGATAATCATGGAAATGACGATAGAAATGATCATGGAGATGACCATGGAGATGAATATCGATATGACCATCAATATGATCATGGAGATGACCATGGAGATGACCATCGAGATGATCGTGGAGATGATTATGGAGATGACCATCGAGATTATCTTCGATATGATCATGGAGATGACCATGGAGATGATCATGGCGATGACTATCGAGATGATCATGGAGATGATCATGGTGATGATATTGGAGATGACCATCGAGTTGACCATCGAGATGACCATGCAGATGACCAATGAGATGACCACCGAGATGACATCAAGATAATCATAGAAATGACCATGGAGATGACCATGGAGATGCCCATCGATATGATCATGGAGATGACCATCGAGATGACCATCGAGATGATCATGGAGATGACCATCGAGATGACCATCGAGATGATCGTGGAGATGATCGTGGAGATGATCATGGAGATGACCATCGAGATGATTATGGAGATGACCATCGAGATGCCTATCGAGATGATCATCAATATGATCATTGAGATGATTATGGAGAAGACGATCGAGATGATTATGGAGATGATTATGGAGATGACCATGGAGATGCCCATCGAGATGATCATCGATATGATCATTGAGATGATTATGGAGATGTCGATCGAGATGATTATGGAGATGCCCTTCCAAAACCGGCGTGTTCTCTCATCTGTGTTTTGTACATAATCTTTTTCGAATAAAAAGTACACACGTGTCCCGCAGAGTCTGTCGTCGTGGTGGTGGCAGACACGGTCGCATCGCAAGGCTCCTGTTGCTCACTCCTCCTTGATGGTCATTCCCAGGCATGGCAGCACGCTGCTGTTTGACCGTCACGAGTCGTGGAACCAATTCTGAATTCACGGGCAATTTATTTTTAACACGCGAGGAGAGGACGCCGCTTTCTACACGGACCAGGCGTCGGCAGCCAAAATAACAAGACGGCCCGTTGTTTTTTTCTAATTTGGTATATTATATTGAAAAACATCTATCTAAATTTCAAGAGCCACCATGCCACGTGAATACGAGACGGTGGGTCCTTAATAAATAACGTTACGAAGCGGTCGCTTAAAGAACCGCAGGTTTGCCCGACCCCTGACGTAGACGAATATGACCTCGCAACTTCCTTGCATGGAATAAAACGAGCAATACACGTTCCCAGAAAGGCTTTCAAGAGGGGGTCACAAGAATGTTGACGGCTGATCCCCCATTACAGGGGGGCAACATCGGAGACTTCTGCACGGTGTAGCCAACGCTCCCCTCGCCAACACGCGGAGACAGGGAAGGGTTCCAGTCAATTGTTTCCACCGTCACACACAGCTCCCTCCTTCACACACAACTCTCTCTCCTCTTCATCCACAACTCTTTCCTTCATCCACAGCTCTATCCTGCCTAAGGGCCCTCGTGATGACATTGGCGTTAATCGCATGTTTCGGTGGAATTTATCCGAATGAAGTGAAATCCTGACTCTAAAATGTGTGCACACATTTGATGGGTGCAGTCATTGTTAGCTGGGTCAAAGCCATCCACTCGTTAAACTCGAGAACCCGGTTCAATCACACGCAGTGGTTGCAGCCCTCACTCCAACCCAGGGTGTCACCACTCATGCAATTGGAAAACTGTTGTCACATCTGGGGTGGAGTACCCATTTTCTACCTCACTGCACTTGATAGAATTCAACATAAAGCAGGGTGATTGATGATCCAGCACTCACTGACTTTCTGTTGGAACTTGCTCAACTGCCCCAAATGGACATCTGTGAAAACGAGCTTCATGGCTCATCGGATTCCTCTAGTCTAAATAAAGATTCTGATTCACTCTGGCTTCTTGCTCACCGGTGGTCAGTCACCTTCATATCACTCTTCTGTCACTCCTATCATGGTTACTATTCCCCTGAATTTCACTTGTTAATTCCTCCAATTCCTCCTCCCATGCTGAGAGGTCTTGGTCTACCAGCCGACACACGATCAGATCAAAGATAGCTCCGCCTCGGGAGGAGGAGCCAAGAAGGAGAGAGATTTTTGGCATAAAAAGGAGCCGTTTCAGCATTGAATTCAACTCATCAGCCCTCGGGGCCAGCTCAACAGAAGAAGACTCATCTCAACTCATCTCAGCAGAAGACCCGCTCAACTCGTCTCAGCAGAAGACCAGCCATCACCGACGCCGGAGACGCCTCTACAAACTCGCCGAATTGGCGAGTGTCGCCGATTGGCGACCCGCTGCCGCTGTTAGCGGCCAGC
Source organism: Petromyzon marinus (assembly GCF_048934315.1). Lineage (NCBI taxonomy): Eukaryota > Metazoa > Chordata > Hyperoartia > Petromyzontiformes > Petromyzontidae > Petromyzon > Petromyzon marinus. The sequence continues at coordinate 11,899,115 of NC_133709.1, forward strand.
GCCACCACGAGCGAATCGTGAGCCTGCAATCTACAACCGCCGACGACGGAGCACCAGCGTGCCAGCTGCTCGCAAACGCACTGCGCGCATTACCTAGCGTCCGCGTACAACGCGCCGCTGCGGGCGTGCTTCTACCGCCATCTACCGGACGGTCATCGCAACTACAACAACGAACTCGTCCGTCTGAACGGGGCCCGTAGCTATCCGTGGTGCTGAAATTTGAGGGTAAGAATCCACCCATTTTTTCGCCATATAGCATTGTGATATATAACGACTTATTGTTGGTAGCTTAGCTGATTGGAGAATATAGAGTGTATTGATAACATGAAGGTAATTTATATTTTAATTTTTGTTGGTTCACTATATAGTACTGTGAATATCTCAGATGTGTAGTCATTTCTGTGACCAGTCACTAGCTAATCACTCAGTTATTTCAATGCTAAATTCGCCTAGTTATTTCAATGCTAAATTATCCTGTTTGATTCGTACTAAGTGCCTTGGTGAATGTGTATGCTCTGACTTTAACGTAGCTATTTCTGTAGAAGTTACAAGCTAATCACTCAGCTATTTCAATGCTAAATTCTATGCTTATTCCATTGTCAAGGGGTGCCTCTGCGGATGTGTATGCTTTAACTTTTAACATAGCTATTTCTGTGACCAGTCACAAGCTGATAATTCAGCCATTTCAATGCTAAATTATATGCTAATTCTTTTGTCAAGGCGCTTTGTTCCTCTCACACAGCTTAAAGGCCGTGATCTGAACGTGGCTCTTTCACTCCAGCGCTGTCCTACCAGACAGTCTCGCCCCTTCACCTGATGAAGGTCGCTTGTGTTGTGGCCGAAACGTCGTGAGAATATTATTGTGTTATTTTATTTTATCAATTTATTATTTTATTCTCATTCTACGTGACTTTACCGAAAGAACCAAAGAAGATGAACGTATCAACTCGTTCACCAACGTCCGCCGAGTCCGAACCAACTACTGAAAGAAGAATCAACTGATACGTATGATACACTGCCCCCCACTACACGACAATCCAGACGTCTGCTTGACGCAAAGAATCGATTCTGAACATTGGCCTACTCTTTCACCACTCATACCATTCAACACACACACACGGGTCATTAACAAAAGCCTAAAACCTCAAGCCATTGAACCATCCGTGATTGTGGAAACATCGCAACGACCGAGTGAATAATCCGTCGTTTTTAAGAGTGTTCATAATTTTCCTCTTTAATATTGTGTTGAGGCTGTACTTCTAACCACATAAATTACCAACTGAACCATTAATAAGGATTAATTCTTGGCACCTCACCACGGAGCGCCGCTCGTAGGGGGTGAAGAGCGTGTTCAACCGGTTCCCTGTCAGGGGTCTGGCCACAATTAATTAAAAGATTGGCCCGAGATAAGGATCTCAAAGGGAAACATCGCCACCCATTGAGTTGCGTTGAGAAAGTCAATTAGAAATACTTGAGTCTCGATTTAAAGCTTTCGTGACTGCAATGATTAATATTAACGAACGACTCAAGTATTCTTCTTTGGTTCTTTCGGTAAAGTCACGTAGAATGAGATTAAAATAATAAATTGATAAAATAAAATAACACAATAATATTCTCACGACGTTTCGGCCACAACACAAGCGGCCTTCATCAGGTGAAGGGACAGCGCTGTCCTACCAGACAGTCTCGTTATTTTATTTTATCAATTTATTATTTTAATCTCATTCTACGTGACTTTACCGAAAGAACCAAAGAAGAATACTTGAGTCGTTCGTTAATATTTTTCTTTCTGCATAATCTTGCTGGTATCCATGAATGAAATAACGAATTCAAACGCATATTTGTGCCTTCAAGAATAATACTGGTTGGAGTGCCCTTTCAACGAGTAGCGTTGCATAATAATCAGTCATCCTATTGTTAACAACGTGACAATAATTGCATTAAGGGCCGCGCATGATCAATGACCGAATGCTGTGTTGTGTGACAATTCAAGTGACGAAAACATTGCGGCTATTGAGTGGTGTTGATAAGGCAATTAGAAGTATTTCAGTCGAACGCTTTAATTGCATAATCGTTATGAATCAATGAACGAACATCGACGTGGTACTGTGCTGACGATTTCAAGCATAATAACTTCGCATATCAGAATGTGTTAAAGATTGGATACGAATCAAAGACCGAGTGCCGTGTTGTGTAACAATTAAAGTATACGAGTTTGCATATTATAAGGTTAAGGTTTTGATAGAATAGTTCGCATGTTTTTAATCTCTCTCTCAACAACCGATCGATTGCGTTACGCGTCGGGAATTAACCACAGGTGCCGTTATCAAAGTGAAACAACGCAATCGTGATGGTATCATGTTAACGCTGTGTTGAAATTCCAAAATCTCGAGATTGAGTTTTCATATTATCCAAAAATTAAAGTTAGCTAGAAAATAAAATTGATTGAAGCAGAAGGTTTGTGTGTGATTCTTTCTGAAATTCTGCATAATATTGTTCTGCGTATGAGATCTGAACCTTGAGGGGACCTATCACCACACATAATCCATAACACACATAATTCATAATGTTCAATCGAGAGTAATCGTATCCTTATCGATAATACGGAATTAAAGAGCAGAGTCGAATCGACTCTCTCTTATTTACGCTCACAACGCCTGCGTCACTGCATACGATTAATCGCGTTGTTCCAATTAATAACCAAACCTCGTCACCGAGGCTCGACCACATAATCCATAACGACCTGGATTATCATAACCACGCCCACTCGCATAAATTAATAAGATTATCTCTCGAATCAGCATAATGTATACGCATAATTACAACAATTAACATAATTTCGGATAAATTATGAAAATTACAAATTTCATTTAATTTTCATTATTTTCATCAATTTTCATAACACCTATATATGCAACAAAGGGCCTGCCACAAATGAACCATAATGCCTTGCTGATCCCGTCAAGGAGCATAAACAATCACGCGAACTCCGACCATCCTCGCAGCAGCGGCTTTTGGCTGAGCCATCGAACAAAGACGGTCACCGCATCGCGCGGTATCAGATGCGCTTCTGTGGCCGTCTGGAACGCTCTAGGAAGCCACTGGGAGCTATGTACTTTTAAATCTAGATGACAAACTAAATTTCGTTCGAACTGCTTTTTGTGTTTACTTTGTTGGCTACGTACGCCGCGAAATAAGTTCAACATACATTCGAAGCCCCCTGGGGGTTCGTTATTGGTGCCACAGCATCTGGTGGTACGTGCCAGCGTTGGACTCGGCTTGCCCCCCCTGGTGGCTGCACTTGTGTATCTACTTGACCTCGCTCGAGTTGAAACACTCGCCTTCTCACTCTAAAGCCGGTTCAGTTGTTTCCTTTGACCCCACCGCGTATTCGTTGACAGTTGTGTTCAGTTACACAACGTGACCACGGGGTGGCGCTATAGGCTAGAGCCCCGTACCTCTAATGCACACGTGTGCACACTCACGATAAAGAGGTACACACGCACCAACACCGACCAACTCTAACATCGATAATGACCGTCGTTCGCCAATAAGTGACAGTAACATTACCACAGAGCTTGTACAAGACTCGGTGCACTTTGAGGCCTTGTGAATTGTCGAAAGCTTGCTAACAGGAGGTCAGGGGTCAGGCCCAGGTGTCATGGGTTGACTGACTGGGGAGACTGGAAGATGCAACACCTGCGCTCCCCACTTGTCAACTTGCTGCATTTTAGTCGCCCGGCACTTGGCTCGTTGTTGTGAGGGTCACTGCTCTGTGCTCCGTTCTTCTTGGAGGGTGGGCCACGTGACCTCGTGGTGAGAATGCCCTCTCTCTCTCTCTGTCTCCACGTGACATGGGGAAGAGGAGGATAGGGAGGCCGGGAACGTGACAGCTGTAGCAGCGACGAAGCTGTCCGCCTGTGCGTGACAGCTGTGCCGACGAGGCTGTCCGCCTGTGCGTGACAACTGTGCCGACGAGGCTGTCCGCCTGTGCGTGACAGCTGTAGCAGCGACGAGTCTGTCCGCCTGTGTGTCGCTGCTGCTGCGCGAGTCCCAGGCGCGCTACGAGGAGCTGGAGCGCGCCAGCTGCTGTGCCCCCTCTGCCTGGAGATGTCCTCCAAGCCCGTGGTCATCCTGCCCTGCCAGCACAACCCGTGCCGCAAGTGCGTCAACGACGCGTTCCAGGTGCTCGCCCGCACGCTCACCTGTACACTCACCTGTACACTCACTCACCTGTACACTCACCTGTACACTCACCTGCACACTCACCTGTGATACTCATTCACCTGTACACTCACCTGTACACTCACCTGTACACTCACCTGTACACTCACCTGTGACACTCACTCACATGTACACTCACCTGCACGCTCACCTGTACACTCGCCTGTACACTCACCTGTACACTCACCTGTGACACTCACTCACATGTACACTCACCTGCACGCTTACCTGTACACTCGCCTGTACACTCACCTGTACACTCACCTGTGACACTCACTCACATGTACACTTACCTGCACGCTCACCTGTACACTCACCTGTACACTCACCTGTGACACTCACTCACATGTACACTCACCTGCACGCTCACCTGTACACTGACCTGTACACTGACCTGTACACTCACCTGTGACACTCACTCACATGTACATTCACCTGCACGCTCACCTGTACACTGACCTGTACACTCACCTGTACACTCACCTGTGACACTCACTCACATGTACACTCACCTGTACACTCACCTGTGACACTCACTCACCTGTACACTCACATGTACACTCACGTGTACACTCACCTGTGACACTCACTCACCTGTACACTCACCTGCACTCCCGCCTGAACACTCGCCTCCACGCTCACTCACTTGTACACTCACTCACTTGTACACTCACTCACTTGTTCACTCACTCACTTGTACACTCACTCACTTGTTCACTCACTCACTTGTACACTCACTCACTTGTTCACTCACTTACTTGTACACTCACTCACTTGTACACTCACTCACTTGCTCACTCACTCACTTGTACACTCACTCACTTGTACACTCACTCACTTGTACACTCGCCGTTTGTTCGTTCGTTCGTGGGTGTTTTTGACGCGGTTTTTTGTGTTCGTTTGACGGTACAGGGGAGGGGTAAGGGGTGGGGTGGGGTGGTTGTGTTTAAAGTTCACAAAACTCGTGCATGTTCTTAAAAGGGGCCGCGCGGCCTCCGATCGATGTTCGCAACTTTCCTTCAGTGTCGGGGTCAACTCGGCTACGCATCGTGTATTTAAAATATTGTACTCTCTAACACAATTACGCTCGGATGCTCCTGTATATTGGAAAAGGCGTTCACGAGATATAGATCACAAATAATTTTGATGATGATGATGATGATTTAAACGATCTATTTATTTTTCAGTTATTGGAAGAAAAACATAATGGATGTACACCGGCCGCTAATTTTGAAGATGCACGTGACTACGATTCCATTCTGAGATCATGGAGATCATCATCGAGATGATCATGGAGATCACCATCGAGATGACCGTCGAGATGATCATGGAGATGGTCATCATGGAGGTGATCATGGCGATAACTATTGAGATAATCATGGAGATGATCGTCGAGATTATCATGCAGATGTACATCAAGATGATCATGGAGATGATCATGGAGATGACCATCGAGATGATCATGGAGATGACTATCGAAATGATCGTGAAGATGATCATGGAGATGACCATGGAGATGAACATCGAGATGATCATGGACATGATCATGGAGATGACCATCGAGATCACCATGGAGATGACCATCGAGATGATCATGGAGATGACCATCGAGATGATCGTGGAAATGATCATGGAGATGATCATGGAGATGACTATCGAGATAACCATCGAGATGATCGTGGAGATTATTATGAAGATGACCATCGAGATTATCTTCGATATGATCATGGGGATGACCATGGAGATGATCATGGCGATGACTATCGAGATGATTATGGAGATGAACATAGAGATAACCATGGAGATGATCATGGAGATGACTATGGAGATCACCATCGAGATGATCGTGGAGATGATCATGGAGATGATTATGGAGATGACCATCGAGATGATTATGGAGATGCCCTTCCAAAACCGGCGTGTTCTCTAATCTGTGTTTTGTACATAATCTTTTTCGAATAAAAAGTACACACGCGTCCCGCAGAGTCTGTCGTCGTGGTGGTGGCTGACACGGTCGCATCGCAAGGCTCCTGTTGCTCACTCCTCCTTGATGGTCATTCCCAGGCGTGGCAGCACGCTGCTGTTTGGCCGTCACGAGTCATGGAACCAATTCTGAATTCCCGGGCAATTTATTTTTAACACGCGAGGAGAGGACGCCGCTTTCTACACGGACCAGGCGTCGGCAGCCAAAATAACAAGACGGGCCGTTGTTTTTTTCTAATTTGGTATATTATATTGAAAAATATCTATCTAAATTTCAAGAGCCACCATGCCACGTGAATACGAGACGGTGGGTCCTTAATAAATAACGTCACGAAGCGGTCGCTTAAAGAGCCGCAGGTTTGCCCGACCCCTGACGTAGACGAATATGACCTCGCAACTCCCTTGCATGGAAGAAAACGAGCAATACACGTTCCCAGAAAGGCTTTCAAGAGGGGGACACACGAATATTGACGGCTGATCCCCCATTACAGGGCGGCAACATCGGAGACTTCTGCACGGTGTAGCCAACGCTCCCCTCGCCAACACGCGGAGACAGGGAAGGGTTCCAGTCAATTGTTTCCACCTTCACTGTCACACACAGCTCCCTCCTTCACACACAACTCTCTCCTCTTCAACCACAGCTCTCTCCTCTTCAACCACAGCTCTATCCTGCCTAAGGGCCCTCGTAATGACATTAGCGTTTATCGCATGTTTCGGTGGAATTCATCCGAATGAAGTGACATTCTGATTCTAATATGTATACACACATTTCATGGGTAAAGTCATTGTTAGCTGGGCCAAAGCCATCCACTCGTTAAACTCGAGAACCCGGTTCAATCACACGCAGTGGTTGCAGCCCTCACTCCAACCCAGGGTGTCAGTGGCGCCGGCTCGGCGCTAGGACCTCTGAGCTGCCCCAACCTCCTCGTGGCATCTCGAGCGGTGTGCCGCCGCAAAGTTGTGCTCATTAGCAGGACCGACTCTTTGGTTCGGTGCGCCGTGAAGATCGAGTGGGCTCGAAAGTGTCCCGTTAGAACGAAAGGGGTTGAGAAATCGCTGCTATCGAGTACGTGGATGAACCTCGGATCCATCGGGGCTGTGGCTCTCGCACAGATCTGGAAGATCGCCAGCGAACGGTGGAACAGCGCGGACGTCCGGAATGAACGCCTCGTTCGGGACCCAAACATCAACCACCGCACACCTCCTGGCATGGACAATCTTCCGCAAATACACCGCTGTCACCATGAACCGCACCAGAACATCAACGGAACGATGTGCACGTTTTTACGAATGGAAAATTAGAGACGAGCTGCAACATGCAGCAGCAGTAGTGCGACTGTGGTCCTGCAACTCAAGCTTGGGACCGTAGAGTAAACCCACACACACGTTGTGATACATGGAGACTCGTAGAGACCCATAAGAGAGAGACTCGCAGAGATAGAGGCACATTCAAGACCAGCCACAGCGCGACTCAAGCTATGGACCGTACAGTCCACCACTGTCGTCTCTTGCTCGAGGGAAAATGAGCTGACGTGAGTGCAAATCCACCTCGTGAGTCCTGTGTCTGTAGAGAGATCATTGCCAGTGCAATCGCATGCAGCTCAATGCGAAGCAGTGCTGCTTGATATTCCAAACTAAAATATTTATATTTTATATTACCAGGTAAGGCCCCACTGAGTGATGTAGATTTTTCTCAGCAGCGACCTGGCTATCACAAATGATAGCTCAACGAAGTGGCTCGTCACGGAGACATGTATGGCAGACACAAATACTCTAGACGCGTGTTGTTTAAATGTGGAGGGAAAACGCGGAGGACCTGGAGACAAATCCACGCGACCACGGGGAGAGAGACACCGCAAACTCCAAATATACAGCAGCAGGCGTCAGCATCGGAACCGAACCCACGACCTCCTGTATACCAGGCGAGGAAGTTAACATCTCGCCACCCCGTGGCACCCCACGGAAGTGAACGCCTCGCCTGTCTCACAGTGGTAGGAGGTTATCGAATAGAAACAGATCAAGTGGCACTGTCTCTTTCATATCTGTCTCTCCGCACACACACTACTGTACGTACATCACGAGCTACACATCCACGGCACCAGTTGTGTTGCCGGTATCGACATGGCGATGTAGACAGAAGAGAGGCGTTTTACCCTTTCCGGCAATAACGCAGGAGGTGTTAAGACGCCCAAAATGGACTCACCGATTGCAAGGCATCGAGTCTGCATTAGCCGCACATTCACGGATTGGTGTTTGCATCGCCTCTGTGCTGCCGTTCGCCTCCTCGTGTCGTTGTTCTCTGGCCTGACAACTTGTGGGTGGGTCAAGGCCATGACGGAGGACGTCTCTGCTGGAGGCCAATGTCGTTTCAGGGACAAGGCGTGCATCATCAGAGCACGTCGGTTTGGATGCTTGACCACGAGCACGACGTGAGGTCAATGCAGACTCGATGCCTTGCAGTCGGGGTGCCTATTTGGTGTTTGCGCATCTTAACACCTCCTGTGTTACTGCCGGAAAGTGTATGAAGACTTTTATATTTTAATAATCACCATGATAATAATTAAATTATATTGCAGCCGTTAAAGTAAACAGTGGTTTGAAATAAAACGTATCGTCTATAAAATGTCACAAACAAATACTCGAGTGCTGCTTGATTCCCAGATAACATCTAATCTTCCAGGAGACAGAAACACCGACACGCATTCACAAGGGACGAAGCTTCTCCAATGCACACGTGAATGCACCTTGGAGCACACTGCACAGAGTTACACACTTCTGCCAACCTTGCACTTGACACACACACAGAGAGCAGCATTACAGGATACAGAGCTACTATTGACCACCGTGGGAATAGTAATAAGAATAATAATAATCAGAGGTACTCGCTGACAGTTGAGACGATGGGGCCACGTCTATTAACTCTCCCTCCTCCCCCCGGCCGCCTCTGTCCACCCAGCAGTGCGCCAAGGCGCGGTGGGGTAAAGTGTGGGTACCGCCGCCTCTTCGAAGTCGGTGTGTCCGTGGTGGGAGAGCCGGACAAAGACATCCCTCGAGAGGTGAGACTCTAGAGAGCTCGCTGTAGGTGGAGGCCGGTGCGTCCACAGTGGAGCGAGCAAGCAATTGCAGGGCTGCGCCTGCAGCAGCTGCTGCTGCGTCATCACACTCAACTTATTAAACTATTTTTTATTCCGCCAGGTAAGGCGCTCTGAGCTGCGTAGCTCTTTTGTCGGAAGCGACTTTGGCCATCACAAATGAGAGCTCACCCACGTGGCTTATCATCGCGTGGGCATTGACAGCGGCCACATACTTTGTACTCTACTTTGATTCAACGGGTATCGTACAGACAACACCGTACGATTGGGATAATCCGAATCCCGTATGACCAGATGGTCAAATATTCAGCAGGAAGATTGTTGCAACATCAGCTTTGAGAGAAACGTCAATCAAACACCAACGCACACACACACACAGGTGCACACACGGACACCTGCATGACGCACCCCATACATTGCCATCTACGCGGCTTGTTCAATCCACTGCTGGATGAACGCCTCTCACGCACCGTGTGGGTGTGGCTGTGTGACCATACCTCGTCACGCCGGCCACGCGTGGATGAATCAACTGCTGGATGAGGGCCTACCCCTAAAATAAAAAGTACAAATAAATAAAAAATAATTAAAGCACAAAACCCACGACGTTTCGATCGCAACACAAGCCGTCTTCATCAGGCAATGAAGCGATGAAGACCACTTGTGTTGTCATGGAAACGTCGTGGGTTTTTTGCTTTTATTATTTTCAAATGAGAATTTTTATTTTTAAAATTTTTAAAATTTAATTTTAATTTATTGTCATTTTATTCTTATTTTTTAATCTTCGTGACTTTACCGAAAGAACCAAGAATATGAAGATGTGGATGATGATTATGATGATGATGATGTAGATGATGATGATGTGGATGATGATCATGTGAATGATGATGATTAAGTGACTGATGCTGATGTCCTCACCCTGCACGTGTTCCCCACTCCACGTCTTCTTCGCCTTCTGTCGCTCAGAGTCTCACCCCAAGCTCGCCTCGCTCTCGCCTCGCTTCTTCTTCTTCTTCTTCACTCTCGAGGCCTCTCGTTCCAACCTCACCACGCGTCCCCTGAGCCCCGATCCACGTCGATTTGGGTCGCAGCTGCTGAGCGGAGAGGCCCAAAACGCCGAGCGGCCAACAACTCAGAGCACTGCTCAAGATCCCTCTGCGTGTGTGTGGTTGGGTTCGGCCAAGTGGTCATTTTAGGTCGTGATTCGTGTCGGGGTTAAGCGGTCGCGTTGACCAACCGTCACTCACGGGGTAGTGGACCCCCCGTGAGTGACCAACCGTCACTCACGGGGGGGGGGGGGGGGGTGGCACTAGCCCCTCCCCCCTCGTGCCCCCACGAGCCCCTCCCCCCTCGTGCCCCCCACGTGCCTCTCGCGTCTCCAACGTCGTAACGATGACGAGGGACCACGTGCCGAGTTTGAATGTCGCCAAGATGATGATCGTGGTCGTTGTCAAGGTGACACAATGGTCACGTGAGGCCCGTAACGGTCACAGAACTCCAGCACGGCGAGAAGACCAGACGTGTTTGTGTGATTCTGCGTCGTCCCTGCTCTCTTTAACGTGAACAGCGGCGACATTTTCAACAAGCTGAGAATCCCATCGACCGATTATGCCAGGAGAGCTTCTCCAAGGTGAGCGTCGGACTTTTAAAGGGAAATTATCCAGATTTTTACCTCAAAAATGTGGATTTTTTCCCTGCACACGCACACACTCACAACACATATGAGACAGGCGGTAAAGTATTGTATTGTGTACAATCTGGAAACTACCCACATGCCAAATTTTTAGTTTGTTGCATGTTGGGAAGTATATTAAACATTTCGAACAGACACATTCACAAATTTCCCTCTTATATATAGAGAGATGAGGGAACACGATCGTGAATGTGTTTATTCGTCCATATTTGGTCAGAAGACGCCGTGATAATAAATCTACACCACGTCAACAGCACCGCTGCGAAGGGAAACAAATACAATAGATGGGGCTGTTGAAGTCGGGCCATGACCCACGTCCACCTGCACCTATGGAGGCCGCAGTGTCGCTATCGACACGGAGAGTGCCGAGTGGTTGTGTTCTGGTCCAACCTGTTCACCACTGCCGACGCAGTAGCACCACCCGTATGGTTTAATTGCGTGATTGGTCGCTTTAAATAACCAATATCATGATAAATAGTCACTCAAGAGGCCCGAAACGCCGAGCGGCCAGCAACTAACAGCAACTTCTAAAGATCGCTCTGCGTGTGTGTGGTTGGGTTCGGCCAAGTGGTCATTTTAGGTCGTGATTCGTGTTGGGGTTAAGCAGTCGCGTTGAGCACCATCACTCATGGGGTAGTGGACCCCCCGTGAGTGACCAACCGTCACTCACGGGGGGGGGGCAATGGACCCCCCGTGAGTTACCAACCGTCACTCATCAATTCAAGATCATGAACTTTATTCATCGTGGATAAATCCGATGAGCTATGAATCTCTTTTAAACAAATGTCCAGTAGAGACGGGTTCAGAAAGTTACACCAATACCGACACGAGAAAGGTATAAGAAAGGTAAGAAAATCCCGTAAACTAAATAAACTACTCTTTTTTTTATTCAACCAGGTGAAGCCCTCTGAGCTATTGAGTTCTTCAGAAGCGATAGGCAGGCCCATGTCTGTCTACAGTGGGAAATGTAGAGCCATGTGTTTATCCGTAGTGTAAAATGTGATCGCTGTGTTCCTCCTTCTTGTTGCAGTTGGCGACCCCCCCGAGGGATCCCGCGGGGCTGTGCCCGGGACCCCCTCCCCGGATGAAGCCCGAGGCACGGCGCGGGTCGCCGTGCCGGAGCTGACGGGAGCCGCGCAGGCGGCGATAGCGGGGTCGCGTCTGAGGGCGGAGCCTCAGGTGAGGGGGAGGAGCCCCGGGTGGTGGGCGGGGCCCGCTGGCGCTAATCACAACGCTGGGAATCCACGGGTGTGGGGAAATTGTTATTGGATCATGATCGGCGACGTTTCGGGCAATGTTCCTTGTGCAGAGCACGTCAACAGTTGTTAGACCCTTTCATAACGTGGACTACAGAGGGTGGCCCAAAAGTCAGGACACGCAAAGTTATTGTATGTTTCTTAAGTAATCACAAAGGGTTATTTAGTTTAATTTTAACAAATGTTAAAACTGATATCCATGACTCTTTTGAAATGCATTTAGCACCTTTTTAAAATTACAGCTACCTTTTTCTGCATGATAACAACGAACTGAACTCGTTCGTCTTTAGTCAATGGCCCCTTCTTAGAATATTTTGTGAGTTGTGGGTTCCTCTAAAAATCAATAGTCTATATATATTTCTGAGACATTTTATGCAGATCGATTATCGGTTCATGGACTAAAATTGTATTTCTTTTGGTGATAAAACAGTCCAACGTTTGTTGGGATCCCTGTCCGGATGGGAGGAGTAATTGTGGATGTGTTGACTGCGTTGCTGTGGCAGGACCCAACCACGACTGTGGCAGCTGGAGCGGAGGGCACCTCGTCCGGTAAAGACCTCACGGTCTTGGCCCCCACCTCGTCCAACGAGGTGCCGGTGGCGGCCGACGAGAGGCATTGCACCCAACCCAGCTGCCTTCCCCACGGCCGGCCTGAACCCTCCCCGGTGCCAGCCACAGCACGCGAGAACATCGGCGTGTCTGTGCTGCCTGCACCCCAAGGTGAGCGTGCGACCACGTGACCTCGTGACCTCTCGTTAGGGTGGCAGCCACCAACGCAAGGGGCGCGTTGGAGCCACTGCTGTTGCCCTTCACGAGTAACACGGGGAGCTCAAAACACCCAGCGGCCCACGTGACAGGCACATCACATTTGTCGCGAACTTGAGCCTTACACTTCAATGTGGGGCAAAATGTCTGCTTAAGATTAGCAGCACGGGTGCTGGATGGGGCCACTGAATCCAGTGCCATGTTTATCTTCAGTGGGAAATGTAGAGCCGTGTGTTTATCCGCAGTGTAAAATGTGATCGCTGTGCTTCTTGTTGCAGTTGGCGACCCCCCCGAGGGATCCCGCGGGGCTGTGCCCGGGACCCCCTCCCCGGATGAAGCCCGAGGCACGGCGCGGGTCGCCGTGCCGGAGCTGACGGGAGCCGCGCAGGCGGCGATAGCGGGGCCGCGTCTGACGGCGGATCCTCAGGTGAGGGGGAGGAGCCCCGGGTGGCAGGCGGGGCCTGCTGGCGTCGCTCAGTCAATCACAACTCTAGGAGTGCACGGGGGTGGGGGAATTGTTACAGGAAAATGATAGGCGACGTTTCAGGCAATGTCCCTTCTGCAGAGTACATCAGTTTTTTCCATTTTCATAACGTCGCCTATAGAAGGTTGCCCAAAAGTTAGGACACAGGTATCGTATTTATTTGAACAAGTCACAGGATTTGTTATCGATATTAATAATGATAATAGTTACTTTAAGAATAATGAGAACGGTGTAATTTCAGCATTAAGTTAAATTGCACTCCTATTATGTGTTTGTGTTGTTCGTTGTTGTAACCTTCTGACCCGTGCCAATTGGACATGTGAAAAATAGCTTTATAGCTCATCGGATTCCTCCAGTATAAATATTCTGACTCTGATAATAACGTGCAATACATATATAAATTATTATTAAATATAGAAAAACGACGTTTCAGTCAATGCCCCTTCCTCAGATCACATCACAGTTGGCTCTTCATAACGTCGCCTATAAAGCGTGGCCCACAAGTCATGCCACATAGAGCTATCATGTTTATTTCAACAGATAACAGAGCTTTATTTGATTTGTTTAATAAACGTTAAAACTTACATCTATTTACATTAATGCACGATGGACGAATTTATTATTTCTTCAAATTAATTTAGGCCTTTAAAAAAATAAATCACAGCTGCCTTCTTTTGCATATGTAGTGGGTTTGTATGGAGACTGAGTCTTCGTAGGAGGCAACACGTATTTATTTATGACAACAATAACAGTAACACTTAGGTCCCTAACACGGAGGGGTAATGGCCCCTTCTACCCACCACCTAAGGAGGTACGGCCTCCGGGATAACGTGCCCTAACTACTGGGGCTAACCACTCCTTAGCCCTCCGGCTAGCGGGACCTAGGGGAGGCTGACCCGAGCCAGCCAAGGTCCTCGGGTCTCGACCGCTGGCCCACACAGACCCGGCCCTGAGAAGGGCGTCGGGTCGGGGGATCCTCAGGGTCCTAGCCTATTGATCACTGGCCTCACTGAGCCCCGGCCCTTATAAGGACGGCGGGGCTTGGGGTCCAGGGTCCTATCTTCAGGTGGGCTTCTGGGTCTTCGGCTTGAGGCGAACTGCCTCAGCCGCACTGGGGTCCGGCTTTTATGGGGCTCCCAGGGTCACCCCGCCCCTGGTCACGCCCACCATCTGGAACCTTCTCGAGGGACCTGGATTGTTGCGCAATCCTCCCCAGCCCCCCACCCGGGGACCTGGGGTGTCCCCCTCCGGTTCCCAACCGTCCCCCCCCCGGGATGCCTGACCCACGAGTCCTGCTTAGCACAGGCCGTACTCGCTATTGCCCCCTGACTGGAAGTACCTGCTCAACCAAAGTGATGGCGGCGTATTACGCCCAACAATTACCCACCACACATACAAATGACAATCGAACTCGTTCGTCTTTGGTCAATTACCTTTCCATTTTTGAAAAATGTCACCTGAAAAAGCAAAATAGAAATTAATAATAACGTATAAAAGTTGCGTAATTGCCCGTCACGTGACGGGTATTTTCACTGCGTAAACGATCCAGTGTGTCGTGACTTTGTCGATGACGCCATCTCTGCCGTCTTCCTCCGTTTAATCGACGTCTTCTTTCGTCTGCGACTCTTCTGGCTTCATCTGAATGAACTAAAGTTACGGAATGTGACATACCGAATGTAATTTTCTCTTCTGAGAGTAATATATAACAAACCTGTAAATAAAGAATGACAATTGTAAATCACCTTCATCGTTCTAGCAGCTGTTTGAGTTTCCTTTCTGTCGGGAAGAAAGTAAACTAAATGTTGTAGGAATGATTTCGTTCTAAGTATTGACTTACTGGATTCCCTATTGATGTGAATACTAAAAAAATAACTTTTTATAAACCGGAAGGACGCGTCGGTGTGTTCACCAATTTTCGCTCAAAACGTGAGCAGAAAGTCGCTTTTACCAAAATGAATTTGAATTCAGTGAGAGGGGTGGCCCTAGACCAGCTGCTGCCAGCAACTGGCAGCGCCCTCGGCCAACCTCGCAATGGGCGCCGCCACCCCCAAACCCCAAGGGCAGATCCAGGCTGAGGTTTCTGGTAAACTGGGAAACATTTTGCCACGATTTTACATTTAATGTTTAATTAAGCGTATTTTTTTAAACAGAGGCAAAATTATTCGGTTTGTCTGTCCGTCCGTCTGTCCAACCAATACATTCTCAGGAATGTTGAGAAATGAATTATAATTCATAGACCCTCTGTACGTTGTACGGGAATCAAAATGACATCGTCGTTATTTTATTTGTATATTTATTTCCTCGAATTGTTGGCGCCCCAGGCGACCGCCTCGTTCGCCTACATGGACGGGTGTCCGCCCCTGTTTAGTTACAATAACTTACTGGATTCTGATTTGATGTGAATTAAAAAATAGTGACTGTTCATTATTGATCGCAAGGGGAGATGTCGGTGTTCACCAATTGTCACAAATGTTCACCGTAAGTGCGAGCAAAAGCCATCAAAGTGAAACTGCACTGAGTTCAAATTAAAAGCGGATTCTGCTTCTTTATTTCTATTCGACGTTTAAAAAATTAATATTATCATGCACAAATTAACTGAATGGGTTATTTATTATTACTCACTAATAATGGTGCACAAAACGCAAAGATAAAATACAAAAACAGAGGGCAGACGTGGCTCTTATCATAAGAGGCGCTGGTATATTTTTGGAGAAAATGTATCGTTGTGGTAACAACAAACTAATAATTAGTTACATTTTTAATCTAAGCCTTTCGTGAAAATCAAAAGAATTGCATGGGAATCCACGTAGCTAAGCCAGCGTTACCCGCAGTGTGTGTCAGGCGTTCGGCAAAGATCATTAAAAGTATAAATATAAAGTTGACTTTAAAAATAAATAATGAAAACGTTATGTGAGGGTTAATATAAATGAAATAACCCTGTCTTAACTTTTGGGCCAACCTGTATAATTATGTGTATTAAATATATACTGTATGATGAAAGATATAAAATCGACGTTTCAGGCAAGGGGCTTTATTCAGGGCACATCACATCATGACGTCGTTTGTAAGAGGGTGGCCGAAATATCAGGACACATCGGGTTATTGTGTTTATTTGAACAAATAACGGAGGGTTATTTCGTTTAATTTTAACAAATGTTAAAAATGAATTTGATTAACATGAATGCACGATTTCTCTTCTGAAATGCATTTAGGAATTCTTTGAAACTACAGCTGCCTTCTCTGTAGCATGCATAACAACAAATTGAACTCGTTCATCTTTTGTCAATGGCCGTTCATCATAGAGTATTTTAGGAGTTAAAGTGAGATTGGGGTTCCTTTAAACATACTGTATATATTGACTTCTGAGACATTTGATTGCCCATCTGTTCATGGACTAAAATTGTATTTCTTTTGGTGATAAAACAGTCCAACGTGTGTTGAGATCCCAGTCCAGATGGGAGGAGTAATTGTGGATGTGTTGATTGCGTTGCTGTGGCAGGACCCAACCACCACTGTGGCGTGCGGAGCAGAGGGCACTTCGTCCGGTAAAGACCTCACGGTCTTGGCCCCCACCTCGTCAGACGAGGTGCTGGTGGCGGCCGACGAGTGGCTCTGCACCCAACCCAGCTGCCTTCCCCATGGCCGGCCGGAACCCTCCCCGTTGCCAGCCACAAAGAACATCGGCGTGTCTGTGCTGCCTGCACCCCAAGGTGAGCGTGCGATCACGCGACCTCGTGACCTCTCGTTAGGGTGACAGCCACCAACGCAAGGGCCGCTTTGGAGCCATTGCTGTTGCCGTTCACGAGTAACACGGAGAGCTCAAAACACCTATCGGTCAACGTGACAGGCGCATCACATTTGTCGTGAACTTTAGCCTTACACTGAAATGTGGAGAAAAATATTTCTGGTTAAGAGGAGCAGTACGGGTGCTGGCTGGGGCCACTGAATATCCACGCCAGCCCCATCGGCAGTGCAGCGCTCTGCGATGACGCCGGCTTCCGCCACCACCGTTCCCTTTGTGCAGAGGAGGACGACGGCATTCCGGCGGCACGGCTCTCGCTGTTTGCGCCGGAGCGGCTGAGCCTCAGGTGGGAGAACGACGTGGGCAAGGGTGCCGGCCTGCGCAACCTGGGGAACACCTGCTTCCTCAACGCCACGCTGCAGTGCCTCGCCTACACGCCGCCGCTCGCCAACTACCTGCTGCTGCAAGAGCACTGCAGCACCTGTAAGTACCCCCTGGCACTCTCGTTTACCCATGGGCTAGGTTATTGTCACGGTTAATTTGGCTGCTATGAATTTCACACTTGATAAGCCACTTCGTTGAGCTATCTTTGTGGTTCAGGTCGCTTCTGAAGAAACTAATAGCTCAGTGGGCTTTATCTCGTAAGATAAAAAAAAAGTTTAGTTTTAATTGTAGATTTTTTTAAAGTGATTTGTTTACCTTACCAATACTTTGTACTCTTATCGTTTTTTGTATTGTGCCCTCGTTTGCAGGCCAACAGAGCGACTTTTGCCTGATGTGCGTCATGGAGCGTCACATTGTCAGCACGTTCAACAACTCAAAGAGAGTGCTGACACCCAAGGTCATCACTAAAAACATCACGCGTGAGTCCCACAACTACGTTCAAACTTGCACTCGGAGGATAAGTTATCCCCGCGATCTTTCGCCATCTGTGTTCCAAGTCCTTTGCACTGCTCCTTTTGACATGTTGGGGAGCTCTTGAAGGATGTCATCAGATCCTGTACCTGTCACTTTGTCCCCATGTCCATTTCTCTGCAGGCATCGCCAAACACCTGCGCATTGGGAGACAGGAAGATGCCCACGAGTTTTTGCGATACGTGGTAGATGCCATGCAAGCCTCATGCCTCCATGGCCACAGCGAGTGAGTACTGCGCGCCAGTCAACTTGCGGCAGTCGTTCTGCAGTTCGGTACCTCACGGCTCCCTCTTGGTTTTCTGCACGATTGTCCTTCGACGTCTGTGAGAAGCTACTCACACTTTTGTGTGAACACCTGGGAGATGCAGAGGACCGGCCCTGCTGGCACCACGGTTCTTTCACATTGGCCCTGACGTGGGCCGTCTTTTATTTGAGCATTTCACGTTGCCGATAAATACCGGGGGGTCGATGTCTCGACGTCGGTGGCCCCGTGACATCATTGCTCGTGTTGACGGGCGGCACGTGGCACGCTGGGCATTACAAAACTGCCGGGCCACAGCACCGCGTGTCGGCTGCCAGCTTGCCCCCAGCTCTGTGGCTGTGCCGTGAAGGTGGCTGCCCTGTGCAGACGCTACCACGTTTGGTTGCTACAGAGCACGCGTTGCAGTGCTGAAGGGAAATAGTGAATCGACAGCTCGGGCAATGGTGTAACTCTCACACACGCGTGTGCATCCGGTAAAGGTGTTACTGTTACTGCCGCTGTAACCACCGTGTGGTGTCGTTCTCTGTGACGTGGCAGGCTGGACAGATACACGGAGGCTACCACCCTCATTTACCAGATCTTCGGGGGTTACCTTCGATCACGTGGTGAGTTGTGCGCACTCCTCTACAAACTTGTTAACCGCGAGCAGCAAGCGCATCATCACAGTGTAGACGCGCTCGCGTTGCAGCGTTTACACACTCTCACGCACGTGCCACACAGAAAAACCTTTTACCAGTTGGTGAAAAGTACCAATTACCTATGTCAGTGGGAAGCGTGCATTTAGTTTGACTAAGTAACATGTGACGTCCCTTCCTAATGTGTGCTTGTGTTTTGCAGTGGAGTGCATGCAGTGCTGCAACCACTCCGACACCTATGACACGTGCCTGGACATTGCACTCCATATTAATGTAAGCAATGACAAAGCCATCGCTTAACAGTTATACATGTACGTACGTTGCGGAATAAGTTAAATGTACATACATCACATACATGAACAACAACCGCCATTCGCCACTAAGTGGCGGTGACGTCACCACGGTGCTTGTGCCAGCCTGAGTGCCTTTTAAGGCCACGTGTAGTGTCGAACGCCCGCTGGCAGGTCACGGGACAGACCATGGGTTGACTGAGATGACTGGCCGATGCACCACCTGTGCCCCCTGCTGTGATCAACATACATAACACACACACATACATGAATCAGCCACTTAACATCCAAACACACTGCCAGTAGCGTGATCTCTTTTTTTGCGGTTGTACGATTTCATACGAAATGCGGGTTTTCTGAATTGCCATCACAATATAATTCTGCAGATGTTCATGGAATGCTTCTTAGAGTCCTCATTTGCCTTTCACTCTGTCGGCCAACAGAACTCATCAGATCTTGTGGAGGCGTTTGAGGAGTTTTTTAACAAGGAGACACTGGACGAATACACCTGCAGAATGTGAGTGGGCATCGTGTGGTGACACCCTGGAATCATTTGTAGCTTCAAAAGTCTGATGATTGAACCAAATTCTAATAAAAGATAGTAATTAAAATATAAGTAATACATAAAAAATAACGTCCAATATATAACGTAAATAAGTAACAATTTTTACGTTAAGAAATGAATAAAAAATAACGAACAACAAAAAGTGAGTAGACTTATTGTTTAAAAGTTGGGGAACACGTGCGATGTCTGGCGTTGTTGTCGTGCAGGTGCTGTTGCAAGGGGGAAGCGACGAAGACGATGGCTCTCCACCGCCTGCCCAACGTCCTCACCGTCTCCATCAAGCGGTACAACCTCTACGGCGTCAAGATCAACCGGGTAACGATTCTTTCCCTCCACATCCCTCTAATTAATTTATTTTATTAAAGCCCTTGTCAGTTCAACGCTGGAGAAAATGCCTCTCCATGTTGGAATAAGTGCTACGGAAAGACTTGCCCCCCGTCATATGACTGTAGAATTTCCACCACTTGCTCAGGGCTATCAACAGGAGATGAGCACCGTCTTCAACGCTCAAATGAGCGAGACA
The DNA here is from genome assembly GCF_048934315.1 of Petromyzon marinus. Classification (NCBI taxonomy): domain Eukaryota; kingdom Metazoa; phylum Chordata; class Hyperoartia; order Petromyzontiformes; family Petromyzontidae; genus Petromyzon; species Petromyzon marinus. Next base: position 11,919,541 of record NC_133709.1, read on the forward strand.
TCACGTCATCACGTTGACGTGTAACTTAGATGGTGCCCATCTCTGCTGCCCACCCCACCACCCCTGCCGTTTCCTCTTCTAACGTTTGTCTCTGTGCGCTGCCTGTAGAACATCACCTACCCGGAGCACCTGGACATGCAACCCTTCACCTCGACATCTCAGGGCGAGCCGGCAATCTACTCCCTGTACTCGGTGCTGGTGCACAAGGGAGCCGACTCCAACAGGGGTCATTATTATTGCTACAATAAGGTAATTCCATTTGTTACCATCAAACAATAACAACGCACATCTGCAATGCACCCATGTTACAAATGTCCAATAGGGAAGAATAAATAGAAGTCTTGCGTCTGTTCCTGCGTCTTGATGTACTTATGCAACTTCTACTTACAGTATATATACTTTATTTATTTGTATTTAGTGACTTCCTTAGCATTCCTACACTTTGCACTCCAATCGGTGTTGTATTGTTTGTTTTTGTTGTAACTTTCTGACCCACCCCTACTGGACATCTGTTGGAAAGAGCTTCGTAGATCATCGAATTCTTTCAGCACAAATAATGATTCTGATTCTGATAAAATTGGTCCAAGGCCATTGATGCAGTGACATGGTCAGGCAGACCGTTCTGTAACTTCAGCACCATCATAGCAACCGTAGCACCTTCTGCAACTCTGACGATGGGGTGATGCTCTTTACGAACTTGTTGTCTAGAGTGTATCGTGTGTTGTTATTAATGAACGGAGGAGGTTGGGTGCAGTTGTGTAAGCATTGTAACCAAGTGTAGCCGTGCTGTGACTGTGCGCAGATCAGCGATGGACAATGGTGCTGTATGAACGACTCCATCGTGCGGCACGTCGACACCAAGGCTGTTATGAACGAGCAGGCCTACATGCTCTTCTATATTCGGTAAGTCGCCTTCTCTCCCCTTCACTTTAACCTGCACTTACAACCGTCCCCCAGACCAGCTTACTGGAAAGATATTGTCTTGTGCGAGCAGCAGTGTCTCCTTTAAAGGCGGGTGTTAACGGTTTGCGACGCGTTGGTGCGTGCATGCAGGTCCCCAGAATTGAACGCGCCGCCAGCGGAGAGCTACTGCCCGCTGGAGCACGTCAAGGCGACGTCCCGCTTGTGCCTCAAGCGGCCACCCTCGGCGAAGGGAGACCCCGGACCCTGTCTCTGTACGGCAGCTCTCCTCACCGGCGCGCAAGGTAAAGGATGGATTTGAAACGTCGCCCCGTGTGCGTGGAAATGCCCGGGGAGAATGTACACCCTGACAGCGTATCGTTTTATATTAAGGGAATGGTGAAGTACAGCGATCTTCTTGTTTATACTTCAGACCGGTTTTGTTTCATTCACCCAATGTCGAGCGGTTTGGACTTTAGCGCCATCATCTTCTTTACCTCCAGAAACCCAAGACGTCGAACCGCCCCAACGGGAACAACTGCCGGAGCAACTGCAAGGGCCACGGCAGGAACAGCAGCAGCAGAAGCTACCGGCAACGCCAGACACACAACAGCCGCTGCCGCTAGTCCCAGAGCAGCCACCACCACCACCCCGATCTCACAGCAGCCGCTGCCATTCCACCAGCAACCACCGCCGGTCCTGCAGCAACCACCACCACCACCACCACCGCCGGTCTCGAAGAAGACACCATCAGCACCACAGCAGCTGCTGCCACCGCGTGTCCCACAGCAGCCAGTCCAACAGCAGCCAGTCCAACAGCAGCCAGTCCAACAGCAGCCACCGCCACCAGTCCCACCACAGCCACCACCACTCTGGTCGCACAGCAGCCACCACCGGTGTAACAACTGGCACTCGCCCCACCAATAGAAGTCGGTGCTTAAAATCCATGATCAAGTGTCTAACCTCTTGCTTCCTCTCAAATTCAAAATAATTTTGAGAGACATTTTACGAAGGCACCAGGCAGCGGCTCACCATGGCGTCGCCCGCTCCCCAAAATGTACTCATCGCCAGCTCCACCACCAGCCCCTGAAATCACTTGAACATCATTGGAATCACCTTGGACTCGACATTCTCACTCGAAGACCACATTCAACACAATAAAGAGCTGCAATCACTAGCTCAGGGCCTCATGGCACGCCCGTCCAATGCTGACACCCGTCCAATGAGATGGAAAACATCTCAAGCAACTCCGACCTCACAATCCACGAAAAAATAAAATAAATTTAATAATAGAATACTATGTTTCGATTGCAACACAAGCAATCGTCATCAAGTAGAAAACAAACCGAGTGAACTTAGAAATGCAATGCAATCCAACACTGAGAGACACAGAGAGAGACACACACAACATATGTTGTGTGTGTCTCTCTCTGTGTCTCTGTGTTGTCTCTCTCTGTGTGTGTCTGTCTGTGTGTCCCCGTGTCTGTGTTTTATCTCTCTCTCTCAAATGTAGCAATCTTTGAAAGAACGTAATCAACCAGGTAAAGTACTGACTGTTGTGTTAGTCGACTCTCTGTGTTGGATTGCATTGTATTTACAAGTTCACTAGGTTTTGTTCTGCCTGATGACCATTGCTTGTGTTGCAATTGAAACGTCGTACTCTATTGTTTAGTTTATTTTCTTTCTACGTGACTTTACCGAAAGAACCAAAGAGTAATTCCTGCAGTCATGAACGCTTCAAATCAAGTTTTAATCCACGAAGACTTGAAAAACCCAGAACGAAAGCACTAAAATCACGCCAGCCATTCTGGGAAACAGGAGCCAAGATCCATGCAGGCGGCACCAACCCATTATGGCTTGGGGTTGCCGTTTATTCCCTGGCCAATCGTCAAGAGAGTTGGCACCAGGAACGTTATTGTGATGGTGACCGTAAAATTAACTGTCTCATTACAAATGAAGACAGAGGTTGTGTCCTCCGCAACGCGAGGCCGGAGTGCGGTCTCAGTGAGGTCGTGCAAGGTATTCCCGTACGGTTCTTATCTCTGTTCATTTAAAATGCGGGGCTTTAATTTCGCGTTGTGTCGGGGATTTAAAAAGCCACCGCTGTTGCAAAGTATTTATTTATTTATCGAACTGTGAATACGTCGGCATTTTTTAAACTACATATCTGTTACTTTTTTACGTACGGGGCGTGCACATTTCAATGGACACGCTAACCGTAGCGCCAAGCCGTTACCACGTGAAATGTACGATAAATGATTAACTTCGCCAAGCACTTTATTTCCATCTTCCATGATGCCTCCAGAAACAGCGGTTTCTGAACTCGTGAATGTAGATCGGTGACACTTCGGTCTCCTCGGGGTTTTTATCGTTTGTACAAAAGCAGCTCAAAGTGTGGGAAGGGAAAGCGAGATTAATGTTTTCCAGAGATTTTGTCTACCTCGTTTTGTATTTGCACTTGACATCAATATATACTTGTCGTGACAAAACTGGTCTCGCTTCCATTTCTTACTTTGCCATCGCAGTGTGTGTGTCTTTGTGTGTGGGTGTATGTGTGTTTCTCTTTGTTTACGTGTGTTTATGTATGTGTGTATGCAGGTGCGTGTGCTCGCTAACGGCACTTGCTCAAACAGCTTGTTTTGGCTATACGGGGGATCTTTGTCTTTGTATGTCTGTGTGTTGATGGGTGTGTACGTGTTTGTGTGTGTGTATGTCTAATTACATTTTTCGGTCGTAGTATAGTGGTAGTTAATTGAAGGTGGAGGGGTTACCAGCCCCTCGCACCCGTCCAGAGCCCTCATTTAGCCACTGTGATGGTCACAGACGCCATAAGGGGAAAGGGCCAATTGGAATTGGCCCTCTCCCTCACAGCACCGACCACGACAGCGTTGCCACAGAAGTACACTTGTATACACGTGCACTTGTTGTATTTCTCAGAAATGTTTGTGGGCCAGAGGTCAAGACCACGTTGCTGACCTAATTAAATGTTGAATATAAAAAGTGGATAAAAGGTAATGGTACAGCCCCTGCGGTTGTTCACGCCACTGCCGGCAAATGGGGCCTCCACGAGCGGGAGCTCCAGAGAGCGCCAGTGAGGGTCATTGGCCTACTCCTCCACATTGGTCAGGACGGCTTTGAAGAGGAGGTCGTCAAATATAAAGTTAGATTTACCTGCCGCTTACAACATTTGACCGTAACGCGTTCGGTGGGGACACGCTTCTTGCTGGGCTCAAATCCAGGGCGGCGTGTGAAGAAAAACGGGGCCCAGAGAATGTTGACTCCAGCACTGGGGGGGTGCCGGTACATTGGGACACTGCTGTGGGTGTGGTTACTCAATCGCCCAGCCACGTGGAGGAGTAGCCACTGATGTGAAACGCAACGCCATCGTCTCACCTAATCAACCCGTTCACCCGTGATGCGGTGGCCCGGCCGTTAGCGCACACTGACCACTGCCAGCTAAGTTCGATTCCCGGCCACGGCTAACGTCGGTGCTGAGTGACATCTGAACAAATCTCTGGGCTGCCTCACCTTCACACCAACTCATACTGACCAGCGTGGTGAAGTATGATCAAACACCCCCCCCCCATTTACTGTCACAGAGTGGGGGGCTCTTACCTCCGCTGTGGATTGACAGAGGGCCGCCGTCTATGCTGAGCCCCACGCCAGTATAATCGCAGCATCCCTCTGCAACAGCTCTGCAGTGACACCTGAAGGCACACAAACAACACAAGTGGGTGGCCAGGTGCAGTGAGGGTGACGTCCTCATTCAATGAATAAAAAACGAAAAGGAACCCGCCACGGATATTCACCAAGCGGCAATGAGAGCGTCGTGGCGATGCTGCTGCTGTCAGAAACCCGCCGCACGATGCAGTGTGGACACGAGTTGACAATTTCAACCAAACACATCCGCTACTTTTCTTGTCAACACCCTCAGCATTAAATTAACATTGCAGAGTTTTATACTTCAACATTCAATGATTTTTCTACACTTAAGGGGTCATTAATTAGCGTTCAATTGAAAAACGCAAAAATGTAAAACATCATTACTCAATCGCTACAGCTATTGAGAGAGCTATTGTTGAATTCTGCTAAATCCAAGAAAAGTAACTTAATGGCAAATTCTGCATTTTTATAGAAATGGTTTGAAAATGATTTCGCACAGTTAATGATGCAACTACTGGCACAGGGCAACCGCAGCTCGAGTGTGAACGCCTTCACTATGAGAGGGGTCACCCTGCAGGGTTGAGTAGAGATCTCTATCCCACCCTGTATAGAGTAGTCAACGCGTGATTCTAGATTTAAAGCTTTTGTGACTGCTAGGATCCATACTCTTTGGTTCTATTGGGTAAAGTCACGTAGGTGAAAATAAAATAACAAAAATTCACGACGTTTCGGCCACAACACAAGCGGCCTTCATCAGAAATTTGTTCATGAGGCAATTCAGATCTACAAACACGGACACAATTTCAATCGAGAGGATGGTTTCAAATTAAGCAACCATTGGAAAGATGTTCTAAATCGAACTAAACATTAAACTAATTTCAATGGTACAGTATATTTTTTCAAGTAGTGGTAACCCAAACTTTCGCAGCTCTTATAAATTCCCCCTTTTCACACCATCCCCCCTCCCCCCTTCCCCCGCGCCAAACTGCAAGTCCACCGGCACGTACACCACCTCTTTTCTAAAATCCGCCAATCAAATGCTAATTTTTATGCTAATTTCTTTGTCAGAACACCTTGTTTGCTCGCACACAGGTCCGATGTCTGAGCGTGGTTGTGTTTCGCTAAATTTTCCTGTTTGATGAGTACTAGGTGGCTCGGTGAATGTATATGCTCTAACTTTAACACAGCTATTTCTGTGACCAGTTACAAGCTAATCACTCAGCTATTTCAATGCTAAATTCGATACTAATTCCTTTGTCAAGGGGTGCCTCTGCGGATGTGTATACTTTAACTTAGCTATTTCAATGAGCCATTTCAATGCTAAATTATATGCTAATTCCTTTGTCAAGGCGCTTGGTCTTTTTCTTCTCACACAGCTTAAAGGTCGTGATCTAAGCGTGGCTTCTTCCACTCCAGCGCTGTCCTCCAGACAGTCTCGTCCTTTCACCTGATGAAGGCCGCTTGTGTTGTGGCCGAAACGTCGTGATTTTTTTTGTTATTTTATTTTCACCTACGTAGCTGTCATGTTCCCGGGCTTCCTATCCTCCTCTTCCCCATGTCACGTGGAACAGACAGAGAGAGAGGGCATTCACACCACAAAGTCACGTGGCCCAGGAGAGAACAAATCTCCCCCCCCCCTCTAAACCAACTCCCAACATGGACTGGTCCGTCCAAGTCAAACTCCCTCGCCCCTGTCGCCACTAAGTGGCGGTGACGTCCCCACGGCGTTTGTGCCAGGCTAGGTGCACTCTTAGGCCACGCGAAGTGTCGAATGCTCGCTGACAGGAGGTCACGGGACAGAACCCTGCAGGTGCCATGGGTTGACGGACTCGAAATGGCTGGCAGACGCCACCAGCTGTGCCAACTCGCCGCATTTTAGCCGCCCGCCTCTCCGCTCGTTGTTGTGAGCGTCGCTCCTTTGCCCCTCCGTCGTCGTGGTCATTGTTGCTGAAGGGCGACTGCCTCCAACTGCCCGGGAGCGTCCCTCACGAGCCTCCTCGTCCTCCTCCTCCACAGAGGCCGATCTTGACACTGCCGGTACCGCTCATCGGCAAGTCCACTCGGCTCCACATCCTCCAACCAGGTACCTTTGTAGACCCGCAATGATGCCGTGCCGTGTTGGCAGTCCACTGCTGGATGAAGGCTTCGGGTCGCCACGGTGGCTAGGAGATGTTAACTACCTCGCCCGGTGTGCAGGAGGTCGTGGGTTCGATCCCGACCCCGACGCCTGCTGCTGCTGCTGTATATTTGGAGTCTGCGGTGTCTCTCTCCCCGGGGTCGCGTGGATTTTTGCTCCGGGTGCTGCGGTGTTTCCATTCCACATTGAGAATCGACGTGTTTCGAATATTTGGCCGCTCTAAATGTCCACACGATAAGCCACTTTGTTGAGCTATCATCTGTGGCCAGGTCGCTTCTTATAAAAGCGCTATGTAGCTCAGTGGGACTTAGGTGGTGAAAATAAATAAAATAGTAAAAATAACAACACCACCACTCCACGCACACAGAACATCTGTCGTGATCCTGACTGCAGTGCTCATCTCGATATGGTCGATGAAAGTGAATTACGTGACGGCCGCTACGTTCAAAGGTTTCGTCACCTTTGGGTGGCATCAGTTGCTGCTCTGGCCCATCGGGAAATACAATAATGCCTTGATGGAGGCTCCATTGAAGATGCGTGCGACCCTCTCAACTGGCCGTCTGACCCGAATGTTCGGTCCAACCCGAGCTGAATATCGAGTGGAACTGTGTGACCCTGGGGCTATTAGCTACAAAGCAACACTTTATTTTTTTACTGCCCACGGTCAATCCACTGCTGGATGAAGGCCTCCCCACCATTGTGGTTCTTTGACCATATCCCACCACGGGTGCTCGATGCTGGTCGGTGAAGGTAGCGGGCAACCAGCCCTGACATCGCTCGCCAGTCGTGTCGTTGTTAGCCCTGGACAGGAATTGAACTCGGGTGGAGCCGGTTCGTAGCGTGGCGCGCTACCCATCTGTGCCACTTCTCGTCACCCTCTTTGGCTGTTTACTCAGCGACCCCAAAATCCGTCAATGATGACCGATTCCATTCATAAAGTGCGCTCTTGCCGCCGTGTGCGTTGAGTAGTACTCAGTATTAAACACGCGTTGACTACTCTATACATCAGGGGTGTCCAAACTTTTTTTCCCGAGGGCCACATACAGAAAAATATACGAAGGATTGGGCCACTCACTAGACGTGAGGTATACTGCCTCACTTCTCATGCACTAATATTGTCAAAATCAATCAAATGCAGGTAAATTACGTTTGATTATTGAACATGTTTGAAGAAAAAAAGCCTCCATCATAGCTCTTCATTAGTAGATTTTAATTTTATTTTTTACAAAAAGGTTGGCAGGTCATTCTCTCAGTGACAGCCTCAGATTGGTTCTTAGGGTGCTGATCCCCCTTCATTGTCCATATGAAGGAAGAGACAAGAAGACAAATAGGGGATGTGGATATTTCAAACTTATTACACAAATAAATTATTTGGCTTGTTAACACATCAACTAACGTTTGTTAAAAAAATTGTCATCAACTTTCATTAACTGAATTTATTAAGTAATTGGGCTTATTAACAAATGAAAACGGTGTGTATATTTTTAACTCACCTGTAATGGGAAGAATGTTACGCTCAGTGGGAGCAGTGATGCTGCGCTTTGGTGTGAAGGATAGCTGGCAGGTCAGGAGTAAGTTTGGTGGTTGAGATGCGAAGGACGTCACGGAGATGGCTGTTGGTCGTTCTGGTTCTCAGCCTGCTTTTGTTCAGCGTTAACAGAGAGAATGTCTGCTCACATATGTATGTTGAGCCGAACAGACTCATCATTCGTTTTGCATGGCGTCTCATCAGAGGAAACTTGGCCTTTTCCAAACTCCGGTAGAAGTCAGGTAGGGAGAGAAGCTGATGCTGATTCTTCAGAGAATCATCACACTGAATTTCGATCAGTTCTAATTGCAGACTCTCCTCCACTTCTTTCGCATCCATTGAAAACGGAGCCGCAAACAGTGTGATTTCCTTCTCAATGACAGAACAATCTTGGAAGCGCTGACTGAATTCTGTCATGAGAGATGTGATCACAGACACATATTCTCCCATTTTTGCAGAGAGCTTGGCATTTGGAAATGCGCATTGATTTCGGTCAGCGTGGAGAAGTGCGCTACATTGAAGTTGCGCAGTTGTGACTCGAAGAGACGGAGCTTCGCACGGAATGCTTTCATGTGCACATACAGCTGTGGTACCAGCTGCTCTTTGCCTTGTAGTCTCTTGTTCGGGGTGTTGAGATGATCAGTGAGATCAACTAAAAAAGCCAGGCCTGCCAACCATAAAGGGTCACTGATCTCATGGAGAGGTCTGCCCTTTTCTTTCAACAACTTGTCGATATTTGATCTCAGGGAATAAAACCGCTGCAGCACGGAGCCGCGACTGAGCCAGCGCACTTGAGAATGGTAGAGTAGGTCCCCGTATTCAGCATCGACATCAGAGAGGAACGCTTGCAATTCTCTGTGGTAAAGCCCTCGGGCCATAATTTTTTTGACATTTTTCACAATTGTGTTCATCACATCGCCAAGCTGGATTATCTTGGCACAGAGGGCTTCTTGCTAGATGATACAGTGCATTTTAACAGCCTCACCTCCGCTCTCCTGCACCTTGGCACCCACCATAGAAGCCATTCCTTTGCGCTCGCCTGTAATTGCTGGAGCCCCATCCGTTGTAATTCCACACAGCTTGTCCCATTTAAGTCCAGCCTGGTTAATTTAATCTGACACAGCTTCAAAACATGTCCTTCCCAGTTGTTGTCCCCTTTAGACTCCGAAGAGCAAGCAGTTCTTCCGTAATGCAAAAATTCTCATCAACTCCCCGCAAAAAAATTAACAGCCGTGCAGTGTCCGTGGCATCTGTGCTCTCATCACATGCAATCGAGTAAAAATCGAAAGCACAAGCTGTATCTGACACTTGCTGTTTTAAGTTAGCCGACAAGTCTTCAATTCGCCGCACAACCTTATTTCTGGACATACTAACGTCGTTGAAATCCTGCATTTTCTCCAGGCACATTCCCACGACTTTAGTGAGGCACTGTTTGATGAAGTCACCGTCTGAGAAAGGTTTCCCGTGTAGGGCAATGAGTTGAGCTACTTCATTGCTGGCTATTGTTGCATTTTCTTGAGCTTTGTTAGCACGGAAAAAAAACCCTGCTGCTGCGTTAGCAGGCTAGCTTGCCATTTGCTTTACCTTCTCTCTCCGCTCGGCGCCAGTGTAGGACGTGAAGGTCTGATGTTTCGTTTCATAATGCCGTCGTACATTGTACTCTTTCATCACGGCAACACTCTCATTATAAATCAAACAAACACACTTCCCCTTGGTTTCTATGAAAAAAAATTCATTTTTCCACCGAGTCTGAAATTTTCTGCACTCGCTTGCAATCTTGCGTCTCTTCAGTTCCGGCATTTCTGGTGACCCTGAGCAAATGTTTTCTTCGATTGCTTGCTTTGTGGAGACGCTGCCTTGCTCAAGACAATACCGCCATCTAGTGTTTCAATTAAGAAATGCAATACAGTGGGCCATAGTCCATTATATTTTAAACTTTGATACGGGCCAATTAAAAATGGATGGCGCAGTTGGCCCGCGGGCCGTAGTTTGGACACCCCTGCTATACAGGGCGGGATAGAGATCTCTACTCAACCCTGCAGGGTGACCCCTCTCATAGTGAAGGCGTTCACACTCGAGCCGCGGTTGCCCTGTGCCAGTAGTTGCATCATTAACTGTGCGAAATAATTTTCAAACCATTTCTATAAAAATGCAGAATTTGCCATTAAGTTACTTTTCTTGGATTTAGCAGAATTCCAAAATAGCTCTCTCAATAGCTGTAGCGATTACATATTTGCGTTGTTAAAATGAATGACTCATTAAACGATAATTAAATGACCCCTTAGTGTAGGACGATCATTGAATGTTGAACTATAAAACTCTGCAATATTAATTTAATGCTGAGGGTGTTGACAAGAAAAGTAACGGATGTGTGGGGTTGAAATTGTCAACTCGTGTCCGCACTGCATCGTGCGGCGGGTTTCTGACAGCAGCAGCATCGCCACGACGCTCTCATTGCCGCTTGGTGAATATCCGTGGCGGGTTCCTTTTCGTTTTTTATTCATTGAATGAGGACGTCACCCTCCCTGCACCTGGCCACCCACTTGTGTTGTTTGTGTGCCTTCAGGTGTCACAGCAGAGCTGTTGCAGAGGGATGCTGCGACTATACTGGCGTGGGGCTCAGCATAGACGTCGGCCCTCTGTCAATCCACAGCGGAGGTAGGAGCCCCCCACTCTGTGTCACTAAATGGGGGGGGGGGAGGGGGTGTTCGATCATACTTCACCACGCTGGTCAGTATGAGTTGGTGTGAAGGTGAGGCAGCCCAGAGATCTGTTCAGATGTCACTCAGCACCGACGTTAGCCGTGGCCGGGAATCGAACTTAGCTGGCAGTGGTCAGTGTGCGCTAACGGCCGGGCCACCGCTTCACGGGTGAACGGGTTGATTAGGTGAGACGATGGCGTTGCGTTTCATATCAGTGGCTACTCCTCCACGTGGCTGGGCGATTGAGTAACCACACCCACAGCAGTGTCCCAGTGTACCGGCACCCTCCCCAGTGCTGGAGTCAACATTCTCTGGGCCCCGTTTTTCTTCACACGCTGCCTTGCATTTGAGCCCAGCAAGAAGCGTGTCCCCACCGAACACGTTACGGTCAAATGTTGTAAGCGGCAGGTAAATCTAACTCTATATTTGACGACCTTCTCTTCCAAGCCGTTCTGGCCAGTGTGGAGGAGTAGGCCAATGACCCTCGAAGGGGCTCTCTGGAGCTCCCGCTCGTGGAGGCCCCATTTGCCGGCAGTGGCGTGAACAACCGCAGGGGCTGTACCATTACCTTTTATCCACTTTTTATATTCAACATTTAATTAATTAGGCCAGCAACGTGGTCTTGACCTCTTCCCCACAAACATTTCTGTGGCAACGCTGTCGTGGTCGGTGCTGTGAGGGAGAGGGCCAATTCCAATTGGCCCTTTCCCCTTATGGCGTCTGTGACCATCACAGCGGCTAAATGAGGGCTCTGGACGGGTGCGAGGGGCTGGTAACCCCTCCACCTTCAATTAACTACCACTAAACTACGACCGAACAATGTAATTAGATATACACACACACGCATTCACACACACAAACACGTACACACCCATCAACACACAGACATACAAAGACAAAGATCCCCCGTATAGCCAAAACAAGCTGTTTGGGCAAGTGCTGTTAGCGAGCACATGCACCTGCATACACACATACATACACACATAAACACACGTAAACAAAGAGAAACACACACATACACCCACACACAAAGACACATACACACACACACTGCGATGGCAAAGTAAGAAATGGAAGCGAGACCAGTTTTGTCACGACAAGTATATATTGATGTCAAGTGCAAATACAAAACGAGGTAGACAAAATCTCTGGAAAACATTAATCTGGCTTTCCCTTCCCACACTTTGAGCTGCTTTTGTACAAACGATGAAAACCCCGAGGAGACCGAAGTGTCACCGATCTACATTCACGAGTTCAGAAACCGCTGTTTCTGGAGGCATCATGGAAGATGGAAATAAAGTGCTTGGCGAAGTTCATCATTTAGCCGTACATTTCACGTGGTAACGGCTTGGCGCTACGGTTAGCGTGTCCATTGAAATGTGCACGCCCCGTACGTAAAAAAGTAACAAATATGTAGTTTACAAAATGCCGACGTATTCACAGTTCCATAAATAAGTAAATACTTTGCAACAGCGGTTACTTTTTAAATCCCCGACACAACGCAAAATAAATGCCCCGCATTTTAAATGAACAGAGACAAGAACCTATATAAATACACCGTTTAAAAATAAATAAATTTATGCAAACCGACACACCTGATGACTACCGTTTGTGTTATGATCGAAACGTCGTGAGAATTTTTATTGTTTTATATATATTTTATTGTTTCCCTTCAACGTGACTTTACCGAAAGAACTAAGAATATGAATTACTGCAGTCACGAAAGCTTTAAATCTAAATTTAGAGACAAGAACCGTACGGGAATACCTTGCACGACCTCACTGAGAGCGCACTCCGGCCTCGCGTTGCGGAGGACACAACCTCTGTCTTCATTTGTAATGAGACAGTTAATTTAACGGTCACCATCACAATAACGTTCCTGGTGCCAACTCTCTTGACGATTGGCCAGGGAATAAACGGCAACCCCAAGCCATAATGGGTTGGTGCCGCCTGCATGGATCTTGGCTCCTGTTTCCCAGAATGGCTGGCGTGATTTTAAGCGCTTTCGTGCTGGGTTTTTCAAGTCTACGTGGATTAAAACTTGATTTGAAGCTTTCATGACTGCAGGAATTACTCTTTGGTTCTTTCGGTAAAGTCACGTAGAAAGAAAATAAACTAAATAATAGTGTACAACGTTTCGATTGCAACACAAGCAGGGGCTGGTGGTGGAGCCGGCGACGAGTACATTTTGGGGAGCGGGCGACGCCATGGTGAGCCGCTGCCTGGTGCCTTCGTAAAATGTCTCTCAAAATTATTTTGAATTTGAGAGGAAGCAAGAGGTTAGACACGCGATCATGGATTTTAAGCACCGACTTCTATTGGTGGGGCGAGTGCCAGTTGTTACATCGGTGGTGGCTGCTGTGCGACCAGAGTGGCGGTGGCTGTGGTGGGACTGGTGGCGGTGGCTGTGGTGGGACTGGTGGCGGTGGCTGCTGCTGGACTGGCTGCTGTTGGACTGGCTGCTGTTGGACTGGCTGCTGTGGGACACGCAGTGGCAGCAGCTGCTGTGTCGCTGACAGCGGCTTCTTCGAGAGCGGCGGTGGTGGTGGTGGCTGCTGCAGGACCGGTGGTGGTTGCTGGTGGAATGGCAGCGGCTGCTGTGAGATCGGAGTGGTGGTGGTGGCTGCTCTGGGACTAGCGGCAGCGGCTGTTGTGTGTCTGGTGTTGCCGGTAGCTGCTTCTGCTGCTGCAGTTCCTGCCGTGGCCCTTGCAGTTGCTCCGGCAGTTGTTCCTGTTGGGGCGGTTCGACGTCTTGGGTTTCTGCAGGTAAAGAAGATGATGGCGCTAAAGTCCAAACCGCTCGACATTGGGTGAATGAAACAAAACCGGTCTGAAGTATAAACAAGAAGATCGCTGTACTTCACCATTCCCTTAATATAAAACGATGCGCTGTCAGGGTGTACATTCTCCCTGGGCATTTCCACGCACACGGGGCGACGTTTCAAATCCATCCTTTACCTTGCGCGCCGGTGAGGAGAGCTGCCGTACACAGACAGGGTCCGGGGTCTCCCTTCGCCGAGTGGGGCCGCTTGAGGCACAAGCGGGACGTCGCCTTGACGTGCTCCAGCGGGCAGTAGCTGTCCGCTGGCGGCGCGTTCAATTCTGGGGACCTGCATGCACGCACCAACGCGTCGCAAACCGTTAACACCTGCCTTCAAAGGAGACACTGCTGCTCGCACAAGACAATATCTTTCCAGTGAGCTGGTCTGGGGGACGGTTGTAAGTGCAGGTTAAAGTGAAGGGGAGAGAAGGCGACTTACCGAATATAGAAGAGCATGTAGGCCTGCTCGTTCATAACAGCCTTGGTGTCCACGTGCCGCACGATGGAGTCGTTCATACAGCACCATTGTCCATCGCTGATCTGCGCACAGTCACAGCACGGCTACACTTGGTTACAATGCTTACACAACTGCACCCAACCTCCTCCGTTCATTAATAACAACACACGATACACTCTAGACAACAAGTTCGTAAAGAGCATCACCCCATCGTCAGAGTTGCAGAAGGTGCTACGGTTGCTATGATGGTGCTGAAGTTACAGAACGGTCTGCCTGACCATGTCACTGCATCGATGGCCTTGGACCAATTTCATCAGAATCAGAATCAGAATCATTTGTGCTGAAAGAATTCGATGATCTATGAAGCTCTTTTCAACAGATGTCCAGTAGGGGCGGGTCAGAAAGTTACAACAACAAACAATACAACACCGATTGGAGTGCAAAGTGTAGGAATGCTAAGGAAGTCACTAAATACAAATAAATAAAGTATATATATATTGTAAGTAGAAGTTGCATAAGTACATCAAGACGCAAGAACAGACGCAAGACCTCTATTCTTCCCTATTGGACATTTGTAACATTATGGGCGCATTGCAGATGTGCGTTGTTATTATTTGATGGTAACAAATGGAATTACCTTATTGTAGCAATAATAATGGCCGCTGTTGGAGTCGGCTCCCTTGTGCACCAGCACCGAGTACAGGGAGTAGATTGCGGGCTCGCCCTGAGACGTTGAGGTGAAGGGTTGCATGTCCAGGTGCTCCGGGTAGGTGATGTTCTACAGGCAGCGCACAGAGACAAACGTTAGAAGAGGAAACGGCAGGGGTGGTGGGGTGGGCAGCAGAGATGGGCACCATCTAAGTTACACGTCAACGTGATGACGTGATGTCTCGCTCATTTGAGCGTTGAAGACGGTGCTCATCTGTTTATAGCCCTGAGCAAGTGGTGGAAATTCTACAGTCATATGACGGGGGGCGAGTCTTTCCGTAGCACTTATTCCAACATGGAGAGGCATTTTCTCCAGTGTTGAACTGACAAGGGCTGTAATAAAATAAATTAATTAGAGCGATGTGGAGGGGCAGAATCGTTACCCGGTTGATCTTGACGCCGTAGAGGTTGTACCGCTTGATGGAGACGGTAAGGACGTTGGGCAGGCGGTGGAGAGCCATCGTCTTCGTCGCTTCCCCCTTGCAACAGCACCTGCACGACAACAACACCAGCCATCGCACGTGTTCCCCAACTTTTAAACAATAAGTCTACTCACTTTTTGTTGTTCGTTATTTTTTATTCATTTCTTAACATAAAAATTGTTACTTATTTACGTTATATATTGGACGTTATTTTTTTATGTATTATTTATATTATATTTTTATTACTATCTTTTATTATAATTTGATTCAATCAGCAGACTTTTGAAGCTACAAATGATTCCAGGGTGTCAACACACGATGCCCACTCACATTCTGCAGGTGTATTCGTCCAGCGTCTCCTTGTTAAAAAACTCCTCAAACGCCTCCACAAGATCTGATGAGTTCTGTTGGCCGACAGAGTGAAAGGCAAATGAGGACTCTAAGAAGCATCCCATGAACATCTGCAGAATTATATTGTGATGGCAATTCGGAAACCCGCATTTCGTATGAAATCGTACAACCGCAAAAAAATAGATCACGCACGCTACTGGCAGTGTGTTTGGATGTTAAGTGGCTGATTTATGTATGTGTGTGTGTTATGCATGTTGGCACAGCAGGGGCACAGGTGCTGCATCGGCCAGTCATCTCAGTCAACCCATGGTCTGTCCCGTGACCTGCCAGCGGGCGTTCGACACTTCACGTGGCCTTAAAAGTCACTCAGGCTGGCACAAGCACCGTGGTGACATCACCACCACTTAGTGGCGAATGGCGGTTGTTTTTCATGTATGTGATGTATGTACATTTAACTTATTTCGCACCGTACGTAGATGTATAACTGTTAAGCGATGGCTTTCTCATTGCTTACGTTAATATGGAGTGCAATGTCCAGGCACGTGTCATAGGTGTCGGAGTGGTTGCAGCACTGCATGCACTCCACTGCAAAACACAAGCACACATTAGGAAGGGACGTCACATGTTACTTAGTCAAACTAAATGCACGCTTCCCACTGACATAGGTAATTGGTACTTTTCACCAACTGGTAAAAGGTTATTCCGTTTGGCACGTGCGTGAGAGTGTGTAAACGCTGCAACGCGAGTGCGTCTACACTGTGATGATGCGCTTGCTGCTCGCGGTTAACAAGTCTGTAGAGGAGTGCGCACAACTCACCACGTGATCGAAGGTAACCCCCGAAGATCTGGTAAATGAGGGTGGTAGCCTCCGTGTATCTGTCCAGCCTGCCACGTCACAGAGAACGACACCACACGGTGGTTACAGCGGCAGTAGCAGTAGCACCTTTACCGGATGCACACGCGTGTGTGACAGTTACACCATTGCCCGAGCTGTCAATTCACTCTTTCCCTTCAGCACTGCAACGCGTGCTCTGTAGCAACCAAACGTGGTAGCGTCTGCACAGGGCAGCCACCTTCACGGCACAGCCACAGAGCTGGGGGCAAACTGGCAGCCGACATGCGGTGCTGTTGCCCGGCAGTTTTGTAATGCCCAGCGTGCCACGTGCCGCCCGTCAACACGAGCAATGATGTCACGGGGCCACCGACGTCGAGACATCGACCCCCCGGTATTTATCGGCAACGTGAAATGCTCAAACAAAAGACGGCCCACGTCAGGGCCAATGTGAAAGAACCGTGGTGCCAGCAGGGCCGGTCCTCTGCATCTCCCAGGTGTTCACACAAAAGTGTGAGTAGCTTCTCACAGACGTCGAAGGACAATCGTGCAGAAAACCAAGAGGGAGCCGTGAGGTACCGAACTGCAGAACGACCGCCGCAAGTTGACTGGCGCGCAGTACTCACTCGCTGTGGCCATGGAGGCATGAGGCTTGCATGCCATCTACCACGTATCGCAGAAACTCGTGGGCATCTTCCTGCCTCCCAATGCGCAGGTGTTTGGCGATGCCTGCAGAGAAATGGACATGGGGACAAAGTGACAGGTACAGGATCTGATGACATCCTTCAAGAGCTCCCCTACATGTCAAAAGGAGCAGTGCAAAGGACTTGGAACACAGATGGCGAAAGATCGCGGGGATAACTTCTCCTCCGAGTGCAAGTTTGAACGTAGTTGTGGGACTCACGCGTGATGTTTTTAGTGATGACCTTGGGTGTCAGCACTCTCTTTGAGTTGTTGAACGTGCTGACAATGTGACGCTCCATGACACACATCAGGCAAAAGTCGCTCTGTTGGCCTGCGAACGAGGGCACAATACAAAAACGATAAGAGTACAAAGTATTGGTAAGGTAAACAAATCACTTTTTAAAAATCTACAATAAAAATTAAACTTTTTTTATCTTACGAGATAAAGCCCACTGAGCTATTAGTTTCTTCAGAAGCGACCTGAACCACAAAGATAGCTCAACGAAGTGGCTTATCAAGTGTGAAATTCATAGCAGCCAAATTAACCGTGACAATAACCTAGCCCATGGGTAACCGAGAGTGCCAGGGGGGTACTTACAGGTGCTGCAGTGCTCTTGCAGCAGCAGGTAGTTCACGAGCGGCGGCGTGTAGGCGAGGCACTGCAGCGTGGCGTTGAGGAAGCAGGTGTTCCCCAGGTTGCGCAGGCCGGCACCCTTGCCCACGTCGTTCTCCCACCTGAGGCTCAGCCGCTCCGGCGCAAACAGCGAGAGCCGTGCCGCCGGAATGCCGTCGTCCTCCTCTGCACAAAGGGAACGGTGGTGGCGGAAGCCGGCGTCATCGCAGAGCGCTGCACTGCCGATGGGGCTGGCGTGGATATTCAGTGGCCCCAGCCAGCACCCGTACTGCTCCTCTTAACCAGAAATATTTTTCTCCACATTTCAGTGTAAGGCTAAAGTTCACGACAAATGTGATGCGCCTGTCACGTTGACCGATAGGTGTTTTGAGCTCCTTGTGTTACTGTTGAATGGCAAAAGTTGTGGTGGGAAATCGGCCTTGCTTTGGTGGCTACCACCCTAACAAGATGCCACGAGGCTGCGTAACCGCACGCTCACCTTGGGGTGCAGGCAGCACAGACACGCTGTTGTGTCGTTCTGTGGCTGGCACCGGGGAGGGTTCCAGCCGGCCATGGGGAAGGCAGCTGGGTTGGGTGCAATGCCTCTCGTCGGCCGCCACCGGCACCTCGTTGGACGAGGTGGGGGCCAAGACCGTGAGGTCGTTACCGGACGAGGTGCCCTCCGCTCCAGCTGCCACAGTCGTGGTTGGGTCCTGCCACAGCAACGCAGTCAACACATCCACAATTACTCCTCCCATCCGGACTGGGATCCCAGCACACGTGGGACTGTTTTATCTCCACAAGAAATACAATTTTAGTCCATGAACCGATGGGCAATCTGCATCAAACTCACTTTAACTCGTAAAATAGTCTATGAAGAAGGTGCCATTGACTAAACACGAACAAGTTCAGTTCGTTGTTATGTATGCTAAAGAAGGCAATAGAAGAAGGCAATAACAAGGTCCTAAATATATTTAAAAATGGTAATAGGAGTAAGTTTTAACATTTGTTAAAATTCAACGAAATATCCCTCCGTTATCTGTTAAGATAAATATAATAAGTGCGTGTCCTGACTTGTGGGCCACCCTCTGTAGGCCACGTTATGAAAGGGACCAACAACTGTTGACTTGCTCTGCAGATGGGCCATGGCCTGAAACGGTGCCTGTTATATATTTAATCTTGCATTATATATTTACTTCACATTATTATACAGGGTGGCCCAAATGTTAGGACAGAGGGATATTTCCTTTATCGTGCCACTGACATTACAACTTTTAATTATGTATTATTGAAGTAAAAAGTGTATCTATTATCATTGTTACTATCTATAACAAAATAATCCTGTTGTTTGTTCAAATGAACATAATAACTCCATGTATCCTGACTTGTGGGCCAGCCTCTATAGGCGACGTTATGAACGGGACAACAGCTATTAATGTGCTCTGCAGAAAGGCCATTGCCTGAAACGTCGCTTTTTTATATGTAATCATACATTATATATTTATTACACATTATCGGAATCAGAATATATATTTAGACTGGAGGAATCCGATGAGCTATAAAGCTCTTTCGTATAGATGTCCAGTTGGGGCGGGTAAGAGTGTTACAACAACGAACAATATCAACATGTGATAGGAGTGCAAAATACAGGTTGGCCCAAAAGTTTCATTTATCGTGTCACTAAAATTGCAACGTTTAAATAATTTAGTCTAAAAGTTTACATATTTTTGTTATCATTATTAATACCATAACAAAATAATCCTCTGTGATTTGTTTAAATAAATAAATACAATAACTCTGTGTGTCCTAACTTGTGGGCCACCCTCTATCGGCGACGTTATGAAAGGGCAAATAACTGTGATATGCTCTGCGGATGGACCATTGCCTGAAACGTCGCCTATCATCCAATACCCACCCCAGTGTACTCCCAGCGTTGTGATTGGCTGAGCAGCACTAGTTGGCCCCGCCCCACCCACTACCTGTGGCTCCTCCCCCTCACCTGAGGCTCTGCCCTGAAACACGGCCCCGCCGCCGCCTGCGTGGCTCCCGTCAGCTCCGGCACGGCGACCCGCGCCGTGCCTCGGGCTTCATCCGGGGAGGGGGTCCCGGGCACAGCCCCTCGGGATCCCTCGGGGGGGTCGCCAACTGCAACAAGAAGGAGGAGGAGGAGCACGGCGATCACATTTCGTACTTCTGGGTCTAATTTCCCATTATAGATAAACATGGCCCCAGCCAGCACCCGTGGTGCCACCCTTAACCAGAAAGATTTTACTCCACATTCAAGTATGAAGCTCAAATTCGAGAATAATGAGATGCGCCTGTCACGTTGGCTGAGAGGTGTTTTGAGCTCCCCATGTTACTCATGAAGGGCAACAGCAGTGGCTCCAACGCGGCCCTTGCGTTGGTGGCTGCCACCCTAACGAGAGGTCACGAGGTCACGTGGTCGCACGCTCACCTTGGGGTGCAGGCAGCACAGACACGCCGATGTTCTCGCGTGCTGTGGCTGTCACCGGGGAGGGTTCAGGCCGGCCGTGGGGAAGGCAGCTGGGTTGGGTGCAATGCCTCTCGTCGGCCGCCACCGGCACCTCGTTGGACGAGGTGGGGGCCAAGACCGTGAGGTCGTTACCGGACGAGGTGCCCTCCGCTCCAGCTGCCACAGTCGTGGTTGGGTCCTGCCACAGCAACGCAGTCAACACATCCACAATTACTCCTCCCATCCGGACAGGGATCCCAACAAACGTTGGACTGTTTTATCACCAAAAGAAATACAATTTTAGTCCATGAACCGATAATCGATCTGCATAAAATGTCTCAGAAATATATATAGACTATTGATTTTTAGAGGAACCCACAACTCACAAAATATTCTAAGAAGGGGCCATTGACTAAAGACGAACGAGTTCAGTTCGTTGTTATGCATGCAGAAAAAGGTAGCTGTAATTTTAAAAAGGTGCTAAATGCATTTCAAAAGAGTCATGGATATCAGTTTTAACATTTGTTAAAATTAAACTAAATAACCCTTTGTGATTACTTAAGATAAATACAATAACTTTGCGTGTCCTGACTTTTGGGCCACCCTCTGTAGTCCACGTTATGAAAGGGTCTAATAACTGTTGACGTGCTCTGCACAAGGAACATTGCCCGAAACGTCGCCGATCATGATCCAATAACAATTTCCCCACACCCGTGGATTCCCAGCGTTGTGATTAGCGCCAGCGGGCCCCGCCCACCACCCGGGGCTCCTCCCCCTCACCTGAGACTCCGCCCTCAGACGCGGCCCCGCCGCCGCCTGTGCGGTTCCCGTCAACTCCGGCACGGCGACCCGCGCCGTGCCTCGGGCTTCATCCGGGGAGGGGGTCCCGGGCACAGCCCCGCGGGATCCCTCGGGGGGGTCGCCCACTGCAAGAAGAAAGAGGAGCACGTCGATCACATTTTACACTACGGATAAACACACGGCTCTACATTTCCCACTGTAGACAGACATGGGCCTGCCTATCGCTTCTGAAGAACTCAATAGCTCAGTGGGCTTCATCTGGTTTAATAAAAAAAAGAGTAGTTTATTTAGTTTACGGGATTTTCTTACCTTTCTTATACCTTTCTCGTGTCGGTATTGGTGTAACTTTCTGAACCCGTCTCTACTGGACATTTGTTTAAAAGAGATTCATAGCTCATCGGATTTATCCACGATGAATAAAGTTCATGATCTTGAATTGATGAGTGACGGTTGGTCACTCACGGGGGGTCCATTGCCCCCCCCCCCCGTGAGTGACGGTTGGTCACTCACGGGGGGTCCACTACCCCGTGAGTGACGGTTGGTCACTCACGGGGGGTCCACTACCCCGTGAGTGATGGTGCTCAACGCGACTGCTTAACCCCAACACGAATCACGACCTAAAATGACCACTTGGCCGAACCCAACCACACACACGCAGAGCGATCTTTAGAAGTTGCTGTTAGTTGCTGGCCGCTCGGCGTTTCGGGCCTCTTGAGTGACTATTTATCATGATATTGGTTATTTAAAGCGACCAATCACGCAATTAAACCATACGGGTGGTGCTACTGCGTCGGCAGTGGTGAACAGGTTGGACCAGAACACAACCACTCGGCACTCTCCGTGTCGATAGCGACACTGCGGCCTCCATAGGTTTAGGTGGACGTGGGTCATGGCCCGACTTCAACAGCCCCATCTATTGTATTTGTTTCCCTTCGCAGCGGTGCTGTTGACGTGGTGTAGATTTATTATCACGGCGTCTTCTGACCAAATATGGACGAATAAACACATTCACGATCGTGTTCCCTCATCTCTCTATATATAAGAGGGAAATTTGTGAATGTGTCTGTTCGAAATGTTTAATATACTTCCCAACATGCAACAAACTAAAAATTTGGCATGTGGTTAGTTTCCAGATTGTACACAATACAATACTTTACCGCCTGTCTCATATGTGTTGTGAGTGTGTGCGTGTGCAGGGAAAAAATCCACATTTTTGAGGTAAAAATCTGGATAATTTCCCTTTAAAAGTCCGACGCTCACCTTGGAGAAGCTCTCCTGGCATAATCGGTCGATGGGATTCTCAGCTTGTTGAAAGTGTCGCCGCTGTTCACGTTAAAGAGAGCAGGGACGACGCAGAATCACACAAACACGTCTGGTCTTCTCGCCGTGCTGGAGTTCTGTGACCGTTACGGGCCTCACGTGACCATTGTGTCACCTTGACAACGACCACGATCATCATCTTGGCGACATTCAAACTCGGCACGTGGTCCCTCGTCATCGTTACGACGTTGGAGACGCGAGAGGCACGTGGGGGGCAGGAGGGGGGAGGGGCTCGTGGGGGCACGAGGGGGGAGGGGCTAGTGCCACCCCCCCCCCCCCCGTGAGTGACGGTTGGTCACTCACGGGGGGTCCACTACCCCGTGAGTGACGGTTGGTCAACGCGACCGCTTAACCCCGACACGAATCACGACCTAAAATGACCACTTGGCCGAACCCAACCACACACACGCAGAGGGATCTTGAGCAGTGCTCTGAGTTGTTGGCCGCTCGGCGTTTTGGGCCTCTCCGCTCAGCAGCTGCGACCCAAATCGACGTGGATCGGGGGCTCAGGGGACGCGTGGCGAGGTTGGAACGAGAGGCCTCGAGAGTGAAGAAGAAGCGAGGGGAGAGCGAGGCGAGCTTGGGGTGAGACTCTGAGCGGCAGAAGGTGAAGCAGACGTGGAGTGGGGAACACGTGCAGGGTGAGGACATCAGCATCAGTCACTTAATCATCATCATTCACATGATCATCATCCACATCATCATCATCTACATCATCATCATCATCCACATCTTCATATTCTTGGTTCTTTCGGTAAAGTCACGAAGATTAAAAAAATAAGAATAAAATGACAATAAATTAAAATTAAATTTTTAAAATTTTTAAAATAAAAATTCTCATTTGAAAATAATAAAAGCAAAAAACCCACGACGTTTCCATGACAACACAAGTGGTCTTCATCGCTTCATTGCCTGATGAAGACGGCTTGTGTTGCGATCGAAACGTCGTGGGTTTTGTGCTTTAATTATTTTTTTATTTATTTGTACTTTTTATTTTAGGGGTAGGCCCTCATCCAGCAGTTGATTCATCCACGCGTGGCCGGCGTGACGAGGTATGGTCACACAGCCACACCCACACGGTGCGTGAGAGGCGTTCATCCAGCAGTGGATCGAACAAGCCGCGAAGATGGCAATGTATGGGGTGCGTCATGCAGGTGTCCGTGTGTGCACCTGTGTGTGTGTGTGCGTTGGTGTTTGATTGACGTGTCTCTCAAAGCTGATGTTGCAACAATCTTCCTGCTGAATATTTGACCATCTGGTCATACGGGATTCGGATTATCCCAATCGTACGGTGTTGTCTGTACGATACCCGTTGAATCAAAGTAGAGTACAAAGTATGTGGCCGCTGTCAATGTCCACACGATGATAAGCCACGTGGGTGAGCTCTCATTTGTGATGGCCAAAGTCGCTTCCGACAAAAGAGCTACGCAGCTCAGAGCGCCTTACCTGGCGGAATAAAAAATAGTTTAATAAGTTGAGTGTGATGACGCAGCAGCAGCTGCTGCAGGCGCAGCCCTGCAATTGCTTGCTCGCTCCACTGTGGACGCACCGGCCTCCACCCACAGCGAGCTCTCTAGAGTCTCACCTCTCGAGGGATGTCTTTGTCCGGCTCTCCCACCACGGACACACCGACTTCGAAGAGGCGGCGGTACCCACACTTTACCCCACCGCGCCTTGGCGCACTGCTGGGTGGACAGAGGCGGCCGGGGGGAGGAGGGAGAGTTAATAGACGTGGCCCCATCGTCTCAACTGTCAGCGAGTACCTCTGATTATTATTCTTATTATTACTATTCCCACGGTGGTCAATAGTAGCTCTGTATCCTGTAATGCTGCTCTCTGTGTGTGTGTGTGTGTCAAGTGCAAGGTTGGCAGAAGTGTGTAACTCTGTGCAGTGTGCTCCAATGTGCATTCACGTGTGCATTGGAGAAGCTTCGCCCCTTGTGAATGCGTGTCGGTGTTTCTGTCTCCTGGAAGATTAGATGTTATCTGAGAATCAAGCAGCACTCGAGTATTTGTTTGTGACATTTTATAGACGGTACCTTTTATTTCAAACCACGTTTTACTTCAACGGCTTCAATATAATTTAATAATGATGATGATTAAAATATAAAAGTCTTCATACACTTTCCGGCAGTAACACAGGAGGTGTTAAGATGCGCAAACACCAAATAGGCACCCCGACTGCAAGGCATCGAGTCTGCATTGACCACACGTCGTGCTCGTGGTCAAGCATCCAAACCGACGTGCTCTGATGATGCACGCCTTGTCCCTGAAACGACATTGGCCTCCAGCAGAGACGTCCTCCGTCATGGCCTTGACCCACCCACAAGTTGTCAGGCCAGAGAACAACGACACGAGGAGGCGAACGGCAGCACAGAGGCGATGCAAACACCAATCCGTGAATGTGCGGCTAATGCAGACTCGATGCCTTGCAATCGGTGAGTCCATTTTGGGCGTCTTAACACCTCCTGCGTTATTGTCGGAAAAGGTAAAACGCCTCTCTTCTGTCTACATCGCCATGTCGATACCGACAACACAACTGGTGCCGTGGATGTGTAGCTCGTGATGTATATACAGTAGTGTGTGTGCGGAGAGACAGATATGAAAGAGACAGTGCCACTTGATCTGTTTCTATTCGATAACCTCCTACCACTGTGAAACAGGCGAGGGGTTCACTTCCGTGGGGTGCCACGGGGTGGCGAGATGTTAACTTCCTCGCCTGGTATACAGGAGGTCGTGGGTTCGGTTCCGATGCTGAAGCCTGCTGCTGTATATTTGGAGTTTGCGGTGTCTCTCTCCCCGTGGTCGCGTGGATTTGTCTCCAGGTCCTCCGCGTTTTCCCTCCACATTTAAACAACACGCGTCTAGAGTATTTGTGTCTGCCATACATGTCTCTGTGACGAGTCACTTCGTTGAGCTATCATTTGTGATAGCCAGGTCGCTGCTGAGAAAAATCTACATCACTCAGTGGGGTCTTACCTGGTAATATAAAATATAAATATTTTAGTTTGGAATGTCAAGCAGCACTGCTTCGCATTGAGCTGCATGCCATTGCACTGGCAATGATCTCTCTACAGACACAGGACTCACGAGGTGGCTTTGCAGTCACGTCAGCTCATTTTCCCTCGAGCAAGAGACGACAGTGGTGGACTGTACGGTCCATAGCTTGAGTCGCGCTGTGGCTGGTCTTGAATGTGCCTCTATCTCTGCGAGTCTCTTATGGGTCTCTACGAGTCTCCATGTATCACAACGTGTGTGTGGGTTTACTCTACGGTCCTTAGCTTGAGTTGCATGGCCACAGTCGCACTGCTGCTGCTGCATGTTGCAGCTCGTCTCTAATTTTCCATTCGTTAAAACGTGCGCATCGTTTCGTTGATGTTCTGGTGCGGTTCATGGTGACAGCGGTGTATTTGCAGAGAATTGTCCATGCCAGGAGGTGTGCGGTGGTTGATGTTTGGGTCTCGAACGAGGCGTTCATTACGGACGTCCGCGCTGTTCCACCGTTCGCCGGCGATCTTCCAGATCTGTGCGAGAGCCACAGCCCCGATGGATCCGAGGTTCATCCACGTACTCGATAGCGATTTCTCAACCCCTTTCGTTCCAACGGGACACTTTCGAGCCCGCTCGATCTTCACGGCGCACCGAACCAAAGAGTCGGTCCTGCTAATGAGCACAACTTTGCGGCGGCACACCGCTCGAGATGCCACGAGGAGGTTGGGGCAGCTCAGAGGTCCTAGTGCCGAGCCGGCGCCACTGACACCCTGGGTTGGAGTGAGGGCTGCAACCACTGCGTTTGATTGAACCGGGTTCATCTTCTTTGGTTCTTTCGGTAAATTCATAATCTAAAATAACACAATAAAATTCTCACGACGTTTTGGCTACAACACAAGCGGCCTTCTTCAGGTGAAAGGAACAGACCCGTCGGGACGACAGAGCTTTAATGAACGTTGTTAAGATTCGTAGCGTCTTTTTAAGCTGGTTTAGAGAAGTGAGGCACCTTGACAAAGAGGTTTACATATAAAACAGGAGAATTTAGCATTGAAATAACTGAGTGATTAGCTTGTGACTGGTCATAGAAATAGCTATGTTAAAGTCAAAGCCTACACATCCACAGAGGCAACTAGTACAAATCAAACAGGAGAATTTAGCATTGAAATAACTGAGTGATTAGCTTGTGACTGGTCACAGAAATGGCTATGTTAAAGTCAAAGCATACACATTCACAGAGGCACCTAGTATAAATCAAACAAGAGAATTTAGCATTGAAATAACTGAGGGATTAGCTTGTGACTGGTCATAGAAATAGCTATGTTAAAGTCAAAGCCTACACATCTGCAGAGGCACCTAGTACATGGACGCCAAAGGGGCTGCAACAACTCGACTATCATATAGTAAAACGATGTGAAAAAACCTAAGTCTAAATCACATCAATATAATAAATGTACTCAATATATTCTTCAATAAGCTGAGCTATTAACAGTAACTGGGTATACACTACACTATATAATGAATACCATATAGTAAACCAATAAAAACTAAAATATAAACTACCTCAATGTTATCAATAAACTCTATACATTCTCCAATCAGCTAAGCTACCAACAATAAGTCGTTATATATGACAATGCTATATGGCGAAAAAATGGGTGGATTCTTACCCTCAACTTCAGCACCACGGATAGCTACGAGCCCCGTTCAGACGGACGAGTTCATCCATGGTCGGAACGGAGGAGGGGGAGCGAGACAGCTGCGAGGCGCTGTTATACTCCATGTTGTAAACCATACCATTAACCGTGGTGTGAGAGGTATTAAGAGTCAATGCCAGCAAAAGAGCTGCGGTCTGACGGTCATCGTAAAATACAATTAATTAAGAACCGAAATGGTTTAAAACATCTTTCCAATGGTTACTAAGCCAGAATCCATCTTCTCGGTTGAAATTGTCTCTGTGCTTGTATATGTGAATGGCCTCATGAACGAATCTCTCATGGTAGCCGTTTGGTTTGCAAAGAACGTCCGACTTGGAGAAGTCAATGTCATGTGTAACCATTGTGTTATTTTATTTTATTAATTTATTATTTTATTCTCATTCTACGTGACTTCACCGAAAGAACCAAAGAAGATGAATCCTTGCAGTCACGAAAGCTTTATATCGAAATTGAACCGGGTTCTCGAGTTTAACGAGTGGATGGCTTTGGCCCAGCTAACAATGACTTTACCCATGAAATGTGTGTATACATATTAGAATCAGAATTTCACTTCATTCGGATAAATTCCACTGAAACATGCGATAAACGCCAATGTCATTACGAGGGCCCTTAGACAGGATAGAGGTGTGGATGAAGGAGAGAGTTGTGGATGAAGAGGAGAGAGTTGTGTGTGAAGGAGGGAGCTGTGTGTGACAGGGAAGGTGGAAACAATTGACTGGAACCCTTCCATGTCTCCGCGTGTTGGCGAGGGGAGCGTTGGCTACACCGTGCAGAAGTCTCCGATGTTGCCCCCCTGTAATGGGGGATCAGCCGTCAACATTCGTGTGTCCCCCTCTTGAAAGCCTTTTTGGGAATGTGTATTGCTCGTTTTCTTCCATGCAAGGGAGTTGCGAGGTCATATTCGTCTACGTCAGGGGTCGGGCAAACCTGCGGCTCTTTAAGCGACCGCTTCGTGACGTTATTTATTAAGGACCCACCGTCTCGTATTCACGTGGCATGGTGGCTCTTGAAATTTAGAGAGATATTTTTCAATATAATATACCAAATTAGAAAAAAACAACGGCCCGTCTTGTTATTTTGGCTGCCGACGCCTGGTTCCGTGTAGAATGCGGCATCCTCTCCTCGCGTGTTAAAAATAAATTGCCCGTGAATTCAGAATTGGTTCCACGACTCGTGACGGCCAAACAGCAGCGTGCTGCCACGCCTGGGAATGACCATCAAGGAGGAGTGAGCAACAGGAGCCTTGCGATGCGACAGTGTCAGCCACCACCACGACGACAGACTCTGCGGGACGCGTGTGTACTTTTTATTCGAAAAAGATTACGTACAAAACACAGATGAGAGAACACGCCGGTTTTGGAAGGGCATCTCCATAATCATCTCGATGGTCATCTCCATAATCATCTCCATGATCATCTCCACGATCATCTCGATGGTCATCTCGATGGTCATCTCCATGATCATCTCGATGGTCATCTCCATGTTCATCTCCATAATCATCTCGATGGTCATCGCCATGGTCATCTCAATAGTCATCTCCATGATCATATCGAAGATAATCTCGATGGTCATCTCCATAATCATCTCCACGTTCATCTCGATGGTCATCTCAATGGTAATCTCCATGATCATTTCCACGATCATCTCGATGGTCATCTCCATGATCATCTCGATGGTCATCTCCATGGTCATCTCCATGATCATATCGATGATCATCTCCATGGTCATCTCCATGATCATTTCCATCGTCATTTCCATGATTATCTCGATGGTGATCTCCATCATCATCATCATCATCATCATCTCGATGATGATCTCCATGATCTCAGAATGGAATTGTAGTCCCGTGCATCTTCAAAATTAGCGGCCGGTGTACATCCCTTATGTTTTTCTTCCAATAACTGAAAAATAAAGAGATCGTTTAAATCATCATCACCGTTACTTGTGATCTATATCTCGTGAACGCCTTTTCCAATATACAGGAGCATCCGAGCGTAATTGTGTTAGAGAGTACAATATTTTAAATACACGATGCGTAGCCGAGTTGACCCCGACACTGAAGGAAAGTTGTGAACATCGATCGGAGGCCGCGCGGCCCCTTTTAAGAACATGCACGAGTTTTGTGAACTTTAAACACAACCACCCCCACCCCACCCCTTACCCCTCCCCTGTACCGTCAAACGAACACAAAAAAACCGCGTCAAAAACACCCACGAACGAACGAACAAACGGCGAGTGTACAAGTGAGTGTACAAGTGAGTGAGTGTACAAGTGAGTGAGTGTACAAGTGAGGGAGTGTACAAGTGAGTGAGTGTGGAGGCGAGTGTTCAGGCGGGAGTGCAGGTGAGTGTACAGGTGAGCGTGCAGGTGAGTGTACATGTGAGTGAGTGTCACAGGTGAGTGTACAGGTGAGTGTACAGGTGAGCGTGCAGGTGACTGTACATGTGAGTGAGTGTCACAGGTGAGTTACACAGGTGAGTGTACAGGTGGGTGTACAGGTGAGTGAGTGTACAGGTGAGTGTCACAGGTGAGTGTACAGGTGAGTGTACAGGTGAGTGTCACAGGTGAGTGTACATGTGAGTGAGTGTCACAGGTGAGTATACAGGTGAGTGTACAGGTGAGTGAGTGTACAGGTGAGTGTACAGGTGAGTGTACAGGTGAGCGTGCGGGCGAGCACCTGGAACGCATCATTGGCGCACTTGCGGCACGGGTTGTGCTGGCAGGGCAGGATGACCACGGGCTTGGAGGACATCTCCAGGCAGAGGGGGCATTCGCCACTAAGTGGCGGTGACGTCCCCACGGCGTTTGTGCCAGGCTAGGTGCACTCTTAGCCCACGCGAAGTGTCGAATGCTCGCTGACAGGAGGTCACGGGACAGAACCCTGCAGGTGCCATGGGTTGACGGACTCGAAATGGCTGGCAGACGCCACCAGCTGTGCCAACTCGCCGCATTTTAGCCGCCCGCCTCTCCGCTCGTTGTTGTGAGCGTCTCTCCTTTGCCCCTCCGTCGTCGTCGTCGTTGTTGCTGGAGGGCGACTGCCTCCAACTGCCCGGGAGCGTCCCTCACGAGCCTCCTCCACAGACGCCAATCTTGACACTGCTGGTACCGCTCATCGGCAAGTCCACTCGGCTCCACATCCTCCAACCATTTACCTTTGTAGACCCGCAATGATGCCGTGCCGTGTTGGCAGTCCACTGCTGGATGAAGGCTTCGGGTCGCCACGGTGGCTAGGAGATGTTAACTACCTCGCCCGGTGTGCAGGAGGTCGTGGGTTCGATCCCGACCCCGACGCCTGCTGCTGCTGCTGTATATTTGGAGTCTGCGGTGTCTCTCTCCCCGGGGTCGCGTGGATTTTTGCTCCGGGTGCTGCGGTGTTTCCATTCCACATTGAGAATCGACGTGTTTCGAATATTTGGCCGCTCTAAATGTCCACACGATAAGCCACTTTGTTGAGCTAGCATCTGTGGCCAGGTCGCTTCTTATGAAAGCGCTATGTAGCTCAGTGGGACTTAGGTGGTGAAAATAAATAAAATAGTAAAAATAACAACACCACCACTCCACGCACACAGAACATCTGTCGTGATCCTGACTGCAGTGCTCATCTCGATATGGTCGATGAATGTGAATTACGTGATGGCCGCTACGTTCAAAGGTTTCGTCACCTTTGGGTGGCATCAGTTGCTGCTCTAGCCCATCGGGAAATACAATAATGCCTTGATGGAGGCTCCATTGAAGATGCGTGCGACCCTCTCAACTGGCCGTCTGACCCGAATGTTCGCTCCAACTCGAGCTGAATATCGAGTGGAACTGTGTGACCCTGGGGCTATTAGCTACAAAGCAACACTTTATTTTTTACTGCCCACGGTCAATCCACTGCTGGATGAAGGCCTTCCCACCATTGTGGTTCTTTGACCATATCCCACCACGGGTGCTCGATGCTGGTCGGTGAAGGTAGCGGGCAACCAGCCCTGACATCGCTCGCCAGTCGTGTCGTTGTTAGCCCTGGACAGGAATTGAACTCGCGTGGAGCCAGTTCGTAGCGTGGCGCGCTACCCATCTGTGCCACTTCTCGTCACCCTCTTTGGCTGTTTACTCAACGACCCCAACATCCGTCAATGATGACCGATTCCATTCATAAAGTGCGCTCTTGCCGCCGTGTGCGCTGAGTAGTACTCAGTATTAAACACGCGTTGACTACTCTATACAGCAGGGGTGTCGAAACTTTTTTTCCCGAGGGCCACATACAGAAAAATATACGAAGGATTGGGCCACTCACTAGACGTGAGGTATACTGCCTCACTTCTCATGCACTAATAATGTCAAAATCAATCAAATGCACGTAAATTACGTTTTATTATTGAACATGTTTGAAGAAAAAAAGCCTCCATCATAGCTCTTCATTACTAGATTTTAATTTTATTTTTTACAAAAAGGTTGGCAGGTCATTCTCTCAGTGACAGCCTCAGATTGGTTCTTAGGGTGCTGATCCCCCTTCATTGTCCATATGACGGGAGAGACAAGAAGAGAAATAGGGGATGTGGATATTTCAAGCTTATTACACATATAAATTATTGGGCTTGTTTACACATCAACTAACGTTTGTTAAAAAAAATTGTCATCAACTTTTATTGAATGAATTTATTAAGTAATTGGGCTTATTAACAAATGAAAACGGTGTGTATATTTTTAACTCTCCTGTAATGGGAAGAATGTTACGCTCAGTGGGAGCAGTGATGCTGCGCTTTGGTGTGAAGGATAGCTGGCAGGTCAGGAGTAAGTTTGGTGGTTGAGATGCGAAGGACGTCACGGAGATGGCTGTCGGTCGTTCTGGTTCTCAGCCTGCTTTTGTTCAGCGTTAACAGAGAGAATGTCTGCTCACACATGTATGTTGAGCCGAACAGACACATCATTCGTTTTGCACGGCGTCTCATCAGAGGAAACTTGGCCTTTTCCAAACTCCGCTAGAAGTCAGGTAGGGAGAGAAGCTGATGCTGATTCTTCAGAGAATCATCACACTGAATTTCGATCAGTTCTAATTGCAGACTCTCCTCCACTTCTTTTGCATCCATTGAAAACGGAGCCGCAAACAGTGTAATTTCCTTCTCAATGACAGAAAAATCTTGGAAGCGCTGACTGAATTCTGTCATGAGAGATGTGATCACAGACACATATTCTCCCATTTTTGCAGAGAGCTTGGCATTTGGAAATGCGCATTGATTTCGGTCAGCGTGGGGAAGTGAGCTACATTGAAGTTGCGCAGTTGTGACTCGAAGAGACGGAGCTTCGCACGGAATGCTTTCATGTGCACATACAGCTGTGGTACCAGCTGCTCTTTGCCTTGTAGTCTCTTGTTCGGGGTGTTGAGATGATCAGTGAGATCAACTAAAAAAGCCAGGCCTGCCAACCATAAAGGGTCACTGATCTCATGGAGAGGTCTGCCCTTTTCTTTCAACAACTTGTCGATACTTGATCTCATGGAATAAAACCGCTGCAGCACGGAGCCGCGACTGAGCCAGCGCACTTGAGAATGGTAGAGTAGGTCCCCGTATTCAGCATCGACATCAGAGAGGAACGCTTGCAATTCTCTGTGGTAAAGCCCTCGGGCCATAATTTTTTTTGACATTTTTCACAACTGTGTTCATCACATCGCCAAGCTGGATTATCTTGGCACAGAGGGCTTCTTGCTAGATGATACAGTGCATTTTAACAGCCTCACCTCCGCTCTCCTGCACCTTGGCACTCACCATAGAAGCCATTCCTTTGCGCTCGCCTGTCATTGCTGGAGCCCCATCCGTTGTAATTCCACACAGCTTGTTCCATTTAAGTCCAGCCTGGTTAATTGAATCTGACACAGCTTCAAAACATGTCCTTCCCAGTTGTTGTCCCCTTTAGACTCCGAAGATCAAGCAGTTCCTCCGTAATGCAAAAATTCTCATCAACTCCCCGCAAAAAAATTAACAGCCGTGCAGTGTCCGTGGCATCTGTGCTCTCATCACATGCAATGGAGTAAAAATCGAAAGCACAAGCTTTATCTGACACTTGCTGTTTTAAGTTAGCCGACAAGTCTTCAATTCGCCGCACAACCTTATTTCTGGACATACTAACATCGTTGAAATCCTGCATTTTCTCCAGGCACATTCCCACGACTTTAGTGAGGCACTGTTTGATGAAGTCACCGTCTGAGAAAGGTTTCCCGTGTAGGGCAATGAGTTGAGCTACTTCATTGCTGGCTATTATTGCATTTTCTTGAGCTTTGTTAGCACGGAAAAAAACCCTGCTGCTGCGTTAGCAGGCTAGCTTGCCATTTGCTTTACCTTCTCTCTCCGCTCGGCGCCAGTGTAGGACGTGAAGGTCTGATGTTTCGTTTTATTAATGCCGTCGTACATTGTACTCTTTCATCACGGCAACACTCTCATTACAAATCAAACAAACACACTTCCCCTTGGTTTCTATGAAAAAAATCATTTTTCCACCGAGTCTGAAATTTTCTGCACTCGCTTGCAATCTTGCGTCTCTTCAGTTCCGGCATTTCTGGTGACCCTGAGCAAATGTTTTCTTCGATTCCTTGCTTTGTGGAGACGCTGCCTTGTTCAAGACAATAGCGCCATCTAGTGTTTAATTAAGAAATGCAATACAGTGGGCCATAGTCCATTATATTTTTAAACTTTGATACGGGCCAATTAAAAATGGATGGCGCAGTTGGCCCGCGGGCCGTAGTTTGGACACCCCTGCTATACAGGGTGGGATAGAGATCTCTACTCAACCCTGCAGGGTGACCCCTCTCATAGTGAAGGCGTTCACACTCGAGCCGCGGTTGCGCTGTGCCAGTAGTTGCATCATTAACTGTGCGAAATCATTATCAAACCATTACTTTAAAAATGCAGAATTTGCCATTAAGTTACTTTTCTTGGATTTAGCAGAATTCCACAATAGCTCTCTCAATAGCTGTAGCGATTACATATTTGCGTTGTTAAAATGAATGACTCATAAAACGATAATTAAATGACCCCTTAGTGTAGGACGATCATTGAATGTTGAACCCTAAAACTCTGCAATGTAAATTTAATGCTGAGGGTGTTGACAAGAAAAGTAACGGATGTGTGGGGTTGAAATTGTCAACTCGTGTCCGCACTGCATCGTGCGGCGGGTTTCTGACAGCAGCAGCATCGCCACGACGCTCTCATTGCCGCTTGGTGAATATCCGTGGCGGGTTCCTTTTCGTTTTTTATTCATTGAATGAGGACGTCACCCTCCCTGCACCTGGCCACCCACTTTGTTGTTTGTGTGCCTTCAGGTGTCACTGCAGAGCTATTGCAGAGGGATGCTGCGACTATACTGGCGTGGGGCTCAGCATAGACGGCGGCCCTCTGTCAATCCACAGCGGAGGTAAGAACCCCCCACTCTGTGTCAGTAAATGGGGGGGGGGGGTGTTTGATCATACTTCACCAGGCTGGTCAGTATGAGTTGGTGTGAAGGTGAGGCAGCCCAGAGATTTGTTCAGATGTCACTCAGCACCGACGTTAGCCGTGGCCGGGAATCGAACTTAGCTGGCAGTGGTCAGTGTGCGCTAACGGCCGGGCCACCGCTTCACGGGTGAACGGGTTGATTAGGTGAGACGATGGCGTTGCGTTTCATATCAGTGGCTACTCCTCCACGTGGCTGGGCGATTGAGTAACCACACCCACAGCAGTGTCCCAGTGTACCGGCACCCCCCCAGTGCTGGAGTCAACATTCTCTGGGCCCCGTTTTTCTTCACATGTCGCCCTGGATTTGAGCCCAGCAAGAAGCGTGTCCCCACCGAACGCGTTACGGTCAAATGTTGTAAGCGGCAGGTAAATCTAACTTTATATTTGACGACCTCCTGGTCAAAGACGTCCTTACCAATGTGGAGGAGTAGGCCAATGACCCTCACAGGGGCTCTCTGGAGCTTCCGCTCGTGGAGGCCCCATTTGCCGGCAGTGGCGTGAACAACCGCAGGGGCTGTACCATTACCTTTTATCCACTTTTTATATTCAACATTTTATTAGGTCAGCAACGTGGTCTTGACCTCTTCCCCACAAACATTTCTGAGAAATACAACAAGTGCACATGTATACAAGTGTACTTCTGTGGCGTCTTTGACCATCACAGCGGCTAAATGAGGGCTCTGGACGGGTGCGAGGGGCTGGTAACCCCTCCACCTTCAATTAACTACCACTAAACTACAACCGAAAAATGTAATTAGACATACACACACACACGCATTCACACACACAAACACGTACACACCCATCAACACACGGACATACAAAGACAAAGATCCCCCGTATAGCCAAAACAGGCTGTTTTATGCAAGTGCTGTTAGCGAGCACACGCACATACATACACACATACATACACACATAAACACACGTAAACAAACACAAACACACACATACACCCACACACAAAGACACACACACACTGCGATGGCAAAGTAAGAAATGGAAGCGAGACCAGTTTTGTCACGACAAGTATATATTGATGTCAAGTGCAAATACAAAACGAGGTAGACAAAATCTCTGGAAAACATTAATCTCGCTTTCCCTTCCCACACTTTGAGCTGCTTTTGTACAAACAATAAAAACTCCGAGGAGACCGAAGTGTCACCGATCTACATTCACGAGTTCAGAAACCGCTGTTTCTGGAGGCATCATGGAAGATGGAAATAAAGTGCTTGGCAAAGTTCATCATTTATCGTACATTTCACGTGGTAACGGCTTGGCGCTACGGTTAGCGTGTCCATTGAAGTGTGCACGCCCCGTACGTAAAAAAGTAACAGATATGTAGTTTAAAAAATGCGGACGTATTCACAGTTCGATAAATAAATATTTTGCAACAGCGGTGGCTTTTTAAATCCCCGACACAACGCGAAATAAAAGCCCCGCATTTTAAATTAACGGAGACAAGAACCGTACGGGAATACCTTGCACGACCTCACTGAGAGCGCACTCCGGCCTCGCGTTGCGGAGGACACAACCTCTGTCTTCATTTGTAATGAGACAGTTAATTTTACTGTCACCATCACAATAACGTTCATGGTGCCAACTCTCTTGACGATTGGCCAGGGAATAAACGGCAACCCCAAGCCATAATGGGTTGGTGCCGCCTGCATGGATCTTGGCTCCTGTTTCCCAGAATGGCTGGCGTGATTTTAAGCGCTTTCGTGCTGGGTTTTTCAAGTCTTCGTGGATTAAAACTTGATTTGAAGCTTTCATGACTGCAGGAATTACTCTTTGGTTCTTTCGGTAAAGTCACGTAGAAAGAAAATAAACTAAACAATAGAGTACGACGTTTCGATTGCAACACAAGCAGGGGCTGGTGGTGGAGCCGGCGATGAGTACATTTTGGGGAGCGGGCGACGCCATGGTGAGCCGCTGCCTGGTGCCTTCGTAAAATGTCTCTCAAAATTATTTTGAATTTGAGCGGCAGCAAAAGGTTAGACACGCGATCATGGATTTTAAGCACCGACTTCTATTGGTGGGGCGAGTGCCAGTTGTTACATCGGTGGTGGGTGCTGTGCGACCAGAGTGGCGGTGGCTGTGGTGGGACTGGTGGCGGTGGCTGCAGTTGGACTGGCTGCTGTTGGACTGGCTGCTGTGGGACACGCGGTGGCAGCAGCTGCTGTGGTGCTGACGGCGGCTTCTTCGAGAGTGGCGGTGGTGGTGGTGGCTGCTGCAGGACCGGCGGTGGTTGCTGGTGGAATGGCAGTGGCTGCTGTGAGATCGGGGTGGTGGTGGTGGCTGCTCTGGGACTAGCGGCAGCGGCTGTTGCGTGCCTGGCGTTGTCGGTAGCTTCTGCTGCTGTTCCTGCCGTGGCCCTTGCAGTTGCTCCGGCAGTTGTTCCCGTTGGGGCGGTTCGACGTCTTGGGTTTCTGGAGGTAAAGAAGATGATGGCGCTAAAGTCCAAACCGCTCGACATTGGGTGAATGAAACAAAATCGGTCTGAAGTATAAACAAGAAGATCGCTGTACTTCACCATTCCCTTAATATAAAACGATGCGCTGTCAGGGTGTACATTCTCCCTGGGCATTTCCACGCACACGGGGCGACGTTTCAAATCCATCCTTTACCTTGCGCGCCGGTGAGGAGAGCTGCCGTACACAGACAGGGTCCGGGGTCTCCCTTCGCCGAGTGGGGCCGCTTGAGGCACAAGCGGGACGTCGCCTTGACGTGCTCCAGCGGGCAGTAGCTGTCCGCTGGCGGCGCGTTCAATTCTGGGGACCTGCATGCACGCACCAACGCGTCGCAAACCGTTAACACCTGCCTTTAAAGGAGACACTGCTGCTCGCACAAGACAATATCTTTCCAGTGAGCTGGTCTGGGGGACGGTTGTAAGTGCAGGTTAAAGTGAATGGGAGAGAAGGCGACTTACCGAATATAGAAGAGCATGTAGGCCTGCTCGTTCATAACAGCCTTGGTGTCGACGTGCCGCACGATGGAGTCGTTCATACAGCACCATTGTCCATCGCTGATCTGTGCACAGTCACAGCACGGCTACACTTGGTTACAATGTTTACACAACTGCACCCAACCTCCTCCGTTCATTAATAACAAGACACGATACACTCTATACAACAAGTTCGTAAAGAGCATCACCCCATCGTCAGAGCTGCAGAAGGTGCTACGCTTGCTATGATGGTGCTGCAGTGACAGAACGGTCTGCCTGACCATGTCACTGCATCGATGGCCTTGGACCAATTTCATCAGAATCATTATTTGTGCTGAAAGAATTCGATGATCTACAAAGCTCTTTTCAACAGATGTCCAGTAGGGGCGGGTCAAAAAGTTACAACAACAACAAACAATACAACACCGATTGGAGTGCAAAGTGTAGGAATGCTAAGGAAGTCACTAAATACAAATAAATAAAGTATATACTGTAAGTAGAAGTTGCATAAGTACATCAAGACGCAAGAACAGACGCAAGACTTCTATTTATTCTTCCCTATTGGACATTTGTAACATTATGGGCGCATTGCAGATGTGCGTTGTTATTGTTTGATGGTAACAAATATAATTACCTTATTGTAGCAATAATAATGACCCCTGTTGGAGTCGGCTCCCTTGTGCACCAGCACCGAGTACAGGGAGTAGATTGCGGGCTCGCCCTGAGACGTTGAGGTGAAGGGTTGCATGTCCAGGTGCTCCGGGTAGGTGATGTTCTACAGGCAGCGCACAGAGACAAACGTTAGAAGAGGAAACGGCAGGGGTGGTGGGGTGGGCAGCAGAGATGGGCACCATCTAAGTTACACGTCAACGTGATGACGTGATGTCTCGCTCATTTGAGCGTTGAAGACGGTGCTCATCTCCTGTTGATAGCCCTGAGCAAGTGGTGGAAATTCTACAGTCATATGACGGGGGGCGAGTCTTTCCGTAGCACTTATTCCAACATGGAGAGGCATTTTCTCCAGCGTTGACCTGACAAGGGCTGTAATAAAATAAATTAATTAGAGCAATGTGGAGGGGCAGAATCGTTACCCGGTTGATCTTGACGCCGTAGAGGTTGTACCGCTTGATGGAGACGGTGAGGACGTTGGGCAGGCGGTGGAGAGCCATCGTCTTCGTCGCTTCCCCCTTGCAACAGCACCTGCACGACAACAACGCCAGCCATCGCACGTGTTCCCCAACTTTTAAACAATAAGTCTACTCACTTTTTGTTGTTCGTTATTTTTTATTCATTTCTTAATGTAAAAATTGTTACTCATTTACGTTATATATTGGACGTTATTTTGTATGTATTACTTATATTTTTATTACTATATTTTATTAGAATTTGGTTCAATCATCAGACTTTTGAAGCTACAAATGATTCCAGGGTGTCACCACACGATGCCTACTCACATTCTGCAGGTGTATTCGTCCAGCGTCTCCTTGTTAAAAAACTCCTCAAACGCCTCCACAAGATCTGATGAGTTTTGTTGGCCGACAGAGTGAAAGGCAAATGAGGACTCTAAGAAGCATTCCATGAACACCTGCAGAATTATATTGTGATAGCAATTCGGAAAACCCGCATTTCGTATGAAATCGTACAACCGCAAAAAAAGAGATCACGCACGCTACTGGCAGTGTGTTTGGATGTTAAGTGGCTGATTTATGTATGTGTGTGTGTTATGTATATTGATCACAGCAGGGGGCACAGGTGGTGCATCGGCCAGTCATCTCAGTCAACCCATGGTTTGTCCCGTGACCTGCCAGCGGGCGTTCGACACTACACGTGGCCTTAAAAGGCACTCAGGCTGGCACAAGCACCGTGGTGACGTCACCGCCACTTAGTGGCGAATGGCGGTTGTTGTTCATGTATGTGATGTATGTACATTTAACGTATTCCGCACCGTACGTAGATGTATAACTGTTAAGCGATGGCTTTCTCATTGCTTACATTAATATGGAGTGCAATGTCCAGGCACGTGTCATAGGTGTCGGAGTGGTTGCAGCACTGCATGCACTCCACTGCAAAACACAAGCACACATTAGGAAGGGACGTCACATGTTACTTAGTAAACTAAATGCACGCTTCCCACTGACATAGGTAATTGGTACTTTTCACCAACTGGTAAAAGGTTATTCTTTGTGGCACGTGCGTGAGAGAGTGCAAACGCTGCAACGCGAGCGCGTCTACACTGTGATGATGCGCTTGCTGCTCGCGGTTAACAAGTTGGTAGAGGAGTGCGCACAACTCACCACGTGATCGAAGGTAACCCCCGAAGATCTGGTAAATGAGGGTGGTAGCCTCCGTGTATCTGTCCAGCCTGCCACGTCACAGAGAACGACACCACACGGTGGTTACAGCGGCAGTAGCAGTAGCACCTTTACCGGATGCACACGCGTGTGTGACAGTTACACCATTTCCCGTGCTGTCGATTCACTCTTTCCCTTCAGCACTGCAACGCGTGCTCTGTAGCAACCAAACGTGGTAGCGTCTGCACAGGGCAGCCACATTCACGGCACAGCCACAGAGCTGGGGGCAAGCTGGCAGCAGACACGCGGTGCTGTTGCCCGGCAATTTTGTAATGCCCAGCGTGCCACGTGCCGCCCGTCAACACGAGCAGTAATGTCACGGGGCCACCGCACGTCGAGGCATCGACCCCCCGGTATTTATCTGCAACGTGAAATGCGCAAACAAAAGACGGCCAACGTCAGGGCCAAGGTGAAAGAACCGTGGTGCCAGCTGGGCCGGTCCTCTGCATCTCCCAGGTGTTCACACAAAAGTGTGAGTAGCTTCTCACAGACGTCGAAGGACAATTGTGCAGAAAACCAAGAGGGAGCCGTGAGGTACCGAACTGCAGAACGACTGCTGCAAGTTGACTGGCGTGCGGTACTCACTCGCTGTGGCCATGGAGGCATTAGGCTTGCATGGCATCTACCACGTATCGCAGAAACTCGTGGGCATCTTCCTGTCTCCCAATGCGCAGGTGTTTGGCGATTCCTGCAGAGAAATGGACATGGGGACAAAGTGACAGGTACAGGATCTGATGACATCCTTCAAGAGCTCCCCAACATGTCAAAAGGAGCAGTGCAAAGGACTTGGAACACAGATGGCGAAAGATCGCGGGGATAACTTCTCCTCCGAGTGCAAGTGTGAACGTAGTTGTGGGACTCACGCGTGATGTTTTTAGTGATTGCCTTGGGTGTCAGCACTCTCTTTGAGTTGTTGAACGTGCTGACAATGTGACGCTCCATGACACACATCAGGCAAAAGTCGCTCTGTTGGCCTGCGAACGAGGGCACAATACAAAAAACGATAAGAGTACAAAGTTTTGGTAAGGTAAACAAATCACTTTAAAAAAATCTACAATTAAAACTAAACTTTTTTTATTTTACCAGATAAAGCCCACTGAGCTATTAGCTTCTTCAGAAGCGACCTGGACCACAAATGATAGCTCAACGAAGTGGCTTATCAAGTGTGAAATTCATAGCAACCAAATTAACCGTGACAATAACCTAGCCCATGGGTAAACGAGAGTGCCAGGGGGGTACTTACAGGTGCTGCAGTGCTCTTGCAGCAGCAGGTAGTTCACGAGCGGCGGCGTGTAGGTGAGGCACTGCAGCGTGGCGTTGAGGAAGCAGGTGTTCCCCAGGTTGCGCAGGCCGGCACCCTTGCCCACGTCGTTCTCCCACCTGAGGCTCAGCCGCTCCGGCGCAAACAGCGAGAGCCGTGCCGCCGGAATGCCGTCGTCCTCCTCTGCACAAAGGGAACGGTGGTGGCGGAAGCCGGCGTCATCACAGAGCGCTGCACTGCCGATGGGGCTGGCGTGGATATTCAGTGGCCCCAGCCAGCACCCGTGCTGCTACTCTTAACCACAAAGATTTTGCTCCACATTTCAGTGTTAGGCTCAATTTCGCGAAAAATATGATTCGCCTGCCACGTGGGCTGCTGGGTGTTTTGAGCTCTCCGTGTTACTCATGAAGGGCAACAGCAGTGGCTCCAAAGCGGCCCTTGCGTTGGTGGCTGTCACCCTAACGAGAGGTCACGAGGTCGCGTGATGATTGCACACTCACCTTGGGGTGCAGGCAGCACAGACACGCCGATGTTCTTTGTGGCTGGCACCGGGGAGGGTTCCGGCCGGCCATGGGGAAGGCAGCTGGGTTGCGTGCAGAGCCACTCGTCGGCCGCCACCAGCACCTCGTCGGACGAGGTGGGGGCAAAGACCGTGAGGTCTTTACCGGACGAGGTGCCCTCTCCTCCGCATGCCACAGTCGTGGTTGGTTCCTGCCACAGCAACGCAATCAACACATCCACGATTACTCCTCCCATCTGGACTGGGATCCCAACACACGTGGGACTGTTTTATCACCAAAAGAAATACAATTTTAGTCCATGAACCGATGGGCAATCAAATGTCTCAGAAGTCAATATATACAGTATTTTTAAAGGAACCCCAATCTCACTTTAACTCGTAAAATACTCTATGATGAACGGCCATTGACAAAAGATGAACGAGTTCAATTTGTTGTCATGCATGCTACAGAGAAGGCATCTGTAGTTTCAAAGAATTCCTAAATGCATTTCAGAAGAGAAATCGTGCATTCATGTTAATCGAATTCATTTTTAACATTTGTTAAAATTAAACGAAATAACCCTCCGTTATTTGTTCAAATAAACACAATAACCCGATGTGTCCTGATTTTTCGGCCACCCTCTTACAAACGACGTCATGATGTGATGTGCCCTGAAGATAGCCCCTTGCCTGAAACGTCGATTTTATATCTTTCATCATACAGTATATATTTAATAAACATAATTATACAGGTTGGCCCAAAAGTTAAGACAGGGTTATTTCATTTATATTAACCCTCACATAACGTTTTCATTATTTATTTTTAAAGTCAACTTTATATTTATAGTTTTGATGATCTGTGCCGAACGCCTGACACACGCTG
The DNA here is from genome assembly GCF_048934315.1 of Petromyzon marinus. Lineage (NCBI taxonomy): Eukaryota > Metazoa > Chordata > Hyperoartia > Petromyzontiformes > Petromyzontidae > Petromyzon > Petromyzon marinus. Next base: position 11,962,060 of record NC_133709.1, read on the forward strand.
CGGGTAACGCTGGCTTGGCTACGTGGATTCCCATGCAATTCTTTTGATTTTCACGAAAGGCTTGGATTAAAATGTAACAAATTATTCGTTTGTTGTTACCACAACGATACATTTTCTCCCAAAATATACCAGCGCCTCTTATGATAAGAGCCACGTCTGCCCTCTGTTTTTGTATTTTATCTTTGCGTTTTGTGCACCATTTTTAGTGAGTAATAATAAATAACCCATTCAGTTAATTTGTGCGTGATAATATTTATTTTTTGAACGTCGAATAGAAATAAAGAAGCAGAATCCGCTTTTAATTTGAACTCAGTGCAGTTTCACTTTGATGGCTTTTGCTCGCACTTACGGTGAACATTTGTGACAATTGGTGAACACCGACATCTCCCCTTGCGATCAATAATGAACGGTCACTATTTTTTAATTCACATAAAATCAGAATCCAGTAAGTTATTGTAACTAAACAGGGGCGGACACCCGTCCATGTAGGCGAACGAGGCGGTCGCCTGGGGCGCCAACAATTCGAGGAAAAAAAATACAAATAAAATAACGACGATGTCATTTTGATTCCCGTGCAACGTACAGAGGGTATATGAATTATAATTAATTTCTCAACATTCCTGATAATGTATTGGTTGGACAGACGGATGGGCAGACAAACCGAATAATTTTGCCTCTGTTTAAAAAAATACGCTTAAAAACATTAAACGTAAAATCGGGGCAAAACGTTTCCCAGTGTACCAGAAACCTCAGCCTGGATCTGCCCTTGGGGTTTGGGGGTGGCGGCGCCCATTGCGAGGTTGGCCGAGGGCACTGCCAGTTGCTGGCAGCAGCTGGTCTAGGGCCACCCCTCTCACCGAGTTCAAATTCATTTTGGTAAAAGCGACTTTCTGCTCACGTTTTGAGCGAAAATTGGTGAACACACCGACGCGTCCTTCCGGTTTATAAATAGTTTATTTTTTAGTATTCACATAAATAGGGAATCCGGTAAGTCGATACTTAGAACGAAATCATTCCTACAACATTTAGTTTACTTCCCGACAGAAAGGAAACTCAAACAGCTGCGAGAACGATGAAGGTGATTTACAATTGTCATTCTTCATTTACAGGTGTGTTATACATTACTCTCAGAAGAGAAAATTACATTCGGTACGTCACATTCCGTAACTTTAGTTCATTCAGATGAAGCCAGAAGAGTCGCAGACGAAAGAAGACGTCGATTAAACGGAGGAAGACGGCAGAGATGGCGTCATCGACAAAGTCACGACACACTGGATCGTTTACGACGTGAAAATACCCGTCACGTGACGGGCAATTACGCAACTTTTATACGTTATTATTAATTTCTATTTTGCTTTTTCAGGTGACATTTTTCAAAAATGGAAAGGTAATTGACCAAAGACGAACGAGTTCGATTGTCATTTGTATGTGTGGTGGGTAATTGTTGGGCGTAATACGCCGCCACCACTTTGGTTGAGCAGGTACTTCCAGTCAGCGGCCAACAGGGGGCAATAGCGAGTACGGCCTGTGCTAAGCAGGACTCGTGGGTCAGGCATTCCGGGGGGGGGGGTGGGGGGCGGTTGGGAACCGGAGGCGGACACCCCAGGTCCCTGGGTGGGGGGCTGGGGAGGATTCCGCAACAATCCAGGTCCCTCGAGAAGATTCCAGATGGTGGGCGTGACCAGGGGCGGGGTGACCCTGGGAGCCCCATAAAAGCCGGACTCCAGTGCGGCTGAGGCAGTTCGCCTCAAGCCGAAGACCCAGAAGCCCACCTGAAGATAGGACCCTGGACCCCAAGCCCCGCTGTCCTTATAAGGGCCGGGGCTCAGTGAGGCCAGTGATCAATAGGTTAGGACCCTGAGGATCCCCCGACCCGATGCCCTTCTCAGGGCCGGGTCTGTGTGGGCCAGCGGTCGAGACTCGAGGACCTTGGCTGGGTCGGGTCAGCCTCCCCTAGGTCCCGCTAGCCGGAGGGCTAAGGAGTGGTTAGCCCCAGTAGTTAGGGCACGTTAGCCCGGAGGCCGTACCTCCTTAGGTGGTGGGTAGAAGGGGCCATTACCCCTCCGTGTTAGGGACCTAGTGTTACTGTTATTGTTATTATAAATAAATACGTGTTGCCTCCTACGAAGAGTCAGTCTCCATACAAACCCAGTACATATGCAATAGAAGGCAGCTGTGATTGAATTTTTTTAAAGGCCTAAATTAATTTGAAGAAATAATAAATTCGTGCATCGTGCATTAATGTTAACAGATGTAAGTTTTAACATTTATTAAACAAATCAAATAAAGCTCTGTTATCTGTGAAAACAGGTCCCTGCAGGGTGGGCTGGTAGGAACATTGGAATTTTGCGCAATTTTATTTTTACACCCCAACAGCACGAGATTTCACTTCGTTAAAGTATTGAAAGGGGACGGACGGACGGACACATTAATATATTGCAGGCTGGTACACTCAGTTTACAACTTCGTTCCTACCAGTATAAACATGATAGCTCTATGTGGCATGACTTTTGGGCCACCCTCTGTAGGCCACGTTATGAAAGGGTCTAACAACTGTTGACGTGCTCTGCACAAGGACCATTGCCCCAAACGTCGCCGATCATGATCCAATAACAATTTCCCCACACCCGTGCATTCCCAGCGTTGTGATTGGCGCCAGCGGGCCCCGCCCACCACCCGGGGCTCCTCCCTCTCACCTGAGGCTCCGCCCTCAGACGCGGCCCCGCCGCCGCCTGCGCGGCTCCCGTCAGCTCCGGCACGGCGACCCGCGCCGTGCCTCGGGCTTCATCCGGGGAGGGGGTCCCGGGCACAGCCCCGCGGGATCCCTCGGGGGGGTCGCCAACTGCAACAAGAAGCACAGCGATCACATTTTACACTGCGGATAAACACACGGCTCTACATTTCCCACTGTAGACAGACATGGCACTGGATTCAGTGGCCCCATCCAGCACCCGTGCTGCTACTCTTAACCAGATATTTTGCCCCACATTGAAGTGCAAGACTCAAGTTAGTGACAAATGTGATGTGCCTGTCACGTTGGCTGAGAGGTGTTTTGAGCTCCCCGTGTTACTCATGAAGGGCAACAGCAGTGGTTCCAACGCGGCCCTTGCGTTGGTGGCTGCCACCCTAACGAGAGGTCACGAGGTCACGTGGTCGCACGCTCACCTTGGGGTGCAGGCAGCACAGACACGCCGATGTTCTCGCGTGCTGTGGCTGTCACCGGGGAGGGTTCAGGCCGGCCATGGGGAAGGCAGCTGGGTTGGGTGCAATGCCTCTCGTCGGCCGCCACCGGCACCTCGTTGGACGAGGTGGGGGCCAAGACCGTGAGGTCTTTACCGGACGAGGTGCCCTCCGCTCCAGCTGCCACAGTCGTGGTTGGGTCCTGCCACAGCAATGCAGTCAACACATCCACAATTACTCCTCCCATCCGGACTGGGATCCCAACACACGTGGGACTGTTTTATCTCCAAAATGAATTAAATTTAGTCCATGAACCGATAATCCATCTGCATAAAATCTCTCAGAAATATATATAGACTATTGATTTTTAGAGGAACCCCAAACTCACAAAATATTCTAAGAAGGGGCCATTGACTAAAGACAAACGAGTTCATTTCGTTGTTATGCATGCAGAAAAAGGTAGCTGTAATTTTAAAAAAATGTTCTAAATGCATTTCAAAAGAGTCATGGATATCAGTTTTAACATTTGTAAAAATTAAACTAAATAACCCTTTGTGATCATTTAAGATAAATACAATAACTTTGCGTGTCCTGACATTTGGGCCACCCTCTGTAGGCCACGTTATGAAAGGGTCTAACAACTGTTGACGTGCTCTGCACAAGGAACATTGCCCGAAACGTCGCCGATCATGATCCAATAACAATTTCCCCACACCCGTGCATTCCCAGCGTTGTGATTAGCGCCAGCGGGCCCCGCCCACCACCCGCGGCTCCTCCCCCTCACCTGAGGCTCCGCCCTCAGACGCGGCCCCGCCGCCGCCTGCGCGGCTCCCGTCAGCTCCGGCACGGCGACCCGCGCCGTGCCTCGGGCTTCATCCGGGGAGGGGGTCCCGGGCACAGCCCCGCGGGATCCCTCGGGGGGGTCGCCAACTGCAAAAGGAGGAACACAGCGATCACATTTTACACTGCGGATAAACACACGGCTCTACATTTCCCACTGTAGACAGACATGGGCCTTCTGACGAACTAAATAGCTCAGTGGGCTTCACCTGGTTGAATAAAAAAAAGGGTAGTTAATTTTGTTTACGGGATTTTCTTACCTTTCTTATACCTTTCTCGTGTCGGTATTGGTGTAACTTTCTGAACCCGTCTCTACTGGACATTTGTTTAAAAGAGCTTCATAGCTCATCGGATTTATCTGGCTCCACCACCAGCCCCTGCTTGTGTTGCAATCGAAACGTCGTACTCTATTGTTTAGTTTATTTTCTTTCTACGTGACTTTACCGAAAGAACCAAAGAGTAATTTCTGCAGTCATGAAAGCTTCAAATCAAGTTTTAATCCACGTAGACTTGAAAAACCCAGCACGAAAGCGCTTAAAATCGTGCCAGCCATTCTGGGAAACAGGAGCCAAGATCCATGCAGGCGGCACCAACCCATTATGGCTTGGGGTTGCCGTTTATTCCCTGGCCAATCGTCAAGAGAGATGGCACCAGGAACGTTATTGTGATGGTGACCGTAAAATTAACTGTCTCATTACAAATGAAGACAGAGGTTGTGTCCTCCGCAACGCGAGGCCGGAGTGTGGTCTCAGTGAGGTCGTGCAAGGTATTCCCGTACGGTTCTTGTCTCCGTTAATTTAAAATGCGGGGCTTTTATTTTGCGTTGTGTCGGGGATTTAAAAAGCCACCGCTGTTGCAAAATATTTATTTATCGAACTGTGAATACGTTGGCATTTTTTAAACTACATATCTGTTACTTTTTTACGTACGGGGCGTGCACATTTCAATGGACACGCTAACCGTAGCGCCAAGCCGTTACTACGTGAAATGTACGATAAATGATTAACTTCGCCAAGCACTTTATTTCCATCTTCCATGATGCCTCCAGAAACAGCGGTTTCTGAACTCGTGAATGTAGATCGGTGACACTTCGGTCTCCTCGGGGTTTTTATCGTTTGTACAAAAGCAGCTCAAAGTGTGGGAAGGGAAAGCGAGATTAATGTTTTCCAGAGATTTTGTCTACCTCGTTTTGTATTTGCACTTGACATCAATATATACTTGTCGTGACAAAACTGGTCTCGCTTCCATTTCTTACTTTGCCATCGCAGTGTGTGTGTATGTGTCTTTGTGTGTGGGTGTATGTGTGTCTGTGTTTGTTTACGTGTGTTTATGTGTGTATGTATGTGTGTATGCAGGTGCGTGTGCTCGCTAACAGCATTTGCCCAAACAGCTTGTTTTGGCTATACGGGGGATCTTTGTCTTTGTATGTCTGTGTGTTGATGGGTGTGTACGTGTTTGTGTGTGTGAATGCGTGTGTGTGTATGTTTAATTACATTTTTCGGTCGTAGTTTAGTGGTAGTTAAATCAAGGTGGAGGGGTTACCAGCCCCTCGCACCCGTCCAGAGCCCTCATTTAGCCGCTGTGATGGTCACAGACGCCAAAAGGGGAAAGGGCCAATTGGAAATGGCCCTCTCCCCCACAGCACCGACCACGACAGCGTTGCCACAGAAGTACACTTGTATACACGTGCACTTGTTGTATTTCTGTGAAATGTTTGAGGGAAAGAGGTCAAGACCACGTTGCTGACCTAATTAAATGTTGAATATAAAAAGTGGATAAAAGGTAATGGTACAGCCCCTGCAGTTGTTCACGCCACTGCCGGCAAATGGGGCCTCCACGAGCGGGAGCTCCAGAGAGCCCCTGTGAGGGTCATTGGCCTACTCCTCCACATTGGTCAGGACGGCTTGGAAGAGAAGGTCGTCAAATATAAAGTTAGATTTACCTGCCGCTTACAACATTTGACCATAACGCGTTCGGTGGGGACACGCTTCTTGCTGGGCTCAAATCCAGGGCGGCGTGTGAAGAAAAACGGGGCCCAGAGAATGTTGACTCCAGCACTGGGGGGGTGCCGGTACACTGGGACACTGCTGTGGGTGTGGTTACTCAATGGCCCAGCCACGTGGAGGAGTAGCCACTGATATGAAACGCAACGCCATCGTCTCACCTAATCAACCCGTTCACCCGTGAAGCGGTGGCCCGGCCGTTAGCGCACACTGACCACTGCCAGCTGAGTTCGATTCCCGGCCATGGCTAACGTCGGTGCTGAGTGACATCTGAACAAATCTCTGGGCTGCCTCACCTTCACACCAACTCATACTGACCAGCGTGGTGAAGTATGATCAAACACCCCCCCCCCCATTTACTGACACAGAGTGGGGGGCTCTTACCTCCGCTGTGGATTTACAGAGGGCCGCCGTCTATGCTGAGCCCCACGCCAGGATAATCGCAGCATCCCTCTGCAATAGCTCTGCAGTGACACCTGAAGGCACACAAACAACACAAGTGGGTGGCCAGGTGCAGGGAGGGTGACGTCCTCATTCAATGAATAAAAAACGAAAAGGAACCCGCCACGGATATTCACCAAGCGGCAATGAGAGCGTCGTGGCGATGCTGCTGCTGTCAGAAACCTGCCGCACGATGCAGTGCGGACACGAGTTGACAATTTCAACCCCACACATCCGTGTCTTTTCTTGTCAACACCCTCAGCATTAAATTAACATTGCAGAGTTTTAGGGTTCAACATTCAATGATCGTCCTACACTAAGGGGTCATTTAATTATCGTTTTATGAGTAATTCATTTTATCAACGCAAATATGTAATCGCTACAGCAATTGAGAGAGCTATTGTGGAATTCTGCTAAATCCAAGAAAAGTAACTTAATGGCAAATTCTGCATTTTTAAAGTAATGGTTTGATAATAATTTCGCACAGTTAATGATGCAACTACTGGCACAGGGCAACCGCGGCTCGAGTGTGAACGCCTTCACTATGAGAGGGGTCACCCTGGAGGGTTGAGTAGAGATCTCTATACCACCCTGTATAGCAGGGGTGTCCAAACTACGGCCCGCGGGCCAACTGCGCCATCCATTTTTAATTGGCCCGTCTCAAATTTTATAAATATAATGGACTATAGCCCACTGTATTGCATTTCTTAATTTAAACACTAGATGGCGCTATTGTCTTGAACAAGGCAGCGTCTCCACAAAGCAAGCAATCGAAGAAAACATTTGCTCAGGGTCACCAGAAATGCCGGAACTGAAGAGACGCAAGATTGCAAGCGAGTGCAGAAAATTTCAAACTCGGTGGAAAAATGATTTTTTTTTCATAGAAACCAAGGGGAAGTGTGTTTGTTTGATTTGTAATGAGAGTGTTGCCGTGATGAAAGAGTACAATGTACGACGGCATTATGAAACGAAACATCAGACCTTCACGTCCTACACTGGCGCCGAGCGGAGAGAGAAGGTAAAGCAAATGGCAAGCTAGCCTGCTAACGCAGCAGCAGGGTTTTTTTTTCCGTGCTAACAAAGCTCAATAAAATGCAACAATAGCCAGCAATGAAGTAGCTCAACTCATTGCCCTACACGGGAAACCTTTCTCAGACGGTGACTTCATCAAACAGTGCCTCACTAAAGTCGTGGGAATGTGCCTGGAGAAAATGCAGGATTTCAACGATGTTAGTATGTCCAGAAATAAGGTTGTGCGGCGAATTGAAGACTTGTCGGCTAACTTAAAACAGCAAGTGTCAGATAAAGCTTGTGCTTTCGATTTTTACTCGATTGCATGTGATGAGAGCACCGATGCCACGGACACTGCACGGCTGTTAATTTGTTTTGCGGGGAGTTGATGAGAATTTTTGCATTACGGAGGAACTGCTTGATCTTCGGAGTCTAAAGGGGACGACAACTGGGAAGGACATGTTTTGAAGCTGTGTCAGATTCAATTAAACAGGCTGGACTTAAATGGGACAAGCTGTGTGGAATTACAACGGATGGGGATCCAGCAATGACAGGCGAGCGCAAAGGAATGGCTTCTATGGTGAGTGCCAAGGTGCAGGAGAGCGGAGGTGAGGCTGTTAAAATGCACTGTATCATCTAGCAAGAAGCCCTCTGTGCCAAGATAATCCAGCTTGGCGATGTGATGAACACAGTTGTGAAAAATGTCAAAAAAAATTATGGCCCGAGGGATTTACCACAGAGAATTGCAAGCGTTCCTCTCTGATGTCGATGCTGAATACGGGGACCTACTCTACCATTCTCAAGTGCGCTGGCTCAGTCGCGGCTCTGTGCTGCAGCGGTTTTATTCCCTGAGATCAAATATCGACAAGTTTTTGAAAGAAAAGGGCAGAACTCTCCTTGAGATCAGTGACCCTTTGTGGTTGGCAGGCCTGGCTTTTTTAGTTGATCTCACTGATCATCTCAACACCCCGAACAAGAGACTACAAGGCAAAGAGCAGCTGGTACCACAGCTGTATGTGCACATGAAAGCATTCCGTGCGAAGCTCCGTCTCTTCGAGTCACAACTGCGCAACTTCAATGTAGCGCACTTCCCCACGCTGACCGAAATCAATGCGCATTTCCAAATGCCAAGCTCTCTGCAAAAATGGGAGAATATGTGTCTGTGATCACATCTCTCATGACAGAATTCAGTCAGCGCTTCCAAGATTTTTCTGTCATTGAGAAGGAAATCACACTGTTTGCGGCTCCGTTTTCAATGGATGCGAAAGAAGTGGAGGAGAGTCTGCAATTAGAACTGATCGAAATTCAGTGTGATGATTCTCTGAAGAATCAGCGTCAGCTTCTCTCCCTACCTGACTTCTACCGGAGTTTGGCAAAGGCCAAATTTCCTCTTATGAGACGCCATGCAAAACGAATGATGAGTCTGTTTGGCTCAACATACATATGTGTGCAGACATTCTCTCTGTTAACGCTGAACAAAAGCAGGCTGAGAACAAGAACGACCGACAGCCATCTGCGTGACGTCCTTCGCATCTCAACCACCAAACTTACTCCTGACCTGCCAGCTATCCTTCACACCAAAGCGCAGCATCACTGCTCCCACTGAGCGTAACATTCTTCCCATTACAGGTGAGTTAAAAATATACACACAGTTTTCATTTGTTAATAAGCCCAATTACTTAATAAATTCAGTTAATTAAAGTTGACGACAATTTTTTTAACAAACGTTAGTTGATGTGTTAACAAGCCCAATAATTTATTTGTGTAATTAGCTTGAAATATCCACATCCCCTATTTGTCTTCTTGTCTCTCCCTTCATATGGACAATGAAGGCGGATCAGCACCCTAAAAACCAATCTGAGGCTGTCACTGAGAGAATGACCTGCCAACCTTTTTGTAAAAAATTAAGCAACCATTGGAAAGATGTTCTAAATCGAACTAAACATTAAACTAATTTCAATGGTACAGTATATTTTTTCAAGTAGTGGTACCCCAAACTTTCGCAGCTCTTATAAATTCACCGTTTTCACACCATCCCCCCTCCCCCCTTCCCCCGCGCCAAACTGCGAGTCCACCAGCACGTACACCACCTCTTTCCTAAAATCCGCCAATCAAATACTAATTTTATGCTACTTTCTTTGTCAGAACACCTTGTTTGCTAGCACACAGGTCCGATGTCTGAGCGTGGTTGTGTTTCGCTAAATTATCCTGTTTGATGAGTACTAGGTGCCTCGGTGAATGTATATGCTCTAACTTTAACATAGCTATTTCTGTGACCAGTTACAAGCTAATCACTCAGCTATTTCAATGCTAAATTCGATGCTAATTTCTTTGTCAAGGGGTACCTCTGCGGATGTGTATACTTTAATTTAGCTATTTCAATGAGCCATTTCAATGCTAAATTATATGCTAATTCCTTTGTCAAGGCACTTGGCCTTTTTCTTCTCACACAGCTTAAAGGTCGTGATCTAAGCGTGGCTTCTTCCACTCCAGCGCTAATTTCTTTGTCAAGGGGTACCTCTGCGGATGTGTATACTTTAACTTAGCTATTTCAATGAGCCATTTCAATGCTAAATTATATGCTAATTCCTTTGTCAAGCAGCGCTAATTCCTTTGTCAAGGGGTACCTCTGCGGATGTGTATACTTTAACTTAGCTATTTCAATGAGCCATTTAAATGCTAAATTATATGCTAATTCCTTTGTCAAGGCGCGTGGTCTTTTTCTTCTCACATAGCTTAAAGGTCGTGATCTAAGCGTGGCTTCTTCCACTCCAGCGCTGTCCCCCAGACAGTCTCGTCCCTTCACCTGATGAAGGCCGCTTGTGTTGTGGCCGAAACGTCGTGAATTTTTGTTATTTTATTTTCACCTACGTGACTTTACCCAATAGAACCAAAGAGTATGGATCCTAGCAGTCACGAAAGCTTTAAATCTAGAATCACGCGTTGACTACTCTATACAGGGTGGGATAGAGATCTCTACTCAACCCTGCAGGGTGACCCCTCTCATAGTGAAGGCGTTCACACTCGAGCTGCGGTTGCCCTGTGCCAGTAGTTGCATCATTAACTGTGCGAAATAATTTTCAAACCATTTCTACAAAAATGCAGAATTTGCCATTAAGTTACTTTTCTTGGATTTAGCAGAATTCAACAATAGCTCTCTCAATAGCTGTAGCGATTGAGTAATGATTTTTTACATTTTTGCGTTTTTCAATTGAACGCTAATTAATGACCCCTTAAGTGTATAAAAATCATTGAATGTTGAAGTATAAAACTCTGCAATGTTAATTTAATGCTGAGGGTGTTGACAAGAAAAGTAGCGGATGTGTGGGGTTGAAATTGTCAACTCGTGTCCACACTGCATCGTGCGGCGGGTTTCTGACAGCAGCAGCATCGCCACGACGCTCTCATTGCCGCTTGGTGAATATCCGTGGCGGGTTCCTTTTCGTTTTTTATTCATTGAATGAGGACGTCACCCTCCCTGCACCTGGCCACCCACTTGTGTTGTTTGTGTGCCTTCAGGTGTCACTGCAGAGCTATTGCAGAGGGATGTTGCGACTATACTGGCGTGGGGCTCAGCATAGACGGCGGCCCTCTGTCAATCCACAGCGGAGGTAAGAGCCCCCCACTCTGTGTCAGTAAATGGGGGGGGTGTTTGATCATACTTCACCACGCTGGTCAGTATGAGTTGGTGTGAAGGTGAGGCAGCCCAGAGATCTGTTCAGATGTCACTCAGCACCGACGTTAGCCGTGGCCGGGAATCGAACTTAGCTGGCAGTGGTCAGTGTGCGCTAACGGCCGGGCCACCGCTTCACGGCTGAACGGGTTGATTAGGTGAGACGATGGCGTTGCGTTTCATATCAGTGGCTACTCCTCCACGTGGCTGGGCGATTGAGTAACCACACCCACAGCAGTGTCCCAGTGTACCGGCACCCCCCAGTGCTGGAGTCAACATTCTCTGGGCCCCGTTTTTCTTCACACGCCGCCCTGCATTTGAGCCCAGCAAGAAGCGTGTCCCCACCGAACGCGTTACGGTCAAATATTGTAAGCGGCAGGTAAATCTAACTTTATATTTGACGACCTTCTCTTCCAAGCCGTTCTGGCCAGTGTGGAGGAGTAGGCCAATGACCCTCACAGGGGCTCTCTGGAGCTCCCGTTCGTGGAGGCCCCATTTGCCGGCAGTGGCGTGAACAATCGCAGGGGCTGTACCATTACCTTTTATCCACTTTTTATATTCAACATTTAATTAGGTCAGCAACGTGGTCTTGACCTCTTCCCCACAAACATTTCTGTGGCAACGCTATCGTGGTCGGTGCTGTGAGGGAGAGGGCCAATTCCAATGGCCCTTTCCCCTTATGGCGTCTGTGACCATCACAGCGGCTAAATGAGGGCTCTGGACGGGTGCGAGGGGCTGGTAACCCCTCCACCTTCAATTAACTACCACTAAACTACGACCGAACAATGTAATTAGATATACACACACACGCATTCACACACACAAACACGTACACACCCATCAACACACAGACATACAAAGACAAAGATCCCCCGTATAGTCAAAACAAGCTGTTTGGGCAAGTGCTGTTAGCGAGCACACGCAACTGCATACACACATACATAGACACATAAACCCACGTAAACAAAGAGAAACACACACATACACCCACACACAAAGACACATACACACACACACTGCGATGGCAAAGTAATGAATGGGAGCGAGACCAGTTTTGTCACGACAAGTATATATTGATGTCAAGTGCAAATACAAAACGAGGTAGACAAAATCTCAGGAAAACATTAATCTCGCTTTCCCTTTCCACACTTTGAGCTGTTTTTGTACAAACGATAAAAACCCCGAGAAGACCGAAGTGTCACCGATCTACATTCACGAGTTCAGAAACCGCTGTTTCTGGAGGCATCATGGAAGATGGAAATAAAGTGCTTGGCGAAGTTCATCATTTATCGTACATTTCACGTGGTAACGGCTTGGCGCTACGGTTAGCGTGTCCATTGAAATGTGCACGCCCCGTACGTAAAAAAGTAACAGATATGTAGTTTAAAAAATGCCGACGTATTCACAGTTCGATAAATAAATAAATAAATACTTTGCAACAGCGGTGACTTTTTAAATCCCCGACACAACGCGAAATAAACGTCCCCCATTTTTAATTAACGGAGACAAGAACCGTAGGGAATACCTTGCACGACCTCACTGAGAGCGCACTCCGGCCTCGCGTTGCGGAGGACACAACCTCTGTCTTCATTTGTAATGAGACAGTTAATTTTACGGTCACCATCACAATAACGTTACTTGTGCCAACTCTCTTGACGATTGCCCAGGGAATAAACGGCAACCCCAAGCCATAATGGGTTGGTGCCGCCTGCATGGATCTTGGCTCCTGTTTCCCAGAATGGCTGGCGTGATTTTAAGTGCTTTCGTGCTGGGTTTTTCAAGTCTACGTGGATTAAAACTTGATTTTAAGCTTTCATGACTGCAGGAATTACTCTTTGGTTCTTTCGGTAAAGTCACGTAGAAAGAAAATAAACTAAATAATAGAGTACGACGTTTCGATTGCAACACACGCAGGGGCTGGTGGTGGAGCTGGCGATGAGTACATTTTGGGGAGCGGGCGACGCCATGGTGAGCCGCTGCCTGGTGCCTTCGTAAAATGTCTCTCAAAATTATTTTGAATTTGAGCGGAAGCAAAAGGTTAGACACGCGATCATGGATTTTAAGCACCGACTTCTATTGGTGGGGCGAGTGCCAGTTGTTGCACCGGTGGTGGCTGCTGTGCAACCAGAGTGGCGGTGGCTGTGGTGGGACTGGTGGCGGTGGCTGCTGTTGGACTGGCTGCTGTTGGACTGGCTGCTGTTGGACTGGCTGCTGTGGGACACGCGGTGGCAGCAGCTGCTCTGGTGCTGACGGCGGCTTCTTCGAGAGTGGCGGTGGTGGTGGTGGCTGCTGCAGGACCGGCGGTGGTTGCTGGTGGAATGGCAGTGGCTGCTGTGAGATCGGGGTGGTGGTGGCTGTTCTGGCACTAGCGGCAGCAGCTGTTGCGTGCCTGGCGTTGCCGGTAGCTGCTGCTGCTGCTGCTGCTGTTCCTGCCGTGGCCCTTGCAGTTGTTCCGGCAGTTGTTCCCGTTGGGGCGGTTCGACGTCTTGGGTTTCTGGAGGTAAAGAAGATGATGGCGCTAAAGTCCAAACCGCTCGACATTGGGTGAATGAAACAAAATCGGTCTGAAGTATAAACAAGAAGATCGCTGTACTTCACCATTCCCTTAATATAAAACGATGCGCTGTCAGGGTGTACATTCTCCCTGAGCATTTCCATGCACACGGGGCGACGTTTCAAATCCATCCTTTACCTTGCGCGCCGGTGAGGAGAGCTGCCGTACACAGACAGGGTCCGGGGTCTCCCTTCGCCGAGTGGGGCCGCTTGAGGCACAAGCGGGACGTCGCCTTGACGTGCTCCAGCGGGCAGTAGCTCTCCGCTGGCGGCGCGTTCAATTCTGGGGACCTGCATGCACGCACCAACGCGTCGCAAACCGTTAACACCTGCCTTTAAAGGAGACACTGCTAATCGCACAAGACAATATCTTTCCAGTGAGCTGGTCTGGGGGACGGTTGTAAGTGCAGGTTAAAGTGAAGGGGAGAGAAGGCGACTTACCGAATATAGAAGAGCATGTAGGCCTGCTCGTTCATAACAGCCTTGGTGTCGACGTGCCGCACGATGGAGTCGTTCATACAGCACCATTGTCCATCGCTGATCTGCGCACAGTCACAGCACGGCTACACTTGGTTACAATGTTTACACAACTGCACCCAACCTCCTCCATTCATTAATAACAAGACACGATACACTCTAGACAACATGTTCGTAAAGAGCATCACCCCATCGTCAGTGCTGCAGAAGGTGCTACGGTTGCTATGATGGTGCTGAAGTTACAGAACGGTCTGCCTGACCATGTCACTGCATTGATGGCCTTGGACCAATTTCATCGGAATCAGAATAATTATTTGTGCTGAAAGAATTTGATGATCTACGAAGCTCTTTTCAACAGATGTCCAGTAGGGGCGGGTCAGAAAGTTACAACAACAACAAACAATACAACACCGATTGGAGTGCAAAGTGTAGGAATGCTAAGGAAGTCACTAAATACAAATAAATAAAGTATATATACTGTAAGTAGAAGTTGCATAAGTACATCCAGACGCAATAACAGACGCAAGACTTCTATTTATTCTTCCCTATTGGACATTTGTAACATTATGGGTGCATTGCAGATGTGCGTTGTTATTGTTTGATGGTAACAAATGTAATTACCTTATTGTAGCAATAATAATGGCCGCTGTTGGAGTCGGCTTCCTTGTGCACCAGCACCGAGTACAGGGAGTAGATTGCGGGCTCGCCCTGAGACGTTGAGGTGAAGGGTTGCATGTCCAGGTGCTCCGGGTAGGTGATGTTCTACAGGCAGCGCACAGAGACAAACGTTAGAAGAGGAAACGGCAGGGGTGGTGGGGTGGGCAGCAGAGATGGGCACCATCTAAGTTACACGTCAACGTGATGGCGTGATGTCTCGCTCATTTGAGCGTTGAAGACGGTGCTCATCTCCTGTTGATAGCCCTGAGCAAGTGGTGGAAATTCTACAGTCATTTGACGGGGGGCGAGTCTTTTCCGTAGCACTTATTCCAACATGGAGAGGCATTTTCTCCAGCGTTGAACTGACAAGGGCTGTAATAAAATAAATTAATTAGAGCGACGTGGAGGGGCAGAATCGTTACCCGGTTGATCTTGACGCCGTAGAGGTTGTACCGCTTGATGGAGACGGTGAGGACGTTGGGCAGGCGGTGGAGAGCCATCGTCTTCGTCGCTTCCCCCTTGCAACAGCACCTGCACGACAACAACGCCAGCCATCGCACGTGTTCCCCAACTTTTAAACAATAAGTCTACTCACTTTTTGTTGTTCGTTATTTTTTATTCATTTCTTAACGTAAAAATTGTTACTTATTTACGTTATATATTGGACGTTATTTTTTATGTATTACTTATATTTTTATTACTATCTTTTATTAGAATTTGGTTCAATCATCAGACTTTTGAAGCTACAAATGATTCCAGGGTGTCACCACACGATGCCCACTCACATTCTGCAGGTTTATTCGTCCAGCGTCTCCTTGTTAAAAAACTCCTCAAACGCCTCCACAAGATCTGATGAGTTCTGTTGGCCGACAGAGTGAAAGGCAAATGAGGACTCTAAGAAGCATTCCATGAACATCTGCAGAATTATATTGTGATGGCAATTCGGAAAACCCGCATTTCGTATGAAATCGTACAACCACAAAAAAAGAGATCACGCACGCTACTGGCAGTGTGTTTGGATGTTAAGTGGCTGATTTATGTATGTGTGTGTGTTATGTGTGTTGATCACAGCAGGGGGCACAGGTGGTGCATCGGCCAGTCATCTCAGTCAACCCATGGTCTGTCCCGTGACCTGCCAGCGGGCGTTCGACACTTCACGTGGCCTTAAAAGGCACTCAGGCTGGCACAAGCACCGTGGTGACATCACCGCCACTTAGTGGCGAATGGCGGTTGTTGTTCATGTATGTGATGTATGTACATTTAACTTATTCCGCACCGTACGTAGATGTATAACTGTTAAGCGATGGCTTTCTCATTGCTTACATTAATATGGAGTGCAATGTCCAGGCACGTGTCATAGGTGTCGGAGTGGTTGCAGCACTGCATGCACTCCACTGCAAAACACAAGCACACATTAGGAAGGGACGTCACATGTTACTTAGTCAAACTAAATGCACGCTTCCCACTGACATAGGTAATTGGTACTTTTCACCAACTGGTAAAAGGTTATTCTGTGTGGCACGTGCGTGAGAGTGTGTAAACGCTGCAACGCTAGCGCGTCTACACTGTGATGATGCGCTTGCTGCTCGCGGTTAACAAGTTTGTAGAGGAGTGTGCACAACTCACCACGTGATCGAAGGTAACCCCCGAAGATCTGGTAAATGAGGGTGGTAGCCTCCGTGTATCTGTCCAGCCTGCCAGTCACAGAGAACGACACCACACGGTGGTTACAGCGGCAGCAGCAGTAGCACCTTTACCGGATGCACACGCGTGTGTGAGAGTTACACCATTGCCCGAGCTGTCGATTCACTCTTTCCCTTCAGCACTGGAACGCGTGCTCTGTAGCAACCAAAAGTGGTAGCGTCTGCACAGGGCAGCCACCTTCACGGCACAGCCACAGAGCTGGGGGCAAGCTGGCAGCCGACACGCGGTGCTGTTGCCAGGCAGTTTTGTTATGCCCAGCGTGCCACGTGCCGCCCGTCAACACGAGCAATGATGTCACGGGGCCACGGACGTCGAGACATCGACCCCCCGGTATTTATCGGCAACGTGAAATGCACAAACAAAAGACGGCCCACGTCAGGGCCAATGTGAAAGAACCGTGGTGCCAGCAGGTCCGGTCCTCTGCATCTCCCAGGTGTTCACACAAAAGTGTGAGTAGATTCTCACAGACGTCGAAGGACAATCGTGCAGAAAACCAAGAGGGAGCCGTGAGGTACCGAACTGCAGAACAACTGCCGCAAGTTGACTGGCGCGCGGTACTCACTCGCTGTGGCCATGGAGGCATGAGGCTTGCATGCCATCTACCACGTATCGCAGAAACTCGTGGGCATCTTCCTGCCTCCCAATGCGCAGGTGTTTGGCGATGCCTGCAGAGAAATGGACATGGGGACAAAGTGACAGGTACAGGATCTGATGACATCCTTCAAGAGCTCCCCAACATGTCAAAAGGAGCAGTGCAAAGGACTTGGAACACAGATGGCGAAAGATCGCGGGGATAACTTCTCCTTCGAGTGCAAGTGTGAACGTAGTTGTGGGACTCACGCGTGATGTTTTTAGTGATGGCCTTGGGTGTCAGCACTCTCTTTGAGTTGTTGAACGTGCTGACAATGTGACGCTCCATGACACACATCAGGCAAAAGTCGCTCTGTTGGCCTGCGAACGAGGGCACAATACAAAAAACGATAAGAGTACAAAGTATTGGTAAGGTAAACAAATCACTTTTAAAAAATCTACAATTAAAACTAAAATTTTTTTTATTTTACCAGATAAAGCCCACTGAGCTATTAGCTTCTTCAGAAGCGACCTGGACCACAAATGATAGCTCAACGAAGTGGCTTATCAAGTGTGAAATTCATAGCAGCCAAATTAACCGTGACAATAACCTAGCCCATGGGTAAACGAGAGTGCCAGGGGGGTACTTACAGGTGCTGCAGTGCTCTTGCAGCAGCAGGTAGTTCACGAGCGGCGGCGTGTAGGCGAGGCACTGCAGCGTGGCGTTGAGGAAGCAGGTGTTCCCCAGGTTGCGCAGGCCGGCACCTTTGCCCACGTCGCTCTCCCACCTGAGGTTCAGCCGCTCCGGCGCAAACAGCGAGAGCCGTGCCGCCGGAATGCCGTCGTCCTCCTCTGCACAAAGGGAACGGTGGTGGCGGAAGCCGGCGTCATCGCACAGCGCTGCACCGCCGATGGGGCTGGCGTGGATATTCAGTGGCCCCAGCCAGCACCCGTGCTGCTACTCTTAACCACAAAGATTTTGCTCCACATTTCAGTGTTAGGCTCAAGTTCGAGAAAAATATGATTCGCCTGCCACGTGGGCTGCTTGGTGTTTTGAGCTCTCCGTGTTACTCGTGAAGGGCAACAGCAGTGGCTCCAAAGCGGCCCTTGCGTTGGTGGCTGTCACCCTAACGAGAGGTCAAGAGGTCGCGTGATCGCACACTCACCTTGGGGTGCAGGCAGCACAGACACGCCGATGTTCTTTGTGGCTGGCACCGGGGAGGGTTCCGGCCGGCCATGGGGAAGGTAGCTGGGTTGCGTGCAGAGCCACTCGTCGGCCACCACCAGCACCTCGTCGGACGAGGTGGGGGCCAAGACCGTGAGGTCTTTACCGGACGAGGTGCCCTCTCCTCCGCACGCCACAGTCGTGGCTGGTTCCTGCCACAGCAACGCAATCAACACATCCACAATTACTCCTCCCATCTGGACTGGGATCTCAACACACGTGGGACTGTTTTATCACCAAAAGAAATAAAATTTTAGTCCATGAACCGATGGGCAATCAAATGTCTCAGAAGTCAATATATACAGTATTTTTAAAGGAACCCCAATCTCACTTTAACTCGTAAAATACTCTATGATGAACGGCCATTGACAAAAGATGAACGAGTTAAATTTGTTGTTATGCATGCTGGAGAGAAGGCAGCTGTAGTTTCAAAGAATTCCTAAATGCATTTCAGAAGAGAAATCGTGCATTCATGTTAATCGAATTCATTTTTAACATTTGTTAAAATTAAACGAAATAACCCTCCGTTATTTGTTCAAATAAACACAATAACCCGATGTGTCCTGATTTTTCGGCCACCCTCTTACAAACGACGTCATGATGTGATGTAATACGTCATGATGTGATGTAATAAACATAATTATGCAGGTTGGCCCAAAAGTTAAGACAGGGTTATTTCATTTATATTAACCCTCACATAACGTTTTCATTATTTATTTTTAAAGTCAACTTTATATTTATAGTTTTGATGATCTGTGCCGAACGCCTGACACACGCTGCGGGTAACGCTGGCTTGGCTACGTGGATTCCCATGCCATTCTTTTGATTTTCACGAAAGGCTTAGATTAAAAATGTAACTAATTATTAGTTTGATGTTACCACAACGATACATTTTCTCCAAAAATATACCAGCGCCTCTTATGATAAGAGCCACGTCTGCCCTCTGTTTTTGTATTTTATCTTTGCGTTTTGTGCACCATTATTAGTGAGTAATAATAAATAACCCATTCAGTTAAGTTGTGCGTGATAATATTTATTTTTTTGAACGTCGAATAGAAATAAAGAAGCAGAATCCGCTTTTAATTTGAACTCAGTGCAGTTTCCCTTTGATGGCTTTTGCTCGCACTTACGGTGAACATTTGTGACAATTGGTGAAGACCGACATCTCCCCTTGTGATCAATAATGAACGGTCACTATTTTTTAATTCACATCAAATCAGAATCCAGTAAGTTATTGTAACTAAACAGGGGCGGACACCCGTCCATGTAGGTGAACGAGGCGGTCGCCTGGGGCGCCAACAATTCGAGGAAATAATATACAAATAAAATAACGACGATGTCATTTTGATTCCCGTACAACGTACAGAGGGTCTATGAATTATAATTAATTTCTCAACATTCCTGAGAATGTATTGGTTGGACAGACGGACGGACAGACAAACCGAATAATTTTGTCTCTGTTTAAAAAATACGCTTAATTAAACATTAAATGTAAAATCGTGGCAAAATGTTTCCCAGTTTACCAGAAACCTCAGCCTGGATCTGCCCTTGGGGTTTGGGGGTGGCGGCGCCCATTGCGAGGTTGGCCGAGGGCGCTGCCAGTTGCTGGCAGCAGCTGCTCTAGGGCCACCCCTCTCACCGAGTTCAAATTCATTTAGGTAAAAGCGACTTTCTGCTCACGTTTTGAGCGAAAATTGGTGAACACACCGACGCGTCCTTCCGGTTTATAGTTTATTTTTTAGTATTCACATCAATAGGGAATCCAGTAAGTCGATACGTAGAACGAAATCATTCCTACAACATTTAGTTTACTTTCTTCCCGACAGAAAAGCAACTCAAACAGCTGCTAGAACGATGAAGGTGATTTACAATTGTCATTCTTTATTTACAGGTTTGTTATATATTACTCTCAGAAGAGAAAATTACATTCGGTACGTCACATTCCGTAACTTTAGTTCATTCAGATGAAGCCAGAAGAGTCGCAGACGAAAGAAGACGTCGATTAAACGGAGGAAGGCGGCAGAGATGGCGTCATCGACAAAGTCACGACACACTGGATCGTTTACGACGTGAAAATACCCGTCACGTGACGGGCAATTACGCAACTTTTATACGTTATTATTAATTTCTATTTTGCTTTTTCAGGTGACATTTTTCAAAAATGGAAAGGTAATTGACCAAAGACGAACGAGTTCGATTGTCATTTGTATGTGTGGTGGGTAATTGTTGGGCGTAATACGCCGCCACCACTTTGGTTGAGCAGGTACTTTCAGTCAGGGGCCAACAGGGGGCAATAGCGAGTACGGCCTGTGCTAAGCAGGACTCCTGGGTCAGGCATCCCGGGGGGGGGGGGGGGGGGGGACGGTTGGGAACCGGAGGGGGACACCGGTCCCCGGGTGGGGGGCTGGGGAGGATTGCGCAACAATCCAGGTCCCTCGAGAAGGTTCCAGATGGTGGGCGTGACCAGGGGCGGGGTGACCCTGGGAGCCCCATAAAAGCCGGACCCCAGTGCGGCTGAGGCAGTTCGCCTCAAGCCGAAGACCCAGAAGCCCACCTGAAGATAGGACCCTGGACCCCAAGCCCCGCCGTCCTTATAAGGGCCGGGGCTCAGTGAGGCCAGTGATCAATAGGCTAGGACCCTGAGGATCCCCCGACCCGATGCCCTTCTCAGGGCCGGGTCTGTGTGGGCCAGCGGTCGAGACCCGAGGACCTTGGCTGGGTCGGGTCAGCCTCCCCTAGGTCCCGCTAGCCGGAGGGCTAAGGAGTGGTTAGCCCCAGTAGTTAGGGCACGTTAGCCCGGAGGCCGTACCTCCTTAGGTGGTGGGTAGAAGGGGCCATTACCCCCCCGTGTTAGGGACCTAGTGTTACTGTTATTGTTGTCATAAATAAATACGTGTTGCCTCCTACGAAGACTCAGTCTCCATACAAACCCACTACATATGCAAAAGAAGGCAGCTGTGATTGATTTTTTTAAAGGCCTAAATTAATTTGAAGAAATAATAAATTCGTCCATCGTGCATTAATGTTAATAGATGTAAGTTTTAACGTTTATTAAACAAATCAAATAAAGCTCTGTTATCTGTTGAAATAAACATGATAGCTCTATGTGGCATGACTTGTGGGCCACGCTTTATAGGCGACGTTATGAAGAGCCAACTGTGATGTGCTCTGAGGAAGGGGCATTGACTGAAACGTCGTTTTTCTATATTTAATAATACTTTGTATATGTATTGCACGTTATTATCAGAGTCAGAATATTTATACTGGAGGAATCCGATGAGCTATAAAGCTATTTTTCACATGTCCAATTGGCACGGGTCAGAACGTTACAACAACGAACAACACAAACACATAATAGGAGTGCAATTTAACTTAATACTGAAATTACACCGTTCTCATTATTCTTAAAGTTAACAATTTAACTATTATCATTATTAATATCGATAACAAATCCTCTGTGACTTGTTCAAATAAATACGATACCTGTGTCCTGACTTTTGGGCAACCTTCTATAGGCGACGTTATGAAAATAGAAAAAACTGATGTACTCTGCAGAAGGGACATTGCCTGAAACGTCGCCTATCATTTTCCTGTAACAATTCCCACAACCCCGTGCACTCCTAGAGTTGTGATTGGCTGAGCGGCGCCAGCAGGCCCCGCCCGCCACCCGGGGCTCCTCCCCCTCACCTGAGGATCCGCCGTCAGACGCGGCCCCGCCGCCGCCTGCGCGGCTCCCGTCAGCTCCGGCACGGCGACCCGCGCCGTGCCTCGGGCTTCATCCGGGGAGGGGGTCCCGGGCACAGCCCCGCGGGATCCCTCGGGGGGGTCGCCAACTGCAACAAGAAGCACAGCGATCACATTTTACACTGCGGATAAACACACGGCTCTACATTTCCCACTGTAGATAAACATGGCACTGGATTCAGTGGCCCCATCCAGCACCGGTGCTGCTACTCTTAACCAGACATTTTGCCCCACATTGAAGTGTAAGGCTCAAGTTAGCGACAAATATGATGTGCCTGTCACGTTGGCCGCTGGGTGTTTTGAGCTCCCCGTGTTACTCGTGAAGGGCAACAGCAGTGGCTCCAACGCGGCCCTTGCGTTGGTGGCTGCCACCCTAACGAGAGGTCACGAGGTCACGTGGTCGCACGCTCACCTTGGGGTGCAGGCAGCACAGACACGCCGATGTTCTCGCGTGCTGTGGCTGTCACCGGGGAGGGTTCAGGCCGGCCATGGGGAAGGCAGCTGGGTTGGGTGCAATGCCTCTCGTCGGCCGCCACCGGCACCTCGTTGGACGAGGTGGGGGCCAAGACCGTGAGGTCGTTACCGGACGAGGTGCCCTCCGCTCCAGCTGCCACAGTCGTGGTTGGGTCCTGCCACAGCCACGCAGTCAACACATCCACAATTACTCCTCCCATCCGGACTGGGATCCCAACACACGTGGGACTGTTTTATCACCAAAAGAAATACAATTTTAGTCCATGAACCGATAATCGATCTGCATAAAATGTCTCAGAAATATATATAGACTATTGATTTTTAGAGGAACCCACAACTCACAAAATATTCTAAGAAGGGGCCATTGACTAAAGACGAACGAGTTCAGTTCGTTGTTATGCATGCAGAAAAAGGTAGCTGTAATTTTAAAAAGGTGCTAAATGCATTTCAAAAGAGTCATGGATATCAGTTTTAACATTTGTTAAAATTAAACTAAATAACCCTTTGTGATTACTTAAGAAACATACAATAACTTTGCGTGTCCTGACTTTTGGGCCACCCTCTGTAGTCCACGTTATGAAAGGGTCTAACAACTGTTGACGTGCTCTGCACAAGGAACATTGCCCGAAACGTCGCCGATCATGATCCAATAACAATTTCCCCACACCCGTGCATTCCCAGCGTTGTGATTAGCGCCAGCGGGCCCCGCCCACCACCCGCGGCTCCTCCCCCTCACCTGAGGCTCCGCCCTCAGACGCGGCCCCGCCGCCGCCTGCGCGGCTCCCGTCAGCTCCGGCACGGCGACCCGCGCCGTGCCTCGGGCTTCATCCGGGGAGGGGGTCCCGGGCACAGCCCCGCGGGATCCCTCGGGGGGGTCGCCAACTGAAAAAGAAGGAGGAACACAGCGATCACATTTTACACTACGGATAAACACACGGCTCTACATTTCCCACTGTAGACAGACATGGGCCTGTCTATCGCTTCTGAAGAACTCAATAGCTCAGTGGGCTTCACCTGGTTTAATAAAAAAAGAGTAGTTTATTTAGTTTACGGGATTTTCTTACCTTTCTTATACCTTTCTCGTGTCGGTATTGGTGTAACTTTCTGAACCCGTCTCTACTGGACATTTGTTTAAAAGAGATTCATAGCTCATCGGATTTATCCACGATGAATAAAGTTCATGATCTTGAATTGATGAGTGACGGTTGGTAACTCACGGGGGGTCCATTGCCCCCCCCCCCCCGTGAGTGACGGTTGGTCACTCACGGGGGGTCCACTACCCCGTGAGTGATGGTGCTCAACGCGACTGCATAACCCCAACACGAATCACGACCTAAAATGACCACTTGGCCGAACCCAACCACACACACGCAGAGCGATCTTTAGAAGTTGCTGTTAGTTGCTGGCCGCTCGGCGTTTCGGGCCTCTTGAGTGACTATTTATCATGATATTGGTTATTTAAAGCGACCAATCACGCAATTAAACCATACGGGTGGTGCTACTGCGTCGGCAGTGGTGAACAGGTTGGACCAGAACACAACCACTCGGCACTCTCCGTGTCGATAGCGACACTGCGGCCTCCATAGGTGCAGATGGACGTGGGTCATGGCCCGACTTCAACAGCCCCATCTATTGTATTTGTTTCCCTTCGCAGCGGTGCTGTTGACGTGGTGTAGATTTATTATCACGGCGTCTTCTGACCAAATATGGACGAATAAACACATTCACGATCGTGTTCCCTCATCTCTCTATATATAAGAGGGAAATTTGTGAATGTGTCTGTTCGAAATGTTTAATATACTTCCCAACATGCAACAAACTAAAAATTTGGCATGTGGGTAGTTTCCAGATTGTACACAATACAATACTTTACCGCCTGTCTCATATGTGTTGTGATTGTGTGCGTGTGTAGGGAAGAAATCCACATTTTTGAGGTAAAAATCTGGATAATTTCCCTTTAAAAGTCCGACGCTCACCTTGGAGAAGCTCTCCTGGCATAATCGGTCGATGGGATTCTCAGCTTGTTGAAAGTGTCACCGCTGTTCACGTTAAAGAGAGCAGGGACGACGCAGAATCACACAAACACGTCTGGTCTTCTCGCCGTGCTGGAGTTCTGTGACCGTTACGGGCCTCACGTGACCATTGTGTCACCTTGACAACGACCACGATCATCATCTTGGCGACATTCAAACTCGGCACGTGGTCCCTCGTCATCGTTACGACGTTGGAGACGCGAGAGGCACGTGGGGGCACGAGGGGGGAGGGGCTGGTGGGGGCACGAGGGGGGAGGGGCTAGTGCCACCCCCCCCGTGAGTGACGGTTGGTCACTCACGGGGGGTCCACTACCCCGTGAGTGACGGTTGGTCAACGCGACCGCTTAACCCCGACACGAATCACGACCTAAAATGACCACTTGGCCGAACCCAACCACACACACGCAGTGGGATCTTGAGCAGTGCTCTGAGTTGTTGGCCGCTCGGCGTTTTGGGCCTCTCCGCTCAGCAGCTGCGACCCAAATCGACGTGGATCGGGGGCTCAGGGGACGCGTGGCGAGGTTGGAACGAGAGGCCTCGAGAGTGAAGAAGAAGAAGCGAGGCGAGAGCGAGGCGAGCTTGGGGTGAGACTCTGAGCGGCAGAAGGCGAAGAAGACGTGGAGTGGGGAACACGTGCAGGGTGAGGACATCAGCATCAGTCACTTAATCATCATCATTCACATGATCATCATCCACATCATCATCATCTACATCATCATCATCATCATCATCCACATCTTCATATTCTTGGTTCTTTCGGTAAAGTCACGAAGATTAAAAAAATAAGTATAAAATGACAATAAATTAAAATTAAATTTTAAAAATTTTAAAAATAAAAATTCTCATTTGAAAATAATAAAAGCAAAAAACCCACGACGTTTCCATGACAACACAAGTGGTCTTCATCGCTTCATTGCCTGATGAAGACGGCTTGTGTTGCGATCGAAACGTCGTGGGTTTTGTGCTTTAATTATTTTTTATTTATTTGTACTTTTTATTTTAGGGGTAGGCCTTCATCCAGCAGTTGATTCATCCACGCGTGGCCGGCGTGACGAGGTATGGTCACACAGCCACACCCACACGGTGCGTGAGAGGCGTTCATCCAGCAGTGGATTGAACAAGCCGCGTAGATGGCAATGTATGGGGTGCGTCATGCAGGTGTCCGTGTGTGCATCTGTGTGTGTGTGTGCGTTGGTGTTTGATTGACGTTTCTCTCAAAGCTGATGTTGCAACAATCTTCCTGCTGAATATTTGACCATCTGGTCATACGGGATTCGGATTATCCCAATCGTACGGTGTTGTCTGTACGATACCCGTTGAATCAAAGTAGAGTACAAAGTATGTGGCCGCTGTCAATGTCCACACGATGATAAGCCACGTGGGTGAGCTCTCATTTGTGATGGCCAAAGTCGCTTCCGACAAAAGAGCTACGCAGCTCAGAGCGCCTTACCTGGCGGAATAAAAATAGTTTAATAAGTTGAGTGTGATGACGCAGCAGCAGCTGCTGCAGGCGCAGCCCTGCAATTGCTTGCTCGCTCCACTGTGGACGCACCGGCCTCCACCTACAGCGAGCTCTCTAGAGTCTCACCTCTCGAGGGATGTCTTTGTCCGGCTCTCCCACCACGGACACACCGACTTCGAAGAGGCGGCGGTACCCACACTTTACCCCACCGCGCCTTGGCGCACTGCTGGGTGGACAGAGGCGGCCGGGGGGAGGAGAAAGAGTTAATAGACGTGGCCCCATCGTCTCAACTGTCAGCGAGTACCTCTGATTATTATTCTTATTATTACTATTCCCACGGTGGTCAATAGTAGCTCTGTATCCTATAATGCTGCTCTCTGTGTGTGTGTGTGTCAAGTGCAAGGTTGGCAGAAGTGTGTAACTCTGTGCAGTGTGCTCCAATGTGCATTCACGTGTGCATTGGAGAAGCTTCGCCTCTTGTGAATGCGTGTCGGTGTTTCTGTCTCCTGGAAGATTAGATGTTATCTGAGAATCAAGCAGCACTCGAGTATTTGTTTGTGACATTTTATAGACGGTACCTTTTATTTCAAACCACGTTTTACTTCAACGGCTTCAATATAATTTAATAATGATGATGATTAAAATATAAAAGTCTTCATACACTTTCCGGCAGTAACACAGGAGGTGTTAAGATGCGCAAACACCAAATAGGCACCCCGACTGCAAGGGATCGAGTCTGCATTGACCACACGTCGTGCTCGTGGTCAAGCATCCAAACCGACGTGCTCTGATGATGCACGCCTTGTCCCTGAAACGACATTGGCCTCCAGCAGAGACGTCCTCCGTCATGGCCTTGACCCACCCACAAGTTGTCAGGCCAGAGAACAACGACACGAGGAGGCGAACGGCAGCACAGAGGCGATGCAAACACCAATCCGTGAATGTGCGGCTAATGCAGACTCGATGCCTTGCAATCGGTGAGTCCATTTTGGGCGTCTTAACACCTCCTGCGTTATTGTCGGAAAAGGTAAAACGCCTCTCTTCTGTCTACATCGCCATGTCGATACCGACAACACAACTGGTGCCGTGGATGTGTAGCTCGTGATGTATATACAGTAGTGTGTGTGCGGAGAGACAGATATGAAAGAGACAGTGCCACTTGATCTGTTTCTATTCGATAACCTCCTACCACTGTAAGACAGGCGAGGGGTTCACTTCCGTGGGGTGCCACGGGGTGGCGAGATGTTAACTTCCTCGCCTGGTATACAGGAGGTCGTGTGTTCGGTTCCGATGCTGACGCCTGCTGCTGTATATTTGGAGTTTGCGGTGTCTCTCTCCCCGTGGTCGCGTGGATTTGTCTCCAGGTCCTCCGCGTTTTCCCTCCACATTTAAACAACACGTGTCTAGAGTATTTGTGTCTGCCATACATGTCTCTGTGACGAGTCACTTCGTTGAGCTATCATTTGTGATAGCCAGGTCGCTGCTGAGAAAAATCTACATCACTCAGTGGGGCCTTACCTGGTAATATAAAATATAAATATTTTAGTTTGGAATGTCAAGCAGCACTGCTTCGCATTGAGCTGCATGCGATTGCACTGGCAATGATCTCTCTACAGACACAGGACTCACGAGGTGGCTTTGCAGTCACGTCAGCTCATTTTCCCTCGAGCAAGAGACGACAGTGATGGACTGCACGGTCCATAGCTTGAGTCGCACTGTGGCTGGTCTTTAATTTGCCTCTATCTCTGCGAGTCTCTTATGGGTCTCTACGAGTCTCCATGTATCACAACGTGTGTGTGGGTTTACTCTACGGTCCTTAGCTTGAGTTGCATGGCCACAGTCGCACTGCTGCTGCTGCATGTTGCAGCTCGTCTCTAATTTTCCATTCGTTAAAACGTGCGCATCGTTCCGTTGATGTTCTGGTGCGGTTCATGGTGACAGCGGTGTATTTGCAGAGAATTGTCCATGCCAGGAGGTGTGCGGTGGTTGATGCTTGGGTCCCGAACGAGGCGTTCATTACGGACGTCTGCGCTGTTCCACCGTTCGCCGGCGATCTTCCAGATCTGTGCGAGAGCCACAGCCCCGATGGATCCGAGGTTCATCCACGTACTCGATAGCGATTTCTCAACCCCTTTCGTTCCAACGGGACACTTTCGAG
Source organism: Petromyzon marinus (assembly GCF_048934315.1). Lineage (NCBI taxonomy): Eukaryota > Metazoa > Chordata > Hyperoartia > Petromyzontiformes > Petromyzontidae > Petromyzon > Petromyzon marinus. The sequence continues at coordinate 11,990,265 of NC_133709.1, forward strand.
CCCGCTCGATCTTCACGGCGCACCGAACCAAAGAGTCGGTCCTGCTAATGAGCACAACTTTGCGGCGGCACACCGCTCGAGATGCCACGAGGAGGTTGGGGCAGCTCAGAGGTCCTAGTGCCGAGCAGGCGACACTGACACCCTGGGTTGGAGTGAGGGCTGCAACCACTGCGTTTGATTGAACCGGGTTCATCTTCTTTGGTTCTTTCGGTAAAGTCACGTAGAATGAGAATAAAATAATAAATTCATAATCTAAAATAACACAATAAAATTCTCACGACGTTTTGGCTACAACACAAGCGGCCTTCTTCAGGTGAAAGGAACAGACCCGTCGGGACGACAGAGCTTTAATGAACGTTGTTAAGATTCGTAGCGTCTTTTTAAGCTGGTTTAGAGAAGTGAGGCACCTTGACAAAGAGGTTTACATATAAAACAGGAGAATTTAGCATTGAAATAACTGAGTGATTAGCTTGTGACTGGTCATAGAAATAGCTATGTTAAAGTCAAAGCCTACACATCCACAGAGGCAACTAGTACAAATCAAACAGGAGAATTTAGCATTGAAATAACTGAGTGATTAGCTTGTGACTGGTCACAGAAATGGCTATGTTAAAGTCAAAGCATACACATTCACAGAGGCACCTAGTATAAATCAAACAAGAGAATTTAGCATTGAAATAACTGAGGGATTAGCTTGTGACTGGTCATAGAAATAGCTATGTTAAAGTCAAAGCCTACACATCTGCAGAGGCACCTAGTACATGGACGCCAAAGGGGCTGCAACAACTCGACTATCATATAGTAAAACGATGTGAAAAAACCTAAGTCTAAATCACATCAATATAATAAATGTACTCAATATATTCTTCAATAAGCTGAGCTATTAACAGTAACTGGGTATACACTACACTATATAATGAATACCATATAGTAAACCAATAAAAACTAAAATATAAACTACCTCAATGTTATCAATAAACTCTATACATTCTCCAATCAGCTAAGCTACCAACAATAAGTCGTTATATATGACAATGCTATATGGCGAAAAAATGGGTGGATTCTTACCCTCAACTTCAGCACCACGGATAGCTACGAGCCCCGTTCAGACGGACGAGTTCATCCATGGTCGGAACGGAGGAGGGGGAGAGAGACAGCTGCGAGGCGCTGTTATACTCCATGTTGTAAACCATACCATTAACCGTGGTGTGAGAGGTATTAAGAGTCAATGCCAGCAAAAGAGCTGCGGTCTGAAGGTCATCGTAAAATACAATTAATTAAGAACCGAAATGGTTTAAAACATCTTTCCAATGGTTACTAAGCCAGAATCCATCTTCTCGGTTGAAATTGTCTCTGTGCTTGTATATGTGATTGGCCTCATGAACGAATCTCTCATGGTAGCCGGTTGGTTTGCAAAGAACCTCCGTCTTGGAGAAGTCAATGTCATGTGTAACCATTGTGTTATTTTATTTTATTAATTTATTATTTTATTCTCATTCTACGTGACTTTACCGAAAGAACCAAAGAAGATGAATTCTTGCAGTCACGAAAGCTTTAAATCGAAATTGAACCGGGTTCTCGAGTTTAACGAGTGGATGGCTTTAGCCCAGCTAACAATGACTTTACCCATGAAATGTGTGTATACATATTAGAATCAGAATTTCACTTCATTCGGATAAATTCCACTGAAACATGCGATAAACGCCAATGTCATTACGAGGGCCCTTAGACAGGATAGAGCTGTGGATGAAGGAGAGAGTTGTGGATGAAGAGGAGAGAGTTGTTTGTGAAGGAGGGAGCTGTGTGTGACAGGGAAGGTGGAAACAATTGACTGGAACCCTTCCATGTCTCCGCGTGTTGGCGAGGGGAGCGTTGGCTACACCGTGCAGAAGTCTCCGATGTTGCCCCCCTGTAATGGGGGATCAGCCGTCAACATTCGTGTGTCCCCCTCTTGAAAGCCTTTTTGGGAATGTGTATTGCTCGTTTTCTTCCATGCAAGGGAGTTGCGAGGTCATATTCGTCTACGTCAGGGGTCGGGCAAACCTGCGGCTCTTTAAGCGACCGCTTCGTGACGTTATTTATTAAGGACCCACCGTCTCGTATTCACGTGGCATGGTGGCTCTTGAAATTTAGAGAGATATTTTTCAATATAATATACCAAATTAGAAAAAAACAACGGCCCGTCTTGTTATTTTGGCTGCCGACGCCTGGTTCCGTGTAGAATGCGGCATCCTCTCCTCGCGTGTTAAAAATAAATTGCCCGTGAATTCAGAATTGGTTCCACGACTCGTGACGGCCAAACAGCAGCGTGCTGCCACGCCTGGGAATGACCATCAAGGAGGAGTGAGCAACAGGAGCCTTGCGATGCGACCGTGTCAGCCACTACCACGACGACAGACTCTGCGGGACGCGTGTGTACTTTTTATTCGAAAAAGATTACGTACAAAACACAGATGAGAGAACACGCCGGTTTTGATCATCTCGATGGTCATCTCCATGGTCATCTCCATGATCATATCGATGATCATCTCCATGGTCATCTCCATGATCATTTCCATCGTCATTTCCATGATTATCTCGATGGTGATCTCCATCATCATCATCATCATCTCGATGATGATCTCCATGATCTCAGAATGGAATTGTAGTCCCGTGCATCTTCAAAATTAGCGGCCGGTGTACATCCCTTATGTTTTTCTTCCAATAACTGAAAAATAAAGAGATCGTTTAAATCATCATCACCGTTACTTGTGATCTATATCTCGTGAACGCCTTTTCCAATATACAGGAGCATCCGAGCGTAATTGTGTTAGAGAGTACAATATTTTAAATACACGATGCGTAGCCGAGTTGACCCCGACACTGAAGGAAAGTTGTGAACATCGATCGGAGGCCGCGCGGCCCCTTTTAAGAACATGCACGAGTTTTGTGAACTTTAAACACAACCACCCCCACCCCACCCCTTACCCCTCCCCTGTACCGTCAAACGAACACAAAAAAACCGCGTCAAAAACACCCACGAACGAACGAACAAACGGCGAGTGTACAAGTGAGTGTACAAGTGAGTGAGTGTACAAGTGAGTGAGTGTACAAGTGAGTGAGTGTACAAGTGAGTGAGCGTGGAGGCGAGTGTTCAGGCGGGAGTGCAGGTGAGTGTACAGGTGAGCGTGCAGGTGAGTGTACATGTGAGTGAGTGTCACAGGTGAGTGTACAGGTGAGTGTACAGGTGAGCGTGCAGGTGACTCTACATGTGAGTGAGTGTCACAGGTGAGTGTCACAGGTGAGTGTACAGGGGGGTGTACAGGTGAGTGAGTGTACAGGTGAGTGTCACAGGTGAGTGTACAGGTGAGTGTACAGGTGAGTGTCACAGGTGAGTGTACATGTGAGTGAGTGTCACAGGTGAGTATACAGGTGAGTGTACAGGTGAGTGAGTGTACAGGTGAGTGTACAGGTGAGTGTACAGGTGAGCGTGCGGGCGAGCACCTGGAACGCATCATTGGCGCACTTGCGGCACGGGTTGTGCTGGCAGGGCAGGATGACCACGGGCTTGGAGGACATCTCCAGGCAGAGGGGGCATTCGCCACTAAGTGGCGGTGACGTCCCCACGGCGTTTGTGCCAGGCTAGGTGCACTCTTAGCCCACGCGAAGTGTCGAATGCTCGCTGACAGGAGGTCACGGGACAGAACCCTGCAGGTGCCATGGGTTGACGGACTCGAAATGGCTGGCAGACGCCACCAGCTGTGCCAACTCGCCGCATTTTAGCCGCCCGCCTCTCCGCTCGTTGTTGTGAGCGTCGCTCCTTTGCCCCTCCGTCGTCGTCGTCGTTGTTGCTGGAGGGCGACTGCCTCCAACTGCCCGGGAGCGTCCCTCACGAGCCTCCTCCTCCTCCACAGACGCCGATCTTGACACTGCTGGTACCGCTCATCGGCAAGTCCACTCGGCTCCACATCCTCCAACCATTTACCTTTGTAGACCCGCAATGATGCCGTGCCGTGTTGGCAGTCCACTGCTGGATGAAGGCTTCGGGTCGCCACGGTGGCTAGGAGATGTTAACTACCTCGCCCGGTGTGCAGGAGGTCGTGGGTTCGATCCCGACCCCGACGCCTGCTGCTGCTGCTGTATATTTGGAGTCTGCGGTGTCTCTCTCCCCGGGGTCGCGTGGATTTTTGCTCCGGGTGCTGCGGTGTTTCCATTCCACATTGAGAATCGACGTGTTTCGAATATTTGGCCGCTCTAAATGTCCACACGATAAGCCACTTTGTTGAGCTAGCATCTGTGGCCAGGTCGCTTCTCATGAAAGCGCTATGTAGCTCAGTGGGACTTAGGTGGTGAAAATAAATAAAATAGTAAAAATAACAACACCACCACTCCACGCACACAGAACATCTGTCGTGATCCTGACTGCAGTGCTCATCTCGATATGGTCGATGAATGTGAATTACGTGACGGCCGCTACGTTCAAAGGTTTCGTCACCTTTGGGTGGCATCAGTTGCTGCTCTGGCCCATCGGGAAATACAATAATGCCTTGATGGAGGCTCCATTGAAGATGCGTGCGACCCTCTCAACTAGCCGTCTGACCCGAATGTTCGGTCCAACCCGAGCTGAATATCGAGTGGAACTGTGTGACCCTGGGGCTATTAGCTACAAAGCAACACTTTATTTTTTACTGCCCACGGTCAATCCACTGCTGGATGAAGGCCTTCCCACCATTGTGGTTCTTTGACCATATCCCACCACGGGTGCTCGATGCTGATCGGTGAAGGTAGCGGGCAACCAGCCCTGACATCGCTCGCCAGTCGTGTCGTTGTTAGCCCTGGACAGGAATTGAACTCGCGTGGAGCCAGTTCGTAGCGTGGCGCGCTACCCATCTGTGCCACTTCTCGTCACCCTCTTTGGCTGTTTACTCAACGACCCCAACATCCGTCAATGATGACCGATTCCATTCATAAAGTGCGCTCTTGCCGCCGTGTGCGCTGAGTAGTACTCAGTATTAAACACGCGTTGACTACTCTATACAGCAGGGGTGTCCAAACTTTTTTTCCCGATGGCCACATACAGAAAAATATACGAAGGATTGGGCCTCTCACTAGACGTGAGGTATACTGCCTCACTTCTCATGCACTAATATTGTCAAAATCAATCAAATGCAGGTAAATTACGTTTGATTATTGAACATGTTTGAAGAAAAAAAGCCTCCATCATAGCTCTTCATTAGTAGATTTTAATTTTATTTTTTACAAAAAGGTTGGCAGGTCATTCTCTCAGTGACAGCCTCAGATTGGTTCTTAGGGTGCTGATCCCCCTTCATTGTCCATATGACGGGAGAGACAAGAAGAGAAATAGGGGATGTGGATATTTCAAGCTTATTACACATATAAATTATTGGGCTTGTTAACACATCAACTAACGTTTGTTAAAAAAATTGTCATCAACTTGAATTGACTGAATTTATTAAGTAATTGGGCTTATTAACAAATGAAAACGGCGTGTATATTTTTAACTCACCTGTAATGGGAAGAATGTTACGCTCAGTGGGAGCAGTGATGGTGCGCTTTGGTCTGAAGGATAGCTGGCAGGTCAGGAGTAAGTTTGGTGGTTGAGATGCGAAGGACGTCACGGAGATGGCTGTCGGTCGTTCTGGTTCTCAGCCTGCTTTTGTTCAGCGTTAACAGAGAGAATGTCTGCTCACATATGTATGTTGAGCCGAACAGACTCATCATTCGTTTTGCATGGCGTCTCATCAGAGGAAACTTGGCCTTTTCCAAACTCCGGTAGAAGTCAGGTAGGGAGAGAAGCTGATGCTGATTCTTCAGAGAATCATCACACTGAATTTCGATCAGTTCTAATTGCAGACTCTCCTCCACTTCTTTTGCATCCATTGAAAACGGAGCCGCAAACAGTGTAATTTCCTTCTCAATGACAGAACAATATTGGAAGCGCTGACTGAATTCTGTCATGAGAGATGTGATCACAGACACATATTCTCCCATTTTTGCAGAGAGCTTGGCATTTTTTCGGTCAGCGTGGGGAAGTGAGCTACATTGAAGTTGCGCAGTTGTGACTCGAAGAGACGGAGCTTCGCACGGAATGCTTTCATGTGCACATACAGCTGTGGTACCAGCTGCTCTTTGCCTTGTAGTCTCTTGTTCGGGGTGTTGAGATGATCAGTGAGATCAACTAAAAAAGCCAGGCCTGCCAACCATAAAGGGTCACTGATCTCATGGAGAGGTCTGCCCTTTTCTTTCAACAACTTGTCGATACTTGATCTCATGGAATAAAACCGCTGCAGCACGGAGCCGCGACTGAGCCAGCGCACTTGAGAATGGTAGAGTAGGTCCCCGTATTCAGCATCGACATCAGAGAGGAACGCTTGCAATTCTCTGTGGTAAAGCCCTCGGGCCATAATTTTTTTTGACATTTTTCACAACTGTGTTCATCACATCGCCAAGCTGGATTATCTTGGCACAGATGGCTTCTTGCTAGATGATACAGTGCATTTTAACAGCCTCACCTCCGCTCTCCTGCACCTTGGCACTCACCATAGAAGCCATTCCTTTGCGCTCGCCTGTCATTGCTGGAGCCCCATCCGTTGTAATTCCACACAGCTTGTTCCATTTAAGTCCAGCCTGGTTAATTGAATCTGACACAGCTTCAAAACATGTCCTTCCCAGTTGTTGTCCCCTTTAGACTCCGAAGATCAAGCAGTTCCTCCGTAATGCAAAAATTCTCATCAACTCCCCGCAAAAAAATTAACAGCCGTGCAGTGTCCGTGGCATCTGTGCTCTCATCACATGCAATGGAGTAAAAATCGAAAGCACAAGCTTTATCTGACACTTGCTGTTTTAAGTTAGCCGACAAGTCTTCAATTCGCCGCGCAACCTTATTTCTGGACATACTAACATCGTTGAAATCCTGCATTTTCTCCAGGCACATTCCCACGACTTTAGTGAGGCACTGTTTGATGAAGTCACCGTCTGAGAAAGGTTTCCCGTGTAGGGCAATGAGTTGAGCTACTTCATTGCTGGCTATTGTTGCATTTTCTTGAGCTTTGTTAGCACGGAAAAAAACCCTGCTGCTGCGTTAGCAGGCTAGCTTGCCATTTGCTTTACCTTCTCTCTCCGCTCGGCGCCAGTGTAGGACGTGAAGGTCTGATGTTTCGTTTTATTAATGCCGTCGTACATTGTACTCTTTCATCACGGCAACACTCTCATTACAAATCAAACAAACACACTTCCCCTTGGTTTCTATGAAAAAAAAATCATTTTTCCACCGAGTCTGAAATTTTCTGCACTCGCTTGCAATCTTGCGTCTCTTCAGTTCCGGCATTTCTGGTGACCCTGAGCAAATGTTTTCTTCGATTCCTTGCTTTGTGGAGACGCTGCCTTGTTCAAGACAATTGCGCCATCTAGTGTTTAAATTAAGAAATGCAATACAGTGGGCCATAGTCCATTATATTTTTAAACTTTGATACGGGCCAATTAAAAATGGATGGCGCAGTTGGCCCGCGGGCCGTAGTTTGGACACCCCTGCTATACAGGGTGGGATAGAGATCTCTACTCAACCCTGCAGGGTGACCCCTCTCATAGTGAAGGCGTTCACACTCGAGCCGCGGTTGCGCTGTGCCAGTAGTTGCATCATTAACTGTGCGAAATCATTATCAAACCATTACTTTAAAAATGCAGAATTTGCCATTAAGTTACTTTTCTTTGATTTAGCAGAATTCCAAAATAGCTCTCTCAATAGCTGTAGCGATTACATATTTGCATTGTTAAAATGAATGACTCATAAAACGATAATTAAATGACCCCTTAGTGTAGGACGATCATTGAATGTTGAACTATAAAACTCTGCAATGTTAATTTAATGCTGAGGGTGTTGACAAGAAAAGTAACGGATGTGTGGGGTTGAAATTGTCAACTCGTGTCCGCACTGCATCGTGCGGCGGGTTTCTGACAGCAGCAGCATCGCCACGACGCTCTCATTGCCGCTTGGTGAATATCCGTGGCGGGTTCCTTTTCGTTTTTTATTCATTGAATGAGGACGTCACCCTCCCTGCACCTGGCCACCCACTTTGTTGTTTGTGTGCCTTCAGGTGTCACTGCAGAGCTATTGCAGAGGGATGCTGCGACTATACTGGCGTGGGGCTCAGCATAGACGGTGGCCCTCTGTCAATCCACAGCGGAGGTAAGAGCCCCCCACTCTGTGTCAGTAAATGGGGGGGGTGTTTGATCATACTTCACCACGCTGGTCAGTATGAGTTGGTGTGAAGGTGAGGCAGCCCAGAGATTTGTTCAGATGTCACTCAGCACCGACGTTAGCCGTGGCCGGGAATCGAACTTAGCTGGCAGTGGTCAGTGTGCGCTAACGGCCGGGCCACCGCTTCACGGGTGAACGGGTTGATTAGGTGAGACGATGGCGTTGCGTTTCATAGCAGTGGCTACTCCTCCACGTGGCTGGGCGATTGAGTAACCACACCCACAGCAGTGTCCCAGTGTACCGGCACCCCCCCAGTGCTGGAGTCAACATTCTCTGGGCCCCGTTTTTCTTCACACGCCGCCCTGCATTTGAGCCCAGCAAGAAGCGTGTCCCCACCGAACGCGTTACGGTCAAATGTTGTAAGCGGCAGGTAAATCTAACTTTATATTTGACGACCTCCTGGTCAAAGACGTCCTTACCAATGTGGAGGAGTAGGCCAATGACCCTCACAGGGGCTCTCTGGAGCTTCCGCTCGTGGAGGCCCCATTTGCCGGCAGTGGCGTGAACAACCGCAGGGGCTGTACCATTACCTTTTATCCACTTTTTATATTCAACATTTTATTAGGTCAGCAACGTGGTCTTGACCTCTTCCCCACAAACATTTCTGAGAAATACAACAAGTGCACATGTATACAAGTGTACTTCTGTGGCGTCTTTGACCATCACAGCGGCTAAATGAGGGCTCTGGACGGGTGCGAGGGGCTGGTAACCCCTCCACCTTCAATTAACTACCACTAAACTACAACCGAAAAATGTAATTAGACATACACACACATACGCATTCACACACACAAACACGTACACACCCATCAACACACGGACATACAAAGACAAAGATCCCCCGTATAGCCAAAACAGGCTGTTTTATGCAAGTGCTGTTAGCGAGCACACGCACATACATACACACATACATACACACATAAACACACGTAAACAAACACAAACACACACATACACCCACACACAAAGACACACACACACACACTGCGATGGCAAAGTAAGAAATGGAAGCGAGACCAGTTTTGTCACGACAAGTATATATTGATGTCAAGTGCAAATACAAAACGAGGTAGACAAAATCTCTGGAAAACATTAATCTCGCTTTCCCTTCCACACTTTGAGCTGCTTTTGTACAAACGATAAAAAACTCCGAGGAGACCGAAGTGTCACCGATCTACATTCACGAGTTCAGAAACCGCTGTTTCTGGAGGCATCATGGAAGATGGAAATAAAGTGCTTGGCGAAGTTCATCATTTATCGTACATTTCACGTGGTAACGGCTTGGCGCTACGGTTAGCGTGTCCATTGAAGTGTGCACGCCCCGTACGTAAAAAAGTAACAGATATGTAGTTTAAAAATGCGGACGTATTCACAGTTCGATAAATAAATATTTTGCAACAGCGGTGGCTTTTTAAATCCCCGACACAACGCGAAATAAAAGCCCCGCATTTTAAATTAACGGAGACAAGAACCGTACGGGAATACCTTGCACGACCTCACTGAGAGCGCACTCCGGCCTCGCGTTGCGGAGGACACAACCTCTGTCTTCATTTGTAATGAGACAGTTAATTTTACGGTCACCATCACAATAACGTTACTGGTGCCAACTCTCTTGACGATTGGCCAGGGAATAAACGGCAACCCCAAGCCATAATGGGTTGGTGCCGCCTGCATGGATCTTGGCTCCTGTTTCCCAGAATGGCTGGCGAGATTTTAAGCGCTTTCGTGCTGGGTTTTTCAAGTCTTCGTGGATTAAAACTTGATTTGAAGCTTTCATGACTGCAGGAATTGCTCTTTGGTTCTTTTGGTAAAGTCACGTAGAAAGAAAATAAATTAAATAATAGAGTACGACGTTTCGATTGCAACACAAGCAGGGGCTGGTGGTGAAGCCGGCGATGAGTACATTTTGGGGAGCAGGCTACGCCATGGTGACCCGCTGCCTGGTGCCTTCGTAAAATGTCTCTCAAAATTATTTTGAATTTGAGCGGAAGCAAAAGGTTAGACACGCGATCATGGATTTTAAGCACCGACTTCTATTGGTGGGGCGAGTGCCAGTTGTTACATCGGTGGTGGCTGCTGTGCAACCAGAGTGGCGGTGGCTGTGGTGGGACTGGTGGCGGTGGCTGCTGTTGGACTGGCTGCTGTTGGACTGGCTGCTGTTGGACTGGCTGCTGTGGGACACGCGGTGGCAGCAGCTGCTGTGATGCTGACGGCGGTTTCTTCGAGAGTGGCGGCGGTGGTGGTGGTGGCTGCTGCAGGACCGGCGGTGGTTGCTGGTGGAATGGCAGCGGCTGCTGTGAGATCGGGGTGGTGGTGGCTGCTCTGGGACTAGCGGCAGCAGCTGTTGCATGCCTGGCGTTGCCGGTAGCTGCTGCAGCTGCTGTTCCTGCCGTGGCCCTTGCAGTTGCTCCGGCAGTTGTTCCCGTTGGGGCGGTTCGACGTCTTGGGTTTCTGGAGGTAAAGAAGATGATGGCGCTAAAGTCCAAACCGCTAAACATTGGGTGAATGAAACAAAACCGGTCTGAAGTATAAACAAGAAGATCGCTGTACTTCACCATTCCCTTAATATAAAACGATGCGCTGTCAGGGTGTACATTCTCCCTGGGCATTTCCACGCACACGGGGCGACGTTTCAAATCCATCCTTTACCTTGCGCGCTGGTGAGGAGAGCTGCCGTGCCGAGACAGGGTCCGGGGTCTCCCTTTGCCGAGTGGGGCCGCTTGAGGCACAAGCGGGACGTCGCCTTGACGTGCTCCAGCGGGCAGTAGCTGTCCGCTGGCGGCGCGTTCAATTCTGGGGACCTGCATGCACGCACCAACGCGTCGCAAACCGTTAACACCTGCCTTCAAAGGAGACACTGCTGCTCGCACAAGACAATATCTTTCCAGTGAGCTGGTCTGGGGGACGGTTGTAAGTGCAGGTTAAAGTGAATGGGAGAGAAGGCGACTTACCGAATATAGAAGAGCATGTAGGCCTGCTCGTTCATAACAGCCTTGGTGTCGACGTGCCGCACGATGGAGTCGTTCATACAGCACCATTGTCCATCGCTGATCTGCGCACAGTCATACCACGGCTACACTTGGTTACAATGTTTACACAACTGCACCCAACCTCCTCCGTTCATTAATAACAACACACGATACACTCTAGACAACAAGTTCGTAAAGAGCATCACCCCATCGTCAGAGCTGCAGAAGTTGCTACGGTTGCTATGATGGTGCTGAAGTTACAGAATAATCTGCCTGACCATGTCACTGCATCGATGGCCTTGGACCAATTTAATCAGAATCAGAATCATTATTTGTGCTGAAAGAATTTGATGATCTACGAAGCTCTTTTCAACAGATGTCCAGTAGGGGCGGTTCAGAAAGTTACAACAACAACAAACAATACAACACCGATTGGAGTGCAAAGTGTATGAATGCTAAGGAAGTCAATAAATACAAATACATAAAGTATATATACTGTAAGTAGACGTTGCATAAGTACATCAAGACGCAAGAACAGACGCAAGACTTCTATTTATTCTTCCCTATTGGACATTTGTAACATTATGGGCGCATTGCAGATGTGCGTTGTTAATGTTTGATGGTAACAAATGGAATTACCTTATTGTAGCAATAATGATGACCCCTGTTGGAGTCGGCTCCCTTGTGCACCAGCACCGAGTACAGGGAGTAGATTGCGGGCTCGCCCTGAGACGTTGAGGTGAAGGGTTGCATGTCCAGGTGCTCCGGGTAGGTGATGTTCTACAGGCAGCGCACAGAGACAAACGTTAGAAGAGGAAACGCCAGGGGTGGTGGGGTGGGCAGCAGAGATGGACACCATCTAAGTTACACGTCAACGTGATGGCGTGATGTCTCGCTCATTTGAGCGTTGAAGACGGTGCTCATCTCCTGTTTATAGGCCTGAGCAAGTGGTGGAAATTCTACAGTCATATGACGGGGGCGAGTCTTTCCGTAGCACTTATTTCAGCATGGAGAGGCATTTTCTCCAGCGTTGAACTGACAAAGGGCTGTAATAAAATAAATTAATTAGAGCGATGTGGAGGGGCAGAATCGTTACCCGGTTGATCTTGACGCCGTAGAGGTTGTACCGCTTGATGGAGACGGTGAGGACGTTGGGCAGGCGGTGGAGAGCCATCGTCTTCGTCGCTTCCCCCTTGCAACAGCACCTGCACGACAACAACGCCAGCCATCGCACGTGTTCCCCAACTTTTAAACAATAAGTCTACTCACTTTTTGTTGTTCGTTATTTTTTATTCATTTCTTAACATAAAAATTGTTACTTATTTACATTATATATTGGACGTTATTTTTTTACGTATTATTTATATTATATTTTTATTACTATCTTTTATTAGAATTTGGTTCAATCATCAGACTTTTGAAGCTACAAATGATTCCAGGGTGTCAACACACGATGCCCACTCACATTCTGCAGGTGTATTCGTCCAGCGTCTCCTTGTTAAAAAACTCCTCAAACGCCTCCACAAGATCTGATGAGTTCTGTTGGCCGACAGAGTGAAAGGCAAATGAGGACTCTAAGAAGCATTCCATGAACATCTGCAGAATTATATTGTGATGGCAATTCGGAAAACCCGCATTTCGTATGAAATCGTACAACCGCAAAAAAAGAGATCACGCACGCTACTGGCAGTGTGTTTGGATGTTAAGTGGCTGATTTATGTATGTGTGTTATGTATGTTGGCACAGCAGGGGGAACAGGTGGTGCATCGGCCAGTCATCTCAGTCAACCCATGGTTTGTCCCGTGACCTGCCAGCGGGCGTTCGACACTCCGCGTGGCCTTAAAAGGCACTCAGGCTGGCACAAGCACCGTGGTGACATCACCGCCACTTAGTGGCGAATGGCAGTTGTTGTTCATGTATGTGATGTATGTACATTTAATTTATTCCGCACCGTACGTAGATGTATAACTGTTAAGCGATGGCTTTCTCATTGCTTACATTAATATGGAGTGCAATGTCCAGGCACGTGTCATAGGTGTCGGAGTGGTTGCAGCACTGCATGCACTCCACTGCAAAACACAAGCACACATTAGAAAGGGACGTCACATGTTACTTAGTAAAACTAAATGCACGCTTCCCACTGACATAGGTAATTGGTACTTTTCACCAACTGGTAAAAGGTTTTTCTGTGTGGCACGTGCGTGAGAGTGTGCAAACGCTGCAACGTGAGCACGTCTACACTGTGATGATGCGCTTGCTGCTCGCGGTTAACAAGTCTGTAGAGGAGTGTGCACAACTCACCACGTGATCGAAGGTAACCCCCGAAGATCTGGTAAATGAGGGTGGTAGGCTCCGTGTATCTGTCCAGCCTGCCACGTCACAGAGAACGACACCACACGGTGGTTACAGCGGCAGTAGCAGTAGCACCTTTACCGGATGCACACGCGTGTGTGAAAGTTACACCATTGCCCGAGCTGTCGATTCACTCTTTCCCTTCAGCACTGCAACGCGTGCTCTGTAGCAACCAAACGTGGTAGCGTCTGCACAGGGCAGCCACATTCACGGCACAGCCACAGAGCTGGGGGCAAGCTGGCAGGCGACACGCGGTGCTGTTGCCCGGCAGTTTTGTAATGCCCAGCGTGCCACGTGCCGCCCGTCAACACGAGCAATGATGTCACGGGGCCACCGCACGTCGAGACATCGACCCCCCGGTATTTATCGGCAACGTGAAATGCTCAAACAAAAGACGGCCCACGTAAGGGCCAAGGTGAAAGAACCGTGGTGCCAGCAGGGCCGGTCCTCTGCATCTCCCAGGTGTTCCCACAAAAGTGTGAGTAGCTTCTCACAGACGTCGAAAGACAATCGTGCAGAAAACCAAGAGGGAGCCGTGAGGGATCGAACTGCAGAACGACTGCCGCAAGTTGACTGGCGCGCGGTACTCACTCGCTGTGGCCATGGAGGCATGAGGCTTGCATGGCATCTACCACGTATCGCAGAAACTCGTGGGCATCTTCCTGTCTCCCAATGCGCAGGTGTTTGGCGATGCCTGCAGAGAAATGGACATGGGGACAAAGTGACAGGTACAGGATCTGATGACATCCTTCAAGAGCTCCCCAACATGTCAAAAGGAGCAGTGCAAAGGACTTGGAACACAGATGGCGAAAGATCGCGGCGATGGCTTCTCCTTCGAGTCCAAGTGTGAACGTAGTTGTGGGACTCACGCGTGATGTTTTTAGTGATGCCGCTGGGTGTCAGCACTCTCTGCGAGTTGTTGAATGTGCTGACAACGTGACGCTCCATGACGCACATTAGGCAAAAGTCGCTCTGTTGGCCTGCGAACGAGGGCACAGGTGGCACAATCCGTCAGCGCACGCCACTCGCACTCAGCCCAGCTGGGGAGTAACAACAAATGCTAGGAAACCTGGCACCAGCAGCAAACGCAATGAATGTAGCGTCTAAGTACCAATTGCATCACAAGATGCTTTATAAGCCCAAGTTAAATCTGTGCAGCCTATTAAACACGTTGGCCACGTGTGCATGTGCTTATCAAAAACACAATATTGATTTATGCTTGAGGAATCCGATGAGCTATGAAGTTCTTTATTTGCAGATGTCCAATAATGGTGCGGCGTGAGAACATTACAACAACAAACAAAACAAAAACACGATAGGAGTGGAAAATATAGGAAAGGTGAACAAACCACTTTAAAACATAGGAATAGGTTTTACCCTTTTAACTGGCACAAAACTGACACCTTTATTCAAGACATCATGTTTGCAATAACCACAACACAAGCAGTCAAAATGCAAACAAAAAAGACAACTCTGATAATAATATGCACTGTCCTTGAATTTGATTGGTCCACACCCGAGACAGCTTTTCTTAGAGCCTAGTCTCCATTGGTGTTGGACCAGAAGACGCCAAAAGGCGTACAACTCAAAAACAGCGCACTATCAGAGTATTGAGGGCTCGGGGTGAGCATTAACATTATGAGACCTCCTATGCCAGAAACAAGATATAGGAATAGGTTTTACCCTTTTAACTGGCAGAGTTGTCTTTTTTGTTTGCATTTTGACTGCTTGTGTTGTGGTTATTGCAAACATGATGCCTTGAATAAAGGTGTCAGTTTTTGTGCCAGTTAAAAGGGTAAAACCTATTCCTATATCTTGTTTCTGGCAAAGGAGGTCTCATAATGTTAATGCTCACCCCGAGCCCTCAATACTCTGATAGTGCGCTGTTTTTGAGTTGTACGCCTTTTGGCGTCTTCTGGTCCAACACCAATGGAGACTAGGCTCTAAGAAAAGCTGTCTCGGGTGTGGACCAATCAAATTCAAGGACAGTGCATATTATTATCAGACTTGTCTTTTTTGTTTGCATTTTGACTGCTTGTGTTGTGGTTATTGCAAACATGATGCCTTGAATAAAGGTGTCAGTTTTTGTGCCAGTTAAAAGGGGTAAAACCTATTCCTATATCTTGTTTCTGGCAAAGGAGGTCTCATAATGTTAATGCTCACCCCGAGCCCTCAATACTCTGATAGTGCGCTGTTTTTGAGTTGTACGCCTTTTGGCGTCTTCTGGTCCAACACCAATGGAGACTAGGCTCTAAGAAAAGCTGTCTCGGGTGTGGACCAATCAAATTCAAGGACAGTGCATATTATTATCAGAGTTGTCTTTTTTGTTTGCATTTTGACTGCTTGTGTTGTGGTTATTGCAAACATGATGCCTTGAATAAAGGTGTCAGTTTTTGTGCCAGTTAAAAGGGGTAAAACCTATTCCTATATCTTGTTTCTGGCAAAGGAGGTCTCATAATGTTAACACTTTAAAACAATTACAAATAAAACTAATCTATGTTTGTATTTTACCAGGCAAAGTCGACTGAGCTATTAGCTGCTTCTTCAGAAGCGATCTGACCACGAATGATAGCTCAACGAAGTGGCTTATCAAGTGTGAAATTCATAGCAGCCAAATTAACCGTGACAATAGCCTAGCTCATGGGTAAACGAGAGTGCCAGGGGGGTACTTACAGGTGCTGCAGTGCTCTTGCAGCAGCAGGTAGTTCACGAGCGGCGGCGTGTAGGCGAGGCACTGCAGCGTGGCGTTGAGGAAGCAGGTGTTCCCCAGGTTGCGCAGGCCGGCACCCTTGCCCACGTCGTTCTCCCACCTGAGGCTCAGCCGCTCCGGCGCAAACAGCGAGAGCCGTGCCGCCAGAATGCCGTCGTCCTCCTCTGCACAAAGGGAACGGTGGTGGTGGAAGCCGGCGTCATCGCAGAGCACTGCACTGCCGATGGGGCTGGCGTGGATATTCAGTGGCCCCAGCCAGCACCCGTACTGCTCCTCTTAACCAGAAATATTTTTCTCCAGATTTCAGTGTAAGGTTAAAGTTCACGACAAATGTGATGCGCCTGTCACGTTGACCGATAGGTGTTTTGAGCTCCTCGTGTTACTGTTGAATGGCAAAAGTTGTGGTTGGAAATCGGCCTTGCTTTGGTGGCTACCACCCTAACAAGATGCCTCGAGGCTGCGTAATTGCACGCTCACCTTGGGTTGCAGGCAGCACAGACACGCTGATGTTTTGGCGTTCTGTGGCTGACACCGAGGAGGGTTCCAGCCGGCCATGGGGAAGGCAGCTGGGTTGGGTGCAATGCCTCTCGTCTGCCGCCACCGGCACCTCGTTGGACGAGGTGGGGGCCAAGACCGTGAGGTCGTTACCGGACGAGGTGCCCTCCGCTCCAGCTGCCACAGTCGTGGTTGGGTCCTGCCACAACAACGCAGTCAACACATCCACAATTACTCCTCCCATCTGGACTGGGATCCCAACACACGTGGGACTGTTTTATCACCAAAAGAAATACAATTTTAGTCCATGAACCGATGGGAAATCTGCATCAAACTCACTTTAACTCGTAAAATAGTCTATGAAGAAGGTGCCATTGACTAAAGATGAACGAGTTCAGTTCGTTGTTACGTATGCTAAAGAAGGCAATAGAAGGCAATAACAAGGTCCTAAATATATTTAAAAATGGTAATGGGAGTAAGTTTTAACATTTGTTAAAATTCAACTAAATATCCCTCCGTTATCTGTTAAGATAAATATAATAATTGCGTGTGCTGACTTGTGGGCCACCCTCTGTAGGCCACGTTATGAAAGATACCAACAACTGTTGATGTGCTCTGCAGATGGGCCATGGCCTGAAACGGTGCCTGTTATATATTTAATCATGCATTATATATTTACTTCACATTATTATACAGGGTGGCCCAAATGTTAGGACAGAGGGATATTTCCTTTATCGTGCCACTGACATTACAACTTTTAATTATGTATTATTGAAGTAAAAAGTGTATCTATTATCATTGTTACTATCTATAACAAAATAATCCTGTTGTTTGTTCAAATGAACATAATAACTCCATGAATCCTGACTTGTGGGCCAGCCTCTATAGGCGACGTTATGAACGGGAGAACAGCTATTAATGTGCTCTGCAGAAAGGCCATTGCTTGAAACGTCGCTTTTTTATATGTAATCATACATTATATATTTATTACACATTATTATCGGAATCAGAATATATATTTAGACTGGAGGAATCCGATGAGCTATAAAGCTCTTTCGTATAGATGTCCAGTTGGGGCAGGTAAGAACGTTACAACAACGAACAATATCAACACGTGATAGGAGTGCAAAATACAGGTTGGCCCAAAAGTTCCATTTATCGTGTCACTAAAATTGCAACGTTTTAATCATTTAGTCTAAAAGTTTACGTATTTTTGTTATCATTATTAATACCATAACAAAATAATCCTCTGTGATTTGTTTAAATAAATAAATACAATAACTCTGTGTGTCCTAACTTGTGGGCCACCCTCTATCGGCGACGTTATGAAAGGGCAAATAACTGTGATGTGCTCTGCAGATGGATCATTGCCTGAAAAGTCGCCTATCATCCAATACCCACCCCAATGTACTCCCAGCGTTGTGATTGGCTGAGTGGCACTAGTTGGCCCCGCCCCACCCACCACCTGTGGCTCCTCCCCCTCACCTGGGGCTCTGCTCTGAAACACGGCCCCGCCGCCGCCTGCGCGGCTCCCGTCAGCTCCGGCACGGCGACCCGCGCCGTGCCTCGGGCTTCATCCGGGGAGGGGGTCCCGGGCACAGCCCCGCGGGATCCCTCGGGGGGGTCGCCAACTGAAAAAGAAGGAGGAACACAGCGATCACATTTTACACTGCGGATGAACCCACGGCTCTACATTTCCCACTGTAGACAGACATGGGCCTGTCTATCGCTTCTGAAGAACTCAATAGCTCAGTGGGCTTCATCTATTTTAATAAATAAAAGTGTAATTAATTTAGTTTTCGGGATTTGCTTTCCTCTCTTATACTTTTCACGTGTATCGTTTTTTTGGTATTGGTGCAACTTTCTGAACCCGTCTCTACTGGACATTTGTACAAAAAGAGCTTCATAGCTCATCGGATTTTTCCACGAATATTGAAGTTCATGATCTTGAATTGGTGAGTGACGTTTGGTAACTCACGGGGGGTCCATTGCCCCCCCCCCCCCGTGAGTGACGGTTGGTCACTGACGGGGGGTCCACTACCCCGTGAGTGACGGTTGGTCAACGCGACCGCTTAACCCCGACACGAATCACGACCTAAAATGACCACTTGGCCGAACCCAACCACACACACGCAGAGGTATCTTGAACAGTGCTCTGAGTTGTTGGCCGCTCGGCGTTTTGGGCCTCTCCACTCAGCAGCTGCGACCCAAATCGACGTGGATCGGGGGCTCAGGGGACGCGTGGCGAGGTTGGAACGAGAGGCCTCGAGAGTGAAGAAGAAGCGAGGGGAGAGCGAGGCGAGCTTGGGGTGAGACTCTGAGCGGCAGAAGGTGAAGAAGACGTGGAGTGGGGAACACGTGCAGGGTGAGGACATCAGCATCAGTCACTTAATCATCATCGCCATCAACATCATCATCATCATCCACATCATCGTCATCATCATCCACAGCATCATCATCTACACCATCATCCATATAATCGTCCACATATTCATCAACCACATCATCATCTACATCTTCATCGTCCACATCATCATCCACATCATCGTCCACATCTCCATCATCCACATCATCAACAACATCCACATCAGCATCATTCACATCTACATTATCCACCTCATCATTATCACCATCTACATCATCAGCCACATCATGTCACGTCATCCACAACATTATCCACATCATCACCCACATCATCATCTTCATCTACATCATCAACCATATAATCATTTACATCATCCACATCATCCACAACATCATCGACATCATCCACATAATCATCATCATCATCCAATTCATGATCCGCATCAACATCATCATCCAAATCATTATCCACATCCACATTATCATCGTCTACATGAACATCATCATCTACATCGTCCACACCATCATCATCATCTGCATCATCTACATCATCATCGTCTACATCATCATCATCTACATCATCATCATCGCTGCGGGATGTTCAGTGGGCCTCGGGCTGGCCGCATCCCGGCCACGTGGGCCGATGGCCAGGACGTGCGAGTCGAGTGGCTACCAAGGGAAGGGAACGCGTCCGGGATTGACCACCCCCGGGGAGACGGTTTAGGGGTAGGCCCTCATCCAGCAGTAGATTTATCCACGCGTGGCCGGCGTGACGAGGTATGGTCACACAGCCACACCCACACGGTGCGTGAGAGGCGTTCATCCAGCAGTGGATTGAACAAGCCGCGTAGATGGCAATGTATGGGGTGCGTCATGAGGTGTCCGTGTGTGCACCTGTGTGTGTGTGTGTTGGTGTTTGATTGACGTGTCTCTCAAAGCTGATGTTGCAACAATCTTCCTGCTTGAATATCTGACCATCTCGTCATACGGGATTCGGATTATCCCCATAGTGCGGTGTTGTCTATAAGAAACACGTTGAATCAAAGTGCAGCACAGAGATGATGTGGCTTCTATGAATGTCCACACGATGATAAGACACTTGGGTTGAGGTCTCATTTGTGATGGCCAAAGGGAAGGTTCGAGACTGGGGGTGTGGCCTTGGACCGTAGAAAAGGGAGATGCGCGGGAGACTCGGGGCTTTTGCAGTGGGGGTCTCCATCTGTCCGAGTGTGAGCACGTGACTCCTTAATAAAGAAAAGCATCTCAAGACAAGTGCGTCCAAGTGGTCTTTACAAGTGTAACAGGCAGCAGAGAGATCGACCGTTGCTGCGCCGATTTTCTACTTAAGCTGTAAACCAGGCATCTTTGAAGGCAACGATTTATTGTCAGCAGCAGCCTACAACCAGTTCGAAATTCGGCTTGATCGGGAGGCAGTTGGGGGTCGATAATGGGGGAAAGTCTGGCAAGCAATGGCTCGTTCCTTTAGCTTGGAGAGGGAGGACAAGAGGGATACTGGTCTGTAGCTGTAAGGTGAGTCTTGCGGCTTTTTGGGTTTCAGGAGGGAGAGGGTCGCTCCTTCTCACGGTGGATCTACTTGTCAGGTGTTTTCGTGTCACCTTAAACACATCTAATACCATCATCTGGGAAAAAATTGACATCGTTAATTCAAATCCAGATTTGATCAGTAGAGTTAAACTCCGAAAAAGACGCTTTTAAAGGCCAGAAACCTGATCATACAAGGTCTGATGGTGTGCACAGTGGACATCATTACTTAATAAAGATAAATAGGCAGTCATACGTGGATGGTAAAATTAAGGCCTTGAGTCTGGACTTGAAGAGGGGCAGAGAGGTTTTGGGTCTCTGTGTGAGCCTATGGGTCTCTGTGTGAGTCTATCGGTGTCTCTGTGAGTCTATGGGTCTCTGTGTGAGCATCTTCATGAGTTTATGGATCTCTGTGCGAGTCTAAATGTCTCTAGGTGAGTCTATGGGTATCTTTGTGAGTCTATCATGGATATTTGTGTCAATAGGTCTCCATATGAGTATGTCTGTAGGTCTCTGCATGGGCACATCCGCTGATGTGTGAGTTATGGTCAACATACAGGGTGTCCATTCAGGTATCAAACCATTGAAAATCAATTTTATTTCTATACACATTTTATTTAGAAACAAGATTGAGCTAGGATGGTAATACTACACACTGACACTTGGTAGCATGACCATTTTATCTGACGTTTTATCTTGCTAACCCTCCGCGTCCCCACTCAAAAAGTAGTCACTGAGCCATCGACGGTCCGATTCATCGAGCACGAAGTGACCACCAGGTTGATCGTGGGCATCAACTTGGCTGAGCCCCCACGTTCACCTCAAGTTTTGTTCCCGATCTTTCTTTTTTCACATTCAGCCGCAGGCGCGAGATGATGGTGGGGAGACCGGTGCTGGATGTCACGGTGACATTTGTGACAAAGTCAGACCCCTTGACAACTCACTAAACGTGCTCCATAAGCATATTGGGGACGGAAATCACCATAATGCCAGCGTGTTGACAAACGGCGTGACTCTGCGATACAATCTGCGATGCTCTCATCCGCTTTTCAATAACGATGACGGAGTTTTGTGGCAGCGGACAAGTTACCGATGGTACTGGACTGGAATCGGTATGCACCGACTTGACAAGTTCCTCACACGTTCCTCATCTTAGTCCTCAGTACCCACTGATTTCACAATAAAAGTCTAACCCAATCTCGATATTGATTCCAAGCATCTTTTCATTTTGCAGGGCTGAAACTCTCCTATCTGGCCATACGTTGCCTTGTTTGCCCACTAAAGTCCTCGAAGCAGTTCGGTGAATCTTCCCGACACGTGGCTGTGATGGTTGGTCCATCTTGGACCTCACACAATTCCCTCCCTTGTAGTCCACACACCCGCAATCGCAAGCGACCACATGCATGGAAACAGGACTCCAATGGAAGCAAGTCCTTTCTTTCTTAAAAGCCAGAACGTCGGTGATTAATATGCAACCAATGTGTGCTACAACATCATAATACCGTTACAAAGATACTCATATCACGTCCAATTGTCTGCATGCAAAAGCAGTCAACATTAAACAACCCGATATAGTAAGAAGTAGCAGAGGGGATGAATGCACGACTCAAAATTAACAAGGGCCTTGTTGCCGCAGACACGGTGAAGTCGTGGTACTTATCGATGAATGGACTTTAAACAGAGTCCGGGATCTTTAGTCGCAGTCGATGAGCAGGCGACTTCTGTTGCGCGCGATGCCTCCTCCTCCTCCTCCTGCGGTGCTGATCGACGTTAGCAGCGTGATACCGCGGCGACGCAGCCACAAGGCGACAGTGGCAGCTGGGGGCTTGACGAACGACGCAGGGATGATGCCGTCGTGACACCGGTCATCCCTGCGGCAGCGGTGCTGTCAGCGCACGAACTCTGCCCAAGTGCAGGAACGCACGATCTCCTCCTGGGTGTCTACAGTGACAGCACTCACTCTGTCCATCAGGTGAGACACGGATAGATATCTTCGCCAGCATGATAGTGCACGGACCTGTAGTTATAACAAAGTCACTGTTTAGCCCGTGTTACGGCTCGTGACTGTGATTGGTGCAGCTCACTGCAGGCGGTTTTTTCTCTCCTCCGCGTGGATGTTCACCTCGAGTCCCACTTGTCTCTCCTGGTCACTCAACAACGGCAATAATCGTCAGAGGCCTTCTTTGGGGCCGTCCGTAAATGACGTCACGCGATTTTGGACGATTTTTGACCCCCCCCCCTCGTCACACGGCGTCACAAAAAGTCAGACCCCCCCTCAAATATGACGTCACAAAGCTCTGCCCCCCCCCCCCCCCCACAAAAACGTGCTTCAAATCGCTTTAAACTATTGTCATTGTAGTGCGTATTTAATGTGCCGCTGCACTCTGATGTTGTAGGAGAAAACAATTATTAAAAAGTCTATTTAATTAAGTAGAACGTGTTGTCTATATTTATTTAAAGTTGCGCATTTTGATGTGACGTCACATTTCTCAACCCCCCCCCCCCTCGTCACACACCGTCACAAATGTCTGACCCCCCCCCCCACCAGGTGCGTGACGTCATTTATGGACGGCCCCTTTAAACAGCGCAACTGCTGTTTGACTCCAGCTTCTGAACTTCTGAAGCTCCCTCTGTAGCTTGTCGCTCTCAACGTGTGAGAGCTGTGTGAGACCACCTACTCCTCTTCTGCTGCTTCTCCACTCCACGTTCACTGGTGGCTCTTCATCTTGATGGCGTAAGGCCCGGGTCACGTGGCGATGGGGCCGGCTTCCCAATGGCACGAGCTATCGTGCTCGTGCCCACGTGGACCACACAATGCCGAAGCCACTGGGGCCGTGCACTTTTACATCTACATTGAAAACTCATTCTTCTTTAGAACTTGCTATTTGTATTATGTTTGTTGCCCTGTCCACCGCACCTCCAATTAGCACGGTTGGCTACACAGGGTGCGAAAGAAGTTCAACTTACATAATGCACCGTTGGTCTGCCCACAGTTTAGCGGTGGCACGTGTGGATACACTCACATCATGAATTGACCAACGCATCCACATTTTTTTCTGCCATTTATTATCTGGCCCTTCTCATGGGAGAGAAGCGCCACTCTCTCTCTCTTGTGAGGCAATGAAAAGCGTGCCAATGTAATTGGGACCTCTACAGCTTGGCCACCAATCTGTCCTCCTTTTGTGCAGGCAACGGTTACTGAAGCTTGTTCTCGCGTTGTGCGCTTGATGCGGCCCAGCTGATTAGTATCATGAGGATCTGGAGTCAGGGATGTCTCCGGCACATTGTGAGCCAACCTCAACGCCTTCCTACAGGGTTCTCATTGTTCCATTGCTCTCAATTCAAATTAGACATGTCTGTGGAGACCAGTTCCTTTCAATTAACACACTTTTATATAACAATCAACACGTTATGTATGCTGAACTTCTTTCACACCGTCCATAGCCAACCATGTTAATCAGAGGTGCAACCACATCCAATGCATTATTATACTCAACTAACGTTCAATGGTATACCCACAACAGCGTGCATCTGTGTACAGCCAGACCTCGCTTAGCGCTCAAGATTGGTTCTTGGAAAAGTGAGCGCTAATGGAATCGGCGCTAAAAGGGGTCATTATACCATTGCATATATGGGGATGTGTTCCTGACAGCGTTATTTTTTTCGTATGAGGAACATATGAGGGCTTCGAGTATAGCGCTAATAATACAGTTGGTAGATATAATGTAATAAATAAAACATTATAATTTATTACAACTTCATCATTATGTGCTGTACTCAGCAGCGGGAGGAAGACGAGGTTGGAGCTGCTCCCAATCCGGGTGTTCGCGATGCTGCCCTCACTCAAAATGTCCGTGGTGAGGTTTCTTCCAGGTGGAGCCTGGGATTCTCTCCCGGTCTCATGAGAACTCGCCCGGCTAAACACTGTCATCATATTTGGGGGCACGTTTTATTATTATTTTAATTTGACAACGAATCGTGGTAATTGAATCGTGGGGGGTGGGGTTTGGTTAGCTCAGCATATGCCACTCTCATTGGCTGAGCAAATAATTGGGGCAGGTCCGTTTCTTCAGCCAGCACCGCCGCCTGTTCTCACCTGAAAGCACGGGACAAAGAACGCGATCACGAGTCCGCGTTTTATGGGGTCGCGCTAAGCATTGATATTCGGTGCTTTTTCTGGAAGACTTTGCTGCTTCTTCCTGGATTTATAGCTGTTGCGCGTAGTCACTTTAAGATGTTTTCTTGTTCATGTTTTTGTTTGTTGTGGTTGCACCCGATTCAAGAGCCGAATGGCTCACAGGGCTATACCAAATAAATGAAACTGAAAACTGAAACTGTCTGTGTCGTCACGTGTAACAGCATTCGCTGAATACATTGTCGGCTTTCACATGGAGTTACCACGACTGTCAAAGCGTCAGGTGCCATTTGTAAGTCGATGAACTCACAATTTGAATCTCATGGTTATAGTTGTGATTTTTATTTATTGTAATTGTACTTTTGTCCCATTTCGCTACATAACGAATTGGTGTATTTTCTACAACGGCGATAATTCATTCTTCGTGTTGTGTTATATGGTAAACTATTTCTACTGATTTAAAAATTATTGTCGAACTCGCTGTTTTCCCCGTCCCCGCGTGCATAGACATACACAAAACAAAGATGCCCCGTATAGCGTGAACAGACTGTTAGGGCAAGTGCTGTTAGCGAGCATCTATGAAGGCTGGCACGGCACACAAGGGGGTGGGTGGCCAACACCACGCCCGACCGCCTTTGTTTCCCTAGTGGCAATATTTTACACACCACACCAGGTAGTCATTTGAGGCTGAGTCGGCCTAGGAGAGGCCCAGGACCGGTTGAGATCATCGTCACTGGTGGTGTCCGTGAGCGGGAATGGAACTCGGGTCACCAAGTTCGTAACGCAGCGCGCAAACCGCTACACTACTGCTCCCCATAGGCAAACACAGATCATAACACCACACACAAACTGATACCCATGAATGTGTTTATTTTAAAATAGTTTTTGGTCAGCCTGGCACGTCAACGTTTACTAAAAAATACAGCATTGAGTGCAATGTAAAGGTGGCCCCGTACACAACCAATGGGCATTGCATAACTATGATTTAAAATGACACCTCAACAAAAGCCAAATTAAATACGATATTATGAATCAGACTACTGCTTGAATAGAGCTAGGGTTGTTTAAAGTCTTTTGTGTTGCAGGTAACCGCTTTAAAAAGCAGCAAAAAAAATATTTGGTAAACTGGTTCACTACACATATAGAATGTCCAGCAACACAAAAGTTTTACCTTTAGAGCAGAAAATTAAAGGAAGCTACTGTGGTGTAACGGTTACCACAGTGAACTTGTAACCCAGAGGTCTCCAATTTCATTTCCCAGCGCGGCATTTGAAGCAACGGGGCCAGTTTCTTACATCGCACGTGGCTTATCACGTGGAAATTTATAGCGGCCAAATGACTCCAAAAGCATGTTTCTAAATTTTAAGGGAAAAACCTGAGGACCCGGAAAAAAAATCCACGCGACCACGGGGAGAACATGCAAACTCCAAATATACAGCATGTGTTACGGTCGGGATCAAACCCACGACCTCCTGCATACCAGGCGAGGTAGTAAACATCTCCTAGCCACCGTGGCACCCTCTCACCACAGTGGCGCCTCCACAATGGGTCCACAATCGGCAGATCACCTTTGATGGGATCAAGTTGGGGCGTGCCCACCGCTTCCAAAACTATCTGCAAGAGTGGAGCAAAAATACCCTCCAGAGCTCTCTCAGTGGAGGCCCTGTCGTCAGCAGCGGCGGAGTAAGCGAGCAAGTGCAGGGCCGCCGCACCTTTACCTGTTCACCGAAACATTTGACAAATGCACCTCGAGGTGACTTTGGTCCACCACCGTTCCGTTTTGTACGGTCACATGTACCACATGTACCACGTGTACCACACGTACGTTCACATGTACCACATGTACGTTCACATGTACCACATGTACGTTCACATGTACCACACATACGTTCACATGTACCACATGTACGTTCACATGTACCACATGTACGTTCACATGTACCACATGTACCACATGCACCACATGTACGTTCACATGTACCACATGTACCACATGTACCACATGTACGTTCACATGTACCAAACGGAGCGTTCCCTGTGAATATGCCACTGGAATCAATTCATGGCTCCTGACTATTGGAAGTGGTAATTGATTCTGACAGCATTTACCGCTTTACCGGTTACCATTCAACAACCTTATAAAGGAGTATGTATCAAACTGAGATGACTGGTATTTATACTATAACTCACACGTTTTTCACATTGCTATATTACAACCTTTATGCAATGTGTATGCAGCAAGTATGAATGGGCATCATATCATGGCAGTTAATAACAACCCTGCAGCATTTACATTAGCCCTATCAGAGTTTACCTCGTACAAGTACTGTATTAATACACAATCATTCTACAGGCACGTTGAAGCACAATAAACATACATAATACGGAACCATATTGGAGTGTTAGTACACAGTAAACCCATAGCAGTGTTAATCCTATCAGTGGTAATATGTAATGTCCTGCCAAAATCAAAGTTCATCTATCTATAGCATTAGCGCACAATAATATCCATACATGACCCATGCAGTATCAGTCCATTACAGTTGCAGTAGCGTTACATAGCGTCAATGTCCTACACAATTGCTGGGGCTTAGCAACAGGAAATCATCAACAACCGTGGCCTCTTAAACCGTCCCCTAAATAATGTCAAGACAAATAATAAGACAAAGATGCCTCCTTTCCATATCTGTACCTCCACATGAGGTTTTTTTTTTACATCCCATCAGTCACACAGCCTTCTGGGATTGCATGCATTTCAGCAGGATTGGTTTCAACGCACGCAAAACTCTGCACTGATTTCCACGTTCAGTCTCTCATTACCAGTCACGCTTGCATATAAACATATGGCAGATCCTCAGCATTGCTTCGAGCAAGCCCGACTCTGCCGATGAGACGTTCAATGTAAAACCGGTCCAAAATGTGCTTACATTAAACCAATGCTGCAATGAAATACAATCCCAGAAGGGCGTGTAGTTCATGGATTGTGTAATTACTTTGATGCTTTCACGTGGAGGGAGAGATGGAAGCTCCAGGTCTTCTCGGCCAGTTATTCCCTCCCTTCTCTAGAATTGAAAAACATGAAGCCCTATTAAAGGAACATCTACGCCAGTTTGATATATTTAGGCTGACCTGTCTATGTTTAAACAGAGATTGGATTGTGTGAGGAGCTCCCAGATCCTTGAAATATCTGGACATTTCCACCAGTGAGCTCTTTTGGCTGGGTCATGTAGCCTGCATGCCCAGCCACCACAAGCCAAATAAACTTTTATGCGTCTGGATAGAGGGGCAGAATGGGCGAGGCAGGGGTTAGAGAAGAGATGGACTGATGCGGTACAGAAAGATGTGGAGCTGATTGGACTTCCAGATGACCAGTACTAGCGGTGTCAAGATCGGCCTCTTTTGGGGGCAACTCGTGAAGGACGCTCCTGGGCAATTGGAGGCAGCCACCCTCCAAGAAGAACGGAGCACAGAGCAGTGACCCTCACAACAACGAGCCAAGTGCCGGGCGACTAAAATGCAGCAAGTTGACAAGTGGGGAGCGCAGGTGTTGCATCTTCCAGTCTCCCCAGTCAGTCAACCTATGACACCTGGGCCTGACCCCTGACCTCCTGTTAGCAAGCTTTCGACAATTCACAAGGCCTCACAAGGCCTCAAATGTTACTGTCACTTATTGGCGAACGACGGTCGTTATCGATGTTAGAGTTGGTCGGTGTTGGTGCGTGTGTACCTCTTTACCGTGAGTGTGCACACGTGTGCATTAGAGGCACGGGGCTCTAGCATATAGCGCCACCCCGTGGTCACGTTGTGTAACTGAACACAACTGTCAACGAATACGCGGTGGGGTCAAAGGAAACAACTGAACCGGCTTTAGAGTGACAAGGCGAGTGTTTGAACTCGAGCGAGGTCAAGTAGATACACAAGTGCAGCCGCCAGGGGGGGCAAGCCGAGTCCAGCGCTGGCACGTACCACCAGATGCTGTGGCACCAATAACGAACCCCCAGGGGGCTTCGAATGTATGTTGAACTTATTTCGCGGCGTACGTAGCCAACAAAGTAAACACAAAAAGCAGTTCTAAAGAAATTAGTTTTGTCATCTAGATTTAAAAGTACATAGCTCCCAGTGGCTTCCTAGAGCGTTCCAGACGGCCACAGAAGCGCATCTGAAACCGCGCGATGCGGTGACCGTCTTTGTTCGATGGCTCAGCCAAAAGCCGCTGCTGCGAGGATGGTCGGAGTTCGCGTGATTGTTTATGCTCCTTGACGAGATCAGCAAGGCATTATGGTTCATTTGTGGCAGGCCCTTTGTTGTATATATAGGTGTTATGAAAATTGTTTGAAAATAATGAAAATTAAATGAAATTTGCATAATCTATCCGAAATTATGTTAATTGATGTAATTATGCGCATAAATTATGCTGATTCGAGAGATGATCGTATTAATTTATGCGAGTGGGCGTGGTTATGATAATCCGGTCGTTATGGATTATGTGGTCGAGCCTTGGTGACGAGGTTTGGTTTTTAATTGGAACAACGCGATTAATCGTATGCAGTGACGCAGGCGTTGTGAGCGTAAATGAGAGAGAGTCGATTCGACTCTACTCTTTAATTCCGTATTATTGATAAGGATACGGTTACTCTCGATTGAACATTATGAATTATGTGTGTTATGGAGTATGTGTGGTGATAGGTCCCCTCAAGGTTCAGATCTCATACGCAGAACAATATTACGCAGAATTTCAGGAAGAATCACACACAAACCTTCTGCTTTAATCAATTTTATTTTCTAGCTAAATTTAATTTTTGGATAATATGAAAACTCAATCTCGAGATTTTGGAATTTCAACACAGCGTTAACATGATACCATCACTATTGCATTGTTTCACTTTGATAACGGCACCTGTGGTTAATTCCCGACGCGTAACGCAATCGATCGGTTGTTGAGAGAGAGATTAAAAACATGCGAACTATTCTATCAAAACCTTAACCTTACAATATGCAAACTCGTATACTTGAATTGTTACACAACACGGCACTCGGTCTTAGATTCGTATCCAATCCTTAACACATTCTGATATGCGAAGTTATTACGCTTGAAATCGTCAACACAGTACCACGTCGATGTTCGTTCATTGATTCATAACGATTATGCAATTAAAGCGTTCGACTGAAATACTTCTAATTGCCTTATCAACACCACTCAATAGCAGCAATGTTTTCGTCACTTGAATTGTCACACAACACAGCATTCGGTCATTGATCATGCGCGGGCCTTAATGCAATTATTGTCACGTTAACAATAGGATGACTGATTATTATGCAACGCTACTCGTTGAAAGGGCACTCCAACCAGTATTATTCTTGAAGGCACAAATATGCGTTTGAATTCGTTATTTCATTCATGGATACCAGCAAGATTATGCAGAAAGAAAAATATTAACGAACGACTCAAGTATTTCTAATCGACTTCCTCAACGCAACTCAATAGGTGGCGATGTTTCCCTTTGATATCCTTATCTCGGGCCAATCTTTTAATTAATTGTGGCCAGACCCCTGACAGGGAACCGGTTCAACACGCTCTTCACCCCCGCGAGCGGCGCTCCGTGGTGAGGTGCCAAGAATTAATCCTTATTAATGGGTCAGTTGGTAATTTATGCGGTTAGAAGTACAGCCCCAACACAAGATTAAAGAGGAAAATTATGAACTCTCTTAAAAACGACGGATTATTCACTCGGTCGTTGCGATGTTTCCACAATCACGGATGGTTCAATGGCTTGAGGTTTTAGGCTTTTGTTAATGACCTGTGTGTGTGTTGAATGGTATGAGTGGTGAAAGAGTAGGCCAATGTTCGGAATCGATTCTTTGCGTCAGGCAGACGTCTGGTTTGTCGTGTAGTGGGGGGCAGTGTATCATACGTATCAGTTGATTCTTCTTTCAGTAGTTGGTTCGGACTCGGCGGACGTTGGTGAACGAGTTGATACGTTGTTGTAGTTGCGATTACCGTCCGGTAGATGGCGGTAGAAGCACGCCCGCAGCGGCACGGTTTTACGCGGACGGTTTGGTAATGCGCGCAGTGCGTTTGCGTGCAGCTGGCACGCTTGGTGCTCCGTCGTCGGCGGTTGTAGATTGCAGGCTCACGATTCGCTCGTGGTGGCGCTGGCCGCTAACAGCGGCAGCGGGTCGCCAATCGGCGACACTCGCCAATTCGGCGAGTTTGTAGAGGCGTCTCCGGCGTCGGTGATGGCTGGTCTTCTGTTGAGACGAGTTGAGCGGGTCTTCTGCTGAGATGAGTTGAGATGAGTCTTCTTCTGTTGAGCTGGCCCCAAGGGCTGAATAGTTGAATTCAATGCTGAAACGGCTCCTTTTTATGCCAAAAATCTCTCTCCTTCTTGGCTCCTCCTCCCGAGGCGGAGCTATCTTTGATCTGACCGTGTGTCGGTGGGGGGGGGGGGGGTTTGTGTGTCAGTGGTGGGGGGGTTCGTGTGTCAGTGTGTATGTTTGTGTGTCAGTGGTGGGGGGTTGGTGTGTCAGTGTGTATGTTTGTGTGTGTGTCATTTTTGACACGGTTCTGTTCGGGTCTTTCCTCAAGCCATAAACATCAAGACAACAGACGCTGCGATTCATCTTGAAGGCGCCTGGTTGTCTACTCCATCCATCCAGAGGGGGCTTCCCCCCCTTTTGTACCGTTCCCGACGCACAAAGAGATGGTTAGTTTTTAAAGTTTAACATTCTCATCTGACAGCGTATTGTACCGTACCCATATATGATTCTGCTTGTGGTTCGGGGTATTCGATTTTGTTTCCAAGTGAAGATGCTCTTCCGAGTGTATGCATTTTATCACGTGTTGCGGGGAGAGACAAAGGTGGCCGGGATCTTCCCATCTCTCTATACTTTGTGTTAACGTCGCTCAAATATCACTTCGACTCCACATTCAACCAGCCTGATCCACCCCGTTACCTTGGCTCCTACTCAGTTTATTAATTTTCGTCATTCTGTGTGTCTTATCACGTATAAATGTATGGCGGTTTATTTAACTTAAAGCTTGCTCGCTCTTTTGCTGCCCGTGTGCAGGGTGGGGTGGGGCCACTATTAAGTCCCGTGTGTGGCAGATGGTTCCTGCGATAACGATCTGTTTGCCCTGGCGTGAAATTCCTCTCTCGCGCTCTGCGGGAGAGACAAAGGTGGTCGGGAGTACCTATCTCTTTATACTTTCGACTTTATTTTTCTCAAATACCATTTGGTCCCATGTTCGCCAAGACTCGTGTTTGTAACTACGTCCTCCCGACACCCCTCTCGGTTTACCGAGGTTCGCATTGTTATGATGGCATTATTAAAGAGAAAAATAATTTTCATCCTGAGTTTAAGAGGTCTGTTTCTTGATTGTTGGAATCCATATCCCTTGGTTCTGTAAGGTTCTATAACGGAATGTCGTGTAAGGTGAACACGTTATTCTTAATTTTATGTGTGACTGATGTGTAGCCACTTCTTTAACTCAAAAACGTTTTCGCTGGCTGTTGTGTGTGTTTTCTCATTAATCCGTCTGGCTAGCTCCAGATGGCCCCTTGTGATAAGGTGTGGTTCCTGCTTCTCCGCGCTGTGAGAGAGACAAAGGTGGTCGGGGTTGCTTGGGATATTGTTTAACTCTTTCGTAAGTTTGCTCGTTCGCCTCATTCCTTCTCGATAACCTTTGATGTGACTCGGTATTCCCGCTCCAAGTTGGTGATTTAACAGTAAGAGTATTAAAAGGTGAAAATCATTTGATGTTGAATTAATAATTGGATAAGGATTCACTGATGTGTCTAGTGGCCTGTTCTTAATTGGAGTGAGCGTTAGGACCGCTAATTTTATCTTATTCTTGTTGTTGCCTTTTAATTATTATTTTTTCGTTGTTTAACCGGCAAATAAGAAAAAAATTGTATACGATTTACCCTGTTGGCGCCTCCGTGTCTACTCTCTTGGTGTTCTGACCTCGGGGGGACCTTTCCTAAGGGGCCCATCAAACTCTTGTTCATCTGGAGATTTTCGCGGATAGCTGTTAACATCCTCACCTTGAGAATTTTATTATTTCTTTATATATATGGCCTGTTTATGATCGACATCTGGTTTTTCGTGTTTCTGGCTTACGGGTTTTATTCATTATTAAAGTAAAAATTGTCACAAAAGAAAGGAAAAAGAAATCTACGTGTATGCATCCGTAAATATTCTTATGGATATTAATTGTGGAAAAAGGGCCGTACACAACAACAGGTTCCACAGGATTGGAAGGACACCCTGGTGGTCCCCCTCTTTAAGAAAAGGGACTGCACAGATTGTAACAATGACAGGGAAAGGCCCTGGCAAGGATTATTCAACATCGTCTTGCCAGGCACACTGAGGAGAGGTTTGCAGAGCCCAAATGTGGTTTCAGGCCAGGGAGGTCCTGCACGGATGCCATATTCTCTGTCCGCCTGCTACGGTAGAGGTGTAGGGAATACCAACAGAACCTATATCTCTGCTTTATTCACCTGATCAAGGCCTATGATAACATCAATAGGCCGGGCTCTGTGTTGTTGTTCGTGTTTTCGGATTCTCCGACTCTGCTCACAATCATTATGGACCTTCATGATGGTGGGCAGGCCCGGGTAATACTACATGGCTGGGAGTCAGAGCCATTTCCTGTTCACCTTGGAGTGCGACAGGAATATCCTCTATCTCCTACATTATTTAACACATTTTCGACCACGTAGTTTGAGAAGCTTTCCATGGCTGTACTAGAGGAATGTCCATCTGGTACAAATACAATGGGAGGCTGATTGATGCCCAGGTGCGGTCGAGGGATGGCAAGATCGGCCTCTGTGAAGGAGGAATGTGAAGGAAGCTACTGGGCAATTGGAGGTAGTAGTCATCCTCAAATAATAGTGGAGGGCAGAGGAGCGACGCTCACAGGTGGTGCATCTGCCAGTCATCTCACTCAGTCAACCCATGGCACCTGGGTCTGTCCTATGACCTCCTGCCAGGGAGCCTTCAACATTTCGCGTGGCCTCAAAGTGCATATAGCCTGGCACAAGTCCACTGGTTATGTCACCGCCACTTCGTTGGGAATGGAGGTTGTTGTTGTGACACACAGTATTGTGGTTGAACACGATATGAATGACATGAAAGAGTTGGGCTGGTAGACCAAGACCTCTCAGCATGGGAGGAGGAATTGGAGGAATTAACAAGTGAAATTCAGGGGAATAGTAACCATGATAGGAGTGACAGAAGAGTGATATGGAGGTGACTGACCACCGGTGAGCAAGAAGCCAGAGTGAATCAGAATCTTTATTTAGACTGGAGGAATCCGATGAGCCATGAAGCTCGTTTTCACAGATGTCCATTTGGGGCAGGTGAGCAAGTTCCAACAGAAAGTCAGTGAGTGCTGGATCATCAATCACCCTGATTTATGTTGAATTCTATCAAGTGCAGTGAGGTAGAAAATAGGTACTCCACCCCAGATGTGACAACAGTTTTCCACCTTGCATGAGTGGTGACACCCTGGGTTGGAGTGAGGGCTGCAACCACTGCGTGAGATTGAACCGGGTTCTCGAGTTTAACGAGTGGATGGCTTTGGCCCAGCTAACAATGACTGCACCCATCAAATGTGTGCACACATTTTAGAGTCAGGATTTCACTTCATTCGCATAAATTCCACCGAAACATGCGATAAACGCCAATGTCATTACGAGGGCCCTTAGGCAGGATAGAGCTGTGGATGAAGGAGAGAGCTGTGGATGAAGAGGAGAGAGCGTTGTGTGTGAAGGAGGGAGCTGTGTGTGACAGTGAAGGTGGAAACAATTGACTGGAACCCTTCCCTGTCTCCGCGTGTTGGCGAGGGGAGCGTTGGCTACACCGTGCAGAAGTCTCCGATGTTGCCCCCCTGTAATGGGGGATCAGCCGTCAACATTCGTGTGTCCCCCTCTTGAAAGCCTTTCTGGGAACGTGTATTGCTCGTTTTCTTCCATGCAAGGGAGTTGCGAGGTCATATTCGTCTACGTCAGGGGTCGGGCAAAGCTGCGGCTCTTTAAGCGACCGCTTCGTGACGTTATTTATTAAGGACCCACCGTCTCGTATTCACGTGGAATGGTGATTCTTGAAATTTAGAGAGATATTTTTCAATAGAATATACCAAATTGGCTGCCGACGCCTGGTCCGTGTAGAAAGCGGCGTCTTCTCCTCGCGTGTTAAAAATAAATTGCCCGTGAATTCAGAATTGGTTCCACAACTCGTGACGGCCAAACAGCAGCGTGCTGCCACGCCTGGGAATGACCATCAAGGAGGAGTGAGCAACAGGAGCCTTGCGATGCGACCGTGTCAGCCACCACCACGACGACAGACTCTGCGGGACGCGTGTGTACTTTCTATTCGAAAAATATTACGTACCAAACACAGATGAGAGAACACGCCGGTTTTGGAAGGGCATCTCCATAATCATCTCGATGGTCATCTCCATAATCATCTCAATGATCATATCGATGATCATCTCGATGGGCATCTCCATGGTCATCTCCATAATCATCTCGATGGTCATCTCCATAATCATCTCAATGATCATATTGATGATCATCTCGATGGGCATCTCCATGGTCATCTCCATAATCATCTCGATGGTCATCTCCATGATCATCTCCACGATCATCTCCACGATCATCTCGATGGTGATCTCGATGGTCATCTCCATGATCATCTCGATGGTCATCTCCATGGTCATCTCCATGATCATATCGATGGGCATCTCCATGGTCATCTCCATGATCATATCGATGGTCATCTCCATGGTCATCTCCATGGTCATTTCTATGATTATCTTGATGTCATCTCGGTGGTCATCTCATTGGTCATCTGCATGGTCATCTCGATGGTCAACTCGATGGTCATCTCCAATATCATCTCCATGATCATCTCCATGATCATCTCGATGGTTATCTCCATGTTCATCTCCATAATCATCTCGATGGTCATCGCCATGGTCATCTCCATAGTCATCTCCATGATCATATCGAAGATAATCTCGATGGTCATCTCCATAATCATCTCCACGATCATCTCGATGGTCATCTCAATGGTCATCTCCATGATTATCTCCATAATCATCTCGATGGTCATCTCCATAATCATCTCCATGATCATTTCCACGATCATCTCGATGGTCATCTCCATGATCATCTCGATGGTCATCTCCATTATCATCTCCATGATCATTTCCACGGTCATCTCCATGGTCATCTCCATGATCATTTCCATCGTCATTTCCATGATTATCTCGATGGTGATCTCCGTGATCATCTCGATGATGATCTCCATGATCTCAGAATGGAATCGTAGTCACGTGCATCTTCAAAATTAGCGGTCGGTGTACATCCCTTATGTTTTTCTTCCAATAACTGAAAAATAAAGAGATCGTTTAAATCATCATCATCATCAAAGTTACTTGTGATCTATATCTCGTGAACGCCTTTTCCAATATACAGGAGCATCGGAGCATAATTGTGTAAGAGAGTACAATATTTTAAATACACGATGCGTAGCCGAGTTGACCCCGACACTGAAGGAAAGTTGTGAACATCGATCGGAGGCCGCGCGGCCCCTTGTAAGAACATGCACGAGTTTTGTGAACTTTAAACACAACCACCCCCACCCCACCCCTTACCCCTCCTCTGCACCGTCAAACGAACACGAAAAAACCGCGTCAAAAACACCCACGAACGAACGAACAAACGGCGAGTGTACAAGTGAGTGTACAAGTGAGTGAGTGAACAAGTGAGTGAGTGTACAAGTGAGTGAGTGAACAAGTGAGTGAGCGTGGAGGCGAGTTTTCAGGCGGGAGTGCAGGTGAGTGTACAGGTGAGTGTACAGGTGAGTGAGTGTCACAGGTGAGTATGCAGGTGAGTGTACAAGTGAGTGTACAGGTGAGTGAGTGTCACAGGTGAGTGTTACAGGTGAGTGTACAGGTGAGTGTACAGGTGAGCGTGCAGGTGAGTGTACATGTGAGTGAGTGTCACAGGTGTACAGGTGAGCGTGCAGGTGAGTGTACATGGGAGTGAGTGTCACAGGTGAGTGTACAGGTGAGTGTACAGGCGAGTGTACAGGTGAGCGTGCAGGTGAGTGTACATGTGAGTGAGTGTCACAGGTGAGTGTACAGGTCAGTGTACAGGTGAGCGTGCAGGTGAGTGTACATGTGAGTGAGTATCACAGGTGAGTGTACAGGTGAGTGTACAGGTGAGTGTACAGGTGAGTGAGTGTCACAGGTGAGTGTCACAGGTTAGTGTACAGGTGAGCGTGCGGGTGAGCACCTGGAACGCGTCGTTGGCGCACTTGCGGCACGGGTTGTGCTGGCAGGGCAGGATGACCACGGGCTTGGAGGACATCTCCAGGCAGAGGGGGCACAGCAGCTGGCGCGCTCCAGCTCCTCGTAGCGCGCCTGGGACTCGCGCAGCAGCAGCGACCCACAAGCGGACAGCCTCGTCGCTGCTACAGCTGTCACGTACAGGCGGACAGCCTCGTTGCTGCTACAGCTGTCACGCACAGGCGGACAGCCTCGTCGCAGCTACAGCTGTCACGCACAGGCGGACAGCCTCGTACGCACAGCTGTCACGCACAGGCGGACAGCCTCGTCGACACAGCTGTCATGTACAGGCGGAAAACCTCGACGACACAGCTGTCACGTGCTACAGCTGTCACGCACAGGCGGACAGCCTAGTCGCTGCTACAGCTGTCACGTACAGACGGACAGCCTCGTCGCTGCTACTGCTGTCACGTACAGGCGGACAGCCTAGTCGCTGCTACTGCTGTCACACACAGGCGGACAGCCTCGTCGACACAGCTGTCACGCACAGGCGGACAGCCTAGTCGCTGCTACAGCTGTCACGTACAGGCGGATAGCCCCGTCGATGCTACAGCTGTCACGCACAGGCGGACAGCCTCGTTGCTGCTACAGATGTCACGCACAGGCGGACAGCCTCGTCGACACAGCTGTCACGCACAGGCGGACAGCCTCGTCGGTACAGCTGTCACGTACAGGGGGACAGCCTCGTCGACACAGCTGTCACGCACAGGCGGACAGCCTCGTCGACACAGCTGTCACGCACAGGCGGACAGCCTCGTCGCTGCTACAGCTGTCACGCACAGGCGGACAGCCTCGTCGCTGCTACAGCTGTCACGTACAGGCGGACAACCGCAGGGGCTGTACCATTACCTTTTATCCACTTTTTATATTCAACATTTAATTAGGCCAGCAACGTGGTCTTGACCTCTGGCCCACAAACATTTCTGAGAAATACAACAAGTGCACGTGTATACAAGTGTACTTCTGTGGCAACGCTGTCGTGGTCGGTGCTGTGAGGGAGAGGGCCAATTCCAATTGGCCCTTTCCCCTTATGGCGTCTGTGACCATCACAGCGGCTAAATGAGGGCTCTGGACGGGTGCGATTGGCTGGTAGCCCCTCCACCTTCAATTAACTACCACTAAACTACGACCGAAAAATGTAATTAGACATACACACACACGCATTCACATACACAAACACGTACACACCCATCAACACACAGACATACAAAGACAAAGATCCCCCGTATAGCCAAAACAGGCTGTTGGGGCAAGTGCTGTTAGCGAGCACACGCACCTGCATACACACATACATACACACATAAACACACGTAAACAAACACAAACACACATACACACACACACTGCGATGGCAAAGTAAGAAATGGAAGCGAGACCAGTTTTGTCACGACAAGTATATATTGATGTCAAGTGCAAATACAAAACGAGGTAGACAAAATCTCTGGAAAACATTAATCTCGCTTTCCCTTCCCACACTTTGAGCTGCTTTTGTACAAACGATAAAAACCCCGAGGAGACCGAAGTGTCACCGATCTACATTCACGAGTTCAGAAACCGCTGTTTCTGGAGGCATCATGGAAGATGGAAATAAAGTGCTTGACGAAGTTAATCATTTATCGTACATTTCACGTGGTAACGGCTTGGCGCTACGGTTAGCGTGTCCATTGAAATGTGCACGCCCCGTACGTAAAAAAGTAACAGATATGTAGTTTTTAAAATGCCGACGTATTCACAGTTCGATAAATAAATAAATACTTTGCAACAGCGGTGACTTTTTAAATCCCCGACACAACGCGAAATAAAAGTCCCCCATTTTTAATTAACGGAGACAAGAACCGTACGGGAATACCTTGCACGACCTCACTGAGAGCGCACTCCGGCATCGCGTTGCGGAGGACACAACCTCTGTCTTCATTTGTAATGAGACAGTTAATTTTACGGTCACCATCACAATAACGTTCCTGGTGCCAACTCTCTTGACGATTGGCCAGGGAATAAACGGCAACCCCAAGCCATAATGGGTTGGTGCCGCCTGCATGGATCTTGGCTCCTGTTTCCCAGAATGGCTGGCGTGATTTTAAGCGCTTTCGTGCTGGGTTTTTCAAGTATTCGTGGATTAAAACTTGATTTGAAGCTTTCATGACTGCAGGAATTACTCTTTGGTTCTTTCGGTAAAGTCACGTAGAAAGAAAATAAACTAAACAATAGAGTACGACGTTTCGATTGCAACACAAGCAATGGTCATCAGGTATAACAAAACCTGGTGAACTTGGAAATACAATGCAATCCAACACAGAGAGTCGACTAACACAACAGTCAGTACTTTACCTGGTTGATTACGTTCTTTCAAAGATTGCAAAATTTGAGAGAGAGATAAAACACAGACACGGGGACACACAGACAGACACACACAGAGAGAGACAACACAGAGCCACACAGAGAGAGACACACAACATATGTTGTGTGTCTCTCTCTGTGTCTCTCAGTGTTGGATTGCATTGTATTTCTAAGTTCACTCGGTTTGTTTTCTACCTGATGACAATTGCTTGTGTTGCAATCGAAACGTAGTATTCTATTATTAAATGTATTTTATTTTTTCGTGGATTGTGAGGTCGGAGTTGCTTGAGATGTTTTCCTTCTCATTGGACGGGTGTCAGCATTGGACGGGCGTGCGATGAGGCCTTGAGCTAGTGATTGTAGCTCTTTATTGTGTTGAATGTGGTCTTCGAGTGAGAATGTCGAGTCCAAGGTGATTCCAATGATGTTCAAGTGATTTCAGGGGCTGGTGGTGGAGCTGGCGATGAGTACATTTTGGGGAGCGGGCGACGCCATGGTGAGCCGCTGCCTGGTGCCTTCGTAAAATGTCTCTCAAAATTATTTTGAATTTGAGCGGAAGCAAGAGGTTAGACACGCGATCATGGATTTTAAGCACCGACTTCTATTGGTGGGGCGAGTGCCAGTTGTTACACCGGTGGTGGCTGCTGTGCGACCAGAGTGGCGGTGGCTGTGGTGGGACTGGTGGCGGTGGCTGCTGTTGGACTGGCTGCTGTTGGACTGGCTGCTGTGGGACTGGCTGCTGTGGGACACGCGGTGGCAGCAGCTGCTCTGGTGCTGACGGCGGCTTCTTCGAGACCGGCGGTGGTGGTGGTGGTGGCTGCTGCAGGACCGGCGGTGGTTGCTGGTGGAAGGGCAGCGGCTGCTGTGAGATCGGGGTGGTGGTGGCTGCTCTGGGACTAGCGGCAGCGGCTGTTGCTTGTCTGGCGTTGCCGGTAGCTTCTGCTGCTGCTGTTCCTGCCGTGGCCCTTGCAGTTGCTCCGGCAGTTGTTCCCGTTGGGGCAATTCGACGTCTTGGGTTTCTGCAGGTAAAGAAGATGATGGCGCTAAAGTCCAAACCGCTCGACATTGGGTGAATGAAACAAAATCGGTCTGAAGTATAAACAAGAAGATCGCTGTACTTGACCATTCCCTTAATATAAAACGATGCGCTGTCAGGGTGTACATTCTCCCTGGGCATTTCCACGCACACGGGGCGACGTTTCAAATCCATCCTTTACCTTGCGCGCCGGTGAGGAGAGCTGCCGTACACAGACAGGGTCCGGGGTCTCCCTTCGCCGAGTGGGGCCGCTTGAGGCACAAGCGGGACGTCGCCTTGACGTGCTCCAGCGGGCAGTAGCTCTCCGCTGGCGGCGCGTTCAATTCTGGGGACCTGCATGCACGCACCAACGCGTCGCAAACCGTTAACACCTGCCTTCAAAGTAGACACTGCTAATTGCACAAGACAATATCTTTCCAGTAAGCTGGTCTGGGGGACGGTTGTAAGTGCAGGTTAAAGTGAAGGGGAGAGAAGGCGACTTACCGAATATAGAAGAGCATGTAGGCCTGCTCGTTCATAACAGCCTTGGTGTCGACGTGCCGCACGATGGAGTCGTTCATACAGCACCATTGTCCATCGCTGATCTGCGCACAGTCACAGCACGGCTACACTTGGTGACAATGTTTACACAACTGCACCCAACCTCCTCCGTTCATTAATAACAAGACACGATACACTCTAGACAACAAGTTCGTAATGAGCATCACCCCATCGTCAGAGCTGCAGAAGATGCTACGGTTGCTATGATGGTGCTGAAGTTACAGAAAGATCTGCCTAACCATGTCACTGCATCGACGACCTTGGACCAATTTCAGAATCATTTGTGCTGAAAGAATTCGATGATCTACGAAGCTCTTTTCAACAGATGTCCAGTAGGGGCGGGTCAGAAAGTTATAACAACAACAAACAATACAACACCGATTGGAGTGCAAAGTGTAGGAATGCTAAGGAAGTCACTACAAATAAATAAAGTATATATACTGTAAGTAGAAGTTGCATAAGTACATCAAGACGCAAGAACAGACACAAGACTTCTATTTATTCTTCCCTATTGGACATTTGTAACATTATGGGCGCATTTGCAGATGTGCGTTGTTATTATTTGATGGTAACAAATGTAATTACCTTATTGTAGCAATAATAATGACCCCTGTTGGAGTCGGCTCCCTTGTGCACCAGCACCGAGTACAGGGAGTAGATTGCCGGCTCGCCCTGAGACGTTGAGGTGAAGGGTTGCATGTCCAGGTGCTCCGGGTAGGTGATGTTCTACAGGCAGCGCACAGAGACAAACGTTAGAAGAGGAAATGGCAGGGGTGGTGGGGTGAGCAGCAGAGATGGGCACCATCTAAGTTACACGTCAACGTGATGACGTGATGTCTCGCTCATTTGAACGTTGAAGACGGTGCTCATCTCCTGTTGATAGCCCTGAGCAAGTGGTGGAAATTCTACAGTCATATGACGGGGGGCGAGTCTTTCCGTAGCACTTATTCCAACATGGAGAGGCATTTTGTCCAGCGTTGAACTGACAAGGGCTGTAATAAAATAAATTAATTAGAGCGATGTGGAGGGGCAGAATCGTTACCCGGTTGATCTTGACGCCGTAGAGGTTGTACCGCTTGATGGAGACGGTGAGGACGTTGGGCAGGCGGTGGAGAGCCATCGTCTTCGTCGCTTCCCCCTTGCAACAGCACCTGCACGACAACAACGCCAGCCATCGCACGTGTTCCCCAACTTTTAAACAATAAGTCTACTCACTTTTTGTTGTTCGTTATTTTTTTATTAATTTCTTAACATAATAATTGTTACTTATTTACGTTATTTATTGGACGTTATTTTTTATGTATTATTTATATTATATTTTTATTACTA
Source organism: Petromyzon marinus (assembly GCF_048934315.1). Classification (NCBI taxonomy): domain Eukaryota; kingdom Metazoa; phylum Chordata; class Hyperoartia; order Petromyzontiformes; family Petromyzontidae; genus Petromyzon; species Petromyzon marinus. The sequence goes on from NC_133709.1 coordinate 12,032,689, forward strand.
TCTTTCATTAGAATTTGATTCAATCATCAGACTTTTGAAGTTACAAATGATTCCAGGGTGTCAACACACGATGCCCACTCACATTCTGCAGGTGTATTCGTCCAGCGTCTCCTTGTTAAAAAACTCCTCAAACGCCTCCACAAGATCTGATGAGTTCTGTTGGCCGACAGAGTGAAAGGCAAATGAGGACTGTAAGATGCATTCCTTGAACATCTGCAGAATTATTTTGTGATGGCAATTCGGAAAACCCGCATTTCGTATGAAATCGTACAACCGCAGAAAAAGAGATCACACACGCTACTGGCAGTGTGTTTGGATGTTAAGTGGCTGATTTATGTATGTGTGTGTGTTATGCATGTTGGCACAGCAGGGGGCACAGGTGGTGCATCGGCCAGTCATCTCAGTCAACCCATGGTCTGTCCCGTGACCTGCCAGCGGGCGTTCGACACTACACGTGGCCTTAAAAGGCACTCAGGCTGGCACAAGCACCGTGGTGACGTCACCGCCACTTAGTGGCGAATGGCGGTTGTTGTTCATATATTTGATGTATGTACATTTAACTTATTCCGCACCGTACGTAGGTGTATAACTGTTAAGCGATGGCTTTCTCATTGCTTACATTAATATGGAGTGCAATGTCCAGGCACGTGTCATAGGTGTCGGAGTGGTTGCAACACTGCATGCACTCCACTGCAAAACACAAGCACACATTAGGAAGGGACGTCACATGTTACTTAGTCAAACTAAATGCGTGAGAGTGTGTAAACGCTGCAACGCGAGCGCGCCTACACTGTGATGATGCGCTTGCCGCTCACGGTTAACAAGTTTGTAGAGGAGTGTGCACAACTCACCACGTGATCGAAGGTAACCCCCGAAGATCTGGTAAATGAGGGTGGTAGCCTCCGTGTATCTGTCCAGCCTGCCACGTCACAGAGAACGACACCGCACGATGGTTACAGCGGCAGCAGCAGTAGCACCTTTACCGGATGCACACGCGTGTGTGAGAGTTACACCATTGCCCGAGCTGTCGATTCACTGTTTCCCTTCAGCACTGCAACGTGTGCTCTGTAGCAACCAAACGTGGTAGCGTCTGCACAGGGCAGCCACATTCACGGCACAGCCGCAGAGCTGGGGGCAAGCTGGCAGCCGACATGCGGTGCTGTTGTCAGGCAGTTTTGTTATGCCCAGCGTGCCACGTGCCGCCCGTCAACACGAGCAATGATGTCACGGGGCCACCGCACGTCGAGATATCGACCCCCCGGTATTTATCGGCAATGTGAAATGCACAAACAAAAGACGGCCCACGTAAGGGCCAAGGTGAAAGAACCGTGGTGCCAGCTGGGCCGGTCCTCTGCATCTCCCAGGTGTTCACACAAAAGTGTGAGTAGCTTCTCACAGACGTCGAAGGACAATCGTGCAGAAAACCAAGAGGGAGCCGTGAGGTACCGAACTGCAGAACGACTGCCGCAAGTTGACTGGCGCGCGGTACTCACTCGCTGTGGCCATGGAGGCATGAGGCTTGCATGGCATCTACCACGTATCGCAGAAACTCGTGGGCATCTTCCTGTCTCCCAATGCGCAGGTGTTTGGCGATGCCTGCAGAGAAATGGACATGGGGACAAAGTGACAGGTACAGGATCTGATGACGTCCTTCAATAGCTCCCCAACATGTCAAAAGGAGCAGTGCAAAGGACTTGGAACACAGATGGCGAAAGATCGCGGGGATAACTTCTCCTCCGAGTGCAAGTTTGAACGTAGTTGTGGGACTCACGCGTGATGTTTTTAGTGATGACCTTGGGTGTCAGCACTCTCTTTGAGTTGTTGAACGTGCTGACAATGTGACGCTCCATGACACACATCAGGCAAAAGTCGCTCTGTTGGCCTGCGAACGAGGGCACAATACAAAAAACGATAAGAGTACAAAGTATTGGTAAGGTAAACAAATCACTTTAAAACAATCTACAATTAAAACTAAACTTTTTTTATTTTACCAGATAAAGCCCACTGAGCTATTAGCTTCTTCAGAAGCGACCTGGACCACAAATGATAGCTCAACGAAGTGGCTTATCAAGTGTGAAATTCATAGCAGCCAAATTAACCGTGACAATAACCTAGCCCATGGGTAAACGAGAGTGCCAGGGGGGTACTTACAGGTGCTGCAGTGCTCTTGCAGCAGCAGGTAGTTGGCGAGCGGCGGCGTGTAGGCGAGGCACTGCAGCGTGGCGTTGAGGAAGCAGGTGTTCCCCAGGTTGCGCAGGCCGGCACCCTTGCCCACGTCCTTCTCCCACCTGAGGTTCAGCCGCTCCGGCGCAAACAGCGAGAGCCGTGCCGCCGGAATGCCGTCGTCCTCTGCACAAAGGGAACGGTGGTGGCGGAAGCCGGCGTCATCGCAGAGCGCTGCACTGCCGATGGGGCTGGCGTGGATATTAAGTGGCCCCAGCCAGCACCCTTACTGCTACTCTTAACCACAAAGATTTTGCTCCACATTTCAGTGTTAGGCTCAAGTTCGCGACAAAACATGATTCGCCTGCCACGTGGGCTGCTGGGTGTTTTGAGCTCTCCGTGTTACTCGTGAAGGGCAACATCAGTGGCTCCAAAGCGGCCCTTGCGTTGGTGGCTGTCACCCTAACGAGAGGTCACGAGGTCGCGTGACCGCACACTCACCTTGGGGTGCAGGCAGCACAGACACGCCGATGTTCTTTGTGGCTGGCACCGGGGAGGGTTCCGGCCGGCCATGGGGAAGGCAGCTGGGTTGCGTGCAGAGCCACTCGTCGGCCGCCACCAGCACCTCGTCGGACGAGGTGGGGGCCAAGACCGTGAGGTCTTTACCGGACGAGGTGCCCTCTCCTCCGCACGCCACAGTCGTGGTTGGTTCCTGCCACAGCAACGCAATCAACACATACACGATTACTCCTCCCATCTGGACTGGGATCTCAACACACGTGGGACTGTTTTATTACCAAAAGAAATACAATTTTAGTCCATGAACCGATGGGCAATAAAATGTCTCAGAAGTCAATATATACAGTATTTTTAAAGGAACCCCAATCTCACTTTAACTCGTAAAATACTCTATGATGAACGGCCATTGACAAAAGATGAACGAGTTCAATTTGTTGTCATGCATGCTACAGAGAAGGCATCTGTAGTTTCAAAGAATTCCTAGATGCATTTCAGAAGAGAAATCGTGCATTCAGGTTAATCGAATTCATTTTTAACATTTGTTAAAATTAAACGAAATAACCCTCCGTTATTTGTTCAAATAAACACAATAACCCGATGTGTCCTGATTTTTCGGCCACCCTCTTACAAACGACGTCATGATGTGATGTGCCCTGAAGAAAGCCCCTTGCCTGAAACGTCGATTTTATATCTTTCATCATACAGTATATATTTAATAAACATAATTATACAGGTTGGCCCAAAAGTTAAGACAGGGTTATTTCATTTATATTAACCCTCACATAACGTTTTATTATTTATTTTTAAGTCAACTTTATAGTTTTGATGATCTGTGCCGAACGCCTGACACACGCTGCGGGTAACGCTGGCTTGGCTACGTGGATTCCCATGCAATTCTTTTGATTTTCACGAAAGGCTTAGATTAAACATGTAACTAATTATTAGTTTGTTGTTACCACAACGATACATTTTCTCCAAAAATATACCAGCGCCTCTTATGATAAGAGCCACGTCTGCCCTCTGTTTTTGTATTTTATCTTTGCGTTTTGTGCACCATTATTAGTGAGTAATAATAAATAACTCATTCAGTTAATTTGTGCGTGATAATATTTATTTTTTGAACGTCGAATAGAAATAAAGAAGCAGAATCCGCTTTTAATTTGAACTCAGTGCAGTTTCACTTTGATGGCTTTTGCTCGCACTTACGGTGAACATTTGTGACAATTGGTGAACACCGACATCTCCCCTTGCGATCAATAATGAACGGTCACTATTTTTTAATTCACATCAAATCAGAATCCAGTAAATTATTGTAACTAAACAGGGGCGGACACCCGTCCATGTAGGTGAACGAGGCGGTCGCCTGGGGCGCCACCAATTCGAGGAAAAAATATACAAATAAAATAACGACGATGTCATTTTGATTCCCGTACAACGTACAGAGGGTCTATGAATTATAATTCATTTCTCAACATTCCTGAGAATGTATTGGTTGGACAGACGGACGGACAGACAAACCGAATAATTTTGCCTCTGTTTAAAAAAATACGCTTAATTAAACATTAAATATAAAATCGTGGCAAAATGTTTCCCAGTTTACCAGAAACCTCAGCCTGGATCTGCCCTTGAGGTTTGGGGGTGGCGGCGCCCATTGCGATGTTGGCCGAGGGCGCTGCCAGTTGCTGGCAGCAGCTGGTCTAGGGCCACCCCTCTCACTGAGTTCAAATTCATTTTGGTAAAAGCGACTTTCTGCTCACGTTTTGAGCGAAAATTGGTGAACACACCGACGCGTCCTTCCGGTTTATAAATAGTTATTTTTTTAGTATTCACATTAATACGGAATCCAGTAAGTCGATACTTAGCACGAAATCATTCCTACAACATTTAGTTTACTTTCTTCCCGACAGAAAGGCAACTCAAACAGCTGCTAGAACGATGAAGGTGATTTACAATTGTCATTCTTTATTTACAGGTTTGTTATATATTACTCTCAGAAGAGAAAATTACATTCGGTACGTCACATTCCGTAACTTTAGTTCATTCAGATGAAGCCAGAAGAGTCGCAGACGAAAGAAGACGTCGATTAAACGGAGGAAGGCGGCAGAGATGGCGTCATCGACAAAGTCACGACACACTGGATCGTTTACGACGTGAAAATACCCGTCACGTGACGGGCAATTACGCAACTTTTATACGTTATTATTAATTTCTATTTTGCTTTTTCAGGTGACATTCTTCAAAAATGGAAAGGTAATTGACCAAAGACGAACGAGTTCGATTGTCATTTGTATGTGTGGTGGGTAATTGTTGGGCGTAATACGCCGCCACCACTTTGGTTGAGCAGGTACTTCCAGTCAGGGGGCAATAGCGCGTCCGGCCTGTGCTAAGCAGGACTCGTGGGTCAGGCATCCCGGGGGGGGGACGGTTGGGAACCGGAGGGGGACACCCCAGGTCCCCGGGTGGGGGGCTGGGGAGGATTGCGCAACAATCCAGGTCCCTCGAGAAGGTTCCAGATGGTGAGCGTGACCAGGGGCGGGGTGACCCTGGGAGCCCCATAAAAGCCGGACCCCAGTGCGGCTGAGGCAGTTCGCCTCAAGCCGAAGACCCAGAAGCCCACCTGAAGATAGGACCCTGGACCCCAAGCCCCGCCGTCCTTATAAGGGCCGGGGCTCAGTGAGGCCAGTGATCAATAGGCTAGGACCCTGAGGATCCCCCGACCCGACGCCCTTCTCAGGGCCGGGTCTGTGTGGGCCAGCGGTCGAGACCCGAGGACCTTGGCTGGCTCGGGTCAGCCTCCCCTAGGTCCCGCTAGCCGGAGGGCTAAGGAGTGGTTAGCCCCAGTAGTTAGGGCACGTTAGCCCGGAGGCCGTACCTCCTTAGGTGGTGGGTAGAAGGGGCCATTACCCCTCCGTGTTAGGGACCTAGTGTTACTGTTATTGTTGTCATAAATAAATACGTGTTGCCTCCTACGAAGACTCAGTCTCCATACAAACCCACTACATATGCAATAGAAGGCAGCTGTGATTGAATTTTTTTAAAGGCCTAAATTAATTTGAAGAAATAATAAATTCGTGCATTAATGTTAATAGATGTAAGTTTTAACATTTATTAAACAAATCAAATAAAGCTCTGTTATCTGTGAAAACAGGTCCCTGCAGGGTGGGCTGGTAGGAACATTGGAATTTTGCGCAATTTTATTTTTACACCCCAACAGCACGAGATTTCACTTCGTTAAAGTATTGAAAGGGGACGGACGGACGGACACATTAATCTATTGCAGGCTGGTACACTCAGTTTACAACTTCGTTCCTACCAGTATAAACATGATAGCTCTATGTGGCATGACTTTTGGGCCACCCTCTGTAGGCCACGTTATGAAAGGGTCTAACAACTGTTGACGTGCTCTGCACAAGGACCATTGCCCGAAACGTCGCCGATCATGATCCAATAACAATTTACCCATACCCGTGCATTCCCAGCGTTGTGATTGGCGCCAGCTGGCCCCGCCCGCCACCCGGGGCTCCTCCCCCTCACCTGAGGCTCCGCCCTCAGACGCGGCCCCGCCGCCGCCTGCGCGGCTCCCGTCAGCTCCGGCACGGCGACCCGCGCCGTGCCTCGGGCTTCATCCGGGGAGGGGGTCCCGGGCACAGCCCCGCGGGATCCCTCGGGGGGGTCGCCAACTGCAACAAGAAGCACAGCGATCACATTTTACACTGCGGATAAACACACGGCTCTACATTTCCCACTGTAGATAAACATGGCACTGGATTCAGTGGCCCCATCCAGCACCCGTGCTGCTACTCTTAACCAGACATTTTGCCCCACATTGAAGTGCAAGACTCAAGTTAGCGACAAATGTGATGTAACTGTCACGCTGGCCGCTGGGTGTTTTGAGCTCCTCGTGTTACTCATGAAGGGCAACAGCAGTGGCTCCAACGCGGCCCTTGCGGTGGTGGCTGCCACCCTAACGAGAGGTCACGAGGTCGCGTGGTCGCACGCTCACCTTGGGGTGCAGGCAGCACAGACACGCCGATGTTCTCGCGTGCTGTGGCTGTCACCGGGGAGGGTTCAGGCCGGCCGTGGGGAAGGCAGCTGGGTTGGGTGCAATGCCTCTCGTCGGCCGCCACCGGCACCTCGTTGGACGAGGTGGGGGCCAAGACCGTGAGGTCGTTACCGGACGAGGTGCCCTCCGCTCCAGCTGCCACAGTCGTGGTTGGGTCCTGCCACAGCAACGCAGTCAACACATCCACAATTACTCCTCCCATCCGGACAGGGATCCCAACACACGTGGGACTGTTTTATCACCAAAAGAAATACAATTTTAGTCCATGAACCGATAATCAATCTGCATAAAGTGTCTCAGAAATATATATAGACTATTGATTTTTAGAGGAACCCACAACTCACAAAATATTCTAAGAAGGGGCCATTGACTAAAGACGAACGAGTTCAGTTCGTTGTTATGCATGCAGAAAAAGGTAGCTGTAATTTAAAAAAGGTGCTAAATGCATTTCAAAAGAGTCATGGATATCAGTTTTAACATTTGTTAAAATTAAACTAAATAACCCTTTGTGATTACTTAAGAAACATACAATAACTTTGCGTGTCCTGACTTTTGGGCCACCCTCTGTAGTCCACGTTATGAAAGGGTCTAACAACTGTTGACGTGCTCTGCACAAGGAACATTGCCCGAAACGTCGCCGATCATGATCCAATAACAATTTCCCCACACCCGTGCATTCCCAGCGTTGTGATTGGCGCCAGCGGGCCCCGCCCACCACCTGGGGCTCCTCCCCCTCACCTGAGGCTCCGCCCTGAGACGCGGCCCCGCCGCCGCCTGCGCGGCTCCCGTCAGCTCCGGCACGGCGACCCGCGCCGTGCCTCGGGCTTCATCCGGGGAGGGGGTCCCGGGCACAGCCCCGCGGGATCCCTCGGGGGGGTCGCGAACTGCAACAAGAAGGAGGAACACAGCGATCACATTTTACACTGCGGATAAACACACGGCTCTACATTTCACACTGTAGACAGACATGGGCCTGTCTATCGCTTCTGAAGAACTCAATAGCTCAGTGGGCTTCATCTGGTTTAATAAAAAAAAGTGTAATTAATTTCGTTTTCGGGATTTGCTTACCTCTCTTATACTTTTCACGTGTATCGTTTTTTTTTATATTGGTGCAACTTTCTGAACCCGTCTCTACTGGGCATTTGTTGAAAAGAGCTTCATAGCTCATCGGATTTATTCACGATAAATAAAGTTCATGATCTTGAATTGATGAGTGAAGGTTGGTAACTCACGGGGGGTCCATTGCCCCCCCCCCCCGTGAGTGACGGTTGGTCGCTCACGGGGGGTCCACTACCCCGTGAGTGACGGTGGTCAACGCGACCGCTTAACCCCGACACGAATGACGACCTAAAATGACCACTTGGCCGAACCCAACCACACACACGCAGAGCGATCTTTAGAAGATGCTGCTAGTTGCTGACCGCTCGGCGTTTCGGGCCTTTTGAGTGACTATTTATGGCGATATTGGTTATTTAAAGCGACCAATCACGCAATTAAACCATACGGGTGGTGCTGCTGCGTCGGCAGTGGTAAACAGGTTGGACCAGAACACAACCACTCGGCACTCTCCGTGTCGATAGCGACACTGCGGCCTCCATAGGTGCAGGTGGACGTGGGTCATGGCCCGACTTCAACAGCCCCATCTATTGTATTTGTTTCCCTTCGCAGCGGTGCTGTTGACGTGGTGTAGATTTATTATTACGGCGTCTTCTGACCAAATATGGACGAATAAACACATTCACGATCGTGTTCCCTCATCTCTCTCTATATAAAAGGGAAATTTGTGAATGTGTCTGTTCGAAATGTTTAACATACTTCCCAACATGCAACAAACTTAAAATTTGACATGTGGGTAGTTTCCAGATTGTACACAATACAATACTTTACCGCCTGTCTCATATGTGTTGTGAGTGTGTGCGTTTGCAGGGAATAAATCCACATTTTTGAGGTAAAAATCTGGATAATTTCCCTTTAAAAGTCCGACGCTCACCTTGGAGAAGCTCTCCTGGCATAATCGGTCGATGGGATTCTCAGCTTGTTGAAAGTGTCGCCGCTGTTCACGTTAAAGAGAGCAGGGACGACGCAGAATCACACAAACACGTCTGGTCTTCTCGCCGTGCTGGAGTTCTGTGACCGTTACGGGCCTCACGTGACCATTGTGTCACCATGACAACGACCACGATCATCATCTTGGCGACATTCAAACTCGGCACGTGGTCCCTCGTCATCGTTACGACGTTGGAGACTCGAGAGGCACGTGGGGGGCACGAGGGGGGAGGGGCTCGTGGGGGCACGAGGGGGGAGGGGCTAGTGCCACCCCCCCCCCCCCCGTGAGTGACGGTTGGTCACTCACGGGGGGTCCACTACCCCGTGAGTGACGGTTGCTCAACGCGACCGCTTAACCCCGACACGAATCACGACCTAAAATGACCACTTGGCCGAACCCAACCACACACTCGCAGAGGGATCTTCAGCAGTGCTCTGAGTTGTTGGTCGCTCGGCGTTTTGGGCCTCTCCGCTCAGCAGCTGCGACCCAAATCGACGTGGATCGGGGGCTCAGGGGACGCGTGGCGAGGTTGGAACGAGAGGCCTCGAGAGTGAAGAAGAAGAAGCGAGGGGAGAGCGAGGCGAGCTTGGGGTGAGACTCTGAGCGACAGAAGGCGAAGAAAACGTGGAGTGGGGAACACGTGCAGGGTGAGGACATCAGCATCATTCACTTAATCATCATCGCCATCAACATGATCATCATCCACATCATCATCAGCATCATCATCGTCCACATCTACATCATCCACATCATCATTATCATCAACATCATCAGCCACGTCATCCACAACATTATCCACATCATCCTCATCGTCCACATCATTATCATACACATCATCTGCATTCACATCATCATCAACATCCACATCATCCACATCATCATCATCCACATCAACATCGCCATCAACATGATCATCGACATCATCATCCACATCATCATCGTCCACATCATCATCAACATCATGATCCACATCATCATCATCATCGTTATTACCCACATCTACATCATCCACATCTTCATATTCTTGGTTCTTTCGGTAAAGTCACGAAGATGAAAACATAAGAATAAAATTACAATAAATTAAAATTAAATTTTAAAAATTTAAAAATACAAATTCTAAATTGAAAATAATAAAAGCAAAAAACCCACGACGTTTCCATGACAACACAAGTGGTCTTCATCGCTTCATTTAGGGGTAGGCCCTCATCCAGCAGTTGATTCATCCACGCGTGGCCGGCGTGACGAGGTATGGTCACACAGCCACACCCACACGGTGCGTGAGAGGCGTTCATCCAGCAGTGGATTGAACAAGCCGCGTAGATGGCAATGTATGGGGTGCGTCATGCAGGTGTCCGTGTGTGCATCTGTGTGTGTGTGCGCGTTGGTGTTTGATTGACGTTTCTCTCAAAGCTGATGTTGCAACAATCTTCCTGCTGAATATTTGACCATCTGGTCATACGGGATTCGGATTATCCCAATCGTACGGTGTTGTCTGTACGATACCCGTTGAATCAAAGTAGAGTACAAAGTATGTGGCCGCTGTCAATGTCCAAACGATGATAAGCTACGTGGGTGAGCTCTCATTTGTGATGGCCAAAGTCGCTTCCGACAAAAGAGCTACGCAGCTCAGAGCGCCTTACCTGGCGGAATAAAAAATAGTTTAATAAGTTGAGTGTGATGACGCAGCAGCAGCTGCTGCAGGCGCAGCCCTGCAATTGCTTGCTCGCTCCACTGTGGACGCACCGGCCTCCACCTACAGCGAGCTCTCTAGAGTCTCACCTCTCGAGGGATGTCTTTGTCCGGCTCTCCCACCACGGACACACCGACTTCGAAGAGGCGGCGGTACCCACACTTTACCCCACCGAGCCTTGGCGCACTGCTGGGTGGACAGAGGCGGCCGGGGGGAGGAGGGAGAGTTAATAGACGTGGCCCCATCGTCTCAACTGTCAGCGAGTACCTCTGATTATTATTCTTATTATTACTATTCCCACGGTGGTCAATAGTAGCTCTGTATCCTGTAATGCTGCTCTGTGTGTGTGTGTCAAGTGCAAGGTTGGCAGAAGTGTGTAACTCTGTGCAGTGTGCTCCAATGTGCATTCACGTGTGCATTGGAGAAGCTTCGCCCCTTGTGAATGCGTGTCGGTGTTTCTGTCTCCTGGAAGATTAGATGTTATCTGAGAATCAAGCAGCACTCGAGTATTTGTTTGTGACATTTTATAGACGGTACCTTTTATTTCAAACCACGTTTTACTTCAACGGCTTCAATATAATTTAATAATGATGATGATTAAAATATAAAAGTCTTCATACACTTTCCGGCAGTAACACAGGAGGTGTTAAGATGCGCAAACACCAAATAGGCACCCCGACTGCAAGGCATCGAGTCTGCATTGACCACACGTCGTGCTCGTGGTCAAGCATCCAAACCGACGTGCTCTGATGATGCACGCCTTGTCCCTGAAACGACATTGGCCTCCAGCAGAGACGTCCTCCGTCATGGCCTTGACCCACCCACAAGTTGTCAGGCCAGAGAACAACGACACGAGGAGGCGAACGGCAGCACAGAGGCGATGCAAACACCAATCCGTGAATGTGCGGCTAATGCAGACTCGATGCCTTGCAATCGGTGAGTCCATTTTGGGCGTCTTAACACCTGCGTTATTGTCGGAAAAAGTAAAACGCCTCTCTTCTGTCTACATCGCCATGTCGATACCGACAACACAACTGGTGCCGTGGATGTGTAGCTCGTGATGTATATACAGTAGTGTGTGTTCGGAGAGACAGATATGAAAGAGACAGTGCCACTTGATCTGTTTCTATTCGATAACCTCCTACCACTGTGAGACAGGCGAGGGGTTCACTTCCGTGGGGTGCCACGGGGTGGCGAGATGTTAACTTCCTCGCCTGGTATACAGGAGGTCGTGGGTTCGGTTCCGATGCTGACGCCTGCTGCTGTATATTTGGAGTTTGCGGTGTCTCTCTCCCCGTGGTCGCGTGGATTTGTCTCCAGGTCCTCCGCGTTTTCCCTCCACATTTAAACAACACGCGTCTAGAGTATTTGTGTCTGCCATACATGTCTCTGTGACGAGTCACTTCGTTGAGCTATCATTTGTGATAGCCAGGTCGCTGCTGAGAAAAATCTACATCACTCAGTGGGGCCTTACCTGGTAATATAAAATATAAATATTTTTGTTTGGAATGTCAAGCAGCACTGCTTCGCATTGAGCTGCATGCGATTGCACTGGCAATGATATCTCTACAGACACAGGACTCACGAGGTGGCTTTGCAGTCACGTCAGCTCATTTTCCCTCGAGCAAGAGACGACAGTGGTGGACTGTACGGTCCATAGCTTGAGTCGCGCTGTGGCTGGTCTTGAATGTGCCTCTATCTCTGCGAGTCTCTTATGGGTCTCTACGAGTCTCCATGTATCACAACGTGTGTGTGGGTTTACTCTACGGTCCTTAGCTTGAGTTGCATGGCCACAGTCGCACTGCTGCTGCTGCATGTTGCAGCTCGTCTCTAATTTTCCATTCGTTAAAACGTGCGCATCGTTCCGTTGATGTTCTGGTGCGGTTCATGGTGACAGCGGTGTATTTGCAGAGAATTGTCCATGCCAGGAGGTGTGCGGTGGTTGATGCTTGGGTCTCGAACGAGGCGTTCATTACGGACGTCCGCGCTGTTCCATCGTTCGCCGGCGATCTTCCAGATCTGTGCGAGAGCCACAGCCCCGATGGATCCGAGGTTCATCCACGTACTCGATAGCGATTTCTCAACCCCTTTCGTTCCAACGGGACACTTTCGAGCCCGCTCGATCTTCACGGCGCACCGAACCAAAGAGTCGGTCCTGCTAATGAGCACAACTTTGCGGCGGCACACCGCTCGAGATGCCACGAGGAGGTTGGGGCAGCTCAGAGGTCCTAGTGCCGAGCCGGCGCCACTGACACCCTGGGTTGGAGTGAGGGCAGCAACCACTGCGTTTGATTGAACCGTGTTCATCTTCTTTGGTTCTTTCGGTAAAGTCACGTAGAATGAGAATAAAATAATAAATTCATAATCTAAAATAACACAATAAAATTCTCACGACGTTTTGGCTACAACACAAGCGGCCTTCTTCAGGTGAAAGGAACAGACCCGTCGGGACGACAGAGCTTTAATGAACGTTGTTAAGATTCGTAGCGTCTTTTTAAGCTGGTTTAGAGAAGTGAGGCACCTTGACAAAGAGGTTTACATATAAAACAGGAGAATTTAGCATTGAAATAACTGAGTGATTAGCTTGTGACTGGTCATAGAAATAGCTATGTTAAAGTCAAAGCCTACACATCCACAGAGGCAACTAGTACAAATCAAACAGGAGAATTTAGCATTGAAATAACTGAGTGATTAGCTTGTGACTGGTCACAGAAATGGCTATGTTAAAGTCAATGCATACACATTCACAGAGGCACCTAGTATAAATCAAACAAGAGAATTTAGCATTGAAATAACTGAGGGATTAGCTTGTGACTGGTCATAGAAATAGCTATGTTAAAGTCAAAGCCTACACATCTGCAGAGGCACCTAGTACATGGACGCCAAAGGGGCTGCAACAACTCGACTATCATATAGTAAAACGATGTGAAAAAACCTAAGTCTAAATCACATCAATATAATAAATGTACTCAATATATTCTTCAATAAGCTGAGCTATTAACAGTAACTGGGTATACACTACACTATATAATGAATACCATATAGTAAACCAATAAAAACTAAAATATAAACTACCTCAATGTTATCAATAAACTCTATACATTCTCCAATCAGCTAAGCTACCAACAATAAGTCGTTATATATGACAATGCTATATGGCGAAAAAATGGGTGGATTCTTACCCTCAACTTCAGCACCACGGATAGCTACGAGCCCCGTTCAGACGGACGAGTTCATCCATGGTCGGAACGGAGGAGGGGGAGAGAGACAGCTGCGAGGCGCTGTTATACTCCATGTTGTAAACCATACCATTAACCGTGGTGTGAGAGGTATTAAGAGTTAATGCCAGCAAAAGAGCTGCGGTCTGAAGGTCATCGTAAAATACAATTAATTAAGAACCGAAATGGTTTAAAACATCTTTCCAATGGTTACTAAGCCAGAATCCATCTTCTCGGTTGAAATTGTCTCTGTGCTTGTATATGTGAATGGCCTCATGAACGAATCTCTCATGGTAGCCGGTTGGTTTGCAAAGAACCTCCGTCTTGGAGAAGTCAATGTCATGTGTAACCATTGTGTTATTTTATTTTATTAATTTATTATTTTATTCTCATTCTACGTGACTTTACCGAAAGAACCAAAGAAGATGAATTCTTGCAGTCACGAAAGCTTTAAATCGAAATTGAACCGGGTTCTCGAGTTTAACGAGTGGATGGCTTTGGCCCAGCTAACAATGACTTTACCCATGAAATGTGTGTATACATATTAGAATCAGAATTTCACTTCATTCGGATAAATTCCACTGAAACATGCGATAAACGCCAATGTCATTAGGAGGGCCCTTAGACAGGATAGAGGTGTGGATGAAGGAGAGAGTTGTGGATGAAGAGGAGAGAGTTGTGTGTGAAGGAGGGAGCTGTGTGTGACAGGGAAGGTGGAAACAATTGACTGGAACCCTTCCATGTCTCCGCGTGTTGGCGAGGGGAGCGTTGGCTACACCGTGCAGAAGTCTCCGATGTTGCCCCCCTGTAATGGGGGATCAGCCGTCAACATTCGTGTGTCCCCCTCTTGAAAGTCTTTTTGGGAATGTGTATTGCTCGTTTTCTTCCATGCAAGGGAGTTGCGAGGTCATATTCGTCTACGTCAGGGGTCGGGCAAACCTGCGGCTCTTTAAGCGACCGCTTCGTGACGTTATTTATTAAGGACCCACCGTCTCGTATTCACGTGGCATGGTGGCTCTTGAAATTTAGAGAGATATTTTTCAATATAATATACCAAATTAGAAAAAAACAACGGCCCGTCTTGTTATTTTGGCTGCCGACGCCTGGTTCCGTGTAGAATGCGGCATCCTCTCCTCGCGTGTTAAAAATAAATTGCCCGTGAATTCAGAATTGGTTCCACGACTCGTGACGGCCAAACAGCAGCGTGCTGCCACGCCTGGGAATGACCATCAAGGAGGAGTGAGCAACAGGAGCCTTGCGATGCGACAGTGTCAGCCACCACCACGACGACAGACTCTGCGGGACGCGTGTGTACTTTTTATTCGAAAAAGATTACGTACAAAACACAGATGAGAGAACACGCCGGTTTTGGAAGGGCATCTCCATAATCATCTCGATGGTCATCTCCATAATCATCTCCATGATCATCTCCACGATCATCTCGATGGTCATCTCGATGGTCATCTCCATGATCATCTCGATGGTCATCTCCATGTTCATCTCCATAATCATCTCGATGGTCATCGCCATGGTCATCTCAATAGTCATCTCCATGATCATATCGAAGATAATCTCGATGGTCATCTCCATAATCATCTCCACGTTCATCTCGATGGTCATCTCAATGGTAATCTCCATGATCATTTCCACGATCATCTCGATGGTCATCTCCATGATCATCTCGATGGTCATCTCCATGGTCATCTCCATGATCATATCGATGATCATCTCCATGGTCATCTCCATGATCATTTCCATCGTCATTTCCATGATTATCTCGATGGTGATCTCCATCATCATCATCATCTCGATGATGATCTCCATGATCTCAGAATGGAATTGTAGTCCCGTGCATCTTCAAAATTAGCGGCCGGTGTACATCCCTTATGTTTTTCTTCCAATAACTGAAAAATAAAGAGATCGTTTAAATCATCATCACCGTTACTTGTGATCTATATCTCGTGAACGCCTTTTCCAATATACAGGAGCATCCGAGCGTAATTGTGTTAGAGAGTACAATATTTTAAATACACGATGCGTAGCCGAGTTGACCCCGACACTGAAGGAAAGTTGTGAACATCGATCGGAGGCCGCGCGGCCCCTTTTAAGAACATGCACGAGTTTTGTGAACTTTAAACACAACCACCCCCACCCCACCCCTTACCCCTCCCCTGTACCGTCAAACGAACACAAAAAAACCGCGTCAAAAACACCCACGAACGAACGAACAAACGGCGAGTGTACAAGTGAGTGTACAAGTGAGTGAGTGTACAAGTGAGTGAGTGTACAAGTGAGTGAGTGTACAAGTGAGTGAGCGTGGAGGCGAGTGTTCAGGCGGGAGTGCAGGTGAGTGTACAGGTGAGCGTGCAGGTGAGTGTACATGTGAGTGAGTGTCACAGGTGAGTGTACAGGTGAGTGTACAGGTGAGCGTGCAGGTGACTGTACATGTGAGTGAGTGTCACAGGTGAGTTACACAGGTGAGTGTACAGGTGGGTGTACAGGTGAGTGAGTGTACAGGTGAGTGTCACAGGTGAGTGTACAGGTGAGTGTACAGGTGAGTGTCACAGGTGAGTGTACATGTGAGTGAGTGTCACAGGTGAGTATACAGGTGAGTGTACAGGTGAGTGAGTGTACAGGTGAGTGTACAGGTGAGTGTACAGGTGAGCGTGCGGGCGAGCACCTGGAACGCATCATTGGCGCACTTGCGGCACGGGTTGTGCTGGCAGGGCAGGATGACCACGGGCTTGGAGGACATCTCCAGGCAGAGGGGGCATTCGCCACTAAGTGGCGGTGACGTCCCCACGGCGTTTGTGCCAGGCTAGGTGCACTCTTAGCCCACGCGAAGTGTCGAATGCTCGCTGACAGGAGGTCACGGGACAGAACCCTGCAGGTGCCATGGGTTGACGGACTCGAAATGGCTGGCAGACGCCACCAGCTGTGCCAACTCGCCGCATTTTAGCCGCCCGCCTCTCCGCTCGTTGTTGTGAGCGTCGCTCCTTTGCCCCTCCGTCGTCGTCGTCGTTGTTGCTGGAGGGCGACTGCCTCCAACTGCCCGGGAGCGTCCCTCACGAGCCTCCTCCACAGACGCCGATCTTGACACTGCTGGTACCGCTCATCGGCAAGTCCACTCGGCTCCACATCCTCCAACCATTTACCTTTGTAGACCCGCAATGATGCCGTGCCGTGTTGGCAGTCCACTGCTGGATGAAGGCTTCGGGTCCCCACGGTGGCTAGGAGATGTTAACTACCTCGCCCGGTGTGCAGGAGGTCGTGGGTTCGATCCCGACCCCGACGCCTGCTGCTGCTGCTGTATATTTGGAGTCTGCGGTGTCTCTCTCCCCGGGGTCGCGTGGATTTTTGCTCCGGGTGCTGCGGTGTTTCCATTCCACATTGAGAATCGACGTGTTTCGAATATTTGGCCGCTCTAAATGTCCACACGATAAGCCACTTTGTTGAGCTAGCATCTGTGGCCAGGTCGCTTCTTATGAAAGCGCGATGTAGCTCAGTGGGACTTAGGTGGTGAAAATAAATAAAATAGTAAAAATAACAACACCACCACTCCACGCACACAGAACATCTGTCGTGATCCTGACTGCAGTGCTCATCTCGATATGGTCGATGAAAGTGAATTACGTGACGGCCGCTACGTTCAAAGGTTTCGTCACCTTTGGGTGGCATCAGTTGCTGCTCTGGCCCATCGGGAAATACAATAATGCCTTGATGGAGGCTCCATTGAAGATGCGTGCGACCCTCTCAACTGGCCGTCTGACCCGAATGTTCGGTCCAACCCGAGCTGAATATCGAGAGGAACTATGTGACCCTGGGGCTATTAGCTACAAAGCAACACTTTATTTTTTACTGCCCACGGTCAATCCACTGCTGGATGAAGGCCTTCCCACCATTGTGGTTCTTTGACCATATCCCACCACGGGTGCTCGATGCTGGTCGGTGAAGGTAGCGGGCAACCAGCCCTGACATCGCTCGCCAGTCGTGTCGTTGTTAGCCCTGGACAGGAATTGAACTCGCGTGGAGCCAGTTCGTAGCGTGGCGCGCTACCCATCTGTGCCACTTCTCGTCACCCTCTTTGGCTGTTTACTCAACGACCCCAACATCCGTCAATGATGACCGATTCCATTCATAAAGTGCGCTCTTGCCGCCGTGTGCGCTGAGTAGTACTCAGTATTAAACACGCGTTGACTACTCTATACTGCAGGGGTGTCCAAACTTTTTTTCCCGATGGCCACATACAGAAAAATATACGAAGGATTGGGCCTCTCACTAGATGTGAGGTATACTGCCTCACTTCTCATGCACTAATATTGTCAAAATCAATCAGATGCAGGTAAATTACGTTTGATTATTGAACATGTTTGAAGAAAAAAAGCCTCCATCATAGCTCTTCATTAGTAGATTTTAATTTTATTTTTTACAAAAAGGTTGGCAGGTCATTCTCTCAGTGACAGCCTCAGATTGGTTTTTAGGGTGCTGATCCCCCTTCATTGTCCATATGACGGGAGAGACAAGAAGAGAAATAGGGGATGTGGATATTTCAAGCTTATTACACATATACATTATTGGGCTTGTTAACACATCAACTAACGTTTGTTAAAAAAATTGTCATCAACTTGAATTGACTGAATTTATTAAGTAATTGGGCTTATTAACAAATGAAAACGGCGTGTATATTTTTAACTCACCTGTAATGGGAAGAATGTTACGCTCAGTGGGAGCAGTGATGCTGCGCTTTGGTCTGAAGGATAGCTGGCAGGTCAGGAGTAAGTTTGGTGGTTGAGATGCGAAGGACGTCACGCAGATGGCTGTCGGTCGTTCTGGTTCTCAGCCTGCTTTTGTTCAGCGTTAACAGAGAGAATGTCTGCTCACATATGTATGTTGAGCCGAACAGACTCATCATTCGTTTTGCATGGCGTCTCATCAGAGGAAACTTGGCCTTTTCCAAAGTCCGGTAGAAGTCAGGTAGGGAGAGAAGCTGATGCTGATTCTTCAGAGAATCATCACACTGAATTTCGATCAGTTCTAATTGCAGACTCTCCTCCACTTCTTTCGCATCCATTGAAAACGGAGCCGCAAACAGTGTGATTTCCTTCTCAATGACAGAAAAATCTTGGAAGTGCTGACTGAATTCTGTCATGAGAGATGTGATCACAGACACATATTCTCTCATTTTTGCAGAGAGCTTGGCATTTGGAAATGCGCATTGATTTCGGTCAGCGTGGGGAAGTGCGCTACATTGAAGTTGCGCAGTTGTGACTCGAAGAGAAGGAGATTCGCACGGAATGCTTTCATGTGCACATACAGCTGTGGTACCAGCTGCTCTTTGCCTTGTAGTCTCTTTTTCGGGGTGTTGAGATGATCAGTGAGATCAACTAAAAAAGCCAGGACTGCCAACCATAAAGGGTCACTGATCTCATGGAGAGGTCTGCCCTTTTCTTTCAAAAACTTGTCGATATTTGATCTCAGGGAATAAAACCGCTGCAGCACGGAGCCGCGACTGAGCCAGCGCACTTGAGAATGGTAGAGTAGGTCCCCGTGTTCAGCATCGACATCAGAGAGGAACGCTTGCAATTCTCTGTGGTAAAGCCCTCGGGCCATAATTTTTTTTGACATTTTTCACAACTGTGTTCATCACATCGCCAAGCTGGATTATCTTGGCACAGAGGGCTTCTTGGTAGATGATACAGTGCATTTTAACAGCCTCACCTCCGCTCTCCTGCACCTTGGCACTCACCATAGAAGCCATTCCTTTGCGCTCGCCTGTCATTGCTGGAACCCCATCTGTTGTAATTCCACACAGCTTGTCCCATTTAAGTCCAGCCTGGTTAATTGAATCTGACACAGCTTCAAAACATGTCCTTCCCAGTTGTTGTCCCCTTTAGACTCCGAAGATCAAGCAGTTCCTCCGTAATGCAAAAATTATCATCAACACTGTTTGATGAAGTCACCGTCTGAGGAAGGTTTCCCGTGTAGGGCAATGAGTTGAGCTACTTCATTGCTGGCTATTGTTGCATTTTCTTGAGCTTTGTTAGCACGGAAAAAAAAAACCCTGCTGCTGCGTTAGCAGGCTAGCTTGCCATTTGCTTTACCTTCTCTCTCCGCTCGGCGCCAGTGTAGGACGTGAAGGTCTGATGTTTCGTTTCATAATGCCGTCGTACATTGTACTCTTTCATCACGGCAACACTCTCATTACAAATCAAACAAACACACTTCCCCTTGGTTTCTATGAAAAAATAATAATTTTTCCACCGAGTCTGAAATTTTCTGCACTCGCTTGCAATCTTGCGTCTCTTCAGTTCCGGCATTTCTGGTGACCCTGGGCAAATGTTTTCTTCGATTGCTTGCCTTGTGGAGACGCTGCCTTGCTCAAGACAATAGCGCCATTTAGTGTTTAAATTAAGAAGTGCAATACAGTGGGCCATAGTTCATTATATTTTTAAACTTTGATACGGGCCAATTAAAAATGGATGGCGGGCCGCAGTTGGCCCGCGGGCCGTAGTTTGGACACCCCTGCTATACAGGGTGGGATAGAGATCTCTACTCAACCCTGCAGGGTGACCCCTCTCATAGTGAAGGCGTTCACACTCGAGCCGCGGTTGCCCTGTGCCAGTAGTTGCATCATTAACTGTGCGAAATCATTATCAAACCATTACTTTAAAAATGCAGAATTTGCCATTGTTACCTTTCTTGGATTTAGCAGAATTCCAAAATAGCTCTCTCAATAGCTGTAGCGATTACATATTTGCGTTGTTAAATCGAATGACTCAAAATGATAATTAAATGACCCCTTAGTGTAGGACGATCATTGAATGTTGAACTATAAAACTCTGCAATGTTAATTTAATGCTGAGGGTGTTGACAAGAAAAGTAACGGATGTGTGGGGTTGAAATTGTCAACTCGTGTCCGCACTGCATCGTGCGGCGGGTTTCTGACAGCAGCAGCATCGCCACGACGCTCTCATTGCCGCTTGGTGAATATCCGTGGCGGGTTCCTTTTCGTTTTTTATTCATTGAATGAGGACGTCACCCTCCCTGCACCTGGCCACCCACTTGTGTTGTTTGTGTGCCTTCAGGTGTCACAGCAGAGCTATTGCAGAGGGATGCTGCGATTATACTGGCGTGGGGCTCAGCATAGACGGCGGCCCTCTGTCAATCCACAGCGGAGGTAAGAGCTCCCCACTCTGTGTCAGTAAATGGGGGGGGGGGGGGTGTTTGATCATACTTCACCACGCTGGTCAGTATGAGTTGGTGTGAAGGTGAGGCAGCCCAGAGATTTGTTCAGATGTCACTCAGCACCGACGTTAGCCGTGGCCGGGAATCGAACTTAGCTGGCAGTGGTCAGTGTGCGCTAACGGCCGGGCCACCGCTTCACGGGTGAACGGGTTGATTAGGTTAGACGATGGCGTTGCGTTTCATATCAGTGGCTACTCCTCCACGTGGCTGGGCGATTGAGTAACCACACCCACAGCAGTGTCCCAGTGTACCGGCACCCCCCCAGTGCTGGAGTCAACATTCTCTGGGCCCCGTTTTTCTTCACACGCCGCCCTGCATTTGAGCCCAGCAAGAAGCGTGTCCCCACCGAACGCGTTACGGTCAAATGTTGTAAGCGGCAGGTACATCTAACTTTATATTTGACGACCTTCTCTTCCAAGCCGTTCTGGCCAGTGTGGAGGAGTAGGCCAATGACCCTCGAAGGGGCTCTCTGGAGCTCCCGCTCATGGAGGCCCCATTTGCCGGCAGTGGCGTGAACAACCGCAGGGGCTGTACCTTTACCTTTTATCCACTTTTTATATTCAACATTTAATTAGGTCAGCAACGTGGTCTTGACCTCTTCCCCACAAACATTTCTGTGGCAACGCTATCGTGGTCGGTGCTGTGAGGGAGAGGGCCAATTCCAATTGGCCCTCTCCCCTTATGGCGTCTGTGACCATCACAGCTGCTAAATGAGGGCTCTGGACGGGTGCGAGGGGCTGGTAACCCCTCCACCTTCAATTAACTACCACTAAACTACGACTGAACAATGTAATTAGACGTACACACACACGCATTCACACACACAAACACGTACACACCCATCAACACACAGACATACAAAGACAAAGATCCCCCGTATAGCCAAAACAAGCTGTTTGGGCAAGTGCTGTTAGCGAGCACACGCACCTGCATACACACATACATACACACATAAACACACGTAAACAAAGAGAAACACACACATACACCCACACACAAAGACACATACACACACACACTGCGATGGCAAAGTAATAAATGGAAGCGAGACCAGTTTTGTCACGACAAGTATATATTGATGTCAAGTGCAAATACAAAACGAGGTAGACAAAATCTCTGGAAAACATTAATCTCGCTTTCCCTTCCCACACTTTGAGCTGCTTTTGTACAAACGATAAAAACCCCGAGGAGACCAAAGTGTCAATGATCTACATTCACGAGTTCAGAAACCGCTGTTTCTGGAGGCATCATGGAAGATGGAAATAAAGTGCTTGGCGAAGTTCATCATTTATCGCACATTTCACGTGGTTACGGCTTGGCGCTACGGTTAGCGTGTCCATTGAAATGTGCACGCCCCGTACGTAAAAAAGTAACAGATATGTAGTTTAAAAAATGCCGACGTATTCACAGTTCGATAAATAAATAAATATTTTGCAACAGCGGTGACTTTTTAAATCCCCGACACAACGCGAAATAAAAGTCCCCCATTTTTAATTAACGGAGAGAAGAACCGTACGGGAATACCTTGCACGACCTCACTGAGAGCGCACTCCGGCCTCGCGTTGCGGAGAACACAACCTCTGTCTTCATTTGTAATGAGACAGTTAATTTTACGGTCACCATCACAATAACGTTCCTGGTGCCAACTCTCTTGACGATTGGCCAGGGAATAAACGGCAACCCCAAGCCATAATGGGTTGGTGCCGCCTGCATGGATCTTGGCTCCTGTTTCCCAGAATGGCTGGCGTGATTTTAAGCGCTTTCGTGCTGGGTTTTTCAAGTCTACGTGGATTAAAACTTGATTTGAAGCTTTCATGACTGCAGGAATTACTCTTTGGTTCTTTCGGTAAAGTCACGTAGAAAATAAATAAATTTATTAAGAGAGTACGACGTTTCGATTGCAACACAAGCAGGGGCTGGTGGTGGAGCCAGATAAATCCGATGAGCTATGAAGCTCTTTTAAACAAATGTCCAGTAGAGACGGGTTCATAAAGTTACACCAATACCGACACGAGAAAGGTATAAGAACGGTAAGAAAATCCCGTAAACAAAATAAACTACTTTTTTTGATTTAAAGCTTTCGTGACTGCAGTAATTCATATTCTTAGTTTTTTCGGTAAAGTCACGTTGAAGGGAAACAACAAAATCATAAAATATATATAAAACAATAAAAAATTCTCACGACGTTTCGACCATAACTCAAACGGTCGTCTTCAGGTGTGTTGGTTTGCATAAATGTATTTTTAAACGGCGCATTTATTTATTTATAAAAACGTTAGCGCCACGCGCAACGATTTGGCAGTTTATTTAGGACTAGTCCATCTATATTCTGAAAAGAGGAGGGGGGAGACGAAATTTTTTATAATGTATGCTGTCTGAAAGCCACTGTATTGATTGTTCACGCTTACAGTGGCTTTCAGACAGCGTACATTATAAAAAATTTCGTCTCCCCCCTCCTCTTTTCAGAATATAGATGGACTAGTCCTGGGCAAACTGCCAAATCGCTGCGCGTGGCGCTAACGTTTTTTATAAATAAATGCGCCGTTTAAAAATCAATTTATGCGAACCAACACACCTGAAGATGACCGTTTGAGTTATGGTCGAAACGTCGTGAGAATTTTTATTGTTTAATATATATTTTATTATTTTGTTGTTTCCCTTCAACGTGACTTTACCGAAAAAACTAAGATTAAAAATAAACTACTATTTTTTTTATTCAACCAGGTGAAGCCCACTGAGCTATTTAGTTCGTCAGAAGGCCCATGTCTGTCTACAGTGTGAAATGTAGAGCCGTGTGTTTATCCGCAGTGTAAAATGTGATCGCTGTGTTCCTCCTTCTTTTGCAGTTGGCGACCCCCCCGAGGGATCCCGCGGGGCTGTGCCCGGGACCCCCTCCCCGGATGAAGCCCGAGGCACGGCGCGGGTCGCCGTGCCGGAGCTGACGGGAGCCGCGCAGGCGGCGATAGCGGGGCCGCATCTGAGGGCGGAGCCTCAGGTGAGGGGGAGGAGCCCCGGGTGGCTGGTGGGGCGGGGCCCGCTGGCGCCAATCAGCCAATCACAACGCTGGGAATGCACGGGTGTGGGAAAATTGGTATAGGAAAATGATAGGCGACGTTTCAGGCAATGGTCCTTGTACAGAGCACGTCAACAGTTGTTAGACCCTTTCATAACGTGGCCTACAGAGGGTGGCCCAAAAGTCAGGACACGCAAAGTTATTGTATTTATCTTAAATAATCACAAAGGGTTATTTAGTTTAATTTTAACAAATGTTAAAACTGATATCCATGACTCTTTTGAAATGCATTTAGCACCTTTTTTGTTAAATTACAGCTACCTTTTTCTGCATGGACAACAACGAAATGAACTCGTTCGTCTTTAGTCAATGGCCCCTTCTTAGAATATTTTGTGAGTTTGGGGTTCCTCTAAAAATCAATACTGTATATATTTCTGAGAGATATTATGCAGATGGATTATCGGTTCATAGACTAAATTTAATTCATTTTGGAGATAAAACAGTCCCACGTATGTTGGGATCCCAGTCCGGATGGGAGGAGTAATTGTGGATGTGTTGACTGCGTTGCTGTAGCAGGACCCAACCACGACTGTGGCAGCTGGAGCGGAGGGCACCTCGTCCGGTAACGACCTCACGGTCTTGGCCCCCACCTCGTCCAACGAGGTGCCGGTGGCGGCCGACGAGAGGCATTGCACCCAACCCAGCTGCCTTCCCCATGGCCGGCCTGAACCCTCCCCGGTGACAGCCACAGCACGCGAGAACATCGGCGTGTCTGTGCTGCCTGCACCCCAAGGTGAGCGTGCGACCACGTGACCTCGTGACCTCTCGTTAGGGTGGCAGCCACCAACGCAAGGGCCGCGTTGGAGCCACTGCTGTTGCCCTTCATGAGTAACACGGGGAGCTCAAAACACCCAGCGGCCAACGTGACAGGCACATCACATTTGTCGCTAACTTGAGCCTTACACTTCAATGTGGGGCAAAATGTCTGGTTAAGAGTAGCAGCACGGGTGCTGGATGCGGCCACTGAATCCAGTGCCATGTTTATCTACAGTGGGAAATGTAGAGCCGTGTGTTTGTCCGCAGTGTAAAATGTGATCGCTGTGCTTCTTGTTGCAGTTGGCGACCCCCCCGAGGGATCCCGCGGGGCTGTGCCCGGGACCCCCTCCCCGGATGAAGCCCGAGGCACGGCGCGGGTCGCCGTGCCGGAGCTGACGGGAGCCGCGCAGGCGGCGGCGGGGCCGCGTCTGACGGCGGATCCTCAGGTGAGGGGGAGGAGCCCCGGGTGGCGGGCGGGGCCTGCTGGCGCCGCTCAGCCAATCACAACTCTAGGAGTGCACGGGGGTGGGGGAATTGTTACAGGAAAATGATAGGCAACGTTTCAGGCAATGTCCCTTCTGCAGAGTACATCAGTTTTTTCCATTTTCATAACGTCGCCTATAGAAGGTTGCCCAAAAGTCAGGACACAGGTATCGTATTTATTTGAACAAGTCACAGAGGATTTGTTATCGATATTAATAATGATAATAGTGAAATTGTTAACTTTAAGAATAATGAGAACGGTGTAATTTCAGTATTAAGTTAAATTGCACTCCTATTATGTGTTTGTGTTGTTCGTTGTTGTAACGTTCTGACCCGTGCCAATTGGACATGTGAAAAATAGCTTTATAGCTCATCGGATTACTCCAGTATAAATATTCTGACTCTGATAATAACGTGCAATACATATACAAAGTATTATTAAATATAGGAAAACGACGTTTCAGTCAATGCCCCTTCCTCAGAGCACATCACAGTTGGCTCTTCATAACGTCACCTATAAAGCGTGGCCCACAAGTCATGCCACATAGAGCTATCATGTTTATTTCAACAGATAACAGAGCTTTATTTGATTTGTTTAATAAACGTTAAAACTTACATCTATTAACATTAATGCACGATGGACGAATTTATTATTTCTTCAAATTAATTTAGGCCTTTAAAAAAATCAATCACAGCTGCGTTCTTTTGCATATGTAGTGGGTTTGTATGGAGACTGAGTCTTCGTAGGAGGCAACACGTATTTATTTATGACAACAATAACAGTAACACTTAGGTCCCTAACACGGAGGGGTAATGGCCCCTTCTACCCACCACCTAAGGAGGTACGGCCTCCGGGCTAACGTGCTCTAACTACTGGGGCTAACCACTCCTTAGCCCTCCGGCTAGCGGGACCTAGGGGAGGCTGACCCGAGCCAGCCAAGGTCCTCGGGTCTCGACCGCTGGCCCACACAGACCCGGCCCTGAGAAGGGCGTCGGGTCGGGGGATCCTCAGGGTCCTAGCCTATTGATCACTGGCCTCACTGAGCCCCGGCCCTTATAAGGACGGCGGGGCTTGGGGTCCAGGGTCCTATCTTCAGGTGGGCTTCTGGGTCTTCGGCTTGAGGCGAACTGCCTCAGCCGCACTGGGGTCCGGCTTTTATGGGGCTCCCAGGGTCACCCAGCCCCTGGTCACGCCCACCATCTGGAACCTTCTCGAGGGACCTGGATTGTTGCGCAATCCTCCCCAGCCCCCCACCCGGGGACCTGGGGTGTCCCCCTCCGGTTCTCAACCGTCCCCCCCCCCGGGATGCCTGACCCACGAGTCCTGCTTAGCACAGGCCGTACTCGCTATTGCCCCCTGACTGGAAGTACCTGCTCAACCAAAGTGGTGGCGGCGTATTACGCCCAACAATTTCCCACCACACATACAAATGACACTCGAACTCGTTCGTCTTTGGTCAATTACCTTTCCATTTTTGAAAAATGTCACCTGAAAAAGCAAAATAGAAATTAATAATAACGTATAAAAGTTGCGTAATTGCCCGTCACGTGACGGGTATTTTCACGTCGTAAACGATCCAGTGTGTCGTGACTTTGTCGATGACGCCATCTCTGCCGCCTTCCTCCGTTTAATCGACGTCTTCTTTCGTCTGCGACTCTTCTGGCTTCATCTGAATGAACTAAAGTTACGGAATGTGACGTACCGAATGTAATTTTCTCTTCTGAGAGTAATATATAACAAACCTGTAAATAAAGAATGACAATTGTAAATCACCTTCATCGTTCTAGCAGCTGTTTGAGTTGCCTTTTTGTCGGGAAGAAAGTAAACTAAATGTTGTAGGAATGATTTCGTGCTAAGTATCGACTTACTGGATTCCCTATTAATGTGAATACTAAAAAAATTACTATTTATAAACCGGAGGGACGCGTCGGTGTGTTCACCAATTTTCGCTCAAAACGTGAGCAGAAAGTCGCTTTTACCAAAATGAATTTGAACTCAGTGAGAGGGGTGGCCCTAGACCAGCTGCTGCCAGCAACTGGCAGCGCCCTCGGCCAACATCGCAATGGGCGCCGCCACCCCCAAACCCCAAGGGCAGATCCAGGCTGAGGTTTCTGGTAAACTGGGAAACATTTTGCCACGATTTTACATTTAATGTTTAATTAAGCGTATTTTTTTAAACAGAGGCAAAATTATTCGGTTTGTCTGTCCGTCCGTCTGTCCAACCAATACATTCTCAGGAATGTTGAGAAATGAATTATAATTCATAGACCCTCTGTACGTTGTATGGGAATCAAAATGACATCGTCGTTATTTTATTTGTATATTTTTTCCTCGAATTTTTGGCGCCCCAGGCGACCGCCTCGTTCGCCTACATGGACGGGTGTCCGCCCCTGTTTAGTTACAATAACTTACTGGATTCTGATTTGATGTGAATTAAAAAATAGTGACCGTTCATTATTAATCGCAAGGGGAGATGTCGGTGTTCACCAATTGTCACAAATGTTCACCGTAAGTGCGAGCAAAAGCCATCAAAGTGAAACTGCACTGAGTTCAAATTAAAAGCGGATTCTGCTTCTTTATTTCTATTCGACGTTCAAAAAATAAATATTATCACGCACAAATTAACTGAATGGGTTATTTATTATTACTCACTAATAATGGTGCACAAAAACAGAGGGCAGACGTGGCTCTTATCATAATAGGCGCTGGTGTATTTTGGGAGAAAATGTATCGTTCTGGTAACAACAAACTAATAATTAGTTACAATTTTAATCTAAGCCTTTCGTGAAAATCAAAAGAATTGCATGGGAATCCACGTAGCCAAGCCAGCGTTACCTGCAGCGTGTGTCAGGCGTTCGGCACAGATCATCAAAACTATAAATATAAAGTTGACTTTAAAAATAAATAATAAAACGTTATGTGAGGGTTAATATAAATGAAATAACAATGTGTCTTAACTTTTGCGCCAACCTGTATAATAATGTGTATTAAATATATACTGTATGATTAAATATATAAAATCGACGTTTCAGGCAATGGGCTTTCTTTAGGGCACATCACAGTTGGCCCTTCATGACGTTGTTTGTAAGAGGGTGGCCAAAAATCAGGATACATCGGGTTATTGTATTTATTTGAGAAATAACGGACGGTTATTTCGTTTAATTTTATCAAATGTTACAAATGAATTCGATTAACATGAATGCACGATTTCCCTCCTGAAATGCATTTAAGACCTCTTTGAGACTACAGCTGCCTTCTCTGTAGCATGCATAACAACAAATTGAACTCGTTCATTCTTTAATCAATGGCCGTTCATCACAGAGTTTTTTACGAATTAAAGTGAGTTTGGGGTTCCTTTAAAAATACTGTATATATTGACTTCTGAGACATTTGATCCTGCATCGGTTCATGGACTAAAATTGTATTTCTTTTGGTGATAAAACAGTCCCACGTGTGTTGGGATCCCAGTCCACATGGGAGGAGTAATTGTGGATGTGTTGACTGCGTTGCTGTGGCAGGACCCAACCACGACTGTGGCAGCTGGAGCGGAGGGCACCTCGTCCGGTAACGACCTCACCGTCTTGGCCCCCACCTCGTCCACCGAGGTGCCGGTGGCGGCCGACGAGAGGCATTGCACCCAACCCAGCTGCCTTCCCCACGGCCGGCCTGAACCCTCCCCGGTGACAGCCACAGCACGCGAGAACATCGGCGTGTCTGTGCTGCCTGCACCCCAAGGTGAGCGTGCGACCACGTGACCTCGTGACCTCTCGTTAGGGTGACAGCCACCAACGCAAGGGCCGCGTTGGAGCCACTGCTGTTGCCCTTGACGAGTAACACGGGGAGCTCAAAACACCCAGCAGCCCACGTGGCAGGCGAATCATATTTGTCGCGAACTTGAGTCTTACACTGAAATGTGGAGCAAAATCTTTGTGGTTAATAGTAGCAGCACGGGTACTGGCTGGGGCCACTGAATATCCACGCCAGCCCCATTGGCAGTGCAGCGCTCTGCGATGACGCCGGCTTCCGCCACCACCGTTCCCTTTGTGCAGAGGAGGACGACGGCATTCCGGCAGCACGGCTCTCGCTGTTTGCACCGGAGCGGCTGAGCCTCAGGTGGGAGAACGACGTGGGCAAGGGTGCCGGCCTGCGCAACCTGGGGAACACCTGCTTCCTCAACGCCACGCTGCAGTGCCTCGCCTACACGCCGCCGCTCGTGAACTACCTGCTGCTGCAAGAGCACTGCAGCACCTGTAAGTACCCCACTGGCACTCTCGTTTACCCATGGGCTAGGTTATTGTCACGGTTAATTTGGCTGCTATGAATTTCACACTTGATAAGCCACTTCGTTGAGCTATCATTTGTGGTTCAGGTCGCTTCTGAAGAAGCTAATAGCTCAGTGGGCTTTATCTCGTAAGATAAAAAAAAAGTTTAGTTATAATTGTAGATTTTTTTAAAGTGATATGTTTACCTTACCAACACTTTGTACTCTTATCGTTTTTTGTATTGTGCCCTCGTTCGCAGGCCAACAGAGCGACTTTTGCCTGATGTGTGTCATGGAGCGTCACGTTGTCAGCACGTTCAACAACTCAAAGAGAGTGCTGACACCCAAGGTCATCACTAAAAACATCACGCGTGAGTCCCACAACTACGTTCACACTGCACTCGGAGGAGAAGTTATCCCCGCGATCTTTCACCATCTGTGTTCCAATTCCTTTGCACTGCTCCTTTTGACATGTTGGGGAGCTCTTGAAGAACGTCATCAGATCCTGTATCTGTCACTTTGTCCCCATGTCCATTTCTCTGCAGGCATCGCCAAACACCTGCGCATTGGGAGACAGGAAGATGCCCACGAGTTTCTGCGATACGTGGTAGATGCCATGCAAGCCTCATGCCTCCATGGCCACAGCGAGTGAGTACCGCGCGCCAGTCAACTTGCGGCAGTCGTTCTGCAGTTCGGTACCTCACGGCTCCCTCTTGGTTTTCTGCACGATTGTCCTTCGACGTCTGTGAGAAGCTACTCACACTTTTGTGGGAACACCTGGGAGATGCAGAGGACCGGCCCTGCTGGCAACACGGTTCTTTCACCTTGGCCCTGACGTGGGCCGTCTTTTGTTTGTGCATTTCACATTGCCGATAAATACCGGGGGGTCGATGTCTCGACGTTGGTGGCCCCATGACATCATTCCTCGTGTTGACGGGCGGCACGTGGCACGCTGGGCATAACAAAACTGCCGGGCCACAGCACCGCGTGTCGGCTGCCAGCTTGCCCCCAGCTCTGCGGCTGTGCCGTGAAGGTGGCTGCCCTGTGCAGACGCTACCACGTTTGTTTGTTACAGAGCACGCGTTGCAGTGCTAAAGGCAAAGAGTGAATCGACAGCTCGGGCAATGGTGTAACTCTCACATAAGCGTGTGCATCCGGTAAAGGTGCTACTTCTGCTGCCGCTGTAACCACCGTGTGGTGTGGTGTCGTTCTCTGTGACGTGGCAGGCTGGACAGATACACGGAGGCTACCACCCTCATTTACCAGATCTTCGGGGGTTACCTTCGATCACGTGGTGAGTTGTGCACACTCCTCTACCAACTTGTTAACCGCGAGCAGCAAGCGCATCATCACAGTGTAGACGCGCTCGCGTTGCAGCCTTCACACACTCTCACGCACGTGCCACACAGAATAACCTTTTACCAGTTGGTGAAAAGTACCAATTACCTATGTCAGTGGGAAGCGTGCATTTAGTTTATCTAAGTAACATGTGACGTCCCTTCCTAATGTGTGCTTGTGTTTTGCAGTGGAGTGCATGCAGTGCTGCAACCACTCCGACACCTATGACACGTGCCTGGACATTGCACTCCATATTAATGTAAGCAATGAGAAAGCCATCACTTAACAGTTATACACCTACGTACGGTGCGGAATAAGTTAAATGTACATACATCACATACATGAACAACAACCGCCATTCGTCACTAAGCGGCGGTGATGTCACCACGGTGCTTGTGCCAGCCTGAGTGCCTTTTAAGGCCACGTGTAGTGTCGACCGCCCGCTGGCAGGTCACGGGACAGACCATGGGTTGACTGAGATGACTGGCCGATGCACCACCTGTGCCCCCTGCTGTGCCAACATGCATAACACACACATATATAAATCAGCCACTTAACATCCAAACACACTGCCAGTAGCGTGCGTGATCTCTTTTTTTGCGGTTGTACGATTTCATACGAAATGCGGGTTTTCCGAATTGCCATCACAATATAATCCTGCAGATGTTCATGGAATGCTTCTTAGAGTCCTCATTTGCCTTTCACTCTGTCGGCCAACAGAACTCATCAGATCTTGTGGAGGCGTTTGAGGAGTTTTTTAACAAGGAGACGCTGGACGAATACACCTGCAGAATGTGAGTGGGCATCGTGTGTTGACACCCTGGAATCATTTGTAGCTTCAAACGTCTGCTGATTGAATCAAATTCTAATAAAAGATAGTAATAAAAATATAATATAAATACATAAAAAAGTAACGTCCAATATATAACGTAAATAAGTAACAATTTTTACGTTAAGAAATGAATAAAAAATAACGAACAACAAAATTGAGTAGACTTATTGTTTAAAAGTTGGGGAACACGTGCGATGTCTGGCGTTGTCGTGCAGGTGCTGTTGCAAGGGGGAAGCGACGAAGACGATGGCTCTCCACCGCCTGCCCAACGTCCTCACCGTCTCCATCAAGCGGTACAACCTCTACGGCGTCAAGATCAACCGGGTAATGATTCTGCCCCTCCACATCGCTCTAATTAATTTATTTTATTACAGCCCTTGTCAGTTCAACGCTGGAGAAAATGCCTCTCCATGTTGGAATAAGTGCTACGGAAAGACTCGCCCCCCGTCATATGACTGTAGAATTTCCACCACTTGCTCAGGGCTATCAACAGGAGATGAGCACCGTCTTCAACGCTCAAATGAGCGAGACATCACGTCATCACGTTGACGTGTAACTTAGATGGTGCCCATCTCTGCTGCCCACCCCACCACCCCTGCCGTTTCCTCTTCTAACGTTTGTCTCTGTGCGCTGCCTGTAGAACATCACCTACCCGGAGCACCTGGACATGCAACCCTTCACCTCAACGTCTCAGGGCGAGCCCGCAATCTACTCCCTGTACTCGGTGCTGGTGCACAAGGGAGCCGACTCCAACAGCGGCCATTATTATTGCTACAATAAGGTAATTACATTTGTTACCATCAAACAATAACAATGCACATCTGCAATGTGCCCATAATGTTACAAATGTCCAATAGGGAAGAATAAATAGAAGTCTTGCGTCTGTTCTTGCGTCTTGATGTACTTATGCAACTTCTACTTACAGTATATATACTTTATTTATTTGTATTTAGTGACTTCCTTAGCATTCTACACTTTGCACTCCAATCGGTGTTGTATTGTTTATTGTTGTTATAACTTTCTGACCCGCCCCTACTGGACATCTGTTGAAAAGAGCTTCGTAGATCATCGAATTCATTCAGCACAAATGATTCTGATTCTGATGAAATTGGTCCAAGTTCATCGATGCAGTGACATGGTCAGGCAGACCGTTCTGTAACTTCAGCACCATCATAGCAACCGTAGCACCCTCTGCAGCTCTGACGATGGGGTGATGCTCTTTACGAACTTGTTGTCTAGAGTGTATCGTGTCTTGTTATTAATGAACGGAGGAGGTTGGGTGCAGTTGTGTAAACATTGTAACCAAGTGTAGCCGTGCTGTGACTGTGCGCAGATCAGCGATGGACAATGGTGCTGTATGAACGATTCCATCGTGCGGCACGTGGACACCAAGGCTGTTATGAACGAGCAGGCCTACATGCTCTTCTATATTCGGTAAGTCACCTTCTCTCCCCTTCACTTTAACCTGCACTTACAACCGTCCCCCAGACCAGCTCACTGGAAAGATATTGTCTTGTGCGATCAGCAGTGTCTCCTTTAAAGGCAGGTGTTAACGGTTTGCGACGCGTTGGTGCGTGCATGCAGGTCCCCAGAATTGAACGCGCCGCCAGCGGACAGCTACTGCCCGCTGGAGCACGTCAAGGCGACGTCCCGCTTGTGCCTCAAGCGGCCCCACTCGGCGAAGGGATCTTCTTGTTTATACTTCAGACCGATTTGTTTCATTCACCCAATGTCGAGCGGTTTGGACTTTAGCGCCATCATCCTCTTTACCTGCAGATACCCAAGACGTCGAACCGCTCCAACGGGAACAACTGCCGGAGCAACTGCAAGGGCCACGGCAGGAACAGCAGCAGCAGAAGCTACCGGCAACGCCAGACACACAACAGCCGCTGCCGCTAGTGCCAGAGCAGCCACCACCACCACCCCGATCTCACAGCAGCCACTGCCATTCCACCAGCAACCACCGCCGGTCCTGCAGCAGCCACCACCACCACCACCGCCACTCTCGAAGAAGCCGCCGTCAGCACCAGAGCAGCTGCTGCCACCGCGTGTCCCACAGCAGCCAGTCCAACAGCAGCCAGTCCAACAGCAGCCAGTCCAACAGCAGCCACCGCCACCAGTCCCACCACAGCCACCGCCACTCTGGTCGCACAGCAGCCACCACCGGTGTAACAACTGGCACTCGCCCCACCAATAGAAGTCGGTGCTTAAAATCCATGATCGCGTGTCTAACCTTTTGCTTCCGCTCAAATTCAAAATAATTTTGAGAGACATTTTACGAAGGCAACAGGCAGCGGGTCACCATGGCGTCGCCCGCTCCCCAAAATGTACTCATCGCCGGCTTCACCACCAGCCCCTGCTTGTGTTGCAATCGAAACGTCGTACTCTATTAATACATTTATTTATTTTCTATGTGACTTTACCGAAAGAACCAAAGAGTAATTCCTGCAGTCATGAAAGCTTCAAATCAAGTTTTAATCCACGAAGACTTGAAAAACCCAGCACGAAAGCGCTTAAAATCACGCCAGCCATTCTGGGAAACAGGAGCCAAGATCCATGCAGGCGGCACCAACCCATTATGGCTTGGGGTTGCCG
The DNA here is from genome assembly GCF_048934315.1 of Petromyzon marinus. Classification (NCBI taxonomy): domain Eukaryota; kingdom Metazoa; phylum Chordata; class Hyperoartia; order Petromyzontiformes; family Petromyzontidae; genus Petromyzon; species Petromyzon marinus. The sequence goes on from NC_133709.1 coordinate 12,066,973, forward strand.
TTTATTCCCTGGCCAATCGTCAAGAGAGTTGGCACCAGGAACGTTATTGTGATGGTGACCGTAAAATTAACTGTCTCATTACAAATGAAGACAGAGGTTGTGGCCCCCGCAACGCGAGGCCGGAGTGCGCTCTCAGTGAGGTCGTGCAAGGTATTCCCGTACGGTTCTTGTCTCCGTTAATTTAAAATGCGGGACTTTTATTTCGCGTTGTGTCGGGGATTTAAGAAGTAACCGCTGTTGCAAAGTATTTATTTATTTATCAAACTGTGAATACGTCAGCATTTTTTAAACTACATATGTTACTTTTTTACGTACGGGGCGTGCACATTTCAATGGACACGCTAACCGTAGCGCCAAGCCGTTACCACGTGAAATGTACGATAAATGATGAACTTCGCCAAGCAATTTATTTCCATCTTCCATGATGCCTCCAGAAACAGCGGTTTCTGAACTCGTGAATGTAGATCGGTGACACTTCGGTCTCCTCGGGGTTTTTATCGTTTGTACAAAAGCAGCTCAAAGTGTGGGAAGGGAAAGCGAGATTAATGTTTTCCAGAGATTTTGTCTACCTCGTTTTGTATTTGCACTTGACATCAATATATACTTGTTGTGACAAAACTGGTTTCGCTTCCATTTCTTACTTTGCCATCGCAGTGTGTGTGTGTATGTGTCTTTGTGTGTGGGTGTATGTGTGTTTGTGTTTGTTTACGTGTGTTTATGTGTGTATGTATGTATGTGCGTGTGCTCGCTAACAGCACTTGCCCAAACAGCCTGTTTTGGCTGTACGGGGGATCTTTGTATGTCTGTGTGTTGATGGGTGTGTACGTGTTTGTGTGTGTGAATGCGTGTGTGTGTATGTCTAATTATATTTTTCGGTCGTAGTTTAGTGGTAGTTAATTGAAGGTGGAGGGGTTACCAGCCCCTCGCACCCGTCCAGAGCCCTCATTTAGCCGCTGTGTTGGTCTGACGCCATAAGGGGAAAGGGCCAATTGGAATTGGCCCTCTCCCCCACAGCACCGACCACGACAGCGTTGCCACAGAAGTACACTTGTAAACACGTGCACTTGTTGTATTTCTCTGAAATGTTTGTGGGAAAGAGGTCAAGACCACGTTGCTGACCTAATTAAATGTTGAATATAAAAAGTGGATAAAAGGTAATGGTACAGCCCCTGCGGTTGTTCACGCCACTGCCGGCAAATGGGGCCTCCACGAGCGGGAGCTCCAGAGAGCCCCTGTGAGGGTCATTGGCCTTCTCCTCCACATTGGTCAGGACGGCTTGGAAGAGGAGGTAGTCAAATATAAAGTTAGATTTTCCTGCCGCTTACAACATTTGACCGTAACGCGTTCGGTGGGGACACGCTTCTTGCTGGGCTCAAATCCAGGGCGGCGTGTGAAGAAAAACGGGGCCCAGACAATGTTGACTCCAGCACTGGGGGGGGTGCCGGTACACTGGGACACTGCTGTGGGTGTGGTTACTCAATCGCCCAGCCACGTGGAGGAGTAGCCACTGATATGAAACGCAACGCCATCGTCTCACCTAATCAACCCGTTCACCCGTGAAGCGGTGGCCCGGCCGTTAGCGCACACTGACCACTGCCAGCTAAGTTCGATTCCCGGCCACGGCTAACGTCGGTGCTGAGTGACATCTGAACAAATCTCTGGGCTGCCTCACCTTCACACAAACTCATACTGACCAGCGTGGTGAAGTGTGATCAAACACCCCCCCCCCATTTACTGACACAGAGTGGGGGGCTCTTACCTCCGCTGTGGATTGACAGAGGGCCGCCGTCTATGCTGAGCCCCACGCCAGTATAATCGCAGCATCCCTCTGCAACAGCTCTGCAGTGACACCTGAAGGCACACAAACAACAAAGTGGGTGGCCAGGTGCAGGGAGGGTGACGTCCTCATTCAATGAATAAAAAACGAAAAGGAACCCGCCACGGATATTCACCAAGCGGCAATGAGAGCGTCGTGGCGATGCTGCTGCTGTCAGAAACCCGCCGCACGATGCAGTGCGGACACGAGTTGACAATTTCAACCCCACACATCCGTTACTTTTCTTGTCAACACCCTCAGCATTAAATTAACGTTGCAGAGTTTTATACTTCAACATTCAATGATCGTCCTACACTAAGTGGTCATTTAATTATCGTTTTATGAGTCATGCATTCTAACAACACAAATATGTAATCGCTCCAGCTATTGAGAGAGCTATTTTGAAATTCTGCTAAATCCAAGAAAAGTAACTTAATGGCAAATTCTGCATTTTTAAAGTAATGGTTTGATAATGATTTCGCATAGTTAATGATGCAACTACTGGCACAGGGCAACCGTAGCTCGAGTGTGAACGCCTTCACTATGAGAGGGATCACCCTGTAGGTTTGAGTAGAGATCTCTATCCCACCCTGTATAGCAAGGGTGTCCAAACTACGGCCCGCGGGCCAACTGCGGCCCGCCATCCATTTTTAATTGGCCGTATCAAAGTTTAAAAATATAATGGACTATGGCCCATTGTATTGCATTTCTTAATTTAAACACGAGATGGCGCTATTGTCTTGAACAAGGCAGCGTCTCCACAAAGCAAGCAATCGAAGAAAATTTCAGACTCGGTGGAAAAATGATTTTTTTTTCATAGAAACCAAGGGGAAGTGTGTTTGTTTGATTTGTAATGAGAGTGTTGCCGTGATGAAAGAGTACAATGTACGACGGCATTATGAAACGAAACATCAGACCTTCACGTCCTACACTGGCGCCGCGCGGAGAGAGAAGGTAAAGCAAATGGCAAGCTAGCCTGCTAACGCAGCAGCAGGGTTTTTTTCCGTGCTAACAAAGCTCAAGAAAATGCAACAATAGCCAGCAATGAAGTAGCTCAACTCATTGCCCTACACGGGAAACCTTTCTCAGACGGTGACTTCATCAAACAGTGCCTCACTAAAGTCGTGGGAATGTGCCTGGAGAAAATGCAGGATTTCAACGATGTTAGTATGTCCAGAAATAATGTTGTGCGGCGAATTGAAGACTTGTCGGCTAACTTAAAACAGCAAGAGTCAGATAAAGCTTGTGCTTTCGATTTTTATTTGATTGCATGTGATGAGAGCACAGATGCCACGGACACTGCACGGCTGTTAATTTTTTTGCGGGGAGTTGATGATAATTTTTGCATTACGGAGGAACTTCTTGATCTTCGGAGTCTAAAGGGGACAACAACTGGGAAGGACATGTTTTGAAGCTGTGTCAGATTCAATTAACCAGGCTGGACTTAAATGGGACAAGCTGTGTGGAATTACAACGGATGGGGCTCCAGCAATGACAGGCGAGCGCAAAGGAATGGCTTCTATGGTGAGTGCCAAGGTGCAGGAGAGCGGAGGTTAGGCTGTTAAAATGCACTGTATCATCTACCAAGAAGCCCTCTGTGCCAAGATAATCCAGCTTGGCGATGTGATTAACACAGTTGTGAAAAATGTCAAAAAAAATAATGGCCCGAGGGCTTTACCACAGAGAATTGCAAGCGTTCCTCTCTGATGTCGATGCTGAACACGGGGACCTACTCTACCATTCTCAAGTGCGCTGGCTCAGTCGCGGCTCCGTGCTGCAGCGGTTTTATTCCCTGAGATCAAATATCGACAAGTTGTTGAAAGAAAAGGGCAGACCTCTCCATGAGATCAGTGACCCTTTATGGTTGGCAGGCCTGGCTTTTTTAGTTGATCTCACTGATCATCTCAACACCCCGAACAAGAGACTACAAGGCAAAGAGCAGCTGGTACCACAGCTGTATGTGCACATGAAAGCATTCCGTGCGAAGCTCCGTCTCTTCGAGTCACAACTGCGCAACTTCGATGTAGCGCACTTCCCCACGCTGACCGAAATCAACGCGCATTTCCAAATGCCAAGCTCTCTGCAAAAATGGGAGAATATGTGTCTGTGATCACATCTCTCATGACAGAATTCAGTCAGCGCTTCCAAGATTTTTCTGTCATTGAGAAGGAAATCACACTGTTTGCGGCTCCGCTTTCAATGGATGCGAAAGAAGTGGAGGAGAGTCTGCAATTAGAACTGATCGAAATTCAGTGTGATGATTCTCTGAAGAATCAGCATCAGCTTCTCTCCCTACCTGACTTCTACCGGAGTTTGGAAAAGGCCAAGTTTCCTCTGATGAGACGCCATGCAAAACGAATGATGAGTCTGTTCGGCTCAACATACATGTGTGAGCAGACATTCTCTCTGTTAACGCTGAACAAAAGCAGGCTGAGAACCAGAACGACCGACAGCCATCTGCGTGACGTCCTTCGCATCTCAACCACCAAACTTACTCCTGACCTGCCAGCTATCCTTCACACCAAAGCGCAGCATCACTGCTCCCACTGAGCGTAACATTCTTCCCATTACAGGTGAGTTAAAAATATACACACCGTTTTCATTTGTTAATAAGCCCAATTACTTAATAAATTCAGTCAATTAAAGTTGATGACAATTTTTTTAACAAACGTTAGTTGATGTGTTACCAAGCCCAATAATTTATTTGTGTAATAAGCTTGAAATATCCACATCCCCTATTTCTCTTCTTGTCTCTCCCTTCATATGGACAATGAAGGGGGATCAGCACCCTGAGAACCAATCTGAGGCTGTCACTGAGAGAATGACCTGCCAACCTTTTTGTAAAAAATAAAATTAAAATCTAATAATGAAGAGCTATGATGGAGGCTTTTTTTCTTCAAACATGTTCAATAATCAAACGTAATTTACCTGCATTTGATTGATTTTGACAATATTAGTGCATGAGAAGTGAGGCAGTATACCTCACGTCTAGTGAGTGGCCCAATCCTTCGTATATTTTTCTGTATGTGGCCCTCGGGAAAAAAAGTTTGAACACCCCTGAAGTAGACAAATGTAAGCAGAGGCATGGTGCAAGGCATCCTGCAAAACAAGTAAAAGTTAAAGGTGAAGTGCGGAAATTGCTTGCCGAGTCATGCCACTGTTGACGGCAGAGCCTCCCCACTTGAGGGGATTCTAGAACAGTGGTTCTTAATCTTTACTGCAGCCTGCACCGCTGTGGTTCTCAGGAAGGGTATCTCGCACCCCAGGGGATTCGTGCACCCCAGCTTATAAACCACTGCTCTAGAGGGTGCAAAGGCCTACTCTTCCACGCTGACCAGACATCTTTGACTGAGAATGGAGGGCAAAAAAAATGTGCGATGCAGAGACTTCGGCCTTCCATCGTGCCGTTTTTACGTTCATGCATGCCAATCGGTGCATTCGTAACCAATATTCCAATGAAACCTATGAGACTGGGGGTTCATGCAGGACACGGTCCCGATGAGGTCTTACCCGAAGGGCATGGCCCGAAAGATGCTGGTGGCATGTACGGAGGACAGAACGACGTCAAAAAGTGGAGCAACGCACATGACAACACAGTGAGGGATAGTGCTGAGCCAAGACCAGCAATCGGTAGGGATTTTATTTTATTTTACATAGCTTCTGATCAGAGACCCAAAAGCCAAAAATATGTATCAAACGGCCAGTGATAAAGAGCACTGTGACAGTTGTAAGAAGACTTAACAGAATTGAGCGAGGTTATAAGAGCTTGAGAAACGAAATAATGGAACAGAATTCCAAATTGGAGCAGTTAGAGGGAAGAGGAAAAGACAAAAGTGTTGTGACTTCAGTATGGCGAGTGAGTGGGTAAAATGAGCGAGTGAATGGGTGGATGAGTGGATCAGGGAGTGTCTGAGTAGGTGGGTCTTGGGGAAAGCGAAATCCCTCTGCCGAGACAACATCAAGAGGCAAGGTGGGGATGACTCTGCTGGGGCTGCGGCGCAGAATGCCCGATAGAACATGATTACAACAGTCTGGACCACTGGACAGGTTCCACAGGATTGGAAGGACACCCTGGTGGTCCCCGTCTTTAAGAAAAAGGACTGCACAGATTGTAACAATGACAGGAAAAGGCCCTGGCAAGGATTATTCAACATCGTCTTGCCAGGCACACTGAGGAGAGGTTTGCAGAGCCCAAATGTGGTTTCAGGCCAGGGAGGTCCTGCACGGATGCCATATTCTCTGTCCGCCTGCTACGGTAGAGGTGTAGGGAATACCAACAGAACCTATATCTCTGCTTTATTCACCTGATCAAGGCCTATGATAACATCAATAGGCCGGGCTCTGTGTTGTTGTTCGTGTTTTCGGATTCCCCGACTCTGCTCACAATCATTATGGACCTTCATGATGGTGGGCAGGCCCGGGTAATGCTACATGGCTGGGAGTCAGAGCCATTTCCTGTTCATCTTGGAGTGCGACAGGGATATCCTCTATCTCCTACATTATTTAACACATTTTTCGACCACGTAGTTTGAGAAGCTTTTCATGGCTGTACTAGAGGAATGTCCATCTGGTACAAATACAATGGGAGGCTGATTGATGCCCAGGTGCGGTCGAGGGATGGCAAGATCAGCCTCTGTGAAGGAGGCATGTGAAGGAAGCTACTGGGCAATTGAAGGTAGTAGTCATCCTCAAACAATAGTGGAGGGCAGAGGAGCGACGCTCACAGGTGGTGCATCTGCCAGTCATCTCACTCAGTCATCCCATGGCACCTGGGTCTGTCCTATGACCTCCTGCCAGAGAGCCTTCAACATTTCGCGTGGCCTCAAAGTGCATATAGCCTAGCACAAGTCCAGTGGTGATGTCACCGCCACTTCGTTGGGAATGGAGGTTGTTGTTGTGACATACAGTATTGTGGTTGAACACGATTTGAATGACATGAAAGAGTTGGGCTGGTAGATCAAGACCTCTCAGCATGGGAGGAGGAATTGGAGGAATTAACAAGTGAAATTCAGGGGAATAGTAACCATGATAGGAGTGACAGAAGAGTGATATGGAGGTGACTGACCACCGGTGAGCAAGAAGCCAGAGTGAATCAGAATCTTTATTTAGACTGGAGGAATCCGATGAGCCATGAAGCTCGTTTTCACAGATGTCCATTTGGGGCAGGTGAGCAAGTTCCAACAGAAAGTCAGTGAGTGCTGGATCATCAATCACCCTGCTTTATGTTGAATTCTATCAAGTGCAGTGAGGTAGAAAATAGGTACTCCACCCCAGATGTAACAACAGTTTTCCACCTTCCATGAGTGGTGACACCCTGGGTTGGAGTGAGGGCTCCAACCACTGCGTGTGATTGAACCGGGTTCTCGAGTTTAACGAGTGGATGGCTTTGGCCCAGCTAACAATGACTGCACCCATCAAATGTGTGCACACATTTTAGAGTCAGGATTTCACTTCATTCGGATAAATTCCACCGAAACATGCGATTAACGCCAATGTCATTACGAAGGCCCTTAGGCAGGATAGAGCTGTGGATGAAGGAGAGAGCTGTGGATGAAGAGGAGAGAGCGTTGTGTGTGAAGGAGGGAGCTGTGTGTGACAGTGAAGGTGGAAACAATTGACTGGAACCCTTCCCTGTCTCGGCGTGTTGGCGAGGGGAGCGTTGGCTACACCGTGCAGAAGTCTCCGATGTTGCCCCCCTGCAATGGGGGATCAGCCGTCAACATTCGTGCGTCCCCCTCTTGAAAGCCTTTCTGGGAACGTGTATTGCTCGTTTTCTTCCATGCAAGGGAGTTGCGAGGTCATATTCGTCTACGTCAGGGGTCGGGCAAACCTGCAGCTCTTTAAGCGCCCGCTTCGTGACGTTATTTATTAAGGACCCACCGTCTCGTATTCACGTGGAATGGTGGCTCTTGAAATTTAGATAGATTTTTTTCAATAGAATATACCAAATTAGAAAAAAACAACGGCCTGTCTTGTTATTTTGGCTGCCGACGCCTGGTCCGCGTAGAAAGCAGTGTCTTCTCCTCGCGTGTTAAAAATAAATTGCCCGTGAATTCAGAATTGGTTCCACGACTCGTGACGGCCAAACAGCAGCGTGCTGCCACGCCTGGGAATGACCATCAAGGAGGAGTGAGCAACAGGAGCCTTGCGATGCGACAGTGTCAGCCACCACCACGACGACAGACTCTGCGGGACGCGTGTGTACTTTTTATTCGAAAAAGATTACGTACAAAACACAGATGAGAGAACACGCCGGTTTTGGAAGGGCATCTCCATAATCATCTCGATGGTCATCTCCATAATCATCTCAATGATCATATCGATGATCATCTCGATGGGCATCTCCATGGTCATCTCTATAATCATCTCGATGGTCATCTCCATAATCATCTCAATGATCATATTGATGATCATCTCGATGGGCATCTCCATCATCTCCATAATCATCTCGATGGTCATCTCCATGATCATCTCCACGATCATCTCCACGATCATCTCGATGGTGATCTCGATGGTCATCTCCATGATCATCTCGATGGTCATCTCCATGGTCATCTCCATGATCATATCGATGGGCATCTCCATGATCATCTCCATAATCATATCGATGGTCATCTCCATGGTCATCTCCATGGTCATTTCTATGATTATCTTGATGTCATCTCGGTGGTCATCTCATTGGTCATCTGCATGGTCATCTCGATGGTCAACTCGATGGTCATCTCCAATATCATCTCCATGATCATCTCCATGATCATCTCGATGGTTATCTCCATGTTCATCTCCATAATCATCTCGATGGTCATCGCCATGGTCATCTCCATAGTCATCTCCATGATCATATCGAAGATAATCTCGATGGTCATCTCCATAATCATCTCCACGATCATCTCGATGGTCATCTCAATGGTCATCTCCATGATTATCTCCATAATCATCTCGATGGTCATCTCCATAATCATCTCCATGATCATTTCCACGATCATCTCGATGGTCATCTCCATTATCATCTCCATGATCATTTCCACGGTCATCTCCATGGTCATCTCCATGACCATTTCCTTCGTCATTTCCATGATTATCTTGATGGTGATCTCCGTGATCATCTCGATGATGATCTCCATGATCTCAGAATGGAATCGTAGTCACGTGCATCTTCAAAATTAGCGGTCGGTGTACATCCCTCATGTTTTTCTTCCAATAACTGAAAAATAAAGATAGTGTTTAAATCATCATCATCAAAGTTACTTGTGATATCTATCTCGTGAACGCCTTTTCCAATATACAGGAACATCCGAGCGTAATTGTGTTAGAGAGTACAATATTTTAAATACACGATGCGTAGCCGAGTTGACCCCGACACTGAAGGAAAGTTGTGAACATCGATCGGAGGCCGCGCGGCCCCTTTTAAGAACATGCACGAGTTTTGTGAACTTTTAACACAACCACCCCCACCCCACCCCTTACCCCTCCCCTGTACCGTCAAACGAACACGAAAAAAACCGCGTCAAAAACACCCACGAACGAACGAACAAACGGCGAGTGTACAAGTGAGTGAGTGTACAAGTGAGTGAGTGTACAAGTGAATGAGTGTACAAGTGAGTGAGTGAACAAGTGAGTGAGCGTGGAGGCGAGTTTTCAGGCGGGAGTGCAGGTGAGTGTACAGGTGAGTGTACAGGTGAGTGAGTGTCACAGATGAGTATGCAGGTGAGTGTACAGGTGAGTGTACAGGTGAGTGAGTGTCACAGGTAAGTGTACAGGTGAGTGTACAGCTGAGCGTGCAGGTGAGTGTACATGTGAGTGAGTGTCACAGGTGTACAGGTGAGCGTGCAGGTGAGTGTACATGTGAGTGAGTGTCACAGGTGAGTGTACAGGTGAGTGTACAGGCGAGTGTACAGGTGAGCGTGCAGGTGAGTGTACATGTGAGTGAGTGTCACAGGTGAGTGTACAGGTCAGTGTACAGGTGAGCGTGCAGGTGAGTGTACATGTGAGTGAGTGTCACAGGTGAGTGTACAGGTGAGTGTACAGGTGAGTGTACAGGTGAGCGTGCGGGCGAGCACCTGGAACGCGTCGTTGGCGCACTTGCGGCACGGGTTGTGCTGGCAGGGCAGGATGACCACGGGCTTGGAGGACATCTCCAGGCAGAGGGGGCACAGCAGCTGGCGCGCTCCAGCTCCTCGTAGCGCGCCTGGGACTCGCGCAGCAGCAGCGACACACAGGCGGACAGCCTCGACGACACAGCTGTCACGTACAGGCGGACAGCCTCGTCGACACAGCTGTCACGCACAGGCGGACAGCCTCGTCGACACAGCTGTCACGCACAGGCGGACAGCCTCGTCGCTGCTACAGCTGTCACGTACAGGCGGACAGCCTCGTCGCTGCTACAGCTGTCACGTACAGGCGGACAGCCTCGTCGCTGCTACAGCTGTCACGCACAGGCGGACAGCCTCGTCGACACAGCTGTCACGCACAGGCGGACAGCCTCGTCGACACAGCTGTCACGCACAGGCGGACAGCCTCGTCGCTGCTACAGCTGTCACGTACAGGCGGACAGCCTCGTCGCTGCTACAGCTGTCACGTACAGGCGGACAGCCTCGTCGCTGCTACAGATGTCACGTACAGGCGGATAGCCCCGTCGCTGCTACAGCTGTCACGCACAGGCGGACAGCCTCGTCGACACAGCTGTCACGCACAGGCGGACAGCCTCGTCGCTGCTACAGCTGTCACGTACAGGCCGATAGCCCCGTCGCTGCTACAGCTGTCACGCACAGGCGGACAGCCTCGTTGCTGCTACAGCTGTCACGCACAGGCGGACAGCCTCGTCGGTACAGCTGTCACGCACAGGCGGACAGCCTCGTCGACACAGCTGTCACGCACAGGCGGACAGCCTCGTTGCTGCTACAGCTGTCACGCACAGGCGGACAGCCTCGTCGCTGCTACAGCTGTAACGTACAGGCGGACAACCGCAGGGGCTGTACCATTACCTTTTATCCACTTTTTTTTTCAACATTTAATTAGGTCAGCAACGTGGTCTTGACCTCTGGCCCACAAACATTTCTGAGAAATACAACAAGTGCACGTGTATACAAGTGTACTTCTGCGGCAACGCTGTCGTGGTCGGTGCTGTGAGGGAGAGGGCCAATTCCAATTGGCCCTTTCCCCTTATGGCGTCTGTGACCATCACAGCGGCTAAATGAGGGCTCTGGACGGGTGCGAGGGGCTGGTAACCCCTCCACCTTCAATTAACTACCACTAAACTACGACCGAAAAATGTAATTAGACATACACACACACGCATTCACATACACAAACACGTACACACCCATCAACACACAGACATACAAAGACAAAGATCCCCCGTATAGCCAAAACAGGCTGTTGGGGCAAGTGCTGTTAGCGAGCACACGCACCTGCATACACACATACATACACACATAAACACGCGTAAACAAACACACATACACACACACACTGCGATGGCAAAGTAAGAAATTGAAGCGAGACCAGTTTTGTCACGACAAGTATATATTGATGTCAAGTGCAAATACAAAACGAGGTAGACAAAATCTCTGGAAAACAATAATCTCGCTTTCCCTTCCCACACTTTGAGCTGCTTTTGTACAAATGATAAAAACCCCGAGGAGACCGAAGTGTCACCGATCTACATTCACGAGGTCAGAAACCGCTGTTTCTGGAGGCATCATGGAAGATGGAAATAAAATGCTTGGCGAAGTTCATCATTTATCGTACGTTTCACGTGGTAACGGCTTGGCGCTACGGTTAGCGTGTCCATTGAAATGTGCACGCCCCGTACGTGAAAAAGTAACAGATATGTAGTTTAAAAAATGCCGACGTATTCACAGTTCGATAAATAAATAAATACTTTGCAACAGCGGTGACTTTTTAAATCCCCGACACAACGCGAAATAAAAGTCCCCCATTTTTAATTAACGGAGACAAGAACCGTACGGGAATAACTTGCACGACCTCACTGAGAGCGCACTCCGGCATCGCGTTGCGGAGGACACAACCTCTGTCTTCATTTGTAATGAGACAGTTAATTTTACGGTCACCATTACAATAACGTTCCTGGTGCCAACTCTCTTGACGATTGGCCAGGGAATAAACGGCAACCCCAAGCCATAATGGGTTGGTGCCGCCTGCATGGATCTTGGCTCCTGTTTCCCAGAATGGCTGGCGTGATTTTAAGTGCTTTCGTGCTGGGTTTTTCAAGTCTTCGTGGATTAAAACTTGATTTGAAGCTTTCATGACTGCAGGAATTACTCTTTGGTTCTTTCGGTAAAGTCACGTAGAAAGAAAATAAATTAAATAATAGAGTACAACGTTTCGATTGCAACACAAGCAGGGGCTGGTGGTGGAGCCGGCGATGAGTACATTTTGGGGAGCGGGCGACGCCATGGTGACCCGCTGCCTGGTGCCTTCGTAAAATGTCTCTCAAAATTATTTTGAATTTGAGCGGAAGCAAAAGGTTAGACACGCGATAATGGATTTTAAGCACCGACTTCTATTGGTGGGGCGAGTGCCAGTTGTTGCACCGGTGGTGGCTGCTGTGCGACCAGAGTGGCGGTGGCTGTGGTGGGACTGGTGGCGGTGGCTGCTGTTGGACTGGCTGCTGTTGGACTGGCTGCTGTTGGACTGGCTGCTGTGGGACACGCGGTGGCAGCAGCTGCTGTGGTGCTGACGGCGGCTTCTTCGAGAGTGGCGGCGGTGGTGGTGGTGGCTGCTGCAGGACCGGCGGTGGTTGCTGGTGGAATGGCAGCGGCTGCTGTGAGATCGGGGTGGTGGTGGCTGCTCTGGGACTAGCGGCAGCGGCTGTTGCATGCCTGGCGTTGCCGGTAGCTGCTGCTGCTGCTGTTCCTGCCGTGGCCCTTGCAGTTGCTCCGGCAGTTGTTCCCGTTGGGGCGGTTCGACGTCTTGGGTTTCTGGAGGTAAAGAAGATGATGGCGCTAAAGTCCAAACCGCTCGACATTGGGTGAATGAAACAAAACCGGTCTGAAGTATAAACAAGAAGATCGCTGTACTTCACCATTCCCTTAATATAAAACGATGCGCTGTCAGGGTGTACATTCTCCCTGGGCATTTCCACGCACACGGGGCGACGTTTCAAATCCATCCTTTACCTTGCGCGCCGGTCAGGAGAGCTGCCGTGCAGAGACAGGGTCCGGGGTCTCCCTTCGCCGAGGGTGGCCGCTTGAGGCACAAGCGGGACGTCGCCTTGACGTGCTCCAGCCGGCAGTAGCTGTCCGCTGGCGGCGCGTTCAATTCTGGGGACCTGCATGCACGCACCAACGCGTCGCAAACCGTTAACACCCGCCTTTAAAGGAGACACTGCTAATCGCACAAGACAATATCTTTCCAGTGAGCTGGTCTGGGGGACGGTTGTAAGTGCAGGTTAAAGTGAAGGGGAGAGAAGGCGACTTACCGAATATAGAAGAGCATGTAGGCCTGCTCGTTCATAACAGCCTTGGTGTCGACGTGCCGCACGATGGAGTCGTTCATACAGCACCATTGTCCATCGCTGATCTGTGCACAGTCACAGCACGGCTACACTTGGTTACAATGTTTACACAACTGCACCCAACCTCCTCCGTTCATTAATAACAAGACACGATACACTCTAGACAACAAGTTCGTAAAGAGCATCACCCCATCGTCAGAGCTGCAGAAGGTGCTACGGTTGCTATGATGGTGCTGAAGTTACAGAACGGTCTGCCTGACCATGTCACTGCATCGCTGGCCTTGGACCAATTTCATCGGAATCAGAATAATTATTTGTGCTGAAAGAATTTGATGATCTACGAAGCTCTTTTCAACAGATGTCCAGTAGGGGCGGGTCAGAAAATTACAACAACAACAAACAATACAACACCGATTGGAGTGCAAAGTGTAGGAATGCTAAGGAAGTCACTACAAATAAATAAAGTATTTATACTGTAAGTAAAAATTGCATAAGTACATCAAGATGCAAGAACAGACACAAGACTTCTATTTATTCTTCCCTATTGGACATTTGTATCATTATGGGCGCATTGCAGATGTGCGTTGTTATTGTTTGATGGTAACAAATGTAATTACCTTATTGTAGCAATAATAATGGCCGCTGTTGGAGTCGGCTCCCTTGTGCACCAGCACCGAGTTCAGGGAGTAGATTGCGGGCTCGCCCTGAGACGTTGAGGTGAAGGGTTGCATGTCCAGGTGCTCCGGGTAGGTGATGTTCTACAGGCAGCGCACAGAGACAAACGTTAGAAGAGGAAACGGCAGGGGTGGTGGGGTGGGCAGCAGAGATGGGCACCATCTAAGTTACACGTCAACGTGATGACGTGATGTCTCGCTCATTTGAGCGTTGAAGACGGTGCTCATCTCCTGTTGATAGCCCTGAGCAAGTGGTGAAAATTCTACAGTCATATGACGGGGGGCGAGTCTTTCCGTAGCACTTATTCCAACATGGAGAGGCATTTTCTCCAGCGTTGAACTGACAAGGGCTGTAATAAAATAAATTCATTAGAGCGACGTGGAGGGGCAGAATCGTTACCCGGTTGATCTTGACGCCGTAGAGGTTGTACCGCTTGATGGAGACGGTGAGGACGTTGGGCAGGCGGTGGAGAGCCATCGTCTTCGTCGCTTCCCCCTTGCAACAGCACCTGCACGACAACAACGCCAGCCATCGCACGTGTTCCCCAACTTTTAAACAATAATTCTACTCACTTTTTGTTGTTCGCTATTTTTTATTCATTTCTTAACATAAAAATTGTTACTTATTTACGGTATATATTGGACGTTATTTTTTATGTATTATTTATATAATATTTGTATTACTATCTTTTATTAGAATTTGGTTCAATCATCAGACTTTTGAAGCTACAAATGATTCCAGGGTGTCAACACCCGATGCCCACTCACATTCTGCAGGTGTATTCGTCCAGCGTCTCCTTGTTAAAAAACTCCTCAAACGCCTCCACAAGATCTGATGAGTTCTGTTGGCCGACAGAGTGAAAGGCAAATGAGGACTCTAAGAAGCATTCCATGAACATCTGCAGAATTATATTGTGATGGCAATTCGGAAAACCCGCATTTCGTATGAAATCGTACAACCGCAAATAAAGAGATCACGCACGCTACTGGCAGTGTGTTTGGATGTTAAGTGGCTGATTTATGTATGTGTGTGTGTTATGCAGGTTGGCACAGCAGGGGGCACAGGTGGTGCATCGGCCAGTCATCTCAGTCAACCCATGGTCTGTCCCGTGACCTGCTAGCGGGCGTTCGACACTACACGTGGCCTTAAAAGCCACTCAGGCTGGCACAAGCACCGTGGTGACATCACCGCCACTTAGTGGCGAATGGCGGTTGTTGTTCATGTATGTGATGTATGTACATTTAACTTATTTCGCACCGTACGTACATGTATAACTGTTAAGCCATGGCTTTCTCATTGCTTACATTAATATGGAGTGCAATGTCCAGGCACGTGTCATAGGTGTCGGAGTGGTTGCAGCACTGCATGCACTCCACTGCAAAACACAAGCACACATTAGGAAGGGACGTCACATGTTACTTAGTCAAACTAAATGCACGCTTCCCACTGACATAGGAAATTGGTACTTTTCACCAACTGGTAAAAGGTTTTTCTGTGTGGCACGTGCGTGAGAGTGTGTAAACGCTGCAACGCGAGCGCGTCTACACTGTGATGATGCGCTTGCTGCTCACGGTTAACAAGTTTGTAGAGGAGTGCGCACAACTCACCACGTGATCGAAGGTAACCCCCGAAGATTTGGTAAATGAGGGTGGTAGCCTCCGTGTATCTGTCCAGCCTGCCAGTCACAGAGAACGACACCACACGGTGGTTACAGCGGCAGTAGCAGTAGCACCTTTACCGGATGCACACGCGTGTGTGACAGTTACACCATTGCCCGAGCTGTCGATTCACTCTTTCCCTTCAGCACTGCAACGCGCGCTCTGTAGCAACCAAACGTGGTAGCGTCTGCACAGGGCAGCCACATTCACGGCACAGCCACAGAGCTGGGGGTAAGCTGGCAGCCGACATGCGGTGCTGTTGCCCGGCAGTTTTGTAATGCCCAGCGTGCCACGTGCCGCCCGTCAACACGAGCAATGATGTCACGGGGCCACCGACGTCGAGATATCGACCCCCCGGTATTTATCGGCAACGTGAAATGCGCAAACAAAAGACGGCCCACGTCAGGGCCAATGTGAAAGAACCGTGGTGCCAGCAGGGCCGGTCCTCTGCATCTCCCAGGTGTTCACACAAAAGTGTGAGTAGCTTCTCACAGACGTCGAAGGACAATCGTGCAGAAAACCAAGAGGGAGCCGTGAGGTACCGAACTGCAGAACGACTGCCGCAAGTTGACTGGCGCGCGGTACTCACTCGCTGTGGCCATGGAGGCATGAGGCTTGCATGGCATCTACCACGTATCGTAGAAACTCGTGGGCATCTTCCTGTCTCCCAATGCGCAGGTGTTTGGCGATGCCTGCAGAGAAATGGACATGGGGATAAAGTGACAGGTACAGGATCTGATGACATCCTTCAAGAGCTCTCCAACATGTCAAAAGGAGCAGTGCAAAGGACTTGGAACACAGATAGCGAAAGATCGCGGGGATAACTTCTCCTCCGAGTGCAAGTTTGAACGTAGTTGTGGGACTCACGCGTGATGTTTTTAGTGATGACCTTGGGTGTCAGCACTCTCTTTGAGTTGTTGAACGTGCTGACCATGTGACGCTCCATGACACACATCAGGCAAAAGTCGCTCTGTTGGCCTGCGAACGAGGGCACAATACAAAAAACGATAAGAGTACAAAGTATTGGTAAGGTAAACAAATCACTTTTAAAAAATCTACAATTAAAACTAAACTTTTTTTTTATCTTACGAGATAAAGCCCACTGAGCTATTAGCTTCTTCAGAAGCGACCTGAACCACAAAGATAGCTCAACGAAGTGGCTTATCAAGTGTGAAATTCATAGCAGCCAAATTAACCGTGACAATAACCTAGCCCATGGGTAAACGAGAGTGCCAGGGGGGTACTTACAGGTGCTGCAGTGCTCTTGCAGCAGCAGGTAGTTGGCGAGCGGCGGCGTGTAGGCGAGGCACTGCAGCGTGGCGTTGAGGAAGCAGGTGTTCCCCAGGTTGCGCAGGCCGGCACCCTTGCCCACGTCGTTCTCCCACCTGAGGTTCAGCCGCTCCGGCGCAAACAGCGAGAGCCGTGCCGCCGGAATGCCGTCGTCCTCCTCTGCACAAAGGGAACGGTGGTGGCGGAAGCCAGCGTCATCGCAGAGCGCTGCACTGCCGATGGGGCTGGCGTGGATATTCAGTGGCCCCAGCCAGCACCCGTGCTGCTACTCTTAACCACAAAGATTTTGCACGACATTTCAGTGTAAGGCTAAACTTCGCGACAAATATGATTCGCCTGCCACGTGGGCTGCTGGGTGTTTTGAGCTCCCCGTGTTACTCGTGAAGGGCAACAGCAGTGGCTCCAAAGCGGCCCTTGCGTTGGTGGCTGCCACCCTGACGAGAGGTCACGAGGTCACGTGGTCGCACGCTCACCTTGGGGTGCAGGCAGCACAGACACGCCGATGTTCTCGCGTGCTGTGGCTGTCACCGGGGAGGGTTCAGGCCGGCCATGGGGAAGGCAGCTGGGTTGGGTGCAATGCCTCTCGTCGGCCGCCACCGGCACCTCGTTGGACGAGGTGGGGGCCAAGACCGTGAGGTCGTTACCGGACGAGGTGCCCTCCGCTCCAGCTGCCACAGTCGTGGTTGGGTCCTGCCACAGCAACGCAGTCAACACATCCACAATTACTCCTCCCATCCGGACTGGGATCCCAGCACACGTGGGACTGTTTTATCTCCAAAATGAATTAAATTTAGTCCATGAACCGATAATCCATCTGCATAAAATCTCTCAGAAATATATATAGACTATTGATTTTTAGAGGAACCCCAAACTCACGAAATATTCTAAGGGGCCATTGACTAAAGACGAACGAGTTCATTTCGTTGTTATGCATGCAGAAAAAGGTAGCTGTAATTTTAAAAAAAGGTGCTAAATGCATTTCAAAAGAGTCATGGATATCAGTTTTAACATTTGTTAAAATTAAACTAATAACCCTTTGTGATTACTTAAGATAAATACAATAACTTTGCGTGTCCTGACTTTTGGGCCACCCTGTGTAGGCCACGTTATGAAAGGGTCTAACAACTGTTGACGTGCTCTGCACAAGGACCATTGCCCGAAACGTCGCCGATCATGATCCAATAACAATTTCCCCACACCCGTGGATTCCCAGCGTTGTGATTAGCGCCAGCGGGCCCCGCCCACCACCCGGGGCTCCTCCCCCTCACCTGAGGCTCCGCCCTCAGACGCGGCCCCGCTATCGCCGCCTGCGCGGCTCCCGTCAGCTCCGGCACGGCGACCCGCGCCGTGCCTCGGGCTTCATCCGGGGAGGGGGTCCCGGGCACAGCCCCGCGGGATCCCTCGGGGGGGTCGCCAACTGCAACTAAAGGAGGAACACAGCGATCACATTTTACACTGCGGACAAACACACGGCTCTACATTTCCCACTGTAGACAGACATGGGCCTGTCTATCGCTTCTGAAGAACTAAATAGCTCAGTGGGCTTCACCTGGTTGAATAAAAAAAGAGTAGTTTATTTTGTTTACGGGATTTTCTTACATTTCTTATACCTTTCTCGTGTCGGTATTGGTGTAACTTTCTGAACCCGTCTCTACTGGACATTTGTTTAAAAGAGCTTCATAGCTCATCGGATTTATCTGGCTCCACCACCAGCCCTTGCTTGTGTTGCAATCGAAACGTCGTACTCTATTGTTTAATTTATTTTCTTTCTACGTGAATTTACCGAAAGAACCAAAGAGCAATTCCTGCAGTCATGAAAGCTTCAAATCAAGTTTTAATCCACGAAGACTTGAAAAACCCAGAACAAAAGCGCTTAAAATCACGCCAGCCATTCTGGGAAACAGGAGCCAAGATCCATTCAGGCGGCACCAACAAATTATGGCTTGGGGTTGCCGTTTATTCCCTGGCCAATCTTCAAGAGAGTTGGCACCAGGAACGTTATTGTGATGGTGACCGTAAAATTAACTGTCTCATTACAAATGAAGACAGAGGTTGTGTCCTCCGCAACGCGAGGCCGGAGTGTGGTCTCAGTGAGGTCGTGCAAGGTATTCCCGTACGGTTCTTGTCTCCGTTAATTTAAAATGCGGGGCTTTTATTTCGCGTTGTGTCGGGGATTTAAAAAGTCACCGCTGTTGCAAAATATTCATTTATCGAACTGTGAATACGTCTGCATTTTTTAAACTACATATCTGTTACTTTTTTACGTACGGGGCGTGCACATTTCAATGGAAACGCTAACCGTAGCGCCAAGCCATTACCACGTGAAATGTACGATAAATGATGAACTTCGCCAAGCACTTTATTTCCATCTTCCATGATGCCTCCAGAAACAGCGGTTTCTGAACTCGTGAATGTAGATCGGTGACACTTCGGTCTCCTCGGGGTTTTTATCGTTTGTACAAAAGCAGCTCAAAGTGTGGGAAGGGAAAGCGAGATTAATGTTTTCCAGAGATTTTGTCTACCTCGTTTTGTATTTGCACTTGACATCAATATATACTTGTGACAAAACTGGTCTCGCTTCCATTTCTTACTTTGCCATCGCAGTGTGTGTATGTGTCTTTGTGTGTGGGTGTATGTGTGTGTTTCTCTTTGTTTACGTGTGTTTATGTGTGTATGTATGTGTGTATGCAGGTGCGTGTGCTCGCTAACAGCACTTGCCCAAACAGCTTGTTTTGGCTATACGGGGGATCTTTGTCTTTGCATGTCTGTGTGTTGATGGGTGTGTACGTGTTTGTGTGTGTGAATGCGTGTGTGTGTATATCTAATTACATTGTTCGGTCGTAGTTTAGTGGTAGTTAATTGAAGGTGGAGGGGTTACCAGCCCCTCGCACCCATCCAGAGCCCTCATTTAGCCGCTGTGATGGTCACAGACGCCATAAGGGGAAAGGGCCAATTGGAATTGGCCCTCTCCCTCACAGCACCGACCACGACAGCGTTGCCACAGAAGTACACTTGTATACACGTGCACTTGTTGTATTTCTCAGAAATGTTTTTGGGGAAGAGGTCAAGACCACGTTGCTGACCTAATTAAATGTTGAATATAAAAAGTGGATAAAAGGTAATGGTACAGCCCCTGCGGTTGTTCACGCCACTGCCGGCAAATGGGGCCTCCACGAGCGGGAGCTCCAGAGAGCCCATTTGAGGGTCATTGGCCTACTCCTCCACACTGGCCAGAACGGCTTGGAAGAGAAGGTAGTCAAATATAAAGTTAGATTTACCTGCCGCTTACAACATTTGACCGTAACGCGTTCGGTGGGGACACGCTTCTTGCTGGGCTCAAATGCAGGGCGGCGTGTGAAGAAAAACGGGGCCCAGAGAATGTTGACTCCAGCACTGGGGGGGTGCCGGTACACTGGGACACTGCTGTGGGTGTGGTTACTCAATCGCTCAGCCACGTGGAGGAGTAGCCACTGATATGAAACGCAACGCCATCGTCTCACCTAATCAACCCGTTCACCCGTGAAGCGGTGGCCCGGCCGTTAGCGCACACTGACCACTGCCAGCTAAGTTCGATTCCCGGCCACGGCTAACGTCGGTGCTGAGTGACATCTGAACAAATCTCTGGGCTGCCTCACCTTCACACCAACTCATACTGACCAGCGTGGTGAAGTATGATCAAACACCCCCCCCCCCCCATTTACTGACACAGAGTGGGGGGCTCTTACCTCCGCTGTGGATTGACAGAGGGCCGACGTCTATGCTGAGCCCCACGCCAGTATAGTCGCAGCATCCCTCTGCAATAGCTCTGCAGTGACACCTGAAGGCACACAAACAACACAAGTGGGTGGCCAGGTGCAGGGAGGGTGACGTCCTCATTCAATGAATAAAAAACGAAAAGGAACCCGCCACGGATATTCACCAAGCGGCAATGAGAGCGTCGTGGCGATGCTGCTGCTGTCAGAAACCCGCCGCACGATGCAGTGCGGACACGAGTTGACAATTTCAACCCCACACATCCGTTACTTTTCTTGTCAACACCCTCAGCATTAAATTAACGGTGCAGAGCTTTATAGTTCAACATTCAATGATCGTCCTACACTAAGTGGTCATTTAATTATCGTTCAATTGAACAACGCAAAAACGTAAAAGATCATTACTCAATCGCTACAGCTATTGAGAGAGCTATTGTGGAATTCTGCTAAATCCAAGAAAAGTAACTTAATGGCAAATTCTGCATTTTTAAAGTAATGGTTTGATAATGATTTCGCACAGTTAATGATGCAACTACTGGCACAGGGCAACCGCGGCTCGAGTGTGAACGCCTTCACTATGAGAGGGGTCACCCTGCAGGGTTGAGTAGAGATCTCTATCCCGCCCTGTATAGCAGGGGTGTCCAAACTACGGCCCGCGGGCCAACTGCGCCATCCATTTTTAATTGGCCCGTATCAAAGTTTAAAATATAATGGACTATGGCCCACTGTATTGCATTTCTTAATTGAAACACTAGATGGCGGTATTGTCTTTAACAAGGCAGCGTCTCCACAAAGCAAGCAATCGAAAAAACATTTGCTCAGGGTCACCAGAAATGCCGGAACTGAAGAGACGCAAGATTGCAAGCGAGTACAGAAAATTTCAGACTCGGTGGAAAAATGAAACATCAGACCTTCACGTCCTACACTGGCGCCGAGCGGAGAGAGAAGGTAAAGCAAATGGCAAGCTAGCCTGCTAACGCAGCAGCAGGGTTTTTTTTCCGTGCTAACAAAGCTCAAGAAAATGCAACAATAGCCAGCAATGATGTAGCTCAACTCATTGCCCTACACGGGAAACCTTTCTCAGACGGTGACTTCATCAAACAGTGCCTCACTAAAGTCGTGGGAATGTGCCTGGAGAAAATGCAGGATTTCAACGATGTTAGTATGTCCAGAAATAAGGTTGTGCGGCGAATTGAAAACTTGTCGGCTAACTTAAAACAGCAAGTGTCAGATAAAGCTTGTGCTTTCGATTTTTACTCGATTGCATGTGATGAGAGCACAGATGC
This sequence comes from Petromyzon marinus, assembly GCF_048934315.1. Classification (NCBI taxonomy): domain Eukaryota; kingdom Metazoa; phylum Chordata; class Hyperoartia; order Petromyzontiformes; family Petromyzontidae; genus Petromyzon; species Petromyzon marinus. The sequence goes on from NC_133709.1 coordinate 12,088,929, forward strand.
CACGGACACTGCACGGCTGTTAATTTTTTTGCGGGGAGTTGATGAGAATTTTTGCATTACGGAGGAACTGCTTGATCTTCGGAGTCTAAAGGGGACAACAACTGGGAAGGACATGTTTTGAAGCTGTGTCAGATTCAATTAACCAGGCTGGACTTAAATGGGACAAGCTGTGTGGAATTACAACAGATGGGGCTCCAGCAATGACAGGCGAGCGCAAAGGAATGGTTTCTATGGTGAGTGCCAAGGTGCAGGAGAGCGGAGGTGAGGCTGTTAAAATGCACTGTATCATCTACCAAGAAGCCCTCTGTGCCAAGATAATCCAGCTTGGCGATGTGATGAACACAGTTGTGAAAAATGTCAAAAAAAATTATGGCCCGAGGGCTTTACCACAGAGAATTGCAAGCGTTCCTCTCTGATGTCGATGCTGAATACGGGGACCTACTCTACCATTCTCAAGTGCGCTGGCTCAGTCGCGGCTCCGTGCTGCAGCGGTTTTATTCCCTGAGATCAAATATCGACAAGTTTTTGAAAGAAAAGGGCAGACCTCTCCATGAGATCAGTGACCCTTTATGGTTGGCAGGCCTGGCTTTTTTAGTTGATCTCACTGATCATCTCAACACCCCGAACAAGAGACTACAAGGCAAAGAGCAGCTGGTACCACAGCTGTATGTGCACATGAAAGCATTCCGTGCGAAGCTCCGTCTCTTCGAGTCACAACTGCGCAACTTCAATGTAGCGCACTTCCCCACGCTGACCGAAATCAATGCGCATTTCCAAATGCCAAGCTCTCTGCAAAAATGGGAGAATATGTGTCTGTGATCACATCTCTCATGACAGAATTCAGTCAGCGCTTCCAAGATTTTTCTGTCATTGAGAAGGAAATCACACTGTTTGCGGCTCCGTTTTCAATGGATGCAAAAGAAGTGGAGGAGAGTCTGCAATTAGAACTGATCGAAATTCAGTGTGATGATTCTCTGAAGAATCAGCATCAGCTTCTCTCCCTACCTGACTTCTACCGGAGTTCGGAAAAGGCCAAGTTTCCTCTGATGAGACGCCATGCAAAACGAATGAGTCTGTTCGGCTCAACATACATATGTGAGCAGACATTCTCTCTGTTAACGCTGAACAAAAGCAGGCTGAGAACCAGAAAGACCGACAGCCATATCCGTGACGTCCGTCGCATCTCAACCACCAAACTTACTCCTGACCTGCCAGCTATCCTTCACACCAAAGCGCAGCATCACTGCTCCCACTGAGCGTAACATTCTTCCCATTACAGGTGAGTTAAAAATATACACAGTTTTCATTTGTTAATAAGCCCAATTACTTAATAAATTCAGTCAATTAAAGTTGATGACAATTTTTTTAACAAACGTTAGTTGATGTGTTAACAAGCCCAATAATTTATTTGTGTAATAAGCTTGAAATATCCACATCCCCTATTTCTCTTCTTGTCTCTCCCTTCATATGGACAATGAAGGGGGATCAGCACCCTAAGAACCAATCTGAGGCTGTCACTGAGAGAATGACCTGCCAAACTTTTTGTAAAAAATAAAATTAAAATCTACTAATGAAGAGCTATGATGGAGGCTTTTCTTCTTCAAACATGTTCAATAATCAAACGTAATTTACCTGCATTTGATTGATTTTGACAATATTAGTGCATGAGAAGTGAGGCAGTATACCTCACGTCTAGTGAGAGGCCCAATCCTTCGTATATTTTTCTGTATGTGGTCATCGGGAAAAAAAGTTTGGACACCCCTGCTGTATAGAGTAGTCAACGCGTGTTTAATACTGAGTACTACTCAGCGCACACGGCGGCAAGAGCGCACTTTATGAATGGAATCGGTCATCATTGACGGATGTTGGGGTCGTTGAGTAAACAGCCAAAGAGGGTGACGAGAAGTGGCACAGATGGGTAGCGCGCCACGCTACGAACCGGCTCCACCCGAGTTCAATTCCTGTCCAGGGCTAACAACGACACGACTGGCGAGCGATGTCAGGGCTGGTTGCCCGCTACCTTCACCGACCAGCATCGAGCACCCGTGGTGGGATATGGTCAAAGAACCACAATGGTGGGAAGGCCTTCATCCAGCAGTGCATTGACCGTGGGCAGTAAAATATAAAGTGTTGCTTTGTAGCTAATAGCCCCAGGGTCACACAGTTCCACTCGATATTCAGCTCGGGTTGGACCGAACATTCGGGTCAGACGGCCAGTTGAGAGGGTCACACGCATCTTCAATGGAGCCTCCATCAAGGCATTATTGTATTTCCCGATGGGCCAGAGCAGCAACTGATGCCACCCAAAGGTGACGAAACCTTTGAACGTAGCGGCCGTCACGTAATTCACTTTCATCGACCATATCGAGATGAGCACTGCAGTCAGGATCACGACAGATTTTCTGTGTGCGTGGAGTGGTGGTGTTGTTATTTTTACTATTTTTATTTATTTTAACCACCTAAGTCCCACTGAGCTACATAGCGCTTTTATAAGAAGCGACCTGGCCACAGATGATAGCTCAACAAAGTGGCTTATCGTGTGGACATTTAGAGCGGCCAAATATTCGAAACACGTCGATTCTCAATGTGGAATGGAAACACCGCAGCACCCGGAGCAAAAATCCACGCGACCCCGGGGAGAGAGACACCCCAGACTCCAAATATACAGCAGCAGCAGCAGCAGGCGTCGGGGTCGGGACCGAACCCACGACCTCCTGCACACCGGGCGAGGTAGTTAACATCTCCTAGCCACCGTGGCGACCCGAAGCCTTCATCCAGCAGTGGACTGCCAACACGGCACGGCATCATTGCGGGTCTACAAAGGTACCTGGTTGGAGGATGTGGAGCCGAGTGGACTTGCCGATGAGCGGTACCGGCAGTGTCAAGATCGGCCTCTGTGGAGGAGGAGGAGGCTCGTGAGGGACGCTCTCGGGCAGTTGGAGGCAGTCGCCCTCCAGCAACAACGACTACGACGACGGAGGGGCAAAGGAGCGACGCTCACAACAACGAGCGGAGAGGCGGGCGGCTAAAATGCGGCGAGTTGGCACAGCTGGTGGCGTCTGCCAGCCATCTCGAGCCCGTCAACCCATGGCACCTGCAGGGTTCTGTCCCGTGACCTCCTGTCAGCGAGCATTCGACACTTCGCGTGGCCTAAGAGTGGACCTAGCCTGGCACAAACGCCGTGGGGACGTCACCGCCACTCAGTGGCGAATGGTGACGGCTGTTGTTGTTGTCGATGCCGCTTCTGTGGACTGTCCTACTGTACGTTGACTTCGATGATTTTCCGTGAGGGAGGTGGGACCAGTGATGGACGAGTCCATAGTTGATCATATCGATGGAGATTACCATCGATATGATCATGGAGATGATCATAGAGATGATCGTGGAGATGATTATGGAGATGACCATCGAGATGATTATGGAGATGCCCTTCCAAAACCGGCGTGTTCTCTCATCTGTGTTTTGTACGTAATATTTTTCGAATTGAAAGTACACACGCGTCCCGCAGAGTCTGTCGTCGTGGTGGTGGCTGACACGGTCGCATCGCAAGGCTCCTGTTGCTCACTCCTCCTTGATGGTCATTCCCAGGCGTGGCAGCACGCTGCTGTTTGGCTGTCACGAGTCGGGGAACCAATTCTGAATTCACGGGCAATTTATTTTCAACACGCGAGGAGAGGATGCCGCTTTCTACACGGACCAGGCGTCGGCAGCCAAAATAACAAGACGGGCCGTTGTTCTTTCTAATTTGGTATATTATATTGAAAAATGTCTATCTAAATTTCAAGAGCCACCATGCCACGTGAATACGAGACGGTGGGTCCTTAATAAATAACGTCACGACGCGGTCGCTTAAAGAGCCGCAGGTTTGCCCGACCCCTGACGTAGACGAATATGACCTCGCGACTCCCTTGCATGGAAGAAAACGAGCAATACACGTTCCCAGAAAGGCTTTCAAGAGGGGGACACACGAATGTTGACGGCTGATCCCCCATTACAGGGGGGCAACATCGGAGACTTCTGCACGGTGTAGCCAATGCTCCCCTCGCCAACACGCGGAGACAAGGAAGGGTTCCAGTCAATTGTTTCTACCTTCACTGTCACACACCGCTCCCTCCTTCACACACAACTCTCTCTCCTCTTCATCCACAGCTCTATCCTGCCTAAGGGTCCTCGTAATGACATTGGCGTTTATCGCATGTTTCGGTGGAATTTATCCGCATGAAGTGAAATTCTGATTCTAATATGTATACACATTTGATGGGTGCAGTCATTGTTAGCTGGGCCAAAGCCATCCACTCGTTAAACTCGAGAACCCGGTTCAAGCACACGCAGTGGTTGCAGCCCTCACTCCAACCCAGGGTGTCAGTGGCGCCGGCTCGGCGCTAGGACCTCTGAGCTGCCCCAACCTCCTCGTGGTATCTCGAGCGGTGTGCCGCCGCAAAGTTGTGCTCATTAGCAGGACCGACTCTTTGGTTCGGTGCGCCGTGAAGATCGAGCGAGCTCGAAAGTGTCCCGTGGAAACAAAAGGGGTTGAGAAATCGCTGCTATCGAGTACGTGGATGAACCTCGGATCCATCGGGGCTGTGGCTCTCGCACAGATCTGGAAGATCGCCGGCGAACGGTGGAACAGCACGGACGTCCGTAATGAACGCCTCGTTCGAGACCCAAGCATCAACCACCGCACACCTCCTGGCATGGACAATTCTCTGCAAATACACCGCTGTCACCATTAACCGCACCAGAACATCAACGGAACGATGTGCACGTTTTCACGAATGCTAAATTAGAAACGAGCTGCAACATGCAGCAGCAGCAGTAGTGCGACTGTGGCCATGCAACTCAAGCTATGGACCGTAGAGTAAACCCACACACACGTTGTGATACATGGAGACTCGTAGAGACCCATAAGAGACTCGCAGAGATAGAGGCACATTCAAGACCAGCCACAGTGTGACTGTGGCCATGCAACTCAAGCTATGGACCGTATAGTAAACCCACACACACGTTGAGATACATGGATACTCGTAGAGACCCATAAGAGAGAGACTCGCAGAGATAGAGGCAAATTAAAGACCAGCCACAGTGCGACTCAAGCTATGGACCGTGCAGTCCACCACTGTCGTCTCTTGCTCGAGGGAAAATGAGCTGACGTGACTGCAAAGCCACCTCGTGAGTCCTGTGTCTGTAGAGAGATCATTGCCAGTGCAATCGCATGCAGCTCAATGCGAAGCAGTGCTGGTTGACATTCCAAACTAAAATATTTATATTTTATATTACCAGGTAAGGCCCCACTGAGTGATGTAGATTTTTTTGAGCAGCGACCTGACTATCACAAATGATACCTCAACGAAGTGGCTCGTCACGGAGACATGTATGGCAGACACAAATACTCTAGACGCGTGTTGTTTAAATGTGGAGGGAAAACGCGGAGGACCTGGAGACAAATCCACGCGACCACGGGGGGAGAGACACCGCAAACTCCAAATATACAGCAGCAGGCGTCAGCATCGGAACCGAACCCACGACCTCCTGTATACCAGGCGAGGAAGTTAACATCTCGACACCCCGTGGCACCCCACGGAAGTGAACGCCTCGCCTGTCTCACAGTGGTAGGAGGTTATCGAATAGAAACAGATCAAGTGACATTGTCTCTTTCATATCTGTCTCTCCGCACACACACTACTGTATATACATCACGAGCTACACATCCACGGTACCAGTTGTGTTGCCGGTATCGACATGGCGATGTAGACAGAAGAGAGGCGTTTTACCCTTTCCGGCAATAACGCAGGAGGTGTTAAGACGCCCAAAATGGACTCACCGATTGCAAGGCATCGAGTCTGCATTAGCCGCACATTCACGGATTGGTGTTTGCATCGCCTCTGTGCTGCCGTTCGCCTCCTCGTGTCGTTGTTCTCTGGCCTGACAACTTGTGGGTGGGTCAAGGCCATGACGGAGGACGTCTCTGCTGGAGGCCAATGTCGTTTCAGGGACAAGGCGTGCATCATCAGAGCACGTCGGTTTGGATGCTTGACCACGAGCACGACGTGTGGTCAATGCAGACTCGATGCCTTGCAGTCGGGGTGCCTATTTGGTGTTTGCGCATCTTAACACCTCCTGTTTTACTGCCGGAAAGTGTATGAAGACTTTTATATTTTAATCATTATCATCATCATCATCATAATAATTAAATTATAATGAAGCCGTGGAAGTAAACAGTGGTTTGAAATAAAACGTATCGTCTATAAAATGTCACAAACAAATACTCGAGTGCTGCTTGATTCTCAGATAACATCTAATCTTCCAGGAGACAGAAACACCGACACGCATTCACAAGGGGCGAAGCTTCTCCAATGCACACGTGAATGCACATTTGAGCACACTGCTCAGAGTTACACACTTCTGCCAACCTTGCACTCGACACACACACACAGAGAGCAGCATTATAGGATACAGAGTTACTATTGATCACCGTGGGAATAGTAATAATAATAATCAGAGGTACTCGCTGACAGTTGAGACGATGGGGCCACGTCTATTAACTCTCCCTCCTCCCCCCGGCCGCCTCTGTCCACCCAGCAGTGCGCCAAGGCGCGGTGGGGTAAAGTGTGGGTACCGCCGCCTCTTCGAAGTCGGTGTGGCCGTGGTGGGAGAGCCGGACAAAGACATCCCTCGAGAGGTGAGACTCTAGAGAGCTCGCTGTAGGTGGAGGCCGGTGCGTCCACAGTGGAGCGAGCAAGCAATTGCAGGGCTGCGCCTGCAGCAGCTGCTGCCGCGTCATCACACTCAACTTATTAAACTATTTTTTATTCCGCCAGGTAAGGCGCTCTGAGCTGCGTAGCTCTTTTGTCGGAAGCGACTTTGGCCATCACAAATGAGAGCTCACCCACGTGGCTTATCATCGTGTGGGCATTGACAGCGGCCACATACTTTGTACTCTACTTTGATTCAACGGGTATCGTACAGACAACACCGTACGATTGGGATAATCCGAATCCCGTATGACCAGATGGTCAAATATTCAGCAGGAAGATTGTTGCAACATCAGCTTTGAGAGACACGTCAATCAAACACCAACGCACACACACACACAGGTGCACACACGGACACCTGCATGACGCACCCCATACATTGCCATCTTCGCGGCTTGTTCAATCCACTGCTGGATGAACGCCTCTCACGCACCGTGTGGGTGTGGCTGTCTGACCATACCTCGTCACGCCGGCCACGCGTGGATGAATCAACTGCTGGATGAGGGCCTACCCCTAAAATAAAAAGTACAAATAAATAAAAAATAATTAAAGCACAAAACCCACGACGTTTCGATCGCAACACAAGCCGTTTTCATCAGGCAATGAAGCGATGAAGACCACTTGTGTTGTCATGGAAACGTCGTGGGTTTTTTGCTTTTATTATTTTCAAATGAGAATTTTTATTTTTAAAATTTTTAAAATTAAATTTTAATTTATTGTCATTTTATTCTTATTTTTTTAATCTTCGTGACTTTACCGAAAGAACCAAGAATATGAAGATGTGGATGATGATGATGTAGATGATGATGATGTGGATGATGATCATGTGAATGATGATGATTAAGTGACTGATGCTGATGTCCTCACCCTGCACGTGTTCCCCACTCCACGTCTGCTTCACCTTCTGCCGCTCAGAGTCTCACCCCAAGCTCGCCTCGCTCTCCCCTCGCTTCTTCTTCTTCTTCTTCACTCTCGAGGCCTCTCGTTCCAACCTCGCCACGCGTCCCCTGAGCCCCCGATCCACGTCGATTTGGGTCGCAGCTGCTGAGGGGAGAGGCCCAAAACGCCGAGCGGCCAACAACTCAGAGCACTGCTCAAAATCCCTCTGCGTGTGTGTGGTTGGGTTCGGCCAAGTGGTCATTTTAGGTCGTGATTCGTGTCGGGGTTAAGCGGTCGCGTTGACCAACCGTCACTCACGGGGTAGTGGACCCCCCGTGAGTGACCAACCGTCACTCACGGGGGGGGGGGGGGGTGGCACTAGCCCCTCCCCCCTCGTGCCCCCACGAGCCCCTCCCCCCTCGTGCCCCCCACGTGCCTCTCGCGTCTCCAACGTCGTAACGATGACGAGGGACCACGTGCCGAGTTTGAATGTCGCCAAGATGATGATCGTGGTCGTTGTCAAGGTGACGCAATGGTCACGTGAGGCCCGTAACGGTCACAGAACTCCAGCACGGCGAGAAGACCAGACGTGTTTGTGTGATTCTGCGTCGTCCCTGCTCTCTTTAACGTGAACAGCGGCGACACTTTCAACAAGCTGAGAATCCCATCGACCGATTATGCCAGGAGAGCTTCTCCAAGGTGAGCGTCGGACTTTTAAAGGGAAATTATCCAGATTTTTACCTCAAAAATGTGGATTTTTTCCTTGCACACGCACACACTCACAACACATATGAGACAGGCGGTAAAGTATTGTATTGTGTACAATCTGGAAACTACCCACATGCCAAATTTTTAGTTTGTTGCATGTTGGGAAGTATATTAAACATTTCGAACAGACACATTCACAAATTTCCCTCTTATATATAGAGAGATGAGGGAACACGATCGTGAATGTGTTTATTCGTCCATATTTGGTCAGAAGACGCCGTGATAATAAATCGACACCACGTCAACAGCACCGCTGCGAAGGGAAACAAATACAATAGATGGGGCTGTTGAAGTCGGGCCATGACCCACGTCCACCTGCACCTATGGAGGCCGCAGTGTCGCTATCGACACGGAGAGTGCCGAGTGGTTGTGTTCTGGTCCAACCTGTTCACCACTGCCGACGCAGTAGCACCACCCGTATGGTTTAATTGCGTGATTGGTCGCTTTAAATAACCAATATAATGATAAATAGTGACTCAAGAGGCCCGAAACGCCGAGCGGCCAGCAACTAACAGCAACTTCTAAAGATCGCTCTGCGTGTGTGTGGTTGGGTTCGGCCAAGTGGTCATTTTAGGTCGTGATTCGTGTTGGGGTTAAGCGGTCGCGTTGACCACCGTCACTCACGGGGTAGTGGACCCCCCGTGAGTGACCAACCGTCACTCATCAATTCAAGATCATGAACTTTATTCATCGTGGATAAATCCGATGAGCTATGAATCTCTTTTAAACAAATGTCCAGTAGAGACGGGTTCAGAAAGTTACACCAATACCGACACGAGAAAGGTATAAGAAAGGTAAGAAAATCCCGTAAACTAAATAAACTACTCCTTTTTTTTATTCAACCAGGTGAAGCCCACTGAGCTATTTAGTTCTTCAGAAGCGATAGGCAGGCCCATGTCTGTCTACAGTGGGAAATGTAGAGCCGTGTGTTTATCCGTAGTGTAAAATGTGATCGACGTGCTCCTCTTTCTTCTTGCAGTGGGCGACCCCCCCGAGGGATCCCGCGGGGCTGTGCCCGGGACCCCCTCCCCGGATGAAGCCCGAGGCACGGCGCGGGTCGCCGTGCCGGAGCTGACGGGAGCCGCGCAGGCGGCGATAGCGGGGCCGCGTCTGAGGGCGGAGCCTCAGGTGAGGGGGAGGAGCCCCGGGTGGTGGGCGGGGCCCGCTGGCGCAATTCACAACGCTGGGAATGCACGGGTGTGGGGAAATTGTTATTGGATCATGATCGGCGACGTTTCGGGCAATGTTCCTTGTGCAGAGCACGTCAACAGTTGTTAGATCCTTTCATAACGTGGACTACAGAGGGTGGCCCAAAAGTCAGGACACGCAAAGTTATTGTATGTTTCTTAAGTAATCACAAAGGGTTATTTAGTTTAATTTTAACAAATGTTAAAACTGATATCCATGACTCTTTTGAAATGCATTTAGCACCTTTTTAAAATTACAGCTACCTTTTTCTGCATGCATAACAACGAACTGAACTCGTTCGTCTTTAGTCAATGGCCCCTTCTTAGAATATTTTGTGAGTTGTGGGTTCCTCTAAAAATCAATAGTCTATATATATTTCTGAGACATTTTATGCAGATCGATTATCGGTTCATGGACTAAAATTGTATTTCTTTTGGTGATAAAACAGTCCAACGTTTGTTGGGATCCCTGTCCGGATGGGAGGAGTAATTGTGGATGTGTTGACTGCGTTGCTGTGGCAGGACCCAACCACGACTGTGGCAGCTGGAGCGGAGGGCACCTCGTCCGGTAAAGACCTCACGGTCTTGGCCCCCACCTCGTCCAACGAGGTGCCGGTGGCGGCCGACGAGAGGCATTGCACCCAACCCAGCTGCCTTCCCCACGGCCGGCCTGAACCCTCCCCGGTGTCAGCCACAGCACGCGAGAACATCGGCGTGTCTGTGCTGCCTGCACCCCAAGGTGAGCGTGCGACCACGTGACCTCGTGACCTCTCGTTAGGGTGGCAGCCACCAACGCAAGGGCCGCGTTGGAGCCACTGCTGTTGCCCTTCACGAGTAACACGGGGAGCTCAAATCACCGAGCGGCCCACGTGACAGGCACATCACATTTGTCGCGAACTTGAGCCTTACACTTCAATGTGGGGCAAAATGTCTGGTTAAGAGTAGCAGCACGGGTGCTGGATGGGGCCACTGAATCCAGTGCCATGTTTATCTTCAGTGGGAAATGTAGAGCCGTGTGTTTATCCGCAGTGTAAAATGTGATCGCTGTGCTTCTTGTTGCAGTTGGCGACCCCCCCGAGGGATCCCGCGGGGCTGTGCCCGGGACCCCCTCCCCGGATGAAGCCCGAGGCACGGCGCGGGTCGCCGTGCCGGAGCTGACGGGAGCCGCGCAGGCGGCGGCGGGGCCGCGTCTGACGGCGGATCCTCAGGTGAGGGGGAGGAGCCCCGGGTGGCAGGCGGGGCCTGCTGGCGTCGCTCAGCCAATCACAACTCTAGGAGTGCACGGGGGTGGGGGAATTGTTACAGGAAAATGATAGGCGACGTTTCAGGCAATGTCCCTTCTGCAGAGTACATCAGTTTTTTCCATTTTCATAACGTCGCCTATAGAAGGTTGCCCAAAAGTTAGGACACAGGTATCGTATTTATTTGAACAAGTCACAGGATTTGTTATCGATATTAATAATGATAATAGTTACTTTAAGAATAATGAGAACGGTGTAATTTCAGTATTAAGTTAAATTGCACTCCTATTATGTGTTTGTGTTGTTCGTTGTTGTAACCTTCTGACCCGTGCCAATTGGACATGTGAAAATAGCTTTATAGCTCATCGGATTCCTCCAGTATAAATATTCTGACTCTGATAATAACGTGCAATACATATATAAAGTATTATTAAATATAGAAAAACGACGTTTCAGTCAATGCCCCTTCCTCAGAGCACATCACAGTTGGCTCTTCATAACGTCGCCTATAAAGCGTGGCCCACAAGTCATGCCACATAGAGCTATCATGTTTATTTCAACAGATAACAGAGCTTTATTTGATTTGTTTAATAAACGTTAAAACTTACATCTATTTACATTAATGCACGATGGACGAATTTATTATTTCTTCAAATTAATTTAGGCCTTTAAAAAAATAAATCACAGCTGCCTTCTTTTGCATATGTAGTGGGTTTGTATGGAGACTGAGTCTTCGTAGGAGGCAACACGTATTTATTTATGACAACAATAACAGTAACACTTAGGTCCCTAACACGGAGGGGTAATGGCCCCTTCTACCCACCACCTAAGGAGGTACGGCCTCCGGGCTAACGTGCCCTAACTACTGGAGCTAACCACTCCTTAGACCTCCGGCTAGCGGGACCTAGGGGAGGCTGACCCGAGCTAGCCAAGGTCCTCGGGTCTCTACCGCTGGCCCACACAGACCCGGCCCTGAGAAGGGCGTCGGGTCGGGGGATCCTCAGGGTCCTAGCCTATTGATCACTGGCCTCACTGAGCCCCGGCCCTTATAAGGACGGCGGGGCTTGGGGTCCAGGGTCCTATCTTCAGGTGGGCTTCTGGGTCTTCGGCTTGAGGCGAACTGCCTCAGCCGCACTGGGGTCCGGCTTTTATGGGGCTCCCAGGGTCACCCCGCCCCTGGTCACGCCCACCATCTGGAACCTTCTCGAGGGACCTGGATTGTTGCGCAATCCTCCCCAGCCCCCCACCCGGGGACCTGGGGTGTCCCCCTCCGGTTCCCAACCGTCCCCCCCCCGGGATGCCTGACCCACGAGTCCTGCTTAGCACAGGCCGTACTCGCTATTGCCCCCTGACTGGAAGTACCTGCTCAACCAAAGTGATGGCGGCGTATTACGCCCAACAATTACCCACCACACATACAAATGACAATCGAACTCGTTCGTCTTTGGTCAATTACCTTTCCATTTTTGAAAAATGTCACCTGAAAAAGCAAAATAGAAATTAATAATAACGTATAAAAGTTGCGTAATTGCCCGTCACGTGACGGGTATTTTCACGTCGTAAACGATCCAGTGTGTCGTGACTTTGTCGATGACGCCATCTCTGCCGTCTTCCTCCGTTTAATCGACGTCTTCTTTCGTCTGCGACTCTTCTGGCTTCATCTGAATGAACTAAAGTTACGGAATGTGACATACCGAATGTAATTTTCTCTTCTGAGAGTAATATATAACAAACCTGTAAATAAAGAATGACAATTGTAAATCACCTTCATCGTTCTAGCAGCTGTTTGAGTTTCCTTTCTGTCGGGAAGAAAGTAAACTAAATGTTGTAGGAATGATTTCGTTCTAAGTATTGACTTACTGGATTCCCTATTGATGTGAATACTAAAAAAATAACTTTTTATAAACCGGAAGGACGCGTCGGTGTGTTCACCAATTTTCGCTCAAAACGTGAGCAGAAAGTCGCTTTTACCAAAATGAATTTGAACTCAGTGAGAGGGGTGGCCTTAGACCAGCTGCTGCCAGCAACTGGCAGCGCCCTCGGCCAACCTCGCAATGGGCGCCGCCACCCCCAATCCCCAAGAGCAGATCCAGGCTGAGGTTTCTGGTAAACTGGGAAACATTTTGCCACGATTTTACATTTAATGTTTAATTAAGCGTATTTTTTTAAACAGAGGCAAAATTATTCGGGTTGTCTGTCCGTCCGTCTGTCCAACCAATACATTTTCAGGAATGTTGAGAAATGAATTATAATTCATAGACCCTCTGTACGTTGTACGGGAATCAAAATGACATCGTCGTTATTTTATTTGTATATTTTTTCCTCGAATTTTTGGCGCCCCAGGCGACCGCCTCGTTCGCCTACATGGACGGGTGTCTGCCCCTGTTTAGTTACAATAACTTACTGGATTCTGATTTGATGTGAATTAAAAAATAGTGACCGTTCATTATTAATCGCAAGGGGAGATGTCGGTGTTCACCAATTGTCACAAATGTTCACCGTAAGTGCGAGCAAAAGCCATCAAAGTGAAACTGCACTGAGTTCAAATTAAAAGCGGATTCTGCTTCTTTATTTCTATTCGACGTTCAAAAAATAAATATTATCACGCACAAATTAACTGAATGGGTTATTTATTATTACTCACTAATAATGGTGCACAAAAACAGAGGGCAGACGTGGCTCTTATCATAATAGGCGCTGGTGTATTTTGGGAGAAAATGTATCGTTCTGGTAACAACAAACTAATAATTAGTTACAATTTTAATCTAAGCCTTTCGTGAAAGTCAAAAGAATTGCATGGGAATCCACGTAGCCAAGCCAGCGTTACCCGCAGCGTGTGTCAGGCGTTCGGCACAGATCATCAAAACTATAAATATAAAGTTGACTTTAAAAATAAATAATAAAACGTTATGTGAGGGTTAATATAAATGAAATAACAATGTGTCTTAACTTTTGCGCCAACCTGTATAATAATGTGTATTAAATATATACTGTATGATTAAATATATAAAATCGACGTTTCAGGCAATGGGCTTTCTTTAGGGCACATCACAGTTGGCCCTTCATGACGTTGTTTGTAAGAGGGTGGCCGAAAAATCAGGATACATCGGGTTATTGTATTTATTTGAGAAATAACGGACGGTTATTTCGTTTAATTTTATCAAATGTTACAAATGAATTCGATTAACATGAATGCACGATTTCCCTCCTGAAATGCATTTAAGACCTCTTTGAGACTACAGCTGCCTTCTCTGTAGCATGCATAACAACAAATTGAACTCGTTCATTCTTTAATCAATGGCCGTTCATCACAGAGTTTTTTACGAATTAAAGTGAGTTTGGGGTTCCTTTAAAAATACTGTATATATTGACTTCTGAGACATTTGATCCTGCATCGGTTCATGGACTCAAATTGTATTTCTTTTGGTGATAAAACAGTCCCACGTGTGTTGGGATCCCAGTCCAGATGGGAGGAGTAATTGTGGATGTGTTGACTGCGTTGCTGTGGCAGGACCCAACCACGACTGTGGCAGCTGGAGCGGAGGGCACCTCGTCCGGTAACAACCTCACGGTCTTGGCCCCCACCTCGTCCACCGAGGTGCCGGTGGCGGCCGACGAGAGGCATTGCACCCAACCCAGCTGCCTTCCCCACGGCCGGCCTGAACCCTCCCCGGTGACAGCCACAGCACGCGAGAACATCGGCGTGTCTGTGCTGCCTGCACCCCAAGGTGAGCGTGCGACCACGTGACCTCGTGACCTCTCGTTAGGGTGACAGCCACCAACGCAAGGGCCGCGTTGGAGCCACTGCTGTTGCCCTTGACGAGTAACACGGGGAGCTCAAAACACCCAGCAGCCCACGTGGCAGGCGAATCATATTTGTCGCGAACTTGAGTCTTACACTGAAATGTGGAGCAAAATCTTTGTGGTTAATAGTAGCAGCACGGGTACTGGCTGGGGCCACTGAATATCCACGCCAGCCCCATTGGCAGTGCAGCGCTCTGCGATGACGCCGGCTTCCGCCACCACCGTTCCCTTTGTGCAGAGGAGGACGACGGCATTCCGGCAGCACGGCTCTCGCTGTTTGCACCGGAGCGGCTGAGCCTCAGGTGGGAGAACGACGTGGGCAAGGGTGCCGGCCTGCGCAACCTGGGGAACACCTGCTTCCTCAACGCCACGCTGCAGTGCCTCGCCTACACGCCGCCGCTCGTGAACTACCTGCTGCTGCAAGAGCACTGCAGCACCTGTAAGTACCCCCCTGGCACTCTCGTTTACCCATGGGCTAGGTTATTGTCACGGTTAATTTGGCTGCTATGAATTTCACACTTGATAAGCCACTTCGTTGAGCTATCATTTGTGGTTCAGGTCGCTTCTGAAGAAGCTAATAGCTCAGTGGGCTTTATCTCGTAAGATAAAAAAAAAAAGTTTAGTTATAATTGTAGATTTTTTAAAAGTGATTTGTTTACCTTACCAATACTTTGTACTCTTATCGTTTTTTGTATTGTGCCCTCGTTCGCAGGCCAACAGAGCGACTTTTGCCTGATGTGTGTCATGGAGCGTCACGTTGTCAGCACGTTCAACAACTCAAAGAGAGTGCTGACACCCAAGGTCATCACTAAAAACATCACGCGTGAGTCCCACAACTACGTTCACACTGCACTCGGAGGAGAAGTTATCCTCGCGATCTTTCACCATCTGTGTTCCAATTCCTTTGCACTGCTCCTTTTGACATGTTGGGGAGCTCTTGAAGAACGTCATCAGATCCTGTATCTGTCACTTTGTCCCCATGTCCATTTCTCTGCAGGCATCGCCAAACACCTGCGCATTGGGAGACAGGAAGATGCCCACGAGTTTCTGCGATACGTGGTAGATGCCATGCAAGCCTCATGCCTCCATGGCCACAGCAAGTGAGTACCGCGCGCCAGTCAACTTGCGGCAGTCGTTCTGCAGTTCGGTACCTCACGGCTCCCTCTTGGTTTTCTGCACGATTGTCCTTCGACGTCTGTGAGAAGCTACTCACACTTTTGTGGGAACACCTGGGAGATGCAGAGGACCGGCCCTGCTGGCAACACGGTTCTTTCACCTTGGCCCTGACGTGGGCCGTCTTTTGTTTGTGCATTTCACATTGCCGATAAATACCGGGGGGTCGATGTCTCGACGTTGGTGGCCCCATGACATCATTCCTCGTGTTGACGGGCGGCACGTGGCACGCCGGGCATAACAAAACTGCCGGGCCACAGCACCGCGTGTCGGCTGCCAGCTTGCCCCCAGCTCTGCGGCTGTGCCGTGAAGGTGGCTGCCCTGTGCAGACGCTACCACGTTTGTTTGTTACAGAGCACGCGTTGCAGTGCTAAAGGCAAAGAGTGAATCGACAGCTCGGGCAATGGTGTAACTCTCACATAAGCGTGTGCATCCGGTAAAGGTGCTACTTCTGCTGCCGCTGTAACCACCGTGTGGTGTCTTTCTCTGTGATGTGGCAGGCTGGACAGATACACGGAGGCTACCACCCTCATTTACCAGATCTTCGGGGGTTACCTTCGATCACGTGGTGAGTTGTGCACACTCGTCTACCAACTTGTTAACCGCGAGCAGCAAGCGCATCATCACAGTGTAGACGCGCTCGCGTTGCAGCCTTCACACACTCTCACGCACGTGCCACACAGAATAACCTTTTACCAGTTGGTGAAAAGTACCAATTACCTATGTCAGTGGGAAGCGTGCATTTAGTTTGACTAAGTAACATGTGACGTCCCTTCCTAATGTGTGCTTGTGTTTTGCAGTGGAGTGCATGCAGTGCTGCAACCACTCCGACACCTATGACACGTGCCTGGACATTGCACTCCATATTAATGTAAGCAATGAGAAAGCCATCACTTAACAGTTATACACCTACGTACGGTGCGGAATAAGTTAAATGTACATACATCACATACATGAACAACAACCGCCATTCGTCACTAAGCGGCGGTGATGTCACCACGGTGCTTGTGCCAGCCTGAGTGCCTTTTAAGGCCACGTGTAGTGTCGACCGCCCGCTGGCAGGTCACGGGACAGACCATGGGTTGACTGAGATGACTGGCCGATGCACCACCTGTGCCCCCTGCTGTGCCAACATGCATAACACACACATATATAAATCAGCCACTTAACATCCAAACACACTGCCAGTAGCGTGCGTGATCTCTTTTTTTGCGGTTGTACGATTTCATAACAAATGCGGGTTTTCCGAATTGCCATCACAATATAATCCTGCAGATGTTCATGGAATGCTTCTTAGAGTCCTCATTTGCCTTTCACTCTGTCGGCCAACAGAACTCATCAGATCTTGTGGAGGCGTTTGAGGAGTTTTTTAACAAGGAGACGCTGGACGAATACACCTGCAGAATGTGAGTGGGCATCGTGTGTTGACACCCTGGAATCATTTGTAGCTTCAAACGTCTGCTGATTGAATCAAATTCTAATAAAAGATAGTAATAAAAATATAATATAAATACATAAAAAAGTAACGTCCAATATATAACGTAAATAAGTAACAATTTTTACGTTAAGAAATGAATAAAAAATAACGAACAACAAAAAGTGAGTAGACTTATTGTTTAAAAGTTGGGGAACACGTGCGATGTCTGGCGTTGTCGTGCAGGTGCTGTTGCAAGGGGGAAGCGACGAAGACGATGGCTCTCCACCGCCTGCCCAACGTCCTCACCGTCTCCATCAAGCGGTACAACCTCTACGGCGTCAAGATCAACCGGGTAACGATTCTGCCCCTCCACGTCGCTCTAATTAATTTATTTTATTACAGCCCTTGTCAGTTCAACGCTGGAGAAAATGCCTCTCCATGTTGGAATAAGTGCTACGGAAAGACTCGCCCCCCGTCATATGACTGTAGAATTTCCACCACTTGCTCAGGGCTATCAACAGGAGATGAGCACCGTCTTCAACGCTCAAATGAGCGAGACATCACGTCATCACGTTGACGTGTAACTTAGATGGTGCCCATCTCTGCTGCCCACCCCACCACCCCTGCCGTTTCCTCTTCTAACGTTTGTCTCTGTGCGCTGCCTGTAGAACATCACCTACCCGGAGCACCTGGACATGCAACCCTTCACCTCAACGTCTCAGGGCGAGCCCGCAATCTACTCCCTGTACTCGGTGCTGGTGCACAAGGGAGCCGACTCCAACAGCGGCCATTATTATTGCTACAATAAGGTAATTACATTTGTTACCATCAAACAATAACAATGCACATCTGCAATGTGCCCATAATGTTACAAATGTCCAATAGGGAAGAATAAATAGAAGTCTTGCGTCTGTTCTTGCGTCTTGATGTACTTATGCAACTTCTACTTACAGTATATATACTTTATTTATTTGTATTTAGTGACTTCCTTAGCATTCTACACTTTGCACTCCAATCGGTGTTGTATTGTTTGTTGTTGTTATAACTTTCTGACCCGCCCCTACTGGACATCTGTTGAAAAGAGCTTCGTAGATCATCGAATTCATTCAGCACAAATGATTCTGATTCTGATGAAATTGGTCCAAGTTCATCGATGCAGTGACATGGTCAGGCAGACCGTTCTGTAACTTCAGCACCATCATAGCAACCGTAGCACCTTCTGCAGCTCTGACGATGGGGTGATGCTCTTTACGAACTTGTTGTCTAGAGTGTATCGTGTCTTGTTATTAATGAACGGAGGAGGTTGGGTGCAGTTGTGTAAACATTGTAACCAAGTGTAGCCGTGCTGTGACTGTGCGCAGATCAGCGATGGACAATGGTGCTGTATGAACGATTCCATCGTGCGGCACGTCGACACCAAGGCTGTTATGAACGAGCAGGCCTACATGCTCTTCTATATTCGGTAAGTCGCCTTCTCTCCCCTTCACTTTAACCTGCACTTACAACCGTCCCCCAGACCAGCTCACTGGAAAGATATTGTCTTGTGCGATTAGCAGTGTCTCCTTTAAAGGCGGGTGTTAACGGTTTGCGACGCGTTGGTGCGTGCATGCAGGTCCCCAGAATTGAACGCGCCGCCAGCGGACAGCTACTGCCCGCTGGAGCACGTCAAGGCGACGTCCCGCTTGTGCCTCAAGCGGCCCCACTCGGCGAAGGGAGACCCCGGACCCTGTCTCTGTACGGCAGCTCTCCTCACCGGCGCGCAAGGTAAAGGATGGATTTGAAACGTCGCCCCGTGTGCGTGGAACTGCCCAGGGAGAATGTACACCCTGACAGCGCATCGATTTATATTAAGGGAATGGTGAAGTACAGCGATCTTCTTGTTTATACTTCAGACCGGTTTTGTTTCATTCACCCAATGTCGAGCGGTTTGGACTTTAGCGCCATCATCTTCTTTACCTCCAGAAACCCAAGACGTCGAACCGCCCCAACGGGAACAACTGCCGGAGCAACTGCAAGGGCCACGGCAGGAACAGCAGCAGCAGAAGCTACCGGCAACGCCAGGCACACAACAGCCGCTGCCGCTAGTCCCAGAGCAGCCACCACCACCCCGATCTCACAGCAGCCGCTGCCATTCCACCAGCAACCACCGCCGGTCCTGCAGCAGCCACCACCACCACCACCGCCGGTCTCGAAGAAGACACCGTCAGCACCACAGCAGCTGCTGCCACCGCGTGTCCCACAGCAGCCAGTCCAACAGCAGCCAGTCCAACAACAGCCAGTCCAACAGCAGCCACCGCCACCAGTCCCACCACAGCCACCGCCACTCTGGTCGCACAGCACCCACCACCGATGTAACAACTGGCACTCGCCCCACCAATAGAAGTCGGTGGTTAAAATCCATGATCACGTGTCTAACCTTTTGCTTCCACTCAAATTCACAATAATTTTGAGAGACATTTTACGAAGGCACCAGGCAGCGGGTCACCATGGCGTCGCCCGCTCCCCAAAATGTACTCATCGCCGGCTCCACCACCAGCCCCTGCTTGTGTTGCAATCGAAACGTCGTACTCTATTGTTTAGTTTATTTTATTTCTACGTGACTTTACCGAAAGAACCAAAGAGCAATTCCTGCAGTCATGAAAGCTTCAAATCAAGTTTTAATCCACGAAGACTTGAAAAACCCAGCACGAAAGCGCTTAAAATCACGCCAGCCATTCTGGGAAACAGGAGCCAAGATCCATGCAGGCGGCACCAACCCATTATGGCTTGGGGTTGCCGTTTATTCCCTGGCCAATCGTCAAGAGAGTTGGCACCAGGAACGTTATTGTGATGGTGACCGTAAAATTAACTGTCTCATTACAAATGAAGACAGAGGTTGTGTCCTCCGCAACGCGAGGACGGAGTGCGCTCTCAGTGAGGTCGTGCAAGGTATTCCCGTACGGTTTTTGTCTCCGTTAATTAAAAATGGGGGACTTTTATTTCGCGTTGTGTCGGGGATTTAAAAAGCCACCGCTGTTGCAAAGTATTTATTTATTTATCGAACTGTGAATACGTCGGCATTTTTTAAACTACATATCTGTTACTTTTTTACGTACGGGGCGTGCACATTTCAATGGACACGCTAACCGTAGCGCCAAGCCGTTACCACGTGAAATGTACGATAAATGATGAACTTCGCCAAGCACTTTATTTCCATCTTCTATGATGCCTCCAGAAACAGCGGTTTCTGAACTCGTGAATGTAGATCGGTGACACTTCGGTCTCCTCGGGGTTTTTATCGTTTGTACAAAAGCAGCTCAAAGTGTGGGAAGGGAAAGCGAGATTAATGTTTTCCAGAGATTTTGTCTACCTCGTTTTGTATTTGCACTTGACATCAATATATACTTGTCGTGACAAAACTGGTTTCGCTTCCATTTCTTACTTTGCCATCGCAGTGTGTGTGTGTATGTGTCTTTGTGTGTGGGTGTATGTGTGTTTGTGTTTGTTTACGTGTGTTTATGTGTGTATGTATGTATGTGCGTGTGCTCGCTAACAGCACTTGACCAAACAGCCTGTTTTGGCTGTACGGGGGATCTTTGTATGTCTGTGTGTTGATGGGTGTGTACGTGTTTGTGTGTGTGAATGCGTGTGTGTGTATGTCTAATTATATTTTTCGGTCGTAGTTTAGTGGTAGTTAATTGAAGGTGGAGGGGTTACCAGCCCCTCGCACCCGTCCAGAGCCCTCATTTAGCCGCTGTGTTGGTCAAGACGCCATAAGGGGAAAGGGCCAATTGGAATTGGCCCTCTCCCCCACATAAGGGGAAAGGGCCAATTGGAATTGGCCCTCTCCCCCACAGCACCGACCACGACAGCGTTGCCACAGAAGTACACTTGTATACACGTGCACTTGTTGTATTTCTCTGAAATGTTTGTGGGAAAGAGGTCAAGACCACGTTGCTGACCTAATTAAATGTTGAATATAAAAAGTGGATAAAAGGTAATGGTACAGCCCCTGCGGTTGTTCACGCCACTGCTGGCAAATGGGGCCTCCACGAGCGGGAGCTCCAGAGAGCCCCTGTGAGGGTCATTGGCCTTCTCCTCCACATTGGTCAGGACGGCTTGGAAGAGGAGGTCGTCAAATATAAAGTTAGATTTTCCTGCCGCTTACAACATTTGACCGTAACGCGTTCGGTGGGGACACGCTTCTTGCTGGGCTCAAATCCAGGGCGGCGTGTGAAGAAAAACGGGGCCCAGACAATGTTGACTCCAGCACTGGGGGGGGTGCCGGTACACTGGGACACTGCTGTGGGTGTGGTTACTCAATGGCCCAGCCACGTGGAGGAGTAGCCACTGATATGAAACTCAACGCCATCGTCTCACCTAATCAACCCGTTCACCCGTGAAGCGGTGGCCCGGCCGTTAGCGCACACTGACCACTGCCAGCTAAGTTCGATTCCCGGCCACGGCTAACGTCGGTGCTGAGTGACAACTGAACAAATCTCTGGGCTGCCTCACCTTCACACCAACTCATACTGACCAGCGTGGTGAAGTATGATCAAACACCACCCCCCATTTACTGACACAGAGTGGGGGGCTCTTACCTCGGCTGTGGATTGACAGAGGGCCGCCGTCTATGCTGAGCCCCACGCCAGTATAATCGCAGCATCCCTCTGCAATAGCTCTGCAGTGACACCTGAAGGCACACAAACAACACAAGTGGGTGGCCAGGTGCAGGGAGGGTGACGTCCTCATTCAATGAATAAAAAACGACAAGGAACCCGCCACGGATATTCCCCAAGCGGCAATGAGAGCGTCGTGGCGATGCTGCTGCTGTCAGAAACCCGCCGCACGATGCAGTGCGGACACGAGTTGACAATTTCAACCCCACACATCCGTTACTTTTCTTGTCAACACCCTCAGCATTAAATTAACATTGCAGAGTTTTAGGGTTCAACATTCAATGATCGTCCTACACTAAGTGGTCATTTAATTATCGTTTTATGAGTCATGCATTTTAACAACGCAAATATGTAATCGCTCCAGCTATTGAGAGAGCTATTTTGAAATTCTGCTAAATCCAAGAAAAGTAACTTAATGGCAAATTCTGCATTTTTAAAGTAATGGTTTGATAATGATTTCGCATAGTTAATGATGCAACTACTGGCACAGGGCAACCGTAGCTCGAGTGTGAACGCCTTCACTATGAGAGGGATCACCCTGTAGGGTTGAGTAGAGATCTCTATCCCACCCTGTATAGCAAGGGTGTCCAAACTACGGCCCGCGGGCCAACTGCGGCCCGCCATCCATTTTTAATTGGCCCGTATCAAAGTTTAAAAATATAATGGACTATGGCCCATTGTATTGCATTTCTTAATTTAAACACGAGATGGCGCTATTGTCTTGAACAAGGCAGCGTCTCCACAAAGCAAGCAATCGAAGAAAATTTCAGACTCGGTGGAAAAATGATTTTTTTTTCATAGAAACCAAGGGGAAGTGTGTTTGTTTGATTTGTAATGAGAGTGTTGCCGTGATGAAAGAGTACAATGTACGACGGCATTATGAAACGAAACATCAGACCTTCACGTCCTACACTGGCGCCGCGCGGAGAGAGAAGGTAAAGCAAATGGCAAGCTAGCCTGCTAACGCAGCAGCAGGGTTTTTTTCCGTGCTAACAAAGCTCAAGAAAATGCAACAATAGCCAGCAATGAAGTAGCTCAACTCATTGCCCTACACGGGAAACCTTTCTCAGACGGTGACTTCATCAAACAGTGCCTCACTAAAGTCGTGGGAATGTGCCTGGAGAAAATGCAGGATTTCAACGATGTTAGTATGTCCAGAAATAAGGTTGTGCGGCGAATTGAAGACTTGTCGGCTAACTTAAAACAGCAAGAGTCAGATAAAGCTTGTGCTTTCGATTTTTACTCGATTGCATGTGATGAGAGCACAGATGCCACGGACACTGCACGGCTGTTAATTTTTTTGCGGGGAGTTGATGATAATTTTTGCATTACGGAGGAACTGCTTGATCTTCGGAGTCTAAAGGGGACAACTGGGAAGGACATGTTTTGAAGCTGTGTCAGATTCAATTAACCAGGCTGGACTTAAATGGGACAAGCTGTGTGGAATTACAACGGATGGGGCTCCAGCAATGACAGGCGAGCGCAAAGGAATGGCTTCTATGGTGAGTGCCAAGGTGCAGGAGAGCGGAGGTTAGGCTGTTAAAATGCACTGTATCATCTACCAAGAAGCCCTCTGTGCCAAGATAATCCAGCTTGGCGATGTGATTAACACAGTTGTGAAAGATGTCAAAAAAAAATAATGGCCCGAGGGCTTTACCACAGAGAATT
This sequence comes from Petromyzon marinus, assembly GCF_048934315.1. Classification (NCBI taxonomy): domain Eukaryota; kingdom Metazoa; phylum Chordata; class Hyperoartia; order Petromyzontiformes; family Petromyzontidae; genus Petromyzon; species Petromyzon marinus. The sequence goes on from NC_133709.1 coordinate 12,112,476, forward strand.
GCAAGCGTTCCTCTCTGATGTCGATGCTGAACACGGGGACCTACTCTACCATTCTCAAGTGCGCTGGCTCAGTCGCGGCTCCGTGCTGCAGCGGTTTTATTCCCTGAGATCAAATATCGACAAGTTGTTGAAAGAAAAGGGCAGACCTCTCCATGAGATCAGTGACCCTTTATGGTTGGCAGGCCTGGCTTTTTTAGTTGATCTCACTGATCATCTCAACACCCCGAACAAGAGACTACAAGGCAAAGAGCAGCTGGTACCACAGCTGTATGTGCACATGAAAGCATTCCGTGCGAAGCTCCGTCTCTTCGAGTCACAACTGCGCAACTTCGATGTAGCGCACTTCCCCACGCTGACCGAAATCAATGCGCATTTCCAAATGCCAAGCTCTCTGCAAAAATGGGAGAATATGTGTCTGTGATCACATCTCTCATGACAGAATTCAGTCAGCGCTTCCAAGATTTTTCTGTCATTGAGAAGGAAATCACACTGTTTGCGGCTCCGTTTTCAATGGATGCGAAAGAAGTGGAGGAGAGTCTGCAATTAGAACTGATCGAAATTCAGTGTGATGATTCTCTGAAGAATCAGCATCAGCTTCTCTCCCTACCTGACTTCTGCCGGAGATTGGAAAAGGCCAAGTTTCCTCTGATGAGACGCCATGCAAAACGAATGATGTGTCTGTTCGGCTCAACATACATATGTGAGCAAACATTCTCTCTGTTAACGCTGAACAAAAGCAGGCTGAGAACCAGAACGACCGACAGCCATCTCCGTGACGTCCTTCGCATCTCAACCACCAAACTTACTCCTGACCTGCCAGCTATCCTTCACACCAAAGCGCAGCATCACTGCTCCCACTGAGTGTAACATTCTTCCCATTACAGGTGAGTTAAAAATATACACGCAGTTTTCATTTGTTAATAAGCCCAATTACTTAATAAATTCAGTCAATTAAAGTTGATGACAATTTTTTTAACAAACGTTAGTTGATGTGTTACCAAGCCCAATAATTTATTTGTGTAATAAGCTTGACATATCCACATCCCCTATTTCTCTTCTTGTCTCTCCCTTCATATGGACAATGAAGGGGGATCAGCACCCTGAAAACCAATCTGAGGCTGTCACTGAGAGAATGACCTGCCAACCTTTTTGTAAAAAATAAAATTAAAATCTACTAATGAAGAGCTACGATGGAGGCTTTTTTTCTTCAAACATGTTCAATAATCAAACGTAATTTACCTGCATTTGATTGATTTTGACAATATTAGTGCATGAGAAGTGAGGCAGTATACCTCACGTCTAGTGAGTGGCCCAATCCTTCGTATATTTTTCTGTATGTGGCCCTCGGGAAAAAAAAGTTTGAACACCCCTGAAGTAGACAAATGTAAGCAGAGGCATGGTGCAAGGCATCCTGCAAAACAAGTAAAAGTTAAAGGTGAAGTGCGGAAATTGCTTGCCGAGTCATGCCACTGTTGACGGCAGAGCCTCCCCACTTGAGGGGATTCTAGAACAGTGGTTCTTAATCTTTACTGCAGCCTGCACCGCTGTGGTTCTCAGGAAGGGCATCTCGCACCCCAGGGGATTCGTGCACCCCAGCTTATAAACCACTGCTCTAGAGGGTGCAAAGGCCTACTCTTCCACGCTGACCAGACATCTTTGACTGAGAATGGAGGGCAAAAAAAATGTGCGATGCAGAGACTTCGGCCTTCCATCGTGCCGTTTTTACGTTCATGCATGCCAATCGGTGCATTCGTAACCAATATTCCAATGCAACCTATGAGACTGGGGGTTCATGCAGGACACGGTCCCGATGAGGTCTTACCCGAAGGGCATGGCCCGAAAGATGCTGGTGGCATGTACGGAGGACAGAACGACGTCAAAAAGTGGAGCAACGCACATGACAACACAGTGAGGGATAGTGCTGAGCCAAGACCAGCAATCGGTAGGGATTTTATTTTATTTTACATAGCTTCTGATCAGAGACCCAAAAGCCAAAAATATGTATCAAACGGCCAGTGATAAAGAGCACTGTGACAGTTGTAAGAAGAGTTAACAGAATTGAGCGAGGTTATAAGAGCTTGAGAAACGAAATAATGGAACAGAATTCCAAATTGGAGCAGTTAGAGAGAAGAGGAAAAGACAAAAGTGTTGTGACTTCAGTATGGCGAGTGAGTGGGTAAAATGAGCGAGTGAATGGGTGGATGAGTGGATCAGGGAGTGTCTGAGTAGGTGGGTCTTGGGGAAAGCGAAATCCCTCTGCCGAGACAACATCAAGAGGCAAGGTGGGGATGACTCTGCTGGGGCTGCGGCTTAGAATGCCCGATAGAACATGATTACAACAGTCTGGACCACTGGACAGGTTCCACAGGATTGGAAGGACACCCTGGTGGTCCCCCTCTTTAAGAAAAAGGACTGCACAGATTGTAACAATGACAGGGAAAGGCCCTGGCAAGGATTATTCAACATCGTCTTGCCAGGCACACTGAGGAGAGGTTTGCAGAGCCCAAATGTGGTTTCAGGCCAGGGAGGTCCTGCATGGATGCCATATTCTCTGTCCGCCTGCTACGGTAGAGGTGTAGGGAATACCAACAGAACCAATATCTCTGCTTTATTCACCTGATCAAGGCCTATGATAACATCAATAGGCCGGGCTCTGTGTTGTTGTTCGTGTTTTCGGATTCCCCGACTCTGCTCACAATCATTATGGACCTTCATGATGGTGGGCAGGCCCGGGTAATGCTACATGGCTGGGAGTCAGAGCCATTTCCTGTTCACCTTGGAGTGCGACAGGGATATCCTCTATCTCCTACATTATTTAACACATTTTTCGACCACGTAGTTTGAGAAGCTTTTCATGGCTGTACTAGAGGAATGTTCATCTGGTACAAATACAATGGGAGGCTGATTGATGCCCAGGTGCGGTCGAGGGATGGCAAGATCGGCCTCTGTGAAGGAGGCATGTGAAGGAAGCTACTGGGCAATTGAAGGTAGTAGTCATCCTCAAACAATAGTGGAGGGCAGAGGAGCGACGCTCACAGGTGGTGCATCTGCCAGTCATCTCACTCAGTCATCCCATGGCACCTGGGTCTGTCCTATGACCTCCTGCCAGAGAGCCTTCAACATTTCGCGTGGCCTCAAAGTGCATATAGCCTAGCACAAGTCCAGTGGTGATGTCACCGCCACTTCGTTGGGAATGGAGGTTGTTGTTGTGACATGCAGTATTGTGGTTGAACACGATTTGAATGACATGAAAGAGTTGGGCTGGTAGACCAAGACCTCTCAGCATGGGAGGAGGAATTGGAGGAATTAACAAGTGAAATTCAGGGGAACAGTAACCATGATAGGAGTGATAAAAGAATGATATGGAGGTGACTGACCACCGGTGAGCAAGAAGCCAGAGTGAATCAGAAACTTTATTTAGACTGGAGGAATCCGATGAGCTATGAAGCTCGTTTTCACAGATGTCCATTTGGGGCAGGTGAGCAAGTTCCAACAGAAAGTCAGTGAGTGCTGGATCATCAATCAACCTGCTTTATGTTGAATTCTATCAAGTGCAGTGAGGTAGAAAATAGGTACTCCACCCCAGATGTGACAACAGTTTTCCACCTTGCATGAGTGGTGACACCCTGAGTTGGAGTGAGGGCTGCAACCACTGCGTGTGATTGAACCGGGTTCTCGAGTTTAACGAGTGGATGGCTTTGGCCCAGCTTACAATGACTGCACCCATCAAATGTGTGCACACATTTTAGAGTCAGGATTTCACTTCATTCGGATAAATTCCACCGAAACATGCGATTAACGCCAATGGCATTACGAGGGCCCTTAGGCAGAATAGAGCTGTGGATGAAGGAGAGAGCTGTGGATGAAGAGGAGAGAGAGTTGTGTGTGAAGGAGGGAGCTGTGTTTGACAGTGAAGGTGGAAACAATTGACTGGAACCCTTCCCTGTCTCCGCGTGTTGGCGAGGGGAGCGTTGGCTACACCGTGCAGAAGTCTCCGACGTTGCCCCCCTCTAATGGGGGATCAGCCGTCAACATTCGTGTGTCCCCTTCTTGAAAGCCTTTCTGGGAACTGTATTGCTCGTTTTCTTCCATGCAAGGGAGTCGCGAGGTCATATTCGTTTACGTCAGGGGTCAGGCAAACCTTCGGCTCTTTAAGCGACCGCTTCGTGACGTTATTTATTAAGGACCCACCGTCTCGTATTCACGTGGCATGGCGGCTCTTGAAATTTAGATAGATATTTTTCAATATAATATACCAAATAAAAAAAACAATGGGCCGTCTTGTTATTTTGGCTGCCGACGCCTGGTCCGTGTAGAAAGCGGCGTCCTCTCCTCGCGTGTTAAAAATAAATTGCCCGTGAATTCAGAATTGGTTCGACGACTCCTGACGGCCAAACAGCAGCGTGCTGCCACGCCTGGGAATGACCATCAAGGAGGAGTGAGCAACAGGAGCCTTGCGATGCGACCGTGTCAGCCACCACCACGACGACAGACTCTGCGGGACGCGTGTGTACTTTTTATTCGAAACAGATTATGTACAAAACACAGATGAGAGAACACGCTGGTTTTGGAAGGGCATCTCCATAATCATCTCGATGGTCATCTCCATAATCATCTCCATGAACATCTCCACGATCATCTCGATGGTCATCTCCATTATCATCTCCACGATCATCTCGATGGTCATCTCCATTATCATCTCCACGATCATCTCGATGGTCATTTCCATGGTCATCTCCATGATCATATCGATTATCATCTCGAGGGGCATCTCCATGGTCATCTCCATAATCATCTCGATGGTCATCTCCATGATCATCTCCACGATCATTTCTATGGTCATCTCCATGATCATATCGATGGTCATCTCCATGGTCATCTCCATAGTCATTTCTATGATTATCTTGATGTCATCTCGATGGTCATCTCATTGGTGATCTGCATGGTCATGTCGATGGTCAACTCCATGGTCATCTCCAATATCATCTCCATGATCATCTCGATGGTTATCTCCATGTTAATCTCCATGGTCATCTCCATGATCATATCGAAGATAATCTCGATGGTCATCTCAATAATCATCTCCACGATCATCTCGATGGTAATCTCGATGGTCATCTCCATGATCATCTCCATAATCATCTCGATGGTCATCTCCATCGTCATTTCCATGATTATCTCGATGTCATCTCGATGGTCATCTCATTGGTCATCTTCATGGTCATCTCGATGGTCATCTCGATGGGCATCTCCATGATCATCTCGATGGTCATCTCCATAATCATCTCCACGATCATCACGATGGTCATCTCGATGGTCATCTCCATGATCATCTCCACGATCATTTCTATGGTCATCTCCATGATCATATCGATGGTCATCTCCATGGTCATCTCCATAGTCATTTCTATGATTATCTTGATGTCATCTCGATGGTCATCTCATTGGTGATCTGCATGGTCATGTCGATGGTCAACTCCATGGTCATCTCCAATATCATCTCCATGATCATCTCGATGGTTATCTCCATGTTAATCTCCATGGTCATCTCCATGATCATATCGAAGATAATCTCGATGGTCATCTCAATAATCATCTCCACGATCATCTCGATGGTCATCTCCATAATCATCTCCACGATCATCACGATGGTCATCTCGATGGTCATCTCCATGATCATCTCCACGATCATCTCGATGTTCATCTCCATCGTCATCTCCATGATCATGTCCATGATCATCTCGATGATCATCTCGATGGTCATCTCCATGATCATCTCCATGATCATCTTGATGGACATCTGCATGATAATCTCGACGATCATCTCCATGATTATCTCAATAGTTATCGCCATGATCACCTCCATGATGACCATCTCCATGATCATCTCGATGATCATCTCCATGATCATCTCGACGGTCATCTCGATGGTGATCTCCATGATCATCTCGATGATGATCTCCATGATCTCAGAATGGAATCGTAGTCACGTGCATCTTCAAAATTAGCGGCCGGTGTACATCCCTTATGTTTTTTTCCCAATAACTGAAAAATAAAGAGATCGTTTAAATCATCATCGTCAAAGTTACTTGTGATCTATATCTCGTGAATGCCTTTTCCAATATACAGGAGCATCCGAGCGTAATTGTGTTAGAGAGTACAATATTTTAAATACACGATGCGTAGCCGAGTTGACCCCGACACTGAAGCAAAGTTGTGAACATCGATCGGAGGCCGCGCGGCCCCTTTTAAGAACATGCACGAGTTTTGTGAACTTTAAACACAACCACCCCCACCCCACCCCTTACCCCTCCCCTGTACCGTCAAACGAACACAAAAAAAAACGCGTCAAAAACACCCACGAACGAACGAACAAACGGCGAGTGTACAAGTGAGTGAGTGTACAAGTGAGTGAGTGTACAAGTGAGTGAGTGTACAAGTGAGTGAGCGTGGAGGCGAGTGTTCAGGCGGGAGTGCAGGTGAGTGTACATGTGAGTGAGTGTGCAGGTGAGTGTACAGGTGAGTGTACATGTGAGTGAGTGTGCAGGTGAGTGTACAGGTGAGTGTACATGTGAGAGAGTGTCACAGGTGAGTGTACAGGTGAGTGTACAGGTGAGCGTGCGGGCGAGCACCTGGAACGCGTCGTTGGCGCACTTGCGGCACGGGTTGTGCTGGCAGGGCAGGATGACCACGGGCTTGGAGGACATCTCCAGGCAGAGGGGGCACAGCAGCTGGCGCGCTCCAGCTCCTCGTAGCGCGCCTGGGACTCGCGCAGCAGCAGCAGCGACCCACAGGCGGACAGCCTCGTCGCTGCTACAGCTGTCACGCACAGACGGACAGCCTCTTCGCTGCTACAGCTGTCACGCACAGGCGGACAGCCTTGTCGCTGCTACAGCTGTCACGCACAGGCGGACAGCCTCGTCGACACAGCTGTCACGCACAGGCGGACAGCCTCGTCGCTGCTACAGCTGTCACGCACAGGCGGACAGCCTCGTCGGCACAGCTGTCACGCATAGACGGACAGCCTCGTCGACACAGCTGTCACGCACAGGCGGACAGCTTCGTCGCTGCTACAGCTGTCACGTACAGGCGGACAGCCTCGTCGCTGCTACAGCTGTTACGCACAGGCGGACAGCCTCGTCGACACAGCTGTCACGCACAGGCGGACAGCCTCGTCGACACAGCTGTCACGCACAGGCGGACAGCCTCGTCGCTGCTACAGCTGTCATGCACAGGCGGACAGCCTCGTCGGCACAGCTGTCACGCACAGGCGGACAGCCTCGTCGCTGCTACAGCTGTCACGTTCCCGGGCTCCCTATCCTCCTCTTCCCCATGTCACGTGGAGACAGAGAGAGGGCATTCACACCACGAGGTCACGTGGCCCAGGAGAGAACAAATCCCCCCCCCCCTCTAAACCAAATCCCAACATGGACTGGTCCGTCCAAGTCAAACTCCCTCGCCCCCTGTCAAACACCAACTATGGACTCGTCCATCACTGGTCCCACCTCCCTCACGGAAAATCATCGAAGTCAACGTACAGTAGGACAGTCCACAGAAGCGGCATCGACAACAACAACAGCCGTCACCATTCGCCACTAAGTGGCGGTGACGTCCCCACGGCGTTTGTGCCAGGCTAGGTGCACTCTTAGGCCACGCGAAGTGTCGAATGCTCGCTGACAGGAGGTCACGGGACAGAACCCTGCAGGTGCCATGGGTTGACGGACTCGAGATGGCTGGCAGACGCCACCAGCTGTGCCAACTCGCCGCATATTATCCGCCCGCCTCTCCGCTCGTTGTTGTGAGCGTCGCTCCTTTGCCCCTCCGTCGTCGTCGTCGTTGTTGCTAGAGGGCGACTGCCTCCAACTGCCCGGGAGCGTCCCTCACGAGCCTCCTCCTCCACAGAGGCCGATCTTGACACTGCCGATACCGCTCATCGGCAAGTCCACTCGGCTCCACATCCTCCAACCAGGTACCTTTGTAGACCCGCAATGATGCCGTGCCGTGTTGGCAGTCCACTGCTGGATGAAGGCTTCGGGTCGCCACGGTGGCTAGGAGATGTTAACTACCTCGCCCGGTGTGCAGGAGGTCGTGGGTTCGATCCCGACCCCGACGCCTGCTGCTGCTGCTGTATATTTGGAGTCTGCGGGGTCGCGTGGATTTTGCTCCGGGTGCTGCGGTGTTTCCATTCCACATTGAGAATCGACGTGTTTCCAATATTTGGCTGCTCTAAATGTCCACACGATAAGCCACTTTGTTGAGCTATCATGTGTGGCCAGGTCGCTTCTTTATAAAAGCGCTACGTAGCTCAGTGGGACTTAGGTGGTTAAAATAAATAATAGTAAAAATAACACAACACCACCACTCCACGCACACAGAACATCTGTCGTGATCCTGACTGCAGTGCTCATCTCGATATGGTCGATGAAAGTGAATTACGTGACGGCCGCTACGTTCAAAGGTTTTGTCACCTTTGGGTGGCATCAGTTGCTGCTCTGGCCCATCGGGAAATACAATAATGCCTTGATGGAGGCTCCATTGAAGATGCGTGCGACCCTCTCAACTGGCCGTCTGACGCGAATGTTCGGTCCAACCCGAGCTGAATATCGAGTGGAACTGTGTGACCCTGGGGCTATTAGCTACAAAGCAACACTTTATTTTTTACTGCCCACGGTCAATCCACTGCTGGATGAAGGCCTTCCCCCCATTGTGGTTCTTTGACCATATCGCATCACGGGTGCTCGATGCTGGTCGGTGAAGGTAGCGGGCAACCAGCCCTGACATCGCTCGCCAGTCGTGTCGTTGTTAGCCCTGGACAGGAATTGAACTCGGGTGGAGCCGGTTCGTAGCGTGGCGCGCTACCCATCTGTGCCACTTCTCGTCACCCTTCTTGGCTGTTTACTCAACGACCCCAACATTCGTCAATGATGACCGATTCCATTCATAAAGTGCGCTCTTGCCGCCGTGTGCGCTGAGTAGTACTCAGTATTAAACACGCGTTGACTACTCTATACAGGGTGGGATAGAGATCTCTACTCAACCCTGCAGGGTGACCCCTCTCATAGTGAAGGCGTTCACACTCGAGCCGCGGTTGCCCTGTGCCAGTAGTTGCATCATTAACTGTGCGAAATCATTTTCAAACCATTTCTATAAAAATGCAGAATTTGCCATTAAATTACTTTTCTTGGATTTAGCAGAATGCCAAAATAGCTCTCTCAATAGCTGTAGCGATTGAGTAATGATCTTTTACGTTTTTGCGTTGTTCAATTGAACGATAATTAAATGACCCCTTAGTGTAGAAAAATCATTGAATGTTGAAGTATTAAACTCTGCAATGTTAATTTAATGCTGAGGGTGTTGACAAGAAAAGTAACGGATGTGTGGGGTTGGAATTGTCAACTCGTGTCCGCACTGCATCGTGCGGCGGGTTTCTGACAGCAGCAGCATCGCCACGACGCTCTCATTGCCGCTTGGTGAATATCTGTGGCGGGTTCCTTTTCATTTTTTATTCATTGAATGAGGACGTCACCCTCCCTGCACCTATTTGTAAAAAAAAACGTTGGCGTCACGCGCAGCGATTGGCAGTTTGCCCAGGACTAGTCCATCCGTGATCTGGTTCCGTCTGTAAAAGATGTGATTCCGGACATACAATACCCTGGTGTCTACAAACTAAGTTGCCTCTGTGGTAGTAGTTACATTGGAGAAACCAAACTCCATGTCTCGGACCGCATTCGTGAACATAAAGCAGACCTTAAACACGGTAGGACCAACACCTCGGCCGTAGCAGATCATTGTTCTAATTCAGTAGGCTCACATGCCATTGACTTTTCCAAGACGGAGGTTCTTTGTAAGCCATCTGGCTTCCATGAGAGATTCGTTCATGAGGCTATCCACATATACAAGCACAGAGACAATTTCAACCGAGAAGATGGATTCTATCTTAGCAATCATTGGAAAGATTTGATCAATCATTTCAGTTCTTGATTGATTGTTCACGCTTACAGTGGCTTTCAGACAGCATACATTATAACAAATTTCGTCTCCCCCCTCCTCTTTAAAAAAAAAATAGATGGACTAGTCCTGGGCAAACTGCCAATCGCTGCGCGTGACGCCAACGTTTTTTTTAAATAAATAAATAAATGTGCCGTTTGGAAAATAAATTTATGCAAACCAACACACCTGATGATGACCGTTTGAGTTATGGTCGAAACGTCGTGAGAATTTTTTATTGTTTTATATATATTTTGTTATTTTGTTGTTTCTCTTCAACGTGACTTTACCGAAAAAACTAAGAATATAAATTCAGTTAATTAAAGTTGATGACAATTTTTTTAACAAACGTTAGTTGATGTGTTAACAAGCCCAATAATTTATTTGTGTAATAAGCTTGAAATATCCACATCCCCTATTTGTCTTCTTGTCTCTCCCTTCATATGGACAATGAAGGGGGATCAGCACCCTAAAAACCAATCTGAGGCTGTCACTGAGAGAATGACCTGCCAACCTTTTTGTAAAAAAATAAAATTAACTAATGAAGAGCTATGATGGAGGCTTTTTTTCTTCAAACATGTTCAATAATCAAACGTCATTCACCTGCATTTGATTGATTTTGACAATATTAGTGCATGAGAAGTGAGGCAGTATACCTCACGTCTAGTGAGTGGCCCAATCCTTCGTATATTTTTCTGTATGTGGCCCTCGGGAAAAAAAGTTTGGACACCCCTGCTGTATAGAGTAGTCAACGCGTGTTTAATACTGAGTACTACTCAGCGCACACGGCGGCAAGAGCGCACTTTATGAATGGAATCGGTCATCATTGACGGATGTTGGGGTCGTTGAGTAAACAGCCAAAGAGGGTGACGAGAAGTGGCACAGATGGGTAGCGCGCCACGCTACGAACCGGCTCCACCCGAGTTCAATTCCTGTCCAGGGCTAACAACGACACGACTGGCGAGCGATGTCAGGGCTGGTTGCCCGCTACCTTCACCGACCAGCATCGAGCACCCGTGGTGGGATATGGTCAAAGAACCACAATGGTGGGAAGGCCTTCATCAAGCAGTGGATTTACCGTGGGCTGTAAAAAAGTAAAGTGTTGCTTCGTAGCTAATAGCCCCAGGGTCACACAGTTCCACTCGATATTCAGCTCGGGTTGGAGCGAACATTCGGGTCAGACGGCCAGTTGAGAGGGTCGCACGCATCTTCAATGGTGCCTCCATCAAGGCATTATTGTATTTCCCGATGGGCCAGAGCAGCAACTGATGCCACCCAAAGGTGACGAAACCTTTGAACGTAGCGGCCGTCACGTAATTCACTTTCATCGACCATATCGAGGTGAGCACTGCAGTCAGGATCACGACAGATGTTCTGTGTGCGTGGAGTGGTGGTGTTGTTATTTTTACTATTTTTAGTTATTTTAAGCACCTAAGTTCCACTGAGCTACATAGCGCTTTTATAAGAAGCGACCTGGCCACAGATGATAGCTCAACAAAGTGGCTTATCATGTGGACATTTAGAGCAGCTAAATATTCGAAACACGTCGATTCTCAATGTGGAATGGAAACACCGCAGCACCCGGAGCAAAAATCCACGCGACCCCGGGGAGAGAGACACCGCAGACTCCAAATATACAGCAGCAGCAGGCGTCGGGGTCGGGATCGAACCCACGACCTCCTGCACACCGGGCGAGGTAGTTAACATCTCCTAGCCACCGTGGCGACCCGAAGCCTTCATCCAGCAGTGGACTGCCAACACGGCACGGCATCATTGCGGGTCTACAAAGGTACCTGGTTGGAGGATGTGGAGCCGAGTGGACTTGCCGATGAGCGGTACCGGCAGTGTCAAGATCGGCCTCTGTGGAGGAGGAGGAGGCTCGTGAGGGACGCTCCCGGGCAGTTGGAGGCAGTCGCCCTCCAGCAACAACGACGACGACGGAGGGGCAAAGGAGCGACGCTCACAACAACGAGCGGAGAGGCGGGCGACTAAAATGCGGCGAGTTGGCACAGCTGGTGGCGTCTGCCAGCCATCTCGAGTCCGTCAACCCATGGCACCTGCAGGGTTCTGTCCCGTGACCTCCTGTCAGCGAGCATTCGACACTTCGCGTGGCCTAAGAGTGCACCTAGCCTGGCACAAACGCCGTGGGGACGTCACCGCCACTTAGTGGCGAATGGTGACAGCTGTTGTTGTTGTCGATGCCGCTTCTGTGGACTGTCCTACTGTACGTTGACTTCGATGATTTTCCGTGAGGGAGGTGGGACCAGTGATGGACGAGTCCATAGTTGGTGTTTGACAGGGGGCGAGGGAGTTTGACTTGGACGGACCAGTCCATGTTGGGAGTTGGTTTAGAGGGGGGGGGGGATTTGTTCTCTCCTGGGCCACGTGACCTCGTGGTGTGAATGCCCTCTCTCTCTCTCTGTCTCCACGTGACATGGGGAAGAGGAGGATAGGGAGCCCGGGAACGTGACAGCTGTAGCAGCGACGAGGCTGTCCGCCTGAACGTGACAGCTGTAGCAGTGACGAGGCTGTCCGCCTGTACGTGACAGCTGTAGCAGCGACGAGGCTGTCCGCCTGTACGTGACAGCTGTAGCAGCGACGAGGCTGTCCGCCTGTACGTGACAGCTGTAGCAGCGACGAGGCTGTCCGCCTGTACGTGACAGCTGTAGCAGCGACGAGGCTGTCCGCCTGTGGGTCGCTGCTGCTGCGCGAGTCCCAGGCGCGCTACGAGGAGCTGGAGCGCGCCAGCTGCTGTGCCCCCTCTGCCTGGAGATGTCCTCCAAGCCCGTGGTCATCCTGCCCTGCCAGCACAACCCGTGCCGCAAGTGCGCCAACGACGCGTTCCAGGTGCTCAACTGCACGCTCACCTGCACACTCACCTGTACACTCACCTGTACACTCACATGTACACTCACTCACATGTACACTCACCTGTGACACTCACCTGTGACACTCTCCTGTACACTCACTCACATGTACACTCACCTGTGACACTCACTCACCTGTACACTCACCTGTGTACTCACATGTACACTCACCTGTGACACTCACTCACATGTACACTCACCTGTGACACTCACTCACATGTACACTCACCTGTACACTCACCTGTGACACTCACTTACCTGTACACTCGCCTGTACACTCACCTGTGACACTCACATGTGACACTCACTCACATGTACACTCACCTGTACACTCACCTGTGACGCTCACCTGTGACACTCACTCACATGTACACTCACCTGTAGGCTCACCTGTGCACTGACCTGTACACTCACCTGTGATACTCACTCACCTGTACACTCACCTGCACGCTCACCTGTACACTCACCTGTGACACTCACTCACATGTACACTCACCTGCACGCTCACCTGTATACTCAACTGTACCCTCACCTGTGACACTCACCTGTACACTCACCTGTACACTCACCTGCACTCCCGCCTGAACACTCGCCTCCACGCTCACTCACTTGTACACTCAATCACTTGTACACTCACTCACTTGTACACTCACTCACTTGTACACTCACTCACTTGTACACTCGCCGTTTGTTCGTTCGTGGGTGTTTCTGACGCGGTTTTTTTAGTGTTCGTTTGACGGTACAGGGGAGGGGTCAGGGGTGGGGTGGGGGTGGTTGTGTTTAAAGTTCACAAAACTCGTGCATGTTCTTAAAAGGGGCCGCGCGGCCTCCGATCGATGTTCACAACTTTCCTTCAGTGTCGGGGTCAACTCGGCTACGCATCGTGTATTTAAAAAATTGTACTCTCTAACACAATTACGCTCGGATGCTCCTGTATATTGGAAAAGGCGTTCACGAGATATAGATCACAAGTAACTTTGATGATGATGATTTAAACGATCTCTTTATTTTTCAGTTATTGGAAGAAAAACATAAGGGATGTACACCAGCCGCTAATTTTGAAGATGCACGTGACTACGATTCCATTCTGAGATCATGGAGATCATCATCGAGATGATCATGGAGATCACCATCGAGATGATCATGGAGATCACCATCGAGATGACCGTCGAGATGATCATGGAGATGATTATGGAGATGACCATCGAGATGATTATGGAGATGCCCTTCCAAAACTGGCGTGTTCTCTCATCTGTGTTTTGTACATAATCTGTTTTGAATAAAAAGTACACACGCATCCCGCAGAGTCTGTCGTCGTGGTAGTGGCTGACACGGTCGCATCGCAAGGCTCCTGTTGCTCACTCCTCCTTGATGGTCATTCCCAGGCGTGGCAGCACGCTGCTGTTTGGCCGTCACGAGTCGTGGAACCAATTCTGAATTCACGGGCAATTTATTTTTAACACGCGAGGAGAGGACGCCGCTTTCTACTCGGACCAGGCGTCGGCAGCCAAAATAACAAGACGGGCCGTTGTTTTTTTTCTAATTTGGTATATTATATTGAAAAATATCTATCTAAATTTCAAGAGCCACCATGGCACGTGAATATGAGACGGTGGGTCCTTGATAAATAACGTCATGAAACGGTCGCTTAAAGAGCCGCAGGTTTGCCCGACCCCTGACGTAGACGAATATGACCTCGCAACTCCCTTGCATGGAAGAAAACGAGCAATACACGTTCCCAGAAAGGCTTTCAAGAGGGGGACACACGAATGTTGACGGCTGATCCCCCATTACAGGGGGGCAACATCGGAGACTTCTGCACGGTGTAGCCAACGCTCCCCTCGCCAACACTCGGAGACAGGGAAGGGTTGCAATCAATTGTGTCCACCTTCACTGTCACACACAGCTCCCTCCTTCACACACAACTCTCTCCTCTTCATCCACAGCTCTCTCCTTCATCCACAGCTCTATCCTGCCTAAGGGCCCTCGTAATGACATTGGCGTTTATCACATGTTTCGGTGGAATTCATCCGAATGAAGTGAAATCCTGACTCTAAAATGTGTGCACACATTTGATGGGTGCAGTCATTGTTAGCGGGGCCAAAGCCACCCACTCGTTAAACTCGAGAACCCGGTTCAATCACACGCAGTGGTTGCAGCCCTCACTCCAACCCAGGGTGTCACCACTCATGCAAGGTGGAAAACTGTTGTCACATCTGGGGTGGAGTACCTATTTTCTACCTCACTGCACTTGATAGAATTCAACATAAAGCAGGGTGATTGATGATCCAGCACTCACTGACTTTCTGTTGGAACTTGCTCACCTGCCCCAAATGGACATCTGTGAAAACGAGCTTCATGGCTCATCGGATTCCTCCAGTCTAAATAAAGATTCTGATTCACTCTGGCTTCTTGCTCACCGGTGGTCAGTCACCTCCATATCACTCTTCTGTCACTCCTATCATGGTTACTATTCCCCTGAATTTCACTTGTTAATTCCTCCAATTCCTCCTCCCATGCTGAGAGGTCTTGGTCTACCAGCCCAACTCTGTCATGTCATTCATATCGTGTTCAACCACAATACTGTATGTCACAACAACAACCTCCATTCCAAACGAAGTGGCGGTGACATCACCACTGGACTTGTGCCAGGCTATATGCACTTTGAGGCCACGCGAAATGTTGAAGGCTCCCTGGCAGGAGGTCATAGGACAGACCCAGGTGCCATGGGTTGACTGAGTGAGATGACTGGCAGATGCACCACCTGTGAGCGTCGCTCCTCTGCCCTCCACTATTGTTTGAGGATGACTACTACCTCCAATTGCCCAGTAGCTTCCTTCACATGCCTCCTTCACAGAGGCCGATCTTGCCATCCCTCGACCGCACCTGGGCATCAATCAGCCTCCCATTGTATTTGTACCAGATGGACATTCCTCTAGTACAGCCATGGAAAGCTTCTCAAACTACGTGGTCGAAAATGTGTTAAATAATGTAGGAGATAGAGGATATTCCTGTCGCACTCCAAGGTGAACAGGAAATGGCTCTGACTCCCAGCCATGTAGCATTACCCGGGCCTGCCCACCATCATGAAGGTCCATAATGATTGTGAGCAGAGTCGGGGAATCCGAAAACACGAACAACACAGAGCCCGGCCTATTGATGTTATCATAGGCCTTGATCAGGTGAATAAAGCAGAGATATAGGTTCTGTTGGTATTCCCTACACCTCTACCGTAGCAGGCGGACAGAGAATATGGCATCCGCGCAGGACCTCGCTGGCCTGAAACCACATTTGGGCTCTGCAAACCTCTCCTCAGTGTGCCTGGCAAGACGATGTTGAATAATCCTTGCCAGGGCCTTTCCCTGTCATTGTTACAATCTGTGCAGTCCCTTTTCTTAAAGAGGGGGGCCACCAGGGTGTCCTTCCAATCCTGTGGAACCTGTTGTTGTATACGGCCCTTTTTCCACAATTAATATCCATAAGAATATTTACGGATGCATACACATAGATTTCTTTTTCCTTTCTTTTGTGACAAACAATTTTTATTTTAATAATGAATAAAACCCGTAAGCCAGAAACACGAAAAACCAGATGTCAATCATAAACAGGCCATATATATAAAGAAATAATAAAACTCTCAAGGCGAGGATGTTAACAGCTATCCGCGAAAATCTCCAGATGAACAAGAGTTTGATGGGCCCCTTAGAAAAGGTCTCCCCCGAGGTCAGAACACCAAGAGAGTAGACACGGAGGCGCCAACAGGGTAAATCGTATACAATTTTTTTGTTTCTTATTTGCCGGTAAAACAACGAAAAAAATAATTAAAAGGCAACAACAAGAATAAGATAAAATTAGCGGTCCTAACGCTCACTCCAATTAAGAACAGGCCACTAGACACATCAGTGAATCCTTATCCAATTATTAATTCAACATCAAATGATTTTCACCTTTTAATACTCTTACTGTTAAATCACCAACTTGGGAGCGGGAATACCGAGTCACATCAAAGGTTATCGAGAAGGAATGAGGCGAACGAGCAAACTTACGAAAGAGTTAAACAATATCCCAAGCAACCCCGACCACCTTTGTCTCTCTCACAGCGCGGAGAAGCAGGAACCACACCTTATCACAAGGGGCCATCTGGAGCTAGCCAGACGGATTAATGAGAAAACACACACAACAGCCAGCGAAAACGTTTTTGAGTTAAAGAAGTGGCTACACATCAGTCACACATAAAATAAAGAATAACGTCTTCTTTGGTTCTTTCGGTAAAGTCACGTAGAATGATAATAAAATAATAAATTGTGAGAATATTATTGCGTTATTTTATTTTATCAATTTATTATTTTATTATCATTCTACGTGACTTTACCGAAAGAACCAAAGAAGATGAATCATTGCAGTCACGAAAGCTTTAAATCGAAAAGAATAACGTGTTCACCTTACACGACATTCCATTATAGAACCTTACAGAACCAAGGGATATAGATTCCAACAATCAAGAAACGGACCTCTTAAACTCAGGATGAAAATTATTTTTCTCTTTAATAATGCCATCATAACAATGCGAACCTCGGTAAACCGAGAGGGGTGTCGGGAGGACGTAGTTACAAACACGAGTCTTGGCGAACATGGGACCAAATGGTATTTGAGAAAAATAAAGTCGAAAGTATAAAGAGATAGGTACTCCCGACCACCTTTGTCTCTCCCGCAGAGCGCGAGAGAGGAATTTCACGCCAGGGCAAACAGATCGTTATCGCAGGAACCATCTGCCACACACGGGACTTAATAGTGGCCCCACCCCACCCTGCACACGGGCAGCAAAAGAGCGAGCAAGCTTTAAGTTAAATAAACCGCCATACATTTATACGTGATAAGACACACAGAATGACGAAAATTAATAAACTGAGTAGGAGCCAAGGTAACGGGGTGGATCAGGCTGGTTGAATGTGGAGTCGAAGTGAAATTTGAGCGACGTTAACACAAAGTATAGAGAGATGGGAAGATCCCGACCACCTTTGTCTCTCCCCGCAGCACGTGATAAAATGCATACGCTCGGAAGAGCATCTTCACTTGGAAACAAAATCGAATACCCCGAACCACAAGCAGAATCATATATGGGTACGGTACAATACGCTGTCAGATGCGAATGTGAAACTTTAAAAACTAACCATCTCTTTGTGCGTCGGAAACGGTACAAAAAGGGGGGAAGCCCCCTCTGGATGGATGGAGTAGACAACCAGGCGCCTTCAAGATGAATCGCAGCGTCTGTTGTCTTGATGTTTATGGCTTGAGGAAAGACCCGAACAGAACCGTGTCATAAATGACACACACGCAAACATACACACTGACACACAAACATACACACTGACACACCAACCCCCCCCCCCACCGACACACGAACCCCCCCACCACCGACACACGAAACCCCCCTCCCCCACCGACACACGATCAGATCAAAGATAGCTCCGCCTCGGGAGGAGGAGCCAAGAAGGAGAGAGATTTTTGGCATAAAAAGGAGCCGTTTCAGCATTGAATTCAACTCATCAGCCCTCGGGGCCAGATCAACAGAAGAAGACTCATCTCAACTCATCTCAGCAGAAGACCCGCTCAACTCGTCTCAGCAGAAGACCAGCCATCACCGACGCCGGAGACGCCTCTACAAACTCGCCCAATTGGCGACCCGCTGCCGCTGTTAGCGGCCAGCGCCACCACGAGCGAATCGTGAGCCTGCAATCTACAACCGCCGACGACGGAGCACCAGCGTGCCAGCTGCTCGCAAACGCACTGCGCGCATTACCTACCGTCCGCGTACAACCGCGCCACTGCGGGCGTGCTTCTAGCGCCATCTACCGGACGGTCATCGCAACTACAACAACGTATCAACTCGTTCACCAACGTCCGCCGAGTCCGAACCAACTACTGAAAGAATCAACTGATACGTATGATACACTGCCCCCCACTACACGACAAACCAGACGTCTGCTTGACGCAAAGAATCGATTCCGAACATTGGCCTACTCTTTCACCACTCATACCATTCAACACACACACGGGTCATTAACAAAAGCCTAAAACCTCAAGCCATTGAACCATCCGTGATTGTGGAAACATCGCAACGACCGAGTGAATAATCCGTCGTTTTTAAGAGTGTTCGTAATTTTCCTCTTTAATATTGTGTTGGGGCTGTACTTCTAACCGCATAAATTACCAACTGACCCATTAATAAGGATTAATTTTTGGCACCTCACCACGGAGCGCCGCTAGTAGGGGGTGAAGAGCGTGTTCAACCGGTTCCCTGTCAGGGGTCTGGCCACAATTAATTAAAAGATTGGCCCGAGATAAGGATCTCAAAGGGAAACATCGCCACCCATTGAGTTGCGTTGAGAAAGTCGATTAGAAATACTTGAGTCGTTCGTTAATATTTCCTTTCTGCATAATCTTGCTGGTATCCATGAATGAAATAACGAATGCAAACGCATATTTGTGCCTTCAAGAATAATACTGGTTGGAGTGCCCTTTCAACGAGTTGCGTTGCATAATAATCAGTCATCCTATTGTTAACAACGTGACAATAATTGCATTAAGGGCCGCGCATGATCAATGACCGAATGCTGTGTTGTGTGACAATTCAAGTGACGAAAACATTGCGGCCATTGAGTGGTGTTGATAAGGCAATTAGAAGTATTTCAGTCGAACGCTTTAATTGCATAATCGTTATGAATCAATGAACGAACATCGACGTGGTACTGTGCTGACGATTTCAAGCATAATAACTTCGCATATCAGAATGTGTTAAGGATTGGATACTAATCAAAGACCGAGTGCCGTGTTGTGTAACAATTCAAGTATACGAGTTTGCATATTATGAGGTTAAGGTTTTGATAGAATAGTTCGCATGTTTTTAATCTCTCTCTCAACAACCGATCGATTGTGTTACGCGTCGGGAATTAACCACAGGTGCCGTTATCAAAGTGAAACAACGCAATCGTGATGGTATCATGTTAACGCTGTGTTGAAATTCCAAAATCTCGAGATTGAGTTTTCATATTATCCAAAAATTAAAGTTAGCTAGAAAATAAAATTGATTAAAGCAGGTTTGTGTGTGATTCTTCCTGAAATTCTGCGTAATATTGTTCTGCGTATGAGATCTGAACCTTGAGGGGACCTATCACCACACATAATCCATAACACACATAATTCATAATGTTCAATCGAGAGTAATCGTATCCTTATCAATTATACGGAATTGAAGAGCTGAGTCGAATCGACTCTCTCTCATTTACGCTCACAACGCCTGCGTCACTGCATACAATTAATCGCGTTGTTCCAATTAATAACCAAACCTCGTCACCGAGGCTCGACCACATAATCCATAACGACTTGGATTATCATAACCACACCCACTCGCATAAATGAATACGATTATCTCTCGAATCAGCATAATTTATGAGCATAATTACACCAATTAACATAATTTCGGATAAATTATGCAAATTTCAAATTTAATTTAATTTTCATTATTTTAATAAATTTTCATAACACCTATATATACAACAAAGGGCCTGCCACAAATGACCCATAATGCCTTGCTGATCCCGTCAAGGAGCATAAACAATCACGCGAACTCCGACCATCCTTGCAGCAGCGGCTTTTGGCTGAGCCATCGAACAAAGACGGTCACCGCATCGCGCGGTTTCAGATGCGCTTCTGTGGCCGTCTGGAACGCTCTAGGAAGCCACTGGGAGCTATGTACTTTTAAATCTAGATGACAAACTAAATTTCTTTAGAACTGCTTTTTGTGTTTACTTTGTTGGCTACGTACGCCGCGAAATAAGTTCAACATACATTCGAAGCCCCCTGGGGGTTCGTTATTGGTGCCACAGCATCTGGTGGTACGTGCCAGCGCTGGACTCGGCTTGCCCCCCCTGGCGGCTGCACTTGTGTATCTACTTGACCTCGCTCGAGTTCAAACACTCGCCTTCTCACTCTAAAGCCGGTTTAGTTGTTGCCTTTAACCCCACCGCGTATTCGTTGACAGTTGTGTTCAGTTACACAACGTGACCACGGGGTGGCGCTATATGCTAGAGCCCCGTACCTCTAATGCACACGTGTGCACACTCACGGTAAAGAGGTACACACGCACCCCACCCGACCGATTTGAATACCAATTAACACACCCGCGCACGCACACGCACCTCAAAAATGCTGACACAGACACGAAACGTACACACGCACCAACACCGACCAACTCTAACATCGATAACGACCGTCGTTCGCCAATAAGTGACAGTAACATTACCACAGAGCTTGTACAAGACTCGGTGCACTTTGAGGCCTTGTGAATTGTCGAAAGCTTGCTAACAGGAGGTCAGGGGTCAGGCCCAGGTGTCATAGGTTGACTGACTGGGGAGACTGGAAGATGCAACACCTGCGCTCCCCACTTGTCAACTTGCTGCATTTTAGTCGCCCGGCACTTGGCTCGTTGTTGTGAGGGTCACTGCTCTGTGCTCCGTTCTTCTTGGAGGGTGGCCCACGTGACCTCGTGGTGTGAATGCCCTCTCTCTCTCTGTCTGTCTCCACGTGACATGGGGAAGAGGATAGGGAGCCCGGGAACGTGACAGCTGTAGCAGCGACGAGGCTGTCCGCCTGTGTGTGACAGCTGTAGCAGTGACGAGGCTGTCCGCCTGTGCGTGACAGCTGTGCCGACGAGGCTGTCCGCCTGTGCGTGAGAGCTGTGCCGACGAGGCTGTCTGCCTGTGCGTGACAGCTGTAGCAGCGACGAGGCTGTCCGCCTGTGCGTGACAGCTGTAGCAGCGACGAGGCTGTCCGCCTGTACGTGACAGCTGTAGCAGCGACGAGGCTGTCCGCCTGTGGGTCGCTGCTGCTGCTGTACGAGTCCCAGGCGCGCTACGAGGAGCTGGAGCGCGCCATCTGCTGTGCCCCCTCTGCCTGGAGATGTCCTCCAAGCCCGTGGTCATCCTGCCCTGCCAGCACAACCCGTGCCGCAAGTGCGCCAACGACGCGTTCCAGGTGCTCGCCCGCACGCTCACCTGTACACTCACCTGTACACTCACCTGTACACTCACTCACCTGTACACTCACCTGTACACTCACTCACCTGTACACTCACCTGTGATACTCATTCACCTGTACACTCACCTGTACACTCACATGTACACTCACCTGTACACACACTCACCTGTACACTCACTCACCTGTACACTCACCTGTATACTCACCTGTATACTCACCTGTACACTCACCTGTACACTCACTCACATGTACACTCACCTGTGACACTCACTCACATGTACACTCACCTGTGACACTCACTCACCTGTACACTCACCTGTACACTCACCTGTGACACTCACTCACATGTACACTCACCTGCACGCTCACCTGTACACTCGCCTGTACACTCACCTGTACACTCACCTGTGACACTCACTCACATGTACACTCACCTGCACGCTTACCTGTACACTCGCCTGTACACTCACCTGTACACTCACCTGTGACACTCACTCACATGTACACTCACCTGCACGCGCACCTGTGACACTCACTCACATGTACACTCACCTGTACACTCACCTGTGACACTCACTCACCTGTGACACTCACCTGTACACTCACATGTACACTCACGTGTACACTCACCTGTGACACTCACTCACCTGTACACTCACCTGCACTCCCGCCTGAACACTTGCCACCACGCTCACTCACTTGTACACTCACTCACTTGTACACTCACTCACTTGTTCACTCACTCACTTGTACACTCACTCACTTGTTCACTCACTCACTTGTACACTCACTCACTTGTTCACTCACTCACTTGTACACTCACTCACTTGTACACTCACTCACTTGTACACTCACTCACTTGTACACTCGCCGTTTGTTCGTTCGTGGGTGTTTTTGACGCGGTTTTTTTGTGTTCGTTTGACGGTACAGGGGAGGGGTAAGGGGTGGGGTGGGGGTGGTTGTGTTTAAAGTTCACAAAACTCGTGCATGTTCTTAAAAGGGGCCGCGCGGCCTCCGTTCGATGTTCGCAACTTTCCTTCAGTGTCGGGGTCAACTCGGCTACGCATCGTGTTTTTAAAATAGTGTACTCTCTAACACAATTACGCTCGGATGCTCCTGTATATTGGAAAGGCGTTCACGAGATATAGATCACAAGTAACTTTGATGATGATGATGATTTAAACGATCTCTTTATTTTTCAGTTATTGGAAGAAAAACATAAGGGATGTACACCGGCCGCTAATTTTGAAGATGCACGTGACTACGATTCCATTCTGAGATCATGGAGATCATCATCGAGATGATCATGGAGATCACCATCGAGATAATCATGGAAATGACGATAGAAATGATCATGGAGATGACCATGGAGATGGTCATCATGGAGGTGATCATGGCGATAACTATTGAGATAATCATGGAGATGATCGTCGAGATTATCATGTAGATGTACATCAAGATGATCATGGAGATGATAATGGAGATGACCATCGAGATGATCATGGAGATGACTATCGAAATGATCGTGGAGATGATCATGGAGATGACCATGGAGATGAACATCGAGATGATCATGGACATGATCATGGAGATGACCATCGAGATGACCATGGGGATGACCATCGAGATGATCATGGAGATGACCATCGAGATGATCGTGGAAATAATCATGGAGATGATCATGGAGATGACTATCGAGATAACCATCGAGATGATCGTGGAGATTATTATGAAGATGACCATCGAGATTATCTTCGATATGATCATGGAGATGACCATGGAGATGATCATGGCGATGACTATCGAGATGATTATGGAGATGAACATGGAGATAACCATGAAGATGATCATGGAGATGACTATGGAGATCACCGTCGAGATGATCGTGGAGATGATCATGGAGATGATTATGGAGATGACCATCGAGATGATTATGGAGATGCCCTTCCAAAACCGGCGTGTTCTCTAATCTGTGTTTTGTACATAATCTTTTTCGAATAAAAAGTACACACGCGTCCAACAGAGCCTGTCGTCGTGGTGGTGGCTGACACGGTCGCATCGCAAGTCTCCTGTTGCTCACTCCTCCTTGATGGTCATTCCCAGGCGTGGCAGCACGCTGCTGTTTGGCCGTCACGAGTCGTGGAACCAATTCTGAATTCACGGGCAATTTATTTTTAACACGCGAGGAGAGGATGCCGCTTTCTACACGGACCAGGCGTCAGCAGCCAAAATAACAAGACGGGCCGTTGTTTTTTTCTAATTTGGTATATTATATTGAAAAATATCTATCTAAATTTCAAGAGCCACCATGCCACGTGAATACGAGACGGTGGGTCCTTAATAAATAAAGTCACGAAGCGGTCGCTTAAAGAGCCGCAGGTTTGCCCGACCCCTGACGTAGACGAATATGACCTCGCAACTCCCTTGCATGGAAGAAAACGAGCAATACACGTTCCCAAAAAGGCTTTCAAGAGGGGGACACACGAATATTGACGGCTGATCCCCCATTACAGGGGGGCAACATCGGAGACTTCTGCACGGTGTAGCCAACGCTCCCGTCGCCAACACGCGGAGACGGAAGGGTTCCAGTCAATTGTTTCCACCTTCACTGTCACACACAGCTCCCTCCTTCACACACAACTCTCTCCTCTTCATCCACAGCTCTCTCCTCTTCATCCACAGCTCTATCCTGCCTAAGGGCCCTCGTAATGACATTGGCGTTTATCGCATGTTTCGGTGGAATTCATCCGAATGAAGTGAAATTCTGATTCTAATATGTATACACACATTTCATGGGTAAAGTCATTGTTAGCTGGGCCAAAGCCATCCACTCGTTAAACTCGAGAACCCGGTTCAATCACACGCAGTGGTTGCAGCCCTCACTCCAACCCAGGGTGTCAGTGACGCCGGCTCGGCGCTAGGACCTCTGAGCTGCCCCAACCTCCTCGTGGCATCTCGAGCGGTGTGCCGCCGCAAAGTTGTGCTCATTAGCAGGACCGACTCTTTGGTTCGGTGCGCCGTGAAGATCGAGCGATCTCGAAAGTGTCCCGTTGGAACGAAAGGGGTTGAGAAATCGCTGCTATCGAGTACGTGGATGAACCTCGGATCCATCGGGGCTGTGGCTCTCGCACAGATCTGGAAGATCGCCAGCGATCGGTGGAACAGCGCGGACGTCCGGAATGAACGCCTCGTTCGGGACCCAAACATCAACCACCGCACACCTCCTGACATGGACAATTCTTTGCAAATACACCGGTGTCACCATCAACCTCACCAGAACATCAACGGAACGATGTGCACGTTTTCACGAATGGAAAATTAGAGACGAGCTGCAACATGCAGCAGCAGTAATGCGACTGTGGCCATGCAACTCAAGCTTCGGACCATAGAGCAAACCCACACACACGTTGTGATACATGGAGACTCGTAGAGATCCATAAGAGACTCGCAGAGATAGAAACACATTAAAGACCAGCCACAGTGCGACTCAAGCTATGGACCGTACAGTCCACCACTGTCGTCTCTTGCTCGAGGGAAAATGAGCTGACGTGACTGCAAAGCCACCTCGTGAGTCCTGTGTCTATAGAGAGATCATTGCCAGTGCAATCGCATGCAGCTCAATGCGATACAGTGCTGGTTGACATTCCAAACTAAAATATTTATATTTTATATTACCAGGTAAGGCCCCACTGAGTGATGTAGATTTTTTTCTGCAGCGACCTGGCTACCGCAAATGATAGCTCAACGAAGTGACTCGTCACGGAGACATGCATGGCAGACACAAATACTCTAGACGCGTGTTGTT
This sequence comes from Petromyzon marinus, assembly GCF_048934315.1. NCBI lineage: Eukaryota > Metazoa > Chordata > Hyperoartia > Petromyzontiformes > Petromyzontidae > Petromyzon > Petromyzon marinus. Next base: position 12,138,171 of record NC_133709.1, read on the forward strand.
TAAATGTGGAGGGAAAACGCGGAGGACCTGGAGATAAATCCACGGGACCACGGGGAGAGAGACACCGCAAACTCCAAATATACAGCAGCAGGCGTCAGAATCGGAACCGAACCCACGACCTCCTGTATACCAGGCGAGGAAGTTAACATCTCGCCACCCCGTGGCACCCCACGGAAGTGAACGCCTCGCCTGTCTCACAGTGGTAGGAGGTTATCGAATAGAAACAGATCAAGTGGCACTGTCTCTTTCATATGTCTCCCCGCACACACACTACTGTACATACATCACGAGCTACACATCCACGGCACCAGTTGTGTTGCCGGTATCGACATGGCGATGTAGACAGAAGAGAGGCGTTTTACCCTTTCCGGCAATAACGCAGGAGGTGTTAAGACGCCCAAAATGGACTCACCGATTGCAAGGCATCGAGTATGCATTAGCCGCACATTCACGGATTGGTGTTTGCATCGCCTCTGTGCTGCCGTTCGCCTCCTCGTGTCGTTGTTCTCTGGCCTGACAACTTGTGGGTGGGTCAAGGCCATGACGGAGGACGTCTCTGCTGGAGGCCAATGTCGTTTCAGGGACAAGGCGTGCATCATCAGAGCACGTCGGTTTGGATGCTTGACCACGAGCACGACGTGTGGTCAATGCAGACTCGATGCCTTGTAGTCGGGGTGCCTATTTGGTGTTTGCGCATCTTAACACCTCCTGTGTTACTGCCGGAAAGTGTATGAAGACTTTAATATTTTAATCATAATAATAATAATAATTAAATTATATTGAAGCCGTTGAAGTAAACAGTGGTCTATAAAATGTATCGTATATAAAATGTCACAAACAAATACTCGAGTGCTGCTTGATTCTCACATAACATCTAATCTTCCAGGAGACAGAAACACCGACACGCATTCACAAGGGGCGAAGCTTCTCCAATGCACACGTGAATGCACATTGGAGCACACTGCACAGAGTTACACACTTCTGCCAACCATGCACTTGACACACACACACAGAGAGCAGCATTATAGGATACAGAGCTACTATTGACCACCGTGGGAATAGTAATAAGAATAATAATCAGAGGTACTCGCTGACAGTTGAGACGATGGGGCCACGTCTATTAACTCTCCCTCCTCCCCCCGGCCGCCTCTGTCCACCCAGCAGTGCGCCAAGGCGCGGTGGGGTAAAGTGTGGGTACCGCCGCCTCTTCGAAGTCGGTGTGTCCGTGGTGGGAGAGCCGGACAAAGACATCCCTCGAGAGGTGAGACTCTAGAGAGCTCGCTGTAGGTGGAGGCCGGTGCGTCCACAGTGGAGCGAGCAAGCAATTGCAGGGCTGCGCCTGCAGCAGCTGCTGCTGCGTCATCACACTCAACTTATTAAACTATTTTTTATTCCGCCAGGTAAGGCGCTCTGAGCTGCGTAGCTCTTTTGTCGGAAGCGACTTTGGCCATCACAAATGAGAGCTCACCCACGTGGCTTATCATCGTGTACATTGCCATCTACGCGGCTTGTTCAATCCACTGCTGGATGAACGCCTCTCACGCACCGTGTGGGTGTGGCTGTGTGACCATACCTCGTCACGCCGGCCACGCGTGGATGAATCAACTGCTGGATGAGGGCCTACCCCTAAAATAAAAATAAATAGAAAATAATAAAAGCAAAAAACCCACGACGTTTCGATCGCAACACAAGCCGTCTTCATCAGGCAATGAAGCGATGAAGACCACTTGTGTTGTCATGGAAACGTCGTGGGTTGTTTGCTTTTATTATTTTCAAATGAGAATTTTTATTTTTAAAATTTTTAAAATTTAATTTTAATTTATTGTCATTTTATTCTTATTTTTTTAATCTTCGTGACTTTACCGAAAGAACCAAGAATATGAAGATGTGGATGATGATAATGATGATGTAGATGATGATGATGATGTGGATGATGATCATGTGAATGATGATGATTAAGTGACTGATGCTGATGTCCTCACCCTGCACGTGTTCCCCACTCCACATCTTCTTCGCCTTCTGCCGCTCAGAGTCTCACCCCAAGCTCGCCTCGCTCTCCCCTCGCTTCTTCTTCACTCTCGAGGCCTCTCGTTCCAACCTCGCCACGCGTCCCCTGAGCCCCCGATCCACGTCGATTTGGGTCGCAGCTGCTGAGCGGAGAGGCCCAAAACGCCGAGCGGCCAACAACTCAGAGCACTGCTCAAGATCCCTCTGCGTGTGTGTGGTTGGGTTCGGCCAAGTGGTCATTTTAGGTCGTGATTCGTGTCGGGGTTAAGCGGTCGCGTTGACCAACCGTCACTCACGGGGTAGTGGACCCCCCGTGAGTGACCAACCGTCACTCACGGGGGGGGGGGGGGGGGGGTGGCACTAGCCCCTCCCCCCTCGTGCCCCCACGAGCCCCTCCCCCCTCGTGCCCCCCACGTGCCTCTCGCGTCTCCAACGTCGTAACGATGACGAGGGACCACGTGCCGAGTTTGAATGTCGCCAAGATGATGATCGTGGTCGTTGTCAAGGTGACACAATGGTCACGTGAGGCCCGTAACGGTCACAGAACTCCAGCACGGCGAGAAGACCAGACGTGTTTGTGTGATTCTGCGTCGTCCCTGCTCTCTTTAACGTGAACAGCGGCGACACTTTCAACAAGCTGAGAATCCCATCGACCGATTATGCCAGGAGAGCTTCTCCAAGGTGAGCGTCGGACTTTTAAAGGGAAATTATCCAGATTTTTACCTCAAAAATGTGGATTTTTTCCCTGCACACGCACACACTCACAACACATATGAGACAGGCGGTAAAGTATTGTATTGTGTACAATCTGGAAACTACCCACATGCCAAATTTTTAGTTTGTTGCATGTTGGGAAGTATATTAAACATTTCGAACAGACACATTCACAAATTTCCCTCTTATATATAGAGAGATGAGGGAACACGATCGTGAATGTGTTTATTCGTCCATATTTGGTCAGAAGACGCCGTGATAATAAATCTACACCACGTCAACAGCACCGCTGCGAAGGGAAACAAATACAATAGATGGGGCTGTTGAAGTCGGGCCATGACCCACGTCCACCTGCACCTATGGAGGCCGCAGTGTCGCTATCGACACGGAGAGTGCCGAGTGGTTGTGTTCTGGTCCAACCTGTTCACCACTGCCGACGCAGTAGCACCACCCGTATGGTTTAATTGCGTGATTGGTCGCTTTAAATAACCAATATCATGATAAATAGTCACTCAAGAGGCCCGAAACGCCGAGCGGCCAGCAACTAACAGCAACTTCTAAAGATCGCTCTGCGTGTGTGTGGTTGGGTTCGGCCAAGTGGTCATTTTAGGTCGTGATTCGTGTTGGGGTTAAGCAGTCGCGTTGAGCACCATCACTCACGGGGTAGTGGACCCCCCGTGAGTGACCAACCGTCACTCACGGGGGGGGGGGGCAATGGACCCCCCGTGAGTTACCAACCGTCACTCATCAATTCAAGATCATGAACTTTATTCATCGTGGATAAATCCGATGAGCTATGAATCTCTTTTAAACAAATGTCCAGTAGAGACGGGTTCAGAAAGTTACACCAATACCGACACGAGAAAGGTATAAGAAAGGTAAGAAAATCCCGTAAACTAAATAAACTACTCTTCTTTTAATTCAACCAGGTGAAGCCCACTGAGCTATTGAGTTCTTCAGAAGCGATAGGCAGGCCCATGTCTGTCTACAGTGGGAAATGTAGAGCCGTGTGTTTATCCGTAGTGTAAAATGTGATCGACGTGCTCCTCTTTCTTCTTGCAGTGGGCGACCCCCCCGAGGGATCCCGCGGGGCTGTGCCCGGGACCCCCTCCCCGGATGAAGCCCGAGGCACGGCGCGGGTCGCCGTGCCGGAGCTGACGGGAGCCGCGCAGGCGGCGATAGCGGGGCCGCGTCTGAGGGCGGAGCCTCAGGTGAGGGGGAGGAGCCCCGGGTGGCGGGCGGGGCGGGGCCCGCTGGCGCAATTCACAACGCTGGGAATGCACGGGTGTGGGGAAATTGTTATTGGATCATGATCGGCGACGTTTCGGGCAATGTTCCTTGTGCAGAGCACGTCAACAGTTGTTAGACCCTTTCATAACGTGGACTACAGAGGGTGGCCCAAAAGTCAGGACACGCAAAGTTATTGTATGTTTCTTAAGTAATCACAAAGGGTTATTTAGTTTAATTTTAACAAATGTTAAAACTGATATCCATGACTCTTTTGAAATGCATTTAGCACCTTTTTTTAAATTACAGCTACCTTTTTCTGCATGCATAACAACGAACTGAACTCGTTCGTCTTTAGTCAATGGCCCCTTCTTAGAATATTTTGTGAGTTGTGGGTTCCTCTAAAAATCAATAGTCTATATATATTTCTGAGACATTTTATGCAGATCGATTATCGGTTCATGGACTAAAATTGTATTTCTTTTGGTGATAAAACAGTCCAACGTTTGTTGGGATCCCTGTCCGGATGGGAGGAGTAATTGTGGATGTGTTGACTGCGTTGCTGTGGCAGGACCCAACCACGACTGTGGCAGCTGGAGCGGAGGGCACCTCGTCCGGTAACGACCTCACGGTCTTGGCCCCCACCTCGTCCAACGAGGTGCCGGTGGCGGCCGACGAGAGGCATTGCACCCAACCCAGCTGCCTTCCCCACGGCCGGCCTGAACCCTCCCCGGTGACAGCCACAGCACGCGAGAACATCGGCGTGTCTGTGCTGCCTGCACCCCAAGGTGAGCGTGCGACCACGTGACCTCGTGACCTCTCGTTAGGGTGGCAGCCACCAACGCAAGGGGCGCGTTGGAGCCACTGCTGTTGCCCTTCACGAGTAACACGGGGAGCTCAAAACACCCAGCGGCCCACGTGACAGGCACATCATATTTGTCGCGAACTTGAGCCTTACACTTCAATGTGGGGCAAAATGTCTGGTTAAGAGTAGCAGCACGGGTGCTGGATGGGGCCACTGAATCCAGTGCCATGTTTATCTTCAGTGGGAAATGTAGAGCCGTGTGTTTATCCGCAGTGTAAAATGTGATCGCTGTGCTTCTTGTTGCAGTTGGCGACCCCCCCGAGGGATCCCGCGGGGCTGTGCCCGGGACCCCCTCCCCGGATGAAGCCCGAGGCACGGCGCGGGTCGCCGTGCCGGAGCTGACGGGAGCCGCGCAGGCGGCGGCGGGGCCGCGTCTCAGGGCGGAGCCTCAGGTGAGGGGGAGGAGCCCCGGGTGGCAGGCGGGGCCTGCTGGCGTCGCTCAGCCAATCACAACTCTAGGAGTGCACGGGGGTGGGGGAATTGTTACAGGAAAATGATAGGCGACGTTTCGGGCAATGTCCCTTCTGCAGAGTACATCAGTTTTTTCCATTTTCATAACGTCGCCTATAGAAGGTTGCCCAAAAGTTAGGACACAGGTATCGTATTTATTTGAACAAGTCACAGGATTTGTTATCGATATTAATAATGATAATAGTTACTTTAAGAATAATGAGAACGGTGTAATTTCAGTATTAAGTTAAATTGCACTCCTATTATGTGTTTGTGTTGTTCGTTGTTGTAACCTTCTGACCCGTGCCAATTGGACATGTGAAAAATAGCTTTATAGCTCATCGGATTCCTCCAGTATAAATATTCTGACTCTGATAATAACGTGCAATACATATATAAATTATTATTAAATATAGAAAAACGACGTTTCAGTCAATGCCCCTTCCTCAGAGCACATCACAGTTGGCTCTTCATAACGTCGCCTATAAAGCGTGGCCCACAAGTCATGCCACATAGAGCTATCATGTTTATTTCAACAGATAACAGAGCTTTATTTGATTTGTTTAATAAACGTTAAAACTTACATCTATTTACATTAATGCACGATGGACGAATTTATTATTTCTTCAAATTAATTTAGGCCTTTAAAAAAATAAATCACAGCTGCCTTCTTTTGCATATGTAGTGGGTTTGTATGGAGACTGAGTCTTCGTAGGAGGCAACACGTATTTATTTATGACAACAATAACAGTAACACTTAGGTCCCTAACACGGAGGGGTAATGGCCCCTTCTACCCACCACCTAAGGAGGTACGGCCTCCGGGCTAACGTGCCCTAACTACTGGGGCTAACCACTCCTTAGCCCTCCGGCTAGCGGGACCTAGGGGAGGCTGACCCGAGCCAGCCAAGGTCCTCGGGTCTCGACCGCTGGCCCACACAGACCCGGCCCTGAGAAGGGCGTCGGGTCGGGGGATCCTCAGGGTCCTAGCCTATTGATCACTGGCCTCATTGAGCCCCGGCCCTTATAAGGACGGCGGGGCTTGGGGTCCAGGGTCCTATCTTCAGGTGGGCTTCTGGGTCTTCGGCTTGAGGCGAACTGCCTCAGCCGCACTGGGGTCCGGCTTTTATGGGGCTCCCAGGGTCACCCCGCCCCTGGTCACGCCCACCATCTGGAACCTTCTCGAGGGACCTGGATTGTTGCGCAATCCTCCCCAGCCCCCCACCCGGGGACCTGGGGTGTCCCCCTCCGGTTCCCAACCGTCCCCCCCCCGGGATGCCTGACCCACGAGTCCTGCTTAGCACAGGCCGTACTCGCTATTGCCCCCTGACTGGAAGTACCTGCTCAACCAAAGTGATGGCGGCGTATTACGCCCAACAATTACCCACCACACATACAAATGACAATCGAACTCGTTCGTCTTTGGTCAATTACCTTTCCATTTTTGAAAAATGTCACCTGAAAAAGCAAAATAGAAATTAAAATAACGTATAAAAGTTGCGTAATTGCCCGTCACGTGACGGGTATTTTCACGTCGTAAACGATCCAATGTGTCGTGACTTTGTCGATGACGCCATCTCTGCCGTCTTCCTCCGTTTAATCGACGTCTTCTTTCGTCTGCGACTCTTCTGGCTTCATCTGAATGAACTAAAGTTACGGAATGTGACATACCGAATGTAATTTTCTCTTCTGAGAGTAATATATAACAAACCTGTAAATAAAGAATGACAATTGTAAATCACCTTCATCGTTCTAGCAGCTGTTTGAGTTTCCTTTCTGTCGGGAAGAAAGTAAACTAAATGTTGTAGGAATGATTTCGTTCTAAGTATTGACTTACTGGATTCCCTATTGATGTGAATACTAAAAAATTAACTTTTTATAAACCGGAAGGACGCGTCGGTGTGTTCACCAATTTTCGCTCAAAACGTGAGCAGAAAGTCGCTTTTACCAAAATGAATTTGAACTCGGTGAGAAGGGTGGCCCTAGACCAGCTGCTGCCAGCAACTGGCAGCGCCCTCGGCCAACCTCGCAATGGGCGCCGCCACCCCCAAACCCCAAGGGCAGATCCAGGCTGAGGTTTCTGGTAAACTGGGAAACATTTTGCCACGATTTTACATTTAATGTTTAATTAAGCGTATTTTTTTAAACAGAGGCAAAATTATTCGGTTTGTCTGTCCGTCCGTCTGTCCAACCAATACATTCTCAGGAATGTTGAGAAATGAATTATAATTCATAGACCCTCTGTACGTTGTACGGGAATCAAAATGACATCGTCGTTATTTTATTTGTATATTTATTTCCTCGAATTGTTGGCGCCCCAGGCGACCGCCTCATTCGCCTACATGGACGGGTGTCCGCCCCTGTTTAGTTACAATAACTTACTGGATTCTGATTTGATGTGAATTAAAAAATAGTGACTGTTCATTATTGATCGCAAAGGGAGATGTCGGTGTTCACCAATTGTCACAAATGTTCACCGTAAGTGCGAGCAAAAGCCATCAATGTGAATTGCACTGAGTTCAAATTAAAAGCGGATTCTGCTTCTTTATTTCTATTCGACGTTTAAAAAATTAATATTATCATGCACAAATTAACTGAATGGGTTATTTATTATTACTCACTAATAATGGTGCACAAAACGCAAAGATAAAATACAAAAACAGAGGGCAGACGTGGCTCTTATCATAAGAGGCGCTGGTATATTTTTGGAGAAAATGTATCGTTGTGGTAACAACAAACTAATAATTAGTTACATTTTTAATCTAAGCCTTTCGTGAAAATCAAAAGAATTGCATGGGAATCCATGTAGCTAAGCCAGCGTTACCCGCAGTGTGTGTCAGGCGTTCGGCAAAGATCATTAAAAGTATAAATATAAAGTTGACTTTAAAAATAAATAATGAAAACGTTATGTGAGGGTTAATATAAATGAAATAACCCTGTCTTAACTTTTGGGGCAACCTGTATAATTATGTGTATTAAATATATACTGTATGATGAAAGATATAAAATCGACGTTTCAGGCAAGGGGCTTTATTCAGGGCACATCACATCATGACGTCGTTTGTAAGAGGGTGGCCGAAATATCAGGACACATCGGGTTATTGTGTTTATTTGAACAAATAACGGAGGGTTATTTCGTTTAATTTTAACAAATGTTAAAAATGAATTTGATTAACATGAATGCACGATTTCTCTTCTGAAATGCATTTAGGAATTCTTTGAAACTACAGCTGCCTTCTCTGTAGCATGCATAACAACAAATTGAACTCGTTCATCTTTTGTCAATGGCCGTTCATCATAGAGTATTTTAGGAGTTAAAGTGAGATTGGGGTTCCTTTAAACATACTGTATATATTGACTTCTGAGACATTTGATTGCCCATCGGTTCATGGACTAAAATTGTATTTCTTTTGGTGATAAAACAGTCCCACGTGTGTTGAGATCCCAGTCCAGATAGGAGGAGTAATTGTGGATGTGTTGATTGCGTTGCTGTGGCAGGACCCAACCACCACTGTGGCGTGCGGAGCAGAGGGCACTTCGTCCGGTAAAGACCTCACGGTCTTGGCCCCCACCTCGTCAGACGAGGTGCTGGTGGCGGCCGACGAGTGGCTCTGCACCCAACCCAGCTGCCTTCCCCATGGCCGGCCGGAACCCTCCCCGTTGCCAGCCACAAAGAACATCGGCGTGTCTGTGCTGCCTGCACCCCAAGGTGAGCGTGCGATCACGCGACCTCGTTACCTCTCGTTAGGGTGGCAGCCACCAACGCAAGGGCCGCTTTGGAGCCATTGCTGTTGCCGTTCACGAGTAACACGGAGAGCTCAAAACACCTATCGGTCAACGTGACAGGCGCATCACATTTGTCGTGAACTTTAGCCTTACACTGAAATGTGGAGAAAAATATGTCTGGTTAAGAGGAGCAGTACGGGTGCTGGCTGGGGCCACTGAATATCCACGCCAGCCCCATCGGCAGTGCAGCGCTCTGCGATGACGCCGGCTTCCGCCACCACCGTTCCCTTTGTGCAGAGGAGGACGACGGCATTCCGGCGGCACGGCTTTCGCTGTTTGCGCCGGAGCGGCTGAGCCTCAGGTGGGAGAACGACGTGGGCAAGGGTGCCGGCCTGCGCAACCTGGGGAACACCTGCTTCCTCAACGCCACGCTGCAGTGCCTCGCCTACACGCCGCCGCTCGCCAACTACCTGCTGCTGCAAGAGCACTGCAGCACCTGTAAGTACCCCCCTGGCACTCTCGTTTACCCATGGGCTAGGTTATTGTCACGGTTAATTTGGCTGCTATGAATTTCACACTTGATAAGCCACTTCGTTGAGCTATCTTTGTGGTTCAGGTCGCTTCTGAAGAAACTAATAGCTCAGTGGGCTTTATCTCGTAAGATAAAAAAAAAAAGTTTAGTTTTAATTGTAGATTTTTTTAAAGTGATTTGTTTACCTTACCAATACTTTGTACTCTTATCGTTTTTTGTATTGTGCCCTCGTTTGCAGGCCAACAGAGCGACTTTTGCCTGATGTGCGTCATGGAGCGTCACATTGTCAGCACGTTCAACAACTCAAAGAGAGTGCTGACACCCAAGGTCATCACTAAAAACATCACGCGTGAGTCCCACAACTACGTTCAAACTTGCACTCGGAGGATAAGTTATCCCCGCGATCTTTCGCCATCTGTGTTCCAAGTCCTTTGCACTGCTCCTTTTGACATGTTGGGGAGCTCTTGAAGGATGTCATCAGATCCTGTACCTGTCACTTTGTCCCCATGTCCATTTCTCTGCAGGCATCGCCAAACACCTGCGCATTGGGAGACAGGAAGATGCCCACGAGTTTTTGCGATACGTGGTAGATGCCATGCAAGCCTCATGCCTCCATGGCCACAGCGAGTGAGTACTGCGCGCCAGTCAACTTGCGGCAGTCGTTCTGCAGTTCGGTACCTCACGGCTCCCTCTTGGTTTTCTGCACGATTGTCCTTCGACGTCTGTGAGAAGCTACTCACACTTTTGTGTGAACACCTGGGAGATGCAGAGGACCGGCCCTGCTGGCACCACGGTTCTTTCACATTGGCCCTGACGTGGGCCGTCTTTTATTTGAGCATTTCACGTTGCCGATAAATACCGGGGGGTCGATGTCTCGACGTCGGTGGCCCCGTGACATCATTGCTCGTGTTGACGGGCGGCACGTGGCACGCTGGGCATTACAAAACTGCCGGGCCACAGCACCGCGTGTCGGCTGCCAGCTTGCCCCCAGCTCTGTGGCTGTGCCGTGAAGGTGGCTGCCCTGTGCAGACGCTACCACGTTTGGTTGCTACAGAGCACGCGTTGCAGTGCTGAAGGGAAATAGTGAATCGACAGCTCGGGCAATGGTGTAACTCTCACACACGCGTGTGCATCCGGTAAAGGTGCTACTGCTACTGCCGCTGTAACCACCGTGTGGTGTCGTTCTCTGTGACGTGACAGGCTGGACAGATACACGGAGGCTACCACCCTCATTTACCAGATCTTCGGGGGTTACCTTTGATCACGTGGTGAGTTGTGCGCACTCCTCTACAAACTTGTTAACCGCGAGCAGCAAGCGCATCATCACAGTGTAGACGCGCTCGCGTTGCAGCGTTTACACACTCTCACGCACGTGCCACACAGAAAAACCTTTTACCAGTTGGTGAAAAGTACCAATTACCTATGTCAGTGGGAAGCGTGCATTTAGTTTGACTAAGTAACATGTGACGTCCCTTCCTAATGTGTGCTTGTGTTTTGCAGTGGAGTGCATGCAGTGCTGCAACCACTCCGACACCTATGACACGTGCCTGGACATTGCACTCCATATTAATGTAAGCAATGAGAAAGCCATCGCTTAACAGTTATACATGTACGTACGGTGTGGAATAAGTTAAATGTACATACATCACATACATGAACAACAACCGCCATTCGCCACTAAGTGGCGGTGACGTCACCACGGTGCTTGTGCCAGCCTGAGTGCCTTTTAAGGCCACGTGTAGTGTCGAACGCCCGCTGGCAGGTCACGGGACAGACCATGGGTTGACTGAGATGACTGGCCGATGCACCACCTGTGCCCCCTGCTGTGATCAACATACATAACACACACACATACATGAATCAGCCACTTAACATCCAAACACACTGCCAGTAGCGTGATCTCTTTTTTTGCGGTTGTACGATTTCATACGAAATGCGGGTTTTCTGAATTGCCATCACAATATAATTCTGCAGATGTTCATGGAATGCTTCTTAGAGTCCTCATTTGCCTTTCACTCTGTCGGCCAACAGAACTCATCAGATCTTGTGGAGGCGTTTGAGGAGTTTTTTAACAAGGAGACACTGGACGAATACACCTGCAGAATGTGAGTGGGCATCGTGTGGTGACACCCTGGAATCATTTGTAGCTTCAAAAGTCTGATGATTGAACCAAATTCTAATAAAAGATAGTAATAAAAATATAAGTAATACATAAAAAATAACGTCCAATATATAACGTAAATAAGTAACAATTTTTACGTTAAGAAATGAATAAAAAATAACGAACAACAAAAAGTGAGTAGACTTATTGTTTAAAAGTTGGGGAACACGTGCGATGGCTGGCGTTGTTGTCGTGCAGGTGCTGTTGCAAGGGGGAAGCGACGAAGACGATGGCTCTCCACCGCCTGCCCAACGTCCTCACCGTCTCCATCAAGCGGTACAACCTCTACGGCGTCAAGATCAACCGGGTAACGATTCTTTCCCTCCACATCCCTCTAATTAATTTATTTTATTAAAGCCCTTGTCAGTTCAACGCTGGAGAAAATGCCTCTCCATGTTGGAATAAGTGCTACGGAAAGACTTGCCCCCCGTCATATGACTGTAGAATTTCCACCACTTGCTCAGGGCTATCAACAGGAGATGAGCACCGTCTTCAACGCTCAAATGAGCGAGACATCACGTCATCACGTTGACGTGTAACTTAGATGGTGCCCATCTCTGCTGCCCACCCCACCACCCCTGCCGTTTCCTCTTCTAACGTTTGTCTCTGTGCGCTGCCTGTAGAACATCACCTACCCGGAGCACCTGGACATGCAACCCTTCACCTCGACATCTCAGGGCGAGCCGGCAATCTACTCCCTGTACTCGGTGCTGGTGCACAAGGGAGCCGACTCCAACAGGGGTCATTATTATTGCTACAATAAGGTAATTCCATTTGTTACCATCAAACAATAACAACGCACATCTGCAATGCACCCATGTTACAAATGTCCAATAGGGAAGAATAAATAGAAGTCTTGCGTCTGTTCCTGCGTCTTGATGTACTTATGCAACTTCTACTTACAGTATATATACTTTATTTATTTGTATTTAGTGACTTCCTTAGCATTCCTACACTTTGCACTCCAATCGGTGTTGTATTGTTTGTTGTTGTTGTAACTTTCTGACCCGCCCCTACTGGACATCTGTTGGAAAGAGCTTCGTAGATCATCGAATTCTTTCAGCACAAATAATGATTCTGATTCTGATAAAATTGGTCCAAGGCCATTGATGCAGTGACATGGTCAGGCAGACCGTTCTGTAACTTCAGCACCATCATAGCAACCGTAGCACCTTCTGCAGCTCTGACGATGGGGTGATGCTCTTTACGAACTTGTTGTCTAGAGTGTATCGTGTGTTGTTATTAATGAACGGAGGAGGTTGGGTGCAGTTGTGTAAACATTGTAACCAAGTGTAGCCGTGCTGTGACTGTGCGCAGATCAGCGATGGACAATGGTGCTGTATGAACGACTCCATCGTGCGGCACGTCGACACCAAGGCTGTTATGAACGAGCAGGCCTACATGCTCTTTTATATTCGGTAAGTCGCCTTCTCTCCCCTTCACTTTAACCTGCACTTACAACCGTCCCCCAGACCAGCTCACTGGAAAGATATTGTCTTGTGCGAGCAGCAGTGTCTCCTTTGAAGGCAGGTGTTAACGGTTTGCGACGCGTTGGTGCGTGCATGCAGGTCCCCAGAATTGAACGCGCCGCCAGCGGACAGCTACTGCCCGCTGGAGCACGTCAAGGCGACGTCCCGCTTGTGCCTCAAGCGGCCCCACTCGGCGAAGGGAGACCCCGGACCCTGTCTGTGTACGGCAGCTCTCCTCACCGGCGCGCAAGGTAAAGGATGGATTTGAAACGTCGCCCCGTGTGCGTGGAAATGCCCAGGGAGAATGTACACCCTGACAGCGCATCGTTTTATATTAAGGGAATGGTGAAGTACAGCGATCTTCTTGTTTATACTTCAGACCGGTTTTGTTTCATTCACCCAATGTCGAGCGGTTTGGACTTTAGCGCCATCATCTTCTTTACCTCCAGAAACCCAAGACGTCGAACCGCCCCAACGGGAACAACTGCCGGAGCAACTGCAAGGGCCACAGCAGGAACAGCAGCAGAAGCTACCGGCAACGCCAGACAAGCAACAGCCGCTGCCGCTAGTCCCAGAGCAGCCACCACCACCCCGATCTCACAGCAGCCGCTGCCCTTCCACCAGCAACCACCGCCGGTCCTGCAGCAGCCACCACCACCACCACCGCCGGTCTCGAAGAAGCCGCCGTCAGCACCAGAGCAGCTGCTGCCACCGCGTGTCCCACAGCAGCCAGTCCCACAGCAGCCAGTCCAACAGCAGCCAGTCCACCAGCAGCCACCGCCACCAGTCCCACCACAGCCACCGCCACTCTGGTCGCACAGCAGCCACCACCGGTGTAACAACTGGCACTCGCCCCACCAATAGAAGTCGGTGCTTAAAATCCATGATCAAGTGTCTAACCTCTTGCTTCCGCTCAAATTCAAAATAATTTTGAGAGACATTTTACGAAGGCACCAGGCAGCGGCTCACCATGGCGTCGCCCGCTCCCCAAAATGTACTCATCGCCAGCTCCACCACCAGCCCCTGAAATCACTTGAACATCATTGGAATCACCTTGGACTCGACATTCTCACTCGAAGACCACATTCAACACAATAAAGAGCTACAATCACTAGCTCAAGGCCTCATCGCACGCCCGTCCAATGCTGACACCCGTCCAATGAGAAGGAAAACATCTCAAGCAACTCCGACCTCACAATCCACGAAAAAATAAAATACATTTAATAATAGAATACTACGTTTCGATTGCAACACAAGCAATTGTCATCAGGTAGAAAACAAACCGAGTGAACTTAGAAATACAATGCAATCCAACACTGAGAGACACAGAGAGAGACACACAACATATGTTGTGTGTCTCTCTCTGTGTGGCTCTGTGTTGTCTCTCTCTGTGTGTGTCTGTCTGTGTGTCCCCGTGTCTGTGTTTTATCTCTCTCTCAAATTTTGCAATCTTTGAAAGAACGTAATCAACCAGGTAAAGTACTGACTGTTGTGTTAGTCGACTCTCTGTGTTGGATTGCATTGTATTTCCAAGTTCACCAGGTTTTGTTCTACCTGATGACCATTACTTGTGTTGCAATCGAAACGTCGTACTCTATTGTTTAGTTTATTTTCTTTCTACGTGACTTTACCGAAAGAACCAAAGAGTAATTCCTGCAGTCATGAAAGCTTCAAATCAAGTTTTAATCCACGAAGACTTGAAAAACCCAGCACGAAAGCGCTTAAAATCACGCCAGCCATTCTGGGAAACAGGAGCCAAGATCCATGCAGGCGGCACCAACCCATTATGGCTTGGGGCTGCCGTTTATTCCCTGGCCAATCGTCAAGAGAGTTGGCACCAGGAACGTTATTGTGATGGTGACCGTAAAATTAACTGTCCCATTACAAATGAAGACAGAGGTTGTGTCCTCCGCAACGCGATGCCGGAGTGCGCTCTCAGTGAGGTCGTGCAAGGTATTCCCGTACGGTTCTTGTCTCCGTTAATTAAAAATGGGGGACTTTTATTTCGCGTTGTGTCGGGGATTTAAAAAGTCACCGCTGTTGCAAAGTATTTATTTATTTATCGAACTGTGAATACGTCGGCATTTTAAAAACTACATATCTGTTACTTTTTTACGTACGGGGCGTGCACATTACAATGGACACGCTAACCGTAGCGCCAAGCCGTTACCACGTGAAATGTACGATAAATGATGAACTTCGCCAAGCACTTTATTTCCATCTTCCATGATGCCTCCAGAAACAGCGGTTTCTGAACTCGTGAATGTAGATCGGTGACACTTCGGTCTCCTCGGGGTTTTTATCGTTTGTACAAAAGCAGCTCAAAGTGTGGGAAGGGAAAGCGAGATTAATGTTTTCCAGAGATTTTGTCTACCTCGTTTTGTATTTGCACTTGACATCAATATATACTTGTCGTGACAAAACTGGTTTCGCTTCCATTTCTTACTTTGCCATCGCAGTGTGTGTGTATGTGTGTTTGTGTTTGTTTACGTGTGTTTATGTGTGTATGTATGTGTGTATGCAGGTGCGTGTGCTCGCTAACAGCACTTGCCCCAACAGCCTGTTTTGGCTATACGGGGGATCTTTGTCTTTGTATGTCTGTGTGTTGATGGGTGTGTACGTGTTTGTGTATGTGAATGCGTGTGTGTGTATGTCTAATTACATTTTTCGGTCGTAGTTTAGTGGTAGTTAATTGAAGGTGGAGGGGTTACCAGCCAATCGCACCCGTCCAGAGCCCTCATTTAGCCGCTGTGATGGTCACAGACGCCATAAGGGGAAAGGGCCAATTGGAATTGGCCCTCTCCCTCACAGCACCGACCACGACAGCGTTGCCACAGAAGTACACTTGTATACACGTGCACTTGTTGTATTTCTCTGAAATGTTTGTGGGCCAGAGGTCAAGACCACGTTGCTGGCCTAATTAAATGTTGAATATAAAAAGTGGATAAAAGGTAATGGTACAGCCCCTGCGGTTGTCCGCCTGTACGTGACAGCTGTAGCAGCGACGAGGCTGTCCGCCTGTGCGTGACAGCTGTAGCAGCGACGAGGCTGTCCGCCTGTGCGTGACAGCTGTGTCGACGAGGCTGTCCGCCTGTGCGTGACAGCTGTGTCGACGAGGCTGTCCCCCTGTACGTGACAGCTGTACCGACGAGGCTGTCCGCCTGTGCGTGACAGCTGTGTCGACGAGGCTGTCCGCCTGTGCGTGACATCTGTAGCAGCAACGAGGCTGTCCGCCTGTGCGTGACAGCTGTAGCATCGACGGGGCTATCCGCCTGTACGTGACAGCTGTAGCAGCGACGAGGCTGTCCGCCTGTGCGTGACAGCTGTGTCGACGAGGCTGTCCGCCTGTGTGTGACAGCAGTAGCAGCGACTAGGCTGTCCGCCTGTACGTGACAGCAGTAGCAGCGACGAGGCTGTCCGTCTGTACGTGACAGCTGTAGCAGCGACTAGGCTGTCCGCCTGTGCGTGACAGCTGTAGCACGTGACAGCTGTGTCGTCGAGGTTTTCCGCCTGTACATGACAGCTGTGTCGACGAGGCTGTCCGCCTGTGCGTGACAGCTGTGCGGACGAGGCTGTCCGCCTGTGCGTGACAGCTGTAGCTGCGACGAGGCTGTCCGCCTGTGCGTGACAGCTGTAGCAGCAACGAGGCTGTCCGCCTGTACGTGACAGCTGTAGCAGCGACGAGGCTGTCCGCTTGTGGGTCGCTGCTGCTGCGCGAGTCCCAGGCGCGCTACGAGGAGCTGGAGCGCGCCAGCTGCTGTGCCCCCTCTGCCTGGAGATGTCCTCCAAGCCCGTGGTCATCCTGCCCTGCCAGCACAACCCGTGCCGCAAGTGCGCCAACGACGCGTTCCAGGTGCTCACCCGCACGCTCACCTGTACACTAACCTGTGACACTCACCTGTGACACTCACTCACCTGTACACTCACCTGTACACTCACCTGTACACTCACCTGTGATACTCACTCACATGTACACTCACCTGCACGCTCACCTGTACACTGACCTGTACACTCACCTGTGACACTCACTCACATGTACACTCACCTGCACGCTCACCTGTACACTCGCCTGTACACTCACCTGTACACTCACCTGTGACACTCACTCCCATGTACACTCACCTGCACGCTCACCTGTACACCTGTGACACTCACTCACATGTACACTCACCTGCACGCTCACCTGTACACTCACCTGTACACTCACCTGTGACACTCACCTGTGACACTCACTCACCTGTACACTCACTTGTACACTCACCTGCATACTCACCTGTGACACTCACTCACCTGTACACTCACTTGTACACTCACCTGCATACTCACCTGTGACACTCACTCACCTGTACACTCACCTGTACACTCACCTGCACTCCCGCCTGAAAACTCGCCTCCACGCTCACTCACTTGTTCACTCACTCACTTGTACACTCACTCACTTGTTCACTCACTCACTTGTACACTCACTTGTACACTCGCCGTTTGTTCGTTCGTTCGTGGGTGTTTTTGACGCGGTTTTTTTCGTGTTCGTTTGACGGTGCAGAGGAGGGGTAAGGGGTGGGGTGGGGGTGGTTGTGTTTAAAGTTCACAAAACTCGTGCATGTTCTTACAAGGGGCCGCGCGGCCTCCGATCGATGTTCACAACTTTCCTTCAGTGTCGGGGTCAACTCGGCTACGCATCGTGTATTTAAAATATTGTACTCTCTTACACAATTATGCTCCGATGCTCCTGTATATTGGAAAAGGCGTTCACGAGATATAGATCACAAGTAACTTCGATGATGATGATGATGATTTAAACGATCTCTTTATTTTTCAGTTATTGGAAGAAAAACATAAGGGATGTACACCGACCGCTAATTTTGAAGATGCACGTGACTACGATTCCATTCTGAGATCATGGAGATCATCATCGAGATGATCACGGAGATCACCATCGAGATAATCATGGAAATGACGATGGAAATGATCATGGAGATGACCATGGAGATGACCGTGGAAATTATCATGGAGATGATAATGGAGATGACCATCGAGATGATCATGGAGATGACCATCGAGATGATCGTGGAAATGATCATGGAGATGATTATGGAGATGACCATCGAGATGATTATGGAGATAATCATGGAGATGACCATTGAGATGACCATCGAGATGATCGTGGAGATGATTATGGAGATGACCATCGAGATTATCTTCGATATGATCATGGAGATGACTATGGAGATGACCATGGCGATGACCATCGAGATGATTATGGAGATGAACATGGAGATAACCATCGAGATGATCATGGAGATGATCATGGAGATGATATTGGAGATGACCATCGAGTTGACCATCGAGATGACCATGCAGATGACCAATGAGATGACCACCGAGATGACATCAAGATAATCATAGAAATGACCATGGAGATGACCATGGAGATGACCATCGATATGATCATGGAGATGACCATGGAGATGCCCATCGATATGATCATGGAGATGACCATGGAGATGACCATCGAGATGATCATGGAGATGACCATCGAGATCACCATCGAGATGATCGTGGAGATGATCGTGGAGATGATCATGGAGATGACCATCGAGATGATTATGGAGATGACCATGGAGATGCCCATCGAGATGATCATCAATATGATCATTGAGATGATTATGGAGATGACCATCGAGATGATTATGGAGATGACCATGGAGATGCCCATCGAGATGATCATCGATATGATCATTGAGATGATTATGGAGATGACCATCGAGATGATTATGGAGATGCCCTTCCAAAACCGGCGTGTTCTCTCATCTGTGTTTGGTACGTAATATTTTTCGAATAGAAAGTACACACGCGTCCCGCAGAGTCTGTCGTCGTGGTGGTGGCTGACACGGTCGCATCGCAAGGCTCCTGTTGCTCACTCCTCCTTGATGGTCATTCCCAGGCGTGGCAGCACGCTGCTGTTTGGCCGTCACGAGTTGTGGAACCAATTCTGAATTCACGGGCAATTTATTTTTAACACGCGAGGAGAAGACGCCGCTTTCTACACGGACCAGGCGTCGGCAGCCAATTTGGTATATTCTATTGAAAAATATCTCTCTAAATTTCAAGAATCACCATTCCACGTGAATACGAGACGGTGGGTCCTTAATAAATAACGTTACGAAGCGGTCGCTTAAAGAGCCGCAGCTTTGCCCGACCCCTGACGTAGACGAATATGACCTCGCAACTCCCTTGCATGGAAGAAAACGAGCAATACACGTTCCCAGAAAGGCTTTCAAGAGGGGGACACACGAATGTTGACGGCTGATCCCCCATTACAGGGGGGCAACATCGGAGACTTCTGCACGGTGTAGCCAACGCTCCCCTCGCCAACACGCGGAGACAGGGAAGGGTTCCAGTCAATTGTTTCCACCTTCACTGTCACACACAGCTCCCTCCTTCACACACAACGCTCTCTCCTCTTCATCCACAGCTCTCTCCTTCATCCACAGCTCTATCCTGCCTAAGGGCCCTCGTAATGACGTTGGCGTTTATCGCATGTTTCGGTGGAATTTATCCGAATGAAGTGAAATCCTGACTCTAAAATGTGTGCACACATTTGATGGGTGCAGTCATTGTTAGCTGGGCCAAAGCCATCCACTCGTTAAACTCGAGAACCCGGTTCAATCTCACGCAGTGGTTGCAGCCCTCACTCCAACCCAGGGTGTCACCACTCATGCAAGGTGGAAAACTGTTGTCACATCTGGGGTGGAGTACCTATTTTCTACCTCACTGCACTTGATAGAATTCAACATAAATCAGGGTGATTGATGATCCAGCACTCACTGACTTTCTGTTGGAACTTGCTCACCTGCCCCAAATGGACATCTGTGAAAACGAGCTTCATGGCTCATCGGATTCCTCCAGTCTAAATAAAGATTCTGATTCACTCTGGCTTCTTGCTCACCGGTGGTCAGTCACCTCCATATCACTCTTCTGTCACTCCTATCATGGTTACTATTCCCCTGAATTTCACTTGTTAATTCCTCCAATTCCTCCTCCCATGCTGAGAGGTCTTGGTCTACCAGCCCAACTCTTTCATGTCATTCATATCGTGTTCAACCACAATACTGTGTGTCACAACAACAACCTCCATTCCCAACGAAGTGGCGGTGACATAACCAGTGGACTTGTGCCAGGCTATATGCACTTTGAGGCCACGCGAAATGTTGAAGGCTCCCTGGCAGGAGGTCATAGGACAGACCCAGGTGCCATGGGTTGACTGAGTGAGATGACTGGCAGATGCACCACCTGTGAGCGTCGCTCCTCTGCCCTCCACTATTGTTTGAGGATGACTACTACCTCCAATTGCCCAGTAGCTTCCTTCACATTCCTCCTTCACAGAGGCCGATCTTGCCATCCCTCGACCGCACCTGGGCATCAATCAGCCTCCCATTGTATTTGTACCAGATGGACATTCCTCTAGTACAGCCATGGAAAGCTTCTCAAACTACGTGGTCGAAAATGTGTTAAATAATGTAGGAGATAGAGGATATTCCTGTCGCACTCCAAGGTGAACAGGAAATGGCTCTGACTCCCAGCCATGTAGTATTACCCGGGCCTGCCCACCATCATGAAGGTCCATAATGATTGTGAGCAGAGTCGGAGAATCCGAAAACACGAACAACACAGAGCCCGGCCTATTGATGTTATCATAGGCCTTGATCAGGTGAATAAAGCAGAGATATAGGTTCTGTTGGTATTCCCTACACCTCTACCGTAGCAGGCGGACAGAGAATATGGCATCCGTGCAGGACCTCCCTGGCCTGAAACCACATTTGGGCTCTGCAAACCTCTCCTCAGTGTGCCTGGCAAGACGATGTTGAATAATCCTTGCCAGGGCCTTTCCCTGTCATTGTTACAATCTGTGCAGTCCCTTTTCTTAAAGAGGGGGACCACCAGGGTGTCCTTCCAATCCTGTGGAACCTGTTGTTGTGTACGGCCCTTTTTCCACAATTAATATCCATAAGAATATTTACGGATGCATACACGTAGATTTCTTTTTCCTTTCTTTTGTGACAATTTTTACTTTAATAATGAATAAAACCCGTAAGCCAGAAACACGAAAAACCAGATGTCGATCATAAACAGGACATATATATAAAGAAATAATAAAATTCTCAAGGTGAGGATGTTAACAGCTATCCGCGAAAATCTCCAGATGAACAAGAGTTTGATGGGCCCCTTAGGAAAGGTCCCCCCGAGGTCAGAACACCAAGAGAGTAGACACGGAGGCGCCAACAGGGTAAATCGTATACAATTTTTTTCTTATTTGCCGGTAAAACAACGAAAAAATAATAATTAAAAGGCAACAACAAGAATAAGATAAAATTAGCGGTCCTAACGCTCACTCCAATTAAGAACAGGCCACTAGACACATCAGTGAATCCTTATCCAATTATTAATTCGACATCAAACGATTTTCACCTTTTAATACTCTTACTGTTAAATCACCAACTTGGGAGCGGGAATACCGAGTCACATCAAAGGTTATCGAGAAGGAATGAGGCGAACGAGCAAACTTACGAAAGAGTTAAACAATATCCCAAGCAACCCCGACCACCTTTGTCTCTCTCACAGCGCGGAGAAGCAGGAACCACACCTTATCACAAGGGGCCATCTGGAGCTAGCCAGACGGATAATGAGAAAACACACACAACAGCCAGCGAGCACGTTTTTAAGTTAAAGAAGTGGCTACACATCAGTCACACATAAAATTAAGAATAACGTGTTCACCTTACACGACATTCCATTATAGAACCTTACAGAACCAAGGGATATGGATTCCAACAATCAAGAAACGGACCTCTTAAACTCAGGATGCAAATTATTTTTCTCTTTAATAATGCCATCATAACAATGCGAACCTCGGTAAACCGAGAGGGGTGTCGGGAGGACGTAGTTACAAACAGGAGTCTTGGCGAACATGGGACCAAATGGTATTTGAGAAAAATAAAGTCGAAAGTATAAAGAGATAGGTACTCCCGACCACCTTTGTCTCTCCCGCAGAGCGCGAGAGAGGAATTTCACGCCAGGGCAAACAGATCGTTATCGCAGGAACCATCTGCCACACACGGGACTTAATAGTGGTCCCAGCCCACCCTGCACACGGGCAGCAAAAGAGCGAGCAAGCTTTAAGTTAAATAAACCGCCATACATTTATATGTGATAAGACACACAGAATGACGAAAATTAATAAACTGAGTAGGAGCCAAGGTAACGGGGTGGATCAGGCTGGTTGAATGTGGAGTCGAAGTGATATTTGAGCGACGTTAACACAAAGTATAGAGAGATGGGAAGATCCCGGCCACGTTTGTCTCTCCCCGCAACACGTGATAAAATGCATACACTCGGAAGAGCATCTTCACTTGGAAACAAAATCGAATACCCCGAACCACAAGCAGAATCATATATGGGTACGGTACAATACGCTGTCAGATGAGAATGTTAAACTTTAAAAACTAACCATCTCTTTGTGCGTCGGGAACGGTACAAAAGGGGGGGAAGCCCCCTCTGGATGGATGGAGTAGACAACCAGGCGCCTTCAAGATGAATCGCAGCGTCTGTTGTCTTGATGTTTATGGCTTGAGGAAAGACCCGAACAGAACCGTGTCAAAAATGACACACACACAAACATACACACTGACACACCTACCCCCCACCACTGACACACAAACATACACACTGACACACGAACCCCCCCACCACTGACACACAAACCCCCCCCCCCCCCCCCACCGACACACGGTCAGATCAAAGATAGCTCCGCCTCGGGAGGAGGAGCCAAGAAGGAGAGAGATTTTTGGCATAAAAAGGAGCCGTTTCAGCATTGAATTCAACTCATCAGCCCTCGGGGCCAGCTCAACAGAAGAAGACTCATCTCAACTCATCTCAGCAGAAGACCCGCTCAACTCGTCTCAACAGAAGACCAGCCATCACCGACGCCGGAGACGCCTCTACAAACTCGCCGAATTGGCGAGTGTCGCCGATTGGCGACCCGCTGCCGCTGTTAGCGGCCAGCGCCACCACGAGCGAATCGTGAGCCTGCAATCTACAACCGCCGACGACGGAGCACCAGCGTGCCAGCTGCTCGCAAACGCACTGCGCACATTACCTACATTCCGCGTACAACCGCGCCGCTGCGGGCGTGCTTCTACCGCCATCTACCGGACGGTCATCGCAACTACAACAACGTATCAACTCGTTCACCAACGTCCGCCGAGTCCGAACCAACTACTGAAAGAAGAATCAACTGATACGTATGATACACTGCCCCCCACTACACGACAAACCAGACGTCTGCCTGACGCAAAGAATCGATTCCGAACATTGGCCTACTCTTTCACCACTCATACCATTCAACACACACACAGGTCATTAACAAAAGCCTAAAACCTCAAGCCATTGAACCAT
Organism: Petromyzon marinus; assembly: GCF_048934315.1. Lineage (NCBI taxonomy): Eukaryota > Metazoa > Chordata > Hyperoartia > Petromyzontiformes > Petromyzontidae > Petromyzon > Petromyzon marinus. The sequence continues at coordinate 12,161,775 of NC_133709.1, forward strand.
CCGTGATTGTGGAAACATCGCAACGACCGAGTGAATAATCCGTCGTTTTTAAGAGAGTTCATAATTTTCCTCTTTAATATTGTGTTGGGGCTGTACTTCTAACCGCATAAATTACCAACTGACCCATTAATAAGGATTAATTCTTGGCACCTCACCACGGAGCGCCGCTCGCGGGGGTGAAGAGCGTGTTCAACCGGTTCCCTGTCAGGGGTCTGGCCACAATTAATTAAAAGATTGGCCCGAGATAAGGATATCAAAGGGAAACATCGCCACCTATTGAGTTGCGTTGAGGAAATCGATTAGAAATACTTGAGTCGTTCGTTAATATTTTTCTTTCTGCATAATCTTGCTGGTATCCATGAATGAAATAACGAATTCAAACGCATATTTGTGCCTTCAAGAATAATACTGGTTGGAGTGCCCTTTCAACGAGTAGCGTTGCATAATAATCAGTCATCCTATTAACAACGTGACAATAATTGCATTAAGGCCCGCGCATGATCAATGACCGAATGCTGTGTTGTGTGACAATTCAAGTGACGAAAACATTGCTGCTATTGAGTGGTGTTGATAAGGCAATTAGAAGTATTTCAGTCGAACGCTTTAATTGCATAATCGTTATGAATCAATGAACGAACATCGACGTGGTACTGTGTTGACGATTTCAAGCGTAATAACTTCGCATATCAGAATGTGTTAAGGATTGGATACGAATCAAAGACCGAGTGCCGTGTTGTGTAACAATTCAAGTATACGAGTTTGCATATTGTAAGGTTAAGGTTTTGATAGAATAGTTCGCATGTTTTTAATCTCTCTCTCAACAACTGATCGATTGCGTTACGCGTCGGGAATTAACCACAGGTGCCGTTATCAAAGTGAAACAACGCAATAGTGATGGTATCATGTTAACGCTGTGTTGAAATTCCAAAATCTCGAGATTGAGTTTTCATATTATCCAAAAATTAAAGTTAGCTAGAAAATAAAATTGATTAAAGCAGAAGGTTTGTGTGTGATTCTTCCTGAAATTCTGCGTAATATTGTTCTGCGTATGAGATCTGAACCTTGAGGGGACCTATCACCACGCATACTCCATAACACACATAATTCATAATGTTCAATCGAGAATAATCGTATCCTTATCAATAATACGGAATTAAAGAGCAGAGTCGAATCGACTCTCTCTCATTTACGCTCACAACGCCTGCGTCACTGCATACGATTAATCGCGTTGTTCCAATTAATAACCAAACCTCGTCGCCAAGGCTCGACCACATAATCCATAACGACCTGGATTATCATAACCACGCCCACTCGCATAAATTAATACGATTATCTCTCGAATCAGCATAATTTATGCGCATAATTACATCAATTAACATAATTTCGGATAGATTATGCAAATTTCATTTAATTTTCATTATTTTCAACAATTTTCATAACACCTATATATACAACAAAGGGCCTGCCACAAATGAACCATAATGCCTTGCTGATCTCGTCAAGGAGCATAAACAATCACGCGAACTCCGACCATCCTCGCAGCAGCGGCTTTTGGCTGAGCCATCGAACAAAGACGGTCACCGCATCGCGCGGTTTCAGATGCGCTTCTGTGGCCGTCTGGAACGCTCTAGGAAGCCACTGGGAGCTATGTACTTTTAAATCTAGATGACAAAACTAATTTCTTTAGAACTGCTTTTTGTGTTTACTTTGTTGGCTACGTACGCCGCGAAATAAGTTCAACATACATTCGAAGCCCCCTGGGGGTTCGTTATTGGTGCCACAGCATCTGGTGGTACGTGCCAGCGCTGGACTCGGCTTGCCCCCCCTGGCGGCTGCACTTGTGTATCTACTTGACCTCGCTCGAGTTCAAACACTCGCCTTCTCACTCTAAAGCCGGTTCAGTTGTTTCCTTTGACCCCACCGCGTATTCGTTGACAGTTGTGTTCAGTTACACAACGTGACCACGGGGTGGCGCTATATGCTAGAGCCCCGTACCTCTAATGCACACGTGTGCACACTCACGGTAAAGAGGTACACACGCACCAACACCGACCAACTCTAACATCGATAACGACCGTCGTTCGCCAATAAGTGACAGTAACATTTGAGGCCTTGTGAGGCCTTGTGAATTGTCGAAAGCTTGCTAACAGGAGGTCAGGGGTCAGACCCAGGTGTCATAGGTTGACTGACTGGGGAGACTGGAAGATGCAACACCTGCGCTCCCCACTTGTCAACTTGCTGCATTTTAGTCGCCCGGCACTTGGCTCGTTGTTGTGAGGGTCACTGCTCTGTGCTCCGTTCTTCTTGGAGGGTGGCTGCCTCCAATTGCTCAGGAGCGTCCTTCACGAGTTGCCCCCAAAAGAGGCCGATCTTGGCACCGCTAGTACTGGTCATCTGGAAGTCCAATCAGCTCCACATCTTTCTGTACCGCATCAGTCCATCTCTTCTCTAACCCCTGCCTCGCCCATTCTGCCCCTCTATCCAGACGCATAAAAGTTTATTTGGCTTGTGGTGGCTGGGCATGCAGGCTACATGACCCGGCCAAAAGAGCTCACTGGTGGAAATGTCCAGATATTTCAAGGATCTGGGAGCTCCTCACACAATCCAATCTCTGTTTAAACATAGACAGGTCAGCCTAAATATATCAAACTGGCGTAGATGTTCCTTTAATAGGGCTTCATGTTTTTCAATTCTAGAGAAGGGAGGGAATAACTGGCCGAGAAGACCTGGAGCTTCCATCTCTCCCTCCACGTGAAAGCATCAAAGTAATTACACAATCCATGAACTACACGCCCTTCTGGGATTGTATTTCATTGCAGCATTGGTTTAATGTAAGCACATTTTGGACCGGTTTTACATTGAACGTCTGATCGGCAGAGTCGGGCTTGCTCGAAGCAATGCTGAGGATCTGCCATATGTTTATATGCAAGCGTGACTGGTAATGAGAGACTGAACGTGGAAATCAGTGCAGAGTTTTGCGTGCGTTGAAACCAATCCTGCTGAAATACATGCAATCCCAGAAGGCTGTGTGACTGATGGGATGTAAAAAAAAAACCTCATGTGGAGGTACAGATATGGAAAGGAGGCATCTTTGTCTTATTATTTGTCTTGACATTATTTAGGGGACGGTTTAAGAGGCCACGGTTGTTGATGATTTCCTGTTGCTAAGCCCCAGCAATTGTGTAGGACATTGACGCTATGTAACGCTACTGCAACTGTAATGGACTGATACTGCATGGGTCATGTATGGATATTATTGTGCGCTAATGCTATAGATAGATGAACTTTGATTTTGGTAGGACATTACATATTACCACTGATAGGATTAACACTGCTATGGGTTTACTGTGTACTAACACTCCAATATGGTTCCGTATTATGTATGTTTATTGTGCTTCAACGTGCCTGTAGAATGATTGTGTATTAATACAGTACTTGTACGAGGTAAACTCTGATAGGGCTAATGTAAATGCTGCAGGGTTGTTATTAACTGCCATGATATGATGCCCATTCATACTTGCTGCATACACATTGCATAAAGGTTGTAATATAGCAATGTGAAAAACGTGTGAGTTATAGTATAAATACCAGTCATCTCAGTTTGATACATACTCCTTTATAAGGTTGTTGAATGGTAACCGGTAAAGCGGTAAATGCTGTCAGAATCAATTACCACTTCCAAAAGTCAGGAGCCATGAATTGATTCCAGTGGCATATTCACAGGGAACGCTCCGTTTGGTACATGTGAACGTACATGTGGTACATGTGGTACATGTGGTACATGTGAACGTACATGTGGTGCATGTGGTACATGTGAATGTACGTGTGGTACATGTGAACGTACATGTGGTACATGTGAACGTACATGTGGTACATGTGACCGTACAAAACGGAACGGTGGTGGACCAAAGTCACCTCGAGGTGCATTTGTCAAATGTTTCGGTGAACAGGTAAAGGTGCGGCGGCCCTGCACTTGCTCGCTTACTCGGCCGCTGCTGACGACAGGGCCTCCACTGAGAGAGCTCTGGAGGGTATTTTTGCTCCACTCTTGCAGATAGTTTTGGAAGCGGTGGGCACGCCCCAACTTGATCCCATCAAAGGTGATCTGCCCATTGTGGACCCATTGTGGAGGCGCCACTGTGGTGAGAGGGTGCCACGGTGGCTAGGAGATGTTTACTAACTCGCCTGGTATGCAGGAGGTCGTGGGTTTGATCCCGACCGTAACACCTGCTGTATATTTGGAGTTTGCATGTTCTCCCCGTGGTCGCGTGGATTTTTTTTCTGGGTCCTCAGGTTTTTCCCTTAAAATTTAGAAACATGCTTTTCGAGTCATTTGGCCGCTATAAATTTCCACGTGATAAGCCACGTGCGATGTAAGAAACTGGCCCCGTTGCTTCAAATGCCGCGCTGGGAAATGAAATTGGAGACCTCTGGGTTACAAGTTCACTGTGGTAACCGTTACACCACAGCAGCTTCCTTTAATTTTCTGCTCTAAAGGTAAAACTTTTGTGTTGCTGGACATTCTATATGTGTAGTGAACCAGTTTACCAAATATTTTTTTACTGCTTTTTAAAGCGGTTACCTGCAACACAAAAGACTTTAAACAACCCTAGCTCTATTCAAGCAGTAGTCTGATTCATAATATCGTATTTCATTTGGCTTTTGTTGAGGTGTCATTTTAAATCATAGTTATGCAATGCCCATTGGTTGTGTACGGGGCCACCTTTACATTTCACTCAATGCTGTATTTTTTAGTGAACGTTGACGTGCCAGGCTGACCAAAAACTATTTTAAAATAAACACATTCATGGGTATCAGTTTGTGTGTGGTGTTATGATCTGTGTTTGCCTATGGGGAGCAGTAGTGTAGCGGTTTGCGCGCTGCGCTACGAACTTGGTGACCCGAGTTCGATTCCCGCTCACGGACACCACCAGTGACGATGATCTCAACCGGTCCTGGGCCTCTCCTAGGCCGACTCAGCCTCAAATGACTACCTGGTGTGGTGTGTAAAATATTGCCACTAGGGAAACAAAGGCGGTCGGGCGTGGTGTTGGCCACCCACCCCCTTGTGTGCCGTGCCAGCCTTCATAGATGCTCGCTAACAGCACTTGCCCTAACAGTCTGGTCACGCTATACGGGGCATCTTTGTTTTGTGTATGTCTATGCACGCGGGGACGGGGAAAACAGCGAGTTCGACAATAATTTTTAAATCAGTAGAAATAGTTTTCCATATAACACAACACGAAGCATGAATTATCGCCGTTATAGAAAATACACCAATTCGTTATGTAGCGAAATGGGACAAAAGTACAATTACAATAAAAATCACAACTATAACCATGAGATTCAAACCATGAGATTCAAATTGTGAGTTCATCGACTTACAAATGGCACCTGACGCTTTGACAGTCGTGGTAACTCCATGTGAAAGCCGACAATGTATTCAGCGAATGCTGTTACACGTGACGAAACAGACAGTTTCAGTTTTCAGTTTCATTTATTTGGTATAGCCCTGTGAGCCATTCGGCTCTTGAATCGGGTGCAACCACAACAAACAAAAACATGAACAAGAAAACATCTTAAAGTGACTACGCGCAACAGATATAAATCCAGGAAGAAGCAGCAAAGTCTTCCAGAAAAAGCACCGAATATCAATGCTTAGCGCGACCCCATAAAACGCTGACTCGTGATCGCGTTCTTTGTCCCGTGCTTTCAGGTGAGAACAGGCGGCGGTGCTGGCTGAAGAAACGGACCTGCCACAATTATTTGCTCAGCCAATGAGAGTGGCATATGCCGAGCTAACCAAACCCCACCCCCCACGATTCAATTACCACCATTCGTTGTCAAATAAAAAATAATAATAAAACGTGCCCCCAAATATGATGACAGTGTTTAGCCGGGCGAGTTCTCATGAGACCGGGAGAGAGTCCCAGGCTCCACCTGGAAGAAACCTCACCACGGACATTTTGAGTGAGGGCAGCATCGCGAACACCCGGATTGGGAGCAGCTCCAACCTCGTCTTCCTCCCGCTGCTGAGTACAGCACATAATGATGAAGTTGTAATAAATTATAATGTTTTATTTATTACATTATATCTACCAACTGTATTATTAGCGCTATACTCGAAGCCCTCATATGTTCCTCATACGAAAAAAATCACGCTGTCAGGAACACATCCTCATATATGCAATGGTATAATGACCCCTTTTAGCGCCGATTCCATTAGCGCTCACTTTTCCAAGAACCAATCTTGAGCGCTAAGCGAGGTCTGGCTGTACACAGATGCACGCTGTTGTGGGTATACCATTGAACGTTAGTTGAGTATAATAATGCATTGGATGTGGTTGCACCTCTGATTAACATGGTTGGCTATGGACGGTGTGAAAGAAGTTCAGCATACATAACGTGTTGATTGTTATATAAAAGTGTGTTAATTGAAAGGAACTGGTCTCCACAGACATGTCTAATTTGAATTGAGAGCAATGGAACAATGAGAACCCTGTAGGAAGGCGTTGAGGTTGGCTCACAATGTGCCGGAGACATCCCTGACTCCAGATCCTCATGATACTAATCAGCTGGGCCGCATCAAGCGCACAACGCGAGAACAAGCTTCAGTAACCTTTGCCTGCACAAAAGGAGGACAGATTGGTGGCCAAGCTGTAGAGGTCCCAATTACAATGGCACGCTTTTCATTGCCTCACAAGAGAGAGAGAGTGGCGCTTCTCTCCCATGAGAAGGGCCAGATAATAAATGGCAGAAAAAAATGTGGATGCGTTGGTCAATTCATGATGTGAGTGTATCCACACGTGCCACCGCTAAACTGTGGGCAGACCAACGGTGCATTATGTAAGTTGAACTTCTTTCGCACCCTGTGTAGCCAACCGTGCTAATTGGAGGTGCGGTGGACAGGGCAACAAACATAATACAAATAGCAAGTTCTAAAGAAGAATGAGTTTTCAATGTAGATGTAAAAGTGCACGGCCCCAGTGGCTTCGGCATTGTGTGGTCCACGTGGGCACGAGCACGATAGCTCGTGCCATTGGGAAGCCGGCCCCATCGCCACGTGACCCGGGCCTTACGCCATCAAGATGAAGAGCCACCAGTGAACGTGGAGTGGAGAAGCAGCAGCAGAAGAGGAGTAGGTGGTCTCACACAGCTCTCATACGTTGAGTGCGACAAGCTACAGAGGGAGCTTCAGGAGTTCAGAAGCTGGAGTCAAACAGCAGTGGAGCTGTTTAAAGGGGCCGTCCATATATGACGTCACGCACCTGGTGGGGGGGGGGGGGTCAGACATTTGTGACGGTGTGTGTGGGGGTTGAGAAATGTGACGTCACATCAAAATGCGCAACTTTAAATAAATATAGACAACACGTTCTACTTATATGCTTAGTTCTTTCGGTAAAGTCACGTTGAAGGGAAACAACAAAATAATAAAATATATAAAACAATAAAAATTATCACGACGTTTCGACCATAACACAAACGGTCGTCTTCAGGTGTGTTGGTTTGCATAACCTGAAGACGACCGTTTGTGTTATGGTCGAAACGTCGTGATAATTTTTATTGTTTTATATATTTTATTATTTTGTTGTTTCCCTTCAACGTGACTTTACCGAAAGAACTAAGAATATGAATTACTGCAGTCACGAAAGCTTTAAATCACGTTCTACTTAATTAAATTGACTTTTTAATAAATGTTTTCTCCTACAACATCAGAGTGCAGCGGCACATTAAATACACACTACAATGACAATAGTTTAAAGCGATTTGAAGCACTTTTTTGGGGGGGGGGCAGAGCTTTGTGACGTCATATTTGAGGGGGGGCGGGTCTGACTTTTTGTGACGCCGTGTAACGAAGGGGGGGGTCAAAATCGTCCAAAATCGCGTGACGTCATTTATGGACGGCCCCAAAGAAGGCCTCTGACGATTATTGCCGTTGTTGAGTGACCAGGAGAGACAAGTGGGACTCGAGGTGAACATCCACGCGGAGGAGAGAAAAAACTGCCTGCAGTGAGCTGCACCAATCACAGTCACGAGCCGTAACACGGGCTAAACAGTGACTTTGTTATAACTACAGGTCCGTGCACTATCCTGCTGGCGAAGATATCTATCCGTGTCTCACCTGATGGACAGAGTGAGTGCTGTCACTGTAGACACCCAGGAGGAGATCGTGCGTTCCTGCACTTGGGCAAAGTTTGTGCGCTGACAACAGCACCGCTGCCGCAGGGATGACCGGTGTCACGACGGCATCATCCCTGCGTCGTTCGTCAAGCCCCCAGCTGCCACTGTCGCCTTGTGGCTGCGTCGCCGCGGTATCACGCTGCTAACGTCGATCAGCACCGCAGGAGGAGGTGGAGGAGGCATCGCGCGCAACAGAAGTCGCCTGCTCATCGACTGCGACTAAAGATCCCGGACTCTGTTTAAAGTCCATTCATCGATAAGTACCACGACTTCACCGTGTCTGCGGCAACAAGGCCCTTGTTAATTTTGAGTCGTGCATTCATCCCCTCTGCTACTTCTTATTATATTGAGTTGTTTTATGTTGACTGCTTTTGCATGCAGACAATTGGACGTGATATGAGTATCTTTGTAACGGTATTATGATGTTGTAGCACACATTGGTTGCATATTAATCACCGACGTTCTGGCTTTTAAGAAAGAAAGGACTTGCTTCCATTGGAGTCCTGTTTCCATGCATGTGGTCGCTTGCGATTGCGGGTGTGTGGACTACAAGGGAGGGAATTGTGTGAGGTCCAAGATGGACCAACCATCACAGCCACGTGTCGGGAAGATTCACCGAACTGCTTCGAGGACTTTAGTGGGCAAACAAGGCAACGTATGGCCAGATAGGAGAGTTTCAGCCCTGCAAAATAAAAAGATGCTTGGAATCAATATCGAGATTGGATTAGACTTTTATTGTGAAATCAGTGGGTACTGAGGACTAAGATGAGGAACGTGTGAGGAACTTGTCAAGTCGGTGCATACCAATTCCAGTCCAGTACCATCGGTAACTTGTCCGCTGCCACAAAACTCCGTCATCGTTATTGAAAAGCGGATGAGAGCATCGCAGATTGTATCGCAGAGTCACGCCGTTTGTCAACACGCTGGCATTATGGTGATTTCCGTCCCCAATATGCTTATGGAGCGCGTTTAGTGAGTTGTCAAGGGGTCTGACTTTGTCACAAATGTCACCGTGACATCCGGCACCGGTCTCCCCACCATCATCTCGCCCCTGCGGCTGAATGTGAAAAAAGAAAGATCGGGAACAAAACTTGAGGTGAACGTGGGGGCTCAGCCAAGTTGATGCCCCACGATCAACCTGGTGGTCACTTCGTGCTCGATGAATCGGACCGTCGATGGCTCAGTGACTACTTTTTGAGTGGGGACGCGGAGGGTTAGCAAGATAAAACGTCAGATAAAATGGTCATGCTACCAAGTGTCAGTGTGTAGTATTACCATCCTAGCTCAATCTTGTTTCTAAATAAAATGTGTATAGAAATAAAATTGATTTTCAATGGTTTGATACCTGAATGGACACCCTGTATGTTGACCATAACTCACACATCAGCGGATGTGCCCATGCAGAGACCTACAGACATACTCATATGGAGACCTATTGACACAAATATCCATGATAGACTCACAAAGATACCCATAGACTCACCTAGAGACATTTAGACTCGCACAGAGATCCATAAACTCATGAAGATGCTCACACAGAGACCCATAGAATCACAGAGACACCGATAGACTCACACAGAGACCCATAGGCTCACACAGAGACCCAAAACCTCTCTGCCCCTCTTCAAGTCCAGACTCAAGGCCTTAATTTTACCATCCACGTATGACTGCCTATTTATCTTTATTAAGTAATGATGTCCACTGTGCACACCATCAGACCTTGTATGATCAGGTTTCTGGCCTTTAAAAGCGTCTTTTTCGGAGTTTAACTCTACTGATCAAATCTGGATTTGAATTAACGATGTCAATTTTTTCCCAGATGATGGTATTAGATGTGTTTAAGGTGACACGAAAACACCTGACAAGTAGATCCACCGTGAGAAGGAGCGACCCTCTCCCTCCTGAAACCCAAAAAGCCGCAAGACTCACCTTACAGCTACAGACCAGTATCCCTCTTGTCCTCCCTCTCCAAGCTAAAGGAACGAGCCATTGCTTGCCAGACTTTCCCCCATTATCGACCCCCAACTGCCTCCCGATCAAGCCGAATTTCGAACTGGTTGTAGGCTGCTGCTGACAATAAATCGTTGCCTTCAAAGATGCCTGGTTTACAGCTTAAGTAGAAAATCGGCGCAGCAACGGTCGATCTCTCTGCTGCCTGTTACACTTGTAAAGACCACTTGGACGCACTTGTCTTGAGATGCTTTTCTTTATTAAGGAGTCACGTGCTCACACTCGGACAGATGGAGACCCCCACTGCAAAAGCCCCGAGTCTCCCGCGCATCTCCCTTTTCTACGGTCCGAGGCCACGCCCCCAGTCTCGAACCTTCCCTTTGGCCATCACAAATGAGACCTCAACCAAAGTGTCTTATCATCGTGTGGACATTCATAGAAGCCACATCATCTCTGTGCTGCACTTTGATTCAACGTGTTTCTTATAGACAACACCGCACTATGGGGATAATCCGAATCCCGTATGACGAGATGGTCAGATATTCAGCAGGAAGATTGTTGCAACATCAGCTTTGAGAGACACGTCAATCAAACACCAACACACACACACACAGGTGCACACACGGACACCTCATGACGCACCCCATACATTGCCATCTACGCGGCTTGTTCAATCCACTGCTGGATGAACGCCTCTCACGCACCGTGTGGGTGTGGCTGTGTGACCATACCTCGTCACGCCGGCCACGCGTGGATAAATCTACTGCTGGATGAGGGCCTACCCCTAAACCGTCTCCCCGGGGGTGGTCAATCCCGGACGCGTTCCCTTCCCTTGGTAGCCACTCGACTCGCACGTCCTGGCCATCGGCCCACGTGGCCGGGATGCGGCCAGCCCGAGGCCCACTGAACATCCCGCAGCGATGATGATGATGTAGATGATGATGATGTAGACGATGATGATGTAGATGATGCAGATGATGATGATGGTGTGGACGATGTAGATGATGATGTTCATGTAGACGATGATAATGTGGATGTGGATAATGATTTGGATGATGATGTTGATGCGGATCATGAATTGGATGATGATGATGATGATTATGTGGATGATGTCGATGATGTTGTGGATGATGTGGATGATGTAAATGATTATATGGTTGATGATGTAGATGAAGATGATGATGTGGGTGATGATGTGGATAATGTTGTGGATGACGTGACATGATGTGGCTGATGATGTAGATGGTGATAATGATGAGGTGGATAATGTAGATGTGAATGATGCTGATGTGGATGTTGTTGATGATGTGGATGATGGAGATGTGGACGATGATGTGGATGATGATGTGGACGATGAAGATGTAGATGATGATGTGGTTGATGAATATGTGGACGATTATATGGATGATGGTGTAGATGATGATGCTGTGGATGATGATGACGATGATGTGGATGATGATGATGATGTTGATGGCGATGATGATTAAGTGACTGATGCTGATGTCCTCACCCTGCACGTGTTCCCCACTCCACGTCTTCTTCACCTTCTGCCGCTCAGAGTCTCACCCCAAGCTCGCCTCGCTCTCCCCTCGCTTCTTCTTCTTCACTCTCGAGGCCTCTCGTTCCAACCTCGCCACGCGTCCCCTGAGCCCCCGATCCACGTCGATTTGGGTCGCAGCTGCTGAGTGGAGAGGCCCAAAACGCCGAGCGGCCAACAACTCAGAGCACTGTTCAAGATCCCTCTGCGTGTGTGTGGTTGGGTTCGGCCAAGTGGTCATTTTAGGTCGTGATTCGTGTCGGGGTTAAGCGGTCGCGTTGACCAACCGTCACTCACGGGGTAGTGGACCCCCCGTGAGTGACCAACCGTCACTCACGGGAAGGGGGGGGCAATGGACCCCCCGTGAGTGACCAACCGTCACTCACGGGGGGGGGGGGGCAATGGACCCCCCGTGAGTTACCAACCGTCACTCACCAATTCAAAACCATGAACTTCAATATTCGTGGAAAAATCCGATGAGCTATGAAGCTCTTTTTGTACAAATGTCCAGTAGAGCCGGGTTCAGAAAGTTGCACCAATACCAAAAAAACGATACACGTGAAAAGTATAAGAGAGGTAAGCAAATCCCGAAAACTAAATTAATTACACTTTTATTTATTAAAATAGATGAAGCCCACTGAGCTATTGAGTTCTTCAGAATCAATAGACAGGCCCATGTCTGTCTACAGTGGGAAATGTAGAGCCGTGTGTTTATCCGTAGTGTAAAATGTGATCGACGTGCTCCTCCTTCTTGTTGCAGTTGGCGACCCCCCCGAGGGATCCCGCGGGGCTGTGCCCGGGACCCCCTCCCCGGATGAAGTCCGAGGCACGGCGCGGGTCGCCGTGCCGGAGCTGACGGGAGCCGCGCAGGCGCCGGCGGGGCCGTGTTTCAGGGCAGAGCCCCAGGTGAGGGGGAGGAGCCACAGGTGGTGGGTGGGGCGGGGCCAACTAGTGCCACTCAGCCAATCACAACGCTGGGAGTACATTGGGGTGGGTATTGGATGATAGGCGACTTTTCAGGCAATGATCCATCTGCAGAGCACATCACAGTTATTTGCCCTTTCATAACGTCGCCGATAGAGGGTGGCCCACAAGTTAGGACACACAGAGTTATTGTATTTATTTATTTAAACAAATCACAGAGGATTATTTAGTTATGGTGTTAATAATGATAACAAAAATACGTAAACTTTTAGACTAAATGATTAAAACGTTGCAATTTTAGTGACACGATAAATGGAACTTTTGGGCCAACCTGTATTTTGCACTCCTATCACGTGTTGATATTGTTCGTTGTTGTAACGTTCTTACCTGCCCCAACTGGACATCTATACGAAAGAGCTTTATAGCTCATCGGATTCCTCCAGTCTAAATATATATTCTGATTCCGATAATAATGTGTAATAAATATATAATGTATGATTACATATAAAAAAGCGACGTTTCAAGCAATGGCCTTTCTGCAGAGCACATTAATAGCTGTTCTCCCGTTCATAACGTCGCCTATAGAGGCTGGCCCACAAGTCAGGATTCATGGAGTTATTATGTTCATTTGAACAAACAACAGGATTATTTTGTTATAGATAGTAACAATGATAATAGATACACTTTTTACTTCAATAATACATAATTAAAAGTTGTAATGTCAGTGGCACGATAAAGGAAATATCCCTCTGTCCTAACATTTGGGCCACCCTGTATAATAATGTGAAGTAAATATATAATGCATGATTAAATATATAACAGGCACCGTTTCAGGCCATGGCCCATCTGCAGAGCACATCAACAGTTGTTGGTATCTTTCATAACGTGGCCTACAGAGGGTGGCCCACAAGTCAGCACACGCAATTATTATATTTATCTTAACAGATAACGGAGGGATATTTAGTTGAATTTTAACAAATGTTAAAACTTACTCCCATTACCATTTTTAAATATATTTAGGACCTTGTTATTGCCTTCTATTGCCTTCTTTAGCATACGTAACAACGAACTGAACTCGTTCATCTTTAGTCAATGGCACCTTCTTCATAGACTATTTTACGAGTTAAAGTGAGTTTGATGCAGATTTCCCATCGGTTCATGGACTAAAATTGTATTTCTTTTGGTGATAAAACAGTCCCACGTGTGTTGGGATCCCAGTCCAGATGGGAGGAGTAATTGTGGATGTGTTGACTGCGTTGTTGTGGCAGGACCCAACCACGACTGTGGCAGCTGGAGCGGAGGGCACCTCGTCCGGTAACGACCTCACGGTCTTGGCCCCCACCTCGTCCAACGAGGTGCCGGTGGCGGCAGACGAGAGGCATTGCACCCAACCCAGCTGCCTTCCCCATGGCCGGCTGGAACCCTCCCCGGTGTCAGCCACAGAACGCCAAAACATCAGCGTGTCTGTGCTGCCTGCAACCCAAGGTGAGCGTGCAATTACGCAGCCTCGAGGCATCTTGTTAGGGTGGTAGCCACCAAAGCAAGGCCGATTTCCAACCACAACTTTTGCCATTCAACAGTAACACGAGGAGCTCAAAACACCTATCGGTCAACGTGACAGGCGCATCACATTTGTCGTGAACTTTAACCTTACACTGAAATCTGGAGAAAAATATTTCTGGTTAAGAGGAGCAGTACGGGTGCTGGCTGGGGCCACTGAATATCCACGCCAGCCCCATCGGCAGTGCAGTGCTCTGCGATGACGCCGGCTTCCGCCACCACCGTTCCCTTTGTGCAGAGGAGGACGACGGCATTCTGGCGGCACGGCTCTCGCTGTTTGCGCCGGAGCGGCTGAGCCTCAGGTGGGAGAACGACGTGGGCAAGGGTGCCGGCCTGCGCAACCTGGGGAACACCTGCTTCCTCAACGCCACGCTGCAGTGCCTCGCCTACACGCCGCCGCTCGTGAACTACCTGCTGCTGCAAGAGCACTGCAGCACCTGTAAGTACCCCCCTGGCACTCTCGTTTACCCATGGGCTAGGTTATTGTCACGGTTAATTTGGCTGCTATGAATTTCACACTTGATAAGCCACTTCGTTGAGCTATCATTCGTGGTCAGATCGCTTCTGAAGAAGCAGCTAATAGCTCAGTCGACTTTGCCTGGTAAAATACAAACATAGATTAGTTTTATTTGTAATTGTTTTAAAGTGTTAACATTATGAGACCTCCTTTGCCAGAAACAAGATATAGGAATAGGTTTTACCCCTTTTAACTGGCACAAAAACTGACACCTTAATTCAAGGCATCATGTTTGCAATAACCACAACACAAGCAGTCAAAATGCAAACAAAAAAGACAACTCTGATAATAATATGCACTGTCCTTGAATTTGATTGGTCCACACCCGAGACAGCTTTTCTTAGAGCCTAGTCTCCATTGGTGTTGGACCAGAAGACGCCAAAAGGCGTACAACTCAAAAACAGCGCACTATCAGAGTATTGAGGGCTCGGGGTGAGCATTAACATTATGAGACCTCCTTTGCCAGAAACAAGATATAGGAATAGGTTTTACCCCTTTTAACTGGCACAAAAACTGACACCTTTATTCAAGGCATCATGTTTGCAATAACCACAACACAAGCAGTCAAAATGCAAACAAAAAAGACAAGTCTGATAATAATATGCACTGTCCTTGAATTTGATTGGTCCACACCCGAGACAGCTTTTCTTAGAGCCTAGTCTCCATTGGTGTTGGACCAGAAGACGCCAAAAGGCGTACAACTCAAAAACAGCGCACTATCAGAGTATTGAGGGCTCGGGGTGAGCATTAACATTATGAGACCTCCTTTGCCAGAAACAAGATATAGGAATAGGTTTTACCCTTTTAACTGGCACAAAAACTGACACCTTTATTCAAGGCATCATGTTTGCAATAACCACAACACAAGCAGTCAAAATGCAAACAAAAAAGACAACTCTGCCAGTTAAAAGGGTAAAACCTATTCCTATATCTTGTTTCTGGCATAGGAGGTCTCATAATGTTAATGCTCACCCCGAGCCCTCAATACTCTGATAGTGCGCTGTTTTTGAGTTGTACGCCTTTTGGCGTCTTCTGGTCCAACACCAATGGAGACTAGGCTCTAAGAAAAGCTGTCTCGGGTGTGGACCAATCAAATTCAAGGACAGTGCATATTATTATCAGAGTTGTCTTTTTTGTTTGCATTTTGACTGCTTGTGTTGTGGTTCTTGCAAACATGATGTCTTGAATAAAGGTGTCAGTTTTGTGCCAGTTAAAAGGGTAAAACCTATTCCTATGTTTTAAAGTGGTTTGTTCACCTTTCCTATATTTTCCACTCCTATCGTGTTTTTGTTTTGTTTGTTGTTGTAATGTTCTCACGCCGCACCATTATTGGACATCTGCAAATAAAGAACTTCATAGCTCATCGGATTCCTCAAGCATAAATCAATATTGTGTTTTTGATAAGCACATGCACACGTGGCCAACGTGTTTAATAGGCTGCACAGATTTAACTTGGGCTTATAAAGCATCTTGTGATGCAATTGGTACTTAGACGCTACATTCATTGCGTTTGCTGCTGGTGCCAGGTTTCCTAGCATTTGTTGTTACTCCCCAGCTGGGCTGAGTGCGAGTGGCGTGCGCTGACGGATTGTGCCACCTGTGCCCTCGTTCGCAGGCCAACAGAGCGACTTTTGCCAAATGTGCGTCATGGAGCGTCACGTTGTCAGCACATTCAACAACTCGCAGAGAGTGCTGACACCCAGCGGCATCACTAAAAACATCACGCGTGAGTCCCACAACTACGTTCACACTTGGACTCGAAGGAGAAGCCATCGCCGCGATCTTTCGCCATCTGTGTTCCAAGTCCTTTGCACTGCTCCTTTTGACATGTTGGGGAGCTCTTGAAGGATGTCATCAGATCCTGTACCTGTCACTTTGTCCCCATGTCCATTTCTCTGCAGGCATCGCCAAACACCTGCGCATTGGGAGACAGGAAGATGCCCACGAGTTTCTGCGATACGTGGTAGATGCCATGCAAGCCTCATGCCTCCATGGCCACAGCGAGTGAGTACCGCGCGCCAGTCAACTTGCGGCAGTCGTTCTGCAGTTCGATCCCTCACGGCTCCCTCTTGGTTTTCTGCACGATTGTCTTTCGACGTCTGTGAGAAGCTACTCACACTTTTGTGGGAACACCTGGGAGATGCAGAGGACCGGCCCTGCTGGCACCACGGTTCTTTCACCTTGGCCCTTACGTGGGCCGTCTTTTGTTTGAGCATTTCACGTTGCCGATAAATACCGGGGGGTCGATGTCTCGACGTGCGGTGGCCCCGTGACATCATTGCTCGTGTTGACGGGCGGCACGTGGCACGCTGGGCATTACAAAACTGCCGGGCAACAGCACCGCGTGTCGGCTGCCAGCTTGCCCCCAGCTCTGTGGCTGTGCCGTGAATGTGGCTGCCCTGTGCAGACGCTACCACGTTTGGTTGCTACAGAGCACGCGTTGCAGTGCTGAAGGGAAAGAGTGAATCGACAGCTCGGGCAATGGTGTAACTTTCACACACGCGTGTGCATCCGGTAAAGGTGCTACTGCTACTGCCGCTGTAACCACCGTGTGGTGTCGTTCTCTGTGACGTGGCAGGCTGGACAGATACACGGAGCCTACCACCCTCATTTACCAGATCTTCGGGGGTTACCTTCGATCACGTGGTGAGTTGTGCACACTCCTCTACAGACTTGTTAACCGCGAGCAGCAAGCGCATCATCACAGTGTAGACGTGCTCGCGTTGCAGCGTTTGCACACTCTCACGCACGTGCCACACAGAAAAACCTTTTACCAGTTGGTGAAAAGTACCAATTACCTATGTCAGTGGGAAGCGTGCATTTAGTTTTACTAAGTAACATGTGACGTCCCTTTCTAATGTGTGCTTGTGTTTTGCAGTGGAGTGCATGCAGTGCTGCAACCACTCCGACACCTATGACACGTGCCTGGACATTGCACTCCATATTAATGTAAGCAATGAGAAAGCCATCGCTTAACAGTTATACATCTACGTACGGTGCGGAATAAGTTAAATGTACATACATCACATACATGAACAACAACTGCCATTCGCCACTAAGTGGCGGTGATGTCACCACGGTGCTTGTGCCAGCCTGAGTGCCTTTTAAGGCCACGCGGAGTGTCGAACGCCCGCTGGCAGGTCACGGGACAAACCATGGGTTGACTGAGATGACTGGCCGATGCACCACCTGTTCCCCCTGCTGTGCCAACATACATAACACACACACATACATAAATCAGCCACTTAACATCCAAACACACTGCCAGTAGCGTGCGTGATCTCTTTTTTTGTGGTTGTACGATTTCATACGAAATGCGGGTTTTCCGAATTGCCATCACAATATAATTCTGCAGATGTTCATGGAATGCTTCTTAGAGTCCTCATTTGCCTTTCACTCTGTCGGCCAACAGAACTCATCAGATCTTGTGGAGGCGTTTGAGGAGTTTTTTAACAAGGAGACGCTGGACGAATACACCTGCAGAATGTGAGTGGGCATCGTGTGTTGACACCCTGGAATCATTTGTAGCTTCAAAAGTCTGATGATTGAACCAAATTCTAATAAAAGATAGTAATAAAAATATAATATAAATAATACGTAAAAAAATAACGTCCAATATATAACGTAAATAAGTAACAATTTTTATGTTAAGAAATGAATAAAAAATAACGAACAACAAAAAGTGAGTAGACTTATTGTTTAAAAGTTGGGGAACACGTGCGATGGCTGGCGTTGTTGTCGTGCAGGTGCTGTTGCAAGGGGGAAGCGACGAAGACGATGGCTCTCCACCGCCTGCCCAACGTCCTCACCGTCTCCATCAAGCGGTACAACCTCTACGGCGTCAAGATCAACCGGGTAACGATTCTGCCCCTCCACATCGCTCTAATTAATTTATTTTATTACAGCCCTTTGTCAGTTCAACGCTGGAGAAAATGCCTCTCCATGCTGAAATAAGTGCTACGGAAAGACTCGCCCCCGTCATATGACTGTAGAATTTCCACCACTTGCTCAGGCCTATAAACAGGAGATGAGCACCGTCTTCAACGCTCAAATGAGCGAGACATCACGCCATCACGTTGACGTGTAACTTAGATGGTGCCCATCTCTGCTGCCCACCCCACCACCCCTGCCGTTTCCTCTTCTAACGTTTGTCTCTGTGCGCTGCCTGTAGAACATCACCTACCCGGAGCACCTGGACATGCAACCCTTCACCTCAACGTCTCAGGGCGAGCCCGCAATCTACTCCCTGTACTCGGTGCTGGTGCACAAGGGAGCCGACTCCAACAGGGGTCATCATTATTGCTACAATAAGGTAATTCCATTTGTTACCATCAAACATTAACAACGCACATCTGCAATGCGCCCATAATGTTACAAATGTCCAATAGGGAAGAATAAATAGAAGTCTTGCGTCTGTTCTTGCGTCTTGATGTACTTATGCAACTTCTACTTACAGTATATATACTTTATGTATTTGTATTTATTGACTTGCTTAGCATTCATACACTTTGCACTCCAATCGGTGTTGTATTGTTTGTTGTTGTTGTAACTTTCTGAACCGCCCCTACTGGACATCTGTTGAAAAGAGCTTCGTAGATCATCAAATTCTTTCAGCACAAATAATGATTCTGATTCTGATTAAATTGGTCCAAGGCCATCGATACAGTGACATGGTCAGGCAGACCGTTCTGTAACTTCAGCACCATCATAGCAACCGTAGCACCTTCTGCAGCTCTGACGATGGGGTGATGCTCTTTACGAACTTGTTGTCTAAAGTGTATCGTGTGTTGTTATTAATGAACGGAGGAGGTTGGGTGCAGTTGTGTAAACATTGTAACCAAGTGTAGCCGTGGTGTGACTGTGCGCAGATCAGCGATGGACAATGGTGCTGTATGAACGACTCCATCGTGCGGCACGTCGACACCAAGGCTGTTATGAACGAGCAGGCCTACATGCTCTTCTATATTCGGTAAGTCGCCTTCTCTCCCCTTCACTTTAACCTGCACTTACAACCGTCCCCCAGACCAGCTCACTGGAAAGATATTGTCTTGTGCGAGCAGCAGTGTCTCCTTTGAAGGCAGGTGTTAACGGTTTGCGACGCGTTGGTGCGTGCATGCAGGTCCCCAGAATTGAACGCGCCGCCAGCGGACAGCTACTGCCCGCTGGAGCACGTCAAGGCGACGTCCCGCTTGTGCCTCAAGCGGCCCCACTCGGCGAAGGGAGACCCCGGACCCTGTCTGTGTACGGCAGCTCTCCTCACCGGCGCGCAAGGTAAAGGATGGATTTGAAACGTCGCCCCGTGTGCGTGGAAATGCCCAGGGAGAATGTACACCCTGACAGCGCATCGTTTTATATTAAGGGAATGGTGAAGTACAGCGATCTTCTTGTTTATACTTCAGACAGATTTTGTTTCATTCACCCAATGTCGAGCGGTTTGGACTTTAGCGCCATCATCTTCTTTACCTGCAGAAACCCAAGACGTCGAACCCCCCCAACAGGAACAACTGCCGGAGCAACTGCAAGGGCCACGGCAGGAACAGCAGCAGCAGAAGCAGCTACCGGCAACACCAGACACACAACAGCCGCTGCCGCTAGTCCCAGAGCAGCCACCACCACCCCGATCTCACAGCAGCCGCTGCCATTCCACCAGCAACCACCACCGGTCCTGCAGCAGCCACCACCACCGCCGCTCTCGAAGAAGCCGCTGTCAGCGACACAGCAGCTGCTGCCACCGCGTGTCCCACAGCAGCCAGTCCAACAGCAGCCAGTCCAACAGCAGCCAGTCCAGCAGCAGCCACCGCCACCAGTCCCACCACAGCCACCGCCACCAGTCCCACCACAGCCACCGCCACTCTGGTCGCACAGCAGCCACCACCGATGTAACAACTGGCACTCGCCCCACCAATAGAAGTCGGTGCTTAAAATCCATGATCGCGTGTCTAACCTCTTGCTTCCTCTCAAATTCAAAATAATTTTGAGAGACATTTTACGAAGGCACCAGGCAGCGGCTCACCATGGCGTCGCCCGCTCCCCAAAATGTACTCGTCGCCGGCTCCACCACCAGCCCCTGCTTGTGTTGCAATCGAAACGTTGTACACTATTATTTAGTTTATTTTCTTTCTACGTGACTTTACCGAAAGAACCAAAGAGTAATTCCTGCAGTCATGAAAGCTTCAAATCAAGTTTTAATCCACGTAGACTTGAAAAACCCAGCACGAAAGCGCTTAAAATCACGCCAGCCATTCTGGGAAACAGGAGCCAACATCCATGCAGGCGGCACCAACCCATTATGGCTTGGGGTTGCCGTTTATTCCCTGGCCAATCGTCAAGAGAGTTGGCACCAGGAACGTTATTGTGATGGTGACCGTTAAATTAACTGTCTCATTACAAATGAAGACAGAGGTTGTGTCCTCCGCAACGCGAGGCCGGAGTGCGCTCTCAGTGAGGTCGTGCAAGGTATTCCCGTACGGTTCTTGTCTCTAAATTTAGATTTAAAGCTTTCGTGACTGCAGTAATTCATATTCTTAGTTCTTTCGGTAAAGTCACGTTGAAGGGAAACAATAAAATATATATAAAACAATAAAAATTCTCACGACGTTTCGATCATAACACAAACGGTAGTCATCAGGTGTGTCGGTTTGCATAAATTTATTTATTTTTAAACGGTGTATTTATATAGGTTCTTGTCTCTGTTCATTTAAAATGCGGGGCATTTATTTTGCGTTGTGTCGGGGATTTAAAAAGTCACCGCTGTTGCAAAGTATTTACTTATTTATGGAACTGTGAATACGTCGGCATTTTGTAAACTACATATTTGTTACTTTTTTACGTACGGGGCGTGCACATTTCAATGGACACGCTAACCGTAGCGCCAAGCCGTTACCACGTGAAATGTACGGCTAAATGATGAACTTCGCCAAGCACTTTATTTCCATCTTCCATGATGCCTCCAGAAACAGCGGTTTCTGAACTCGTGAATGTAGATCGGTGACACTTCGGTCTCCTCGGGGTTTTTATCGTTTGTACAAAAGCAGCTCAAAGTGTGGGAAGGGAAAGCCAGATTAATGTTTTCCAGAGATTTTGTCTACCTCGTTTTGTATTTGCACTTGACATCAATATATACTTGTCGTGACAAAACTGGTCTCGCTTCCATTTCTTACTTTGCCATCGCAGTGTGTGTGTGTGTGTCTTTGTGTGTGGGTGTATGTGTGTGTTTGTGTTTGTTTACGTGTGTTTATGTGTGTATGTATGTGTGTATGCAGGTGCATGTGCTCGCTAACAGCACTTGCCCAAACAGCTTGTTTTGTCTATACGGGGGATCTTTGTCTTTGTATGTCTGTGTGTTGATGGGTGTGTACGTGTTTGTGTGTGTGAATGCGTGTGTGTGTATATCTAATTACATTGTTCGGTCGTAGTTTAGTGGTAGTTAATTGAAGGTGGAGGGGTTACCAGCCCCTCGCACCCGTCCAGAGCCCTCATTTAGCCGCTGTGATAGTCACAGACGCCATAAGGGGAAAGGGCCAATTGGAATTGGCCCTCTCCCTCACAGCACCGACCACGACAGCGTTGCCACAGAAATGTTTGTGGGGAAGAGGTCAAGACCACGTTGCTGGCCTAATTAATTAAATGTTGAATATAAAAAGTGGATAAAAGGTAATGGTACAGCCCCTGCGGTTGTTCACGCCACTGCCGGCAAATGGGGCCTCCACGAGCGGGAGCTCCAGAGAGCCCCTTCGAGGGTCATTGGCCTACTCCTCCACACTGGCCAGAACGGCTTGGAAGAGAAGGTCGTCAAATATAGAGTTAGATTTACCTGCCGCTTACAACATTTGACCGTAACGTGTTCGGTGGGGACACGCTTCTTGCTGGGCTCAAATGCAAGGCAGCGTGTGAAGAAAAACGGGGCCCAGAGAATGTTGACTCCAGCACTGGGGAGGGTGCCGGTACACTGGGACACTGCTGTGGGTGTGGTTACTCAATCGCCCAGCCACGTGGAGGAGTAGCCACTGATATGAAACGCAACGCCATCGTCTCACCTAATCAACCCGTTCACCCGTGAAGCGGTGGCCCGGCCGTTAGCGCACACTGACCACTGCCAGCTAAGTTCGATTCCCGGCCACGGCTAACGTCGGTGCTGAGTGACATCTGAACAAATCTCTGGGCTGCCTCACCTTCACACCAACTCATACTGACCAGCGTGGTGAAGTATGATCGAACACCCCCTCCCCCCCCCCCCCCATTTAGTGACACAGAGTGGGGGGCTCCTACCTCCGCTGTGGATTGACAGAGGGCCGACGTCTATGCTGAGCCCCACGCCAGTATAGTCGCAGCATCCCTCTGCAACAGCTCTGCTGTGACACCTGAAGGCACACAAACAACACAAGTGGGTGGCCAGGTGCAGGGAGGGTGACGTCCTCATTCAATGAATAAAAAACGAAAAGGAACCCGCCACGGATATTCACCAAGCGGCAATGAGAGCGTCGTGGCGATGCTGCTGCAGTCAGAAACCCGCCGCACGATGCAGTGCAGACACGAGTTGACAATTTCAACCCCACACATCCGTTACTTTTCTTGTCAACACCCTCAGCATTAAATTAATATTGCAGAGTTTTATAGTTCAACATTCAATGATCGTCCTACACTAAGGGGTCATTTAATTATCGTTTTATGAGTCCTTCATTTTAACAACGCAAATATGTAATCGCTACAGCTATTGAGAGAGCTATTTTGGAATTCTGCTAAATCCAAGAAAAGTAACTTAATGGCAAATTCTGCATTTTTATAGAAATGGTTTGAAAATTATTTCGCACAGTTAATGATGCAACTACTGGCACAGGGCAACCGCGGCTCGAGTGTGAACGCCTTCACTATGAGAGGGGTCACCCTGCAGGGTTGAGTAGAGATCTCTATCCCGCCCTGTATAGCAGGGGTGTCCAAACTACGGCCCGCGGGCCATCTGCGCCATCCATTTTTAATTGGCCCGTATCAAAGTTTAAAATATAATGGACTATGGCCCACTGTATTGCATTTCTTAATTGAAACACTAGATGGCGGTATTGTCTTGAGCAAGGCAGCGTCTCCACAAAGCAAGCAATCGAAGAAAACATTTGCTCAGGGTCACCAGAAATGCCGGAACTGAAGAGACGCAAGATTGCAAGCGAGTGCAGAAAATTTCAGACTCGGTGGAAAAATGAAACATCAGACCTTCACGTCCTACACTGGCGCCGAGCGGAGAGAGAAGGTAAAGCAAATGGCAAGCTAGCCTGCTAACGCAGCAGCAGGGTTTTTTTTCCGTGCTAACAAAGCTCAAGAAAATGCAACAATAGCCAGCAATGAAGTAGCTCAACTCATTGCCCTACACGGGAAACCTTTCTCAGACGGTGACTTCATCAAACAGTGCCTCACTAAAGTCGTGGGAATGTGCCTGGAGAAAATGCAGGATTTCAACGACGTTAGTATGTCCAGAAATAAGGTTGTGCGGCGAATTGAAGACTTGTCGGCTAACTTAAAACAGCAAGTGTCAGATACAGCTTGTGCTTTCGATTTTTACTCGATTGCATGTGATGAGAGCACAGATGCCACGGACACTGCACGGCTGTTAATTTTTTTGCGGGGAGTTGATGAGAATTTTTGCATTACGGAAGAACTGCTTGCTCTTCGGAGTCTAAAGGGGACAACAACTGGGAAGGACATGTTTTGAAGCTGTGTCAGATTAAATTAACCAGGCTGGACTTAAATGGGACAAGCTGTGTGGAATTACAACGGATGGGGCTCCAGCAATGACAGGCGAGCGCAAAGGAATGGCTTCTATGGTGGGTGCCAAGGTGCAGGAGAGCGGAGGTGAGGCTGTTAAAATGCACTGTATCATCTACCAAGAAGCCCTCTGTGCCAAGATAATCCAGCTTGGCGATGTGATGAACACAATTGTGAAAAATGTCAAAAAAATTATGGCCCGAGGGCTTTACCACAGAGAATTGCAAGCGTTCCTCTCTGATGTCGATGCTGAATACGGGGACCTACTCTACCATTCTCAAGTGCGCTGGCTCAGTCGCGGCTCCGTGCTGCAGCGGTTTTATTCCCTGAGATCAAATATCGACAAGTTGTTGAAAGAAAAGGGCAGACCTCTCCATGAGATCAGTGACCCTTTATGGTTGGCAGGCCTGGCTTTTTTAGTTGATCTCACTGATCATCTCAACACCCCGAACAAGAGACTACAAGGCAAAGAGCAGCTGGTACCACAGCTGTATGTGCAAATGAAAGCATTCCGTGCGAAGCTCCGTCTCTTCGAGTCACAACTGCGCAACTTCAATGTAGCGCACTTCCCCACGCTGACCGAAATCAATGCGCATTTCCAAATGCCAAGCTCTCTGCAAAAATGGGAGAATATGTGTCTGTGATCACATCTCTCATGACAGAATTCAGTCAGCGCTTCCAAGATTTTTCTGTCATTGAGAAGGAAATCACACTGTTTGCGGCTCCGTTTTCAATGGATGCGAAAGAAGTGGAGGAGAGTCTGCAATTAGAACTGATCGAAATTCAGTGTGATGATTCTCTGAAGAATAAGCATCAGCTTCTCTCCCTACCTGACTTCTACCGGAGTTTGGAAAAGGCCAAGTTTCCTCTGATGAGACGCCATGCAAAACGAATGATGAGTCTGTTCGGCTCAACATACATATGTGAGCAGACATTCTCTCTGTTAACGCTGAACAAAAGCAGGCTGAGAACCAGAACGACCAACAGCCATCTCCGTGACGTCCTTCGCATCTCAACCACCAAACTTACTCCTGACCTGCCAGCTATCCTTCACACCAAAGCGCAGCATCACTGCTCCCACTGAGCGTAACATTCTTCCCATTACAGGTGAGTTAAAAATATACACAGTTTTCATTTGTTAATAAGCCCAATTACTTAATAAATTCAGTTAATTAAAGTTGATGACAATTTTTTTAACAAACGTTAGTTGATGTGTTAACAAGCCCAATAATTTATTTGTGTAATAAGCTTGAAATATCCACATCCCCTATTTGTCTTCTTGTCTCTTCCTTCATATGGACAATGAAGGGGGATCAGCACCCTAAGAACCAATCTGAGGCTGTCACTGAGAGAATGACCTGCCAACCTTTTTGTAAAAAATAAAATTAAAATCTACTAATGAAGAGCTATGATGGAGGCTTTTTTTCTTCAAACATGTTCAATAATCAAACGTAATTTACCTGCATTTGATTGATTTTGACAATATTAGTGCATGAGAAGTGAGGCAGTATACCTCACGTCTAGTGAGTGGCCCAATCCTTCGTATATTTTTCTGTATGTGGCCCTCGGGAAAAAAAGTTTGGACACCCCTGATGTATAGAGTAGTCAACGCGTGTTTAATACTGAGTACTACTCAGCGCACACGGCGGCAAGAGCGCGCTTTATGAATGGAATCGGTCATCATTGACGGATTTTGGGGTCGCTGAGTAAACAGCCAAAGAGGGTGACGAGAAGTGGCACAGATGGGTAGCGCGCCACGCTACGAACCGGCTCCACCCGAGTTCAATTCCTGTCCAGGGCTAACAACGACACGACTGGCGAGCGATGTCAGGGCTGGTTGCCCGCTACCTTCACCGACCAGCATCGAGCACCCGTGGTGGGATATGGTCAAAGAACCACAATGGTGGGGAGGCCTTCATCCAGCAGTGGATTGACCGTGGGCAGTAAAAAATAAAGTGTTGCTTTGTAGCTAATAGCCCCAGGGTCACACAGTTCCACTCGATATTCAGCTCGGGTTGGACCGAACATTCGGGTCAGACGGCCAGTTGAGAGGGTCGCACGCATCTTCAATGGAGCCTCCATCAAGGCATTATTGTATTTCCCGATGGGCCAGAGCAGCAACTGATGCCACCCAAAGGTGACGAAACCTTTGAACGTAGCGGCCGTCACGTAATTCACTTTCATCGACCATATCGAGATGAGCACTGCAGTCAGGATCACGACAGATGTTCTGTGTGCGTGGAGTGGTGGTGTTGTTATTTTTACTATTTTTATTTATTTTCACCACCTAAGTCCCACTGAGCTACATAGCGCTTTTATAAGAAGCGACCTGGCCACAGATGATAGCTCAACAAAGTGGCTTATCGTGTGGACATTTAGAGCAGCCAAATATTCGAAACACGTCGATTCTCAATGTGCAATGGAAACACCGCAGCACCCGGAGCAAAAATCCACGCGACCCCGGGGAGAGAGACACCGCAGACTCCAAATATACAGCAGCAGCAGGCGTCGGGGTCGGGATCGAACCCACGACCTCCTGCACACCGGGCGAGGTAGTTAACATCTCCTAGCCACCGTGGCGACCCGAAGCCTTCATCCAGCAGTGGACTGCCAACACGGCACGGCATCATTGCGGGTCTACAAAGGTACCTGGTTGGAGGATGTGGAGCCGAGTGGACTTGCCGATGAGCGGTACCGGCAGTGTCAAGATCGGCCTCTGTGGAGGAGGAGGAGGAGGACGAGGAGGCTCGTGAGGGACGCTCCCGGGCAGTTGGAGGCAGTCGCCCTTCAGCAACAATGACCACGACGACGGAGGGGCAAAGGAGCGACGCTCACAACAACGAGCGGAGAGGCGGGCGGCTAAAATGCGGCGAGTTGGCACAGCTGGTGGCGTCTGCCAGCTATTTCGAGTCCGTCAACCCATGGCACCTGCAGGGTTCTGTCCCGTGACCTCCTGTCAGCGAGCATTCGACACTTCGCGTGGCCTAAGAGTGCACCTAGCCTGGCACAAACGCCGTGGGGACGTCACCGCCACTTAGTGGCGACAGGGGCGAGGGAGTTTGACTTGGACGGACCAGTCCATGTTGGGAGTTGGTTTAGAGGGGGGGGGGGGATTTGTTCTCTCCTGGGCCACGTGACTTTGTGGTGTGAATGCCCTCTCTCTCTCTCTCTGTCTGTCTCCACGTGACATGGGGAAGAGGAGGATAGGAAGCCCGGGAACGTGACAGCTACGTAGGTGAAAATAAAATAACAAAAAAAATCACGACGTTTCGGCCACAACACAAGCGGCCTTCATCAGGTGAAAGGACGAGACTGTCTGGAGGACAGCGCTGGAGTGGAAGAAGCCACGCTTAGATCACGACCTTTAAGCTGTGTGAGAAGAAAAAGACCAAGCGCCTTGACAAAGGAATTAGCATATAATTTAGCATTGAAATGGCTCATTGAAATAGCTAAGTTAAAGTATACACATCCGCAGAGGCACCCCTTGACAAAGGAATTAGTATCGAATTTAGCATTGAAATAGCTGAGTGATTAGCTTGTAACTGGTCACAGAAATAGCTGTGTTAAAGTTAGAGCATATACATTCACCGAGGCACCTAGTACTCATCAAACAGGAAAATTTAGCGAAACACAACCACGCTCAGACATCGGACCTGTGTGCGAGCAAACAAGGTGTTCTGACAAAGAAATTAGCATAAAAATTAGCATTTGATTGGCGGATTTTAGAAAAGAGGTGGTGTACGTGCCGGTGGACTTGCAGTTTGGCGCGGGGGAAGGGGGGAGGGGGGATGGTGTGAAAAGGGGGAATTTATAAGAGCTGCGAAAGTTTGGGTTACCACTACTTGAAAAAATATACTGTACCATTGAAATTAGTTTAATGTTTAGTTCGATTTAGAACATCTTTCCAATGGTTGCTTAATTTGAAACCATCCTCTCGATTGAAATTGTGTCCGTGTTTGTAGATCTGAATTGCCTCATGAACAAATTTCTGATGAAGGCCGCTTGTGTTGTGGCCGAAACGTCGTGAATTTTTGTTATTTTATTTTCACCTACGTGACTTTACCCAATAGAACCAAAGAGTATGGATCCTAGCAGTCACAAAAGCTTTAAATCTAGAATCACGCGTTGACTACTCTATACAGGGTGGGATAGAGATCTCTACTCAACCCTGCAGGGTGACCCCTCTCATAGTGAAGGCGTTCACACTCGAGCTGCGGTTGCCCTGTGCCAGTAGTTGCATCATTAACTGTGCGAAATCATTTTCAAATCATTTCTATAAAAATGCAGAATTTGCCATTAAGTTACTTTTCTTGGATTTAGCAGAATTCAACAATAGCTCTCTCAATATCTGTAGCGATTGAGTAATGATGTTTTACATTTTTGCGTTTTTCAATTGAACGCTAATTAATGACCCCTAAAGTGTAGAAAAATCATTGAATGTTGAAGTATAAAACTCTGCAATGTTAATTTAATGCTGAGGGTGTTGACAAGAAAAGTAGCGGATGTGTGGGGTTGAAATTGTCAACTCGTGTCCACACTGCATCGTGCGGCGGGTTTCTGACAGCAGCAGCATCGCCACGACGCTCTCATTGCCGCTTGGTGAATATCCGTGGCGGGTTCCTTTTCGTTTTTTATTCATTGAATGAGGACGTCACCCTCACTGCACCTGGCCACCCACTTGTGTTGTTTGTGTGCCTTCAGGTGTCACTGCAGAGCTGTTGCAGAGGGATGCTGCGATTATACTGGCGTGGGGCTCAGCATAGACGTCGGCCCTCTGTCAATCCACAGCGGAGGTAAGAGCCCCCCACTCTGTGACAGTAAATGGGGGGGGGGGGGGTGTTTGATCATACTTCACCACGCTGGTCAGTATGAGTTGGTGTGAAGGTGAGGCAGCCCAGAGATTTGTTCAGATGTCACTCAGCACCGACGTTAGCCGTGGCCGGGAATCGAACTTAGCTGGCAGTGGTCAGTGTGCGCTAACGGCCGGGCCACCGCATCACGGGTGAACGGGTTGATTAGGTGAGACGATGGCGTTGCGTTTCACATCAGTGGCTACTCCTCCACGTGGCTGGGCGATTGAGTAACCACACCCACAGCAGTGTCCCAGTGTACCGGCACCCCCCCAGTGCTGGAGTCAACATTCTCTGGGCCCCGTTTTTCTTCACACGCCGCCCTGGATTTGAGCCCAGCAAGAAGCGTGTCCCCACCGAACGCGTTACGGTCAAATGTTGTAAGCGGCAGGTAAATCTAACTTTATATTTGACGACCTCCTCTTCAAAGCCGTCCTGACCAATGTGGAGGAGTAGGCCAATGACCCTCACTGGCGCTCTCTGGAGCTCCCGCTCGTGGAGGCCCCATTTGCCGGCAGTGGCGTGAACAACCGCAGGGGCTGTACCATTACCTTTTATCCACTTTTTATATTCAACATTTAATTAGGTCAGCAACGTGGTCTTGACCTCTGGCCCACAAACATTTCTGAGAAATACAACAAGTGCACGTGTATACAAGTGTACTTCTGTGGCAACGCTGTCGTGGTCGGTGCTGTGAGGGAGAGGGCCAATTCCAATTGGCCCTTTCCCCTTATGGCGTCTGTGACCATCACAGTGGCTAAATGAGGGCTCTGGACGGGTGCGAGGGGCTGGTAACCCCTCCACCTTCAATTAACTACCACTACACTACGACCGAAAAATGTAATTAGACATACACACACACGCATTCACACACACAAACACGTACACACCCATCAACACACAGACATACAAAGACAAAGATCCCCCGTATAGCCAAAACAAGCTGTTTGGGCAAGTGCCGTTAGCGAGCACACGCACCTGCATACACACATACATACATAAACACACGTAAACAAAGAGAAACACACACATACACCCACACACAAAGACACACACACTGCGATGGCAAAGTAAGAAATGGAAGCGAGACCAGTTTTGTCACGACAAGTATATATTGATGTCAAGTGCAAATACAAAACGAGGTAGACAAAATCTCTGGAAAACATTAATCTCGCTTTCCCTTCCCACACTTTGAGCTGCTTTTGTACAAACGATAAAAACCCCGAGGAGACCGAAGTGTCACCGATCTACATTCACGAGTTCAGAAACTGCTGTTTCTGGAGGCATCATGGAAGATGGAAATAAAGTGCTTGGCGAAGTTAATCATTTATCGTACATTTCACGTGGTAACGGCTTGGCGCTACGGTTAGCGTGTCCATTGAAATGTGCACGCCCCGTGCGTAAAAAAGTAACAGATATGTAGTTTAAAAAATGCCGACGTATTCACAGTTCGATAAATAAATAAATACTTTGCAACAGCGGTGGCTTTTTAAATCCCCGACACAACGCGAAATAAAAGCCCCGCATTTTAAATGAACAGAGATAAGAACCGTACGGGAATACCTTGCACGACCTCACTGAGACCGCACTCCGGCCTCGCGTTGCGGAGGACACAACCTCTGTCTTCATTTGTAATGAGACAGTTAATTTTACGGTCACCATCACAATAACGTTCCTGGTGCCAACTCTCTTGACGATTGGCCAGGGAATAAACGGCAACCCCAAGCCATAATGGGTTGGTGCCGCCTGCATGGATCTTGGCTCCTGTTTCCCAGAATGGCTGGCGTGATTTTAGTGCTTTCGTTCTGGGTTTTTCAAGTCTTCGTGGATTAAAACTTGATTTGAAGCGTTCATGACTGCAGGAATTACTCTTTGGTTCTTTCGGTAAAGTCACGTAGAAAGAAAATAAACTAAACAATAGAGTACGACGTTTCAATTGCAACACAAGCAATGGTCATCAGGTAGAACAAAACCTAGTGAACTTGTAAATACAATGCAATCCAACACAGAGAGTCGACTAACACAACAGTCAGTACTTTACCTGGTTGATTACGTTCTTTCAAAGATTGCTACATTTGAGAGAGAGAGATAAAACACAGACACGGGGACACACAGACAGACACACACAGAGAGAGACAACACAGAGACACAGAGAGAGACACACACAACATATGTTGTGTGTGTCTCTCTCTGTGTCTCTCAGTGTTGGATTGCATTGCATTTCTAAGTTCACTCGGTTTGTTTTCTACTTGATGACGATTGCTTGTGTTGCAATCGAAACATAGTATTCTATTATTAAATGTATTTTATTTTTTCGTGGATTGTGAGGTCGGAGTTGCTTGAGATGTTTTCCATCTCATTGGACGGGTGTCAGCATTGGACGGGCGTGCCATGAGGCCCTGAGCTAGTGATTGCAGCTCTTTATTGTGTTGAATGTGGTCTTCGAGTGAGAATGTCGAGTCCAAGGTGATTCCAATGATGTTCAAGTGATTTCAGGGGCTGGTGGTGGAGCTGGCGATGAGTACATTTTGGGGAGCGGGCGACGCCATGGTGAGCCGCTGCCTGGTGCCTTCGTAAAATGTCTCTCAAAATTATTTTGAATTTGAGAGGAAGCAAGAGGTTAGACACTTGATCATGGATTTTAAGCACCGACTCCTATTGGTGGGGCGAGTGCCAGTTGTTACACCGGTGGTGGCTGCTGTGCGACCAGAGTGGTGGTGGCTGTGGTGGGACTGGTGGCGGTGGCTGCTGTTGGACTGGCTGCTGTTGGACTGGCTGCTGTTGGACTGGCTGCTGTGGGACACGCGGTGGCAGCAGCTGCTGTGGTGCTGATGGTGTCTTCTTCGAGACCGGCGGTGGTGGTGGTGGTGGTGGTTGCTGCAGGACCGGCGGTGGTTGCTGGTGGAATGGCAGCGGCTGCTGTGAGATCGGGGTGGTGGTGGTGGCTGCTCTGGGACTAGCGGCAGCGGCTGTTGTGTGTCTGGCGTTGCCGGTAGCTTCTGCTGCTGCTGTTCCTGCCGTGGCCCTTGCAGTTGCTCCGGCAGTTGTTCCCGTTGGGGCGGTTCGACGTCTTGGGTTTCTGGAGGTAAAGAAGATGATGGCGCTAAAGTCCAAACCGCTCGACATTGGGTGAATGAAACAAAACCGGTCTGAAGTATAAACAAGAAGATCGCTGTACTTCACCATTCCCTTAATATAAAACGATACGCTGTCAGGGTGTACATTCTCCCCGGGCATTTCCACGCACACGGGGCGACGTTTCAAATCCATCCTTTACCTTGCGCGCCGGTGAGGAGAGCTGCCGTACACAGACAGGGTCCGGGGTCTCCCTTCGCCGAGGGTGGCCGCTTGAGGCACAAGCGGGACGTCGCCTTGACGTGCTCCAGCGTGCAGTAGCTGTCCGCTGGCGGCGCGTTCAATTCTTGGGACCTGCATGCACGCACCAACGCGTCGCAAACCGTTAACACCTGCCTTTAAAGGAGACACTGCCGCTCGCACAAGACAATATCTTTCCAGTAAGCTGGTCTGGGGGACGGTTGTAAGTGCAGGTTAAAGTGAAGGGGAGAGAAGGCGACTTACCGAATATAGAAGAGCATGTAGGCCTGCTCGTTCATAACAGCCTTGGTGTCGACGTGCCGCACGATGGAGTCGTTCATACAGCACCATTGTCCATCGCTGATCTGCGCACAGTCACAGCACGGCTACACTTGGTTACAATGCTTACACAACTGCACCCAACCTCCTCCGTTCATTAATAACAACACACGATACACTCTAGACAACAAGTTCGTAAAGAGCATCACCCCATCGTCAGAGTTGCAGAAGGTGCTACGGTTGCTATGATGGTGCTGAAGTTACAGAACGGTCTGCCTGACCATGTCACTGCATCAATGGCCTTGGACCAATTTTATCAGAATCAGAATCATTATTTGTGCTGAAAGAATTCGATGATCTACGAAGCTCTTTCCAACAGATGTCCAGTAGGGGCGGGTCAGAAAGTTACAACAACAACAAACAATACAACACCGATTGGAGTGCAAAGTGTAGGAATGCTAAGGAAGTCACTAAATACAAATAAATAAAGTATATATACTGTAAGTAGAAGTTGCATAAGTACATCAAGACGCAGGAACAGACGCAAGACTTCTATTTATTCTTCCCTATTGGACATTTGTAACATGGGTGCATTGCAGATGTGCGTTGTTATTGTTTGATGGTAACAAATGGAATTACCTTATTGTAGCAATAATAATGACCCCTGTTGGAGTCGGCTCCCTTGTGCACCAGCACCGAGTACAGGGAGTAGATTGCCGGCTCGCCCTGAGATGTCGAGGTGAAGGGTTGCATGTCCAGGTGCTCCGGGTAGGTGATGTTCTACAGGCAGCGCACAGAGACAAACGTTAGAAGAGGAAACGGCAGGGGTGGTGGGGTGGGCAGCAGAGATGGGCACCATCTAAGTTACACGTCAACGTGATGACGTGATGTCTCGCTCATTTGAGCGTTGAAGACGGTGCTCATCTCCTGTTGATAGCCCTGAGCAAGTGGTGGAAATTCTACAGTCATATGACGGGGGGCAAGTCTTTCCGTAGCACTTATTCCAACATGGAGAGGCATTTTCTCCAGCGTTGAACTGACAAGGGCTTTAATAAAATAAATTAATTAGAGGGATGTGGAGGGAAAGAATCGTTACCCGGTTGATCTTGACGCCGTAGAGGTTGTACCGCTTGATGGAGACGGTGAGGACGTTGGGCAGGCGGTGGAGAGCCATCGTCTTCGTCGCTTCTCCCTTGCAACAGCACCTGCACGACAACAACGCCAGCCATCGCACGTGTTCCCCAACTTTTAAACAATAAGTCTACTCACTTTTTGTTGTTCGTTATTTTTTATTCATTTCTTAACGTAAAAATTGTTACTTATTTACGTTATATATTGGACGTTATTTTTTATGTATTACTTATATTTTTATTACTATCTTTTATTAGAATTTGGTTCAATCATCAGACTTTTGAAGCTACAAATGATTCCAGGGTGTCACCACACGATGCCCACTCACATTCTGCAGGTGTATTCGTCCAGTGTCTCCTTGTTAAAAAACTCCTCAAACGCCTCCACAAGATCTGATGAGTTCTGTTGGCCGACAGAGTGAAAGGCAAATGAGGACTCTAAGAAGCATTCCATGAACATCTGCAGAATTATATTGTGATGGCAATTCAGAAAACCCGCATTTCGTATGAAATCGTACAACCGCAAAAAAAGAGATCACGCTACTGGCAGTGTGTTTGGATGTTAAGTGGCTGATTCATGTATGTGTGTGTGTTATGTATGTTGATCACAGCAGGGGGCACAGGTGGTGCATCGGCCAGTCATCTCAGTCAACCCATGGTCTGTCCCGTGACCTGCCAGCGGGCGTTCGACACTACACGTGGCCTTAAAAGGCACTCAGGCTGGCACAAGCACCGTGGTGACGTCACCGCCACTTAGTGGCGAATGGCGGTTGTTGTTCATGTATGTGATGTATGTACATTTAACTTATTCCGCACCGTACGTACATGTATAACTGTTAAGCGATGGCTTTGTCATTGCTTACATTAATATGGAGTGCAATGTCCAGGCACGTGTCATAGGTGTCGGAGTGGTTGCAGCACTGCATGCACTCCACTGCAAAACACAAGCACACATTAGGAAGGGACGTCACATGTTACTTAGTCAAACTACATGCACGCTTCCCACTGACATAGGTAATTGGTACTTTTCACCAACTGGTAAAAGGTTTTTCTGTGTGGCACGTGCGTGAGAGTGTGTAAACGCTGCAACGCGAGCGCGTCTACACTGTGATGATGCGCTTGCTGCTCGCGGTTAACAAGTTTGTAGAGGAGTGCGCACAACTCACCACGTGATCGAAGGTAACCCCCGAAGATCTGGTAAATGAGGGTGGTAGCCTCCGTGTATCTGTCCAGCCTGCCACGTCACAGAGAACGACACCACACGGTGGTTACAGCGGCAGTAACAGTAACACCTTTACCGGATGCACACGCGTGTGTGAGAGTTACACCATTGCCCGAGCTGTCGATTCACTATTTCCCTTCAGCACTGCAACGCGTGCTCTGTAGCAACCAAACGTGGTAGCGTCTGCACAGGGCAGCCACCTTCACGGCACAGCCACAGAGCTGGGGGCAAGCTGGCAGCCGACACGCGGTGCTGTGGCCCGGCAGTTTTGTAATGCCCAGCGTGCCACGTGCCGCCCGTCAACACGAGCAATGATGTCACGGGGCCACCGACGTCGAGACATCGACCCCCCGGTATTTATCGGCAACGTGAAATGCTCAAATAAAAGACGGCCCACGTCAGGGCCAATGTGAAAGAACCGTGGTGCCAGCAGGGCCGGTCCTCTGCATCTCCCAGGTGTTCACACAAAAGTGTGAGTAGCTTCTCACAGACGTCGAAGGACAATCGTGCAGAAAACCAAGAGGGAGCCGTGAGGTACCGAACTGCAGAACGACTGCCGCAAGTTGACTGGCGCGCAGTACTCACTCGCTGTGGCCATGGAGGCATGAGGCTTGCATGCCATCTACCACGTATCGCAGAAACTCGTGGGCATCTTCCTGTCTCCCAATGCGCAGGTGTTTGGCGATGCCTGCAGAGAAATGGACATGGGGACAAAGTGACAGGTACAGGATCTGATGACATCCTTCAAGAGCTCCCCAACATGTCAAAAGGAGCAGTGCAAAGGACTTGGAACACAGATGGCGAAAGATCGCGGGGATAACTTATCCTCCGAGTGCAAGTTTGAACGTAGTTGTGGGACTCACGCGTGATGTTTTTAGTGATGACCTTGGGTGTCAGCACTCTCTTTGAGTTGTTGAACGTGCTGACAATGTGACGCTCCATGACGCACATCAGGCAAAAGTCGCTCTGTTGGCCTGCAAACGAGGGCACAATACAAAAAACGATAAGAGTACAAAGTATTGGTAAGGTAAACAAATCACTTTAAAAAAATCTACAATTAAAACTAAACTTTTTTTTTATCTTACGAGATAAAGCCCACTGAGCTATTAGTTTCTTCAGAAGCGACCTGAACCACTAAGATAGCTCAACGAAGTGGCTTATCAAGTGTGAAATTCATAGCAGCCAAATTAACCGTGACAATAACCTAGCCCATGGGTAAACGAGAGTGCCAGGGGGGTACTTACAGGTGCTGCAGTGCTCTTGCAGCAGCAGGTAGTTGGCGAGCGGCGGCGTGTAGGCGAGGCACTGCAGCGTGGCGTTGAGGAAGCAGGTGTTCCCCAGGTTGCGCAGGCCGGCACCCTTGCCCACGTCGTTCTCCCACCTGAGGCTCAGCCGCTCCGGCGCAAACAGCGAAAGCCGTGCCGCCGGAATGCCGTCGTCCTCCTCTGCACAAAGGGAACGGTGGTGGCGGAAGCCGGCGTCATCGCAGAGCGCTGCACTGCCGATGGGGCTGGCGTGGATATTCAGTGGCCCCAGCCAGCACCCGTACTGCTCCTCTTAACCAGAAATATTTTTCTCCACATTTCAGTGTAAGGCTAAAGTTCACGACAAATGTGATGCGCCTGTCACGTTGACCGATAGGTGTTTTGAGCTCTCCGTGTTACACGTGAACGGCAACAGCAATGGCTCCAAAGCGGCCCTTGCGTTGGTGGCTGCCACCCTAACGAGAGGTAACGAGGTCGCGTGATCGCACGCTCACCTTGGGGTGCAGGCAGCACAGACACGCCGATGTTCTTTGTGGCTGGCAACGGGGAGGGTTCCGGCCGGCCATGGGGAAGGCAGCTGGGTTGGGTGCAGAGCCACTCGTCGGCCGCCACCAGCACCTCGTCTGACGAGGTGGGGGCCAAGACCGTGAGGTCTTTACCGGACGAAGTGCCCTCTGCTCCGCACGCCACAGTGGTGGTTGGGTCCTGCCACAGCAACGCAATCAACACATCCACAATTACTCCTCCCATCTGGACTGGGATCTCAACACACGTGGGACTGTTTTATCACCAAAAGAAATACAATTTTAGTCCATGAACCGATGGGCAATCAAATGTCTCAGAAGTCAATATATACAGTATGTTTAAAGGAACCCCAATCTCACTTTAACTCCTAAAATACTCTATGATGAACGGCCATTGACAAAAGATGAACGAGTTCAATTTGTTGTTATGCATGCTACAGAGAAGGCAGCTGTAGTTTCAAAGAATTCCTAAATGCATTTCAGAAGAGAAATCGTGCATTCATGTTAATCAAATTCATTTTTAACATTTGTTAAAATTAAACGAAATAACCCTCCGTTATTTGTTCAAATAAACACAATAACCCGATGTGTCCTGATATTTCGGCCACCCTCTTACAAACGACGTCATGATGTGATGTGCCCTGAATAAAGCCCCTTGCCTGAAACGTCGATTTTATATCTTTCATCATACAGTATATATTTAATACACATAATTATACAGGTTGGCCCAAAAGTTAAGACAGGGTTATTTCATTTATATTAACCCTCACATAACGTTTTCATTATTTATTTTTAAAGTCAACTTCATATTTATACTTTTAATGATCTTTGCCGAACGCCTGACACACACTGCGGGTAACGCTGGCTTAGCTACGTGGATTCCCATGCAATTCTTTTGATTTTCACGAAAGGCTTAGATTAAAAATGTAACTAATTATTAGTTTGTTGTTACCACAACGATACATTTTCTCCAAAAATATACCAGCGCCTCTTATGATAAGAGCCACGTCTGCCCTCTGTTTTTGTATTTTATCTTTGCGTTTTGTGCACCATTATTAGTGAGTAATAATAAATAACCCATTCAGTTAATTTGTGCATGATAATATTAATTTTTTAAACGTCGAATAGAAATAAAGAAGCAGAATCCGCTTTTAATTTGAACTCAGTGCAGTTTCACTTTGATGGCTTTTGCTCGCACTTACGGTGAACATTTGTGACAATTGGTGAACACCGACATCTCCCCTTGCGATCAATAATGAACAGTCACTATTTTTTAATTCACATCAAATCAGAATCCAGTAAGTTATTGTAACTAAACAGGGGCGGACACCCGTCCATGTAGGCGAATGAGGCGGTCGCCTGGGGCGCCAACAATTCGAGGAAATAAATATACAAATAAAATAACGACGATGTCATTTTGATTCCCGTACAACGTACAGAGGGTCTATGAATTATAATTAATTTCTCAACATTCCTGAGAATGTATTGGTTGGACAGACGGACGGACAGACAAACCGAATAATTTTGCCTCTGTTTAAAAAAATACGCTTAATTAAACATTAAATGTAAAATCGTGGCAAAATGTTTCCCAGTTTACCATAAACCTCAGCCTGGATCTGCCCTTGGGGTTTGGGGGTGGCGGCGCCCATTGCGAGGTTGGCCGAGGGCGCTGCCAGTTGCTGGCAGCAGCTGGTCTAGGGCCACCCCTCTCACCGAGTTCAAATTCATTTTGGTAAAAGCGACTTTCTGCTCACGTTTTGAGCGAAAATTGGTGAACACACCGACGCGTCCTTCCGGTTTATAAAAAGTTATTTTTTTAGTATTCACATCAATAGGGAATCCAGTAAGTCAATACTTAGAACGAAATCATTCCTACAACATTTAGTTTACTTTCTTCCCGACAGAAAGGAAACTCAAACAGCTGCTAGAACGATGAAGGTGATTTACAATTGTCATTCTTTATTTACAGGTTTGTTATATATTACTCTCAGAAGAGAAAATTACATTCGGTATGTCACATTCCGTAACTTTAGTTCATTCAGATGAAGCCAGAAGAGTCGCAGACGAAAGAAGACGTCGATTAAACGGAGGAAGACGGCAGAGATGGCGTCATCGACAAAGTCACGACACACTGGATCGTTTACGCAGTGAAAATACCCGTCACGTGACGGGCAATTACGCAACTTTTATACGTTATTATTAATTTCTATTTTGCTTTTTCAGGTGACATTTTTCTAAAATGGAAAGGTAATTGACCAAAGACGAACGAGTTCGATTGTCATTTGTATGTGTGGTGGGTAATTGTTGGGCGTAATACGCCGCCATCACTTTGGTTGAGCAGGTACTTCCAGTCAGGGGGCAATAGCGAGTACGGCCTGTGCTAAGCAGGACTCGTGGGTCAGGCATCCCGGGGGGGGGACGGTTGGGAACCGGAGGGGGACACCCCAGGTCCCCGGGTGGGGGGCTGGGGAGGATTGCGCAACAATCCAGGTCCCTCGAGAAGGTTCCAGATGGTGGGCGTGACCAGGGGCGGGGTGACCCTGGGAGCCCCATAAAAGCCGGACCCAAGTGCGGCTGAGGCAGTTCGCCTCAAGCCGAAGACCCAGAAGCCCACCTGAAGATAGGACCCTGGACCCCAAGCCCCGCCGTCCTTATAAGGGCCGGGGCTCAGTGAGGCCAGTGATCAATAGGCTAGGACCCTGAGGATCCCCCGACCCGACGCCCTTCTCAGGGCCGGGTCTGTGTGGGCCAGCGGTCGAGACCCGAGGACCTTGGCTGGCTCGGGTCAGCCTCCCCTAGGTCCCGCTAGCCGGAGGGCTAAGGAGTGGTTAGCCCCAGTAGTTAGGGCACGTTAGCCCGGAGGCCGTACCTCCTTAGGTGGTGGGTAGAAGGGGCCATTACCCCTCCGTGTTAGGGACCTAAGTGTTACTGTTATTGTTGTCATAAATAAATACGTGTTGCCTCCTACGAAGACTCAGTCTCCATACAAACCCACTACATATGCAAAAGAAGGCAGCTGTGATTTATTTTTTTAAAGGCCTAAATTAATTTGAAGAAATAATAAATTCGTCCATCGTGCATTAATGTAAATAGATGTAAGTTTTAACGTTTATTAAACAAATCAAATAAAGCTCTGTTATCTGTTGAAATAAACATGATAGCTCTATGTGGCATGACTTGTGGGCCACGCTTTATAGGCGACGTTATGAAGAGCCAACTGTGATGTGCTCTGAGGAAGGGGCATTGACTGAAACGTCGTTTTTCTATATTTAATAATACTTTATATATGTATTGCACGTTATTATCAGAGTCAGAATATTTATACTGGAGGAATCCGATGAGCTATAAAGCTATTTTTCACATGTCCAATTGGCACGGGTCAGAAGGTTACAACAACGAACAACACAAACACATAATAGGAGTGCAATTTAACTTAATTCTGAAATTACACCGTTCTCATTATTCTTAAAGTAACTATTATCATTATTAATATCGATAACAAATCCTGTGACTAGTTCAAATAAATACGATACCTGTGTCCTAACTTTTGGGCAACCTTCTATAGGCGACGTTATGAAAATGGAAAAAACTGATGTACTCTGCAGAAGGGACATTGCCTGAAACGTCGCCTATCATTTTCCTGTAACAATTCCCCCACCCCCTTGCACTCCTAGAGTTGTGATTGGCTGAGCGGCGCCAGCAGGCCCCGCCCGCCACCCGGGGCTCCTCCCCCTCACCTGAGGATCCGCCGTCAGACGCGGCCCCACCGCCGCCTGCGCGGCTCCCGTCAGCTCCGGCACGGCGACCCGCGCCGTGCCTCGGGCTTCATCCGGGGAGGGGGTCCCGGGCACAGCCCCGCGGGATCCCTCGGGGGGGTCGCCAACTGCAACAAGAAGCACAGCGATCACATTTTACACTGCGGATAAACACACGGCTCTACATTTCCCACTGAAGATAAACATGGCACTGGATTCAGTGGCCCCATCCAGCACCCGTGCTGCTACTCTTAACCAGACATTTTGCCCCACATTGAAGTGTAAGGCTCAAGTTCGCGACAAATATGATGTGCCTGTCACGTGGGCCGCTGGGTGTTTTGAGCTCCCCGTGTTACTCGTGAAGGGCAACAGCAGTGGCTCCAACGCGCCCCTTGCGTTGGTGGCTGCCACCCTAACGAGAGGTCACGAGGTCGCGTGGTCGCACGCTCACCTTGGGGTGCAGGCAGCACAGACACGCCGATGTTCTCGCGTGCTGTGGCTGGCACCGGGGAGGGTTCAGGCCGGCCGTGGGGAAGGCAGCTGGGTTGGGTGCAATGCCTCTCGTCGGCCGCCACCGGCACCTCGTTGGACGAGGTGGGGGCCAAGACCGTGAGGTCTTTACCGGACGAGGTGCCCTCCGCTCCAGCTGCCACAGTCGTGGTTGGGTCCTGCCACAGCAACGCAGTCAACACATCCACAATTACTCCTCCCATCCGGACAGGGATCCCAACAAACGTTGGACTGTTTTATCACCAAAAGAAATACAATTTTAGTCCATGAACCGATAATCGATCTGCATAAAATGTCTCAGAAATATATATAGACTATTGATTTTTAGAGGAACCCACAACTCACAAAATATTCTAAGAAGGGGCCATTGACTAAAGACGAACGAGTTCAGTTCGTTGTTATGCATGCAGAAAAAGGTAGCTGTAATTTTAAAAAGGTGCTAAATGCATTTCAAAAGAGTCATGGATATCAGTTTTAACATTTGTTAAAATTAAACTAAATAACCCTTTGTGATTACTTAAGAAACATACAATAACTTTGCGTGTCCTGACTTTTGGGCCACCCTCTGTAGTCCACGTTATGAAAGGGTCTAACAACTGTTGACGTGCTCTGCACAAGGAACATTGCCCGAAACGTCGCCGATCATGATCCAATAACAATTTCCCCACACCCGTGCATTCCCAGCGTTGTGATTGGCGCCAGCGGGCCCCGCCCGCCACCTGGGGCTCCTCCCCCTCACCTGAGGCTCCGCCCTCAGACGCGGGCCCGCCGCCGCCTGCGCGGCTCCCGTCAGCTCCGGCACGGCGACCCGCGCCGTGCCTCGGGCTTCATCCGGGGAGGGGGTCCCGGGCACAGCCCCGCGGGATCCCTCGGGGGGGTCGCCCACTGCAAGAAGAAAGAGGAGCACGTCGATCACATTTTACACTACGGATAAACACACGGCTCTACATTTCCCACTGTAGACAGACATGGGCCTGCCTATCGCTTCTGAAGAACTAAATAGCTCAGTGGGCTTCACCTGGTTTAATAAAAAAAAGAGTAGTTTATTTAGTTTACGGGATTTTCTTACCTTTCTTATACCTTTCTCGTGTCGGTATTGGTGTAACTTTCTGAACCCGTCTCTACTGGACATTTGTTTAAAAGAGATTCATAGCTCATCGGATTTATCCACGATGAATAAAGTTCATGATCTTGAATTGATGAGTGACGGTTGGTCACTCACGGGGGGTCCACTACCCCGTGAGTGATGGTGCTCAACGCGACCGCTTAACCCCAACACGAATCACGACCTAAAATGACCACTTGGCCGAACCCAACCACACACACGCAGAGCGATCTTTAGAAGTTGCTGTTAGTTGCTGGCCGCTCGGCGTTTCGGGCCTCTTGAGTGACTATTTATCATGATATTGGTTATTTAAAGCGACCAATCACGCAATTAAACCATACGGGTGGTGCTACTGCGTCGTCAGTGGTGAACAGGTTGGACCAGAACACAACCACTCGGCACTCTCCGTGTCGATAGCGACACTGCGGCCTCCATAGGTGCAGGTGGACGTGGGTCATGGCCCGACTTCAACAGCCCCATCTATTGTATTTGTTTCCCTTCGCAGCGGTGCTGTTGACGTGGTGTAGATTTATTATCACGGCGTCTTCTGACCAAATATGGACGAATAAACACATTCACGATCGTGTTCCCTCATCTCTCTATATATAAGAGGGAAATTTGTGAATGTGTCTGTTCGAAATGTTTAATATACTTCCCAACATGCAACAAACTAAAAATTTGGCATGTGGGTAGTTTCCAGATTGTACACAATACAATACTTTACCGCCTGTCTCATATGTGTTGTGAGTGTGTGCGTGTGCAGGGAAAAAATCCACATTTTTGAGGTAAAAATCTGGATAATTTCCCTTTAAAAGTCCGACGCTCACCTTGGAGAAGCTCTCCTGGCATAATCGGTCGATGGGATTCTCAGCTTGTTGAAAGTGTCGCCGCTGTTCACGTTAAAGAGAGCAGGGACGACGCAGAATCACACAAACACGTCTGGTCTTCTCGCCGTGCTGGAGTTCTGTGACCGTTACGGGCCTCACGTGACCATTGCGTCACCTTGACAACGACCACGATCATCATCTTGGCGACATTCAAACTCGGCACGTGGTCCCTCGTCATCGTTACGACGTTGGAGACGCGAGAGGCACGTGGGGGGCACGAGGGGGGAGGGGCTCGTGGGGGCACGAGGGGGGAGGGGCTAGTGCCACCCCCCCCCCCCCCGTGAGTGACGGTTGGTCACTCACGGGGGGTCCACTACCCCGTGAGTGACGGTTGGTCAACGCGACCGCTTAACCCCGACACGAATCACGACCTACAATGACCACTTGGCCGAACCCAACCACACACACGCAGAGGGATCTTGAGCAGTGCTCTGAGTTGTTGGTCGCTCGGCGTTTTGGGCCTCTCCGCTCAGCAGCTGCGACCCACATCGACGTGGATCGGGGGCTCAGGGGACGCGTGGCGAGGTTGGAACGAGAGGCCTCGAGAGTGAAGAAGAAGAAGCGAGGGGAGAGCGAGGCGAGCTTGGGGTGAGACTCTGAGCGACAGAAGGCGAAGAAAACGTGGAGTGGGGAACACGTGCAGGGTGAGGACATCACCATCATTCACTTAATCATCATCATCATCATTCACATGATCATC
Source organism: Petromyzon marinus (assembly GCF_048934315.1). NCBI lineage: Eukaryota > Metazoa > Chordata > Hyperoartia > Petromyzontiformes > Petromyzontidae > Petromyzon > Petromyzon marinus. Next base: position 12,205,739 of record NC_133709.1, read on the forward strand.
ATCCACATCATCATCAGCATCATCATCGTCCACATCTACATCATCATCATCCACATCATCATCAGCATCATCATCGTCCACATCTACATCATCATCCACATCTTCATCAGCATCCACATCATCATCGTCCACACGATCATCCACGTCTACATCATCCACATCATCATTATCATCATCAACATCATCAGCCACGTCATCCACAACATTATCCATATCATCCTCATCGTCCACATCTTCATCATACACATCATCTGCATTCACATCATCATCAACATCCACATGATAATCCACATCATCATCCACATCATCATCATCAACATCGCCATCCACATCATCATCGACATCATAATCCACATCAACATCGTCCACATCATCATCAACATCATGATCCACATCATCATTATCGTTATCCACATCTACATCATCAATTCTAAACTGATAATAGTAAAAGCAAAAAACCCACGACGTTTCCATGACAACACAAGTGGTCTTCATCACTTCATTGCCTGATGAAGACGGCTTGTGTTGCGATCGAAACGTCGTGGGTTTTTTGCTTTTATTATTTTCTATTTATTTTTACTTTTTATTTTAGGGGTAGGCCCTCATCCAGCAGTTGATTCATCCACGCGTGGCCGGCGTGACGAGGTATGGTCACACAGCCACACCCACACGGTGCGTGAGAGGCGTTCATCCAGCAGTGGATTGAACAAGCAGCGTAGATGGCAATGTATGGGGTGCGTCATGAGGTGTCCGTGTGTCCATCTGTGTGTGTGTGCGTTGGTGTTTGATTGACGTGTCTCTCAAAGCTGATGTTGCAACAATCTTCCTGCTGAATATTTGACCATCTGGTCATACGGGATTCGGATTATCCCAATCGTACGGTGTTGTCTGTACGATACCCGTTGAATCAAAGTAGAGTACAAAGTATGTGGCCGCTGTGAATATCCACACGATGATAAGCCACGTGGGTGAGCTCTCATTTGTGATGGCCAAAGTCGCTTCCGACAAAAGAGCTACCCAGCTCAGAGCGCCTTACCTGGCGGAATAAAAAATAGTTTAATAAGTTGAGTGTGATGACGCAGCAGCAGCTGCTGCAGGCGCAGCCCTGCAATTGCTTGCTCGCTCCACTGTGGACGCACCGGCCTCCACCTACAGCGAGCTCTCTAGAGTCTCACCTCTCGAGGGATGTCTTTGTCCGGCTCTCCCACCACGGACACACCGACTTCGAAGAGGCGGCGGTACCCACACTTTACCCCACCGCGCCTTGGCGCACTGCTGGGTGGACAGAGGCGGCCGGGGGAGGAGGGAGAGTTAATAGACGTGGCCCCATCGTCTCAACTGTCAGCGAGTACCTCTGACTATTATTATTCTTATTACTATTCCCACGGTGGTCAATGCTAGCTCTGTATCCTATAATGCTGCATTCTGTGTGTGTGTGTCAAGTGCAAGGTTGGCAGAAGTGTGTAACTCTGTGCAGTGTGCTCCAATGTGCATTCACGTGTGCATTGGAGAAGCTTCGTTCCTTGTTAATGCGTGTCGGTGTTTCTGTCTCCTGGAAGATTAGATGTTATCTGAGAATCAAGCAGCACTCGAGTATTTGTTTGTGACATTTTATGGACGGTACCTTTTATTTCAAACCACTTTTTACTTCAACGGCTTCAATATAATTTAATTATGATGATGATTAAAATATAAAAGTCTTCATACACTTTCCGGCAGTAACACAGGAGGTGTTAAGATGCGCAAACACCAAATAGGCACCCCGACTGCAAGGCATCGAGTCTGCATTGACCACACGTCGTGCTCGTGGTCAAGCATCCAAACCGACGTGCTCTGATGATGCACGCCTTGTCCCTGAAACGACATTGGCCTCCAGCAGAGACGTCCTCCGTCATGGCCTTGACCCACCCACAAGTTGTCAGGCCAGAGAACAACGACACGAGGAGGCGAACGGCAGCACAGAGGCGATGCAAACAGCAATCCGTGAATGTGCGGCTAATGCAGACTCGATGCCTTGCAATCGGTGAGTCCATTTTGGGCGTCTTAACACCTCCTGCGTTATTGCCGGAAAGGGTAAAACGCCTCTCTTCTGTCTACATCGCCATGTCGATACCGGCAACACAACTGGTGCCGTGGATGTGTAGCTCGTGATGTATGTACAGTAGTGTGTGTGCGGGGAGACAGATATAAAAGAGACAGTGCCACTTGATCTGTTTCTATTCGATAACCTCCTACCACTGTGAGACAGGCGAGGCGTTCACTTCCGTGGGGTGCCACGGGATGGCGAGATGTTAACTTCCTCGCCTGGTATACAGGAGGTCGTGGGTTCGGTTCCGATGCTGACGCCTGCTGCTGTATATTTTGAGTTTGCGGTGTCTCTCTCCCCGTGGTCGCGTGGGTTTGTCTCCAGGTCCTCCGCGTTTTCCCTCCACATTTAAACAACACGCGTCTAGAGTATTTGTGTCTGCCATACATGTCTCCGTGACGAGCCACTTCGTTGAGCTATCATTTGTGATAGCCAGGTCGCTGCTGAGAAAAATCTACATCACTCAGTGGGGCCTTACCTGGAAAATATAAATATTTTAGTTTGGAATATCCAGCAGCACTGCTTCGCATTGAGCTGCATGCGATTGCACTGGCAATGATCTCTCTACAGACACAGGACTCACGAGGTAGCTTTGCAGTGACGTCAGCTCATTTTCCCCCGAGCAAGAGACGACAGTGGTGGACTGCACGGTCCATAGCTTGAGTCGCACTGTGGCTGGTCTTGAATGTGCCTCTATCTCTGCGAGTCTCTTATGGGTCTCTACGAGTCTCCATGTATCACAACGTGTCTGTGGGTTTACTCTACGGTCCCAAGCTTGAGTTGCAGGACCACAGTCGCACTACTGCTGCTGCATGTTGCAGCTCGTCTCTAATTTTCCATTCGTAAAAACGTGCACATCGTTCCGTTGATGTTCTGGTGCGGTTCATGGTGACAGCGGTGTATTTGCGGAAGATTGTCCATGCCAGGAGGTGTGCGGTGGTTGATGTTTGGGTCCCGAACGAGGCGTTCATTCCGGACGTCCGTGCTGTTCCACCGTTCGCCGGCGATCTTCCAGATCTGTGCGAGAGCCACAGCCCCGATGGATCCGAGGTTCATCCACGTACTCGATAGCAGCGATTTCTCAACCCCTTTCGTTCCCACGGGACACTTTCGAGCCCGCTCGATCTTCACGGCGCACCGAACCAAAGAGTCGGTCCTGCTAATGAGCACAACTTTGCGGCGGCACACTGCTCGAGATGCCACGAGGAGGTTGGGGCAGCTCAGAGGTCCTAGCGCCGAGCCGGCGCCTCTGACACCCTGGGTTGGAGTGAGGGCTGCAACCACTGCGTGTGATTGAACCGGGTTCATCTTCTTTGGTTCTTTCGGTAAAGTCACGTAGAATGAGAATAAAATAATCAATTCATAATATAAAATAACACAATAAAATTCTCACGACGTTTTGGCTACAACACAAGCGGCCTTCTTCAGGTGAAAGGAACAGACCCGTCGGGACGACAGAGCTTCAATGAACGTTGTTAAGATTCGTAGCGTCTTTTTAAGCTGGTTTAGAGAAGTGAGGCACCTTGACAAAGAGGTTTACATATAAAACAGGAGAATTTAGCATTGAAATAACTGAGTGATTAGCTTGTGACTGGTCATAGAAATAGCTATGTTAAAGTCAAAGCCTACACATCCACAGAGGCAACTAGTACAAATCAAACAGGAGAATTTAGCATTGAAATTACTGAGTGATTAGCTTGTGACTGGTCACAGAAATGGCTATGTTAAAGTCAAAGCATACACATTCACAGAGGCACCTAGTATAAATCAAACAAGAGAATTTAGCATTGAAATAACTGAGGGATTAGCTTGTGACTGGTCATAGAAATAGCTATGTTAAAGTCAAAGCCTACACATCTACAGAGGCACCTAGTACATGGACGCCAAAGGGGCTGCAACAACTCGACTATCATATAGTAAAACGATGTGAAAAAACCTAAGTCTAAATCACATCAATATAATAAATGTACTCAATATATTATTCAATAAGCTGAGCTATTAACAGTAACTGGGTATACACTACACTATATAATGAATACCATATAGTAAACCAATAAAAACTAAAATATAAACTACCTCAATGTTATCAATAAACTCTATATATTCTCCAATCAGCTAAGCTACCAACAATAAGTCGTTATATATGACAATGCTATATGGCGAAAAAATGGGTGGATTCTTACCCTCAACTTCAGCACCACGGATAGCTACGAGCCCCGTTCAGACGGACGAGTTCATCCATGGTCGGAACGGAGGAGGGGGAGAGAGACAGCTGCGAGGCGCTGTTATACTCCATGTTGTAAACCATACCATTAACCGTGGTGTGAGAGGTATTAAGAGTCAATGCCAGCAAAAGAGCTGCGGTCTGAAGGTCATCGTAAAATACAATTAATTAAGAACCGAAATGGTTTAAAACATCTTTCCAATGGTTACTAAGCCAGAATCCATCTTCTCGGTTGAAATTGTCTCTGTGCTTGTATATGTGAATGGCCTCATGAACGAATCTCTCATGGTAGCCGGTTGGTTTGCAAAGAACCTCCGTCTTGGAGAAGTCAATGTCATGTGTAACCATTGTGTTATTTTATTTTATTAATTTATTATTTTATTCTCATTCTACGTGACTTTACCGAAAGAACCAAAGAAGATGAATTATTGCAGTCACGAAAGCATTAAATCGAAATTGAACCGGGTTCTCGAGTTTAACGTGTGGATGGCTTTGGCCCAGCTAACAATGACTTTACCCATGAAATGTGTGTATACATATTAGAATCAGAACTTCACTTCATTCGGATAAATTCCACTGAAACATGCGATAAACGCCAATGTCATTACGAGGGCCCTTAGACAGGATAGAGCTGTGGATGAAGGAGAGAGTTGTGGATGAAGAGGAGAGAGTTGTGTGTGAAGGAGGGAGCTGTGTGTGACAGGGAAGGTGGAAACAATTGACTGGAACCCTTCCCTGTCTCCGCGTGTTGGCGAGGGGAGCGTTGGCTACACCGTGCAGAAGTCTCCGATGTTGCCCTCCTGTAATGGGGGATCAGCCGTCAACATTCGTGTGTCCCCCTCTTGAAAGCCTTTTTGGGAATGTGTATTGCTCGTTTTCTTCCATGCAAGGGAGTTGCGAGGTCATATTCGTCTACGTCAGGGGTCGGGCAAACCTGCGGCTCTTTAAGCGACCGCTTCGTGACGTTATTTATTAAGGACCCACCGTCTCGTATTCACGTGGCATGGTGGCTCTTGAAATGTAGATAAATATTTTTAATATAATATGCCAAATTAGAAAAAAACAACGGCCCGTCTTGTTATTTTGGCTGCCGACGCCTGGTTCCGTGTAGAAAGCGGCATCCTCTCCTCGCGTGTTAAAAATAAATTGCCCGTGAATTCAGAATTGGTTCGACGACTCGTGACGGCCAAACAGCAGCGTGCTGCCACGCCTGGGAATGACCATCAAGGAGGAGTGAGCAACAGGAGCCTTGCGATGCGACCGTGTCAGCCACCACCATGACGACAGACTCTGCGGGACGCGTGTGTACTTTTTATTCGAAAAAGATTATGTACAAAACACAGATGAGAGAACACGCCGGTTTTGGAAGGGCATCTCCATAATCATCTCGATGGTCATCTCCATAATCATCTCCAGGATCATCTCCACAATCATCTCGATGGTCATCTCGATGGTCATCTCCATGATCATCTTGATGGTCATCTCCATTATCATCTCCACGATCATCTCGATGATCATCTCCATGGTCATCTCCATAATCATCTCGATGGTCATCTCCATGATCATCTCCACGATCATCTCTATGGTCATCTCCATGATCATATCGATGGTCATCTCCATGGTCATCTCCATGGTCATTTCTATGATTATCTTGATGTCATCTCGATGGTCATCTCCATGATCATCTCCATGGTCATCTCCATGATCATATCGAAGATAATCTCGATGGTCATCTTCATAATCATCTCCACGATCATCTCGATGATCATCTCGATAGTCATCTCCATGATCATCTCCATAATCATCTCGATGGTCATCTCCATAATCATCTCCATGATCTCGATTTAAAGCTTTCGTGACTGCAATGATTCATCTTCTCTGGTTCTCTCGGTAAAGTCACGTAGAATGATAATAAAATAATAAATTGATAAAATAAAATAACACAATAATATTCTCACGACGTTTCGGTCACAACACAAGCGGCCTTCATCAGGTGAAGGGGGGCGAGACTGTCTGGTAGGACAGCGCTGGAGTGAAAGAGCCACGTTCAGATACGGCCTTTAAGCTGTGTGAGAGGAACAAAGCGCCTTGACAAAGGAATTAGCATATAATTTAGCATTGAAATGGCTGAATGATTAGCTTGTGACTGGTCACAGAAATAGCTATGTTAAAAGTTAAAGCATACACACCCGCAGAGGCACCCATTGTTAAAGGGATTAGCATAGAATTTAGCATTGAAATAGCTAAGTTAAGGCATACACATCTTGACAATGGAATTCGCATAGAATTTAGCATTGAGAAAGCTGAGTGATTAGCTTGTACCTGCTGCAGAAATAGAGCTTGTACCTGCTGCAGAAATAGCTACGTTAAAGTCAGAGCATACACATTCACCGAGGCCCTTAGTACAAATCAAACAGGAGAATTTAGCATTGAAATAACTAGGCGAATCCAGCATTGAAACAACTGAGTGGTTAGCTAGTGACTGGTCACAGAAATGACTACACATCTGAGCTATTCACAGTACTATATAGTGAACCAATAAAAACTAAAATATAAATTACCTTCATGTTATCAATAAACTCTATATTCTCCAATCAGCTAAGCTACCAACAATAAGTCGTTATATATCACAATGCTATATGGCGAAAAAATGGGTGGATTCTTACCCTCAAATTTTCAGCACCACGGATAGCTACGGGCCCCGTTCAGACGGACGAGTTCGTCCATGGTCGGAACAGAGGAGGGGGAGAGAGACAGCTGCGAGGCCCTAGTATGCTCCATATTGTAAAACTATGCCATTAACCGTGGTGTGAGAGGCATTAAGAGGCAATGCTGGCGAAAGAGCTGCGGTCTGAAGGTCATCGTAAAAATACAATTAATTAAGAACAGAAATGATTTAAAACATCTTTCCAGTGGTTACTAAGCCTGAATCCATCTTCTCGGTTGAAATTGTCTCTGTGCTTGTATATGTGAATGGCCTCATGAACGAATCTCTCATGGTAGCCGGTTGGTTTGCAAAGAACCTCCGTCTTGGAGAAGTCAATGTCATGTGAGCCCACTGAATTATAACAGTGATCTGCCACGGCAGAGGAGTTCGTCCTACCGTGTTTCAAGTCTGCTTTGTGTTCGCGGATGCGGTCCGAGATATGTCTTTTGGTTTCTCCAATGTAGCTACTACCACAGAGGCACTTTAGTTTGTAAACGCCCGGGTACTGTATGTCTGGAACAGCATCTTTTACAGATGGAACTAAATCACGGATTTTATGTACTGTGTTGAATCGGACCTGGATCTTGTGTTTGTTCAGGATTTTGGAGATCTTTTTAGTGACCCCTGCAATGTAGGGTAAGGTGATGGTTTTGAGTGGCTCCACAAGAGGATCCTTCTTCATGACTGGAGTGATGGCTTTTCGGATTGTGTAGTCGGAGTAGCCATTAGCCCTGAGAGCCTGGTGTACGTGCTTGAGTTCACTGGTAATGTGTTCCTGGTCGGAAATGCATTGGGCTCTATGGTATAGAGTCTTGATGAGGGAGTTCTTCTGGGATGGATGGTGGTGGGAATCCGGTTTCAAGTAAGCATCTGTATGGGTAGCTTTCCTGTAGACAGAGTGGCTCATTGAACCATCATGTCTTCTTTTAATTAAGACATCCAAAAAGGGTAGTTTACCATCTTTTTCGACCTCCATGGTAAATCTGATGGCTGGGTGTATGGAATTGATGTGGTCGCGGAATTGGTCTAGAGCAGGCTGGCCATGTGGCCAGATGACAAAGGTGTCATCAACGTACCTCTTTCATAAGGTCGGGCGTAGAGTGGCAGTCTGGATGGCGTCAGTTTCAAATTTTTCCATGAATACGTTGGCTACAACCGGAGATAGGGGGGAGCCCATTGGGGTGTCCTCAGTTTGTTTGTAGAAAGTTCCATTCCAGGTGAAGTAAGTGTTGGTTAAGCAATGTCTCACCAGGGGGGGTACATCAGTATGCAGTCCTTGATGAACCAGGTCTTCAATGATAGCGATGGTCTCAGGTACCGGGACTTTGGTGAACAAGGACACCACATCAAAACTGACAAGCAGGTCGTTTGGGGACAGGGAAATGCCTTTGATTGTCGATACCAGGTGAGTAGAATTTAGTACCGCAGAGGTGGTTTTTCCAGTGAAAGGTCGCAGTATATCAGCAAGAAAACGTGCCAGTTTGTAGGTGGGGGAGCTGATAGTAGAGACGATGGGACGAAGGGGTGTATCTTCTTTGTGTATCTTTGCTTGTCAGTTTTGATGTGGTGTCCTTGTTCACCAAAGTCCCACCCATTTTTCGCCATATAGCATTGTGATATATAACGACTTATTGTTGGTAGCTTAGCTGATTGGAGAATATAGAGTTTATTGATAACATGAAGGTAATTTATATTTTAGTTTTTATTGGTTCACTATATAGTACTGTGAATAGCTCAGATGTGTAGTCATTTCTGTGACCAGTCACTAGCTAACCACTCAGTTGTTTCAATGCTGGATTCGCCTAGTTATTTCAATGCTAAATTCTCCTGTTTGATTTGTACTAAGGGCCTCGGTGAATGTGTATGCTCTGACTTTAACGTAGCTATTTCTGCAGCAGGTACACGCTCTATTTCTGCAGCAGGTACAAGCTAATCACTCAGCTTTCTCAATGCTAAATTCTATGCTAATTCCATTGTCAAGATGTGTATGCCTTAACTTAGCTATTTCAATGCTAAATTCTATGCTAATCCCTTTAACAATGGGTGCCTCTGCGGGTGTGTATGCTTTAACTTTTAACATAGCTATTTCTGTGACCAGTCACAAGCTAATCATTCAGCCATTTCAATGCTAAATTATATGCTAATTCCTTTGTCAAGGCGCTTTGTTCCTCTCACACAGCTTAAAGGCCGTATCTGAACGTGGCTCTTTCACTCCAGCGCTGTCCTATCAGACAGTCTCGCCCCCCTTCACCTGATGAAGGCCGCTTGTGTTGTGGCCGAAACGTCGTGAGAATATTATTGTGTTATTTTATTTTATCAATTTATTATTTTATTATCATTCTACGTGACTTTACCGAAAGAACCAAAGAAGATCTCCATGATCATTTCCACGATCATCTCGATGGTCATCTCCATGATCATCTCGATGGTCATGGAGATGACCAACAAAGTGGCTTATCAGGTGGAAATGTATACGGAACCAAATAATCGAAGGGCATGTTTCTAAATGTGGAGGGAAAAACTGGAGGGTCCGAAAAATTAAAACCTACTGCGACCATGGGGAGAACATTTAAACTCCAAATATACAGCAGCAGGCGTCAGGGTCAGAATCGAACCCACGACCTCCTGCACACCAGGCGAGGGAGTTAACATCTCCTAGCCACCGCAGCGCAATGCAAGATGAGCTATGGGAGGTCCATCACGATGTGGGTGTGTATTCATGTGTTTGTGTTTATGTGTGTGTGTTTCATTTGGGGGAGCGGTAGTGTAGCGGTTAGCGCGCTGTGCTTTGAATCTGGCGACCGTGTTCGATTCCCGCTCACGGCCAACACCAGTGACGATTATTTGAACCGGTCCAGGGCCTCCCCGAGGTGGATTCAGCCTCAAATGAGTACCTGGTGCGATGTGTAAACACTGTCACTAGGGAGACAAAGGCGGCCGGGCGTGGTGTTGGCCACCCCCTCGTGTGCCGTGCCGGCCTTCGTAGGTGCTCGCTAACAGCACTTGCCCCTACAGTCTTTTAAGGCTACATGGGGGATCTTTGCCTTGTGTTTCATGTGTGGCGTACTGCACACTATAGTAATGTATAGTAGTTTGAGTAGTGCAGTGTAGTGTGTAGTAAATATTGTAGTGTGTGATGTTATATAGTGTAGTATTTAGTGTAGTGTGTGATGAATAGTAGAACGCATGAGTGTGAGGAGTCGTGTAGCGTGAGGGTGAATGTGGTGAGGTTGACCTGTGAGTAGGGGGTGAGTGTGAGCAGGGGATGTGTGTGCCCCGTCAGGTTTCATCAGTGCTTACTAACAGCACTTGCCACAAAAGTCTGTTTCGGCTTTGTAGCAAGGTTAGTGTGTGCGAATGGCAAGTAACCCCTCCACCTGGCACTAATCTTACCAAATACCGGTTAAGCGGCATTATCTCTACCTGCGTAATGCTGTGTGGAAGCTACCTGGCCTATCACTCCATAGGAAGCTCCAGGTCTTCTCGGCCAGTTATTCCCTACCTTCTCTAGAATTGAAAAACATGAAGCCCTATTAAAGGAACATCTACGCCAGTTTGATATATTCAGGCTGACCTGTCTATGTTTAACCAGAGATTGGATTGTGTGAGGAGCTCCCAGATCCTTGAAATATCTGGACATTTCCACCAGTGAGCTCTTTTGGCTGGGTCATGTAGCTCGCATGCCCAGCCACCACATGCCAAATAAACTTTTATGTATCTGGATAGAGGGGCAGAATGGGCGAGGCAGGGGTTAGAGAAGAGATGGACTGATGCGGTACAGAAAGATGTGGAGCTGATTGGACTTCCAGATGACCAGTACTAGCGGTGTCAAGATCGGTCTCTTTCGGGGGCAACTCGTGAAGGACGCTCCTGGGCAATTGGAGGCAGCCACCCTCCAAGAAGAACGGAGCACAGAGCAGTGACCCTCACAACAACGAGCCAAGTGCCGGGCGACTAAAATGCAGCAAGTTGACAAGTGGGGAGCGCAGGTGTTGCATCTTCCAGTCTCCCCAGTCAGTCAACCTATGACACCTAGGCCTGACCCCTGACCTCCTGTTAGCAAGCTTTCGACAATTCACAAGGCCTCAAAGTGCACCGAGTCTTGTACAAGCTCTGTGGTAATGTTACTGTCACTTATTGGCGAACGACGGTCGTTATCGATGTTAGAGTTGGTCGGTGTTGGTGCGTGTGTACCTCTTTATCGTGAGTGTGCACACGTGTGCATTAGAGGTACGGGGCTCTAGCCTATAGCGCCACCCCGTGGTCACGTTGTGTAACTGAACACAACTGTCAACGAATACGCGGTGGGGTTAAAGGAAACAACTGAACCTGCTTTAGAGTGAGAAGGCGAGTGTTTGAACTCGAGCGAGGTCAAGTAGATACACAAGTGCAGCCGCCAGGGGGGGCAAGCCGAGTCCAGCGCTGGCACGTACCACCAGATGCTGTGGCACCAATAACGAACCCCCAGGGGGCTTCGAATGTATGTTGAACTTATTTCGCGGCGTACGTAGCCAACAAAGTAAACACAAAAAGCAGTTCTAAAGAAATTTAGTTTGTCATCTAGATTTAAAAGTACATAGCTCCCAGTGGCTTCCTAGAGCGTTCCAGACGGCCACAGAAGCGCATCTGAAACCGCGCGATGCGGTGACCGTCTTTGTTCGATGGCTCAGCCAAAAGCCGCTGCTGCGAGGATGGTCGGAGTTCGCGTGATTGTTTATGCTCCTTGACGAGATCAGCAAGGCATTATGGTTCATTTGTGGCAGGCCCTTTGTTGTATATATAGGTGTTATGAAAATTGATGAAAAGAATGAAAATTAAATGAAATGTAAAATTTGCATAATTTATCCGAAATTATGTTAATTGGTGTAATTATGCGCAGAAATTATGCTGACTCGAGATATAATCGTATTAATTTATGCGAGTGGGCGTGGTTATGATAATCCTGGTCGTAATGGTTTATGTGGTCGAGCCTCGGTGACGAGGTTTGGTTATTAATTGGAACAACGCGATTAATCGTATGCAGTGACGCAGGCGTTGTGAGCGTAAATGAGAGAGTCGATTCGACTCTGCTCTTTCATTCCGTATTATTGATAAGGATACGATTACTCTCGATTGAACATTATGAATTATGTGTGTTATGGATTATGTGTGGTGATAGTGTGCTTATGATAGGTCCCCTCAAGGTTCAGATCTCATACGCAGAACAATATTACGCAGAATTTCAGGAAGAATCACACACAAACCTGCTTTAATCAATTTTATTTTCTAGCTAACTTTAATTTTTGGATAATATGAAAACTCAATCTCGAGATTTTGGAATTTCAACACAGCGTTAACATGATACCATCACGATTGCGTTGTTTCACTTTGATAACGGCACCTGTGGTTAATTCCCGACGCGTAACGCAATCGATCGGTTGTTGAGAGAGAGATTAAAAACATGCGAACTATTCTATCAAAACCTTAACCTTATAATATGCAAACTCGTATACTTGGATTGTTACACAACACGGCACTCGGTCTTTGATTCGTATCCAATCCTTAACACATTCTGATATGCGAAGTTATTATGCTTGAAATCGTCAGCACAGTACCACGTCGATGTTCGTTCATTGATTCATAACGATTATGCAATTAAAGCGTTCGACTGAAAAACTTCTAATTGCCTTATCAACACCACTCAATTGCCGCAATGTTTTCGTCACTTGAATTGTCACACAACACAGCATTCGGTCATTGATCATGCGCGGCCCTTAATGCAATAATTGTCACGTTGTTAACAATAGGATGACTGATTATTATGCATCGCTACTCGTTGAAAGGGCACTACAACCAGTATTATTCTTGAAGGCACAAATATGCGTTTGCATTCGTTATTTCATTCATGGATACCAGCAAGATTATGCAGAAAGAAAAATATTAACGAACGACTCAAGTATTTCTAATCGACTTTCTCAACGCAACTCAATGGGTGGCGATGTTTCCCTTTGAGATCCTTATCTCGGGCCAATCTTTTAATTAATTGTGGCCAGACCCCTGACAGGGAACCGGTTGAACACGCTCTTCACCCCCGCGAGCGACGCTCCGTGGTGAGGTGCCAAGAATTAATATTTATTAATGGGTCAGTTTGTAATTTATGCGGTTAGAAGTACAGCCCCAACACAATATTAAAGAGGAAAATTATGAACACTCTTAAAAACGACGGATTATTCACTCGGTCGTTGCGATGTTTCCACAATCACGGATGGTTCAATGGCTTGAGGTTTTAGGCTTTTGTTAATGACCCGTGTGTGTGTTGAATGGAATGAGTGGTGAAAAAGTAGGCCAATGTTCGGAATCGATTCTTTGCGTCAAGCAGACGTCTGGTTTGTCGTGTAGTTGGTTCGGACTCGGCGGACGTTGGTGAACGAGTTGATACGTTGTTGTAGTTGCGATGACCGTCCGGTAGATGGCGCTAGAAGCACGCCCGCAGCGGCGCGGTTGTACGCGGACGGTAGGTAATGCGCGCAGTGCGTTTGCGAGCAGCTGGCACGCTGGTGCTCCGTCGTTTGCGGTTGTAGATTGCAGGCTCACGATTCGCTCGTGGTGGCGCTGGCCGCTAACAGCGGCAGCGGGTCGCCAATCGGCGACACTCGCCAATTGGGCGAGTTTGTAGAGGCGTCTCCAGCGTCGGTGATGGCTGGTCTTCTGCTGAGACGAGTGGAGATGAGTCTTCTTCTGTTGAGCTGGCCCCGAGGGCTGATGAGTTGAATTAAATTCTGAAACGGCTCCTTTTTATGCCAAAAATCTTTCTCCTTCTTGGCTCCTCCTCCCGAGGCGGAGCTATCTTTGATCTGATCGTGTGTCGGTGGGGTTCGTGTGTCAGTGTGTATGTATGTGTGTGTGTCATTTATGACAGTTCTGTTCGGGTCTTTTCGCTAGCTGTTGTGTGTGTTTTCTCATTAATCCGTCTGGCTAGCTCCAGATGGCCCCTTGTGATAAGGTGTGGTTCCTGCTTCTCCGCGCTGTGAGAGAGACAAAGGTGGTCGGGGTTGCTTGGGATATTGTTTAACTCTTTCGTAAGTTTGCTCGTTCGCCTCATTCCTTCTCGATAACCTTTGATGTGACTCGGTATTCCCGCTCTCAAGTTGGTGATTTAACAGTAAGAGTATTAAAAGGTGAAAATCATTTGATGTTGAATTAATAATTGAATAAGAATTCACTGATGTGTCTAGTGGCCTGTTCTTAATTGGAGTGAGCGTTAGGACCGCTAATTTTATCTTATTCTTGTTGTTGCCTTTTAATTATGTTTTCCGTTGTTTTACCGGCAAATAAGAAACAAAAAAATTGTATACGATTTACCCTGTTGGCGCCTCCATGTCTACTCTCTTGGTGTTCTGACCTCGGGGGGACCTTTCCTAAGGGGCCCATCAAACTCTTGTTCATCTGGAGATTTTTGCAGATAGCTGTTAACATCCTCGCCTTGAGAGTTTTATTACTTCTTTATATATGTCCTGTTTATGATCGACATCTGGTTTTTCGTGTTTCTGGCTTACGGGTTTTATTCATTATTAAAATAAAAATTGTTCGTCACAAAATAAAGGAAAAATAAATCTACGTGTATGCATCCTTAAATATTCGTATGGATATTAATTGTGGAAAAAGGGCCGTATACAACAACAGGTTCCACAGGATTGGAAGGACACCCTGGTGGTCCCCCTCTTTAAGAAAAGGGACTGCACAGATTGTAACAATGACAGGGAAAGGCCCTGGCAAGGATTATTCAACATCGTTTTGCCAGGCACACTGAGGAGAGGTTTGCAGAGCCCAAATGTGGTTTCAGGCCAGGGAGGTCCTGCACGGATGCCATATTCTCTGTCCGCCTGCTACAGTAGAGGTGTAGGGAATACCAACATAACCTATATCTCTGCTTTATTCACCTGATCAAGGCCGATGATAACATCAATAGGCCGGGCTCTGTGTTGTTGTTCGTGTTTTCGGATTCCCCGACTCTGCTCACAATCATTATGGACCTTCATGATGGTGGGCAGGCCCGTGTAATGCTACATGGCTGGGAGTCAGAACCATTTCCTGTTCACCTTGGAGTGCGACAGGGATATCCTCTATCTCCTACATTATTTAACACATTTTCGACCACGTAGTTTGAGAAGCTTTCCATGGCTGTACTAGAGGAATGTCCATCTGGTACAAATACAATGGGAGGCTGATTGATGCCCAGGTGCGGTCGAGGGATGGCAAGATCGGCCTCTGTGAAGGAGGCATGTGAAGGAAGCTACTGGGCAATTGGAGGTAGTAGTCATCCTCAAACAATAGTGGAGGGCAGAGGAGCGACGCTCACAAGTGGTGCATCTGCCAGTCATCTCACTCAGTCAACCCATGGCACCTGGGTCTGTCCTATGACCTCCTGCCAGCGAGCCTTCAACATTTCGCGTGGCCTCAAAGTGCATATAGCCTGGCACAAGTCCACTGGTGATGTCACCGCCACTTCGTTTGGAATGGAGGTTGTTGTTGTGACATAGAGTATTGTGGTTGAACACGATATGAATGACATGAAAGAGTTGGGCTGGTAGACCAAGACCTCTCAGCATGGGAGGAGGAATTGGAGGAATTAACAAGTGAAATTCAGGGGAATAGTAACCATGATAGGAGAGATAGAAGAGTGATATGGAGGTGACTGACCACCGGTGAGCAAGAAGCCAGAGTGAATCAGAATCTTTATTAGACTGGAGGAATCCGATGAGCCATGAAGCTCGTTTTCACAGATGTCCATTTGGGGCAGGTGAGCAAGTTCCAACAGAAAGTCAGTGAGTGCTGGATCATCAATCACCCTGCTTTATGTTGAATTCTATCAAGTGCAGTGAGGTAGAAAATAGGTACTCCACCCCAGATGTGACAACAGTTTTCCACCTTGCATGAGTGGTGACACCCTGGGTTGGAGTGAGGGCTGCAACCACTGCGTGTGATTGAACCGGGTTCTCGAGTTTAACGAGTGGATGGCTTTGGCCCAGCTAACAATGACTGCACCCATCAAATGTGTGCACACATTTTAGAGTCTGGATTTCACTTCATTCGGATAAATTCCACCGAAACATGCGATTAACGCCAATGTCATTACGAGGGCCCTTAGGCAGGATAGAGCTGTGGATGAAGGAAGGAGCTGTGGATGAAGAGGAGAGAGAGTTGTGTGTGAAGGAGGGAGCTGTGTGTGAAAGTGGAAACAATTGACTGGAACCCTTCCCCGTCTCCGCGTGTTGGCGAGGGGTGAGTTGGCTACACCGTGCAAAAGTCTCCGACGTTGCCCTCCTGTAATGGGGGATCAGCCGTCAACATTCGTGTGTCCCCCTCTTGAAAGCCTTTCTGGGAACGTGTATTGCTCGTTTTCTTCCATGCAAGGGAGTTGCGAGGTCATATTTGTCTACGTCAGGGGTCGGGCAAACCTGCGGCTCTTTAAGCGACCGCTTCATGACGTTATTTATTAAGGACCCACCGTCTCGTATTCACGTGGCATGGTGGCTCTTGAAATTTAGAGAGATATTTTTCAATATAATATACCAAATTAGAAAAAAACAACGGCCCGTCTTGTTATTTTGGCTGCCGACGCCTGGTCCGAGCAGAAAGTGGCGTCCTCTCCTCGCGTGTTAAAAATAAATTGCCCGTGAATTCAGAATTGGTTCCACGACTCGTGACGGCCAAACAGCAGCGTGCTGCCACGCCTGGGAATGACCATCAAGGAGGAGTGAGCAACAGGAGCCTTGCGATGCGACCGTGTCAGCCACCACCACGACGACAGACTCTGCGGGACGCGTGTGTACTTTTTATTCAAAACAGATTATGTACAAAACACAGATGAGAGAACACGCCAGTTTTGGAAGGGCATCTCCATAATCATCTCGATGGTCATCTCCATAATCATCTCCATGATCATCTCGACGGTCATCTCGATGGTGATCTCCATGATCATCTCGATGGTGATCTCCATGATCATCTCGATGATAATCTCCATGATCTCAGAATGGAATCGTAGTCACGTGCATCTTCGAAATTAGCGGCTGGTGTACATCCCTTATGTTTTTCTTCCAATAACTGAAAAATAAAGAGATCGTTTAAATCATCATCATCAAAGTTACTTGTGATCTATATCTCGTGAACGCCTTTTCCAATATACAGGAGCATCCGAGCGTAATTGTGTTAGAGAGTACAATTTTTTAAATACACGATGCGTAGCCGAGTTGACCCCGACACTGAAGGAAAGTTGTGAACATCGATCGGAGGCCGCGCGGCCCCTTTTAAGAACATGCACGAGTTTTGTGAACTTTAAACATAACCCTCACCACCCCACCCCTTACCCCTCCCCTGTACCGTCAAACGAACACTAAAAAAACCGCGTCAGAAACACCCACGAACGAACAAACGGCGAGTGTACAAGTGAGTGAGTGTACAAGTGAGTGAGTGTACAAGTGAGTGAGCGTGGAGGCGAGTGTTCAGGCGGGAGTGCAGGTGAGTGTACAGGTGAGTGTACAGGTGAGTGTCACAGGTGAGTGTACAGTTGAGTATACAGGTGAGCGTGCAGGTGAGTGTACAGGTGAACGTGCAGGTGAGTGTACATGTGAGTGAGTGTCACATGTGAGTGTCACAGGTGAGTGTACAGGTGAGTGTACAGGTGAGTGAGTGTCACAGGTGAGTGTACAGGTGAGTGTACATGTGAGTGAGTGTCACAGGTGAGTGTACATGTGAGTGAGTGTCACAGGTGAGTGTACATGTGAGTACACAGGTGAGTGTACAGGTGAGTGTACAGGTGAGTGAGTGTCACAGGTGAGTGTACATGTGAGTGAGTGTACAGGAGAGTGTCACATGTGAGTGTCACAGGTGAGTGTACATGTGAGTGAGTGTACAGGTGAGTGTGCAGGTGAGCGTGCAGGTGAGCACCTGGAACGCGTCGTTGGCGCACTTGCGGCACGGGTTGTGCTGGCAGGGCAGGATGACCACGGGCTTGGAGGACATCTCCAGGCAGAGGGGGCACAGCAGCTGGCGCGCTCCAGCTCCTCGTAGCGCGCCTGGGACTCGCGCAGCAGCAGCAGCGACCCACAGGCGGACAGCCTCGTCGCTGCTACAGCTGTCACGTACAGGCGGACAGCCTCGTCGCTGCTACAGCTGTCACGTACAGGCGGACAGCCTCGTCACTGCTACAGCTGTCACGTTCAGGCGGACAGCCTCGTCGCTGCTACAGCTGTCACGCACAGGCGGACAGCCTCGTCGCTGCTACAGCTGTCACGTTCCCGGGCTCCCTATCCTCCTCTTCCCCATGTCACGTGGAGACAGAGAGAGAGAGGGCAT
Organism: Petromyzon marinus; assembly: GCF_048934315.1. Lineage (NCBI taxonomy): Eukaryota > Metazoa > Chordata > Hyperoartia > Petromyzontiformes > Petromyzontidae > Petromyzon > Petromyzon marinus. The sequence goes on from NC_133709.1 coordinate 12,224,090, forward strand.
TCACACCACGAGGTCACGTGGCCCAGGAGAGAACAAATCCCCCCCCTCTAAACCAAATCCCAACATGGACTGGTCCGTCCAAGTCAAACTCCCTCGCCCCCTGTCAAACACCAACTTTGGACTCGTCCATCACTGGTCCCACCTCCCTCACGGAAAATCATCGAAGTCAACGTACAGTAGGACAGTCCACAGAAGCGGCATCGACAACAACAACAGCCGTCACCATTCGCCACTAAGTGGCGGTGACGTCCCCACGGCGTTTGTGCCAGGCTAGGTGCACTCTTAGGCCACGCGAAGTGTCGAATGCTCGCTGACAGGAGGTCACGGGACAGAACCCTGCAGGTTCCATGGGTTGACGGACTCGAGATGGCTGGCAGACGCCACCAGCTGTGCCAACTCGCCGCATTTTAGTCGCCCGCCTCTCCGCTCGTTGTTGTGAGCGTCGCTCCTTTGCCCCTCCGTCGTCGTCGTTGTTGCTGGAGGGCGACTGCCTCCAACTGCCCGGGAGCGTCCCTCACGAGCCTCCTCCTCCACAGACGCCGATCTTGACACTGCCGGTACCGCTCATCGGCAAGTCCACTCGGCTCCACATCCTCCAACCAGGTACCTTTCTAGACCCGCAATGATGCCGTGCCGTGTTGGCAATCCACTGCTGGATGAAGGCTTCGGGTCGCCACGGTGGCTAGGAGATGTTAACTACCTCGCCCGGTGTGCAGGAGGTCGTGGGTTCGATCCCGACCCCGACGCCTGCTGCTGCTGCTGCTGTATATTTGGAGTCTGCGGTGTCTCTCTCCCCGGGGTCGCGTGGAGTTTTGCTCCGGGTGCTGCGGTGTTTCCATTCCACATTGAGAATCGACGTGTTTACAATATTTGGCTGCTCTAAATGACCACACGATAAGCCACTTTGTTGAGCTATCATCTGTGGCCAGGTCGCTTCTTATAAAAGCGCTATGTAGCTCAGTGGGACTTAGGTGGTTAAAATAATTAAAAATAGTAAAAATAACAACACCACCACTCCACGCACACAGAACATCTGTCGTGATCCTGACTGCAGTGCACATCTCGATATGGTCGATGAAAGTGAATTACGTGACGGCCGCTACGTTCAAAGGTTTCGTCACCTTTGGGTGGCATCAGTTGCTGCTCTGGCCCATCGGGAAATACAATAATGCCTTGATGGAGGCTCCATTGAAGATGCGTGTGACCCTCTCAACTGGCCGTCTGACCCGAATGTTCGGTCCAACCCGAGCTGAATATCGAGTGGAACTGTGTGACCCTGGGGCTATTAGCTACAAAGCAACACTTTATTTTTTACTGCCCACGGTAAATCCACTGCTGGATGAAGGCCTTCCCACCATTGTGGTTCTTTGACCATATCCCACCACGGGTGCTCGATGCTGGTCGGTGAAGGTAGCGGGCAACCAGCCCTGACATCGCTCGCCAGTCGTGTCGTTGTTAGCCCTGGACAGGAATTGAACTCGGGTGGAGCCGGTTCGTAGCGTGGCGCGCTACCCATCTGTGCCACTTCTCGTCACCCTCTTTGGCTGTTTACTCAACGACCCCAACATCCGTCAATGATGACCGATTCCATTCATAAAGTGCGCTCTTGCCGCCGTGTGCGCTGAGTAGTACTCAGTATTAAACACGCGTTGACTACTCTATACAGGGTGGGATAGAGATCTCTACTCAACCCTGCAGGGTGACCACTCTCATAGTGAAGGCGTTCACACTCGAGCTGCGGTTGCCCTGTGTCAGTGGTTGCATCATTAACTGCGAAATCATTATCAAACCATTACTTTAAAAATGCAGAATTTGCCATTAAGTTACTCTTCTTGGATTTAGCAGAATTCCACAATAGCTCTCTCAATAGCTGTAGCGATTGAGTAATGATTTTTTAAATTTTTTCGTTGTTCAATTGAACGCTATTTAAATGACCCCTTAAGTGTAGAAAAATCATTGAATGTTGAAGTATAAAACTCTGCAATGTTAATTTAATGCTGAGGGTGTTGACAAGAAAAGTAACGGATGTGTGGGGTTGAAATTGTCAACTCGTGTCCGCACTGCATCGTGCGGCGGGTTTCTGACAGCAGCAGCATCGCCACGACGCTCTCATTGCCGCTTGGTGAATATCTGTGGCGGGTTACTTTTCGTTTTTTATTCATTGAATGAGGACGTCACCCTCCCTGCACCTGGCCACCCACTTGTGTTGTTTGTGTGCCTTCAGGTGTCACTGCAGAGCTATTGCAGAGGGATGCTGCGATTATACTGGCGTGGGGCTCAGCATAGACGGCGGCCCTCTGTCACTCCACAGCGGAGGTAAGAGCCCCCCACTCTGTTTCAGTAAATGGGGGGGGGGGTGTTTGATCATACTTCACCACGCTTGTCAGTATGAGTTGGTGTGAAGGTGAGGCAGCCCAGAGATCTGTTCAGATGTCACTCAGCACCGACGTTAGCCGTGGCCGGGAATCGAACTTAGCTGGCAGTGGTCAGTGTGCGCTAACGGCCGGGCCACCGCTTCACGGGTGAACGGGTTGATTAGGTGAGACGATGGCGTTCCGTTTCATATCAGGGCTACTCCTCCACGTGGCTGGGCGATTGAGTAACCACACCCACAGCAGTGTCCCAGTGTACCGGCACCCCTCCAGTGCTGGAGTCAACATTCTCTGGGCCCCATTTTTCTTCACTCGCCGCCCTGGATTTGAGCCCAGCAAGAAGCGTGTCCCCACCAAACGCGTTACGGTCAAATGTTGTAAGCGGCAGGTAAATCTAACTTTATATTTGACGACCTCCTCTTCCAAGCCGTTCTGGCCAGTGTGGAGGAGTAGGCCAATGACCCTCACAGGGGCTCTCTGGAGCTCCCGCTCGTGGAGGCCCCATTTGCCGGCAGTTGCGTGAACAACCGCAGGGGCTGTACCATTACCTTTTATCCACTTTTTATATTCAACATTTAATTAATTAGGTCAGCAACGTGGTCTTGACCTCTTCCCCACAAACATTTCTGTGGCAACGCTGTCGCGGTCGGTGCTGTGAGGGAGAGGGCCAATTCCAATTGGCCCTTTCCCCTTATGGCGTCTGTGACCATCACAGCGGCTAAATGGGGGCTCTGGACGGGTGCGAGGGGCTGGTAACCCCTCCACCTTCAATTAACTACCACGAAACTACGACCGAAAAATGTAATTAGACATACACACACACGCATTCACACACACAAACACGTACACACCCATCAACACACAAACATACAAAGACAAAGATCCCCCGTATAGGCAAAACAAGCTGTTTGGGCAAGTGCTCACCTGCATACACACATACATACACACATAAACACACGTAAACACACACAAACACACACATACACCCACAAACAAAGACACACACACACACTGCGATGGCAAAGTAAGAAATGGAAGCGAGACCAGTTTTGTCACGACAAGTATATATTGATGTCAAGTGCAAATACAAAACGAGGTAGACAAAATCTCTGGAAAACATTAATCTCGCTTTCCCTTCCCACACTTTCAGCTGCTTTTGTACAAACGATAAAAACCCCGAGGAGACCGAAGTGTCACCGATCTACATTCACGAGTTCAGAAACCGCTGTTTCTGGAGGCATCATGGAAGATGGAAATAAAGTGCTTGGCGAAGTTCATCACTTATCGTACATTTCACGTGGTAACGGCTTGGCGCTACGGTTAGCGTGTCCATTGAAATGTGCACGCCCCGTACGTAAAAAAGTAACAGATATGTAGTTTAAAAAATGCCGACGTATTCACAGTTCGATAAATAAATAAATAATTTGCAACAGCGGTGACTTTTTTAATCCCCGACACAACGAGTAACCACACCCTGTGGGTGTGGTTACTCAATGGCCCAGCCACGTGGAGAAGTAGCCACTGATATGAAACGCAACGCCATCGTCTCACCTAATCAACCCGTTCACCCGTGAAGCGGTGGCCCGGCCGTTAGCGCACACTGACCACTGCCAGCTAAGTTCGATTCCCGGCCACGGCTAACGTCGGTGCTGAGTGACATCTGAACAAATCTCTGGGCTGCCTCACCTTCACACCAACTCATACTGACCAGCGTGGTGAAGTATGATCAAACACCCCTCCCCCCCCATTTACTGAAACAGAGTGGGGGGCTCTTACCTCCGCTGTGGATTGACAGAGGGCCGCCGTCTATGCTGAGCCCCACGCCAGTATAGTCGCAGCATCCCTCTGCAATAGCTCTGCAGTGACACCTGAAGGCACACAAACAACACAAGTGGGTGGCCAGGTGCAGGGAGGGTGACGTCCTCATTCAATGAATAAAAAACGAAAAGGAACCCGCCACAGATATTCACCAAGCGGCAATGAGAGCGCCGTGGCGATGCTGCTGCTGTCAGAAACCCGCCGCACGATGCAGTGCGGACACGAGTTGACAATTTCAACCCCACACATCCGTTACTTTTCCTGTCAACACCCTCAGCATTAAATTAACATTGCAGAGTTTTATAGTTGAACATTCAATGATCATCCTACACTAAGGGGTAATTTAATTGTCGTTTTATGAGTCATTCGATTTAACAACGCAAATATGTAATCGCTACAGCTATTGAGAGAGCTATTTTGGCATTCTGCTAAATCCAAGAAAAGTAATTTAATGGCAAATTCTGCATTTTTATAGAAATGGTTTGAAAATGATTTTGCACAGTTAATGATGCAACTACTGGCACAGGGCAACCGCGGCTCGAGTGTGAACGCCTTCACTATGAGAGGGGTCACCCTGCAGGGTTGAGTAGAGATCTCTATCCCACCCTGTATAGAGTAGTCAACGCGTGTTTAATACTGAGTACTACTCAGCGCACACGGCGGCAAGAGCGCACTTTATGAATGGAATCGGTCATCATTGACGAATGTTGGGGTCGTTGAGTAAACAGCCAAAGAGGGTGACGAGAAGTAGCACAGATGGGTAGCGCGCCACGCTACGAACCGGCTCCACCCGAGTTCAATTCCTGTCCAGGGCTAACAACGACACGACTGGCGAGCGATGTCAGGGCTGGTTGCCCGCTACCTTTACCGACCAGCATCGAGCACCCGTGATGCGATATGGTCAAAGAACCACAATGGGGGGAAGGCCTTCATCCAGCAGTGGATTGACCGTGGGCAGTAAAAAATAAAGTGTTGCTTTGTAGCTAATAGCCCCAGGGTCACACAGTTCCACTCGATATTCAGCTCGGGTTGGACCGAACATTCGGGTCAGACGGCCAGTTGAGAGGGTCGCACGCATCTTCAATGGAGCCTCCATCAAGGCATTATTGTATTTCCCGATGGGCCAGAGCAGCAACTGATGCCACCCAAAGGTGACGAAACCTTTGAACGTAGCGGCCGTCACGTAATTCACTTTCATCGACCATATCGAGATGAGCACTGCAGTCAGGATCACGACAGATGTTCTGTGTGCGTGGAGTGGTGGTGTTGTGTTATTTTTACTATTCTTATTTATTTTAACCACCTAAGTCCCACTGAGCTACGTAGCGCTTTTATAAAGAAGCGACCTGGCCACACATGATAGCTCAACAAAGTGGCTTATCGTGTGGACATTTAGAGCAGCCAAATATTGGAAACACGTCGATTGTCAATGTGGAATGGAAACACCGCAGCACCCGGAGCAAAAATCCACGCGACCCCGGGGAGAGAGACACCGCAGACTCCAAATATACAGCAGCAGCAGCAGGCGTCGGGGTCGGGATCGAACCCACGACCTCCTGCACACCGGGCGAGGTAGTTAACATCTCCTAGCCACCGTGGCGACCCGAAGCCTTCATCCAGCAGTGGACTGCCAACACGGCACGGCATCATTGCGGGTCTACAAAGGTACCTGGTTGGAGGATGTGGAGCCGAGTGGACTTGCCGATGAGCGGTATTGGCAGTGTCAAGATCGGCCTCTGCGGAGGAGGAGGCTCGTGAGGGACGCTCCCGGGCAGTTGGAGGCAGTCGCCCTCCAGCAACAACGACGACGACGACGGAGGGGCAAAGGAGCGACGCTCACAACAACGAGCGGAGAGGCGGGCGACTAAAATGCGGCGAGTTGGCACAGCTGGTGGCGTCTGCCAGCCATCTCGAGTCCGTCAACCCATGGAACCTGCAGGGTTCTGTCCCGTGACCTCCTGTCAGCGAGCATTCGACACTTCGCGTGGCCTAAGAGTGCACCTAGCCTGGCACAAACGCCGTGGGGACGTCACCGCCACTTAGTGGCGAATGGTGACGGCTGTTGTTGTTGTCGATGCCGCTTCTGTGGACTGTCCTACTGTACGTTGACTTCGATGATTTTCCGTGAGGGAGGTGGGACCAGTGATGGACGAGTCCATAGTTGGTGTTTGACAGGGGGCGAGGGAGTTTGACTTGGACGGACCAGTCCATGTTGGGATTTGGTTTAGAGGGGGGGGGGATTTGTTCTCTCCTGGGCCACGTGACCTCGTGGTGTGAATGCCCTCTCTCTGTCTCCACGTGACATGGGGAAGAGGAGGATAAGGAGCCCGGGAACGTGACAGCTGTAGCAGCGACGAGGCTGTCCGCCTGTGCGTGACAGCTGTAGCAGCGACGAGGCTGTCCGCCTGTGCGTGAGAGCTGTAGCAGCGACGAGGCTGTCCGCCTGTGCGTGACAGCTGTGCCGACGAGGCTGGCCGCCTGTGCGTGACAGCTGTAGCAGCGACGAGGCTGTCCGCCTGTGCGTGACAGCTGTGTCGACGAGGCTGTCCGCCTGTGCGTGACAGCTGTAGCAGCGACGAGGCTGTCCGCCTGTGCGTGACAGCTGTAGCAGCGACGAGGCTGTCCGCCTGTGCGTGACAGCTGTAGCAGCGACGAGGCTGTCCGCCTGTGGGTCGCTGCTGCTGCTGCGCGAGTCCCAGGCGCGCTACGAGGAGCTGGAGCGCGCCAGCTGCTGTGCCCCCTCTGCCTGGAGATGTCCTCCAAGCCCGTGGTCATCCTGCCCTGCCAGCACAACCCGTGCCGCAAGTGCGCCAACGACGCGTTCCAGGTGCTCGCCTGCACGCTCACCTGTACACTCACCTGTACACTCACCTGTGACACTCTCTCACATGTACACTCACCTGTACACTCACCTGCACACTCACTCACATGTACACTCACCTGCACACTCACTCACATGTACACTCACCTGCACTCCCGCCTGAACACTCGCCTCCACGCTCACTCACTTGTACACTCACTCACTTGTACACTCACTCACTTGTACACTCACTCACTTGTACACTCACTCACTTGTACACTCGCCGTTTGTTCGTTCGTTCGTGGGTGTTTTTGACGCGTTTTTTTTTGTGTTCGTTTGACGGTACAGGGGAGGGGTAAGGGGTGGGGTGGGGGTGGTTGTGTTTAAAGTTCACAAAACTCGTGCATGTTCTTAAAAGGGGCCGCGCGGCCTCCGATCGATGTTCACAACTTTGCTTCAGTGTCGGGGTCAACTCGGCTACGCATCGTGTATTTAAAATATTGTACTCTCTAACACAATTACGCTCGGATGCTCCTGTATATTGGAAAAGGCATTCACGAGATATAGATCACAAGTAACTTTGACGATGATGATTTAAACGATCTCTTTATTTTTCAGTTATTGGGAAAAAAACATAAGGGATGTACACCAGCCGCTAATTTTGAAGATGCACGTGACTACGATTCTATTCTGAGATCATGGAGATCATCATCGAGATGATCATGGAGATCACCATCGAGATGACCGTCGAGATGATCATGGAGATGATCATCGAGATGATCATGGAGATGGTCATCATGGAGGTGATCATGGCGATAACTATTGAGATAATCATGGAGATGATCGTCGAGATTATCATGCAGATGTCCATCAAGATGATCATGGAGATGATCATGGAGATGACCATCGAGATGATCATCGAGATGATCATGGACATGATCATGGAGATGATCATGGAGATGACGATGGAGATGACCATCGAGATGATCGTGGAGATGATCATGGAGATGACCATCGAGATGACCATCGTGATGATCGTGGAGATGATTATGGAGATGACCATCGAGATGATCATGGAGATGCCCATCGAGATGACCATCAAGATGACCATGAAGATGACCAATGAGATGACCATCGAGATGACATCGAGATAATCATGGAAATGACGATGGAGATGACCATCGAGATGACCATCGATATGATCATGGAGATGAAAATGGAGATGACCATTGAGATGATCATGGAGGTGACCATCGAGATGATCGTGGAAATGATCATGGAGATGATTATGGAGATGACCATCGAGATGATTATGGAGATGATCATGGAGATGACCATCGAGATTACCATCGAGATGATCGTGGAGATGATTATGGAGATGACCATCGAGATTATCTTCGATATGATCATGGAGATGACCATGGAGATTAACATGGAGATAACCATCGAGATGATCATGGAGATGATATTGGAGATGACCATGGAGTTGACCATCGACATGACCATGCAGATCACCAATGAGATGACCATCGAGATGACATCAAGATAATCATAGAAATTACTATGGAGATGACCATGGAGATGACCATCGATATGATCATGGAGATGACCATAGAAATGATCGTGGAGATGATCATGGAGATGACCATCGAGATGATTATGGAGATGACCATGGAGATGCCCCTCGAGATGATAATCGATATGATCATGGAGATGACCATGGAGATGACCATCGAGATGATCGTGGAGATGATAATGGAGATGACCATCGAGATGATCGTGGAGATGATAATGGAGATGACCATCGAGATGATCGTGGAGATGTTCATGGAGATGATTATGGAGATGACCATCGAGATAATTATGGAGATGCCCTTCCAAAACCGGCGTGTTCTCTCATGTCTGTTTTGTATATAATCTTTTTCGAATAAAAAGTACACACGCGTCCCGCAGAGTCTGTCGTCGTGGTGGTGGCTGACACGGTCGCATCGCAAGGCTCCTGTTGCTCACTCCTCCTTGATGGTCATTCCCAGGCGTGGCAGCACGCTGCTGTTTGGCCGTCAGGAGTCGTCGAACCAATTCTGAATTCACGGGCAATTTATTTTTAACACGCGAGGAGAGGACGCCGCTTTCTACACGGACCAGGCGTCGGCAGCCAAAATAACAAGACGGCCCATTGTTTTTTTTATTTGGTATATTATATTGAAAAAAATCTATCTAAATTTCAAGAGCCGCCATGCCACGTGAATACGAGACGGTGGGTCCTTAATAAATAACGTCACGAAGCGGTCGCTTAAAGAGCCGAAGGTTTGCCTGACCCCTGACGTAAACGAATATGACCTCGCGACTCCCTTGCATGGAAGAAAACGAGCAATACAGTTCCCAGAAAGGCTTTCAAGAAGGGGACACACGAATGTTGACGGCTGATCCCCCATTAGAGGGGGGCAACGTCGGAGACTTCTGCACGGTGTAGCCAACGCTCCCCTCGCCAACACGCGGAGACAGGGAAGGGTTCCAGTCAATTGTTTCCACCTTCACTGTCAAACACAGCTCCCTCCTTCACACACAACTCTCTCTCCTCTTCATCCACAGCTCTCTCCTTCATCCACAGCTCTATTCTGCCTAAGGGCCCTCGTAATGCCATTGGCGTTAATCGCATGTTTCGGTGGAATTTATCCGAATGAAGTGAAATCCTGACTCTAAAATGTGTGCACACATTTGATGGGTGCAGTCATTGTAAGCTGGGCCAAAGCCATCCACTCGTTAAACTCGAGAACCCGGTTCAATCACACGCAGTGGTTGCAGCCCTCACTCCAACCCAGGGTGTCACCACTCATGCAAGGTGGAAAACTGTTGTCACATCTGGGGTGGAGTAACTATTTTCTACCTCACTGCACTTGATAGAATTCAACATAAAGCAGGGTGATTGATGATCCAGCACTCACTGACTTTCTGTTGGAACTTGCTCACCTGCCCCAAATGGACATCTGTGAAAACGAGCTTCATAGCTCATCGGATTCCTCCAGTCTAAATAAAGATTCTGATTCACTCTGGCTTCTTGCTCACCGGTGGTCAGTCACCTCCATATCACTCTTCTATCACTCCTATCATGGTTACTATTCCCCTGAATTTCACTTGTTAATTCCTCCAATTCCTCCTCCCATGCTGAGAGGTCTTGATCTACCAGCCCAACTCTTTCATGTCATTCAAATCGTGTTCAACCACAATACTGTGTGTCACAACAACAACCTCCATTCCCAACGAAGTGGCGGTGACATCACCACTGGACTTGTGCTAGGCTATATGCACTTTGAGGCCACGCGAAATGTTGAAGGCTCTCTGGCAGGAGGTCATAGGACAGACCCAGGTGCCATGGGATGACTGAGTGAGATGACTGGCAGATGCACCACCTGTGAGCGTCGCTCCTCTGCCCTCCACTATTGTTTGAGGATGACTACTACCTTCAATTGCCCAGTAGTTTCCTTCACATGCCTCCTTCACAGAGGCCGATCTTGCCATCCCTCGACCGCACCTGGGCATCAATCAGCCTCCCATTGTATTTGTACCAGATGGACATTCCTCTAGTACAGCCATGAAAAGCTTCTCAAACTACGTGGTCGAAAAATGTGTTAAATAATGTAGGAGATAGAGGATATCCCTGTCGCACTCCAAGGTGAACAGGAAATGGCTCTGACTCCCAGCCATGTAGCATTACCCGGGCCTGCCCACCATCATGAAGGTCCATAATGATTGTGAGCAGAGTCGGGGAATCCGAAAACACGAACAACAACACAGAGCCCGGCCTTTTGATGTTATCATAGGCCTTGATCAGGTGAATAAAGCAGAGATATAGGTTCTGTTGATATTCCCTACACCTCTACCGTAGCAGGCGGACAGAGAATATGGCATCCGTGCAGGACCTCCCTGGCCTGAAACCACATTTGGGCTCTGCAAACCTCTCCTCAGTGTGCCTGGCAAGACGATGTTGAATAATCCTTGCCAGGGCCTTTCCCTGTCATTGTTACAATCTGTGCAGTCCTTTTTCTTAAAGAGGGGGACCACCAGGGTGTCCTTCCAATCCTGTGGAACCTGTCCAGTGGTCCAGACTGTTGTAATCATGTTCTATCGGGCATTCTGCGCCGCAGCCCCAGCAGAGTCATCCCCACCTTGCCTCTTGATGTTGTCTCGGCAGAGGGATTTCGCTTTCCCCAAGACCCACCTACTCAGACACTCCCTGATCCACTCATCCACCCATTCACTCGCTCATTTTACCCACTCACTCGCCATACTGAAGTCACAACACTTTTGTCTTTTCCTCTTCCCTCTAACTGCTCCAATTTGGAATTCTGTTCCATTATTTCGTTTCTCAAGCTCTTATAACCTCGCTCAATTCTGTTAACTCTTCTTACAACTGTCACAGTGCTCTTTATCACTGGCCGTTTGATACATATTTTTGGCTTTTGGGTCTCTGATCAGAAGCTATGTAAAATAAAATAAAATCCCTACCGATTGCTGGTCTTGGCTCAGCACTATCCCTCACTGTGTTGTCATGTGCGTTGCTCCACTTTTTGACGTCGTTCTGTCCTCCGTACATGCCACCAGCATCTTTCGGGCCATGCCCTTCGGGTAAGACCTCATCGGGACCGTGTCCTGCATGAACCCCCAGTCTCATAGGTTGCATTGGAATGTTGGTTACGAATGCACCGATTGGCATGCATGAACGTAAAAACGGCACGATGGAAGGCCGAAGTCTCTGCATCGCACATTTTTTTTGCCCTCCATTCTCAGTCAAAGATGTCTGGTCAGCGTGGAAGAGTAGGCCTTTGCACCCTCTAGAGCAGTGGTTTATAAGCTGGGGTGCACGAATCCCCTGGGGTACGAGATGCCCTTCCTGAGAACCACAGCGGTGCAGGCTGCAGTAAAGATTAAGAACCACTGTTCTAGAATCCCCTCAAGTGGGGAGGCTCTGCCGTCAACAGTGGCATGACTCGGCAAGCAATTTCCGCACTTCACCTTTAACTTTTACTTGTTTTGCAGGATGCCTTGCACCATGCCTCTGCTTACATTTGTCTACTTCAGGGGTGTTCAAACTTTTTTTCCCGAGGGCCACATACAGAAAAATATACGAAGGATTGGGCCACTCACTAGACGTGAGGTATACTGCCTCACTTCTCATGCACTAATATTGTCAAAATCAATCAAATGCAGGTAAATTACGTTTGATTATTGAACATGTTTGAAGAAAAAAAGCCTCCATCATAGCTCTTCATTAGTAGATTTTAATTTTATTTTTTACAAAAAGGTTGGCAGGTCATTCTCTCAGTGACAGCCTCAGATTGGTTCTCAGGGTGCTGATCCCCCTTCATTGTCCATATGAAGGGAGAGACAAGAAGAGAAATAGGGGATGTGGATATTTCAAGCTTATTACACAAATAAATTATTGGGCTTGGTAACACATCAACTAACGTTTGTTAAAAAAATTGTCATCAACTTTAATTGACTGAATTTATTAAGTAATTGGGCTTATTAACAAATGAAAACGGTGTGTATATTTTTAACTCACCTGTAATGGGAAGAATGTTACGCTCAGTGGGAGCAGTGATGCTGCACTTTGGCCTGAAGGATAGCTGGCAGGTCAGGAGTAAGTTTGGTGGTTGAGATGCGAAGGACGTCACGGAGATGGCTGTCGGTCGTTCTGGTTCTCAGCCTGCTTTTGTTTAGCGTTAACAGAGAGAATGTCTGCTCACATATGTATGTTGAGCCGAACAGACTCATCATTCGTTTTTGCACGGCGTCTCATCAGAGGAAACTTGGCCTTTTCCAAACTCCGGTAGAAGTCAGGTAGGGAGAGAAGCTGATGCTGATTCTTCAGAGAATCATCACACTGAATTTCGATCAATTCTAATTGCAGATTCTCCTCCACTTCTTTTGCATCCATTGAAAACGGAGCCGCAAGCAGTGTGATTTCCTTCTCAATGACAGAAAAATCTTGGAAGCGCTGACTGAATTCTGTCATGAGAGATGTGATCACAGACACATATTCTCCCATTTTTGCAGAGAGCTTGGCATTTGGAAATGCGCATTGATTTCGGTCAGTGTGGGGAAGTGCGCTACATTGAAGTTGCGCAGTTGTGACTCGAAGAGACGGAGCTTTGCACGGAATGCTTTCATGTGCACATACAGCTGTGGTACCAGCTGCTCTTTGCCTTGCAGTCTCTTGTTCGGGGTGTTGAGATGATCAGTGAGATCAACTAAAAAAGCCAGGCCTGCCAACCATAAAGGGTCACTGATCTCATGGAGAGGTCTGCCCTTTTCTTTCAAAAACTTGTCGATATTTGATCTCAGGGAATAAAACCGCTGCAGCACGGAGCCGCGACTGAGCCAGCGCACTTGAGAATGGTAGAGTAGGTCCCCGTATTCAGCATCGACATCAGAGAGGAACGCTTGCAATTCTCTGTGGTAAAGCCCTCGGGCCATAATTTTTTTGACATTTTTCACAACTGTGTTCATCACATCGCCAAGCTGGATTATCTTGGCACAGAGGGCTTCTTGCTAGATGATACAGTGCATTTTAACAGCCTCACCTCCGCTCTCCTGCACCTTGGCACTCACCATAGAAGCCATTCCTTTGCGCTCGCCTGTCATTGCTGGAGCCCCATCCGTTGTAATTCCACACAGCTTGTCCCATTTAAGTCCAGCCTGGTTAATTGAATCTGACACAGCTTCAAAACATGTCCTTCCCAGTTGTTGTCTCCTTTAGACTCCGAAGATCAAGCAGTTCCTCCGTAATGCAAAAATTATCATCAACTCCCCACAAAAAAATTAACAGCCGTGCAGTGTCCGTGGCATCTGTGCTCTCATCACATGCAATCGAGTAAAAATCGAAAGCACAAGCTTTATCTGACACTTGCTGTTTTAAGTTAGCCGACAAGTCTTCAATTCGCCGCACAACCTTATTTCTGGACATACTAACATCGTTGAAATCCTGCATTTTCTCCAGGCACATTCCCACGACTTTAGTGAGGCACTGTTTGATGAAGTCACCGTCTGAGAAAGGTTTCCCATGTAGGGCAATGAGTTGAGCTACTTCATTGCTGGCTATTGTTGCATTTTCTTGAGCTTTGTTAGCACGGAAAAAAAAACCCCTGCTGCTGCGTTAGCAGGCTAGCTTGCCATTTGCTTTACCTTCTCTCTCCGCTCGGCGCCAGTGTAGGACGTGAAGGTCTGATGTTTCGTTTCATAATGCCGTCGTACATTGTACTCTTTCATCACGGCAACACTCTCATTACAAATCAAGCAAACACACTTCCCCTTGGTTTCTATGAAAAAAAAATCATTTTTCCACCGAGTCTGAAATTTTCTGCACTCGCTTGCAATCTTGCGTCTCTTCAGTTCCGGCATTTCTGGTGACCCTGAGCAAATGTTTTCTTCGATTGCTTGCTTTGTGGAGACGCTGCCTTGCTCAAGACAATACCGCCATCTAGTGTTTACATTAAGAAATGCAATACAGTGGGCCATAGTCCATTATATTTTTAAACTTTGATACGGGCCAATTAAAAATGGATGGCGGGCCGGAGTTGGCCCGCGGGCCGTAGTTTGGACACCCCTGCTATACAGGGCGGGATAGAGATCTCTACTCAACCCTGCAGGGTGACCCCTCTCATAGTGAAGGCGTTCACACTCGAGCCGCGGTTGCCCTGTGCCAGTAGTTGCATCATTAACTGTGCAAAATCATTATCAAACCATTACTTTAAAAATGCAGAATTTGCCATTAAGTTACTTTTCTTGGATTTAGCAGAATTCCACAATAGCTCTCTCAATAGCTGTAGCGATTACATATTTGCGTTGTTAAAATGAATGACTCATAAAACGATAATTAAATGACCACTTAGTGTAGGACGATCATTGAATGTTGAACTTTAAAACTCTGCAATGTTAATTTAATGCTGAGGGTGTTGACAAGAAAAGTAACGGATGTGTGGGGTTGAAATTGTCAACTCGTGTCCGCACTGCATCGTGCGGCGGGTTTCTGACAGCAGCAGCATCGCCACGACGCTCTCATTGCCGCTTGGTGAATATCCGTGGCGGGTTCCTTTTCGTTTTTTATTCATTGAATGAGGACGTCACCCTCCCTGCACCTGGCCACCCACTTGTGTTGTTTGTGTGCCTTCAGGTGTCACTGCAGAGCTATTGCAGAGGGATGCTGCGATTATACTGGCGTGGGGCTCAGCATAGACGGCGGCCCTCTGTCAATCCACAGCGGAGGTAAGAGCCCCCCACTCTGTGTCAGTAAATGGGGGGGGTGTTTGATCATACTTCACCACGCTGGTCAGTATGAGTTGGTGTGAAGGTGAGGCAGCCCAGAGATCTGTTCAGATGTCACTCAGCACTGACGTTAGCCGTGGCCGGGAATCGAACTTAGCTGGCAGTGGTCAGTGTGCGCTAACGGCCGGGCCACCGCTTCACGGGTGAACGGGTTGATTAGGTGAGACGATGGCGTTGCGTTTCATATCAGTGGCTACTCCTCCACGTGGCTGGGCGATTGAGTAACCACACCCACAGCAGTGTCCCAGTGTACCGGCACCCCCCCAGTGCTGGAGTCGACATTCTCTGGGCCCCGTTTTTCTTCACACGCCGCCCTGCATTTGAGCCCAGCAAGAAGCGTGTCCCCACCGAACGCGTTACGGTCAAATGTTGTAAGCGGCAGGTAAATCTAACTTTATATTTGACGACCTCCTCTTCAAAGCCGTCCTGACCAATGTGGAGGAGTAGGCCAATGACCCTCACTGGCGCTCTCTGGAGCTCCCGCTCGTGGAGGCCCCATTTGCCGGCAGTGGCGTGAACAACCGCAGGGGCTGTACCATTACCTTTTATCCACTTTTTATATTCAACATTTAATTAGGTCAGCAACGTGGTCTTGACCTCTGGCCCACAAACATTTCTGAGAAATACAACAAGTGCACGTGTAACAAGTGTACTTCTGTGGCAACGCTGTCGTGGTCGGTGCTGTGAGGGAGAGGGCCAATTCCAATTGGCCCTTTCCTCTTATGGCGTCTGTGACCATCACAGCGGCTAAATGAGGGCTCTGGACGGGTGCGAGGGGCTGGTAACCCCTCCACCTTCAATTAACTACCACTAAACTACGACCGAAAAATGTAATTAGACATACACACACACGCTCACACACACAAACACGTACACACCCATCAACACAGAGACATGCAAAGACAAAGATCCCCCGTATAGCCAAAACAAGCTGTTTGGGCAAGTGCTGTTAGCGAGCACACGCACCTGCATACACACATACATACACACATAAACACACGTAAACAAACACAAACACACACATACACCCACACACAAAGACAAATACACACACACACACTGCGATGGCAAAGTAAGAAATGGAAGCGAGACCAGTTTTGTCACGACAAGTATATATTGATGTCAAGTGCAAATACAAAACGAGGTAAACAAAATCTCTGGAAAACATTAATCTCGCTTTCCCTTCCCACACTTTGAGCTGCTTTTGTACAAACGATAAAAACCCGAGGAGACCGAAGTGTCACCGATCTACATTCACGAGTTCAGAAACCGCTGTTTCTGGAGGCATCATGGAAGATGGAAATAAAGTGCTTGGCGAAGTTCATCATTTATCGTACGTTTCACGTGGTAACGGCTTGGCGCTACGGTTAGCGTGTCCATTGAAATGTGCACGCCCTGTACGTAAAAAAGTAACAGATATGTAGTTTAAAAAATGCGGACGTATTCACAGTTCGATAAATAAATATTTTGCAACAGCGGTGACTTTTTAAATCCCCGACACAACGCAAAATAAAAGCCCCGCATTTTAAATTAACGGAGACAAGAACCGTACGGGAATACCTTGCACGACCTCACTGAGAGCGCACTCCGGCCTCGCGTTGCGGAGGACACAACCTCTGTCTTCATTTGTAATGAGACAGTTAATTTTACGGTCACCATCACAATAACGTTCCTGGTGCCAACTCTCTTGACGATTGGCCAGGGAATAAACGGCAACCCCAAGCCATAATGGGTTGGTGCCGCCTGCATGGATCTTGGCTCCTGTTTCCCAGAATGGCTGGCGTGATTTTAAGCGCTTTCGTGCTGGGTTTTTCAAGTCTACGTGGATTAAAACTTGATTTGAAGCTTTCATGACTGCAGGTATTGCTCTTTGGTTCTTTCGGTAAAGTCACGTAGAAAGAAAATAAATTAAATAATAGAGTACGACGTTTCGATTGCAACACAAGCAGGGGCTGGTGGTGGAGCCAGATAAATCCGATGAGCTATGAAGCTCTTTTAAACAAATGTCCAGTAGAGACGGGTTCAGAAAGTTACACCAATACCGACACGAGAAAGGTATAAGAAAGGTAAGAAAATCCCGTAAACAAAATAAACTACTTTTTTTGATTTAAAGCTTTCGTGACTGCAGTAATTCATATTCTTAGTTTTTTCGGTAAAGTCACGTTGAAGGGAAACAACAAAATCATAAAATATATATAAAACAATAAAAAAATTCTCACGACGTTTGGACCATAACACAAACGGTCGTCTTCAGGTGTGTTGGTTTGCATAAATTTATTTTTAAACGGCGCATTTATTTATTTATAAAAACGTTAGCGCCACGCGCAACGATTTGGCAGTTTATTTAGGACTAGTCCATCTATATTCTGAAAAGAGGAGGGGGGAGACGAATTTTTTTTATAATGTATGCTGTCTGAAAGCCACTGTATTGATTGTTCACGCTTACAGTGGCTTTCAGACAGCATACATTATAAAAAATTTCGTCTCCCCCCTCCTCTTTTCAGAATATAGATGGACTAGTCCTAAATAAACTGCCAAATCGTTGCGCGTGGCGCTAACGTTTTTATAAATAAATAAATGCGCCGTTTAAAAATAAATTTATGCAAACCAACACACCTGAAGACGACCGTTTGAGTTATGGTCGAAACGTCGTGATAATTTTTTAATTGTTTTATATATATTTTATTATTTTGTTGTTTCCCTTCAACGTGACTTTACCGAAAAAACTAAGATTAAAAATAAACTACTATTTTTTTTATTCAACCAGGTGAAGCCCACTGAGCTATTTAGTTCGTCAGAAGGCCCATGTCTGTCTACAGTGGGAAATGTAGAGCCATGTGTTTGTCCGCAGTGTAAAATGTGATCGCTGTGTTCCTCCTTCTTTTGCAGTTGGCGACCCCCCCGAGGGATCCCGCGGGGCTGTGCCCGGGACCCCCTCCCCGGATGAAGCCCGAGGCACGGCGCGGGTCGCCGTGCCGGAGCTGACGGGAGCCGCGCAGGCGGCAATAGCGGGGCCGCGTCTGAGGGCGGAGCCTCAGGTGAGGGGAGGAGCCCCAGGTGGCGGGCGGGGCCCGCTGGCGCCAATCACAACGCTAGGAATGCACGGGTGTGGGGAAATTATTATTGGATCATGATCGGCGACGTTTCGGGCAATGTTCCTTGTGCAGAGCACGTCAACAGTTGTTAGACCCTTTCATAACGTGGCCTACAGAGGGTGGCCCAAAAGTCATGCCACATAGAGCTATCATGTTTATACTGGTAGGAACGAAGTTGTAAACTGAGTGTACCAGCCTGCAATAGATTAATGTGTCCGTCCGTCCGTCCCCTTTCAATACTTTAACGAAGTGAAATCTCGTGCTGTTGGGGTGTAAAAATAAAATTGCGCAAAATTCCAATGTTCCTACCAGCCCACCCTGCAGGGACCTGTTTTCACAGATAACAGAGCTTTATTTGATTTGTTTAATAAATGTTAAAACTTACATCTGTTAACATTAATGCACGATGCACGAATTTATTGTTTCTTCAAATTAATTTAGGCCTTTAAAAAAATTCAATCACAGCTGCCTTCTATTGCATATGTAGTGGGTTTGTATGGAGACTGACTCTTCGTAGGAGGCAACACGTATTTATTTATGACAACAATAACAGTAACACTTAGGTCCCTAACACGGAGGGGTAATGGCCCCTTCTACCCACCACCTAAGGAGGTACGGCCTCCGGGCTAACGTGCCCTAACTACTGGGGCTAACCACTCCTTAGCCCTCCGGCTAGCGGGACCTAGGGGAGGCTGACCTGAGCCAGCCAAGGTCCTCGGGTCTCGACCGCTGGCCCACACAGACCCGGCCCTGAGAAGGGCGTCGGGTCGGGGGATCCTCAGGGTCCTAGCCTATTGATCACTGGCCTCACTGAGCCCCGGCCCTTATAAGGACGGCGGGGCTTGGGGTCCAGGGTCCTATCTTCAGGTGGGCTTCTGGGTCTTCGGCTTGAGGCGAACTGCCTCAGCCGCACTGGGGTCCGGCTTTTATGGGGCTCCCAGGGTCACCCCGCCCCTGGTCACGCCCACCATCTGGGACCTTCTCGAGGGACCTGGATTGTTGCGCAATCCTCCCCAGCCCCCCACCCGGGGACCTGGGGTGTCCCCCTCCGGTTCCCAACCGTCCCCCCCCCGGGATGCCTGACCCACGAGTCCTGCTTAGCACAGGCCGGACTCGCTATTGCCCCCTGACTGGAAGTACCTGCTCAACCAAAGTGGTGGTGGCGTATTACGCCCAACAATTACCCACCACACATACAAATGACAATCGAACTCGTTCGTCTTTGGTCAATTACCTTTCCATTTTTGAAAAATGTCACCTGAAAAAGCAAAATAGAAATTAATAATAACGTATAAAAGTTGCGTAATTGCCCGTCACGTGACGGGTATTTTCACGCCGTAAACGATCCAGTGTGTCGTGACTTTGTCGATGACGCCATCTCTGACGTCTTCCTCCGTTTAATCGACGTCTTCTTTCGTCTGCGACTCTTTTGGCTTCATCTGAATGAACTAAAGTTACGGAATGTGACGTACCGAATGTAATTTTCTCTTCTGAGAGTAATATATAACAAACCTGTAAATAAAGAATGAAAATTGTAAATCACCTTCATCGTTCTAGCAGCTGTTTGAGTTGCCTTTCTGTCGGGAAGTAAACTAAATGTTGTAGGAATGATTTCGTTCTAAGTATCGACTTACTGGATTCCCTATTTATGTGAATACTAAAAAATTTACTATTTATAAACCGGAAGGACGCGTCGGTGTGTTCACCAATTTTCGCTCAAAACGTGAGCAGAAAGTCGCTTTTACCAAAATGAATTTGAACTCGGTGAGAGGGGTGGCCCTAGACCAGCTGCTGCCAGCAACTGGCAGTGCCCTCGGCCAACCTCGCAATGGGCGCCGCCACCCCCAAACCCCAAGCGCAGATCCAAGCTGAGGTTTCTGGTAAACATTTTGCCACGATTTTACATTTAATGTTTAATTAAGCGTATTTTTTTAAACAGAGGCAAAATAATTCGGTTTGTTTGTCCGTCCGTCTGTCCAACCAATACATTCTCAGGAATGTTGAGAAATGAATTATAATTCATAGACCCTCTGTACGTTGTACGGGAATCAAAATGACATCGTCGTTATTTTATTTGTATATTTTTTCCTCGAATTGTTGGCGCCCCAGGCGACCGCCTCGTTCGCCTACATGGACGGGTGTCCGCCCCTGTTTAGTTACAATAACTTACTGGATTCTGATTTGATGTGAATTAAAAAATAGTGACCGTTCATTATTGATCGCAAGGGGAGATGTCGGTGTTCACCAATTGTCACAAATGTTCACCATAAGTGCGAGCAAAAGCCATCAAAGTGAAACTGCACTGAGTTGAAATTGAAAGCAGATTCTGCTTCTTTATTTCTATTCGACGTTCAAAAATAAATATTATCACGCACAAATTAACTGAATGGGTTATTTATTATTACTCACTAATAATGGTGCACAAAACGCAAAGATAAAATACAAAAACAGAGGGCAGACGTGGCTCTTATCATAAGAGGCGCTGGTATATTTTTGGAGAAAATGTATCGTTGTGGTAACAACAAACTAATAATTAGTTACATTTTTAATCTAAGCCTTTCGTGAAAGTCAAAAGAATTGCATGGGAATCCACGTAGCCAAGCCAGCGTTACCCGCAGCGTGTGTCAGGCGTTCGGGACAGATCATCAAAACTATAAAGTTGACTTTAAAAATAAATAATGAAAACGTTATGTGAGGGTTAATATAAATGAAATAACCCTGTCTTAACTTTTGGGCCAACCTGTATAATTATGTTTATTAAATATATACTGTATGATGAAAGATATAAAATCGACGTTTCAGGCAAGGGGTTTTCTTCAGGGCACATCACATCATGACGTCGTTTGTTAGAGGGTGGCCGAAAAATCAGGACACATCGGGTTATTGTGTTTATTTGAACAAATAACGGAGGGTTATTTCGTTTAATTTTAACAAATGTTAAAAATGAATTCGATTAACATGAATGCACGATTTCTCTTCTGAAATGCATTTAGGAATTCTTTGAAACTACAGCTGCCTTCTCTCCAGCATGCATAACAACAAATTGAACTCGTTCATCTTTTGTCAATGGCCGTTCATCATAGAGTATTTTACGAGTTAAAGTGAGATTGGGGTTCCTTTAAAAATACTGTATATATTGACTTCTGAGACATTTGATTGCCCATCGGTTCATGGACTAAAATTTTATTTCTTTTGGTGATAAAACAGTCCCACGTGTGTTGAGATCCCAGTCCAGATGGGAGGAGTAATTGTGGATGTGTTGATTGCGTTGCTGTGGCAGCAACCAGCCACGACTGTGGCGTGCGGAGGAGAGGGCACCTCGTCCGGTAAAGACCTCACGGTCTTGGCCCCCACCTCGTCCGACGAGGTGCTGGTGGTGGCCGACGAGTGGCTCTGCACGCAACCCAGCTGCCTTCCCCATGGCCGGCCGGAACCCTCCCCGGTGCCAGCCACAAAGAACATCGGCGTGTCTGTGCTGCCTGCACCCCAAGGTGAGTGTGCGATCACGCGACCTCTTGACCTCTCGTTAGGGTGACAGCCACCAACGCAAGGGCCGCTTTGGAGCCACTGCTGTTGCCCTTCACGAGTAACACGGAGAGCTCAAAACACCAAGCAGCCCACGTGGCAGGCGAATCATATTTTTCTCGAACTTGAGCCTAACACTGAAATGTGGAGCAAAATCTTTGTGGTTAAGAGTAGCAGCACGGGTGCTGGCTGGGGCCACTGAATATCCACGCCAGTCCCATCGGCGGTGCAGCGCTCTGCGATGACGCCGGCTTCCGCCACCACCGTTCCCTTTGTGCAGAGGAGGACGACGGCATTCCGGCGGCACGGCTCTCGCTGTTTGCGCCGGAGCGGCTGAGCCTCAGGTGGGAGAACGACGTGGGCAAGGGTGCCGGCCTGCGCAACCTGGGGAACACCTGCTTCCTCAACGCCACGCTGCAGTGCCTCGCCTACACGCCGCCGCTCGTGAACTACCTGCTGCTGCAAGAGCACTGCAGCACCTGTAAGTACCCCCCTGGCACTCTCGTTTACCCATGGGCTAGGTTATTGTCACGGTTAATTTGGTTGCTATGAATTTCACACTTGAAAGCCACTTCGTTGAGCTATCATTTGTGGTCCAGGTCGCTTCTGAAGAAGCTAATAGCTCAGTGGGCTTTATCTGGTAAAATAAAAAAAAGTTTAGTTTTAATTGTAGATTTTTTTAAAGTGATTTGTTTACCTTACCAATACTTTGTACTCTTATCGTTTTTTGTATTGTGCCCTCGTTCGCAGGCCAACAGAGCGACTTTTGCCTGATGTGCGTCATGGAGCGTCACATTGTCAGCACGTTCAATAACTCAAAGAGAGTGCTGACACCCAAGGCCATCACTAAAAACATCACGCGTGAGTCCCACAACTACGTTCACACTGCACTCGGAGGAGAAGTTATCCCCGCGATCTTTCGCCATCTGTGTTCCAAGTCCTTTGCACTGCTCCTTTTGACATGTTGGGGAGCTCTTGAAGGATGTCATCAGATCCTGTACCTGTCATTTTGTCCCCATGTCCATTTCTCTGCAGGCATCGCCAAACACCTGCGCATTGGGAGGCAGGAAGATGCCCACGAGTTTCTGCGATACGTGGTAGATGCCATGCAAGCCTCATGCCTCCATGGCCACAGCGAGTGAGTACCGCGCGCCAGTCAACTTGCGGCAGTCGTTCTGCAGTTCGGTACCTCACGGCTCCCTCTTGGTTTTCTGCACGATTGTCCTTCGACGTCTGTGAGAATCTACTCACACTTTTGTGTGAGCACCTGGGAGATGCAGAGGACCGGACCTGCTGGCACCACGGTTCTTTCACATTGGCCCTGACGTGGGCCGTCTTTTGTTTGAGCATTTCACGTTGCCGATAAATACCGGGGGGTCGATGTCTCGACGTCGGTGACCCCGTGACATCATTGCTCGTGTTGACGGGCGGCACGTGGCACGCTGGGCATAACAAAACTGCCGGGCAACAGCACCGCTTGTCAGCTGCCAGCTTGCCCCCAGCTCTGTGGCTGTGCCGTGAAGGTGGCTGCCCTGTGCAGACGCTACCACGTTTGGTTGCTACAGAGCACGCGTTGCAGTGCTGAAGGGAAAGAGTGAATCGACAGCTCGGGCAATGGTGTAACTCTCACACACGCGTGTGCATCCGGTAAAGGTGCTACTGCTGCTGCCGCTGTAACCACCGTGTGGTGTCGTTCTCTGTGACGTGGCAGGCTGGACAGATACACGGAGGCTACCACCCTCATTTACCAGATCTTCGGGGGTTACCTTCGATCACGTGGTGAGTTGTGCACACTCCTCTACAAACTTGTTAACCGCGAGCAGCAAGCGCATCATCACAGTGTAGACGCGCTCGCGTTGCAGCGTTTACACTCTCACGCACGTGCCACACAGAATAACCTTTTACCAGTTGGTGAAAAGTACCAATTACCTACGTCAGTGGGAAGCGTGCATTTAGTTTGACTAAGTAACATGTGACGTCCCTTCCTAATGTGTGCTTGTGTTTTGCAGTGGAGTGCATGCAGTGCTGCAACCACTCCGACACCTATGACACGTGCCTGGACATTGCACTCCATATTAATGTAAGCAATGAGAAAGCCATCGCTTAACAGTTATACATCTACGTACGGTGCGGAATAAGTTAAATGTACATACATCACATACATGAACAACAACCGCCATTCGCCACTAAGTGGCGGTAATGTCACCACGGTGCTTGTGCCAGCCTGAGTGCCTTTTAAGGCCACGTGAAGTGTCGAACGCCCGCTGGCAGGTCACGGGACAGACCATGGGTTGACTGAGATGACTGGCCGATGCACCACCTGTGCCCCCTGCTGTGATCAACACACATAACACACACACATACATAAATCAGCCACTTAACATCCAAACACACTGCCAGTAGCGTGCGTGATCTCTTTTTTTGCGGTTGTACGATTTCATACGAAATGCGGGTTTTCCGAATTGCCATCACAATATAATTCTGCAGATGTTCATGGAATGCTTCTTAGAGCCTTCATTTGCCTTTCACTCTGTCGGCCAACAGAACTCATCAGATCTTGTGGAGGCGTTTGAGGAGTTTTTTAACAAGGAGACGCTGGACGAATACACCTGCAGAATGTGAGTGGGCATCGTGTGGTGACACCCTGGAATCATTTGTAGCTTCAAAAGTCTGATGATTGAACCAAATTCTAATAAAAGATAGTAATAAAAATATAAGTAATACATAAAAAATAACGTCCAATATATAACGTAAATAAGTAACAATTTTTACGTTAAGAAATGAATAAAAAATAACGAAAAACAAAAAGTGAGTAGACTTATTGTTTAAAAGTTGGGGAACACGTGCGATGGCTGGCGTTGTTGTCGTGCAGGTGCTGTTGCAAGGGGGAAGCGACGAAGACGATGGCTCTCCACCGCCTGCCCAACGTCCTCACCGTCTCCATCAAGCGGTACAACCTCTACGGCGTCAAGATCAACCGGGTAACGATTCTGCCCCTCCACATCGCTCTAATTAATTTATTTTATTACAGCCCTTGTCAGTTCAACGCTGGAGAAAATGCCTCTCCATGTTGGAATAAGTGCTACGGAAAGACTCGCCCCCCGTCATATGACTGTAGAATTTCCACCACTTGCTCAGGGCTATCAACAGGAGATGAGCACCGTCTTCAACGCTCAAATGAGCGAGACATCACGTCATCACGTTGACGTGTAACTTAGATGGTGCCCATCGCTGCTGCCCACCCCACCACCCCTGCCGTTTCCTCTTCTAACGTTTGTCTCTGTGCGCTGCCTGTAGAACATCACCTACCCGGAGCACCTGGACATGCAACCCTTCACCTCAACGTCTCAGGGCGAGCCCGCAATCTACTCCCTGTACTCGGTGCTGGTGCACAAGGGAGCCGACTCCAACAGGGGTCATTATTATTGCTACAATAAGGTAATTGCATTTGTTACCATCAAACAATAACAACGCACATCTGCAATGCGCCCATAATGTTACAAATGTCCAATAGGGAAGAATAAATAGAAGACTTGTTTCTGTTCTTGCATCTTGATGTACTTATGCAATTTCTACTTACAGTATATATACTTTATTTATTTGTATTTAGTGACTTCCTTAGCATTCCTACACTTTGCACTCCAATCGGTGTTGTATTGTTTGTTGTTGTTGTAATTTTCTGACCCGCCCCTACTGGGCATCTGTTGAAAAGAGCTTCGTAGATCATCAAATTCTTTCAGCACAAATAATTATTCTGATTCCGATGAAATTGGTCCAAGGCCAGCGATGCAGTGACATGGTCAGGCAGACCGTTCTGTAACTTCAGCACCATCATAGCAACCGTAGCACCTTCTGCAGCTCTGACGATGGGGTGATGCTCTTTACGAACTTGTTGTCTAGAGTGTATCGTGTGTTGTTATTAATGAACGGAGGAGGTTGGGTGCAGTTGTGTAAACATTGTAACCAAGTGTAGCCGTGCTGTGACTGTGCGCAGATCAGCGATGGACAATGGTGCTGTATGAACGACTCCATCGTGCGGCACGTCGACACCAAGGCTGTTATGAACGAGCAGGCCTACATGCTCTTCTATATTCGGTAAGTCGCCTTCTCTCCCCTTCACTTTAACCTGCACTTACAACCGTCCCCCAGACCAGCTCACTGGAAAGATATTGTCTTGTGCGAGCAGCAGTGTCTCCTTTGAAGGCAGGTGTTAACGGTTTGCGACGCGTTGGTGCGTGCATGCAGGTCCCCAGAATTGAACGCGCCGCCAGCGGACAGCTACTGCCCGCTGGAGCACGTCAAGGCGACGTCCCGCTTGTGCCTCAAGCGGCCCCACTCGGCGAAGGGAGACCCCGGACCCTGTCTCTGTACGGCAGCTCTCCTCACCGGCGCGCAAGGTAAAGGATGGATTTGAAACGTCGCCCCGTGTGCGTGGAAATGCCCAGGGAGAATGTACACCCTGACAGCGCATCGTTTTATATTAAGGGAATGGTGAAGTACAGCGATCTTCTTATTATACTTCAGACCGGTTTTGTTTCATTCACCCAATGTCGAGCGGTTTGGACTTTAGCGCCATCATCTTCTTTACCTCCAGAAACCCAAGACGTCGAACCGCCCCAACGGGAACAACTGCCGGAGCAACTGCAAGGGCCACGGCAGGAACAGCAGCAGCAGAAGCTACCGGCAACGCCAGACACGCAACAGCCGCTGCTGCTAGTCCCAGAGCAGCCACCACCCCGATCTCACAGCAGCCACTGCCATTCCACCAGCAACCACCGCCGGTCCTGCAGCAGCCACCACCACCACCACCGCCGGTCTCGAAGATGCCGCCGTCAGCACCACAGCAGCTGCTGCCACCGCGTGTCCCACAGCAGCCAGTCCAACAGCAGCCAGTCCAACAGCAGCCAGTCCAACAGCAGCCACCGCCACCAGTCCCACCACAGCCACCGTCACTCTGGTTGCACAGCAGCCACCACCGGTGTAACAACTGGCACTCGCCCCACCAATAGAAGTCGGTGCTTAAAATCCATGATCGCGTGTCTAACCTCTTGCTTCCGCTCAAATTCAAAATAATTTTGAGAGACATTTTACGAAGGCACCAGGCAGCGGCTCACCATGGCGTCGCCCGCTCCCCAAAATGTACTCATCGCCGGCTCCACCACCAGCCCCTGCTTGTGTTGCAATCGAAACGTCGTACTCTATTATTTAATTTATTTTCTTTCTACGTGACTTTACCGAAAGAACCAAAGAGCAATTCCTGCAGTCATGAAAGCTTCAAATCAAGTTTTAATCCACGAAGACTTGAAAAACCCAGCACGAAAGCGCTTAAAATCACGCCAGCCATTCTGGGAAACAGGAGCCAAGATCCATGCAGGCGGCACCAACCCATTATGGCTTGGGGTTGCCGTTTATTCCCTGGCCAATCGTCAAGAGAGTTGGCACCAGGAACGTTATTGTGATGGTGACCGTAAAATTAACTGTCTCATTACAAATGAAGACAGAGGTTGTGTCCTCCGCAACGCGATGCCGGAGTGCGCTCTCAGTGAGGTCGTGCAAGGTATTCCCGTACGGTTCTTGTCTCCGTTAATTAAAAATGGGGGACTTTTATTTCGCGTTGTGTCGGGGATTTAAAATATCACCGCTGTTGCAAAGCATTTATTTCTTTATCAAACTGTGAATACGTCGGCATTTTTTAAACTACATATCTGTTACTTTTTTACGTACGGGGCGTGCACATTTCAATGGACACGCTAACCGTAGCGCCAAGCCGTTACCACGTGAAACGTACGATAAATGATGAACTTCGCCAAGCACTTTATTTCCATCTTCCATGATGCCTCCAGAAACAGCGGTTTCTGAACTCGTGAATGTAGATCGGTGACACTTCGGTCTCCTCGGGGTTTTTATCGTTTGTACAAAAGCAGCTCAAAGTGTGGGAAGGGAAAGCGAGATTAATGTTTTCCAGAGATTTTGTCTACCTCGTTTTGTATTTGCACTTGACATCAATATATACTTGTCGTGACAAAACTGGTCTCGCTTCCATTTATTACTTTGCCATCGCAGTGTGTGTGTGTATGTGTCTTTGTGTGTGGGTGTATGTGTGTGTTTCTCTTTGTTTACGTGTGTTTATGTATGTGTGTATGCAGGTGCGTGTGCTCGCTAACAGCACTTGCCCAAACAGCTTGTTTTGGCTATACGGGGGATCTTTGTCTTTGTATGTCTGTGTGTTGATGGGTGTGTACGTGTTTGTGTGTGTGAATGCGTGTGTGTGTATGTCTAATTACATTGTTCGGTCGTAGTTTAGTGGTAGTTAATTGAAGGTGGAGGGGTTACCAGCCCCTCGCACCCGTCCAGAGCCCTCATTTAGCCGCTGTGATGGTCACAGACGCCATAAGGGGAAAGGGCCAATTGGAATTGGCCCTCTCCCTCACAGCACCGACCACGACAGCGTTGCCACAGAAATGTTTGTGGGGAAGAGGTCAAGACCACGTTGCTGACCTAATTAATTAAATGTTGAATATAAAAAGTGGATAAAAGGTAATGGTACAGCCCCTGCGGTTGTTCACGCCACTGCCGGCAAATGGGGCCTCCACGAGCGGGAGCTCCAGAGAGCCCCTTCGAGGGTCATTGGCCTACTCCTCCACACTGGCCAGAACGGCTTGGAAGAGAAGGTCGTCAAATATAAAGTTAGATTTACCTGCCGCTTACAACATTTGACCGTAACGCGTTCGGTGGGGACACGCTTCTTGCTGGGCTCAAATGCAGGGCGGCGTGTGAAGAAAAACGGAGCCCAGAGAATGTTGACTCCAGCACTGGGGGGGTGCCGGTACACTGGGACACTGCTGTGGGTGTGGTTACTCAATCGCCCAGCCATGTGGAGGAGTAGCCACTGATATGAAACGCAACGCCATCGTCTCATCTAATCAACCCATTCACCCGTGAAGCGGTGGCCCGGCCGTTAGTGCACACTGACCACTGCCAGCTAAGTTCGATTCCCGGCCACGGCTAACGTCGGTGCTGAGTGACATCTGAACAAATCTCTGGGCTGCCTCACCTTCACACCAACTCATACTGACCAGCGTGGTGAAGTATGATCAAACACCTCCCCCCCCCCCCCCATTTACTCACACAGTGTGGGGGGCTCTTACCTCGGCTGTGGATTTACAGAGGGCCGCCGTCTATGCTGAGCCCCACGCCAGTATAGTCGCAGCATCCCTCTGCAATAGCTCTGCTGTGACACCTGAAGGCACACAAACAACACAAGTGGGTGGCCAGGTGCAGGGAGGGTGACGTCCTCATTCAATGAATAAAAAACGACAAGGAACCCGCCACGGATATTCACCAAGCGGCAATGAGAGCGTCGTGGCGATGCTGCTGCTGTCAGAAACCCGCCGCACGATGCAGTGCGGACACGAGTTGACAATTTCAACCCCACACATCCGTTACTTTTCTTGTCAACACCCTCAGCATTAAATTAACATTGCAGAGTTTTATAGTTGAACATTCAATGATCGTCCTACACTAAGTGGCCATTGAATTATCGTTTTATGAGTCATGCATTTTAACAACGCAAATATGTAATCGCTCCAGCTATTGAGAGAGCTATTTTGGAATTCTGCTAAATCCAAGAAAAATAACTTAATGGCAAATTCTGCATTTTTATAGAAATGGTTTGAAAATGATTTCGCACAGTTAATGATGCAACTACTGGCACAGGGCAACCGCAGCTCGAGTGTGAACGCCTTCACTATGAGAGGGGTCACCCTGCAGGGTTGAGTAGAGATCTCTATCCCACCCTGTATGGCAGGGGTGTCCAAACTACGGCCCGCGGGCCAACTGCGGCCCGCCATCCATTTTTAATTGCCCCGTATCAAAGTTTCTTAATTTAAACACTAGATGGCGCTATTGTCTTGAGCAAGGCAGCGTCTCCACAAAGCAAGCAATCGAAGAAAACATTTGCTCAGGGTCACCAGAAATGCCGGAACTGAAGAGACGCAAGATTGCAAGCGAGTGCAGAAAATTTCAGACTCGGTGGAAAAATGAATTTTTTTTCATAGAAACCAAGGGGAAGTGTGTTTGTTTGATTTGTAATGAGAGTGTTGCCGTGATGAAAGAGTACAATGTACGACGGCATTATGAAACGAAACATCAGACCTTCACGTCCTACACTGGCGCCGAGCGGAGAGAGAAGGTAAAGCAAATGGCAAGCTAGCCTGCTAACGCAACAGCAGGGTTTGTTTTTCTGTGCTAACAAAGCTCAAGAAAATGCAACAATAGCCAGCAATGAAGTAGCTCAACTCATTGCCCTACACGGGAAACCTTTCTCAGATGGTGACTTCATCAAACAGTGCCTCAGTAAAGTCGTGGGAATGTGCCTGGAGAAAATGCAGGATTTCAACGATGTTAGTATGTCCAGAAATAAGGTTGTGCGGCGAATTGAAGACTTGTCGGCTAACTGAAAACAGCAAGTGTCAGATAAAGCTTGTGCTTTCGATTTTTACTCGATTGCATGTGATGAGAGCACCGATGCCACGGACACTGCACGGCTGTTAATTTTTTTGCGGGGAGTTGATGATAATTTTTGCATTACGGAGAAACTGCTTGATCTTCGGAGTCTAAAGGGGACAACAACTGGGAAGGACATGTTTTGAAGCTGTGTCAGATTCAATTAACCAGGCTGGACTTAAATGGGACAAGCTGTGTGGAATTACAACGGATGGGGCTCCAGCAATGACAGGCGAGCGCAAAGGAATGGCTTCTATGGTGAGTGCCAAGGTGCAGGAGAACGGAGGTGAGGCTGTTAAAATGCACTGTATCATCTAGCAAGAAGCCCTCTGTGCCAAGATAATCCAGCTTGGCGATGTGATGAACACAGTTGTGAAAAAATGTCAAAAAAATTATGGCCCGAGGGCTTTACCACAGAGAATTGCAAGCGTTCCTCTCTGATGTCGATGCTGAATACGGGGACCTACTCTACCATTCTCAAGTGCGCTGGCTCAGTCGCGGCTCCGTGCTGCAGCGGTTTTATTCCCTGAGATCAAATATCGACAAGTTTTTGAAAGAAAAGGGCAGAACTCTCCTTGAGATCAGTGACCCTTTATGGTTGGCAGGCCTGGCTTTTTTAGTTGATCTCACTGATCATCTCAACACCCCGAACAAGAGACTACAAGGCAAAGAGCAGCTGGTACCACAGCTGTATGTGCACATGAAAGCATTCCGTGCGAAGCTCCGTCTCTTCGAGTCACAACTGCGCAACTTCAATGTAGCGCACTTCCCCACGCTGACCGATATAAATGCGCATTTCCAAATGCCAAGCTCTCTGCAAAAATGGGAGAATATGTGTCTGTGATCACATCTCTCATGACAGAATTCAGTCAGCGCTTCCAAGATTTTTCTGTCATTGAGAAGGAAATCACACTGTTTGCGGCTCCGTTTTCAATGGATGCGAAAGAAGTGGAGGAGAGTCTGCAATTAGAACTGATCGAAATTCAGTGTGATGATTCTCTGAAGAATCAGCATCAGCTTCTCTCCCTACCTGACTTCTACCGGAGTTTGGAAAAGGCCAAGTTTCCTCTTATGAGACGCCATGCAAAACGAATGATGAGTCTGTTCGGCTCAACATACATGTGTGAGCAGACATTCTCTCCGTTAACGCTGAACAAAAGCAGGCTGAGAACCAGAACGACCGACAGCCATCTCCGTGACGTCCTTCGCATCTCAACCACCAAACTTACTCCTGACCTGCCAGCTATCCTTCACACCAAAGCGCAGCATCACTGCTCCCACTGAGCGTAACATTCTTCCCATTACAGGTGAGTTAAAAATATACACACCGTTTTCATTTGTTAATAAGCCCAATTACTTAATAAATTCAGTCAATTAAAGTTGATGACAATTTTTTTAACAAATGTTAGTTGATGTGTTAACAAGGCCAATAATTTATTTGTGTAATAAGCTTGAAATATCCACATCCCCTATTTCTCTTCTTGTCTCTCCCTTCATATGGACAATGAAGGGGGATCAGCACCCTAAGAACCAATCTGAGGCTGTCACTGAGAGAATGACCTGCCAACCTTTTTGTAAAAAATAAAATCTACTAATGAAGAGCTATGATGGAGGCTTTTTTTCTTCAAACATGTTCAATAATCAAACGTAATTTACCTGCATTTGATTGATTTTGACAATATTAGTGCATGAGAAGTGAGGCAGTATACCTCACGTCTAGTGAGTGGCCCAATCCTTCGTATATTTTTCTGTATGTGGCCATCGGGAAAAAAAGTTTGGACACCCCTGATGTATAGAGTAGTCAACGCGTGTTTAATACTGAGTACTACTCAGCGCACACGGCGGCAAGGGCGCACTTTATGAATGGAATCGGTCATCATTGACGGATGTTGGGGTCGTTGAGTAAACAGCCAAAGAGGGTGACGAGAAGTGGCACAGATGGGTAGCGCGCCACGCTACGAACCGGCTCCACCCGAGTTCAATTCCTGTCCAGGGCTAACAACGACACGACTGGCGAGCGATGTCAGGGCTGGTTGCCCGCTACCTTCACCGACCAGCATCGAGCACCCGTGGTGGGATATGGTCAAAGAACCACAATGGTGGGAAGGCCTTCATCCAGCAGTGGATTTACCGTGGGCAGTAAAAAATAAAGTGTTGCTTTGTAGCTAATAGCTCCAGGGTCACACAGTTCCACTCGATATTCAGCTCGGGTTGGACCGAACATTCGGGTCAGACGGCCAGTTGAGAGGGTCGCACGCATCTTCAATGGAGCCTCCATCAAGGCATTATTGTATTTCCCGATGGGCCAGAGCAGCAACTGATGCCACCCAAAGGTGACGAAACCTTTGAACGTAGCGGCCGTCACGTAATTCACTTTCATCGACCATATCGAGATGAGCACTGCAGTCAGGATCACGACAGATGTTCTGTGTGCGTGGAGTGGTGGTGTTGTTATTTTTACTATTTTTTATTTATTTTAACCACCTAAGTCACACTGAGCTACATAGCGCTTTTATAAGAAGCGACCTGGCCACAGATGATAGCTCAACAAAGTGGCTTATCGTGTGGACATTTAGAGCAGCCAAATATTGGAAACACGTCGATTCTCAATGTGGAATGGAAACACCGCAGCACCCGGAGCAAAAATCCACGCGACCCCGGGGAGAGAGACACCACAGACTCCAAATATACAGCAGCAGCAGCAGGCGTCGGGGTCGGTATCGAACCCACGACTTCCTGCACACCGGGCGAGGTAGTTAACATCTCCTAGCCACCGTGGCGACCCGAAGCCTTCATCCAGCAGTGGACTGCCAACACGGCACGGCATCATTGCGGGTCTACAAAGGTACCTGGTTGGAGGATGTGGAGCCGAGTGGACTTGCCGATGAGCGGTACCGGCAGTGTCAAGATCGGCCTCTGTGGAGGAGGAGGAGGACGAGGAGCCTCGTGAGGGATGCTCCCGGGCAGTTGGAGGCAGTCGCCCTTCAGCAACAACGACGACGACGACGGAGGGGCAAAGGAGCGACGCTCACAACAACGAGCGGAGAGGCGGGCGGCTAAAATGCGGCGAGTTGGCACAGCTGGTGGCGTCTGCCAGCCATCTCGAGTCCGTCAACCCATGGCACCTGCAGGGTTCTGTCCCGTGACCTCCTGTCAGCGAGCATTCGACACTTCGCGTGGCCTAAGAGTGCACCTAGCCTGGCACAAACGCTGTGGGGACGTCACCGCCACTTAGTGGCGACAGGGGCGAGGGAGTTTGACTTGGACGGACCAGTCCATGTTGGGAGTTGGTTTAGAGGGGGGGGGGGGGGGGATTTGTTCTCTCCTGGGCCACGTGACTTTGTGGTGTGTATGCCCTCTCTCTCTCTGTCTGTCTCCACGTGACATGGGGAAGAGGAGGATAGGAAGCCCAGGAACGTGACAGCTACAGTGGTGAAAATAAAATAACAAAAAAAATCACGACGTTTCGGCCACAACACAAGCGGCCTTCATCAGGTGAAAGGACGAGACTGTCTGGAGGACAGCGCTGGAGTGGAACAAGCCACGCTTAGATCACGACCTTTAAGCTGCGTGAGAAGAAAAAGACCAAGCGCCTTGACAAAGGAATTAGCATATACTTTAGCATTGAAATGGCTCATTGAAATAGCTAAGTTAAAGTATACACATCCGCAGAGGCACCCCTTGACAAAGGAATTAGTATCGAATTTAGCATTGAAATAGCTGAGTGATTAGCTTGTAACTAGTCACAGAAATAGCTGTGTTAAAGTTAGAGCATATACATTCACCGAGGCACCTAGTACTCATCAAACAGGAGAATTTAGCGAAACACAACCACGCATAAAAATTAGCATTTGATTGGCGGATTTTAGAAAAGAGGTGGTGTACGTGCCGGTGGACTTGCAGTTTGGCGCGGGGGAAGGGGGGAGGGGGATGGTGTGAAAAGGGGGAATTTATAAGAGCTGCGAAAGTTTGGGGTACCACTACTTGAAAAAATATACTGTACCATTGAAATTATTTTAATGTTTAGTTCGATTTAGAACATCTTTCCAATGGTTGCTTAATTTGAAACCATCCTCTCGGTTGAAATTGTGTCTGTGTTTGTAGATCTGAATTGCCTCATGAACAAATCTCTGATAAAAGCCCGTGGGTTTGCAAAGAACCTTGTTATCGGAGAAAATTATATCGTGATCCCCCACAGCGTTGTAACAGTGATCAGCCACGGCAGAAGAATTCGTTTTGCCGTGTTTCAAATCTGATTTGTGCTCGCGAATTCGGTCAGAGACATGTCGCTTTGTCTCACCGATGTAGCAATCACCACAGGTACAACTCAATTTGTAAACCCCGGGGTACTGTACATCAGGAATGACATCCTTCACGGATGGGATCAGATCACGAATTTTGTGTACTGTATTGAACCGGACCTGATCTGATCCCAAGGTTCTTTGCAAACCCACGGGCTTTTATCAGAGATTTGTTCATGAGGCAATTCAGATCTACAAACACAGACACAATTTCAACCGAGAGGATGGTTTCAAATTAAGCAACCATTGGAAAGGTGTTCTAAATCGAACTAAACATTAAACTAATTTCAATGGTACAGTATATTTTTCAAGTAGTGGTACCCCAAAGTTTCGCAGCTCTTATAAATTCCCCCTTTTCACACCATCAATAGGTAAACTCCCCCCTTCCCCCTTCCCCCCCCCCCCCCCCCGGGCCAAACTGCGAGTCCACCAGCACGTACACCACCTCTTTCCTAAAATCCGCCAATCAAATGCTAATTTTTATGCTACTTTCTTTGTCAGAACACCTTGTTTGCTAGCACACAGGTCCGATGTCTGAGCGTGGTTGTGTTTCGCTAAATTCTCCTGTTTGATGAGTACTAGGTGCCTCGGTGAATGTATATGCTTTAACTTTAACATAGCTATTTCTGTGACCAGTTACAAGCTAATCACTCAGCTATTTCAATGCTAAATTCGATGCTAATTTCTTTGTCAAGGGGTACCTCTGCGGATGTGTATACTTTAATTTAGCTATTTCAATGAGCCATTTCAATGCTAAATTATATGCTAATTCCTTTGTCAAGGCACTTGGCCTTTTTCTTCTCACACAGCTTAAAGGTCGTGATCTAAGCGTGGCTTCTTCCACTCCAGCGCTAATTCCTTTGTCAAGGGGTACCTCTACGGATGTGTATACTTTAACTTAGCTATTTCAATGAGCCATTTCAATGCTAAATTATATGCTAATTCCTTTGTCAAGCAGCGCTAATTCCTTTGTCAAGGGGTACCTGTGCGGATGTGTATACTTTAACTTAGCTATTTCAATGAGCCATTTAAATGCTAAATTATATGCTAATTCCTTTGTCAAGGCGCGTGGTCTTTTTCTTCTCACATAGCTTAAAGGTCGTGATCTAAGCGTGGCTTCTTCCACTCCAGCGCTGTCCCCCAGACAGTCTCGTCCCTTCACCTGATGAAGGCCGCTTGTATTGTGGACGAAACGTCGTGAATTTTTGTTATTTTATTTTCACCTACGTGACTTTACCCAATAGAACCAAAGAGTATGGATCCTAGCAGTCACGAAAGCTTTAAATCTAGAATCACGCGTTGACTACTTTATACAGGATGGGATAGAGATCTCTACTCAACCCTGCAGGGTGACCCCTCTCATAGTGAAGGCGTTCACACTCGAGCTGCGGTTGCCCTGTGCCAGTAGTTGCATCATTAACTGTGCGAAATCATTTTCAAATCATTTCTATAAAAATGCAGAATTTGCCATTAGGTAACTTTTCTTGGATTTAGCAGAATTCAACAATAGCTCTCTCAATAGCTGTAGCGATTGAGTAATGATTTTTTACATTTTTGCGTTTTTCAATTGAACGCTAATTAATGACCCCTTAAGTGTAGAAAAATCATTGAATGTTGAAGTATAAAACTCTGCAATGTTAATTTAATGCTGAGGGTGTTGACAAGAAAAGTAGCGGATGTGTGGGGTTGAAATTGTCAACTCGTGTCCACACTGCATCGTGCGGCGGGTTTCTGACAGCAGCAGCATCGCCACGACGCTCTCATTGCCGCTTGGTGAATATCCGTGGCGGGTTCCTTTTCGTTTTTTATTCATTGAATGAGGACGTCACCCTCCCTGCACCTGGCCACCCACTTGTGTTGTTTGTGTGCCTTCAGGTGTCACAGCAGAGCTATTGCAGAGGGATGCTGCGACTATACTGGCGTGGGGCTCAGCATAGACGGCGGCCCTCTGTCAATCCACAGCGGAGGTAAGAGCCCCCCAATCTGTGACAGTAAATGGGGGGGGGGGGTGTTTGATCATACTTCACCACGCTGGTCAGTATGAGTTGGTGTGAAGGTGAGGCAGCCCAGAGATCTGTTCAGATGTCACTCAGCACCGACGTTAGCCATGACCGGGAATCGAACTTAGCTGGCAGTGGTCAGTGTGCGCTAACGGCCGGGCCACCGCTTCACGGGTGAACGGGTTGATTAGGTGAGACGATGGCGTTGAGTTTCATATCAGTGGCTACTCCTCCACGTGGCTGGGCGATTGAGTAACCACACCCACAGCAGTGTCCCAGTGTACCGGCACCCCCCCAGTGCTGGAGTCAACATTGTCTGGGCCCCGTTTTTCTTCACACGCCGCCCTGGATTTGAGCCCAGCAAGAAGCGTGTCCCCACCGAACGCGTTACGGTCAAATGTTGTAAGCGGCAGGTAAATCTAACTTTATATTTGACGACCTTCTCTTCCAAGCCGTCCTGACCAGTGTGGAGGAGTAGGCCAATGACACTCACTGGCGCTCTCTGGAGCTCCCGCTCGTGAAGGCCCCATTTGCCGGCAGTGGCGTGAACAACCGCAGGGGCTGTACCATTACCTTTTATCCACTTTTTATATTCAACATTTAATTAGGTCAGCAACGTGGTCTTGACCTCTTTCCCACAAACATTTCTGAGAAATAAAACAAGTGCACGTGTATACAAGTGTACTTCTGCGGCAACGCTGTCGTGGTCGGTGCTGTGAGGGAGAGGGCCAATTCCAATTGGCCCTTTCCCCTTATGGCGTCTGTGACCAACACAGCGGCTAAATGAGGGCTCTGGACGGGTGCGAGGGGCTGGTAAGCCCTCCACCTTCAATTAACTACCACTAAACTACGACCGAAAAATGTAATTAGACATACACACACACGCATTCATATACACAAACACGTACACACCCATCAACACACAGACATACAAAGACAAAGATAGCCAAAACAAGCTGTTTGGGCAAGTGCTGTTAGCGAGCACACGCACCTGCATACACACATACATACACACATAAACACACGTAAACAAACACAAACACACACATACACCCACACACAAAGACACACACACACACTGCGATGGCAAAGTAAGAAATGGAAGCGAGACCAGTTTTGTCACGACAAGTATATATTGATGTCAAGTGCAAATACAAAACGAGGTAGACAAAATCTCTGGAAAACATTAATCTCGCTTTCCCTTCCCACACTTTGAGCTGCTTTTGTACAAACGATAAAAACTCCGAGGAGACCGAAGTGTCACCGAAGTGTCACCGATCTACATTTTCAAGTCTTCGTGGATTAAAACTTGATTTGAAGCTTTCATGACTGCAGGAATTACTCTTTGGTTCTTTCGGTAAAGTCACGTAGAAAGAAAATAAATTAAATAATAGAGTACGACGTTTCGATTGCAACACAAGCAGGGGCTGGTGGTGGAGCCGGCGATGAGTACATTTTGGGAAGCGGGCGACGCCATGGTGAGCCGCTGCCTGGTGCCTTCGTAAAATGTCTCTCAAAATTATTTTGAATTTGAGCGGAAGCAAAAGGTTAGACACGCGATCATGGATTTTAAGCACCGACTTCTATTGGTGGGGCGAGTGCCAGTTGTTACACCGGTGGTGGCTGCTGTGCGACCAGAGTGGCGGTGGCTGTGGTGGGACTGGTGGCGGTGGCTGCTGTTGGACTGGATGCTGTTGGACTGGCTGCTGTTGGACTGGCTGCTGTGGGACACGCGGTGGCAGCAGCTGCTGTGGTGCTGACGGCGGCTTCTTCGAGAGTGGCGGTGGTGGTGGTGGTGGTGGCTGCTGCAGGACCGGCGGTGGTTGCTGGTGGAATGGCAGCGGCTGCTGTGAGATCGGGGTGGTGGTGGCTGCTCTGGCACTAGCGGCAGCAGCTGTTGCGTGCCTGGCGTTGCCGGTAGCTGCTTCTGCTGCTGCTGTTCCTGCCGTGGCCCTTGCAGTTGCTCCGGCAGTTGTTCCCGTTGGGGCGGTTCGACGTCTTGGGTTTCTGGAGGTAAAGAAGATGATGGCGCTAAAGTCCAAACCGCTCGACATTGGGTGAATGAAACAAAATCGGTCTGAAGTATAAACAAGAAGATCGCTGTACTTCACCATTCCCTTAATATAAAACGATGCGCTGTCAGGGTGTACATTCTCCCTGGGCATTTGCACGCACACGGGGCGACGTTTCAAATCCATCCTTTACCTTGCGCGCCGGTGAGGAGAGCTGCCGTACACAGACAGGGTCCGGGGTCTCCCTTCGCCGAGTGGGGCCGCTTGAGGCACAAGCGGGACGTCGCCTTGACGTGCTCCAGCGGGCAGTAGCTGTCCGCTGGCGGCGCGTTCAATTCTGGGGACCTGCATGCACGCACCAACGCGTCGCAAACCGTTAACACCTGACTTCAAAGGAGACACTGCTGCTCGCACAAGACAATATCTTTCCAGTGAGCTGGTCTGGGGGACGGTTGTAAGTGCAGGTTAAAGTGAAGGGGAGAGAAGGCGACTTACCGAATATAGAAGAGCATGTAGGCCTGCTCGTTCATAACAGCCTTGGTGTCCACGTGCCGCACGATGGAGTCGTTCATACAGCACCATTGTCCATCGCTGATCTGCGCACAGTCACAGCACGGCTACACTTAGTTACAATGTTTACACAACTGCACCCAACCTCCTCCGTTCATTAATAACAACACACGATACACTCTAGACAACAAGTTCGTAAAGAGCATCACCCCATCGTCAGAGCTGCAGAAGGTGCTACGGTTGCTATGATGGTGCTGAAGTTACAGAACGGTCTGCTTGACCATGTCACTGCATCGATGGCCTTGGAGCAATTTCATCTGAATTAGAAACATTATTTGTGCTGAAAGAATTCGATGATCTACGAAGCTCTTTTCAACAGATGTCCAGTAGGGGCGGGTCATAAAGTTACAACAACAACAAACAATACAACACCGATTGGAGTGCAAAGTGTAGGAATGCTAAAGAAGTCACTAAATACAAATAAATAAAGTATATATACTGTAAGTAGAAATTGCATAAGTACATCAAGATGCAAGAACAGAAACAAGTCTTCTATTTATTCTTCCCTATTGGACATTTGTAACATTATGGCCGCATTGCAGATGTGCGTTGTTATTGTTTGATGGTAACAAATGTAATTACCTTATTGTAGCAATAATAATGGCCGCTGTTGGAGTCGGCTCCCTTGTGCACCAGCACCGAGTACAGGGAGTAGATTGCCGGCTCGCCCTGAGACGTTGAGGTGAAGGGTTGCATGTCCAGGTGCTCCGGGTAGGTGATGTTCTACAGGCAGCGCACAGAGACAAACGTTAGAAGAGGAAACGGCAGGGGTGGTGGGGTGGGCAGCAGAGATGGGCACCATCTAAGTTACACGTCAACGTGATGACGTGATGTCTCGCTCATTTGAGCGTTGAAGACGGTGCTCATCTCCTGTTGATAGCCCTGAGCAAGTGGTGGAAATTCTACAGTCATATGACGGGGGGCGAGTCTTTCCGTAGCACTTACTCCAACATGGAGAGGCATTTTCTCCAGCAGTGAACTGACAAGGGCTGTAATAAAATAAATTAATTAGAGCGATGTGGAGGGGCAGAATCGTTACCCGGTTGATCTTGACGCCGTAGAGGTTGTACCGCTTGATGGAGACGGTGAGGACGTTGGGCAGGCGGTGGAGAGCCATCGTCTTCGTCGCTTCCCCCTTGCAACAGCACCTGCACGACAACAACGCCAGCCATTGCACGTGTTCCCCAACTTTTAAACAATAAGTCTACTCACTTTTTGTTGTTCCTTATTTTTTTATTAATTTCTTAACATAAAAATTGTTACTTATTTACGTTATATATTGGACGTTATTTTTTTATGTATTATTTATTTTATATTTTTATTACTCTCTTTTTATTAGAATTTGATTCAATCAGCAGACTTTTGAAGCTACAAATGATTCCAGGGTGTCAACACACGATGCCCACTCACATTCTGCAGGTGTATTCGTCCAGCGTCTCCTTATTAAAAAACTCCTCAAACGCCTCCACAAGATCTGATGAGTTCTGTTGGCCGACAGAGTGAAAGGCAAATGAGGACTCTAAGAAGCATTCCATGAACATCTGCAGAATTATATTGTGATGGCAATTCGGAAAACCCGCATTTCGTATGAAATCGTACAACCGCAAAAAAAGAGATCATGCACGCTACTGGCAGTGTGTTTGGATGTTAAGTGGCTGATTTATGTATGTGTGTGTGTTATGTATGTTGGTACAGCAGGGGGCACAGGTGGTGCATCGGCCAGTCATCTCAGTCAACCCATGGTCTGTCCCGTGACCTGCCAGCGGGCGTTCGACACTACACGTGGCCTTAAAATTCACTCAGACTGGCACAAGCACCGTGGTGACATCACCACCACTTAGTGGCGAATGGCGGTTGTTGTTCATGTACGTGATGTATGTACATTTAACTTATTCCGCACCGTACGTACATGTATAACTGTTAAGCGATGGCTTTCTCATTGCTTACATTAATATGGAGTGCAATGTCCAGGCACGTGTCATAGGTGTCGGAGTGGTTGCAGCACTGCATGCACTCCACTGCAAAACACAAGCACACATTAGGAAGGGACGTCACATGTTACTTAGTCAAACTAAATGCACGCTTCCCACTGACATAGGTAATTGGTACTTTTCACCAACTGGTAAAAGGTTATTCCGTGTGGCACGTGCGTGAGAGTGTGTAAACGCTGCAACGCGAGCGCGTCTACACTGTGATGATGCGCTTGCTGCTCACGGTTAACAAGTTTGTAGAGGAGTGCGCACAACTCACCACGTGATCGAAGGTAACCCCCGAAGATCTGGTAAATGAGGGTGGTAGCCTCCGTGTATCTGTCCAGCCTGCCACGTCACAGAGAACGACACCACACGGTGGTTACAGCGGCAGCAGCAGTAGCACCTTTACCGGATGCACACGCGTGTGTGAGAGTTACACCATTGCCCGAGCTGTCGATTCACTCTTTCCCTTCAGCACTGCAACGCGTGCTCTGTAGCAACCAAACGTGGTAGCGTCTGCACAGGGCAGCCACATTCACGGCACAGCCACAGAGCTGGGGGCAAGCTGGCAGCCGACACGCGGTGCTGTGGCCCGGCAGTTTTGTTATGCCCAGCGTGCCACGTGCCGCCCGTCAACACGAGCAATGATGTCACGGGGCCACCGACGTCGAGATATCGACCCCCCGGTATTTATCAGCAACGTGAAATGCGCAAACAAAAGACGGCCCACGTCAGGGCCAAGGTGAAAGAACCGTGGTGCCAGCAGGGCCGGTCCTCTGCATCTCCCAGGTGTTCACACAAAAGTGTGAGTAGCTTCTCACAGACGTCGAAGGACAATCGTGCAGAAAACCAAGAGGGAGCCGTGAGGTACCGAACTGCAGAACGACTGCCGCAAGTTGACTGGCGCGCGGTACTCACTCGCTGTGGCCATGGAGGCATGAGGCTTGCATGGCATCTACCACGTATCGCAGAAACTCGTGGGCATCTTCCTGTCTCCCAATGCGCAGGTGTTTGGCGATGCCTGCAGAGAAATGGACATGGGGACAAAGTGACAGGTACAGGATTTGATGACATCCTTCAAGAGCTCCCCAACATGTCAAAAGGAGCAGTGCAAAGGACTTGGAACACAGATGGCGAAAGATCGCGGGGATAACTTCTCCTCCGAGTGCAGTGTGAATGTAGTTGTGGGACTCACGCGTGATGTTTTTAGTGATGACCTTGGGTGTCAGCACTCTCTTTGAGTTGTTGAACGTGCTGACGACGTGACGCTCCATGACACACATCAGGCAAAAGTCGCTCTGTTGGCCTGCGAACCAGGACACAATACAAAAAAAGATAAGAGTACAAAGTATTGGTAAGGTAAACAAATCACTTTAAAAAAATCTACATTTAAAACTAACCTTTTTTTTATTTTACCAGATAAAGCCCACTGAGCTATTAGCTTCTTCAGAAGCGACCTGGACCACAAATGCTAGCTCAACGAAGTGGCTTATCACGTGGGACATTTATCGCAGCAAAATAACTGACAATAACCTAGCCCATGGGTAAACGAGAGTGCCAGGGGGGTACTTACAGGTGCTGCAGTGCTCTTGCAGCAGCAGGTAGTTCACGAGCGGCGGC
Source organism: Petromyzon marinus (assembly GCF_048934315.1). Lineage (NCBI taxonomy): Eukaryota > Metazoa > Chordata > Hyperoartia > Petromyzontiformes > Petromyzontidae > Petromyzon > Petromyzon marinus. The sequence goes on from NC_133709.1 coordinate 12,267,006, forward strand.
GTGTAGGCGAGGCACTGCAGCGTGGCGTTGAGGAAGCAGGTGTTCCCCAGGTTGCGCAGGCCGGCACCCTTGCCCACGTCGTTCTCCCACCTGAGGCTCAGCCGCTCCGTCGCAAACAGCGAGAGCCGTGCCGCCGGAATGCCGTCGTCCTCCTCTGCACAAAGGGAACGGTGGTGGCGGAAGCCGGCGTCATCGCAGAGCGCTGCACTGCCGATGGGGCTGGCGTGGATATTCAGTGGCCCCAGCCAGCACCCGTGCTGCTACTCTTAACCACAAAGATTTTGCTCCACATTTCATTGTTAGGCTCAAGTTCGCGAAAAACATGATTCGCCTTTCACTTTGGCTACTGGGTGTTTTGAGCTCTCCGTGTTACTCGTGAACGGTAACAGCAGTGGCTCCAAAGCGGCCCTTGCGTTGGTGGCTGCCACCCTAACGAGAGTTCACAACGTCGTGTGATCGCACGCTCACCTTGGGGTGCAGGCAGCACAGACACGCCGATGTTCTTTGTGGCTGGAACCGGGGAGGGTTCCGGCCGGCCATGGGGAAGGCAGCTGGGTTGCGTGCAGAGCCTCTCGTCGGCCACCACCAGCACCTCGTCAGACGAGGTGGGGGCCAAGACCGTGAGGTCTTTACCGGACGAAGTGCCCTCTCCTCCGCACGCCACAGTGGTGGTTGGTTCCTGCCACAGCAACGCAGTCAACACATCCACAATTACTCCTCCCATCTCGACTGGGATCTCAACACACGTGGGACTGTTTTATCACCAAAAGAAATACAATTTTAGTCCATGAACCGATGGGCAATCAAATGTCTCAGAAGTAAAAATATACAGTATTTTTAAAGGAACCCCAATCTCACTTTAACTCGTAAAATATTCTATGATGAACGGCCATTGACAAAAGATGAACGAGTTCAATTTGTTGTTATGCATGCTGGAGAGAAGGCAGCTATAGTTTCAAAGAAGTCCTAAATGCATTTCAAAAGAGAAATCGTGCATTCATGTTAATCGACTTCATTTTTAACATTTGTTAAAATTAAACGAAATAACCCTCCGTTATTTGTTCAAATAAACACAATAATGTCCTGATTTTTCGGCCACCCTCTTACAAACGACGTCATGATGTGATGTGCCCTGAAGAAAGCCCATTGCCTGAAACGTCGATTTTATATCTTTCATCATACAGTATATATTTAATAAACATAATTATACAGGTTGGCCCAAAAGTTAAGACAGGGTTATTTCATTTATATTAACCCTCACATAACGTTTTCATTATTTATTTTTAAAGTCAACTTTATATTTATAGTTTTGATGATCTGTGCCGAACGCCTGACACACGCTGCGGGTAACGCTGGCTTGGCTACGTGGATTCCGATGCAATTCTTTTGATTTTCACGAAAGGCTTAGATTAAAAATGTTACTAATTATTAGTTTGTTGTTACCACAACGATACATTTTATCCCAAAATATACCAGCGCCTCTTATGATAAGAGTCACGTCTGCCCTCTGTTTTTGTATTTTATCTTTGCGTTTTGTGCACCATTATTAGTGAGTAATAATAAATAACCCATTCAGTTAATTTGTGCGTGATAATATTTATTTTTTGAACGTCGAATAGAAATAAAGAAGCAGAATCCGCTTTTAATTTGAACTCAGTGCAGTTTCACTTTGATGGCTTTTGCTCGCACTTACGGTGAACATTTGTGACAATTGGTGAACACCGACATCTCCCCTTGCGATCAATAATGAACGGTCACTATTTTTTAATTCACATCAAATCAGAATCCAGTAAGTTATTGTAACTAAACAGGGGCGGACACCCGTCCATGTAGGCGAACGAGGCGGTCGCCTGGGGCGCCAACAATTCGAGGAAAAAATATACAAATAAAATAACGACGATGTCATTTTGATTCCCGTGCAACGTACAGAGTGTCTATGAATTATAATTCATTTTTCAACATTCATGAGAATGTATTGGTTGGACAGACGAACGGACAGACAAACCGAATAATTTTGCCTCTGTTAAAAAAAATACGCTTAATTAAACATTAAATGTAAAATCGTGGCAAAATGTTTCCCAGTTTACCAGAAACCTCAGCTTGGATCTGCGCTTGGGGTTTGGGGGTGGCGGCGCCCATTGCGAGGTTGGCCGAGGGCACTGCCAGTTGCTGGCAGCAGCTGGTCTAGGGCCACCCCTCTCACTGAGTTCAAATTCATTTTGGTAAAAGCGACTTTCTGCTCACGTTTTGAGCGAAAATTGGTGAACACACCGACGCGTCCTTCCGGTTTATAAATAGTTATTTTTTTAGTATTCACATCAATAGGGAATCCAGTAAGTCGATACTTAGAACGAAATCATTTCTACAACATTTAGTTTTCTTTCTTCCCGACAGAAAGGAAACTCAAACAGCTGCTAGAACGATGAAGGTGATTTACAATTCTCGTTCTTTATTTACAGGTTTGTTATATATTACTCTCAGAAGAGAAAATTACATTCAGTACGTCACATTCCGTAACTTTAGTTCATTCAGATGAAGCCAGAAGAGTCGCAGACGAAAGAAGACGTCGATTAAACGGAGGAAGACGGCAGAGATGGCGTCATCGACAAAGTCACGACACACTGGATCGTTTACGACGTGAAAATACCCGTCACGTGACGGGCAATTACGCAACTTTTATACGTTATTATTAATTTCTATTTTGCTTTTTCAGGTGACATTTTTCAAAAATGGAAAGGTAATTGACCAAAGACGAACGAGTTCGATTGTCATTTGTATGTGTGGTGGGTAATTGTTGGGCGTAATACGCCGCCACCACTTTGGTTGAGCAGGTACTTCCAGTCAGGGGGCAATAGCGAGTACGGCCTGTGCTAAGCAGGACTCGTGGGTCAGGCATCCCGGGGGGGGGACGGTTGGGAACCGGAGGGGGACACCCCAGGTCCCCGGGTGGGGGGCTGGGGAGGATTGCGCAACAATCCAGGTCCCTCGAGAAGGTTCCAGATGGTGGGCGTGACCAGGGGCGGGGTGACCCTGGGAGCCCCATAAAAGCCGGACCCCAGTGCGGCTGAGGCAGTTCGCCTCAAGCCGAAGACCCAGAAGCCCACCTGAAGATAGGACCCTGGACCCCAAGCCCCGCCGTCCTTATAAGGGCCGGGGCTCAGTGAGGCCAGTGATCAATAGGCTAGGACCCTGAGGATCCCCCGACCTGACGCCCTTCTCAGGGCCGGGTCTGTGTGGGCCAGCGGTCGAGACCCGAGGACCTTGGCTGGGTCGGGTCAGCCTCCCCTAGGTCCCGCTAGCCGGAGGGCTAAGGAGTGGTTAGCCCCAGTAGTTAGAGCACGTTAGCCCAGAGGCCGTACCTCCTTAGGTGGTGGGTAGAAGGGGCCATTACCCCTCCGTGTTAGGGACCTAAGTGTTACTGTTATTGTTGTCATAAATAAATACGTGTTGCCTCCTACGAAGACTCAGTCTCCATACAAACCCACTAAATATGCAAAAGAAGGCAGCTGTGATTGATTTTTTTAAAGACCTAAATTAATTTGAAGAAATAATAAATTCGTCCATCGTGCATTAATGTTAATAGATGTAAGTTTTAACGTTTATTAAACAAATCAAATAAAGCTCTGTTATCTGTTGAAATAAACATGATAGCTCTATGTGGCATGACTTGTGGGCCACGCTTTATAGGCGACGTTATGAAGAGCCAACTGTGATGTGCTCTGAGGAAGGGGCATTGACTGAAACGTCGTTTTTCTATATTTAATAATAATTTATATATGTATTGCACGTTATTATCAGAGTCAGAATATTTATACTGGAGGAATCCGATGAGCTATAAAGCTATTTTTCACATGTCCAATTGGCACGGGTCAGAAGGTTACAACAACGAACAACACAAACACATAATAGGAGTGCAATTTAACTTAATACTGAAATTACACCGTTCTCATTATTCTTAAAGTTAACAATTTAACTATTATCATTATTAATATCGATAACAAATCCTCTGTGACTTGTTCAAATAAATACGATACCTGTGTCCTGACTTTTGGGCAACCTTCTATAGGCGACGTTATGAAAATGGAAAAAACTGATGTACTCTGCAGAAGGGACATTGCCTGAAACGTCGCCTATCATTTTCCTGTAACAATTCCCCCACCCCCGTGCACTCCTAGAGTTGTGATTGGCTGAGCGGCGCCAGCAGGCCCCGCCCACCACCCGGGGCTCCTCCCCCTCACCTGAGGATCCGCTGTCAGACGCGGCCCCGCTATCGCCGCCTGCGCGGCTCCCGTCAGCTCCGGCACGGCGACCCGCGCCGTGCCTCGGGCTTCATCCGGGGAGGGGGTCCCGGGCACAGCCCCGCGGGATCCCTCGGGGGAGTCGCCAACTGCAACAAGAAGCACAGCGATCACATTTTACACTGCGGACAAACACACGGCTCTACATTTCCAACTGTAGATAAACATGGCACTGGATTCAGTGGCCCCATCCAGCACCCGTGCTGCTACTCTTAACCAGATATTTTGCCCCACATTGAAGTGTAAGACTCAAGTTAGCGACAAATGTGATGTGCCTGTCACGTGGGCCGCTGGGTGTTTTGAGCTCCCCGTGTTACTCGTGAAGGGCAACAGCAGTGGCTCCAAAGCATCCCTTGCGTTGGTGGCTGTCACCCTAACGAGAGGTCACGAGGTCACGTGGTCGCACGCTCACCTTGGGGTGCAGGCAGCACAGACACGCCGATGTTCTCGCGTGCTGTGGCTGTCACCGGGGAGGGTTCAGGCCGGCCATGGGGAAGGCAGCTGGGTTGGGTGCAATGCCTCTCGTCGGCCGCCACCGGCACCTCGTTGGACGAGGTGGGGGCCAAGACCGTGAGGTCGTTACCGGACGAGGTGCCCTCCGCTCCAGCTGCCACAGTCGTGGTTGGGTCCTGCCACAGCAACGCAGTCAACACATCCACAATTACTCCTCCCATCCAGACTGGGATCCCAACACACGTGGGACTGTTTTATCACCAAAAGAAATACAATTTTAGTCCATGAACCGATAATCGATCTGCATAAAATCTCTCAGAAATATATAAAGACTATTGATTTTTAGAGGAACCCACAACTCACAAAATATTCTAAGAAGGGGCCATTGACTAAAGACGAACGAGTTCAGTTCGTTGTTATGCATGCAGAAAAAGGTAGCTGTAATTTAAAAAAGGTGCTAAATGCATTTCAAAAGAGTCATGGATATCAGTTTTAACATTTGTTAAAATTAAACTAAATAACCCTTTGTGATTACTTAAGAAACATACAATAACTTTGCGTGTCCTGACTTTTGGGCCACCCTCTGTAGTCCACGTTATGAAAGGGTCTAACAACTGTTGACGTGCTCTGCACAAGGAACATTGCCCGAAACGTCGCCGATCATGATCCAATAACAATTTCCCCACACCCGTGCATTCCCAGCGTTGTGATTAGCGCCAGCGGGCCCCGCCCCGCCCACCACCCGGGGCTCCTCCCCCTCACCTGAGGCTCCGCCCTCAGACGCGGCCCCGCTATCGCCGCCTGCGCGGCTCCCGTCAGCTCCGGCACGGCGACCCGCGCCGTGCCTCGGGCTTCATCCGGGGAGGGGGTCCCGGGCACAGCCCCGCGGGATCCCTCGGGGGGGTCGCCCACTGCAAGAAGAAAGAGGAGCACGTCGATCACATTTTACACTACGGATAAACACACGGCTCTACATTTCCCACTGTAGACAGACATGGGCCTGCCTATCGCTTCTGAAGAACTAAATAGCTCAGTGGGCTTCACCTGGTTGAATTAAAAGAAGAGTAGTTTATTTAGTTTACGGGATTTTCTTACCTTTCTTATACCTTTCTCGTTTCGGTATTGGTGTAACTTTCTGAACCCGTCTCTACTGGACATTTGTTTAAAAGAGATTCATAGCTCATCGGATTTATCCACGATGAATAAAGTTCATGATCTTGAATTGATGAGTGACGGTTGGTAACTCACGGGGGGTCCATTGCCCCCCCCCCGTGAGTGACGGTTGGTCACTCACGGGGGGTCCATTGCCCCGTGAGTGATGGTGGTCAACGCGACCGCTTAACCCCGACACGAATCACGACCTAAAATGACCACTTGGCCGAACCCAACCACACACACGCAGAGGGATCTTGAGCAGTGCTCTGAGTTGTTGGCCGCTCGGCGTTTTGGGCCTCTCCGCTCAGCAGCTGCGACCCAAATCGACGTGGATCGGGGGCTCAGGGGACGCGTGGCGAGGTTGGAACGAGAGGCCTCGAGAGTGAAGAAGAAGAAGAAGCGAGGCGAGAGCGAGGCGAGCCTGGGGTGAGACTCTGAGCTGCAGAAGGTGAAGAAGATGTGGAGTGGGGAACACGTGCAGGGTTAGGACATCAGCATCAGTCACTTAATCATCATCATTCACATGATCATCATCCACATCATCATCATCTACATCATCATCATCCACATCTTCATATTCTTGGTTCTTTCGGTAAAGTCACGAAGATTAAAAAAAATAAGAATAAAATGACAATAAATTAAAATTAAATTTTAAAAATTTTAAAAATAAAAATTCTCAATTGAAAATAATAAAAGCAAAAAACCTACGACGTTTCCATGACAACACAAGTGGTCTTCATCGCTTCATTGCCTGATGAAGACGGCTTGTGTTGCGATCGAAACGTCGTGGGTTTTTTGCTTTTATTATTTTCTATTCATTTTTACTTTTTATTTTAGGGGTAGGCCTTCATCCAGCAGTTGATTCATCCACGCGTGGCCGGCGTGACGAGGTATGGTCACACAGCCACACCCACACGGTGCGTGAGAGGCGTTCATCCAGCAGTGGATTGAACAAGCCGCGTAGATGGCAATGTATGGGGTGCGTCATGAGGTGTCCGTGTGTGCACCTGTGTGTGTGTGCGTTGGTGTTTGATTGACGTGTCTCTCAAAGCTGATGTTGCAACAATCTTCCTGCTGAATATTTGACCATCTGGTCATACGGGATTCGGATTATCCCAATCGTACGGTGTTGTCTGTACGATACCCGTTGAATCAAAGTAGAGTACAAAGTATGTGGCCGCTGTCAATGTCCACACGATGATAAGCCACGTGGGTGAGCTCTCATTTGTGATGGCCAAAGTCGCTTCCGACAAAAGAGCTACGCAGCTCAGAGCGCCTTACCTGGCGGAATAAAAAATAGTTTAATAAGTTGAGTGTGATGACGCAGCAGCAGCTGCTGCAGGCGCAGCCCTGCAATTGCTTGCTCGCTCCACTGTGGACGCACCGGCCTCCACCTACAGCGAGCTCTCTAGAGTCTCACCTCTCGAGGGATGTCTTTGTCCGGCTCTCCCACCACGGACACACCGACTTCGAAGAGGCGGCGGTATCCACACTTTACCCCACCGCGCCTTGGCGCACTGCTGGGTGGACAGAGGCGGCCGGGGGGAGGAGGGAGAGTTAATAGACGTGGCCCAATCGTCTCAACTGTCAGCGAGTACCTCTGATTATTATTATTCTTATTACTATTCCCACGGTGGTCAATAGTAGCTCTGTATCCTGTAATGCTGCTCTCTGTGTGTGTGTCAAGTGCAAGGTTGGCAGAAGTGTGTAACTCTGTGCAGTGTGCTCCAATGTGCATTCACGTGTGCATTGGAGAAGCTTCGCCCCTTGTTAATGCGTGTCGGTGTTTCTGTCTCCTGGAAGTGATATATTGGATGTCACAGACGGTCCCTTTCATTTCAAACCACTGTTTACTTCAACGGCTTCAACATAATTTAATTATCATCATGGTGATGATTAAAATATAAAAGTCTTCATACACTTTCCGGCAGTAACACAGGAGGTGTTAAGATGCGCAAACACCAAATAGGCACCCCGACTGCAAGGCATCGAGTCTGCATTGACCACACGTCGTGCTCGTGGTCAAGCATCAAAACCGACGTGCTCTGATGATGCACGCCTTGTCCCTGAAACGACATTGGCCTCCAGCAGAGACGTCCTCCGTCATGGCCTTGACCCACCCACAAGTTGTCAGGCCAGAGAACAACGACACGAGGAGGCGAACGGCAGCACAGACGCGATGCAAACACCAATCCGTGAATGTGCGGCTAATGCAGACTCGATGCCTTGCAATCGGTGAGTCCATTTTGGGCGTCTTAACACCTCCTGCGTTATTGCCGGAAAGGGTAAAACGCCTTTCTTCTGTCTACATCGCCATGTCGATACCGGCAACACAACTGGTGCCGTGGATGTGTAGCTCGTGATGTATATACAGTAGTGTGTGTGCGGAGAGACAGATATGAAAGAGACAGTGCCACTTGATCTGTTTCTATTCGATAACCTCCTACCACTGTGAGACAGGCAAGGCGTTCACTTCCGTGGGGTGCCACGGAGTGGCGAGATGTTAATTTCCTCGCCAGGTATACAGGAGGTCGTGGGTTCGATTCCGATGCTGACGCCTGCTGCTGTATATTTGGAGTTTGCGGTGTCTCTCTCCCCGTGGTCGCGTGGATTTGTCTCCAGGTCCTCCGCGTTTTCCCTCCACATTTAAACAACACGCGTCTAGAGTATTTCTGTCTGCAATACATGTCTCCGTGACGAGCCACTTCGTTGAGCTATCATTTGTGATAGTCAGATCGCTGCTCAAAAAAATCTACATCACTCAGTGGGGCCTTACCTGGTAATATAAAATATAAATATTTTAGTTTGGAATGTCAACAAGCACTGCTTCGCATTGAGCTGCATGCGATTGCACTGGCAATGATCTCTCTACAGACACGAGGTGGCTTTGCAGTCACGTCAGCTCATTTTCCCTCGAGCAAGAGACGACAGTGGTGGACTGCACGGTTCATAGCTTGAGTCGCACTGTGGCTGGTCTTGAATGTGCCTCTATCTCTGCGAGTCTCTTATGGGTCTCTACGAGTCTCCATGTATCACAACGTGTGTGTGGGTTTACTCTACGGTCCCAAGCTTGAGGTGCATGGCCACAGTCGCACTACTGCTGCTGCATGTTGCAGCTCGTCTCTAATTTAGCATTCGTTAAAACGTGCACATCGTTCCGTTGATGTTCTGGTGCGGTTCATGGTGACAGCGGTGTATTTGCAGAGAATTGTCCATGCCAGGAGGTGTACGGTGGTTGATGTTTGGGTCCCGAACGAGGCGTTCATTCCCGACGTCCGTGCTGTTCCACCGTTCGCCGGCGATCTTCCAGATCTGTGCGCGAGCCACAGCCCCGATGGGTCCGAGGTTCATCCACGTACTCGATAGCAGCGATTTCTCAACCCCTTTCGTTCCAACGGGACACTTTCGAGCTCGCTCGATCTTCACGGCGCACCGAACCAAAGAGTCGGTCCTGCTAATGAGCACAACTTTGCGGCGGCACACCGCTCGAGATGCCACGAGGAGGTTGGGGCAGCTCAGAGGTCCTAGCGCCGAGCCGGCGCCACTGACACTCTAGGTTGGAGTGAGGGCTGCAACCACTGCATGTGATTGAACCGGGTTCTCGAGTTTAACGAGTAGATGGCTTTGGCCCAGCTAACAATGACTTTACCCATGAAATGTGTGTATACATATTAGATTCAGAATTTCACTTCATTCGGATAAATTCCACCGAAACATGCGATAAACGCCAATGTCATTACGAGGGCCCTTAGGCAGGATAGACCTGTGGATGAAGGAGAGAGCTGTGGATGAAGAGCAGAGAGTTGTGTGTGAAGGAGGGAGCTGTGTGTGACAGTGAAGGTGGAAACAATTGACTGGAACCCTTCCCTGTCTCTGCGTGTTGGCGAGGGGTGAGTTGGCTACACCGTGCAGAAGTCTCCGATGTTGCCCCCCTGTAATGGGGGATCAGCCGTCAACATTCGTGTGTCCCTCTCTTGAAAGCTTTTCTGGGAACGTGTATTGCTCGTTTTCTTCCATGCAAGGGAGTTGCGAGGTCATATTCGTCTACGTCAGGGGTCGGGCAAACCTGCGGCTCTTTAAGCGACCGCTTCGTGACGTTATTTATTAAGGACCCACCGTCTCGTATTCACGTGGCATGGTGGCTCTTGAAATTTAGATAGATATTTTTCAAAATAATATACCAAATTAGAAAAAAACAACGGCCCGTCTTGTTATTTTGGCTGCCGACGCCTGGTCCGTGTAGAAAGCGGTGTCCTCTCCTCGCGTGTTAAAAATAAATTGCCGTTGAATTCAGAATTGGTTCCACGACTCATGACGGCCAAATAGCAGCGTGCTGCCACGCCTGGGAATGACCATCAAGGAGGAGTGAGCAACAGGAGCCTTGCGATGCGACCGTGTCAGCCACCACCACGACGACAGACTCAGCGGGACGCGTGTGTACTTTTTATTCGAAAAAGATTATGTACAAAACACAGATTAGAGAACACGCCGGTTTTGGAAGGGCATCTCCATAATCATCTCGATGGTCATCTCCATAATCATCTCCATGATCATCTCCACGATCATCTCGACGGTGATCTCCATAGTCATCTCCATGATCTCCTCCATGGTTATCTCCATGTTCATCTCCATAATCACCTCGATAGTCATCGCCATGATCATCTCCATGGTCATCTCCATGATCATATCTAAGATAATCTCGATGGTCATCTTCATAATAATCTCCACGATCATCTCGATGGTTATCTCGATAGTCATCTCCATGATCATCTCCATGATCATCTTGATGTACATCTGCATGATAATCTCGACGATCATCTCCATGATTATCTCAATAGTTATCGCCATGATCACCTCCATGATGACCATCTCCATGATCATCTCGATGGTCATCTCCATGATCATCTCGACGGTCATCTCGATGGTGATCTCCATGATCATCTCGATGATAATCTCCATGAACTCAGAATGGAATCGTAGTCACGTGCATCTTCAAAATTAGCGGCCGGTGTACATCCCTTATGTTTTTCTTCCAATAACTGAAAAATAAAGAGATCGTTTAAATCATCATCATCATCAAAGTTACTTGTGATTATATCTCGTGAACGCCTTTTCCAATATACAGGAGCATCCGAGCGTAATTGTGTTAGAGAGTACAATATTTTAAATACACGATGCGCAGCCGAGTTGACCCGGACACTGAAGGAAAGTTGTGAACATCGATCGCAGGCCGCGCGGCCCCTTTTAAGAACATGCACGAGTTTTGTGAACTTTAAACACAACCACCCCCACCCCTTACCCCTCCCCTGTACCGTCAAACGAACACAAAAAAACCGCGTCAAAAACACCCACGAACGAACAAACAAACGGCGAGTGTACAAGTGAGTGAGTGTACAAGTGAGTGAGTGTACAAGTGAGTGAGTGTACAAGTGAGTGAGTGAGCAAGTGAGTGAGTGTACAAGTGAGTGAGTGTACAAGTGAGTGAGCGTGGAGGCGAGTGTTCAGGCGGGAGTGCAGGTGAGTGTACAGGTGAGTGAGTGTCACAGGTGAGTGTACACGTGAGTGTACATGTGAGTGTACAGGTGAGTGTCACAGGTGAGTGTACAGGTGAGTGTACATGTGAGTGAGTGTCACCGGTGAGTGTACAGGTGAGTGTACAGGTCAGTGTACAGGTGAGCGTGCAGGTGAGTGTACATGTGAGTGAGTGTCACAGGTGAGTGTACAGGTGAGTGTACAGATCAGTGTACAGGTGAGCGTGCAGGTGAGTGTACATGTGAGTGAGTGTCACAGGTGAGTGTACAGGTGAGTGTACAGGTGAGTGTACATGTGAGTGTGTGATACAGGTGAGTGTACAGGTGAGTGTACAGGCGAGTGTACAGGTGAGCGTGCAGGTGAGTGTACATGTGAGTGAGTGTCACAGGTGAGTGTACAGGTGAGTGTACAGGCGAGTGTACAGGTAAGCGTGCAGGTGAGTGTACATGTGAGTGAGTGTCACAGGTGAGTGTACAGGTGAGTGTACAGGCGAGTGTACAGGTGAGCGTGCAGGTGAGTGTACATGTGAGTGAGTGTCACAGCTGAGTGTACAGCTGAGTGTACAGGTGAGTGAGTGTCACAGGTGAGTGTACATGTGAGTTAGCGTACAGGTGAGTGTACAGGTGAGTATACAGGTGAGTGTACAGGTGAGTATACAGGTGAATGAGTATCACAGGTGAGTGTACAGGTGAGTGAGTGTACAGTTGAGTGTACAGGTGAGTGTACAGGTGAGTGTACAGGTGAGTGAGTGTACAGGTGAGTGTACAGGTGAGTGTACAGGTGAGCGTGCGGGCGAGCACCTGGAACGCGTCGTTGGCGCACTTGCGGCACGGGTTGTGCTGGCAGGGCAGGATGACCACGGGCTTGGAGGACATCTCCAGGCAGAGGGGGCACAGCAGCTGGCGCGCTCCAGCTCCTCGTAGCGCGCCTGGGACTCGATCAGCAGCAGCAGCGACACACAGGCGGACAGCCTCGTCGCTGCTACAGCTGTCACGTACAGGCGGACAGCCTCGTAGACACAGCTGTCACGTACAAGCGGACAGCCTCGTCGCTGCTACAGCTGTCACGTACAGGCGGACAGCCTCGTCGGCACAGCTGTCACGCACAGGCGGACAGCCTCGTCGGCACAGCTGTCACGCACAGGCGGACAGCCTCGTCGGCATAGCTGTCACGCACAGGCGGACAGCCTCGTCGCTGCTACAGCTGTCACGTACAGGCGGACAGCCTCGTCGCTGCTACAGCTGTCACGCACAGGCGGACAGCCTCGTCGCTGCTACAGCTGTCACGCACAGGCGGACAGCCTCGTCGCTGCTACAGCTGTCACGCACAGGCGGACAGCCACGTCGCTGCTACAGCTGTCACGTTCCCGGGCTCCCTATCCTCCTCTTCCCCATGTCACGTGGAGACAGAGAGAGAGAGAGAGAGGGCATTCACACCACGAGGTCACGTGGCCCACCCTCCAAGAAGAACGGAGCACAGAGCAGTGACCCTCACAACAACGAGCCAAGTGCCGGGCGACTAAAATGCAGCAAGTTGACAAGTGGGGGAGCGCAGGTGTTGCATCTTCCAGTCTCCCCAGTCAGTCAACCTATGACACCTGGGCCTGACCCTTGACCTCCTGTTAGCAAGCTTTCGACAATTCACAAGGCCTCAAAGTGCACCGAGTCTTGTACAAGCTCTGTGGTAATGTTACTGTCACTTATTGGCGAACGACGGTCGTTATCGATGTTAGAGTTGGTCGGTGTTGGTGCGTGTGTACGTTTCGTGTCTGTGTCAGCATTTTTTAGGTGCGTGTGTGTGTGCGCGGGTGTGTTAATTAGTATTCAAATCGGACGGGTGGGGTGCGTGTGTACCTCTTTATCGTGAGTGTGCACACGTGTGCATTAGAGGTACGGGGCTCTAGCATATAGCGCCACCCCGTGGTCACGTTGTGTAACTGAACACAACTGTCAACGAATACGCGGTGGGGTCAAAGGAAACAACTGAACCGGCTTTAGAGTGAGAAGGCGAGTGTTTCAACTCGAGCGAGGTCAAGTAGATACACAAGTGCAGCCGCCAGGGGGGGCAAGCCGAGTCCAGCGCTGGCACGTACCACCAGATGCTGTGGCACCAATAAATAACCCCCAGGGGGCTTCGAATGTATGTTGAACTTATTTCGCGGCGTACGTAGCCAACAAAGTAAACACAAAAAGCAGTTCTAAAGAAATTAGTTTTGTCATCTATATTTAAAAGAACATAGCTCCCAGTGGCTTCCTAGAGCGTTCCAGACGGCCACAGAAGCGCATCTGAAACCGCGCGATGCGGTGACCGTCTTGTTCGATGGCTCAGCCAAAAGCCGCTGCTGCGAGGATGGTCGGAGTTCGCGTGATTGTTTATGCTCCTTGACGAGATCAGAAAGGCATTATGGTTCATTTGTGGCAGGCCCTTTGTTGTATATATATAGGTGTTATGAAAATTGATGAAAATAATGAAAATTAAATGAAATTTGAAATGTGCATAATTTATCCGAAATTATGTTAATTTATGTAATTATGCACATAAATTATGCTGATTCGAGAGATAATCGTATTAATTTATGCGAGTGGGCGTGGTTATGATAATCCAGGTCGTTATGGATTATGTGGTCGAGCCTCGGTGACGAGGTGTGGTTATTAATTGGAACAACGCGATTAATCGTATGCAGTGACGCAGGCGTTGTGAGCGTAAATGAGAGAGAGTCGATTAGACTCTGCTCTTTAATTCCGTATTATTGATAAGGATACGATTATTCTCGATTGAACATTATGAATTATGTGTGTTATGGATTATGTATGGTGATAGTGTGCTTATGATAGGTCCCCTCAAGGTTCAGATCTCATACGGAGAACAATATTACGCAGAATTTCAGGAAGAATCACACACAAACCTTCTGCTTTAATCAATTTTATTTTGTAGCTAACTTTAATTTTTGGATTATATGAAAACTCAATCTCGAGATTTTGGAATTTCAACACAGGATTAACATGATACCATCACGATTGCGTTGTTTCACTTTGATAACGGCACCTGTGGTTAATTCCCGACGCGTAACGCAATCGATCGGTTGTTGAGAGAGAGATTAAAAACATGCGAACTATTCTATCAAAACCTTAACCTCATAATATGCAAACTCGTATACTTGAATTGTTACACAACACGGCACTCGGTCTTTGATTCGTATCCAATCCTTAACACATTCTGATATGCGAAGTTATTATGCTTGAAATCGTCAGCACAGTACCAAGTCGATGTTCGTTCATTGATTCATAACGATTATGCAATTAAAGCGTTCGACTGAAATACTTCAAATTGCCTTATCAACACCACTCAATGGCCGCAATGTTTTCGTCACTTGAATTGTCACACAACACAGCATTCGGTCATTGATCATGCGCGGCCCTTAATGCAATTATTGTCACGTTGTTAACAATAGGATGACTGATTATACTGGTAGGAACGAAGTTGTAAACTGAGTGTACCAGCCTGCAATAGATTAATGTGTCCGTCCGTCCCCTTTCAATACTTTAACGAAGTGAAATCTCATGCTGTTGGGGTGTAAAAATAAAATTGCGCAAAATTTCAATGTTCCTACCAGCCCACCCTGCAGGGACCTGTTTATGCAACGCTACTCGTTGAAAGGGCACTCCAACCAGTGTTATTCTTGAAGGCACTATTATGCGTTTGAATTCGTTATTTCATTCATGGATACCAGCAAGATTATGCAGAAAGAAAAATATTAACGAACGACTCAAGTATTTCTAATCGACTTTCTCAACGCAACTCAATGGGTGGCGATGTTTCCCTTTGAGATCATTATCTCGAGCCAATCTTTTAATTAATTGTGGCCAGACCCCTGACAGGGAACCGGTTGAACACGCTCTTCACCCCCGCGAGCGGCGCTCCGTGGTGAGGTGCCAAGAATTAATCCTTATTAATGGGTCAGTTAGTAATTTACGCGGTTAGAAGTACAGCCCCAACACAATATTAAAGAGGAAAATTACGAACACTCTTAAAAACGACGGATTATTCACTCGGTCGTTGCGATGTTTCCACAATCACGGATGGTTCAATGGCTTGAGGTTTTAGGCTTTTGTTAATGACCCGTGTGTGTGTGTTGAATGGTTTGAGTGGTGAAAGAGTAGGCCAATGTTCGGAATCTATTCTTTGCGTCAAGCAGACGTCTGGTTTGTCGTGTAGTGGAGGGCCGTGTATCATACGTATCAGTTGATTCTTCTTTCAATAGTTGGTTCGGACTCGGCGGACGTTGGTGAACGAGTTGATACGTTGTTGTAGTTGCGATGACCGTCCGGTAGATGGCGGTAGAAGCACGCCCGCAGCGGCGCGCTTGTACGCGGACGGTTTGGTAATGCGCGCAGTGCGTTTGCGAGCAGCTGGCACGCTGGTGCTCCGTCGTCGGCGGTTGTAGATTGCAGGCTCACGATTCGCTCGTGGTGGCGCTGCCCGCTAACAGCGGCAGCGGGTCGCCAATTCGGCGAGTTTGTAGAGGCGTCTCCGGCGTCGGTGATGGCTGGTC
Organism: Petromyzon marinus; assembly: GCF_048934315.1. Classification (NCBI taxonomy): domain Eukaryota; kingdom Metazoa; phylum Chordata; class Hyperoartia; order Petromyzontiformes; family Petromyzontidae; genus Petromyzon; species Petromyzon marinus. The sequence continues at coordinate 12,282,996 of NC_133709.1, forward strand.
TTCTGCTGAGACGAGTTGAGCGGGTCTTCTGCTGAGATGAGTTGAGATGAGTCTTCTTCTGTTGAGCTGGCCCCGAGGGCTGATGAGTTGAATTCAATGCTGAAACGGCTCCTTTTTATGCCAAAAATCTCTCTCCTTCTTGGCTCCTCCTCCCGAGGCGGAGCTATCTTTGATCTGACCGTGTGTCATTGGTGGGGGGGTTCGTGTGTCGGTGGTGGGGGGGTTCGTGTGTCAGTTGTGGGGGGGTTCGTGTGTCAGTGTGTATGTTTGTGTGTGTGTCATTTATGACACGGTTCTGTTCGGGTCTTTCCTCAAGCCATAAACATCAAGACAACAGACGCTGTGATTCATCTTGAAGGCGCCTGGTTGTCTACTCCATCCATCCAGAGGGGGCTTTCCCCCTTTTTGTACCGTTTCCGACGCACAAAGAGATTGTTAGTTTTTAAAGTTTAACATTCTCATCTGACAGCGTATTGTACCGTACCCATATATGATTCTGCTTGTGGTTCGGGGTATTCGATTTTGTTTCCAAGTGAAGATGCTCTTCCGAGCGTATGCATTTTATCACGTGCTGCGGGGAGAGACAAAGGTGGCCGGGATGTTCCCATCTCTCTATACTTTGTGTTAACGTCGCTCAAATATCACTTCGACTCCACATTCAACCAGCCTGATCCACCCCGTTACCTTGGCTCCTACTCAGTTTATTAATTTTCGTCATTCTGTGTGTCTTATCACGTATAAATGTATGGCGGTTTATTTAACTTAAAGCTTGCTCGCTCATTTGCTGCCCGTGTGCAGGGTGGGGTGGGGCCACTATTAAGTCCGTGTGTGGCAGATGGTTCCTGCGATAACGATCTGTTTGCCCTGGCGTGAAATTCCTCTCTCGCGCTCTGCGGGAGAGACAAAGGTGGTCGGGAGTACCTATCTCTTTATACTTTCGACTTTATTTTTCTCAAATACCATTTGGTCCCATGTTCGCCAAGACTCGTGTTTGTAACTACGTCCTCCCGACACCCCTCTCGGTTTACCGAGGTTCGCATTGTTATGATGGCATTATTAAAGAGAAAAATAATTTTCATCCTGAGTTTAAGAGGTCCGTTTCTTGATTGTTGGAATCCATATCCCTTGGTTCTGTAAGGTTCTATAATGGAATGTCGTGTAAGGTGAACACGTTATTCTTAATTTTATGTGTGACTGATGTGTAGCCACTTCTTTAACTTAAAAACGTGCTCGCTGGCTGTTGTGTGTGTTTTCTCATTAGCCGTCTGGCTAGCTCCAGATGGCCCCTTGTGATAAGGTGTGGTTCCTGCTTCTCCGCGCTGTGAGAGAGACAAAGGTGGTCGGGGTTGCTTGGGATATTGTTTAACTCTTTCGTAAGTTTGCTCGTTCGCCTCATTCCTTCTCGATAACCTTTGATGTGACTCGGTATTCCCGCTCCCAAGTTGGTGATTTAACAGTAAGAGTATTAAAAGGTGAAAATCGTTTGATGTCGAATTAATAATTGGATAAGGATTCACTGATGTGTCTAGTGGCCTGTTCTTAATTGGAGTGAGCGTTAGGACCGCTAATTTTATCTTATTCTTGTTGTTGCCTTTTAATTATTATTTTTTCGTTGTTTTACCGGCAAATAAGAAAAAAATTGTATACGATTTACCCTGTTGGCGCCTCCGTGTCTACTCTCTTGGTGTTCTGACCTCGGGGTGACCTTTCCTAAGGGGCCCATCAAACTCTTGTTCATCTGGAGATTTTCGCGGATAGCTGTTAACATCCTCACCTTGAGAATTTTATTATTTCTTTATATATATGGCCTGTTTATGATCGACATCTGGTTTTTCGTGTTTCTGGCTTACGGGTTTTATTCATTATTAAAGTAAAAATTGTCACAAAAGAAAGGAAAAAGAAATCTACGTGTATGCATCCGTAAATATTCTTATGGATATTAATTGTGGAAAAAGGGCCGTACACAACAACAGGTTCCACAGGATTGGAAGGACACCCTGGTGGTCCCCCTCTTTAAGAAAAGGGACTGCACAGATTGTAACAATGACAGGGAAAGGCCCTGGCAAAGATTATTCAACATCGTCTTGCCAGGCACACTGAGGAGAGGTTTGCAGAGCCCAAATGTGGTTTCAGGCCAGGGAGGTCCTGCACGGATGCCATATTCTCTGTCCGCCTGCTACGGTAGAGGTGTAGGGAATACCAACAGAACCTATATCTCTGCTTTATTCACCTGATCAAGGCCTATGATAACATCAATAGGCCGGGCTCTGTGTTGTTCGTGTTTTGGGATTCTCCGACTCTGCTCACAATCATTATGGACCTTCATGATGGTGGGCAGGCCCGGGTAATACTACATGGCTGGGAGTCAGAGCCATTTCCTGTTCACCTTGGAGTGCGACAGGAATATCCTCTATCTCCTACATTATTTAACACATTTTCGACCACGTAGTTTGAGAAGCTTTCCATGGCTGTACTAGAGGAATGTCCATCTGGTACAAATACAATGGGAGGCTGATTGATGCCCAGGTGCGGTCGAGGGATGGCAAGATCGGCCTCTGTGAAGGAGGAATGTGAAGGAAGCTACTGGGCAATTGGAGGTAGTAGTCATCCTCAAACAATAGTGGAGGGCAGAGGAGCGACGCTCACAGGTGGTGCATCTGCCAGTCATCTCACTCAGTCAACCCATGGCACCTGGGTCTGTCCTATGACCTCCTGCCAGGGAGCCTTCAACATTTCGCGTGGCCTCAAAGTGCATATAGCCTGGCACAAGTCCACTGGTTATGTCACCGCCACTTCGTTGGGAATGGAGGTTGTTGTTGTGACACACAGTATTGTGGTTGAACACGATATGAATGACATGAAAGAGTTGGGCTGGTAGACCAAGACCTCTCAGCATGGGAGGAGGAATTGGAGGAATTAACAAGTGAAATTCAGGGGAATAGTAACCATGATAGGAGTGACAGAAGAGTGATATGGAGGTGACTGACCACCGGTGAGCAAGAAGCCAGAGTGAATCAGAATCTTTATTTAGACTGGAGGAATCCGATGAGCCATGAAGCTCGTTTTCACAGATGTCCATTTGGGGCAGGTGAGCAAGTTCCAACAGAAAGTCAGTGAGTGCTGGATCATCAATCACCCTGATTTATGTTGAATTCTATCAAGTGCAGTGAGGTAGAAAATAGGTACTCCACCCCAGATGTGACAACAGTTTTCCACCTTGCATGAGTGGTGACACCCTGGGTTGGAGTGAGGGCTGCAACCACTGCGTGAGATTGAACCGGGTTCTCGAGTTTAACGAGTGGATGGCTTTGGCCCAGCTAACAATGACTGCACCCATCAAATGTGTGCACACATTTTAGAGTCAGGATTTCACTTCATTCGGATAAATTCCACCGAAACATGCGATAAACGCCAATGTCATTACGAGGGCCCTTAGGCAGGATAGAGCTGTGGATGAAGGAGAGAGCTGTGGATGAAGAGGAGAGAGCGTTGTGTGTGAAGGAGGGAGCTGTGTGTGACAGTGAAGGTGGAAACAATTGACTGGAACCCTTCCCTGTCTCCGCGTGTTGGCGAGGGGAGCGTTGGCTACACCGTGCAGAAGTCTCCGATGTTGCCCCCCTGTAATGGGGGATCAGCCGTCAACATTCGTGTGTCCCCCTCTTGAAAGCCTTTCTGGGAACGTGTATTGCTCGTTTTCTTCCATGCAAGGGAGTTGCGAGGTCATATTCGTCTACGTCAGGGGTCGGGCAAAGCTGCGGCTCTTTAAGCGACCGCTTCGTGACGTTATTTATTAAGGACCCACCGTCTCGTATTCACGTGGAATGGTGATTCTTTAAATTTAGAGAGATATTTTTCAATAGAATATACCAAATTGGCTGCCGACGCCTGGTCCGTGTAGAAAGCGGCGTCTTCTCCTCGCGTGTTAAAAATAAATTGCCCGTGAATTCAGAATTGGTTCCACAACTCGTGACGGCCAAACAGCAGCGTGCTGCCACGCCTGGGAATGACCATCAAGGAGGAGTGAGCAACAGGAGCCTTGCGATGCGACCGTGTCAGCCACCACCACGACGGCAGACTCTGCGGGACGCGTGTGTACTTTCTATTCGAAAAATATTACGTACCAAACACAGATGAGAGAACACGCCGGTTTTGGAAGGGCATCTCCATAATCATCTCGATGGTCATCTCCATAATCATCTCAATGATCATATCGATGATCATCTCGATGGGCATCTCCATGGTCATCTCCATAATCATCTCGATGGTCATCTCCATAATCATCTCAATGATCATATTGATGATCATCTCGATGGGCATCTCCATGGTCATCTCCATAATCATCTCGATGGTCATCTCCATGATCATCTCCACGATCATCTCCACGATCATCTCGATGGTGATCTCGATGGTCATCTCCATGATCATCTCGATGGTCATCTCCATGGTCATCTCCATGATCATATCGATGGGCATCTCCATGGTCATCTCCATGATCATATCGATGGTCATCTCCATGGTCATCTCCATGGTCATTTCTATGATTATCTTGATGTCATCTCGGTGGTCATCTCATTGGTCATCTGCATGGTCATCTCGATGGTCAACTCGATGGTCATCTCCAATATCATCTCCATGATCATCTCCATGATCATCTCGATGGTTATCTCCATGTTCATCTCCATAATCATCTCGATGGTCATCGCCATGGTCATCTCCATAGTCATCTCCATGATCATATCGAAGATAATCTCGATGGTCATCTCCATAATCATCTCCACGATCATCTCGATGGTCATCTCAATGGTCATCTCCATGATTATCTCCATAATCATCTCGATGGTCATCTCCATAATCATCTCCATGATCATTTCCACGATCATCTCGATGGTCATCTCCATGATCATCTCGATGGTCATCTCCATTATCATCTCCATGATCATTTCCACGGTCATCTCCATGGTCATCTCCATGATCATTTCCATCGTCATTTCCATGATTATCTCGATGGTGATCTCCGTGATCATCTCGATGATGATCTCCATGATCTCAGAATGGAATCGTAGTCACGTGCATCTTCAAAATTAGCGGTCGGTGTACATCCCTTATGTTTTTCTTCCAATAACTGAAAAATAAAGAGATCGTTTAAATCATCATCATCATCATCATCAAAGTTACTTGTGATCTATATCTCGTGAACGCCTTTTCCAATATACAGGAGCATCGGAGCATAATTGTGTAAGAGAGTACAATATTTTAAATACACGATGCGTAGCCGAGTTGACCCCGACACTGAAGGAAAGTTGTGAACATCGATCGGAGGCCGCGCGGCCCCTTGTAAGAACATGCACGAGTTTTGTGAACTTTAAACACAACCACCCCCACCCCACCCCTTACCCCTCCTCTGCACCGTCAAACGAACACGAAAAAAACCGCGTCAAAAACACCCACGAACGAACGAACAAACGGCGAGTGTACAAGTGAGTGTACAAGTGAGTGAGTGAACAAGTGAGTGAGTGTACAAGTGAGTGAGTGAACAAGTGAGTGAGCGTGGAGGCGAGTTTTCAGGCGGGAGTGCAGGTGAGTGTACAGGTGAGTGTACAGGTGAGTGAGTGTCACAGTTGAGTATGCAGGTGAGTGTACAAGTGAGTGTACAGGTGAGTGAGTGTCACAGGTGAGTGTCACAGGTGAGTGTACAGGTGAGTGTACAGGTGAGCGTGCAGGTGAGTGTACATGTGAGTGAGTGTCACAGGTGTACAGGTGAGCGTGCAGGTGAGTGTACATGGGAGTGAGTGTCACAGGTGAGTGTACAGGTGAGTGTACAGGCGAGTGTACAGGTGAGCGTGCAGGTGAGTGTACATGTGAGTGAGTGTCACAGGTGAGTGTACAGGTCAGTGTACAGGTGAGCGTGCAGGTGAGTGTACATGTGAGTGAGTATCACAGGTGAGTGTACAGGTGAGTGTACAGGTGAGTGTACAGGTGAGTGAGTGTCACAGGTGAGTGTCACAGGTTAGTGTACAGGTGAGCGTGCGGGTGAGCACCTGGAACGCGTCGTTGGCGCACTTGCGGCACGGGTTGTGCTGGCAGGGCAGGATGACCACGGGCTTGGAGGACATCTCCAGGCAGAGGGGGCACAGCAGCTGGCGCGCTCCAGCTCCTCGTAGCGCGCCTGGGACTCGCGCAGCAGCAGCGACCCACAGGCGGACAGCCTAGTCGCTGCTACAGCTGTCACGTACAGGCGGACAGCCTCGTCGCTGCTACAGCTGTCACGCACAGGCGGACAGCCTAGTCGCTGCTACAGCTGTCACGTACAGACGGACAGCCTCGTCGCTGCTACTGCTGTCACACACAGGCGGACAGCCTCGTCGACACAGCTGTCACGCACAGGCGGACAGCCTCGTCGCTGCTACAGCTGTCACGTACAGGCGGATAGCCCCGTCGATGCTACAGCTGTCACGCACAGGCGGACAGCCTCGTTGCTGCTACAGATGTCACGCACAGGCGGACAGCCTCGTCGACACAGCTGTCACGCACAGGCGGACAGCCTCGTCGGTACAGCTGTCACGTACAGGGGGACAGCCTCGTCGACACAGCTGTCACGCACAGGCGGACAGCCTCGTCGACACAGCTGTCACGCACAGGCGGACAGCCTCGTCGCTGCTACAGCTGTCACGCACAGGCGGACAGCCTCGTCGCTGCTACAGCTGTCACGTACAGGCGGACAACCGCAGGGGCTGTACCATTACCTTTTATCCACTTTTTATATTCAACATTTAATTAGGCCAGCAACGTGGTCTTGACCTCTGGCCCACAAACATTTCAGAGAAATACAACAAGTGCACGTGTATACAAGTGTACTTCTGTGGCAACGCTGTCGTGGTCCGTGCTGTGAGGGAGAGGGCCAATTCCAATTGGCCCTTTCCCCTTATGGCGTCTGTGACCATCACAGCGGCTAAATGAGGGCTCTGGACGGGTGCGATTGGCTGGTAACCCCTCCACCTTCAATTAACTACCACTAAACTACGACCGAAAAATGTAATTAGACATACACACACACGCATTCACATACACAAACACGTACACACCCATCAACACACAGACATACAAAGACAAAGATCCCCCGTATAGCCAAAACAGGCTGTTGGGGCAAGTGCTGTTAGCGAGCACACGCACCTGCATACACACATACATACACACATAAACACACGTAAACAAACACAAACACACATACACACACACACTGCGATGGCAAAGTAAGAAATGGAAGCGAGACCAGTTTTGTCACGACAAGTATATATTGATGTCAAGTGCAAATACAAAACGAGGTAGACAAAATCTCTGGAAAACATTAATCTCGCTTTCCCTTCCCACACTTTGAGCTGCTTTTGTACAAACGATAAAAACCCCGAGGAGACCGAAGTGTCACCGATCTACATTCACGAGTTCAGAAACCGCTGTTTCTGGAGGCATCATGGAAGATGGAAATAAAGTGCTTGGCGAAGTTCATCATTTATCGTACATTTCACGTGGTAACGGCTTGGCGCTACGGTTAGCGTGTCCATTGAAATGTGCACGCCCCGTACGTAAAAAAGTAACAGATATGTAGTTTTTAAAATGCCGACGTATTCACAGTCCGATAAATAAATAAATAAATACTTTGCAACAGCGGTGACTTTTTAAATCCCCGACACAACGCGAAATAAAAGTCCCCCATTTTTAATTAACGGAGACAAGAACCGTACGGGAATACCTTGCACGACCTCACTGAGACCGCACTCCGGCCTCGCGTTGCGGAGGACACAACCTCTGTCTTCATTTGTAATGAGACAGTTAATTTTACGGTCACCATCACAATAACGTTCCTGGTGCCAACTCTCTTGACGATTGGCCAGGGAATAAACGGCAACCCCAAGCCATAATGGGTTGGTGCCGCCTGCATGGATCTTGGCTCCTGTTTCCCAGAATGGCTGGCGTGATTTTAAGCGCTTTCGTGCTGGGTTTTTCAAGTCTTCGTGGATTAAAACTTGATTTGAAGCTTTCATGACTGCAGGAATTACTCTTTGGTTCTTTCGGTAAAGTCACGTAGAAAGAAAATAAACTAAACAATAGAGTACGACGTTTCGATTGCAACACAAGCAATGGTCATCAGGTAGAACAAAACCTGGTGAACTTGGAAATACAATGCAATCCAACACAGAGAGTCGACTAACACAACAGTCAGTACTTTACCTGGTTGATTACGTTCTTTCAAAGATTGCAAAATTTGAGAGAGAGATAAAACACAGACACGGGGACACACAGACATACACACACAGAGAGAGACAACACAGAGCCACACAGAGAGAGACACACAACATATGTTGTGTGTCTCTCTCTGTGTCTCTCAGTGTTGGATTGCATTGTATTTCTAAGTTCACTCGGTTTGTTTTCTACCTGATGACAATTGCTTGTGTTGCAATCGAAACGTAGTATTCTATTATTAAATGTATTTTATTTTTTCGTGGATTGTGAGGTCGGAGTTGCTTGAGATGTTTTCCTTCTCATTGGACGGGTGTCAGCATTGGACGGGCGTGCGATGAGGCCTTGAGCTAGTGATTGTAGCTCTTTATTGTGTTGAATGTGGTCTTCGAGTGAGAATGTCGAGTCCAAGGTGATTCCAATGATGTTCAAGTGATTTCAGGGGCTGGTGGTGGAGCTGGCGATGAGTACATTTTGGGGAGCGGGCGACGCCATGGTGAGCCGCTGCCTGGTGCCTTCGTAAAATGTCTCTCAAAATTATTTTGAATTTGAGCGGAAGCAAGAGGTTAGACACGCGATCATGGATTTTAAGCACCGACTTCTATTGGTGGGGCGAGTGCCAGTTGTTACACCGGTGGTGGCTGCTGTGCGACCAGAGTGGCGGTGGCTGTGGTGGGACTGGTGGCGGTGGCTGCTGTTGGACTGGCTGCTGCTGGACTGGCTGCTGTGGGACTGGCTGCTGTGGGACACGCGGTGGCAGCAGCTGCTCTGGTGCTGACGGCGGCTTCTTCGAGACCGGCGGTGGTGGTGGTGGTGGTGGCTGCTGCAGGACCGGCGGTGGTTGCTGGTGGAAGGGCAGCGGCTGCTGTGAGATCGGGGTGGTGGTGGCTGCTCTGGGACTAGCGGCAGCGGCTGTTGTGTGCCTGGCGTTGCCGGTAGCTTCTGCTGCTGCTGTTCCTGCCGTGGCCCTTGCAGTTGCTCCGGCAGTTGTTCCCGTTGGGGCGGTTCGACGTCTTGGGTTTCTGCAGGTAAAGAAGATGATGGCGCTAAAGTCCAAACCGCTCGACTTTGGGTGAATGAAACAAAATCGGTCTGAAGTATAAACAAGAAGATCGCTGTACTTCACCATTCCCTTAATATAAAACGATGCGCTGTCAAGGTGTACATTCTCCCTGGGCATTTCCACGCACACGGGGCGACGTTTCAAATCCATCCTTTACCTTGCGCGCCGGTGAGGAGAGCTGCCGTACACAGACAGGGTCCGGGGTCTCCCTTCGCCGAGTGGGGCCGCTTGAGGCACAAGCGGGACGTCGCCTTGACGTGCTCCAGCGGGCAGTAGCTGTCCGCTGGCGGCGCGTTCAATTCTGGGGACCTGCATGCACGCACCAACGCGTCGCAAACCGTTAACACCTGCCTTCAAAGGAGACACTGCTGCTCGCACAAGACAATATCTTTCCAGTGAGCTGGTCTGGGGGACGGTTGTAAGTGCAGGTTAAAGTGAAGGGGAGAGAAGGCGACTTACCGAATATAGAAGAGCATGTAGGCCTGCTCGTTCATAACAGCCTTGGTGTCGACGTGCCGCACGATGGAGTCGTTCATACAGCACCATTGTCCATCGCTGATCTGCGCACAGTCACAGCACGGCTACACTTGGTTACAATGCTTACACAACTGCACCCAACCTCCTCCGTTCATTAATAACAACACACGATACACTCTAGACAACAAGTTCGTAAAGAGCATCACCCCATCGTCAGAGTTGCAGAAGGTGCTACGGTTGCTATGATGGTGCTGAAGTTACAGAACGGTCTGCCTGACCATGTCACTGCATCAATGGCCTTGGACCAATTTTATCAGAATCAGAATCATTATTTGTGCTGAAAGAATTCGATGATCTACGAAGCTCTTTCCAAAAGATGTCCAGTAGGGGCGGGTCAAAAAGTTACAACAACAACAAACAATACAACACCGATTGGAGTGCAAAGTGTAGGAATGCTAAGGAAGTCACTAAATACAAATAAATAAAGCATATATACTGTAAGTAGAAGTTGCATAAGTACATCAAGACGCAGGAACAGACGCAAGACTTCTATTTATTCTTCCCTATTGGACATTTGTAACATGGGTGCATTGCAGATGTGTGTTGTTATTGTTTGATGGTAACAAATGGAATTACCTTATTGTAGCAATAATAATGGCCGCTGTTGGAGTCGGCTCCCTTGTGCACCAGCACCGAGTACAGGGAGTAGATTGCCGGCTCGCCCTGAGATGTCGAGGTGAAGGGTTGCATGTCCAGGTGCTCCGGGTAGGTGATGTTCTACAGGCAGCGCACAGAGACAAACGTTAGAAGAGGAAACGGCAGGGGTGGTGGGGTGGGCAGCAGAGATGGGCACCATATAAGTTACACGTCAACGTGATGACGTGATGTCTCGCTCATTTGAGCGTTGAAGACGGTGCTCATCTCCTGTTGATAGCCCTGAGCAAGTGGTGGAAATTCTACAGTCATATGACGGGGGCGAGTCTTTCCGTAGCACTTATTCCAACATGGAGAGGCATTTTCTCCAGCGTTGAACTGACAAGGGCTTTAATAAAATAAATTAATTAGAGGGATGTGGAGGGGCAGAATCGTTACCCGGTTGATCTTGACGCCGTAGAGGTTGTACCGCTTGATGGAGATGGTGAGGACGTTGGGCAGGCGGTGGAGAGCCATCGTCTTCGTTGCTTCCCCCTTGCAACAGCACCTGCACGACAACAACGCCAGCCATCGCACGTGTTCCCCAACTTTTAAACAATAAGTCTACTCACTTTTTGTTGTTCGTTATTTTTTATTCATTTCTTAACATAAGAATTGTTGCTTGATTACGTTATATATTGGACGTTATTTTTTATGTATTATTTATATTATATTTTTATTACTATCTTTTATTAGAATTTGATTCAATCATCAGACTTTTGAAGCTACAAATGATTCCAGGGTGTCAACACACGATGCCCACTCACATTCTGCAGGTGTATTCGTCCAGCGTCTCCTTGTTAAAAAACTCCTCAAACGCCTCCACAAGATCTGATGAGTTCTGTTGGCCGACAGAGTGAAAGGCAAATGAGGACTCTAAGAAGCATTCCATGAAAATCTGCAGGATTATATTGTGATGGCAATTCGGAAAACCCGCATTTCGTATGAAATCGTACAACCGCAAAAAAAGAGATCACGCACGCTACTGTTAGTGTGTTTGGATGTTAAGTGGCTGATTTATGTATGTGTGTGTTATGCATGTTGGCACAGCAGGGGGCACAGGTGCTGCATCGACCAGTCATCTCAGTCAACCCATGGTCTGTCCCGTGACCTGCCAGCGGGCGTTCGACACTTCACGTGGCCTTAAAAGTCACTCAGGCTGGCACAAGCACCGTGGTGACATCACCGCCACTTAGTGGCAAATGGCGGTTGTTGTTCATGTATGTGATGTATGTACATTTAACTTATTCCGCACCGTTAGTACGTGTACAACTGTTAAGCGATGGCTTTCTCATTGCTTACATTAATATGCAGTGCAATGTCCAGGCACGTGTCATAGGTGTCGGAGTGGTTGCAGCACTGCATGCACTCCACTGCAAAACACAAGCACACATTAGGAAGGGACGTCACATGTTACTTAGTCAAACTAAATGCACGCTTCCCACTGACATAGGTAATTGGTACTTTTCACCAACTGGTAAAAGGTTATTCCGTGTGGCACGTGCGTGAGAGTGTGTAAACGCTGCAACGCGAGTGCGTCTACACTGTGATGATGCGCTTGCTGTTCGCGGTTAACAAGTTTGTAGAGGAGTGCGCACAACTCACCACGTGATCGAAGGTAACCCCCGAAGATCTGGTAAATGAGGGTGGTAGCCTCCGTGTATCTGTCCAGCCTGCCACGTCACAGAGAACGACACCACACGGTGGTTACAGCGGCAGTAGCAGTAGCACCTTTACCGGATGCACACGCGTGTGTGACAGTTACACCATTGCCCGAGCTGTCGATTCACTCTTTCCCTTCAGCACTGCAACGCGTGCTCTGTAGCAACCAAACGTGGTAGCGTCTGCACAGGGCAGCCACATTCACCGCACAGCCACAGAGCTGGGGGCAAGCTGGCAGCCGACACGCGGTGCTGTTGCCCGGCAGTTTTGTAATGCCCAGCGTGCCACGTGCCGCCCGTCAACACGAGGAATGATGTCACGGGGCCACCGACGTCGAGACATCGACCCCCCGATATTTATCGGCAATGTGAAATGCGCAAACAAAAGATGGCCCACGTCAGGGCCAAGGTGAAAGAACCGTGGTGCCAGCTGGGCCGGTCCTCTGCATCTCCCAGGTGTTCACACAAAAGTGTGAGTAGCTTCTCACAGACGTCGAAGGACAATCGTGCAGAAAACCAAGAGGGAGCCGTGAGGTACCGAACTGCAGAACGACTGCCGCAAGTCGACTGGCGCGCGGTACTCACTCGCTGTGGCCATGGAGGCATGAGGCTTGCATGGCATCTACCACGTATCGCAGAAACTCGTGGGCATCTTCCTGTCTCCCAATGCGCAGGTGTTTGGCGATGCCTGCAGAGAAATGGACATAGGGACAAAGTGACATGTACAGGATCTGATGACATCCTTCAAGAGCTCCCCAACATGTCAAAAGGAGCAGTGCAAAGGACTTGGAACACAGATGGCGAAAGATCGCGGGGATAACTTCTCCTCCGAGTGCAAGTTTTAACGTAGTTGTGGGACTCACGCGTGATGTTTTTAGTGATGACCTTGGGTGTCAGCACTCTCTTTGAGTTGTTGAACGTGTTGACGACGTGACGCTCCATGACGCACATCAGGCAAAAGTCGCTCTGTTGGGCTGCGAACGAGGGCACAATACAAAAAAAGATAAGAGTACAAAGTATTGGTAAGGTAAACAAATCACTTTTAAAAAATCTACATTTAAAACTAAACTTTTTTTTTATTTTACCAGATAAAGCCCACTGAGCTATTAGCTTCTTCAGAAGCGACCTGGACCACAAATGCTAGCTCAACGAAGTGGCTTATCACGTGGGAAATTTATCGCAGCAAAATAACTGCCAATAACCTAGCCCATGGGTAAACGAGAGTGCCAGGGGGGTACTTACAGGTGCTGCAGTGCTCTTGCAGCAGCAGGTAGTTCACGAGCGGCGGCGTGTAGGCGAGGCACTGCAGCGTGGCGTTGAGGAAGCAGGTGTTCCCCAGGTTGCGCAGGCCGGCACCCTTGCCCACGTCGTTCTCCCACCTGAGGCTCAGCCGCTCCGGCGCAAACAGCGAGAGCCGTGCCGCCGGAATGCCGTCGTCCTCCTCTGCACAAAGGGATCGGTGGTGGCGGAAGCCGGCGTCATCGCAGCGCGCTGCACTGCCGATGGGGCTGGCGTGGATATTCAGTGGCCCCAGCCAGCACCCGTGCTGCTACTCTTAACCACAAAGATTTTGCTCCACATTTCAGTGTTAGGCTCAAGTTCGCGAAAAATATGATTCGCCTGCCACGTGGGCTGCTGGGTGTTTTGAGCCTCCGTGCTACTCATGAAGGGCAACAGCAGTGGCTCCAAAGCGGCCCTTGCGTTGGTAGCTGCCACCCTAACAAGATGCCACAAGGCTGCGTAACCACACGCTCACCTTGGGGTGCAGGCAGCATAGACACGCCGATGTTCTCGTGTGCTGTGGCTGACACGAGGGAGGGTTCCGGCCGGCCATGGGGAAGGCAGCTGGGTTGGGTGCAATGCCTCTCGTCGGCCGCCACCAGCACCTCGTTGGACGAGGTGGGGGCCAAGACCGTGAGGTCGTTACCGGACGAGGTGCCCTCCGCTCCAGCTGCCACAGTCGTGGTTGGGTCCTGCCACAGCAACGCAGTCAACACATCCACAATTACTCCTCCCATCCGGACTGGGATCCCAACACACGTGGGACTGTTTTATCACCAAAAGAAATACAATTTGAGTCCATGAACCGATGCACGATCAAATGTCTCAGAAGTCAATATAGTATTTTTAAAGGAACCCCAATCTCACTTTAATTCGTAAAATACTCTGATGAACGGCCACTGATTAAAGATGAACGAGTTCAATTTGTTGTTATGCATGCTACAGAGAAGGCAGCTGTAGTCTCAAAGAGGTCTTAAATGAATTTCAGGAGGGAAATCGTGCATTCATGTTAATCGAATTCATTTGTAACATTTGATAAAATTAAACGAAATAACCGTCCGTTATTTCTCAAATAAATACAATAACCCAATGTATCCTGATTTTTCGGCCACCCTCTTACAAACGACGTCATGAAGGGCCAACTGTGATGTGCCCTAAAGAAAGCCCATTGCCTGAAACGTCGATTTTATATATTTAATCATACAGTATATATTCAATACACATACAGTTTGGCCCAAAAGTTAAGACATTGTTATTTCATTTTTATTTACCCTCACATAACGTTTTTATCATTTATTTTTAAAGTCAACTTTATACGTATAGTTTTGATGATCTGTGCCGAACGCCTGACACGCTGCGGGTAACGCTGGCTTGGCTTCGTGGATTCCCATGCAATTCTTTTGATTTTCACGAAAGGCTTAGATTAAAAATGTAACTAATTATTAGTTTGTTACCAGAACGATACATTTTCTCCCAAAATATACCAGCGCCTCTTATGATAAGAGCCACGTCTGCCCTCTGTTTTTGTATTTTATCTTTGCGTTTTGTGCACCATTAGTGAGTAATAATAAATAACCCATTCAGTTAATTTGTGCGTGATAATATTTATTTTTTGAACGTCGAATAGAAGTTGAAATAAAGAAGCAGAATCCGCTTTTAATTTGAACTCAGTGCAGTTTCACTTTGATTGCTTTTGCTCGCACTTACGGTGAACATTTGTGACAATTGGTGAACACCGACATCTCCCCTTGCCATCAATAATGAACGGTCACTTTATTTTAATTCGAGTCCGGCCTGTGCTAAGCAGGACTCGTGGGTCAGGCATCCCGGGGGGGGGGGGGGGGGGGACGGTTGGGAACCGGAGGGGGACACCCCAGGTCCCCGGGTGGGCGGCTGGGGAGGATTGCACAACAATCCAGGTCCCTCGAGAAGGTTCCAAATGGTGGGCGTGACCAGGGGCTGGGTGACCCTGGGAGCCCCATAAAAGCCGGACCCCAGTGCGGCTGAGGCAGTTCGCCTCAAGCCGAAGACCCAGAAGCCCACCTGAAGATAGGACCCTGGACCCCAAGCCCCGCCGTCCTTATAAGGTCCGGGGCTCAGTGAGGCCAGTGATCAATAGGCTAGGACCCTGAGGATCCCCTGACCCGACGCCCTTCTCAGGGCCGGGTCTGTGTGGGCCAGCGGTCGATACCCGAGGACCTTGGCTGGCTCGGGTCAGCCTCCCCTAGGTCCCGCTAGCCGGAGGGCTAAGTAGTGGTTAGCCCCAGTAGTTAGGGCACGTTAGCCCGGAGGCCGTACCTCCTTAGGTGGTGGGTAGAAGGGGCCATTGCCCCTCCGTGTTAGGGACCTAAGTGTTACTGTTATTGTTGTCATAAATAAATACGTGTTGCCTCCTAAGAAGACTCAGTCTCCATACAAACCCACTACATATGCAAAAGAAGGCAGCTGTGATTGATTTTTTTAAAGGCCTAAATTAATTTGAAGAAATGAATTCGTGCATCGTGCATTAATGTTAATAGATGTAAGTTTTAACATTTATTAAACAAATCAAATGAAGCTCTGTTATCTGTTGAATTAAACATGATAGCTCTATGTGGCATGACTTGTGGGCCATGCTTTATAGGCGACGTTATGAAGAGCCAGCTGTGATGTGCTCTGAGGAAGGGGCATTGACTGAAACGTCGTTTTTCTATATTTAATAATACTTTATATATGTATTGCACGTTATTATCAGAGTCAGAATATTTATACTGGAGGAATCCGATGAGCTATAAAGCTATTTTTCACATGTCCAATTGGCACGGGTCAGAACGTTACAACAACGAACAACACAAACACATAATAGGAGTGCAATTTAACTTAATACTGAAATTACACCGTTCTCATTATTCTTAAAGTTAACAATTTAACTATTATAATTATTAATATCGATAACAAATCCTCTGTGACTTGTTCAAATAAATACGATACCTGTGTCCTGACTTTTGGGCAACCTTCTATAGGCGACGTTATGAAAATGGAAAAAACTGATGTACTCTGCAGAAGGGACATTGCCTGAAACGTCGCCTATCATTTTCCTGTAACAATTCCCCCACCCCCGTGCATTCCTAGAGTTGTGATTGGCTGAGCGGCGCCAGCAGGCCCTGCCCGCCACCCGGGGCTCCTCCCCCTCACCTGAGGCTCCGCCCTCAGACGCGGCCCCGCCGCCGACTGCGCGGCTCCCGTCAGCTCCGGCACGGCGACCCGCGCCGTGCCTCGGGCTTCATCCGGGGAGGGGGTCCCGGGCACAGCCCCGCGGGATCCCTCGGGGGGGTCGCCAACTGCAACAAGAAGGAGGAGGAGCACAGCGATCACATTTCGTACTTCTGGGTCTAATTTCCCATTAGAGATAAACATGGCCACAGCCAGCACCCGTGGTGCCACCCTTAACCAGAAAGATTTTACTCCACATTCAAGTATGAAGCTCAAATTCGAGAATAATGTGATGTGCCTGTCACGTTGGCTGAGAGGCGTTTTGAGCTCCCCATGTTACTCATGAAGGGCAACAGCAGTGGCTCCAAAGCGGCCCTTGCGTTGGTGGCTGTCACCCTAACGAGAGGTCACGAGGTCACGTGGTCGCACGCTCACCTTGGGGTGCAGGCAGCACAGACACGCCGATGTTCTCGCGTTCTGTGGCTGGCACCGGGGAGGGTTCAGGCCGGCCGTGGGGAAGGCAGCTGGGTTGGGTGCAATGCCTCTCGTCGGCCGCCACCGGCACCTCGTTGGACGAGGTGGGGGCCAAGACCGTGAGGTCGTTACCGGACGAGGTGCCCTCCGCTCCAGCTGCCACAGTCGTGGTTGGGTCCTGCCACAGCAACGCAGTCAACACATCCACAATTACTCCTCCCATCCGGACTGGGATCCCAACACACGTGGGACTGTTTTATCACCAAAATGAATCAAATTTAGTCCATGAACCGATAATCCATCTGCATAAAATCTCTCAGAAATATATATAGACTATTGATTTTTAGAGGAACCCCAAACTCACGAAATATTCTAAGAAGGGGCCATTGACTAAAGACGAACGAGTTCATTTCGTTGTTATGCATGCAGAAAAAGGTAGCTGTAATTTAAAAAAAAGTGCTAAATGCATTTCAAAAGAGTCATGGATATCACTTTTAACATTTGTTAAAATTAAACTAATAACCCTTTGTGATTACTTAAGATAAATACAATAACTTTGCGTGTCCTGACTTTTGGGCCACCCTGTGTAGGCCACGTTATGAAAGGGTCTAACAACTGTTGACGTGCTCTGCACAAGGAACATTGCCCGAAACGTCGCCGATCATGATCCAATAACAATTTCCCCACACCCGTGGATTCCCAGCGTTGTGAATTGCGCCAGCGGGCCCCGCCCACCACCCGGGGCTCCTCCCCCTCACCTGAGGCTCCGCCCTCAGACGCGGCCCCGCCGCCGCCTGCGCGGCTCCCGTCAGCTCCGGCACGGCGACCCGCGCCGTGCCTCGGGCTTCATCCGGGGAGGGGGTCCCGGGCACAGCCCCGCGGGATCCCTCGGGGGGGTCGCCAACTGCAAGAAGAAGGAGGAGCACGTCGATCACATTTTACACTACGGATAAACACACGGCTCTACATTTCCCACTGTAGACAGACATGGGCCTGTCTATCGCTTCTGAAGAACTCAATAGCTCAGTGGGCTTCACCTGGTTTAATAAAAAAAAGTGTAATTAATTTCGATTTCGGGATTTGCTTACCTCTCTTATACTTTTCACGTGTATCGGTTTTTTGGTATTGGTGCAACTTTCTGAACCCGTCTCTACTGGGCATTTGTTGAAAAGAGCTTCATAGCTCATCGGATTTATTCACGATAAATAAAGTTCATGATCTTGAATTGATGAGTGAAGGTTGGTAACTCACGGGGGGTCCATTGCCCCCCCTCCCGTGAGTGACGGTTGGTCACACGCGGGGTCCTTTGCCCCCCCCCTCGTGAGTGACGGTTGGTCGCTCACGGGGGGTCCACTACCCCGTGAGTGATGGTGCTCAACGCGACCGCTTAACCCCGATACGAATGACGACCTAAAATGACCACTTGGCCGAACCCAACCACACACACACAGAGCGATCTTTAGAAGTTGCTGCTAGTTGCTGACCGCTCGGCGTTTCGGGCCTTTTGAGTGACTATTTATGGCGACATTGGTTATTTAAAGCGACCAATCACGCAATTAAACCATACGGGTGGTGCTGCTGCTGCATCGGCAGTGGTGAACAGGTTGGACCAGAACACAACCACTCGGCACTCTCCGTGTCGATAGCGACACTGCGGCCTCCATAGGTGCAGGTGGACGTGGGTCATGGCCCGACTTCAACAGCCCCATCTATTGTATTTGTTTCCCTTCGCAGCGGTGCTGTTGACGTGGTGTAGATTTATTATCACGGCGTCTTTTGACCAAATATGGACGAATAAATACTTTAACGATCGTTTTACCTCATCTCTCTCTATATAAAAGGGAAATTTGTGAATGTGTCTGTTCGAAATGTTTAACATACTTCCCAACATGCAACAAACTTAAAATTTGACATGTGGGTAGTTTCCAGATTGTACACAATACAATACTTTACCGCCTGTCTCATATGTGTTGTGAGTGTGTGCGTTTGCAGGGAATAAATCCACATTTTTGAGGTAAAAATCTGGATAATTTCCCTTTAAAAGTCCGACGCTCACCTTGGAGAAGCTCTCCTGGCATAATCGGTCGATGGGATTCTCAGCTTGTTGAAAGTGTCGCCGCTGTTCACGTTAAAGAGAGCAGGGACGACGCAGAATCACACAAACACGTCTGGTCTTCTCGCCGTGCTGGAGTTCTGTGACCGTTACGGGCCTCACGTGACCATTGTGTCACCTTGACAACGACCACGATCATCATCTTGGCGACATTCAAACTCGGCACGTGGTCCCTCGTCATCGTTACGACGTTGGAGACGCAAGAGGCACGTGGGGGGCACGAGGGGGGAGGGGCTCGTGGGGGCACGAGGGGGGAGGGGCTAGTGCCATCCCCCCCCCCTCCCGTGAGTGACGGTTGGTCACTCACGGGGGTCCACTACCCCGTGAGTGACGGTTGGTCAACGCGACCGCTTAACCCCGACACGAATCACGACCTAAAATGACCACTTGGCCGAACCCAACCACACACACGCAGAGGGATCTTGAGCAGTGCTCTGAGTTGTTGGCCGCTCGGCGTTTTGGGCCTCTCCGCTCAGCAGCTGCGACCCAAATCGACGTGGATCGGGGGCTCAGGGGACGCGTGGCGAGGTTGGAACGAGAGGCCTCGAGAGTGAAGAAGAAGAAGCGAGGGGAGAGCGAGGCGAGCTTGGGGTGAGACTCTGAGCGGCAGAAGGCGAAGAAGACGTGGAGTGGGGAACACGTGCAGGGTGAGGACATCAGCATCAGTCACTTAATCATCATAGCCATCAACATGATCATCATCCACATCATCATCAGCATCATCATCGTCCACATCTACATCATCCACATCATCATTATCATCATCAACATCATCAGCCACGTCATCCACAACATTATTCACATCATCCTCATCGTCCACATCATTATCATACACATCATCTGCATTCACATCATCATCAACATCCACATCATCCACATCATCATCATCCACATCATCATCAACATCGCCATCCACATGATCATCGACATCATCATCCACATCATCATCGTCCACATCATCATCAACATCATGATCCACATCATCATCATCGTTATTATCCACATCTACATCATCCACATCTTCATATTCTTGGTTCTTTCGGTAAAGTCACGAAGATGAAAACATAAGAATAAAATGACAATAAATTAAAATTAAATTTTAAAAATTTAAAAATACAAATTCTAAATTGAAAATAATAAAAGCAAAAAACCCACGACGTTTCCATGACAACACAAGTGGTCTTCATCGCTTCATTTAGGGGTAGGCCCTCATCCAGCAGTTGATTCATCCACGCGTGGCCGGCGTGACGAGGTATGGTCACACAGCCACACCCACACGGTGCGTGAGAGGCGTTCATCCAGCAGTGGATTGAACAAGCCGCGTAGATGGCAATGTATGGGGTGCGTCATGCAGGTGTCCGTGTGTGCACCTGTGTGTGTGTGTGCGTTGGTGTTTGATTGACGTTTCTTTCAAAGCTGATGTTGCAACAATCTTCCTGCTGAATATTTGACCATCTGGTCATACGGGATTCGGATTATCCCAATCGTACGGCGTTGTCTGTACGATACCAGTTGAATCAAAGTAGAGTACAAAGTATGTGGCCGCTGTCAATGTCCACACGATGATAAGCCACGTGGGTGAGCTCTCATTTGTGATGGCCAAAGTCGCTTCCGACAAAAGAGCTACGCAGCTCAGAGCGCCTTACCTGGCGGAATAAAAAATAGTTTAATAAGTTGAGTGTGATGACGCAGCAGCAGCTGCTGCAGGCGCAGCCCTGCAATTGCTTGCTCGCTCCACTGTGGACGCACCGGCCTCCACCTACAGCGAGCTCTCTAGAGTCTCACCTCTCGAGGGATGTCTTTGTCCGGCTCTCCCACCACGGACACACCGACTTCGAAGAGGCGGCGGTATCCACACTTTACCCCACCGCGCCTTGGCGCACTGCTGGGTGGACAGAGGCGGCCGGGGGGAGGAGGGAGAGTTAATAGACGTGGCCCAATCGTCTCAACTGTCAGCGAGTACCTCTGATTATTATTATTCTTATTACTATTCCCACGGTGGTCAATAGTAGCTCTGTATCCTATAATGCTGCTCTCTGTGTGTGTGCGTCAAGTGCAAGGTTGGCAGAAGTGTGTAACTCTGTGCAGTGTGCTCCAATGTGCATTCACGTGTGCATTGGAGAAGCTTCGCCCCTTGTGAATGCGTGTCGGTGTTTCTGTCTCCTGGAAGATTAGATGTTATCTGAGAATCAAGCAGCACTCGAGTATTTGTTTGTGACATTTTATAGACGGTACCTTTTATTTCAAACCACTGTTTACTTCAACGGCTGCAATATAATTTAATTATTATGATGATGATTATGATTAAAATATAAAAGTCTTCATACACTTTCCGGCAGTAACACAGGAGGTGTTAAGATGCGCAAACACCAAATAGGCACCCCGACTGCAAGGCATCGAGTCTGCATTGACCACACGTCGTGCTCGTGGTCAAGCATCCAAACCGACGTGCTCTGATGATGCACGCCTTGTCCCTGAAACGACATTGGCCTCCAGCAGAGACGTCCTCCGTCATGGCCTTGACCCACCCACAAGTTGTCAGGCCAGAGAACAACGACACGAGGAGGCGAACGGCAGCACAGAGGCGATGCAAACACCAATCCGTGAATGTGCGGCTAATGCAGACTCGATGCCTTGCAATCGGTGAGTCCATTTTGGGCGTCTTAACACCTCCTGCGTTATTGCCGGAAAGGGTAAAACGCCTCTCTTCTGTCTACATCGCCACGTCGATACCGGCAACACAACTGGTGCCGTGGATGTGTAGCTCGTGATGTATATACAGTAGTGTGTGTGCGGAGAGACAGATATGAAAGAGACAGTGCCACTTGATCTGTTTCTATTCGATAACCTCCAACCACTGTGAGACATTTCGATTTAAAGCTTTCGTGACTGTAAGGATTCATCTTCTTTGGTTCTTTCGGTAAAGTCACGTACAATGAGACTAAAATAACAAATTGATCAAATAAAATAACACAATAATATTCTCACGACGTATCGGCCACAACACAAGGCCGCTTTTGTTGTGGCCGAAACGTCGTGAGAATATTATTGTGTTATTTTATTTAATCAATTTATTATTTTATTCTCATTCCACTGTGAGACAGGCGAGGCGTTCACATCCGTGGGGTGCCACGGGGTGGCGAGATGTTAACTACCTCGCCTGGTATACAGGAGGTCGTGGGTTCGGTTCCGATGCTGGCGCCTGCTGCTGTATATTTGGAGTTTGCGGTGTCTCTCTCCCCGTGGTCGCGTGGATTTGTCTGCAGGTCCTCCGCGTTTTCCCTCCACATTTAAACAACACGCGCCTAGAGTATTTGTGTCTGCCATACATGTCTCCGTGACGAGCCACTTCGTTGAGCTATCATTTGTGATAGTCAGGTCGCTGCTCAAAAAAATCTACATCACTCAGTGGGGCCTTACCTGGTAATATAAAATAAAAATATTTTAGTTTGAAATGTCAACCAGCACTGCTTCGCATTGAGCTGCATGCGATTGCACTGGCAATGATCTCTCTACAAACACAGGACTCACGAGGTGGCTTTGCAGTCACGTCAGCTCATTTTCCCTCGAGCAAGAGACGACAGTGGTGGACTGTACGGTCCATAGCTTGAGTCGCGCTGTGGCTGGTCTTGAATGTGCCTCTATCTCTGCGAGTCTCTTATGGGTCTCTACGAGTCTCCATGTATCACAACGTGTGTGTGGGTTTACTCTACGGTCCTTAGCTTGAGTTGCATGGCCACAGTCGCACTACTGCTGCTGCATGTTGCAGCTCGTCTCTAATTCAGCATTCGTAAAAACGTGCGCATCGTTCCGTTGATGTTCTGGTGCGGTTCATGGTGACAGCGGTGTATTTGCGGAAGATTGTCCATGCCAGGAGGTGTGCGGTGGTTGATGTTTGGGTCTCGAACGAGG
Organism: Petromyzon marinus; assembly: GCF_048934315.1. Classification (NCBI taxonomy): domain Eukaryota; kingdom Metazoa; phylum Chordata; class Hyperoartia; order Petromyzontiformes; family Petromyzontidae; genus Petromyzon; species Petromyzon marinus. The sequence goes on from NC_133709.1 coordinate 12,306,097, forward strand.
CGTTCATTCCGGACGTCCGCGCTGTTCCACCGTTCGCCGGCGATCTTCCAGATCTGTGCGAGAGCCACAGCCCCGATGGATCCGAAGTTCATCCACGTACTCGATAGCAGCGATTTCTCAACCCCTTTCGTTCCAACGGGACATTTTCGAGCCCGCTCGATCTTCACGGCGCACCGAACCAAAGAGTCGGTCCTGCTAATGAGCACAACTTTGCGGCGGCACACCACTCGAGATGCCACGAGGAGGTTGGGGCAGCTCAGAGGTCCTAGCGCCGAGCCGGCGCCACTGACACCCTGGGTTGGAGTGAGGGCTGCAACCACTGCCTGTGATTGAACCGGGTTCATCTTCTTTGGTTCTTTCGGTAAAGTCACGTAGAATGAGAATAAAATAATAAATTCATAATATAAAATAACACAATAAAATTCTCACGACGTTTTGGCTACAACACAAGCAGCCTTCTTCAGGTGAAAGGAACAGACCCGTCGGGACGACAGAGCTTCAATGAACGTTGTTAAGATTCGTAGCGTCTTTTTAAGCTGGTTTAGAGAAGTGAGGCACCTTGACAAAGAGGTTTACATATAAAACAGGAGAATTTAGCATTGAAATAACTGAGTGATTAGCTTGTGACTGGTCATAGAAATAGCTATGTTAAAGTCAAAGCCTACACATCCACAGAGGCAACTAGTATAAATCAAACAAGAGAATTTAGCATTGAAATAACTGAGGGATTAGCTTGTGACTGGTCATAGAAATAGCTATGTTAAAGTCAAAGCCTACACATCTACAGAGGCACCTAGTACATGGACGCCAAAGGGGCTGCAACAACTCGACTATCATATAGTAAAACGATGTGAAAAAACCCAAGTCTAAATCACATCAATATAATAAATGTACTCAATATATTCTTCAATAAGCTGAGCTATTAACAGTAATTGGGTATACACTACACTATATAATGAATACCATATAGTAAACCAATAAAAACTAAAATATAAACTACCTCAATGTTATCAATAAACTCTATATATTCTCCAATCAGCTAAGCTGCCAACAATAAGTCGTTATATATGACAATGCTATATGGCGAAAAAATGGGTGGATTCTTACCCTCAACTTCAGCACCACGGATAGCTACGCGCCCCGTTTAGACGGACGAGTTCATCCATGGTCGGAACGGAGGAGGGGGAGAGAGCTGCGAGGCGCTGTTATACTCCATGTTGTAAACCATACCATTAACCGTGGTGTGAGAGGCATTAAGAGTCAATGCCAGCAAAAGAGCTGCGGTCTGAAGGTCATCGTAAAATACAATTAATTAAGAACCGAAATGGTTTAAAACATCTTTCCAATGGTTATTAAGCCAGAATCCATCTTCTCGGTTGAAATTGTCTCTGTGCATGTATATGTGAATGGCCTTATGAACGAATCTCTCATGGTAGCCGGTTGGTTTGCAAAGAACCTCCGTCTTGGAGAAGTCAATGTCATGTGTAACGATTGTGTTATTTTATTTTATTAAATTATTATTTTATTCTCATTCTACGTGACTTTACTGAAAGAACCAAAGAAGATGAATCCTTGCAGTCACGAAAGCTTTAAATCGAAATTGAACCGGGTTCTCGAGTTTAACGAGTGGATGGCTTTGGCCCAGCTAACAATGACTTTGCCCATGAAATGTGTGTATACATATTAGAATCAGAATTTCACTTCATTCGGATATATTCCACTGAAACATGCGATAAACGCCAATGTCATTACGAGGGCCCTTAGACAGGATAGAGCTGTGGATGAAGGAGAGAGTTGTGGATGAAGAGGAGAGAGTTGTGTGTGAAGGAGGGAGCTGTGTGTGACAGGGAAGGTGGAAACAATTGACTGGAACCCTTCCCTGTCTCCGCGTGTTGGCGAGGGGAGCGTTGGCTACACCGTGCAGAAGTCTCCGATGTTGCCCCTCTGTAATGGGGGATCAGCCGTCAACATTCGTGTGTCCCCCTCTTGAAAGCCTTTTTGGGAATGTGTATTGCTCGTTTTCTTCCATGCAAGGGAGTTGCGAGGTCATATTCGTCTACGTCAGGGGTCGGGCAAACCTGCGGCTCTTTAAGCGACCGCTTCGTGACTTTATTTATTAAGGACCCACCGTCTCGTATTCACGTGGCATGGTGGCTCTTGAAATTTAGAGAGATATTTTTCAATATAATATACCAAATTAGAAAAAAACAACGGCCCGTCTTGTTATTTTGGCTGCCGACGCCTGGTCCGTGTAGAAAGCGGCGTCCTCTCCTCGCGTGTTAAAAATAAATTGCCCGTGAATTCAGAATTGGTTCCACCACTCGTGACGGCCAACAGCAGCGTGCTGCCACGCCTGGGAATGACCATCAAGGAGGAGTGAGCAACAGGAGCCTTGCGATGCGACCGTGTCAGCCACCACCACGACGACAGACTCTGCGGGACGCGTGTGTACTTTTTATTCGAAAAAGATTATGTACAAAACACAGATGAGAGAACACGCCGGTTTTGGAAGGGCATCTCCATAATCATCTCGATGGTCATCTCTATAATCATCTCAATGATCATATCGATGATCATCTCGATGGGCATCTCCATGGTCATCTCCATAATCATCTCCATAATCATCTCGATGGTCATCTCCATAATAATCTCAATGATCATATTGATGATCATATCGATAGGCATCTCCATGGTCATCTCCATAATCATCTCGATGGTCATCTCCATGATCATCTCCACGATTATCTCAACGGTCATTTCGATGGTCATCTCCATGAGCATATCGATGGGCATCTCCATGGTCATCTCCATGGTCATTTCTATGATTATCTTGATGTCATCTCGTGGTCATCTCATTGGTCATCTGCATGGTCATCTCGATGGTCAACTCGATGGTAATCTCCAATATCATCTCCATGATCATCTCCATGATCATCTCGATAGTCATCGCCATGATCATCTCCATGGTCATCTCCATGATCATATCGAAGATAATCTCGATGGTCATCTCCATAATCATCTCCACGATCATCTCGATGGTCATCTCCATAATCATCTCCATGATCATTTCCACAATCATCTCGATGGTCATCTCCATGATCATCTCGATGGGCATCTCCATGGTCATCTCCATGATCATATTGATGGTCATATCGATGTTCATCTCCATGGTCATCTCCATGATCATTTCCATCGTCATTTCCATGATTATCTCGATGGTGATCTCCATGATCATCTCGATGATGATCTCCATGATCTCAGAATGGAATCGTAGTCACGTCCATCTTCAAAGTTAGCGGCCGGTGTTCATCCCTTATGTTTTTCGTCCAATAACTGAAAAATAAAGAGATAGTTTAAATCATCATCATCAAAGCTACTTGTGATCTATATCTCGTGAACGCCTTTTCCAATATACAGGAGCATCCGAGCGTAATTGTGTTAGAGAGTACAATATTTTAAATACACGATGCGTAGCCGAGTTGACCCCGACACTGAAGGAAAGTTGTGAAAATCGATCGGAGGCCGCGCGGCCCCTTTAAAGAACATGCACGAGTTTTGTGAACTTTAAACACAACCACCCCCACCCCACCCCTTACCCCTCCCCTGTACCGTCAAACGAACACAAAAAAACCGCGTCAAAAACACCCACGAACGAACGAACAAAACGGTGAGTGTACAAGTGAGTGAGTGTACAAGTGAGTGAGTGTACAACTGAGTGAGTGTACAACTGAGTGAGTGTACAAGTGAGTGAGTGTACAAGTGAGTGAGTGTACAAATGAGTGACCGTGGAGGCGAGTGTTCAGGCGGGAGTGCAGGTGAGTGTACAGGTGAGTGTACAGGTGAGTGTACAGGTGAGTGTACATGTGAGTGAGTGTCACAGGTGAGTGTACAATTGAGTGTACAGGCGAGTGTACATGTGAGCGTGCAGGTGAGTGTACATGTGAGTGAGTTTCACAGGTGAGTGTACAGATGAGTGTACAGGTGAGTGTACATGTGAGTGAGTGTCACAGGTGAGTGTACAGGTGAGTGTACAGGTGAGTGTACAGGTGAGTGAGTGTCACAGGTGAGTGCACATGTGAGTGAGTGTACAGGTGAGTGTACAGGTGAGTGTACAGGTGAGTGAGTGTCACAGGTGAGTGTACAGGTGAGTGTACAGGTCAGTGTACAGGTGAGCGTGCAGGTGAGTGTACATGTGAGTGAGTGTCACAGGTGAGTGTACAGGTGACTGTACAGGTCAGTGTACAGGTGAGCGTGCAGGCGAGTGTACATGTGAGTGAGTGTCACAGGTGAGTGTACAGGTGAGTGTACATGTGAGTGAGTGTCACAGGTGAGTGTACAATTGAGTGTACAGGCGAGTGTACATGTGAGCGTGCAGGTGAGTGTACATGTGAGTGAGTTTCACAGGTGAGTGTACAGATGAGTGTACAGGTGAGTGTACATGTGAGTGAGTGTCACAGGTGAGTGTACAGGTGAGTGTACAGGTGAGTGTACAGGTGAGTGAGTGTCACAGGTGAGTGCACATGTGAGTGAGTGTACAGGTGAGTGTACAGGTGAGTATACAGGTGAGTGTACAGGTGAGTGAGTGTACAGGTGAGTGTACATGTGAGTGAGTGTCATAGCTGAGTGTCACAGGTGAGTGTACATGTGATTGAGTGTCACAGGTGAGTGTCACAGGTGAGTGTACAGGTGAGTGTACAGGTGAGCGTGCAGGTGAGTGTACAGGTGAGTGTACAGGTGAGTGAGTGTCACAGGTGAGTGTACAGGTGAGTGTACAGGTGAGCACCTGGAACGCGTCGTTGGCGCACTTGCGGCACGGGTTGTGCTGGCAGGGCATGATGACCACGGGCTTGGAGGACATCTCCAGGCAGAGGGGGCACAGCAGCTGGCGCGCTCCAGCTCCTCGTAGCGCGCCTGGGACTCGCGCAGCAGCAGCGACCCACAGGCGGACAGCCTCGTCGCTGCTACAGCTGTCACGTACAGGCGGACAGCCTCGTCGAAAAACAGCTGTCACGCACAGGCGGACAGCCTCGTCGCTGCTACAGCTGTCACGCACAGGCGGACAGCCTCGTCGACACAGCTGTCACGTCCAGGGGACAACCTCGTCGACACAGCTGTCACGTACAGGCGGACAGCCTCGTCGCTGCTACAGCTGTCACGTACCTGCGGACAGCCTCGTCGCTGCTACAGCTGTCACGTTCCCGGGCTCCCTATCCTCCTCTTCCCCATGTCACGTGGAGACAGAGAGAGAGAGGGCATTCACACCACGAGGTCACGTGGCCCACCCTCCAAGAAGAACGGAGCACAGAGCAGTGACCCTCACAACAACGAGCCAAGTGCCGGGCGACTATAATGCAGCAAGTTGACAAGTGGGGAGCGCAGGTGTTGCATCTTTCAGTCTCCCCAGGCAGTCAACCTTTGACACCTGGGTCTGACCCCTGACCTCCTGTTAGCAAGCTTTCGACAATTCACAAGGCCTCAAGGTGCACCGAGTCTTGTACAAGCTCTGTGTTAATTATTATTATTATTCCTCCCTAAAGGTGAAATAATTTTAGTGGGTGATCTAAATTGGAATTGGCTAGACCCGCCGGCCGTGGCCACAAATTTTACAGATTAATTTAACTTGTTTCAATTAATAAATGTCCCCACAAGACCCAACCTAAAAAATCCGGGACAGTCAACTCTGCTTGACGTCCTATTGACAAATGCCCCTCACAATTTCGCACTGACTGGTGTTCTGGGTAATAACCTTAGTGATCACTCCTTCATTTTTGGTGTGAGATCATCAGCCAGACCCAAAGCCCCCCCTAAAATTGTTGAGAAGCACTCTTTGAGGCACTTCAGCACTCAGGCATTTACAAATGATGTGCTTCACTCGGATATTGATAAGGTCTGTGATATCCCCAACCTGACTATGGCTTCGGAGACTTTCAGGTACACGTTTCTCCAAATTCTTAACAAACATGCTCCGTTGGTTAGATTTAAAACTAAAGGCAACCGCCCACCATGGTATGATCCTTTGATTAAAAAGCTCATGAAAACTAGGGACAAGGCTTGGGCATGTGCTCAGAAAAGTAATTTGGTAAATGACTGGCTAGAATACAGGATTTTAAGGAATAGATGCGTAAAAAAAATACAGGCATGCAAAAAATGCCTATTTTTCCTCCACTCTCCTGGAATCACATGGAAATGCCAGGATTTTTTGGAAAACAATCAAATCTATCGAAAAGGCATCCAAAACAGAAAATCTGCCCGTTGAGCTTCACCGAAATGGGGAATATTTTTCAGATCCCAAAAAAATAGTTGACAATTTTAACCTTCATTTTTCTGAAGCTGGTAATCTTTTTGATAATGTATTGGGAGTCACCCCTGCTCCTGCAAATTCCTAGACCCCTGTCCATACATTAAACGAATTTAGTTTCCAACCAATCCACGAAAGTAATGTTCTGAAACAACTGTCCTACCTCAAAGGGTCCTCCTCTACCGGAGCAGATAGTTTTCCCGTCTTTGCTCTACTAACTGTTGGTAACCTAATATACAAACCTATAGCCCATATTTTCAACCTGTCCATCAAAGAAGCATCAGTTCCTCTAGAATGGAAACATTCCTATGTTCGTCCACTTCACAAAGGGGGCCCTAAAGATGATCCCAATAACTACCGACCTATCTCAATTTTGTCCCCATTGATGAAAATTTTTGAAAAATTAGTGAACTACCAAATTAGCAGTTTCCTGTCCACCAACAATTTACTACATCTAAAACAATCTGGGTTCCGGAAAAAATACAGCACCACATCTGCTGCATTAGACTCTTTGAATCAAATTTACAATAGCCTTGATAATAAGCAGTACTGTGCTGTCTTTTTCTTGACCTGTCCAAAGCTTTTGATATAGTTGACCACAACACCCTGCTTAGTAAACTAAGTTGCCTCGGTTTTTCCGAGAACACAGTACAATGGTTAAAAAATTACCTCTTTTCTCGCACCCAAACTGTATTCACAGATGGTTGGAGGTCAAACAGTGTTAAGATAACAAAAGGGGTTCCACAGGGTCCCATCCTCGGCCCCCTCTTGTTCTCTCTTCATGTCAATGACTTGGGCACTGAACAGGATCATTCCAGGGTAAATCTTTTTGCAGATGACACGATACTGATTACTGCTGGCCGCTCTCCGGATGACGTGATTGCTAAGCTCCAGGTTGATTTCAACAAACTACAACATCAGCTAGTTTCTCTTAAACTAGTCCTGAATACCTCCAAAACCAAGGTGCTATGCTTCTCTCCGGGACTAAAGCAGGAAGTTATTTTTCCCCAATTACATTCCTTGAATAATGATCAAATAGAGCAAGTCAAGATCTATAAGTATCTTGGGGTCATCCTGGATTCAAAACTTAGTTTTGAAGATCACATTGATTATATTGGTAAAAAGACAAAAATAAAAATTGGTTTTCTGTATCGACACAAGCAATGCTTCCCCCCAATGTTCCGTTTGGAATTGATAAAAGCTACCATACTGCCTCTACTTGACTACTGTGACATCGTGTATAAATCAGCCCCAAGTACTGTACTGAAGAAGCTTGATTCCATCTATCACTCGGCCTTAAGATTTGCATTGAACTGTCCATATAGGACTCACCACTGTGATCTCTACATTGGGTCAAACTTAACATCTCTTAATGTTCGACGGCTTGTGCACCAGATCTTATTTATTCACGACGTACTTACAAAAAATTCCGCAGACTACCTACTGGATCTCCTCTCTGTTTCAAAGAACAAATTTGACCTCAGGTCTTCGCTCATTTACCAGCTTCACATTCCCTATTGCCGTACAAAAACTGGAGGAAGGGCCTTTGCTATTGATGCCCCCAGGGTCTGGAATGCTATTGCCAATAAACCGCAACTTGAATCACTACCTATGAGATCTTCACTCAAAACTGCTCTAGAGGAGTTGTACAACCCTAGCTGCCACTGCTATTCAGTGGCCTAAAATATGGCTCTAGATTTTGGTGTTATAATTTATTTATGTAGTTTATTGTTAAAAATTCGGTGACAGTCCTTATGATCACTGTTACATTGGATTTATGGCTTTTATTTAGGTGATTTTCGAAAAGTTTTTTTTGGCCATGTTTTTGTTTATTGTAGTACGGAGTTAGACTGATGGCTTTAATCTTAGTTGTCTTGTGGTTGTTGTTGTTTGTTGTTATTTGACTTGCATCCCACTGGGATTTTTGCACACAGCGTTGGTGTACGGTGCTATTTCAGGAATATTTTGATATTTTTTTCCTGTATTTTCTGTTTGCACAGTCACATAATCACTTTAAGATGTTTTCTTGTTCATGTATTAGTTTGTTGCGGTTGCACCCGATTCAAGAGCCGAATGGCTCACAGGGCTATACCAAATAAATAAACTATGAACTATGTACTATGTACTATGTGGTAATGTTACTGTCACTTATTAGCGAACGACGGTCGTTATCGATGTTAGAGTTGGTCGGTGTTGGTGCGTGTGTACCTCTTTATCGTGAGTGTGCACACGTGTGCATTAGAGGTACGGTGCTCTAGCATATAGCGCCACCCCGTGGTCACGTTGTGTAACTGAACACAACTGTCAACGAATACGCGGTGGGGTTAAAGGAAACAACTGAACCGGCTTTAGAGTGAGAAGGCGAGTGTTTGAACTCGAGCGAGGTCAAGTAGATACACAAGTGCAGCCGCCAGGGGGGGGCAAGCCGAGTCCAGCGCTGGCACGTACCACCAGATGCTGTGGCACCAATAACGAACCCCCAGGGGGCTTCGAATGTATGTTGAACTTATTTCGCGGCGTACTTAGCCAACAAAGTAAACACAAAAAGCAGTTCTAAAGAAATTTAGTTTTGTCATCTAGATTTAAAAGTACATAGCTCCCAGTGGCTTCCTAGAGCGTTCCAGACGGCCACAGAAGCGCATCTGAAACCGCGCGATGCGGTGACCGTCTTTGTTCGATGGCTCAGCCAAAAGCCGCTGCTGCGAGGATGGTCGGAGTTCGCGTGATTGTTTATGCTCCTTGACGAGATCAGCAATTCATTCTGGTTCATTTGTGGCAGGCCCTTTGTTGCATATATAGGTGTTATGAAAATTTATGAAAATAATGCAAATTAAATTAAATTTAAAATTTGCATAATTTATCCGAAAATATGTTAATTGGTGTAATTATGCGCATAAATTATGCTGATTCGAGAGATAATCGTATTCATTTATGCGAGTGGGTGTGGTTATGATAATCCAGGTCGTTATGGATTATGCGGTCGAGCCTCGGTGACGAGGTTTGGTTATTAATTGGAACAACGCGATTAATCGTATGCAGTGACGCAGGCGTTGTGAGCGTAAATGAGAGAGTCGATTCGACTCTGCTCTTTAATTCCGTATTATTGATAAGGATACGATTACTCTCGATTGAACATTATGAATTATGTGTGTTATGGATTATGTGTGGTGATAGGTCCCCTCAAGGTTCAGATCTCATACGCAGAACAATATTACGCAGAATTTCAGGAAGAATCACACACAAACCTTCTGCTTTAATCAATTTTATTTTCTAGCTAACTTTAATTTTTGGATAATATGAAAACTCAATCTCGAGATTTTGGAATTTCAACACAGCATTAACATGATACCATCACGATTGCGTTGTTTCACTTTGATAACGGCACCTGTGGTTAATTCCCGACGCGTAACGCAATCGATCGGTTGTTGAGAGAGAGATTAAAAACATGCGAACTATTCTATCAAAACCTTAACCTTATAACATGCAAACTCGTATACTTGAATTGTTACACAACACGGCACTCGGTCTTTGATTCGTATCCAATCCTTAACACATCCTGATATGCGAAGTTATTATGCTTGAAATCGTCAGCACAGTACCACGTCGATGTTCGTTCATTGATTCATAACGATTATGCAATTAAAGCGTTCGACTGAAATACTTCTAATTGCCTTATCAACACCACTCAATGGCCGCAATGTTTTCGTCACTTGCATTGTCACACAACACAGCATTCGGTCATTGATCATGCGCGGTCTTTAATGCAATTATTGTCACGTTGTTAACAATAGGATGACTGATTATTATGCAACGCTACTCGTTGAAAGGGCACTCCAACCAGTATTATTCTTGAAGGCACAAATATGCGTTTGAATTCGTTATTTCATTCATGGATACCAGCAAGATTATGAAGAAAGAAAAATATTAACGAACGACTCAAGTATTTCTAATCGACTTTCTCAACGCAACTCAATGGGTGGCGATGTTTCTCTTTGAGATCCTTATCTCGGGCCAATCTTTTAACTAATTGTGGCCAGACCCCTGACAGGGAACCGGTTGAATACGCTCTTTACCCACGCGAGCGGCGCTCCGTGGTGAGGTGCCACGAATTAATCCTTATTAATGGGTCAGTTGGTAATTTATGCGGTTAGAAGTACAGCCCCAACAAAATATTAAAGAGGACAATTATGAACACTCTTAAAAACCACGGATTATTCACTCGGTCGTTGCGATGTTTCCACAATCACGGATGGTTCAATGGCTTGAGGTTTTAGGCTTTTGTTAATGACCCGTGTGTGTGTGTGTGTGTGTTGAATGGTATGAGTGGTGAAAGAGTAGGCCAATGTTCGGAATCGATTCTTTGCGTCAAGCAGACGTCTGGTTTGTCGTGTAGTGGGGGGGGCAGTGTATCATACGTATCAGTTGATTCTTCTTTCAGTAGTTGGTTCGGACTCGGCGGACGTTGGTGAACGAGTTGATACGTTGTTGTAGTTGCGATGACCGTCCGGTAGATGGCGGTAGAAGCACGCCCGCAGCGGCGCGATTGTACGCGGACGCTAGGTAATGCGCGCAGTGCGTTTGCGAGCAGCTGGCACGCTGGTGCTCCGTCGTCGGCGGTTGTAGATTGCAGGCTCACGATTCGCTCGTGGTGGCGCTGGCCGCTAACAGCGTCGCCAATTCGGCGAGTTTGTAGAGGCGTCTCCGGCGTCGGTGATGGTTGGTCTTCTGCTGAGACGAGTTGAGCGGGTCTTCTGCTGAGATGAGTTGAGATGAGTCTTCTTCTGTTGAGCTGGCCCCGAGGGCTGATGAGTTGAATTCAATGCTGAAACGGCTCCTTTTTATGCCAAAAATCTCTCTCCTTGTTGGCTCCTCCTCCCGAGGCGGAGCTATCTTTGATCTGATCGTGTGTCGGTGGGGGGGGGATTCGTGTGTCAGTGTGTATGTTTGTGTGTCAGTGTGTATGTTTGTGTGTCCGGCAAAACAACCCCCTACCTCCTCGCGGTGCCGGACGGGCAACTCTGTCGTGGACAGCGCTGTGGGGGGAGATCCAATTTTGATTGGCTCCTCCCCTCATGGCATATGTGTCCACCACAGGGGCTAAACGGGGGCTCTGGACGGGTGCGAGGGGCTGGTAACCCCTCCACCTTCAATTAATTACCACGAAACTACGAATTAAACTGAAATATGTAACAACTAAGCTTGTGCCGGAGGCCCCGGGGGGCCAGGCGTCTATGACGTCTCCTGGCCAAACCCCAATTGGCGGAGCCAGGAGATTGAATACCTACCCTCGGGGCTACTCCAGAAACAACGAAAAGCCACTACGGTTGGCCACGTGGAATGTTCGAACGCTCACTGCAGAGGAGAGGCTGCCACTCCTCTGTCGGGAGCTGGACCGGTACCGCCTGGATCTATGCGGCATTCAGGAGGTCCGGTGGACCGGCTCTGGCTCCTGCCACCATGAGGGGTGGACAGTCCTCTACTCGGGGCAGCAGACTGCCAAACAACAGGGTGTGGGTCTTCTTTTGAACAAAAGAATGAAGGGGGCGTGGGAGCGTGGCGGTGAGGTGTGGGAAGCTGTAAGCCCCAGGCTACTTTGGGCTCGCCTTCCCATCAACCGGAGGCGAGGAATGGTGGTCGTGGTTACTTATGCCCCCACCGAAGATGAACATCCGTGGAGGGATGCAGGCAAAGCCGATGAGTCAGATGCCTTCTATGACCTCCTGTCACAGGTGCTGGCTAAAGTGGCCCCTCGGGATAGAGTCATCATGTTGGGTGACTTCAATGCCCGAGTTGGTCATGATACTGGCACCTGGTCTGGAGTGATTGGAGGGCATGGGCCAGATCAGCTCAATAACAACGGTAGGAGGCTGCTAGATTTTTGTGCAGCCCATGGGCTTGTAATTACCAACACGCTGTTCCGGCATCGGCGCATCCACACAACATCATGGATGCATGCCGGGTCCAAGCAAGAACATCTGCTGGACTACATAGTGACGGACCAGCGAATGCGAGCCCATGTCCTTGACACCAGGACCTACCGTGGAGCTGATCTGCCCTCTGACCATCGACTAGTCATCTGTAAGATGCGCCTGCCATTCTTCCACTCCGGTGGTGGGTGTACACCCAGGACCCCATTCCAACCTAAAGTGGCCTGGTCTCAGTTATCTGATGAAAGTTGCAAGCGAGAATTTCATCATCGCTTGCGGCTGGGATTGGCATCGTCCCCGACTCCTCCTGATGTCGAGGGTAAATGGGCGAGGTTTAGGACTGTGATTCATGCAGCTGCAATGGCTGCTTTGGGTACGCGGTCCAGACCTCCCCAGACACCCTGGATGACAGAGGAGTTGTTCACGATGGTTGAGAAAAAGCGACAGGCCCACTGTCATCGGCTACAGAATCCCACGTCAGAGAATGAGGAGGCTTACCGCAGCCTTCGCTCGGAGGTTCGGAGAGCCGTGAGGCGCTGCAAGGATGGGTGGTGGTCGCGGGTTGCTGAGGAGATCGAGTCTGCCTCAGTGGCCCGTGATCACAAATCTCTATTTAACTCCATCAAAAAAGTAACCTGCAGCGCCACACCTATTACCATCATTAGGGGAAAAAACGGTGATCCAATTTCCGACCCCCAGGAACAGGTTCGCAGATTTGCTGAGCATTTCTGTGAGGTCCTGGGGGAGGGAAAATCCCTCAGCCAGGAAAACATCATGGCACAAAGTGAGGATGACCCTGCTGAGGCTGCAGTGCCTCAAATATTGGATGAAGTCACCCCCTGTGAGTGGCTGGCTGAGGTGCCATCTGCTGAGGAAGTATTGAAGGCGATCCGGAGTCTGAGACCAGGAAAGGCAGCGGGCAGAGATGATCTCCCAAGCGAAATGCTGAGGGAGGGTGGCGTTTGTGCACAGACTGCCCTATATGACATCATAACAACAGTCTGGACCACTGGACGGGTTCCGCAGGATTGGAAGGATGCCCTGGTGGTCCCCCTTTTTAAGAAGGGGGACCGCACAGACTGTAACAACTACAGGGGCATCTCACTCCTCAGTGTGCCGGGAAAGGTCCTGGCAAGGATTATTCAGCATCGCCTTGCCAGGCACGCTGAGGAGAGGCTTGCGGAGCCCCAATGCGGTTTCAGGAAAGGGCGGTCCTGCACAGATGCCATATTTTCTGTCCGTCTGCTACAGCAGAGGTGTAGGGAATTCCAACAAGACCTACATCTCTGCTTTTTTGACCTGGTCAAGGCCTATGATACCATCAGTAGGCCTGGGCTCTGGGTCGTTCTTCGTGCTTTTGGAGTACCTAACCCTCTGCTCACGATCATTAAGGACCTTCATGATGGTGAGCGGGCCCGGGTAAAACTACGTGGCCGGGAGTCAGAGCCATTCCCTGTACACCTTGGGGTGCGACAGGGATGTCCTCTGGCTCCCACATTATTTAACATCTATTTTGACCACGTAGTTCGTGAAGCCTTCAATAGCTGTACCGGGGGAATCTCCATATGGTACAGATATAATGGGAGGCTTATCGATGCCCGGGTGCGGTCAAGGGATGGCTCCCTATTGCTCAACCACGTTATGTATGCTGATGACTTGGTAATAGCTGCTCAGTCAGAGGAGGAGTTGGAGACGCTGCTGCTGAGACTGGAGCGTGCCACTAAGAGGTGGGGCCTTACCATCAGCCCCACCAAAACTAAGCACCTGCCTGGGTATTTTGTACCATCGGACACTCCACCCCCACAACTCCCAATCGGTGATGGGGCAGTTGTGGAGAGAGTGGAGAGTTTCCCATACCTGGGCAGTGTATGACTGGCTCCAGTTTAACAGCAGAGGTCTCACTCCGAATCAGTCGAGCGGCAATATCTTTTCATCGGTTGCGTAACGCTGTGTGGAAGCTACCTGGTCTGTCGCTCCGCACTAAGCTTCAGGTCTTCTCGGCCACGGTCATTCCCTCCCTTCTCTACGCTTGCGAAACGTGGACCCCCCTAATGGAACATCTTCGCCGGTTAGAAACATTTAGGCTGGCCTGCCTACGATCCATCCTGGGTTTAACCAGACTGGATTGTGTGAGGAGCTCACAAATCCTTGAAAGATCTGGGCAGGGTCCCATCGGTGAGCTCCTCCGGCAGGCAAGGCTGCGATGGCTGGGTCATGTAGCCCGCATGCCCAGCCACCGCATGCCGAAACAGCTTTTGTTTGGCCGGATTGAGGGGGCTAAGTGGGCGCGGCACGGGCTAGAGAAGAGATGGAGTGATGTGGTACAGGAGGACGTGGAGCTGAGTGGACTTGCCGATGACTGGTACCAGCGGTGTCAACATCGGCCTCTGTGGAGGAGGCTCGTGAAGGATGCTACTGGGCAGTTGGAGGCAGTCGCCCTCCAACAACAACGGAGGGCGGAGGAGCGACGCTCACAACAGCGAGCGGAGCGCCGGGTGGCTAAAGCACAGCAGGTTGGCACAGTAGGGGGCACAGATGGTGCATCAGCCAGTCATCTCAGTCAGTCGACCCGTGGCACCTGGGTCTGCCCCGTGACCTCCTGCCAGCGGGCGTTCGACACTTCACGTGGCCTCAGGGTGCACATAGCCTGGCACAAGCGTCGTGGTGACGTCACCGCCACTTAGTGGCGAATGGCGGTTGTTGTTGTTGATGTTTGTGTGTGTGTCATTTATGACACGGTTCTGTTCGGGTCTTTCCTCAAGCCATAAACATCAAGACAACAGACGCTGCGATTCATCCTGAAGGCGCCTGGTTGTCTACTCCATCCAGAGGGGGCTTCCCCCCCCCCTTTGTACCGTTCCCGACGCACAAAGAGATGGTTAGTTTTTAAAGTTTAACATTCTCATCTGACAGCGTATTGTACCGTACCCATATATGATTCTGCTTGTGGTTCGGGGAATTCGATTTTGTTTCCAAATGAAGATGCTCTTCCGGGTGTATGCATTATATCACGTGCTGCGGGGAGAGACAAAGGTGGCCGGGATCTTCCCATCTCTCTATACTTTGTGTTAACGTCGCTCAAATATCACTTCGACTCCACATTCAACCAGCCTGATCCACCCCGCTACCTTGGCTCCTACTCAGTTTATTAATTTTCGTCATTCTGTGTGTCTTATCACGTATAAATGTATGGCGGTTTATTTAACTTAAAGCTTGCTCGCTCTTTTACTGCCCGTGTGCAGGGTGGGGTGGGGCCACTATTAAGTCCCGTGTGTGGCAGATGGTTCCTGCGATAACGATCTGTTTGCCCTCTCTCGCGCTCTGCGGGAGAGACAAAGGTGGTCGGGAGTACCTATCTCTTTATACTTTCGACTTTATTTTTCTCAAATACCATTTGGTCCCATGTTCGCCAAGACTCGTGTTTGTAACTACGTCCTCCCGACACCCCTCTCGGTTTACCGAGGTTCGCATTGTTATGATGGCATTATTAAAGAGAAAAATAATTTTCATCCTGAGTTTAAGAGGTCTGTATCTTGATTGTTGGAATCCATATCCCTTGGTTCTGTAAGGTTCTATAATGGAATGTCGTGTAAGGTGAACATGTTATTCTTAATTTTATGTGTGACTGATGTGTAGCCACTTCTTTAACTCAAAAACGATTTCGCTGACTGTTGTGTGTGTTTTCTCATTATCCGTCTGGCTAGCTCCAGATGGCCCCTTGTGATAAGGTGTGGTTCCTGCTTCTCCGCGCTGTGAGAGAGACAAAGGTGGTCGGGGTTGCTTGGAATATTGTTTAACTCTTTCGTAAGTTTGCTCGTTCGCCTCATTCCTTCTCGATAACCTTTGATGTGACTCGGTATTCCCGCTCCCAAGTTGGTGATTTAACAGTAAGAGTATTAAAAGGTGAAAATCGTTTGATGTCGAATTAATAATTGGATAAGGATTCACTGATGTGTCTGGTGGCCTGTTCTTAATTGGAGTGAGCGTTAGGACCGCTAATTTTATCTTATTCTTGTTGTTGCCTTTTAATTATTTTTGTTGTTGTTTTACCGGCAAATAAGAAACAAAAAAATTGTATACGATTTACCCTGTTGACGCCTCCGTGTCTACTCTCTTGGTGTTCTGACCTCGGGGGGACCTTTCCTAAGGGGCCCATCAAACTCTTGTTCATCTGGAGATTTTCGCGGATAGCTGTTAACATCCTTGCCTTGAGAGTTTTATTATTTCTTTTTATATATATATGTGGCCTGTTTATGATCGACATCTGCTTTTTTGTGTTTCTGGCTTACGGGTTTTATTCATTATTAAAATAAAAATTGTTTGTCACAAAAGAAAGGAAAAATAAATCTACGTGTATGCATCCGTAAATATTCTTATGGATATTAATTGTGGAAAAAGGGCCGTATACAACAACAGGTTCCACAGGATTGGAAGGACACCCTGGTGGTCCCCCTCTTTAAGAAAAGGGACTGCACAGATTGTAACAATGACAGGGAAAGGCCCTGGCAAGGATTATTCAACATCGTCTTGCCAGGCACACTGAGGAGAGGTTTGCAGAGCCCAAATGTGGTTTCAGGCCAGGGAGGTCCTGCACAGATGCCATATTCTCTGTCCGCCTGCTACGGTAGAGGTGTAGGGAATACCAACAGAACCTATATCTCTGCTTTATTCACCTGATCAAGGCCTATGATAACATCAATAGGCCGGGCTCTGTGTTGTTGTTCATGTTTTCGGATTCCCCGACTCTGCTCACAATCATTATGGACCTTCATGATGGTGGGCAGGCCCGGGTAATGCTACATGGCTGGGAGTCAGAGCTATTTCCTGTTCACCTTGGAGTGCGACAGGAATATCCTCTATCTCCTACATTATTTAACACATTTTCGACCACGTAGTTTGAGAAGCTTTCCATGGCTGTACTAGAGGAATGTCCATCTGGTACAAATACAATGGGAGGCTGATTGATGCCCAGGTGCGGTCGAGGGATGGCAAGATCGGCCTCTGTGAAGGAGGCATGTGAAGGAAGCTACTGGGCAATTGGAGGTAGTAGTCATCCTCAAACAATAGTGGAGGGCAGAGGAGCGACGCTCACAGGTGGTGCATCTGCCAGTCATCTCACTCAGTCAACTCATGGCACCTGGGTCTGTCCTATGACCTCCTGCCAGCGAGCCTTCAACATTTCGCGTGGCCTCAAAGTGCATATAGCCTGGCACAAGTCCAGTGGTGATGTCACCGCCACTTCGTTGGGAATGGAGGTTGTTGTTGTGACATACAGTATTGTGGTTGAACACGATATGAATGACATGAAAGAGTTGGGCTGGTAGTCCAAGACCTCTCAGCATTGGAGGAGGAATTGGAGGAATTAACAAGTGAAATTCAGGGTAATAGTAACCATGATAGGAGTGACAGAAGAGTGATATGGAGGTGACTGACCACCGGTGAGCAAGAAGCCAGAGTGAATCAGAATCTTTATTTAGACTGGAGGAATCTGATGAGCCATGAAGCTCGTTTTCACAGATGTCCATTTGGGGCAGGTGAGCAAGTTCCAACAGAAAGTCAGTGAGTGCTGGATCATCAATCACCCTGCTTTATGTTGAATTCTATCAAGTGCAGTGAGGTAGAAAATAGGTACTCCACCCCAGATGTGACAACAGTTTTCCACCTTGCATGAGTGGTGACACCCTGGGTTGGAGTGAGGGCTGCAACCACTGCGTGTGATTGAACCGGGTTCTCGAGTTTAACGAGTGGATGGCTTTGGCCCAGCTAACAATGACTGTACCCATCAAATGTGTGCACACATTTTAGAGTCAGGATTTCGAAATATGCGATTAACGCCAATGTCATTACGAGGGCCCTTAGGCAGGATAGAGCTGTGGATGAAGGAGAGAGCTGTGGATGAAGAGGAGAGAGAGAGTTGTGTGTGAAGGAGGGAGCTGTGTGTGACAGTGAAGGTGGAAACAATTGACTGGAACCCTTCCCTGTCTCCGCGTGTTGGCGATGGGAGCGTTGGCTACACCGTGCAGAAGTCTCCGATGTTGCCCCCCTGTTAGGGGGGATTACCCGTCAACATTCGTGTGTCCCCCTCTTGAAAGCCTTTCTGGGAACGTGTATTGCTCGCTTTCTTCCATGCAAGGGAGTTGCGAGGTCATATTCGTCTACGTCAGGGGTCGGGCAAACCTGCGGCTCTTTAAGCGACCGCTGCGTGACGTTATTTATTAAGGACGCGCCGTCTCGTATTCACGTGGCATGGCGGCTCTTGAAATTTAGATAGATATTTTTCAATATAATATACCAAATTAGAAAAAAACAACGGCCCGTCTTGTTATTTTGGCTGCCGATGCCTGGTCCGTGTAGAAAGCGGCGTCCTCTCCTCGCGTGTTAAAAATAAATTGCCCGTGAATTCAGAATTGGTTCCATGACTCGTGACGGCCAAACAGCAGCGTGCTGCCACGCCTGGGAATGACCATCAAGGAGGAGTGAGCAACAGGAGCCTTGCGATGCGACCGTGTCAGCCACCACCACGACGACAGACTCTGCGGGACGCGTGTGTACTTTTTATTCGAAAAAGATTATGTACAAAACACAGATGAGAGTACACGCCGGTTTTGGAAGGGCATCTCCATAATCATCTCGATGGTCATCTCCATAATTATCTCAATGATCATATCGATGATCATCTCCATTATCATCTCCACGAACATCTCGATGGTAATCTCCATGGTCATCTCCATGATCATATCGATGATCATCTCGAGAGGCATCTCCATGGTCATTTCCATAATCATCTCGATGGTCATCTCCATGATCATCTCCACGATCATCTCTATGGTCATCTCCATGATCATATCGATGGTCATCTCCATGGTCATCTCCATGGTAATTTCTATGATTATCTTGATGTCATCTCGATGGTCATCTCATTGGTCATCTGCATGGTCATCTCGATGGTCAGCTCGATGGTCATCTCCAATATCATCTCCATGATCATCTTGATGGTTATCTCCATGTTCATCTTCATGGTCATCTCCATGATCATATCGAAGATAATCTCGATGGTCATCTCCATAATCATCTCCACGATCATCTCGATGGTCATCTGGATGGTCATCTCCATGATCATCTCCATAATCATCTCGATGGTCATCTCCAAAATCATCTCCATGATCATTTCCACGATCATCTCGATGGTCATCTCCATGACCATCTCCACGATCATCTCGATGGTCGTCTCGATGGTCATCTCCATGATCATCTCCACGATCATCTCGATGGTCATCTCCATAGTCATCTCCATGATCATCTCCATGATCATGTCCATGATCATCTCGATAATCATCTCGATGGTCATCTCCATGATCATCTCCATGATCATTTCGATAGTCATCTCCATGGTCATCTCCATGATCATCTCGATGGTCATCTCCATGATCATCTCCATGATCATCTTGATAGACATCTGCATGATAATCTCGACGATCATCTCCATGATTATCTCAATAGTTATTGCCATGATCACCTCCATGATGACCATCTCCATGATCATCTCGATGGTCATCTCCATGATCATCTCGACGGTCATCTCGATGGTGATCTCCATGATCATCTCGATGATGATCTCCATGATCTCAGAATGGAATCGTAGTCACGTGCATCTTCAAAATTAGCGGCCGGTGTACATCCCTTATGTTTTTCTTCCAATAACTGAAAAATAAAGAGATCGCTTAAATCATCATCATCAAAGTTACGTGTGATCTATATCTCGTGAACGCCTTTTCCAATATACAGGAGCATCCGAGCGTAATTGTGTTAGAGAGTACAATATTTTAAATACACGATGCGTAGCCGAGTTGACCCCGACACTGAAGGAAAGTTGGGAACATCGATCGGAGGCCGCGCGGCCCCTTTTAAGAACATGCACGAGTTTTGTGAACTTTAAACACAACCACCCCCACCCCACCCCATACCCCTCCCCTGTACCGTCAAACGAACACGAAAAAAACCGCGTCAAAAACACCCACGAACGAACGAACAAACGGCGAGTGTACAAGTGAGTGAGTGTACAAGTGAGTGTACAAGTGAGTGTACAAGTGAGTGAGTGTACAAGTGAGTGAGTGTACAAGTGAGTGAGTGAACAAGTGAGTGAGTGAACAAGTGAGTGAGTGTACAAGTGAGTGAGTGTACAAGTGAGTGAGTGAACAAGTGAGTAAGCGTGGAGGCGAGTGTTCAGGCGGGAGTGCAGGTGAGTGTACAGGTGAGTGTACAGGTGAGTGTACATGTGAGTGAGTGTCACAGGTGAGTGTCACAGGTGAGTGTAGGTCAGTGTACAGATGAGCGTGCAGGTGAGTGTACATGTGAGTGAGTGTCACAGGTGAGTGTACAGGTGAGCGTGCAGGTGAGTGTACATGTAAGTGAGTGTCACAGGTGAGTGTACAGGTGAGTGTACAGGCGAGTGTACAGGTGAGCGTGCAGGTGAGTGTACATGTGAGTGAGTGTCACAGGTGAGTGTCACAGGTAAGTGTACAGGTCAGTGTACAGGTGAGCGTGCAGGTGAGTGTACATGTGAGTGAGTGTACAGGTGAGTGTACATGTGAGTGAGTGTCACAGGTGAGTGTCACAGGTGAGTGTACAGGTGAGTTTACATGTGAGTGAGTGTACAGGTGTGTGTACAGGTGAGCGTGCGGGCGAGCACCTGGAACGTGTCGTTGGCGCACTTGCGGCACGGGTTGTGCTGGCAGGGCAGGATGACCACGGGCTTGGAGGACATCTCCAGGCAGAGGGGGCACAGCAGCTGGCGCGCTCCAGCTCCTCGTAGCGCGCCTGGGACTCGCGCAGCAGCAGCAGCGACCCACAGGCGGACAGCCTCGTCGGCACAGCTGTCACGCACAGGCGGACAGCCTCGTCGGCACAGCTGTCACGTACAGGCGGACAGCTTCGTCGACACAGCTGTCACGTACAGGCGCATAGCCTCGTCGACACAGCTGTCACGTACAGGCGGACAGCCTCGTCGGAACAGCTGTCACGCACAGGCGGAGAGCCTCGTCGGCACAGCTGTCACGTACAGGCGGACAGCCTCGTCGGCATAGCTGTCACGCACAGGCGGACAGCCTCGTCGCTGCTACAGCTGTCACGCACAGGCGGACAGCCTCGTCGCTACAGCTGTCACGCACAGGCGGACAGCCTCGTCGCTACAGCTGTCACGCACAGGCGGACAGCCTCGTCGGCACAGCTGTCACGCACAGGCGGACAGCCTCGTCGCTGCTACAGCTGTCACGTTCCCGGGCTCCCTATCCTCTTCCCCATGTCACGTGGAGACAGAGAGAGAGAGAGGGCATTCACACCACTAGGTCACGTGGCCCAGGAGAGAACAAATCCCCCCCCTCTAAACCAACTCCCAACATGGACTGGTCCGTCCAAGTCAAACTCCCTCGCCCCCTGTCAAACACTAACTATGGACTCGTCCATCACTGGTCCCACCTCCCTCACGGAAAATCATCGAAGTCAACGTACAGTAGGACAGTCCACAGAAGCGGCATCGACAACAACAACAGCCGTCACCATTTGCCACTAAGTGGCGGTGACGTCCCCACGGCGTTTGTGCCAGGCTAGGTGCACTCTTAGGCCACGCGAAGTGTCGAATGCTCGCTGACAGGTCACGGGACAGAACCCTGCAGGTGCCATGGGTTGACGGACTCGAGATGGCTGGCAGACGCCACCAGCTGTGCCAACTCGCCGCATTTTAGCCGCCCGCCTCTCCGCTCGTTGTTGTGAGCGTCGCTCCTTTGCCCCTCCGTCGTCGTTGTTGCTGGAGGGCGACTGCCTCCAACTGCCCGGGAGCGTCCCTCACGAGCCTCCTCCTCCTCCACAGAGGCCGATCTTGACACTGCCGGTACCGCTCATCGGCAAGTCCACTCGGCTCCACATCCTCCAACCAGGTACCTTTGTAGACCCGCAATGATGCCGTGCCGTGTTGGCAGTCCACTGCTGGATGAAGGCTTCGGGTCGCCACGGTGGCTAGGAGATGTTAACTACCTCGCCCGGTGTGCAGGAGGTCGTGGGTTCGATCCCGACTATGACGCCTGCTGCTGCTGCTGTATATTTGGAGTCTGCGGTGTCTCTCTCCCCGGGGTCGCGTGGATTTTTGCTCCGGGTGCTGTGGTGTTTCCATTCCACATTGAGAATCGACGTGTTTCCAATATTTGGCTGCTCTAAATGTCCACACGATAAGCCACTTTCTTGAGCTATCATCTGTGGCCAGGTCGCTTCTTATAAAAGCGCTATGTAGCTCAGTGGGACTTAGGTGGTGAAAATAAATAAAAATAGTAAAAATAACAACACCACCACTCCACGCACACAGAACATCTGTCGTGATCCTGACTGCAGTGCTCATCTCGATATGGTCGATGAAAGTGAATTACGTGACGGCCGCTACGTTCAAAGGTTTCGTCACCTTTGGGTGGCATCAGTTGCTGCTCTGGCCCATCGGGAAATACAATAATGCCTTGATGGAGGCTCCATTGAAGATGCGTGCGACCCTCTCAACTGGCCGTCTGACCCGAATGTTCGGTCCAACCCGAGCTGAATATCGAGTGGAACTGTGTGACCCTGGGGCTATTAGCTACAAAGCAACACTTTATTTTTTACTGCCCACGGTCAATCCACTGCTGGATGAAGGCCTCCCCACCATTGTGGTTCTTTGACCATATCCCACCACGGGTGCTCGATGCTGGTCGGTGAAGGTAGCGGGCAACCAGCCCTGACATCGCTCGCCAGTCGTGTCGTTGTTAGCCCTGGACAGGAATTGAACTCGGGTGGAGCCGGTTCGTAGCGTGGCGCGCTACCCATCTGTGCCACTTCTCGTCACCCTCTTTGGCTGTTTACTCAGCGACCCCAAAAGCCGTCAATGATGACCGATTCCATTCATAAAGTGCGCTCTTGCCGCCGTGTGCGTTGAGTAGTACTCAGTATTAAACACGCGTTGACTACTCTATACATCAGGGGTGTCCAAACTTTTTTTCCCGAGGGCCACATACAGAAAAATATACGAAGGATTGGGCCACTCACTAGACGTGAGGTATACTGCCTCACTTCTCATGCACTAATATTGTCAAAATCAATCAAATGCAGGTAAATTACGTTTGATTATTGAACATGTTTGAAGAAAAAAAGCCTCCATCATAGCTCTTCATTAGTAGATTTTAATTTTATTTTTTACAAAAAGGTTGGCAGGTCATTCTCTCAGTGACAGCCTCAGATTGGTTCTTAGGGTGCTGATCCCCCTTCATTGTCCATATGAAGGAAGAGACAAGAAGACAAATAGGGGATGTGGATATTTCAAGCTTATTACACAAATAAATTATTGGGATGGTTAACACATCAACTAACGTTTGTTAAAAAATTGTCATCAACTTTAATTAACTGAATTTATTAAGTAATTGGGCTTATTAACAAATGAAAACTGTGTATATTTTTAACTCACCTGTAATGGGAAGAATGTTACGCTCAGTGGGAGCAGTGATGCTGCGCTTTGGTGTGAAGGATAGCTGGCAGGTCAGGAGTAAGTTTGGTGGTTGAGATGCGAAGGACGTCACGGAGATGGCTGTTGGTCGTTCTGGTTCTCAGCCTGCTTTTGTTCAGCGTTAACAGAGAGAATGTCTGCTCACATATGTATGTTGAGCCGAACAGACTCATCATTAGTTTTGCATGGCGTCTCATCAGAGGAAACTTGGCCTTTTCCAAACTCCGGTAGAAGTCAGGTAGGGAGAGAAGCTGATGCTGATTCTTCAGAGAATCATCACACTGAATTTCGATCAGTTCTAATTGCAGACTCTCCTCCACTTCTTTCGCATCCATTGAAAACGGAGCCGCAAACAGTGTGATTTCCTTCTCAATGACAGAAAAATCTTGGAAGCGCTGACTGAATTCTGTCATGAGAGATGTGATCACAGACACATATTCTCCCATTTTTGCAGAGAGCTTGGCATTGGGAAATGCGCATTGATTTCGGTCAGCGTGGGGAAGTGCGCTACATTGAAGTTGCGCAGTTGTGACTCGAAGAGACGGAGCTTCGCACGGAATGCTTTCATGTGCACATACAGCTGTGGTACCAGCTGCTCTTTGCCTTGTAGTCTCTTGTTCGGGGTGTTGAGATGATCAGTGAGATCAACTAAAAAAGCCAGGCCTGCCAACCATAAAGGGTCACTGATCTCATGGAGAGGTCTGCCCTTTTCTTTCAACAACTTGTCGATATTTGATCTCAGGGAATAAAACCGCTGCAGCACGGAGCCGCGACTGAGCCAGCGCACTTGAGAATGGTAGAGTAGGTCCCCGTATTCAGCATCGACATCAGAGAGGAACGCTTGCAATTCTCTGTGGTAAAGCCCTCGGGCCATAATTTTTTGACATTTTTCACAATTGTGTTCATCACATCGCCAAGCTGGATTATCTTGGCACAGAGGGCTTCTTGGTAGATGATACAGTGCATTTTAACAGCCTCACCTCCGCTCTCCTGCACCTTGGCACCCACCATAGAAGCCATTCCTTTGCGCTCGCCTGTCATTGCTGGAGCCCCATCCGTTGTAATTCCACACAGCTTGTCCCATTTAAGTCCAGCCTGGTTAATTTAATCTGACACAGCTTCAAAACATGTCCTTCCCAGTTGTTGTCCCCTTTAGACTCCGAAGAGCAAGCAGTTCTTCCGTAATGCAAAAATTCTCATCAACTCCCCGCAAAAAAATTAACAGCCGTGCAGTGTCCGTGGCATCTGTGCTCTCATCACATGCAATCGAGTAAAAATCGAAAGCACAAGCTGTATCTGACACTTGCTGTTTTAAGTTAGCCGACAAGTCTTCAATTCGCCGCACAACCTTATTTCTGGACATACTAACGTCGTTGAAATCCTGCATTTTCTCCAGGCACATTCCCACGACTTTAGTGAGGCACTGTTTGATGAAGTCACCGTCTGAGAAAGGTTTCCCGTGTAGGGCAATGAGTTGAGCTACTTCATTGCTGGCTATTGTTGCATTTTCTTGAGCTTTGTTAGCACGGAAAAAAAAAACCCTGCTGCTGCGTTAGCAGGCTAGCTTGCCATTTGCTTTACCTTCTCTCTCCGCTCGGCGCCAGTGTAGGACGTGAAGGTCTGATGTTTCGTTTCATAATGCCGTCGTACATTGTACTCTTTCATCACGGCAACACTCTCATTATAAATCAAACAAACACACTTCCCCTTGGTTTCTATGAAAAAAAATTCATTTTTCCACCGAGTCTGAAATTTTCTGCACTCGCTTGCAATCTTGCGTCTCTTCAGTTCCGGCATTTCTGGTGACCCTGAGCAAATGTTTTCTTCGATTGCTTGCTTTGTGGAGACGCTGCCTTGCTCAAGACAATACCGCCATCTAGTGTTTCAATTAAGAAATGCAATACAGTGGGCCATAGTCCATTATATTTTAAACTTTGATACGGGCCAATTAAAAATGGATGGCGCAGTTGGCCCGCGGGCCGTAGTTTGGACACCCCTGCTATACAGGGCGGGATAGAGATCTCTACTCAACCCTGCAGGGTGACCCCTCTCATAGTGAAGGCGTTCACACTCGAGCCGCGGTTGCCCTGTGCCAGTAGTTGCATCATTAACTGTGCGAAATAATTTTCAAACCATTTCTATAAAAATGCAGAATTTGCCATTAAGTTACTTTTCTTGGATTTAGCAGAATTCCAAAATAGCTCTCTCAATAGCTGTAGCGATTACATATTTGCGTTGTTAAAATGAATGACTCATAAAACGATAATTAAATGACCCCTTAGTGTAGGACGATCATTGAATGTTGAACTATAAAACTCTGCAATATTAATTTAATGCTGAGGGTGTTGACAAGAAAAGTAACGGATGTGTGGGGTTGAAATTGTCAACTCGTGTCCGCACTGCATCGTGCGGCGGGTTTCTGACAGCAGCAGCATCGCCACGACGCTCTCATTGCCGCTTGGTGAATATCCGTGGCGGGTTCCTTTTCGTTTTTTATTCATTGAATGAGGACGTCACCCTCCCTGCACCTGGCCACCCACTTGTGTTGTTTGTGTGCCTTCAGGTGTCACAGCAGAGCTGTTGCAGAGGGATGCTGATGCTATACTGGCGTGGGGCTCAGCATAGACGTCGGCCCTCTGTCAATCCACAGCGGAGGTAAGAGCCCCCCACTGTGTCAGTAAATGGGGGGGGGGGGAGGGGGTGTTCGATCATACTTCACCACGCTGGTCAGTATGAGTTGGTGTGAAGGTGAGGCAGCCCAGAGATTTGTTCAGATGTCACTCAGCACCGACGTTAGCCGTGGCCGGGAATCGAACTTAGCTGGCAGTGGTCAGTGTGCGCTAACGGCCGGGCCACCGCTTCACGGGTGAACGGGTTGATTAGGTGAGACGATGGCGTTGCGTTTCATATCAGTGGCTACTCCTCCACGTGGCTGGGCGATTGAGTAACCACACCCACAGCAGTGTCCCAGTGTACCGGCACCCTCCCCAGTGCTGGAGTCAACATTCTCTGGGCCCCGTTTTTCTTCACACGCTGCCTTGCATTTGAGCCCAGCAAGAAGCGTGTCCCCACCGAACACGTTACGGTCAAATGTTGTAAGCGGCAGGTAAATCTAACTCTATATTTGACGACCTTCTCTTCCAAGCCGTTCTGGCCAGTGTGGAGGAGTAGGCCAATGACCCTCGAAGGGGCTCTCTGGAGCTCCCGCTCGTGGAGGCCCCATTTGCCGGCAGTGGCGTGAACAACCGCAGGGGCTGTACCATTACCTTTTATCCACTTTTTATATTCAACATTTAATTAATTAGGCCAGCAACGTGGTCTTGACCTCTTCCCCACAAACATTTCTGTGGCAACGCTGTCGTGGTCGGTGCTGTGAGGGAGAGGGCCAATTCCAATTGGCCCTTTCCCCTTATGGCGTCTGTGACCATCACAGCGGCTAAATGAGGGCTCTGGACGGGTGCGAGGGGCTGGTAACCCCTCCACCTTCAATTAACTACCACTAAACTACGACCGAACAATGTAATTAGATATACACACACACGCATTCACACACACAAACACGTACACACCCATCAACACACAGACATACAAAGACAAAGATCCCCCGTATAGCCAAAACAAGCTGTTTGGGCAAGTGCTGTTAGCGAGCACATGCACCTGCATACACACATACATACATAAACACACGTAAACAAAGAGAAACACACACATACACCCACACACAAAGACACATACACACACACTGCGATGGCAAAGTAAGAAATGGAAGCGAGACCAGTTTTGTCACGACAAGTATATATTGATGTCAAGTGCAAATACAAAACGAGGTAGACAAAATCTCTGGAAAACATTAATCTGGCTTTCCCTTCCCACACTTTGAGCTGCTTTTGTACAAACGATAAAAACCCCGAGGAGACCGAAGTGTCACCGATCTACATTCACGAGTTCAGAAACCGCTGTTTCTGGAGGCATCATGGAAGATGGAAATAAAGTGCTTGGCGAAGTTCATCATTTAGCCGTACATTTCACGTGGTAACGGCTTGGCGCTACGGTTAGCGTGTCCATTGAAATGTGCACGCCCCGTACGTAAAAAAGTAACAAATATGTAGTTTACAAAATGCCGACGTATTCACAGTTCCATAAATAAGTAAATACTTTGCAACAGCGGTGACTTTTTAAATCCCCGACACAACGCAAAATAAATGCCCCGCATTTTAAATGAACAGAGACAAGAACCTATATAAATACACCGTTTAAAAATAAATAAATTTATGCAAACCGACACACCTGATGACGACCGTTTGTGTTATGATCGAAACGTCGTGAGAATTTTTATTGTTTTATATATATTTTATTGTTTCCCTTCAACGTGACTTTACCGAAAGAACTAAGAATATGAATTACTGCAGTCACGAAAGCTTTAAATCTAAATTTAGAGACAAGAACCGTACGGGAATACCTTGCACGACCTCACTGAGAGCGCACTCCGGCCTCGCGTTGCGGAGGACACAACCTCTGTCTTCATTTGTAATGAGACAGTTAATTTTACGGTCACCATCACAATAACGTTCCTGGTGCCAACTCTCTTGACGATTGGCCAGGGAATAAACGGCAACCCCAAGCCATAATGGGTTGGTGCCGCCTGCATGGATGTTGGCTCCTGTTTCCCAGAATGGCTGGCGTGATTTTAAGCGCTTTCGTGCTGGGTTTTTCAAGTCTACGTGGATTAAAACTTGATTTGAAGCTTTCATGACTGCAGGAATTACTCTTTGGTTCTTTCGGTAAAGTCACGTAGAAAGAAAATAAACTAAATAATAGTGTACAACGTTTCGATTGCAACACAAGCAGGGGCTGGTGGTGGAGCCGGCGACGAGTACATTTTGGGGAGCGGGCGACGCCATGGTGAGCCGCTGCCTGGTGCCTTCGTAAAATGTCTCTCAAAATTATTTTGAATTTGAGAGGAAGCAAGAGGTTAGACACGCGATCATGGATTTTAAGCACCGACTTCTATTGGTGGGGCGAGTGCCAGTTGTTACATCGGTGGTGGCTGCTGTGCGACCAGAGTGGCGGTGGCTGTGGTGGGACTGGTGGCGGTGGCTGTGGTGGGACTGGTGGCGGTGGCTGCTGCTGGACTGGCTGCTGTTGGACTGGCTGCTGTTGGACTGGCTGCTGTGGGACACGCGGTGGCAGCAGCTGCTCTGGTGCTGACGGCGGCTTCTTCGAGAGCGGCGGTGGTGGTGGTGGCTGCTGCAGGACCGGTGGTGGTTGCTGGTGGAATGGCAGTGGCTGCTGTGAGATCGGGGTGGTGGTGGCTGCTCTGGGACTAGCGGCAGCGGCTGTTGCGTGCCTGGCGTTGCCGGTAGCTTCTGCTGCTGCTGCTGCTGTTCCTGCCGTGGCCCTTGCAGTTGCTCCGGCAGTTGTTCCTGTTGGGGCGGTTCGACGTCTTGGGTTTCTGCAGGTAAAGAAGATGATGGCGCTAAAGTCCAAACCGCTCGACATTGGGTGAATGAAACAAAACCGGTCTGAAGTATAAACAAGAAGATCGCTGTACTTCACCATTCCCTTAATATAAAACGATGCGCTGTCAGGGTGTACATTCTCCCTGGGCATTTCCACGCACACGGGGCGACGTTTCAAATCCATCCTTTACCTTGCGCGCCGGTGAGGAGAGCTGCCGTACAGAGACAGGGTCCGGGGTCTCCCTTCGCCGAGTGGGGCCGCTTGAGGCACAAGCGGGACGTCGCCTTGACGTGCTCCAGCGGGCAGTAGCTGTCCGCTGGCGGCGCGTTCAATTCTGGGGACCTGCATGCACGCACCAACGCGTCGCAAACCGTTAACACCTGCCTTTAAAGGAGACACTGCTGCTCGCACAAGACAATATCTTTCCAGTAAGCTGGTCTGGGGGACGGTTGTAAGTGCAGGTTAAAGTGAAGGGGAGAGAAGGCGACTTACCGAATATAGAAGAGCATGTAGGCCTGCTCGTTCATAACAGCCTTGGTGTCGACGTGCCGCACGATGGAGTCGTTCATACAGCACCATTGTCCATCGCTGATCTGCGCACAGTCACAGCACGGCTACACTTGGTTACAATGCTTACACAACTGCACCCAACCTCCTCCGTTCATTAATAACAACACACGATACACTCTAGACAACAAGTTCGTAAAGAGCATCACCCCATCGTCAGAGTTGCAGAAGGTGCTACGGTTGCTATGATGGTGCTGAAGTTACAGAACGGTCTGCCTGACCATGTCACTGCATCAATGGCCTTGGACCAATTTTATCAGAATCAGAATCATTATTTGTGCTGAAAGAATTCGATGATCTACGAAGCTCTTTCCAACAGATGTCCAGTAGGGGCGGGTCAGAAAGTTACAACAACAACAAACAATACAACACCGATTGGAGTGCAAAGTGTAGGAATGCTAAGGAAGTCACTAAATACAAATAAATAAAGTATATATACTGTAAGTAGAAGTTGCATAAGTACATCAAGACGCAGGAACAGACGCAAGACTTCTATTTATTCTTCCCTATTGGACATTTGTAACATGGGTGCATTGCAGATGTGCGTTGTTATTGTTTGATGGTAACAAATGGAATTACCTTATTGTAGCAATAATAATGACCCCTGTTGGAGTCGGCTCCCTTGTGCACCAGCACCGAGTACAGGGAGTAGATTGCCGGCTCGCCCTGAGATGTCGAGGTGAAGGGTTGCATGTCCAGGTGCTCCGGGTAGGTGATGTTCTACCGGCAGCGCACAGAGACAAACGTTAGAAGAGGAAACGGCAGGGGTGGTGGGGTGGGCAGCAGAGATGGGCACCATCTAAGTTACACGTCAACGTGATGACGTGATGTCTCGCTCATTTGAGCGTTGAAGACGGTGCTCATCTCCTGTTGATAGCCCTGAGCAAGTGGTGGAAATTCTACAGTCATATGACGGGGGGCAAGTCTTTCCGTAGCACTTATTCCAACATGGAGAGGCATTTTCTCCAGCGTTGAACTGACAAGGGCTTTAATAAAATAAATTAATTAGAGGGATGTGGAGGGAAAGAATCGTTACCCGGTTGATCTTGACGCCGTAGAGGTTGTACCGCTTGATGGAGACGGTGAGGACGTTGGGCAGGCGGTGGAGAGCCATCGTCTTCGTCGCTTCCCCCTTGCAACAGCACCTGCACGACAACAACGCCAGCCATCGCACGTGTTCCCCAACTTTTAAACAATAAGTCTACTCACTTTTTGTTGTTCGTTATTTTTTATTCATTTCTTAACGTAAAAATTGTTACTTATTTACGTTATATATTGGACGTTATTTTTTATGTATTACTTATATTTTTATTACTATCTTTTATTAGAATTTGGTTCAATCATCAGACTTTTGAAGCTACAAATGATTCCAGGGTGTCACCACACGATGCCCACTCACATTCTGCAGGTGTATTCGTCCAGTGTCTCCTTGTTAAAAAACTCCTCAAACGCCTCCACAAGATCTGATGAGTTCTGTTGGCCGACAGAGTGAAAGGCAAATGAGGACTCTAAGAAGCATTCCATGAACATCTGCAGAATTATATTGTGATGGCAATTCAGAAAACCCGCATTTCGTATGAAATCGTACAACCGCAAAAAAAGAGATCACGCTACTGGCAGTGTGTTTGGATGTTAAGTGGCTGATTCATGTATGTGTGTGTGTTATGTATGTTGATCACAGCAGGGGGCACAGGTGGTGCATCGGCCAGTCATCTCAGTCAACCCATGGTCTGTCCCGTGACCTGCCAGCGGGCGTTCGACACTACACGTGGCCTTAAAAGGCACTCAGGCTGGCACAAGCACCGTGGTGACGTCACCGCCACTTAGTGGCGAATGGCGGTTGTTGTTCATGTATGTGATGTATGTACATTTAACTTATTCCGCACCGTACGTACATGTATAACTGTTAAGCGATGGCTTTGTCATTGCTTACATTAATATGGAGTGCAATGTCCAGGCACGTGTCATAGGTGTCGGAGTGGTTGCAGCACTGCATGCACTCCACTGCAAAACACAAGCACACATTAGGAAGGGACGTCACATGTTACTTAGTCAAACTAAATGCACGCTTCCCACTGACATAGGTAATTGGTACTTTTCACCAACTGGTAAAAGGTTTTTCTGTGTGGCACGTGCGTGAGAGTGTGTAAACGCTGCAACGCGAGCGCGTCTACACTGTGATGATGCGCTTGCTGCTCGCGGTTAACAAGTTTGTAGAGGAGTGCGCACAACTCACCACGTGATCGAAGGTAACCCCCGAAGATCTGGTAAATGAGGGTGGTAGCCTCCGTGTATCTGTCCAGCCTGCCACGTCACAGAGAACGACACCACACGGTGGTTACAGCGGCAGTAACAGTAACACCTTTACCGGATGCACACGCGTGTGTGAGAGTTACACCATTGCCCGAGCTGTCGATTCACTATTTCACTTCAGCACTGCAACGCGTGCTCTGTAGCAACCAAACGTGGTAGCGTCTGCACAGGGCAGCCACCTTCACGGCACAGCCACAGAGCTGGGGGCAAGCTGGCAGCCGACACGCGGTGCTGTGGCCCGGCAGTTTTGTTATGCCCGGCGTGCCACGTGCCGCCCGTCAACACGAGCAATGATGTCACGGGGCCACCGACGTCGAGATATCGACCCCCCGGTATTTATCGGCAACGTGAAATGCTCAAATAAAAGACGGCCCACGTCAGGGCCAATGTGAAAGAACCGTGGTGCCAGCAGGGCCGGTCCTCTGCATCTCCCAGGTGTTCACACAAAAGTGTGAGTAGCTTCTCACAGACGTCGAAGGACAATCGTGCAGAAAACCAAGAGGGAGCCGTGAGGTACCGAACTGCAGAACGACTGCCGCAAGTTGACTGGCGCGCAGTACTCACTCGCTGTGGCCATGGAGGCATGAGGCTTGCATGGCATCTACCACGTATCGCAAAAACTCGTGGGCATCTTCCTGTCTCCCAATGCGCAGGTGTTTGGCGATGCCTGCAGAGAAATGGACATGGGGACAAAGTGACAGGTACAGGATCTGATGACATCCTTCAAGAGCTCCCCAACATGTCAAAAGGAGCAGTGCAAAGGACTTGGAACACAGATGGCGAAAGATCGCGGGGATAACTTATCCTCCGAGTGCAAGTTTGAACGTAGTTGTGGGACTCACGCGTGATGTTTTTAGTGATGACCTTGGGTGTCAGCACTCTCTTTGAGTTGTTGAACGTGCTGACAATGTGACGCTCCATGACGCACATCAGGCAAAAGTCGCTCTGTTGGCCTGCAAACGAGGGCACAATACAAAAAACGATAAGAGTACAAAGTATTGGTAAGGTAAACACATCACTTTAAAAAAATCTACAATTAAAACTAAACTTTTTTTTTATCTTACGAGATAAAGCCCACTGAGCTATTAGTTTCTTCAGAAGCGACCTGAACCACAAAGATAGCTCAACGAAGTGGCTTATCAAGTGTGAAATTCATAGCAGCCAAATTAACCGTGACAATAACCTAGCCCATGGGTAAACGAGAGTGCCAGGGGGGTACTTACAGGTGCTGCAGTGCTCTTGCAGCAGCAGGTAGTTGGCGAGCGGCGGCGTGTAGGCGAGGCACTGCAGCGTGGCGTTGAGGAAGCAGGTGTTCCCCAGGTTGCGCAGGCCGGCACCCTTGCCCACGTCGTTCTCCCACCTGAGGCTCAGCCGCTCCGGCGCAAACAGCGAAAGCCGTGCCGCCGGAATGCCGTCGTCCTCCTCTGCACAAAGGGAACGGTGGTGGCGGAAGCCGGCGTCATCGCAGAGCGCTGCACTGCCGATGGGGCTGGCGTGGATATTCAGTGGCCCCAGCCAGCACCCGTACTGCTCCTCTTAACCAGAAATATTTTTCTCCACATTTCAGTGTAAGGCTAAAGTTCACGACAAATGTGATGCGCCTGTCACGTTGACCGATAGGTGTTTTGAGCTCTCCGTGTTACTCGTGAACGGCAACAGCAATGGCTCCAAAGCGGCCCTTGCGTTGGTGGCTGCCACCCTAACGAGAGGTAACGAGGTCGCGTGATCGCACGCTCACCTTGGGGTGCAGGCAGCACAGACACGCCGATGTTCTTTGTGGCTGGCAACGGGGAGGGTTCCGGCCGGCCATGGGGAAGGCAGCTGGGTTGGGTGCAGAGCCACTCGTCGGCCGCCACCAGCACCTCGTCTGACGAGGTGGGGGCCAAGACCGTGAGGTCTTTACCGGACGAAGTGCCCTCTGCTCCGCACGCCACAGTGGTGGTTGGGTCCTGCCACAGCAACGCAATCAACACATCCACAATTACTCCTCCCATCTGGACTGGGATCTCAACACACGTGGGACTGTTTTATCACCAAAAGAAATACAATTTTAGTCCATGAACCGATGGGCAATCAAATGTCTCAGAAGTCAATATATACAGTATGTTTAAAGGAACCCCAATCTCACTTTAACTCCTAAAATACTCTATGATGAACGGCCATTGACAAAAGATGAACGAGTTCAATTTGTTGTTATGCATGCTACAGAGAAGGCAGCTGTAGTTTCAAAGAATTCCTAAATGCATTTCAGAAGAGAAATCGTGCATTCATGTTAATCAAATTCATTTTTAACATTTGTTAAAATTAAACGAAATAACCCTCCGTTATTTGTTCAAATAAACACAATAACCCGATGTGTCCTGATATTTCGGCCACCCTCTTACAAACGACGTCATGATGTGATGTGCCCTGAATAAAGCCCCTTGCCTGAAACGTCGATTTTATATCTTTCATCATACAGTATATATTTAATACACATAATTATACAGGTTGGTCCAAAAGTTAAGACAGGGTTATTTCATTTATATTAACCCTCACATAACGTTTTCATTATTTATTTTTAAAGTCAACTTTATATTTATACTTTTAATGATCTTTGCCGAACGCCTGACACACACTGCGGGTAACGCTGGCTTAGCTACGTGGATTCCCATGCAATTCTTTTGATTTTCACGAAAGGCTTAGATTAAAAATGTAACTAATTATTAGTTTGTTGTTACCACAACGATACATTTTCTCCAAAAATATACCAGCGCCTCTTATGATAAGAGCCACGTCTGCCCTCTGTTTTTGTATTTTATCTTTGCGTTTTGTGCACCATTATTAGTGAGTAATAATAAATAACCCATTCAGTTAATTTGTGCATGATAATATTAATTTTTTAAACGTCGAATAGAAATAAAGAAGCAGAATCCGCTTTTAATTTGAACTCAGTGCAGTTTCACTTTGATGGCTTTTGCTCGCACTTACGGTGAACATTTGTGACAATTGGTGAACACCGACATCTCCCCTTGCGATCAATAATGAACAGTCACTATTTTTAATTCACATCAAATCAGAATCCAGTAAGTTATTGTAACTAAACAGGGGCGGACACCCGTCCATGTAAGCGAACGAGGCGGTCGCCTGGGGCGCCAACAATTCGAGGAAATAAATATACAAATAAAATAACGACGATGTCATTTTGATTCCCGTACAACGTACAGAGGGTCTATGAATTATAATTCATTTCTCAACATTCCTGAGAATGTATTGGTTGGACAGACGGACGGACAGACAAACCGAATAATTTTGCCTCTGTTTAAAAAAATACGCTTAATTAAACATTAAATGTAAAATCGTGGCAAAATGTTTCCCAGTTTACCAGAAACCTCAGCCTGGATCTGCCCTTGGGGTTTGGGGGTGGCGGCGCCCATTGCGAGGTTGGCCGAGGGCGCTGCCAGTTGCTGGCAGCAGCTGGTCTAGGGCCACCCCTCTCACTGAGTTCAAATTCATTTTGGTAAAAGCGACTTTCTGCTCACGTTTTGAGCGAAAATTGGTGAACACACCGACGCGTCCTTCCGGTTTATAAAAAGTTATTTTTTTAGTATTCACATCAATAGGGAATCCAGTAAGTCAATACTTAGAACGAAATCATTCCTACAACATTTAGTTTACTTTCTTCCCGACAGAAAGGAAACTCAAACAGCTGCTAGAACGATGAAGGTGATTTACAATTGTCATTCTTTATTTACAGGTTTGTTATATATTACTCTCAGAAGAGAAAATTACATTCGGTATGTCACATTCCGTAACTTTAGTTCATTCAGATGAAGCCAGAAGAGTCGCAGACGAAAGAAGACGTCGATTAAACGGAGGAAGACGGCAGAGATGGCGTCATCGACAAAGTCACGACACACTGGATCGTTTACGCAGTGAAAATACCCGTCACGTGACGGGCAATTACGCAACTTTTATACGTTATTATTAATTTCTATTTTGCTTTTTCAGGTGACATTTTTTCAAAAATAGAAAGGTAATTGACCAAAGACGAACGAGTTCGATTGTCATTTGTATGTGTGGTGGGTAATTGTTGGGCGTAATACGCCGCCATCACTTTGGTTGAGCAGGTACTTCCAGTCAGGGGGCAATAGCGAGTACGGCCTGTGCTAAGCAGGACTCGTGGGTCAGGCATCCCGGGGGGGGACGGTTGGGAACCGGAGGGGGACACCCCAGGTCCCCGGGTGGGGGGCTGGGGAGGATTGCGCAACAATCCAGGTCCCTCGAGAAGGTTCCAGATGGTGGGCGTAACCAGGGGCGGGGTGACCCTGGGAGCCCCATAAAAGCCGGACCCCAGTGCGGCTGAGGCAGTTCGCCTCAAGCCGAAGACCCAGAAGCCCACCTGAAGATAGGACCCTGGACCCCAAGCCCCGCCGTCCTTATAAGGGCCGGGGCTCAGTGAGGCCAGTGATCAATAGGCTAGGACCCTGAGGATCCCCCGACCCGACGCCCTTCTCAGGGCCGGGTCTGTGTGGGCCAGCGGTCGAGACCCGAGGACCTTGGCTGGCTCGGGTCAGCCTCCCCTAGGTCCCGCTAGCCGGAGGGCTAAGGAGTGGTTAGCCCCAGTAGTTAGGGCACGTTAGCCCGGAGGCCGTACCTCCTTAGGTGGTGGGTAGAAGGGGCCATTACCCCTCCGTGTTAGGGACCTAAGTGTTACTGTTATTGTTGTCATAAATAAATACGTGTTGCCTCCTACGAAGACTCAGTCTCCATACAAACCCACTACATATGCAAAAGAAGGCAGCTGTGATTTATTTTTTTAAAGGCCTAAATTAATTTGAAGAAATAATAAATTCGTCCATCGTGCATTAATGTAAATAGATGTAAGTTTTAACGTTTATTAAACAAATCAAATAAAGCTCTGTTATCTGTTGAAATAAACATGATAGCTCTATGTGGCATGACTTGTGGGCCACGCTTTATAGGCGACGTTATGAAGAGCCAACTGTGATGTGCTCTGAGGAAGGGGCATTGACTGAAACGTCGTTTTTCTATATTTAATAATAATTTATATATGTATTGCACGTTATTATCAGAGTCAGAATATTTATACTGGAGGAATCCGATGAGCTATAAAGCTATTTTTCACATGTCCAATTGGCACGGGTCAGAAGATTACAACAACGAACAACACAAACACATAATAGGAGTGCAATTTAACTTAATACTGAAATTACACCGTTCTCATTATTCTTAAAGTAACTATTATCATTATTAATATCGATAACAAATCCTGTGACTTGTTCAAATAAATACGATACCTGTGTCCTGACTTTTGGGCAACCTTCTATAGGCGACGTTATGAAAATAGAAAAAACTGATGTACTCTGCAGAAGGGACATTGCCTGAAACGTCGCCTATCATTTTCCTGTAACAATTCCCACAACCCCGTGCACTCCTAGAGTTGTGATTGGCTGAGCGGCGCCAGCAGGCCCCGCCCGCCACCCGGGGCTCCTCCCCCTCACCTGAGGATCCGCCGTCAGACGCGGCCCCGTCGCCGCCTGCGCGGCTCCCGTCAGCTCCGGCACGGCGACCCGCGCCGTGCCTCGGGCTTCATCCGGGGAGGGGGTCCCGGGCACAGCCCCGCGGGATCCCTCGGGGGGGTCGCCAACTGCAACAAGAAGCACAGCGATCACATTTTACACTGCGGATAAACACACGGCTCTACATTTCCCACTGTAGATAAACATGGCACTGGATTCAGTGGCCCCATCCAGCACCGGTGCTGCTACTCTTAACCAGACATTTTGCCCCACATTGAAGTGTAAGGCTCAAGTTAGCGACAAATGTGATGTGACTGTCACGTTGGCTGCTGGGTGTTTTGAGCTCCTCGTGTTACTCATGAAGGGCAACAGCAGTGGCTCCAACGCGGCCCTTGCGTTGGTGGCTGCCACCCTAACGAGAGGTCACGAGGTCACGTGGTCGCACGCTCACCTTGGGGTGCAGGCAGCACAGACACGCCGATGTTCTCGCGTGCTGTGGCTGTCACCGGGGAGGGTTCAGGCCGGCCGTGGGGAAGGCAGCTGGGTTGGGTGCAATGCCTCTCGTCGGCCGCCACCGGCACCTCGTTGGACGAGGTGGGGGCCAAGACCGTGAGGTCGTTACCGGACGAGGTGCCCTCCGCTCCAGCTGCCACAGTCGTGGTTGGGTCCTGCCACAGCCACGCAGTCAACACATCCACAATTACTCCTCCCATCCGGACTGGGATCCCAACACACGTGGGACTGTTTTATCACCAAAAGAAATACAATTTTAGTCCATGAACCGATAATCGATCTGCATAAAATGTCTCAGAAATATATATAGACTATTGATTTTTAGAGGAACCCACAACTCACAAAATATTCTAAGAAGGGGCCATTGACTAAAGACGAACGAGTTCAGTTCGTTGTTATGCATGCAGAAAAAGGTAGCTGTAATTTTAAAAAGGTGCTAAATGCATTTCAAAAGAGTCATGGATATCAGTTTTAACATTTGTTAAAATTAAACTAAATAACCCTTTGTGATTACTTAAGAAACATACAATAACTTTGCGTGTCCTGACTTTTGGGCCACCCTCTGTAGTCCACGTTATGAAAGGGTTTAACAACTGTTGACGTGCTCTGCACAAGGAACATTGCCCGAAACGTCGCCGATCATGATCCAATAACAATTTCCCCACACCCGTGCATTCCCAGCGTTGTGAATTGCGCCAGCGGGCCCCGCCCCGCCCGCCACCTGGGGCTCCTCCCCCTCACCTGAGGCTCCGCCCTCAGACGCGGCCCCGCCGCCGCCTGCGCGGCTCCCGTCAGCTCCGGCACGGCGACCCGCGCCGTGCCTCGGGCTTCATCCGGGGAGGGGGTCCCGGGCACAGCCCCGCGGGATCCCTCGGGGGGGTCGCCCACTGCAAGAAGAAAGAGGAGCACGTCGATCACATTTTACACTGCGGACAAACACACGGCTCTACATTTCCCACTGTAGACAGACATTGGCCTGCCTATCGCTTCTGAAGAACTAAATAGCTCAGTGGGCTTCACCTGGTTGAATAAAAAAAAGAGTAGTTTATTTAGTTTACGGGATTTTCTTACCTTTCTTATACCTTTCTCGTGTCGGTATTGGTGTAACTTTCTGAACCCGTCTCTACTGGACATTTGTTTAAAAGAGATTCATAGCTCATCGGATTTATCCACGATGAATAAAGTTCATGATCTTGAATTGATGAGTGACGGTTGGTCACTCACGGGGGGTCCATTGCCCCCCCCCCCGTGAGTGACGGTTGGTAACTCACGGGGGGTCCATTGCCCCCCCCCCCCGTGAGTGACGGTTGGTCACTCACGGGGGGTCCACTACCCCGTGAGTGATGGTGCTCAACGCGACCGCTTAACCCCGACACGAATCACGACCTAAAATGACCACTTGGCCGAACCCAATCACACACACGCAGAGCGATCTTTAGAAGTTGCTGTTAGTTGCTGGCCGTTCGGCGTTTCGGGCCTCTTGAGTGACTATTTATCATGATATTGGTTATTTAAAGCGACCAATCACGCAATTAAACCATCGGGTGGTGCTACTGCGTCGGCAGTGGTGAACAGGTTGGACCAGAACACAACCACTCGGCACTCTCCGTGTCGATAGCGACACTGCGGCCTCCATAGGTGCAGGTGGACGTCTGTCATGGCCCGACTTCAACAGCCCCATCTATTGTATTTGTTTCCCTTCGCAGCGGTGCTGTTGACGTGGTGTAGATTTATTATCACGGCGTCTTCTGACCAAATATGGACGAATAAACACATTCACGACCGTGTTCCCTCATCTCTCTCTATATAAAAGGGAAATTTGTGAATATGTGTCTGTTCGAAATGTTTAATATACTTCCCAACATGCAACAAACAAAAAATTTGGCATGTGGGTAGTTTCCAGATTGTACACAATACAATACTTTACCGCCTGTCTCATATGTGTTGTGAGTGTGTGCGTGTGCAGGGAAAAAATCCACATTTTTGAGGTAAAAATCTGGATAATTTCCCTTTAAAAGTCCGACGCTCACCTTGGAGAAGCTCTCCTGGCATAATCGGTCGATGGGATTCTCAGCTTGTTGAAAGTGTCGCCACTGTTCACGTTAAAGAGAGCAGGGACGACGCAGAATCACACAAACACGTCTGGTCTTCTCGCCGTGCTGGAGTTCTGTGACCGTTACGGGCCTCACGTGACCATTGCGTCACCTTGACAACGACCACGATCATCATCTTGGCGACATTCAAACTCGGCACGTGGTCCCTCGTCATCGTTACGACGTTGGAGACGCGAGAGGCACGTGGGGGGCACGAGGGGGGAGGGGCTCGTGGGGGCACGAGGGGGGAGGGGCTAGTGCTATCCCCCCCCCCCCCCCGTGAGTGACGGTTGGTCACTCACGGGGGGTCCACTACCCCGTGAGTGATGGTGGTCAACGCGACCGCTTAACCCCGACACGAATCACGACCTAAAATGACCACTTGGCCGAACCCAACCACACACACGCAGAGGGATCTTGAGCAGTGCTCTGAGTTGTTGGCCGCTCGGCGTTTTGGGCCTCTCCGCTCAGCAGCTGCGACTCAAATCGACGTGGATCGGTTGCTCAGGGGACGCGTGGCGAGGTTGGAACGAGAGGCCTCGAGAGTGAAGAAGAAGAAGAAGAAGCGAGGGGAGAGCGAGGCGAGCTTGGGGTGAGACTCTGAGCGGCAGAAGGCGAAGAAGATGTGGAGTGGGGAACACGTGCAGGGTGAGGACATCAGCATCATTCACTTAATCATCATCATTCACATGATCATCATCCACATCATCATCATCTACATCATCATCATCATCCACATCTTCATATTCTTGCTTCTTTCGGTAAAGTCACGAAGATTAAAAAATAAGAGTAAAATGACAAAAAATTAAAATTAAATTTTAAAAATTTTAAAAATAAAAATTCTCAATTGAAAATAATAAAAGCAAAAAACCCACGACGTTTCCATGACAACACAAGTGGTCTTCATCGCTTCATTGCCTGATGAAGACGGCTTGTGTTGCGATCGAAACGTCGTGGGTTTTTTGCTTTTATTATTTTCTATTTATTTTTACTTTTTATTTTAGGGGTAGGCCTTCATCCAGCAGTTGATTCATCCACGCGTGGCCGGCGTGACGAGGTATGGTCACACAGCCACACCCACACGGTGCGTGAGAGGCGTTCATCCAGCAGTGGATTGAACAAGCCGCGTAGATGGCAATGTATGGGGTGCGTCATGAGGTGTCCCTGTGTGCATTGTGTGTGTGTGCGTTGGTGTTTGATTGACGTTTCTCTCAAAGCTGATGTTGCAACAATCTTCCTGCTGAATATTTGACCATCTGGTCATACGGGATTCGGATTATCCCAATCGTACGGTGTTGTCTGTACGATACCCGTTGAATCAAAGTAGAGTACAAAGTATGTGGCCGCTGTCAATGTCCACACGATGATAAGCCACGTGGGTGAGCTCTCATTTGTGATGGCCAAAGTCGCTTCCGACAAAAGAGCTACGCAGCTCAGAGCGCCTTACCTGGCGGAATAAAAAATAGTTTAATAAGTTGAGTGTGATGACGCAGCAGCAGCTGCTGCAGGCGCAGCCCTGCAATTGCTTGCTCGCTCCACTGTGGACGCACCGGCCTCCACCTACAGCGAGCTCTCTAGAGTCTCACCTCTCGAGGGATGTCTTTGTCCGGCTCTCCCACCACGGACACACCGACTTCGAAGAGGCGGCGGTACCCACACTTTACCCCACCGCGCCTTGGCGCACTGCTGGGTGGACAGAGGCGGCCGGGGGGAGGAGGGAGAGTTAATAGACGTGGCCCCATCGTCTCAACTGTCAGCGAGTACCTCTGATTATTATTCTTATTACTATTCCCACGGTGGTCAATAGTAGCTCTGTATCCTGTAATGCTGCTCTGTGTGTGTGTGTCAAGTGCAAGGTTGGCAGAAGTGTGTAACTCTGTGCAGTGTGCTCCAATGTGCATTCACGTGTGCATTGGAGAAGCTTCGCCCCTTGTGAATGAGTGTCGGTGTTTCTGTCTCCTGGAAGATTAGATGTTATCTGAGAATCAAGCAGCACTCGAGTATTTGTTTGTGACATTTTATAGACGATACCTTTTATTTCAAACCACTGTTTACTTCAACGGCTGCAATATAATTTAATTATTATGATGATGATTATGATTAAAATATAAAAGTCTTCATACACTTTCCGGCAGTAACACAGGAGGTGTTAAGATGCGCAAACACCAAATAGGGACCCCGACTGCAAGGCATCGAGTCTGCATTGACCACACGTCGTGCTCGTGGTCAAGCATCCAAACCGACGTGCTCTGATGATGCACGCCTTGTCCCTGAAACGACATTGGCCTCCAGCAGAGACGTCCTCCGTCATGGCCTTGACCCACCCACAAGTTGTCAGGCCAGAGAACAACGACACGAGTAGGCGAACGGCAGCACAGAGGCGATGCAAACACCAATCCGTGAATGTGCGGCTAATGCAGACTCGATGCCTTGCAATCGGTGAGTCCATTTTGGGCGTCTTAACACCTCCTGCGTTATTGCCGGAAAGGGTGAAACGCCTCTCTTCTGTCTACATCGCCATGTCGATACCGGCAACACAACTGGTGCCGAGGATGTGTAGCTCGTGATGTATATACAGTAGTGTGTGTGCGGAGAGACAGATATGAAAGAGACAGTGTCACTTGATCTGTTTCTATTCGATAACCTCCTACCACTGTGAGACAGGCGAGGCGTTCACTTCCGTGGGGTGCCACGGGGTGGCGAGATGTTCACTTCCTCGCCCGGTATACAGGAGGTCGTGGGTTCGGTTCCGATGCTGATGCCTGCTGCTGTATATTTGGAGTTTGCGGTGTCTCTCTCGCGGAGGACCTGTCTCCAGGTCCTCCGCGTTTTCGCTCCACATTTAAACAACACGCATCTAGAGTATTTGTGTCTGCCATACATGTCTCCGTGACGAGCCACTTCGTTGAGCTATCATTTGTGATAGCCAGGTCGCTGCTGAGAAAAATCTACATCACTCAGTGGGGCCTTACCTGGTAATATAAAATATAAATATTTTAGTTTGGAATGTCAACCAGCACTGCTTCGCATTGAGCTGCATGCCATTGCACTGGCAATGATCTCTCTACAGACACAGGACTCACGAGGTGGCTTTGCAGTCACGTCAGCTCATTTTCCCTCGAGCAAGAGACGACAGTGGTGGACTGTACGGTCCATAGCGTGAGTCGCACTGTGGCTGGTCTTTAATGTGTCTCTATCTCTGCGAGTCTCTTATGGGTCTCTACGAGTCTCCATGTATCACAACGTGTGTGTGGGTTTACTCTACGGTCCTTAGCTTGAGTTGCATGGCCACAGTCGCACTGCTGCTGCTGCATGTTGCAGCTCGTCTCTAATTTTCCATTCGTTAAAACGTGCGCATCGTTCCGTTGATGTTCTGGTGCGGTTCATGGTGACAGCGGTGTATTTGCAGAGAATTGTCCATGCCAGGAGGTGTGCGGTGGTTGATGCTTGGGTCCCGAACGAGGCGTTCATTACGGACGTCTGCGCTGTTCCACCGTTCGCCGGCGATCTTCCAGATCTGTGCGAGAGCCACAGCCCCGATGGATCCGAGGTTCATCCACGTACTCGATAGCGATTTCTCAACCCCTTTCGTTCCAACGGGACACTTTCGAGCCCGCTCGATCTTCACGGCGCACCGAACCAAAGAGTCGGTCCTGCTAATGAGCACAACTTTGCGGCGGCACACCGCTCGAGATGCCACGAGGAGGTTGGGGCAGCTCAGAGGTCCTAGTGCCGAGCAGGCGACACTGACACCCTGGGTTGGAGTGAGGGCTGCAACCACTGCGTTTGATTGAACCGGGTTCATCTTCTTTGGTTCTTTCGGTAAAGTCACGTAGAATGAGAATAAAATAATAAATTCATAATCTAAAATAACACAATAAAATTCTCACGACGTTTTGGCTACAACACAAGCGGCCTTCTTCAGGTGAAAGGAACAGACCCGTCGGGACGACAGAGCTTTAATGAACGTTGTTAAGATTCGTAGCGTCTTTTTAA
This sequence comes from Petromyzon marinus, assembly GCF_048934315.1. Lineage (NCBI taxonomy): Eukaryota > Metazoa > Chordata > Hyperoartia > Petromyzontiformes > Petromyzontidae > Petromyzon > Petromyzon marinus. The sequence goes on from NC_133709.1 coordinate 12,350,301, forward strand.
GCTGGTTTAGAGAAGTGAGGCACCTTGACAAAGAGGTTTACATATAAAACAGGAGAATTTAGCATTGAAATAACTGAGTGATTAGCTTGTGACTGGTCATAGAAATAGCTATGTTAAAGTCAAAGCCTACACATCCACAGAGGCAACTAGTACAAATCAAACAGGAGAATTTAGCATTGAAATAACTGAGTGATTAGCTTGTGACTGGTCACAGAAATGGCTATGTTAAAGTCAAAGCATACACATTCACAGAGGCACCTAGTATAAATCAAACAAGAGAATTTAGCATTGAAATAACTGAGGGATTAGCTTGTGACTGGTCATAGAAATAGCTATGTTAAAGTCAAAGCCTACACATCTGCAGAGGCACCTAGTACATGGACGCCAAAGGGGCTGCAACAACTCGACTATCATATAGTAAAACGATGTGAAAAAACCTAAGTCTAAATCACATCAATATAATAAATGTACTCAATATATTCTTCAATAAGCTGAGCTATTAACAGTAACTGGGTATACACTACACTATATAATGAATACCATATAGTAAACCAATAAAAACTAAAATATAAACTACCTCAATGTTATCAATAAACTCTATACATTCTCCAATCAGCTAAGCTACCAACAATAAGTCGTTATATATGACAATGCTATATGGCGAAAAAATGGGTGGATTCTTACCCTCAACTTCAGCACCACGGATAGCTACGAGCCCCGTTCAGACGGACGAGTTCATCCATGGTCGGAACGGAGGAGGGGGAGAGAGACAGCTGCGAGGCGCTGTTATACTCCATGTTGTAAACCATACCATTAACCGTGGTGTGAGAGGTATTAAGAGTCAATGCCAGCAAAAGAGCTGCGGTCTGAAGGTCATCGTAAAATACAATTAATTAAGAACCGAAATGGTTTAAAACATCTTTCCAATGGTTACTAAGCCAGAATCCATCTTCTCGGTTGAAATTGTCTCTGTGCTTGTATATGTGAATGGCCTCATGAACGAATCTCTCATGGTAGCCGGTTGGTTTGCAAAGAACCTCCGTCTTGGAGAAGTCAATGTCATGTGTAACCATTGTGTTATTTTATTTTATTAATTTATTATTTTATTCTCATTCTACGTGACTTTACCGAAAGAACCAAAGAAGATGAATTCTTGCAGTCACGAAAGCTTTAAATCGAAATTGAACCGGGTTCTCGAGTTTAACGAGTGGATGGCTTTAGCCCAGCTAACAATGACTTTACCCATGAAATGTGTGTATACATATTAGAATCAGAATTTCACTTCATTCGGATAAATTCCACTGAAACATGCGATAAACGCCAATGTCATTACGAGGGCCCTTAGACAGGATAGAGCTGTGGATGAAGGAGAGAGTTGTGGATGAAGAGGAGAGAGTTGTTTGTGAAGGAGGGAGCTGTGTGTGACAGGGAAGGTGGAAACAATTGACTGGAACCCTTCCATGTCTCCGCGTGTTGGCGAGGGGAGCGTTGGCTACACCGTGCAGAAGTCTCCGATGTTGCCCCCCTGTAATGGGGGATCAGCCGTCAACATTCGTGTGTCCCCCTCTTGAAAGCCTTTTTGGGAATGTGTATTGCTCGTTTTCTTCCATGCAAGGGAGTTGCGAGGTCATATTCGTCTACGTCAGGGGTCGGGCAAACCTGCGGCTCTTTAAGCGACCGCTTCGTGACGTTATTTATTAAGGACCCACCGTCTCGTATTCACGGGGCATGGTGGCTCTTGAAATTTAGAGAGATATTTTTCAATATAATATACCAAATTAGAAAAAAACAACGGCCCGTCTTGTTATTTTGGCTGCCGACGCCTGGTTCCGTGTAGAATGCGGCATCCTCTCCTCGCGTGTTAAAAATAAATTGCCCGTGAATTCAGAATTGGTTCCACGACTCGTGACGGCCAAACAGCAGCGTGCTGCCACGCCTGGGAATGACCATCAAGGAGGAGTGAGCAACAGGAGCCTTGCGATGCGACCGTGTCAGCCACTACCACGACGACAGACTCTGCGGGACGCGTGTGTACTTTTTATTCGAAAAAGATTACGTACAAAACACAGATGAGAGAACACGCCGGTTTTGATCATCTCGATGGTCATCTCCATGGTCATCTCCATGATCATATCGATGATCATCTCCATGGTCATCTCCATGATCATTTCCATCGTCATTTCCATGATTATCTCGATGGTGATCTCCATCATCATCATCATCATCTCGATGATGATCTCCATGATCTCAGAATGGAATTGTAGTCCCGTGCATCTTCAAAATTAGCGGCCGGTGTACATCCCTTATGTTTTTCTTCCAATAACTGAAAAATAAAGAGATCGTTTAAATCATCATCACCGTTACTTGTGATCTATATCTCGTGAACGCCTTTTCCAATATACAGGAGCATCCGAGCGTAATTGTGTTAGAGAGTACAATATTTTAAATACACGATGCGTAGCCGAGTTGACCCCGACACTGAAGGAAAGTTGTGAACATCGATCGGAGGCCGCGCGGCCCCTTTTAAGAACATGCACGAGTTTTGTGAACTTTAAACACAACCACCCCCACCCCACCCCTTACCCCTCCCCTGTACCGTCAAACGAACACAAAAAAACCGCGTCAAAAACACCCACGAACGAACGAACAAACGGCGAGTGTACAAGTGAGTGTACAAGTGAGTGAGTGTACAAGTGAGTGAGTGTACAAGTGAGTGAGTGTACAAGTGAGTGAGCGTGGAGGCGAGTGTTCAGGCGGGAGTGCAGGTGAGTGTACAGGTGAGCGTGCAGGTGAGTGTACATGTGAGTGAGTGTCACAGGTGAGTGTACAGGTGAGTGTACAGGTGAGCGTGCAGGTGACTCTACATGTGAGTGAGTGTCACAGGTGAGTGTCACAGGTGAGTGTACAGGGGGGTGTACAGGTGAGTGAGTGTACAGGTGAGTGTCACAGGTGAGTGTACAGGTGAGTGTACAGGTGAGTGTCACAGGTGAGTGTACATGTGAGTGAGTGTCACAGGTGAGTATACAGGTGAGTGTACAGGTGAGTGAGTGTACAGGTGAGTGTACAGGTGAGTGTACAGGTGAGCGTGCGGGCGAGCACCTGGAACGCATCATTGGCGCACTTGCGGCACGGGTTGTGCTGGCAGGGCAGGATGACCACGGGCTTGGAGGACATCTCCAGGCAGAGGGGGCATTCGCCACTAAGTGGCGGTGACGTCCCCACGGCGTTTGTGCCAGGCTAGGTGCACTCTTAGCCCACGCGAAGTGTCGAATGCTCGCTGACAGGAGGTCACGGGACAGAACCCTGCAGGTGCCATGGGTTGACGGACTCGAAATGGCTGGCAGACGCCACCAGCTGTGCCAACTCGCCGCATTTTAGCCGCCCGCCTCTCCGCTCGTTGTTGTGAGCGTCGCTCCTTTGCCCCTCCGTCGTCGTCGTCGTTGTTGCTGGAGGGCGACTGCCTCCAACTGCCCGGGAGCGTCCCTCACGAGCCTCCTCCTCCTCCACAGACGCCGATCTTGACACTGCTGGTACCGCTCATCGGCAAGTCCACTCGGCTCCACATCCTCCAACCATTTACCTTTGTAGACCCGCAATGATGCCGTGCCGTGTTGGCAGTCCACTGCTGGATGAAGGCTTCGGGTCGCCACGGTGGCTAGGAGATGTTAACTACCTCGCCCGGTGTGCAGGAGGTCGTGGGTTCGATCCCGACCCCGACGCCTGCTGCTGCTGCTGTATATTTGGAGTCTGCGGTGTCTCTCTCCCCGGGGTCGCGTGGATTTTTGCTCCGGGTGCTGCGGTGTTTCCATTCCACATTGAGAATCGACGTGTTTCGAATATTTGGCCGCTCTAAATGTCCACACGATAAGCCACTTTGTTGAGCTAGCATCTGTGGCCAGGTCGCTTCTCATGAAAGCGCTATGTAGCTCAGTGGGACTTAGGTGGTGAAAATAAATAAAATAGTAAAAATAACAACACCACCACTCCACGCACACAGAACATCTGTCGTGATCCTGACTGCAGTGCTCATCTCGATATGGTCGATGAATGTGAATTACGTGACGGCCGCTACGTTCAAAGGTTTCGTCACCTTTGGGTGGCATCAGTTGCTGCTCTGGCCCATCGGGAAATACAATAATGCCTTGATGGAGGCTCCATTGAAGATGCGTGCGACCCTCTCAACTAGCCGTCTGACCCGAATGTTCGGTCCAACCCGAGCTGAATATCGAGTGGAACTGTGTGACCCTGGGGCTATTAGCTACAAAGCAACACTTTATTTTTTACTGCCCACGGTCAATCCACTGCTGGATGAAGGCCTTCCCACCATTGTGGTTCTTTGACCATATCCCACCACGGGTGCTCGATGCTGATCGGTGAAGGTAGCGGGCAACCAGCCCTGACATCGCTCGCCAGTCGTGTCGTTGTTAGCCCTGGACAGGAATTGAACTCGCGTGGAGCCAGTTCGTAGCGTGGCGCGCTACCCATCTGTGCCACTTCTCGTCACCCTCTTTGGCTGTTTACTCAACGACCCCAACATCCGTCAATGATGACCGATTCCATTCATAAAGTGCGCTCTTGCCGCCGTGTGCGCTGAGTAGTACTCAGTATTAAACACGCGTTGACTACTCTATACAGCAGGGGTGTCCAAACTTTTTTTCCCGATGGCCACATACAGAAAAATATACGAAGGATTGGGCCTCTCACTAGACGTGAGGTATACTGCCTCACTTCTCATGCACTAATATTGTCAAAATCAATCAAATGCAGGTAAATTACGTGTGATTATTGAACATGTTTGAAGAAAAAAAGCCTCCATCATAGCTCTTCATTAGTAGATTTTAATTTTATTTTTTACAAAAAGGTTGGCAGGTCATTCTCTCAGTGACAGCCTCAGATTGGTTCTTAGGGTGCTGATCCCCCTTCATTGTCCATATGACGGGAGAGACAAGAAGAGAAATAGGGGATGTGGATATTTCAAGCTTATTACACATATAAATTATTGGGCTTGTTAACACATCAACTAACGTTTGTTAAAAAAATTGTCATCAACTTGAATTGACTGAATTTATTAAGTAATTGGGCTTATTAACAAATGAAAACGGCGTGTATATTTTTAACTCACCTGTAATGGGAAGAATGTTACGCTCAGTGGGAGCAGTGATGGTGCGCTTTGGTCTGAAGGATAGCTGGCAGGTCAGGAGTAAGTTTGGTGGTTGAGATGCGAAGGACGTCACGGAGATGGCTGTCGGTCGTTCTGGTTCTCAGCCTGCTTTTGTTCAGCGTTAACAGAGAGAATGTCTGCTCACATATGTATGTTGAGCCGAACAGACTCATCATTCGTTTTGCATGGCGTCTCATCAGAGGAAACTTGGCCTTTTCCAAACTCCGGTAGAAGTCAGGTAGGGAGAGAAGCTGATGCTGATTCTTCAGAGAATCATCACACTGAATTTCGATCAGTTCTAATTGCAGACTCTCCTCCACTTCTTTTGCATCCATTGAAAACGGAGCCGCAAACAGTGTAATTTCCTTCTCAATGACAGAACAATATTGGAAGCGCTGACTGAATTCTGTCATGAGAGATGTGATCACAGACACATATTCTCCCATTTTTGCAGAGAGCTTGGCATTTTTTCGGTCAGCGTGGGGAAGTGAGCTACATTGAAGTTGCGCAGTTGTGACTCGAAGAGACGGAGCTTCGCACGGAATGCTTTCATGTGCACATACAGCTGTGGTACCAGCTGCTCTTTGCCTTGTAGTCTCTTGTTCGGGGTGTTGAGATGATCAGTGAGATCAACTAAAAAAGCCAGGCCTGCCAACCATAAAGGGTCACTGATCTCATGGAGAGGTCTGCCCTTTTCTTTCAACAACTTGTCGATACTTGATCTCATGGAATAAAACCGCTGCAGCACGGAGCCGCGACTGAGCCAGCGCACTTGAGAATGGTAGAGTAGGTCCCCGTATTCAGCATCGACATCAGAGAGGAACGCTTGCAATTCTCTGTGGTAAAGCCCTCGGGCCATAATTTTTTTTGACATTTTTCACAACTGTGTTCATCACATCGCCAAGCTGGATTATCTTGGCACAGATGGCTTCTTGCTAGATGATACAGTGCATTTTAACAGCCTCACCTCCGCTCTCCTGCACCTTGGCACTCACCATAGAAGCCATTCCTTTGCGCTCGCCTGTCATTGCTGGAGCCCCATCCGTTGTAATTCCACACAGCTTGTTCCATTTAAGTCCAGCCTGGTTAATTGAATCTGACACAGCTTCAAAACATGTCCTTCCCAGTTGTTGTCCCCTTTAGACTCCGAAGATCAAGCAGTTCCTCCGTAATGCAAAAATTCTCATCAACTCCCCGCAAAAAAATTAACAGCCGTGCAGTGTCCGTGGCATCTGTGCTCTCATCACATGCAATGGAGTAAAAATCGAAAGCACAAGCTTTATCTGACACTTGCTGTTTTAAGTTAGCCGACAAGTCTTCAATTCGCCGCGCAACCTTATTTCTGGACATACTAACATCGTTGAAATCCTGCATTTTCTCCAGGCACATTCCCACGACTTTAGTGAGGCACTGTTTGATGAAGTCACCGTCTGAGAAAGGTTTCCCGTGTAGGGCAATGAGTTGAGCTACTTCATTGCTGGCTATTGTTGCATTTTCTTGAGCTTTGTTAGCACGGAAAAAAACCCTGCTGCTGCGTTAGCAGGCTAGCTTGCCATTTGCTTTACCTTCTCTCTCCGCTCGGCGCCAGTGTAGGACGTGAAGGTCTGATGTTTCGTTTTATTAATGCCGTCGTACATTGTACTCTTTCATCACGGCAACACTCTCATTACAAATCAAACAAACACACTTCCCCTTGGTTTCTATGAAAAAAAAATCATTTTTCCACCGAGTCTGAAATTTTCTGCACTCGCTTGCAATCTTGCGTCTCTTCAGTTCCGGCATTTCTGGTGACCCTGAGCAAATGTTTTCTTCGATTCCTTGCTTTGTGGAGACGCTGCCTTGTTCAAGACAATTGCGCCATCTAGTGTTTAAATTAAGAAATGCAATACAGTGGGCCATAGTCCATTATATTTTTAAACTTTGATACGGGCCAATTAAAAATGGATGGCGCAGTTGGCCCGCGGGCCGTAGTTTGGACACCCCTGCTATACAGGGTGGGATAGAGATCTCTACTCAACCCTGCAGGGTGACCCCTCTCATAGTGAAGGCGTTCACACTCGAGCCGCGGTTGCGCTGTGCCAGTAGTTGCATCATTAACTGTGCGAAATCATTATCAAACCATTACTTTAAAAATGCAGAATTTGCCATTAAGTTACTTTTCTTGGATTTAGCAGAATTCCACAATAGCTCTCTCAATAGCTGTAGCGATTACATATTTGCATTGTTAAAATGAATGACTCATAAAACGATAATTAAATGACCCCTTAGTGTAGGACGATCATTGAATGTTGAACTATAAAACTCTGCAATGTTAATTTAATGCTGAGGGTGTTGACAAGAAAAGTAACGGATGTGTGGGGTTGAAATTGTCAACTCGTGTCCGCACTGCATCGTGCGGCGGGTTTCTGACAGCAGCAGCATCGCCACGACGCTCTCATTGCCGCTTGGTGAATATCCGTGGCGGGTTCCTTTTCGTTTTTTATTCATTGAATGAGGACGTCACCCTCCCTGCACCTGGCCACCCACTTTGTTGTTTGTGTGCCTTCAGGTGTCACTGCAGAGCTATTGCAGAGGGATGCTGCGACTATACTGGCGTGGGGCTCAGCATAGACGGCGGCCCTCTGTCAATCCACAGCGGAGGTAAGAACCCCCCATTCTGTGTCAGTAAATGGGGGGGGGGGGTGTTTGATCATACTTCACCACGCTGGTCAGTATGAGTTGGTGTGAAGGTGAGGCAGCCCAGAGATTTGTTCAGATGTCACTCAGCACCGACGTTAGCCGTGACAGGGAATCGAACTTAGCTGGCAGTGGTCAGTGTGCGCTAACGGCCGGGCCACCGCTTCACGGGTGAACGGGTTGATTAGGTGAGACGATGGCGTTGCGTTTCATATCAGTGGCTACTCCTCCACGTGGCTGGGCGATTGAGTAACCACACCCACAGCAGTGTCCCAGTGTACCGGCACCCCCCCCAGTGCTGGAGTCAACATTCTCTGGGCCCCGTTTTTCTTCACACGCCGCCCTGCATTTGAGCCCAGCAAGAAGCGTGTCCCCACCGAACGCGTTACGGTCAAATGTTGTAAGCGGCAGGTAAATCTAACTTTATATTTGACGACCTCCTGGTCAAAGACGTCCTTACCAATGTGGAGGAGTAGGCCAATGACCCTCACAGGGGCTCTCTGGAGCTTCCGCTCGTGGAGGCCCCATTTGCCGGCAGTGGCGTGAACAACCGCAGGGGATGTACCATTACCTTTTATCCACTTTTTATATTCAACATTTTATTAGGTCAGCAACGTGGTCTTGACCTCTTCCCCACAAACATTTCTGAGAAATACAACAAGTGCACGTGTATACAAGTGTACTTCTGTGGCGTCTTTGACCATCACAGCGGCTAAATGAGGGCTCTGGACGGGTGCGAGGGGCTGGTAACCCCTCCACCTTCAATTAACTACCACTAAACTACAACCGAAAAATGTAATTAGACATACACACACATACGCATTCACACACACAAACACGTACACACCCATCAACACACGGACATACAAAGACAAAGATCCCCCGTATAGCCAAAACAGGCTGTTTTATGCAAGTGCTGTTAGCGAGCACACGCACATACATACACACATACATACACACATAAACACACGTAAACAAACACAAACACACACATACACCCACACACAAAGACACACACACACACACTGCGATGGCAAAGTAAGAAATGGAAGCGAGACCAGTTTTGTCACGACAAGTATATATTGATGTCAAGTGCAAATACAAAACGAGGTAGACAAAATCTCTGGAAAACATTAATCTCGCTTTCCCTTCCACACTTTGAGCTGCTTTTGTACAAACGATAAAAACTCCGAGGAGACCGAAGTGTCACCGATCTACATTCACGAGTTCAGAAACCGCTGTTTCTGGAGGCATCATGGAAGATGGAAATAAAGTGCTTGGCGAAGTTCATCATTTATCGTACATTTCACGTGGTAACGGCTTGGCGCTACGGTTAGCGTGTCCATTGAAGTGTGCACGCCCCGTACGTAAAAAAGTAACAGATATGTAGTTTAAAAAATGCGGACGTATTCACAGTTCGATAAATAAATATTTTGCAACAGCGGTGGCTTTTTAAATCCCCGACACAACGCGAAATAAAAGCCCCGCATTTTAAATTAACGGAGACAAGAACCGTACGGGAATACCTTGCACGACCTCACTGAGAGCGCACTCCGGCCTCGCGTTGCGGAGGACACAACCTCTGTCTTCATTTGTAATGAGACAGTTAATTTTACGGTCACCATCACAATAACGTTACTGGTGCCAACTCTCTTGACGATTGGCCAGGGAATAAACGGCAACCCCAAGCCATAATGGGTTGGTGCCGCCTGCATGGATCTTGGCTCCTGTTTCCCAGAATGGCTGGCGAGATTTTAAGCGCTTTCGTGCTGGGTTTTTCAAGTCTTCGTGGATTAAAACTTGATTTGAAGCTTTCATGACTGCAGGAATTGCTCTTTGGTTCTTTTGGTAAAGTCACGTAGAAAGAAAATAAATTAAATAATAGAGTACGACGTTTCGATTGCAACACAAGCAGGGGCTGGTGGTGAAGCCGGCGATGAGTACATTTTGGGGAGCAGGCGACGCCATGGTGACCCGCTGCCTGGTGCCTTCGTAAAATGTCTCTCAAAATTATTTTGAATTTGAGCGGAAGCAAAAGGTTAGACACGCGATCATGGATTTTAAGCACCGACTTCTATTGGTGGGGCGAGTGCCAGTTGTTACATCGGTGGTGGCTGCTGTGCAACCAGAGTGGCGGTGGCTGTGGTGGGACTGGTGGCGGTGGCTGCTGTTGGACTGGCTGCTGTTGGACTGGCTGCTGTTGGACTGGCTGCTGTGGGACACGCGGTGGCAGCAGCTGCTGTGATGCTGACGGCGGTTTCTTCGAGAGTGGCGGCGGTGGTGGTGGTGGCTGCTGCAGGACCGGCGGTGGTTGCTGGTGGAATGGCAGCGGCTGCTGTCAGATCGGGGTGGTGGTGGCTGCTCTGGGACTAGCGGCAGCGGCTGTTGCATGCCTGGCGTTGCCGGTAGCTGCTGCAGCTGCTGTTCCTGCCGTGGCCCTTGCAGTTGCTCCGGCAGTTGTTCCCGTTGGGGCGGTTCGACGTCTTGGGTTTCTGGAGGTAAAGAAGATGATGGCGCTAAAGTCCAAACCGCTAAACATTGGGTGAATGAAACAAAACCGGTCTGAAGTATAAACAAGAAGATCGCTGTACTTCACCATTCTCTTAATATAAAACGATGCGCTGTCAGGGTGTACATTCTCCCTGGGCATTTCCACGCACACGGGGCGACGTTTCAAATCCATCCTTTACCTTGCGCGCTGGTGAGGAGAGCTGCCGTGCCGAGACAGGGTCTGGGGTCTCCCTTCGCCGAGGGTGGCCGCTTGAGGCACAAGCGGGACGTCGCCTTGACGTGCTCCAGCGGGCAGTAGCTGTCCGCTGGCGGCGCGTTCAATTCTGGGGACCTGCATGCACGCACCAACGCGTCGCAAACCGTTAACACCTGCCTTCAAAGGAGACACTGCTGCTCGCACAAGACAATATCTTTCCAGTGAGCTGGTCTGGGGGACGGTTGTAAGTGCAGGTTAAAGTGAAGGGGAGAGAAGGCGACTTACCGAATATAGAAGAGCATGTAGGCCTGCTCGTTCATAACAGCCTTGGTGTCGACGTGCCGCACGATGGAGTCGTTCATACAGCACCATTGTCCATCGCTGATCTGCGCACAGTCATACCACGGCTACACTTGGTTACAATGTTTACACAACTGCACCCAACCTCCTCCGTTCATTAATAACAACACACGATACACTCTAGACAACAAGTTCGTAAAGAGCATCACCCCATCGTCAGAGCTGCAGAAGTTGCTACGGTTGCTATGATGGTGCTGAAGTTACAGAATAATCTGCCTGACCATGTCACTGCATCGATGGCCTTGGACCAATTTAATCAGAATCAGAATCATTATTTGTGCTGAAAGAATTTGATGATCTACGAAGCTCTTTTCAACAGATGTCCAGTAGGGGCGGTTCAGAAAGTTACAACAACAACAAACAATACAACACCGATTGGAGTGCAAAGTGTATGAATGCTAAGGAAGTCAATAAATACAAATACATAAAGTATATATACTGTAAGTAGACGTTGCATAAGTACATCAAGACGCAAGAACAGACGCAAGACTTCTATTTATTCTTCCCTATTGGACATTTGTAACATTATGGGCGCATTGCAGATGTGCGTTGTTAATGTTTGATGGTAACAAATGGAATTACCTTATTGTAGCAATAATGATGACCCCTGTTGGAGTCGGCTCCCTTGTGCACCAGCACCGAGTACAGGGAGTAGATTGCGGGCTCGCCCTGAGACGTTGAGGTGAAGGGTTGCATGTCCAGGTGCTCCGGGTAGGTGATGTTCTACAGGCAGCGCACAGAGACAAACGTTAGAAGAGGAAACGCCAGGGGTGGTGGGGTGGGCAGCAGAGATGGACACCATCTAAGTTACACGTCAACGTGATGGCGTGATGTCTCGCTCATTTGAGCGTTGAAGACGGTGCTCATCTCCTGTTTATAGGCCTGAGCAAGTGGTGGAAATTCTACAGTCATATGACGGGGGCGAGTCTTTCCGTAGCACTTATTTCAGCATGGAGAGGCATTTTCTCCAGCGTTGAACTGACAAAGGGCTGTAATAAAATAAATTAATTAGAGCGATGTGGAGGGGCAGAATCGTTACCCGGTTGATCTTGACGCCGTAGAGGTTGTACCGCTTGATGGAGACGGTGAGGACGTTGGGCAGGCGGTGGAGAGCCATCGTCTTCGTCGCTTCCCCCTTGCAACAGCACCTGCACGACAACAACGCCAGCCATCGCACGTGTTCCCCAACTTTTAAACAATAAGTCTACTCACTTTTTGTTGTTCGTTATTTTTTATTCATTTCTTAACATAAAAATTGTTACTTATTTACATTATATATTGGACGTTATTTTTTTACGTATTATTTATATTATATTTTTATTACTATCTTTTATTAGAATTTGGTTCAATCATCAGACTTTTGAAGCTACAAATGATTCCAGGGTGTCAACACACGATGCCCACTCACATTCTGCAGGTGTATTCGTCCAGCGTCTCCTTGTTAAAAAACTCCTCAAACGCCTCCACAAGATCTGATGAGTTCTGTTGGCCGACAGAGTGAAAGGCAAATGAGGACTCTAAGAAGCATTCCATGAACATCTGCAGAATTATATTGTGATGGCAATTCGGAAAACCCGCATTTCGTATGAAATCGTACAACCGCAAAAAAAGAGATCACGCACGCTACTGGCAGTGTGTTTGGATGTTAAGTGGCTGATTTATGTATGTGTGTTATGTATGTTGGCACAGCAGGGGGAACAGGTGGTGCATCGGCCAGTCATCTCAGTCAACCCATGGTTTGTCCCGTGACCTGCCAGCGGGCGTTCGACACTCCGCGTGGCCTTAAAAGGCACTCAGGCTGGCACAAGCACCGTGGTGACATCACCGCCACTTAGTGGCGAATGGCAGTTGTTGTTCATGTATGTGATGTATGTACATTTAACTTATTCCGCACCGTACGTAGATGTATAACTGTTAAGCGATGGCTTTCTCATTGCTTACATTAATATGGAGTGCAATGTCCAGGCACGTGTCATAGGTGTCGGAGTGGTTGCAGCACTGCATGCACTCCACTGCAAAACACAAGCACACATTAGAAAGGGACGTCACATGTTACTTAGTAAAACTAAATGCACGCTTCCCACTGACATAGGTAATTGGTACTTTTCACCAACTGGTAAAAGGTTTTTCTGTGTGGCACGTGCGTGAGAGTGTGCAAACGCTGCAACGCGAGCACGTCTACACTGTGATGATGCGCTTGCTGCTCGCGGTTAACAAGTCTGTAGAGGAGTGTGCACAACTCACCACGTGATCGAAGGTAACCCCCGAAGATCTGGTAAATGAGGGTGGTAGGCTCCGTGTATCTGTCCAGCCTGCCACGTCACAGAGAACGACACCACACGGTGGTTACAGCGGCAGTAGCAGTAGCACCTTTACCGGATGCACACGCGTGTGTGAAAGTTACACCATTGCCCGAGCTGTCGATTCACTCTTTCCCTTCAGCACTGCAACGCGTGCTCTGTAGCAACCAAACGTGGTAGCGTCTGCACAGGGCAGCCACATTCACGGCACAGCCACAGAGCTGGGGGCAAGCTGGCAGCCGACACGCGGTGCTGTTGCCCGGCAGTTTTGTAATGCCCAGCGTGCCACGTGCCGCCCGTCAACACGAGCAATGATGTCACGGGGCCACCGCACGTCGAGACATCGACCCCCCGGTATTTATCGGCAACGTGAAATGCTCAAACAAAAGACGGCCCACGTAAGGGCCAAGGTGAAAGAACCGTGGTGCCAGCAGGGCCGGTCCTCTGCATCTCCCAGGTGTTCCCACAAAAGTGTGAGTAGCTTCTCACAGACGTCGAAAGACAATCGTGCAGAAAACCAAGAGGGAGCCGTGAGGGATCGAACTGCAGAACGACTGCCGCAAGTTGACTGGCGCGCGGTACTCACTCGCTGTGGCCATGGAGGCATGAGGCTTGCATGGCATCTACCACGTATCGCAGAAACTCGTGGGCATCTTCCTGTCTCCCAATGCGCAGGTGTTTGGCGATGCCTGCAGAGAAATGGACATGGGGACAAAGTGACAGGTACAGGATCTGATGACATCCTTCAAGAGCTCCCCAACATGTCAAAAGGAGCAGTGCAAAGGACTTGGAACACAGATGGCGAAAGATCGCGGCGATGGCTTCTCCTTCGAGTCCAAGTGTGAACGTAGTTGTGGGACTCACGCGTGATGTTTTTAGTGATGCCGCTGGGTGTCAGCACTCTCTGCGAGTTGTTGAATGTGCTGACAACGTGACGCTCCATGACGCACATTAGGCAAAAGTCGCTCTGTTGGCCTGCGAACGAGGGCACAGGTGGCACAATCCGTCAGCGCACGCCACTCGCACTCAGCCCAGCTGGGGAGTAACAACAAATGCTAGGAAACCTGGCACCAGCAGCAAACGCAATGAATGTAGCGTCTAAGTACCAATTGCATCACAAGATGCTTTATAAGCCCAAGTTAAATCTGTGCAGCCTATTAAACACGTTGGCCACGTGTGCATGTGCTTATCAAAAACACAATATTGATTTATGCTTGAGGAATCCGATGAGCTATGAAGTTCTTTATTTGCAGATGTCCAATAATGGTGCGGCGTGAGAACATTACAACAACAAACAAAACAAAAACACGATAGGAGTGGAAAATATAGGAAAGGTGAACAAACCACTTTAAAACATAGGAATAGGTTTTACCCTTTTAACTGGCACAAAACTGACACCTTTATTCAAGACATCATGTTTGCAATAACCACAACACAAGCAGTCAAAATGCAAACAAAAAAGACAACTCTGATAATAATATGCACTGTCCTTGAATTTGATTGGTCCACACCCGAGACAGCTTTTCTTAGAGCCTAGTCTCCATTGGTGTTGGACCAGAAGACGCCAAAAGGCGTACAACTCAAAAACAGCGCACTATCAGAGTATTGAGGGCTCGGGGTGAGCATTAACATTATGAGACCTCCTTTGCCAGAAACAAGATATAGGAATAGGTTTTACCCCTTTTAACTGGCACAAAAACTGACACCTTTATTCAAGGCATCATGTTTGCAATAACCACAACACAAGCAGTCAAAATGCAAACAAAAAAGACAACTCTGATAATAATATGCACTGTCCTTGAATTTGATTGGTCCACACCCGAGACAGCTTTTCTTAGAGCCTAGTCTCCATTGGTGTTGGACCAGAAGACGCCAAAAGGCGTACAACTCAAAAACAGCGCACTATCAGAGTATTGAGGGCTCGGGGTGAGCATTAACATTATGAGACCTCCTATGCCAGAAACAAGATATAGGAATAGGTTTTACCCTTTTAACTGGCAGAGTTGTCTTTTTTGTTTGCATTTTGACTGCTTGTGTTGTGGTTATTGCAAACATGATGCCTTGAATAAAGGTGTCAGTTTTTGTGCCAGTTAAAAGGGTAAAACCTATTCCTATATCTTGTTTCTGGCAAAGGAGGTCTCATAATGTTAATGCTCACCCCGAGCCCTCAATACTCTGATAGTGCGCTGTTTTTGAGTTGTACGCCTTTTGGCGTCTTCTGGTCCAACACCAATGGAGACTAGGCTCTAAGAAAAGCTGTCTCGGGTGTGGACCAATCAAATTCAAGGACAGTGCATATTATTATCAGACTTGTCTTTTTTGTTTGCATTTTGACTGCTTGTGTTGTGGTTATTGCAAACATGATGCCTTGAATAAAGGTGTCAGTTTTTGTGCCAGTTAAAAGGGGTAAAACCTATTCCTATATCTTGTTTCTGGCAAAGGAGGTCTCATAATGTTAATGCTCACCCCGAGCCCTCAATACTCTGATAGTGCGCTGTTTTTGAGTTGTACGCCTTTTGGCGTCTTCTGGTCCAACACCAATGGAGACTAGGCTCTAAGAAAAGCTGTCTCGGGTGTGGACCAATCAAATTCAAGGACAGTGCATATTATTATCAGAGTTGTCTTTTTTGTTTGCATTTTGACTGCTTGTGTTGTGGTTATTGCAAACATGATGCCTTGAATAAAGGTGTCAGTTTTTGTGCCAGTTAAAAGGGGTAAAACCTATTCCTATATCTTGTTTCTGGCAAAGGAGGTCTCATAATGTTAACACTTTAAAACAATTACAAATAAAACTAATCTATGTTTGTATTTTACCAGGCAAAGTCGACTGAGCTATTAGCTGCTTCTTCAGAAGCGATCTGACCACGAATGATAGCTCAACGAAGTGGCTTATCAAGTGTGAAATTCATAGCAGCCAAATTAACCGTGACAATAACCTAGCCCATGGGTAAACGAGAGTGCCAGGGGGGTACTTACAGGTGCTGCAGTGCTCTTGCAGCAGCAGGTAGTTCACGAGCGGCGGCGTGTAGGCGAGGCACTGCAGCGTGGCGTTGAGGAAGCAGGTGTTCCCCAGGTTGCGCAGGCCGGCACCCTTGCCCACGTCGTTCTCCCACCTGAGGCTCAGCCGCTCCGGCGCAAACAGCGAGAGCCGTGCCGCCAGAATGCCGTCGTCCTCCTCTGCACAAAGGGAACGGTGGTGGTGGAAGCCGGCGTCATCGCAGAGCACTGCACTGCCGATGGGGCTGGCGTGGATATTCAGTGGCCCCAGCCAGCACCCGTACTGCTCCTCTTAACCAGAAATATTTTTCTCCAGATTTCAGTGTAAGGTTAAAGTTCACGACAAATGTGATGCGCCTGTCACGTTGACCGATAGGTGTTTTGAGCTCCTCGTGTTACTGTTGAATGGCAAAAGTTGTGGTTGGAAATCGGCCTTGCTTTGGTGGCTACCACCCTAACAAGATGCCTCGAGGCTGCGTAATTGCACGCTCACCTTGGGTTGCAGGCAGCACAGACACGCTGATGTTTTGGCGTTCTGTGGCTGACACCGAGGAGGGTTCCAGCCGGCCATGGGGAAGGCAGCTGGGTTGGGTGCAATGCCTCTCGTCTGCCGCCACCGGCACCTCGTTGGACGAGGTGGGGGCCAAGACCGTGAGGTCGTTACCGGACGAGGTGCCCTCCGCTCCAGCTGCCACAGTCGTGGTTGGGTCCTGCCACAACAACGCAGTCAACACATCCACAATTACTCCTCCCATCTGGACTGGGATCCCAACACACGTGGGACTGTTTTATCACCAAAAGAAATACAATTTTAGTCCATGAACCGATGGGAAATCTGCATCAAACTCACTTTAACTCGTAAAATAGTCTATGAAGAAGGTGCCATTGACTAAAGATGAACGAGTTCAGTTCGTTGTTACGTATGCTAAAGAAGGCAATAGAAGGCAATAACAAGGTCCTAAATATATTTAAAAATGGTAATGGGAGTAAGTTTTAACATTTGTTAAAATTCAACTAAATATCCCTCCGTTATCTGTTAAGATAAATATAATAATTGCGTGTGCTGACTTGTGGGCCACCCTCTGTAGGCCACGTTATGAAAGATACCAACAACTGTTGATGTGCTCTGCAGATGGGCCATGGCCTGAAACGGTGCCTGTTATATATTTAATCATGCATTATATATTTACTTCACATTATTATACAGGGTGGCCCAAATGTTAGGACAGAGGGATATTTCCTTTATCGTGCCACTGACATTACAACTTTTAATTATGTATTATTGAAGTAAAAAGTGTATCTATTATCATTGTTACTATCTATAACAAAATAATCCTGTTGTTTGTTCAAATGAACATAATAACTCCATGAATCCTGACTTGTGGGCCAGCCTCTATAGGCGACGTTATGAACGGGAGAACAGCTATTAATGTGCTCTGCAGAAAGGCCATTGCTTGAAACGTCGCTTTTTTATATGTAATCATACATTATATATTTATTACACATTATTATCGGAATCAGAATATATATTTAGACTGGAGGAATCCGATGAGCTATAAAGCTCTTTCGTATAGATGTCCAGTTGGGGCAGGTAAGAACGTTACAACAACGAACAATATCAACACGTGATAGGAGTGCAAAATACAGGTTGGCCCAAAAGTTCCATTTATCGTGTCACTAAAATTGCAACGTTTTAATCATTTAGTCTAAAAGTTTACGTATTTTTGTTATCATTATTAATACCATAACAAAATAATCCTCTGTGATTTGTTTAAATAAATAAATACAATAACTCTGTGTGTCCTAACTTGTGGGCCACCCTCTATCGGCGACGTTATGAAAGGGCAAATAACTGTGATGTGCTCTGCAGATGGATCATTGCCTGAAAAGTCGCCTATCATCCAATACCCACCCCAATGTACTCCCAGCGTTGTGATTGGCTGAGTGGCACTAGTTGGCCCCGCCCCACCCACCACCTGTGGCTCCTCCCCCTCACCTGGGGCTCTGCTCTGAAACACGGCCCCGCCGCCGCCTGCGCGGCTCCCGTCAGCTCCGGCACGGCGACCCGCGCCGTGCCTCGGGCTTCATCCGGGGAGGGGGTCCCGGGCACAGCCCCGCGGGATCCCTCGGGGGGGTCGCCAACTGCAACAAGATGAAGGAGGAGCACGTCGATCACATTTTACACTGCGGATGAACCCACGGCTCTACATTTCCCACTGTAGACAGACATGGGCCTGTCTATCGCTTCTGAAGAACTCAATAGCTCAGTGGGCTTCATCTATTTTAATAAATAAAAGTGTAATTAATTTAGTTTTCGGGATTTGCTTTCCTCTCTTATACTTTTCACGTGTATCGTTTTTTTGGTATTGGTGCAACTTTCTGAACCCGTCTCTACTGGACATTTGTACAAAAAGAGCTTCATAGCTCATCGGATTTTTCCACGAATATTGAAGTTCATGATCTTGAATTGGTGAGTGACGGTTGGTAACTCACGGGGGGTCCATTGCCCCCCCCCCCCCCCCGTGAGTGACGGTTGGTCACTGACGGGGGGTCCACTACCCCGTGAGTGACGGTTGGTCAACGCGACCGCTTAACCCCGACACGAATCACGACCTAAAATGACCACTTGGCCGAACCCAACCACACACACGCAGAGGTATCTTGAACAGTGCTCTGAGTTGTTGGCCGCTCGGCGTTTTGGGCCTCTCCACTCAGCAGCTGCGACCCAAATCGACGTGGATCGGGGGCTCAGGGGACGCGTGGCGAGGTTGGAACGAGAGGCCTCGAGAGTGAAGAAGAAGAAGCGAGGGGAGAGCGAGGCGAGCTTGGGGTGAGACTCTGAGCGGCAGAAGGTGAAGAAGACGTGGAGTGGGGAACACGTGCAGGGTGAGGACATCAGCATCAGTCACTTAATCATCATCGCCATCAACATCATCATCATCATCCACATCATCGTCATCATCATCCACAGCATCATCATCTACACCATCATCCATATAATCGTCCACATATTCATCAACCACATCATCATCTACATCTTCATCGTCCACATCATCATCCACATCATCGTCCACATCTCCATCATCCACATCATCAACAACATCCACATCAGCATCATTCACATCTACATTATCCACCTCATCATTATCACCATCTACATCATCAGCTACATCATGTCACGTCATCCACAACATTATCCACATCATCACCCACATCATCATCTTCATCTACATCATCAACCATATAATCATTTACATCATCCACATCATCCACAACATCATCGACATCATCCACATAATCATCATCATCATCCAATTCATGATCCGCATCAACATCATCATCCAAATCATTATCCACATCCACATTATCATCGTCTACATGAACATCATCATCTACATCGTCCACACCATCATCATCATCTGCATCATCTACATCATCATCGTCTACATCATCATCATCTACATCATCATCATCGCTGCGGGATGTTCAGTGGGCCTCGGGCTGGCCGCATCCCGGCCACGTGGGCCGATGGCCAGGACGTGCGAGTCGAGTGGCTACCAAGGGAAGGGAACGCGTCCGGGATTGACCACCCCCGGGGAGACGGTTTAGGGGTAGGCCCTCATCCAGCAGTAGATTTATCCACGCGTGGCCGGCGTGACGAGGTATGGTCACACAGCCACACCCACACGGTGCGTGAGAGGCGTTCATCCAGCAGTGGATTGAACAAGCCGCGTAGATGGCAATGTATGGGGTGCGTCATGAGGTGTCCGTGTGTGCACCTGTGTGTGTGTGTGTTGGTGTTTGATTGACGTGTCTCTCAAAGCTGATGTTGCAACAATCTTCCTGCTTGAATATCTGACCATCTCGTCATACGGGATTCGGATTATCCCCATAGTGCGGTGTTGTCTATAAGAAACACGTTGAATCAAAGTGCAGCACAGAGATGATGTGGCTTCTATGAATGTCCACACGATGATAAGACACTTGGGTTGAGGTCTCATTTGTGATGGCCAAAGGGAAGGTTCGAGACTGGGGGTGTGGCCTCGGACCGTAGAAAAGGGAGATGCGCGGGAGACTCGGGGCTTTTGCAGTGGGGGTCTCCATCTGTCCGAGTGTGAGCACGTGACTCCTTAATAAAGAAAAGCATCTCAAGACAAGTGCGTCCAAGTGGTCTTTACAAGTGTAACAGGCAGCAGAGAGATCGACCGTTGCTGCGCCGATTTTCTACTTAAGCTGTAAACCAGGCATCTTTGAAGGCAACGATTTATTGTCAGCAGCAGCCTACAACCAGTTCGAAATTCGGCTTGATCGGGAGGCAGTTGGGGGTCGATAATGGGGGAAAGTCTGGCAAGCAATGGCTCGTTCCTTTAGCTTGGAGAGGGAGGACAAGAGGGATACTGGTCTGTAGCTGTAAGGTGAGTCTTGCGGCTTTTTGGGTTTCAGGAGGGAGAGGGTCGCTCCTTCTCACGGTGGATCTACTTGTCAGGTGTTTTCGTGTCACCTTAAACACATCTAATACCATCATCTGGGAAAAAATTGACATCGTTAATTCAAATCCAGATTTGATCAGTAGAGTTAAACTCCGAAAAAGACGCTTTTAAAGGCCAGAAACCTGATCATACAAGGTCTGATGGTGTGCACAGTGGACATCATTACTTAATAAAGATAAATAGGCAGTCATACGTGGATGGTAAAATTAAGGCCTTGAGTCTGGACTTGAAGAGGGGCAGAGAGGTTTTGGGTCTCTGTGTGAGCCTATGGGTCTCTGTG
Source organism: Petromyzon marinus (assembly GCF_048934315.1). Taxonomy (NCBI): domain Eukaryota; kingdom Metazoa; phylum Chordata; class Hyperoartia; order Petromyzontiformes; family Petromyzontidae; genus Petromyzon; species Petromyzon marinus. The sequence continues at coordinate 12,371,272 of NC_133709.1, forward strand.
TGAGTCTATCGGTGTCTCTGTGAGTCTATGGGTCTCTGTGTGAGCATCTTCATGAGTTTATGGATCTCTGTGCGAGTCTAAATGTCTCTAGGTGAGTCTATGGGTATCTTTGTGAGTCTATCATGGATATTTGTGTCAATAGGTCTCCATATGAGTATGTCTGTAGGTCTCTGCATGGGCACATCCGCTGATGTGTGAGTTATGGTCAACATACAGGGTGTCCATTCAGGTATCAAACCATTGAAAATCAATTTTATTTCTATACACATTTTATTTAGAAACAAGATTGAGCTAGGATGGTAATACTACACACTGACACTTGGTAGCATGACCATTTTATCTGACGTTTTATCTTGCTAACCCTCCGCGTCCCCACTCAAAAAGTAGTCACTGAGCCATCGACGGTCCGATTCATCGAGCACGAAGTGACCACCAGGTTGATCGTGGGCATCAACTTGGCTGAGCCCCCACGTTCACCTCAAGTTTTGTTCCCGATCTTTCTTTTTTCACATTCAGCCGCAGGCGCGAGATGATGGTGGGGAGACCGGTGCTGGATGTCACGGTGACATTTGTGACAAAGTCAGACCCCTTGACAACTCACTAAACGTGCTCCATAAGCATATTGGGGACGGAAATCACCATAATGCCAGCGTGTTGACAAACGGCGTGACTCTGCGATACAATCTGCGATGCTCTCATCCGCTTTTCAATAACGATGACGGAGTTTTGTGGCAGCGGACAAGTTACCGATGGTACTGGACTGGAATCGGTATGCACCGACTTGACAAGTTCCTCACACGTTCCTCATCTTAGTCCTCAGTACCCACTGATTTCACAATAAAAGTCTAACCCAATCTCGATATTGATTCCAAGCATCTTTTCATTTTGCAGGGCTGAAACTCTCCTATCTGGCCATACGTTGCCTTGTTTGCCCACTAAAGTCCTCGAAGCAGTTCGGTGAATCTTCCGGACACGTGGCTGTGATGGTTGGTCCATCTTGGACCTCACACAATTCCCTCCCTTGTAGTCCACACACCCGCAATCGCAAGCGACCACACGCATGGAAACAGGACTCCAATGGAGGCAAGTCCTTTCTTTCTTAAAAGCCAGAACGTCGATCATTAATATGCAACCAATGTTTGCTACAACATCATAATACCGTTACAAAGATACTCATATTACGTCCAATTGTCTGCATGCAAAAGCAGTCAACATAAAACAACCCGATATAGTAAGAAGTAGCAGAGGGGATGAATGCACGACTCAAAATTAACAAGGGCCTTGTTACCGCAGACACGGAGAAGTCGTGGTACTTATCGATGAATGGACTTTAAACAGAGTCCGGGATCCTTAGTGGCAGTCGATGAGCAGGCGACTTCTGTTGCGCGCGATGCCTCCTCCTCCTCCTCCGGTGCTGATCGACGTTAGCAGCGTGATACCGCGGCGACGCAGCCACAAGGCGACAGTGGCAGCTGGGGGCTTGACGAACGACGCAGGGATGATGCCGTCGTGACACCGGTCATCCCTGCGGCAGCGGTGCTGTCAGCGCACGAACTCTGCCCAAGTGCAGGAACGCACGATCTCCTCCTGGGTGTCTACAGTGACAGCACTCACTCTGTCCATCAGGTGAGACACGGATAGATATCTTCGCCAGCATGATAGTGCACGGACCTGTAGTTATAACAAAGTCACTGTTTAGCCCGTGTTACGGCTCGTGACTGTGATTGGTGCAGCTCACTGCAGGCGGTTTTTTCTCTCCTCCGTGTGGATGTTCACCTCGAGTCCCACTTGTCTCTCCTGGTCACTCAACAACGGCAATAATCGTCAGAGGCCTTCATTGGGGCCGTCCATAAATGACGTCACGCGATTTTGGACGATTTTGACCCCCCCCCCCTCTCGTCACACGGCGTCACGAAAAGTCAGACCCCCCCCCTCAAATATGACGTCACAAAGCTCTGCCCCCCCCAAAAAAATATAAAACGTGCTTCAAATCGCTTTAAACTATTGTCATTGTGGTGCGTATTTAATGTGCCGCTGCACTCCGATGTTGTAGGAGAAAACATGACTTAAAAAGTATTTTTAATTAAGTAGAACGTGTTGTCTATATTTATTTAAAGTTGCGCATTCTGATGTGACGTCACATTTCCCAAACCCCCCCCCCTCGTCACACACCGTCACAAATGTCTGACCCCCCCCCCCCCCACCAGGTGCGTGACGTCATATATGGACGGCCCCTTTAAACAGCTCAACTGCTGTTTGACTCCAGCTTCTGAACTCCTGAAGCTCCCTCTGTAGCTTGTCGCTCTCAACGTATGAGAGCTGTGTTAGACCACCTACTCCTCTTCTGCTGCTGCTTCTCCACTCCACGTTCACTGGTGGCTCTTCATCTTGATGGCGTAAGGCCCGGGTCACGTGGCGATGGGGCCGGCTTCCCAATGGCACGAGCTATCGTGCCCGTGCCCACGTGGACCACACAATGCCGAAGCCACTGGGGCCGTGCACTTTTACATCTACATTGAAAACTCATTCTTCTTTAGAACTTGCTATTTGTATTATGTTTGTTGTCCTTTCCACCGCACCTCCAGTTAGCACGGTTGGCTACACAGGGTGCGAAAGAAGTTCAACTTACATAATGCACCGTTGGTCTGCCCACAGTTTAGCGGTGGCACGTGTGGATACACTCACATCATGAATTGACCAACGCATCCACATTTTTTTCTGCCATTTATTATCTGGCCCTTCTCATGGGAGAGAAGCGCCACTCTCTCTCTCTTGTGAGGCAATGAAAAGCGTGCCAATGTAATTGGGACCTCTACAGCTTGGCCACCAATCTGTCCTCCTTTTGTGCAGGCAAAGGTTACTGAAGCTTGTTCTCGCGTTGTGCGCTTGATGCGGCCCAGCTGATTAGTATCATGAGGATCTGGAGTCAGGGATGTCTCCGGCACATTGTGAGCCAACCTCAACGCCTTCCTACAGGGTTCTCATTGTTCCATTGCTCTCAATTCAAATTAGACATGTCTGTGGAGACCAGTTCCTTTCAATTAACACACTTTTATATAACAATCAACACGTTATGTATGCTGAACTTCTTTCACACCGTCCATAGCCAACCATGTTAATCAGAGGTGCAACCACATCCAATGCATTATTATACTCAACTAACGTTCAATGGTATACCCACAACAGCGTGCATCTGTGTACAGCCAGACCTCGCTTAGCGCTCAAGATTGGTTCTTGGAAAAGTGAGCGCTAATGGAATCGGCGCTAAAAGGGGTCATTATACCATTGCATATATGGGGATGTGTTCCTGACAGCGTGATTTTTTTCGTATGAGGAACATATGAGGGCTTCGAGTATAGCGCTAATAATACAGTTGGTAGATATAATGTAATAAATAAAACATTATAATTTATTACAACTTCATCATTATGTGCTGTACTCAGCAGCGGGAGGAAGACGAGGTTGGAGCTGCTCCCAATCCGGGTGTTCGCGATGCTGCCCTCACTCAAAGTGTCCGTGGTGAGGTTTCTTCCAGGTGGAGCCTGGGACTCTCTCCCGGTCTCATGAGAACTCGCCCGGCTAAACACTGTCATCATATTTGGGGGCACGTTTTATTATTATTATTTTTAATTTGACAACGAATGGTGGTAATTGAATCGTGGAAGGGGTGGGGTTTGGTTAGCTCAGCATATGCCACTCTCATTGGCTGAGCAAATAATTGTGGCAGGTCCGTTTCTTCAGCCAGCACCGCCGCCTGTTCTCACCTGAAAGCACGGGACAAAGAACGCGATCACGAGTCCGCGTTTTATGGGGTCGCGCTAAGCATTGATATTCGGTGCTTTTTCTGGAAGACTTTGCTGCTTCTTCCTGGATTTATATCTGTTGCGCGTAGTCACTTTAAGATGTTTTCTTGTTCATGTTTTTGTTTGTTGTGGTTGCACCCGATTCAAGAGCCGAATGGCTCACAGGGCTATACCAAATAAATGAAACTGAAAACTGAAACTGTCTGTGTCGTCACGTGTAACAGCATTCGCTGAATACATTGTCGGCTTTCACATGGAGTTACCACGACTGTCAAAGCGTCAGGTGCCATTTGTAAGTCGATGAACTCACAATTTGAATCTCATGGTTTGAATCTCATGGTTATAGTTGTGATTTTTATTGTAATTGTACTTTTGTCCCATTTCGCTACATAACGAATTGGTGTATTTTCTACAACGGCGATAATTCATGCTTCGTGTTGTGTTATATGGAAAACTATTTCTACTGATTTAAAAATTATTGTCGAACTCGCTGTTTTCCCCGTCCCCGCGTGCATAGACATACACAAAACAAAGATGCCCCGTATAGCGTGAACAGACTGTTAGGGCAAGTGCTGTTAGCGAGCATCTATGAAGGCTGGCACGGCACACAAGGGGGTGGGTGGCCAACACCACGCCCGACCGCCTTTGTTTCCCTAGTGGCAATATTTTACACACCACACCAGGTAGTCATTTGAGGCTGAGTCGGCCTAGGAGAGGCCCAGGACCGGTTGAGATCATCGTCACTGGTGGTGTCCGTGAGCGGGAATCGAACTCGGGTCACCAAGTTCGTAGCGCAGCGCGCAAACCGCTACACTACTGCTCCCCATAAGCAAACACAGATCATAACACCACACACAAACTGATACCCATGAATGTGTTTATTTTAAAATAGTTTTTGGTCAGCCTGGCACGTCAACGTTCACTAAAAAATACAGCATTGAGTGAAATGTAAAGGTGGCCCCGTACACAACCAATGGGCATTGCATAACTATGATTTAAAATGACACCTCAACAAAAGCCAAATGAAATACGATATTATGAATCAGACTACTGCTTGAATAGAGCTAGGGTTGTTTAAAGTCTTTTGTGTTGCAGGTAACCGCTTTAAAAAGCAGTAAAAAAATATTTGGTAAACTGGTTCACTACACATATAGAATGTCCAGCAACACAAAAGTTTTACCTTTAGAGCAGAAAATTAAAGGAAGCTGCTGTGGTGTAACGGTTACCACAGTGAACTTGTAACCCAGAGGTCTCCAATTTCATTTCCCAGCGCGGCATTTGAAGCAACGGGGCCAGTTTCTTACATCGCACGTGGCTTATCACGTGGAAATTTATAGCGGCCAAATGACTCGAAAAGCATGTTTCTAAATTTTAAGGGAAAAACTTGAGGACCCAGAAAAAAAATCCACGCGACCACGGGGAGAACATGCAAACTCCAAATATACAGCAGGTGTTACGGTCGGGATCAAACCCACGACCTCCTGCATACCAGGCGAGGTAGTAAACATCTCCTAGCCACCGTGGCACCCTCTCACCACAGTGGCGCCTCCACAATGGGTCCACAATGGGCAGATCACCTTTGATGGGATCAAGTTGGGGCGTGCCCACCGCTTCCAAAACTATCTGCAAGAGTGGAGCAAAAATACCCTCCAGAGCTCTCTCAGTGGAGGCCCTGTCGTCAGCAGCGGCCGAGTAAGCGAGCAAGTGCAGGGCCGCCGCACCTTTACCTGTTCACCGAAACATTTGACAAATGCACCTCGAGGTGACTTTGGTCCACCACCGTTCCGTTTTGTACGGTCACATGTACCACATGTACCACGTGTACCACACGTACGTTCACATGTACCACATGTACGTTCACATGTACCACATGTACGTTCACATGTACCACACGTACATTCACATGTACCACATGCACCACATGTACGTTCACATGTACCACATGTACCACATGTACCACATGTACGTTCACATGTACCAAACGGAGCGTTCCCTGTGAATATGCCACTGGAATCAATTCATGGCTCCTGACTTTTGGAAGTGGTAATTGATTCTGACAGCATTTACCGCTTTACCGGTTACCATTCAACAACCTTATAAAGGAGTATGTATCAAACTGAGATGACTGGTATTTATACTATAACTCACACGTTTTTCACATTGCTATATTACAACCTTTATGCAATGTGTATGCAGCAAGTATGAATGGGCATCATATCATGGCAGTTAATAACAACCCTGCAGCATTTACATTAGCCCTATCAGAGTTTACCTCGTACAAGTACTGTATTAATACACAATCATTCTACAGGCACGTTGAAGCACAATAAACATACATAATACGGAACCATATTGGAGTGTTAGTACACAGTAAACCCATAGCAGTGTTAATCCTATCAGTGGTAATATGTAATGTCCTACCAAAATCAAAGTTCATCTATCTATAGCATTAGCGCACAATAATATCCATACATGACCCATGCAGTATCAGTCCATTACAGTTGCAGTAGCGTTACATAGCGTCAATGTCCTACACAATTGCTGGGGCTTAGCAACAGGAAATCATCAACAACCGTGGCCTCTTAAACCGTCCCCTAAATAATGTCAAGACAAATAATAAGACAAAGATGCCTCCTTTCCATATCTGTACCTCCACATGAGGTTTTTTTTTACATCCCATCAGTCACACAGCCTTCTGGGATTGCATGTATTTCAGCAGGATTGGTTTCAACGCACGCAAAACTCTGCACTGATTTCCACGTTCAGTCTCTCATTACCAGTCACGCTTGCATATAAACATATGGCAGATCCTCAGCATTGCTTCGAGCAAGCCCGACTCTGCCGATGAGACGTTCAATGTAAAACCGGTCCAAAATGTGCTTACATTAAACCAATGCTGCAATGAAATACAATCCCAGAAGGGCGTGTAGTTCATGGATTGTGTAATTACTTTGATGCTTTCACGTGGAGGGAGAGATGGAAGCTCCAGGTCTTCTCGGCCAGTTATTCCCTCCCTTCTCTAGAATTGAAAAACATGAAGCCCTATTAAAGGAACATCTACGCCAGTTTGATATATTTAGGCTGACCTGTCTATGTTTAAACAGAGATTGGATTGTGTGAGGAGCTCCCAGATCCTTGAAATATCTGGACATTTCCACCAGTGAGCTCTTTTGGCTGGGTCATGTAGCCTGCATGCCCAGCCACCACAAGCCAAATAAACTTTTATGCGTCTGGATAGAGGGGCAGAATGGGCGAGGCAGGGGTTAGAGAAGAGATGGACTGATGCGGTACAGAAAGATGTGGAGCTGATTGGACTTCCAGATGACCAGTACTAGCGGTGTCAAGATCGGCCTCTTTTGGGGGCAACTCGTGAAGGACGCTCCTGAGCAATTGGAGGCAGCCACCCTCCAAGAAGAACGGAGCACAGAGCAGTGACCCTCACAACAACGAGCCAAGTGCCGGGCGACTAAAATGCAGCAAGTTGACAAGTGGGGAGCGCAGGTGTTGCATCTTCCAGTCTCCCCAGTCAGTCAACCTATGACACCTGGGTCTGACCCCTGACCTCCTGTTAGCAAGCTTTCGACAATTCACAAGGCCTCACAAGGCCTCAAATGTTACTGTCACTTATTGGCGAACGACGGTCGTTATCGATGTTAGAGTTGGTCGGTGTTGGTGCGTGTGTACCTCTTTACCGTGAGTGTGCACACGTGTGCATTAGAGGCACGGGGCTCTAGCATATAGCGCCACCCCGTGGTCACGTTGTGTAACTGAACACAACTGTCAACGAATACGCGGTGGGGTCAAAGGAAACAACTGAACCGGCTTTAGAGTGAGAAGGCGAGTGTTTGAACTCGAGCGAGGTCAAGTAGATACACAAGTGCAGCCGCCAGGGGGGGCAAGCCGAGTCCAGCGCTGGCACGTACCACCAGATGCTGTGGCACCAATAACGAACCCCCAGGGGGCTTCGAATGTATGTTGAACTTATTTCGCGGCGTACGTAGCCAACAAAGTAAACACAAAAAGCAGTTCTAAAGAAATTTAGTTTTGTCATCTAGATTTAAAAGTACATAGCTCCCAGTGGCTTCCTAGAGCGTTCCAGACGGCCACAGAAGCGCATCTGAAACCGCGCGATGCGGTGACCGTCTTTTTTCGATGGCTCAGCCAAAAGCCGCTGCTGCGAGGATGGTCGGAGTTCGCGTGATTGTTTATGCTCCTTGACGAGATCACCAAGGCATTATGGTTCATTTGTGGCAGGCCCTTTGTTGTATATATAGGTGTTATGAAAATTGTTGAAAATAATGAAAATTAAATGAAATTTGCATAATCTATCCGAAATTATGTTAATTGATGTAATTATGCGCATAAATTATGCTGATTCGAGAGATAATCGCATTAATTTATGCGAGTGGGCGTGGTTATGATAATCCAGGTCGTTATGGATTATGTGGTCGAGCCTTGGCGACGAGGTTTGGTTATTAATTGGAACAACGCGATTAATCGTATGCAGTGACGCAGGCGTTGTGAGCGTAAATGAGAGAGAGTCGATTCGACTCTGCTCTTTAATTCCGTATTATTGATAAGGATACGATTACTCTCGATTGAACATTATGAATTATGTGTGTTATGGAGTATGTGTGGTGATAGGTCCCCTCAAGGTTCAGATCTCATACGCAGAACAATATTACGCAGAATTTCAGGAAGAATCACACACAAACCTTCTGCTTTAATCAATTTTATTTTCTAGCTAACTTTAATTTTTGGATAATATGAAAACTCAATCTCGAGATTTTGGAATTTCAACACAGCGTTAACATGATACCATCACTATTGCGTTGTTTCACTTTGATAACGGCACCTGTGGTTAATTCCCGACGCGTAACGCAATCGATCGGTTGTTGAGAGAGAGATTAAAAACATGCAAACTATTCTATCAAAACCTTAACCTTACAATATGCAAACTCGTATACTTGAATTGTTACACAACACGGCACTCGGTCTTTGATTCGTATCCAATCCTTAACACATTCTGATATGCGAAGTTATTACGCTTGAAATCGTCAACACAGTACCACGTCGATGTTCGTTCATTGATTCATAACGATTATGCAATTAAAGCGTTCGACTGAAATACTTCTAATTGCCTTATCAACACCACTCAATAGCAGCAATGTTTTCGTCACTTGAATTGTCACACAACACAGCATTCGGTCATTGATCATGCGCGGGCCTTAATGCAATTATTGTCACGTTGTTAATAGGATGACTGATTATTATGCAACGCTACTCGTTGAAAGGGCACTCCAACCAGTATTATTCTTGAAGGCACAAATATGCGTTTGAATTCGTTATTTCATTCATGGATACCAGCAAGATTATGCAGAAAGAAAAATGTTAACGAACGACTCAAGTATTTATAATCGACTTCCTCAACGCAACTCAATAGGTGGCGATGTTTCCCTTTGATATCCTTATCTCGGGCCAATCTTTTAATTAATTGTGGCCAGACCCCTGACAGGGAACCGGTTGAACACGCTCTTCACCCCCGCGAGCGGCGCTCCGTGGTGAGGTGCCAAGAATTAATCCTTATTAATGGGTCAGTTGGTAATTTATGCGGTTAGAAGTACAGCCCCAACACAATATTAAAGAGGAAAATTATGAACTCTCTTAAAAACGACGGATTATTCACTCGGTCGTTGCGATGTTTCCACAATCACGGATGGTTCAATGGCTTGAGGTTTTAGGCTTTTGTTAATGACCCGTGTGTGTGTGTTGAATGGTATGAGTGGTGAAAGAGTAGGCCAATGTTCGGAAGCGATTCTTTGCGTCAGGCAGACGTCTGGTTTGTCGTGTAGTGGGGGGCAGTGTATCATACGTATCAGTTGATTCTTCTTTCAGTAGTTGGTTCGGACTCGGCGGACGTTGGTGAACGAGTTGATACGTTGTTGTAGTTGCGATGACCGTCCGGTAGATGGCGGTAGAAGCACGCCCGCAGCGGCACGATTTTACGCGTACGGTTTGGTAATGCGCGCAGTGCGTTTGCGTGCAGCTGGCACGCTTGGTGCTCCGTCGTCGGCGGTTGTAGATTGCAGGCTCACGATTCGCTCGTGGTGGCGCTGGCCGCTAACAGCGGCAGCGGGTCGCCAATCGGCGACACTCGCCAATTCGGCGAGTTTGTAGAGGCGTCTCCGGCGTCGGTGATGGCTGGTCTTCTGTTGAGACGAGTTGAGCGGGTCTTCTGCTGAGATGAGTTGAGATGAGTCTTCTTCTGTTGAGCTGGCCCCGAGGGCTGATGAGTTGAATTCAATGCTGAAACGGCTCCTTTTTATGCCAAAAATCTCTCTCCTTCTTGGCTCCTCCTCCCGAGGCGGAGCTATCTTTGATCTGACCGTGTGTCGGTGGGGGGGGGGGGGGGTTTGTGTGTCAGTGGTGGGGGGGTTCGTGTGTCAGTGTGTATGTTTGTGTGTCAGTGGTGGGGGGTTGGTGTGTCAGTGTGTATGTTTGTGTGTGTGTCATTTTTGACACGGTTCTGTTCGGGTCTTTCCTCAAGCCATAAACATCAAGACAACAGACGCTGCGATTCATCTTGAAGGCGCCTGGTTGTCTACTCCATCCATCCAGAGGGGGCTTCCCCCCCTTTTGTACCGTTCCCGACGCACAAAGAGATGGTTAGTTTTTAAAGTTTAACATTCTCATCTGACAGCGTATTGTACCGTACCCATATATGATTCTGCTTGTGGTTCGGGGTATTCGATTTTGTTTCCAAGTGAAGATGCTCTTCCGAGTGTATGCATTTTATCACGTGTTGCGGGGAGAGACAAACGTGGCCGGGATCTTCCTATCTCTCTATACTTTGTGTTAACGTCGCTCAAATATCACTTCGACTCCACATTCAACCAGCCTGATCCACCCCGTTACCTTGGCTCCTACTCAGTTTATTAATTTTCGTCATTCTGTGTGTCTTATCACGTATAAATGTATGGCGGTTTATTTAACTTAAAGCTTGCTCGCTCTTTTGCTGCCCGTGTGCAGGGTGGGGTGGGACCACTATTAAGTCCCGTGTGTGGCAGATGGTTCCTGCGATAACGATCTGTTTGCCCTGGCGTGAAATTCCTCTCTCGCGCTCTGCGGGAGAGACAAAGGTGGTCGGGAGTACCTATCTCTTTATACTTTCGACTTTATTTTTCTCAAATACCATTTGGTCCCATGTTCGCCAAGACTCGTGTTTGTAACTACGTCCTCCCGACACCCCTCTCGGTTTACCGAGGTTCGCATTGTTATGATGGCATTATTAAAGAGAAAAATAATTTGCATCCTGAGTTTAAGAGGTCCGTTTCTTGATTGTTGGAATCCATATCCCTTGGTTCTGTAAGGTTCTATAATGGAATGTCGTGTAAGGTGAACACGTTATTCTTAATTTTATGTGTGACTGATGTGTAGCCACTTCTTTAACTTAAAAACGTGCTCGCTGGCTGTTGTGTGTGTTTTCTCATTATCCATCTGGCTAGCTCCAGATGGCCCCTTGTGATAAGGCGTGGTTCCTGCTTCTCCGCGCTGTGAGAGAGACAAAGGTGGTCGGGGTTGCTTGGGATATTGTTTAACTCTTTCGTAAGTTTGCTCGTTCGCCTCATTCCTTCTCGATAACTTTTGATTTGACTCGGTATTCCCGCTCCCAAGTTGGTGATTTAACAGTAAGAGTATTAAAAGGTGAAAATCGTTTGATGTCGAATTAATAATTGGATAAGGATTCACTGATGTGTCTGGTGGCCTGTTCTTAATTGGAGTGAGCATTAGGACCGCTAATTTTATCTTATTCTTGTTGTTGCCTTTTAATTATTTTTTCCGTTGTTTTACCGGCAAATAAGAAACAAAAAAATTGTATACGATTTACCCTGTTGGCGCCTCCGTGTCTACTCTCTTGGTGTTCTGACCTCGGGGGGACCTTTCCTAAGGGGCCCATCAAACTCTTGTTCATCTGGAGATTTTCGCGGATAGCTGTTAACATCCTTGCCTTGAGAGTTTTATTATTTCTTTTTATATATATGTGGCCTGTTTATGATCGACATCTGCTTTTTTTGTGTTTCTGGCTTACGGGTTTTATTCATTATTAAAATAAAAATTGTTTGTCACAAAAGAAAGGAAAAATTAATCTATGTGTATGCATCCGTAAATATTCTTATGGATATTAATTGTGGAAAAAGGGCCGTATACAACAACAGGCTCCACAGGATTGGAAGGACACCCTTGTGGTCCCCCTCTTTAAGAAAAGGGACTGCACAGATTGTAACAATGACAGGGAAAGGCCCTGGCAAGGATTATTCAACATCGTCTTGCCAGGCACACTGAGGAGAGGTTAGCAGAGCCCAAATGTGGTTTCAGGCCAGGGAGGTCCTGCACGGATGCCATATTCTCTGTCCGCCTGCTACGGTAGAGGTGTAGGGAATACCAACAGAACCTATATCTCTGCTTTATTCACCTGATCAAGGCCTATGATAACATCAATAGGCCGGGCTCTGTGTTGTTGTTCATGTTTTCGGATTCCCCGACTCTGCTCACAATCATTATGGACCTTCATGATGGTGGGCAGGCCCGGGTAATGCTACATGGCTGGGAGTCAGAACCATTTCCTGTTCACCTTGGAGTGCGACAGGAATATCCTCTATCTCCTACATTATTTAACACATTTTTGACCACGTAGTTTGAGAAGCTTTCCATGGCTGTACTAGAGGAATGTCCATCTGGTACAAATACAATGGGAGGCTGATTGATGCCCAGGTGCGGTCGAGGGATGGCAAGATCGGCCTCTGTGAAGGAGGCATGTGAAGGAAGCTACTGGGCAATTGGAGGTAGTAGTCATCCTCAAACAATAGTGAAGGGCAGAGGAGCGACGCTCACAGGTGGTGCATCTGCCAGTCATCTCACTCAGTCAACTCATGGCACCTGGGTCTGTCCTATGACCTCCTGCCAGCGAGCCTTCAACATTTCGCGTGGCCTCAAAGTGCATATAGCCTGGCACAAGTCCAGTGGTGATGTCACCGCCACTTCGTTGGGAATGGAGGTTGTTGTTGTGACATACAGTATTGTGGTTGAACACGATATGAATGACATGAAAAAGTTGGGCTGGTAGACCAAGACCTCTCAGCATGGGAGGAGGAATTGGAGGAATTAACAAGTGAAATTCAGGGGAATAGTAACCATGATAGGAGTGATAGAAGAGTGATATGGAGGTGACTGACCACCGGTGAGCAAGAAGCCAGAGTGAATCAGAATCTTTATTTAGACTGGAGGAATCCGATGAGCCATGAAGCTCGTTTTCACAGATGTCCATTTGGGGCAGGTGAGCAAGTTCCAACAGAAAGTCAGTGAGTGCTGGATCATCAATCACCCTGCTTTATGTTGAATTCTATCAAGTGCAGTGAGGTAGAAAATAAGTACTCCACCCCAGATGTGACAACAGTTTTCCACCTTGCATGAGTGGTGACACCCTGGGTTGGAGTGAGGGCTGCAACCACTGCGTGTGATTGAACCGGGTTCTCGAGTTTAACGAGTGGATGGCTTTGGCCCAGCTAACAATGACTGCACCCATCAAATGTGTATACATATTAGAATCAGAATTTCACTTCATTCGGATAAATTCCACCGAAACATGCGATAAACGCTGATGTCATTACGAGGGCCCTTAGGCAGGATAGAGCTGTGGATGAAGGAAGGAGCTGTGGATGAAGAGGAGAGAGAGTTGTGTGTGAAGGAGGGAGCTGTGTGTGAAAGTGGAAACAATTGACTGGAACCCTTCCCTGTCTCCGCGTGTTGGCGAGGGGAGCGTTGGCCACACCGTGCAGATGTCTCCGACGTTGCCCCCCTGTAATGGGGGATCAGCCGTCAACATTCGTGTGTCCCCCTCTTGATAGCCTTTCTGGGAACGTGTATTGCTCGTTTTCTTCCATGCAAGGGAGTTGCGAGGTCATATTCGTCTACGTCAGGGGTCGGGCAAACCTGCGGCTCTTTAAGCGACCGCTTCATGACGTTATTTATTAAGGACCCACCGTCTCGTATTCACGTGCTATGGTGGCTCTTGAAATTTAGATAGATATTTTTCAATATAATATACCAAATTAGAAAAAAACAACGGCCCGTCTTGTTATTTTGGCTGCCGACGCCTGGTCCGAGTAGAAAGCGGCGTCCTCTCCTCGCGTGTTAAAAATAAATTGCCCGTGAATTCAGAATTGGTTCCACGACTCGTGACGGCCAAACAGCAGCGTGCTGCCACGCCTGGCAATGACCATCAAGGAGGAGTGAGCAACAGGAGCCTTGCGATGCGACCGTGTCAGCCACCACCACGACGACAGACTCTGCGGGACGAGTGTGTACTTTTTATTCAAAACAGATTATGTACAAAACACAGATGAGAGAACATGCCAGTTTTGGAAGGGCATCTCCATAATCATCTCGATGGTCATCTCCATAATCATCTCCATGATCATCTCGACGGTCATCTCGATGGTGATCTCCATGATCATCTCGATGGTGATCTCCATGATCATCTCGATGATGATCTCCATGATCTCAGATTGGAATCGTAGTCACGTGCATCTTCAAAATTAGCGGCTGGTGTACATCCCTTATGTTTTTCTTCCAATAACTGAAAAATAAAGAGATCGTTTAAATCATCATCATCAAAGTTACTTGTGATCTATATATCGTGAACGCCTTTTCCAATATACAGGAGCATCCGAGCGTAATTGTGTTAGAGAGTACAATTTTTTAAATACACGATGCGTAGCCGAGTTGACCCCGACACTGAAGGAAAGTTGTGAACATCGATCGGAGGCCACGCGGCCCCTTTTAAGAACATGCACGAGTTTTGTGAACTTTAAACACAACCACCACCACCCCACCCCTTACCCCTCCCCTGTACCGTCAAACGAACACTAAATAAACCGCGTCAGAAACACCCACGAACGAACGAACAAACGGCGAGTGCACAAGTGAGTGAGTGTACAAGTGAGTGAGTGTACAAGTGAGTGAGTGTACAAGTGAGTGAGTGTACAAGTGAGTGAGTGTACAAGTGAGTGAGCGTAGAGGCGAGTGTTCAGGCGGGAGTGCAGGTGAGTGTACAGGTGAGTGTACAGGTGAGTGTCACAGGTGAGTGTACAGTTGAGTATACAGGTGAGCGTGCAGGTGAGTGTACAGGTGAACGTGCAGGTGAGTGTACATGTGAGTGAGTGTCAAAGGTGAGTGTACAGGTGAGCGTGCAGGTGAGTGTACAGGTGAGTGAGTATCACAGGTGAGTGTACAGGTCAGTGTACAGGTGAGCGTACAGGTGAGTGTACATGTGAGTGAGTGTTACAGGTGAGCGTCACAGGTGAGTGTACAGGTGAGTGTACATGTGAGTGAGTGTCACATGTGAGTGTCACAGGTGAATGTACAGGTGAGTGTACAGGTGAGTGAGTGTCACAGGTGAGTGTACAGGTGAGTGTACATGTGAGTGAGTGTCACAGGTGAGTGTACATGTGAGTGAGTGTACAGGAGAGTGTCACAGGTGAGTGTCACAGGTGAGTGTACATGTGAGTGAGTGTACAGGTGAGTGTGCAGGTTAGCGTGCAGGTGAGCACCTGGAACGCGTCGTTGACGCACTTGCGGCACGGGTTGTGCTGGCAGGGCAGGATGACCACGGGCTTGGAGGACATCTCCAGGCAGAGGGGGCACAGCAGCTGGCGCGCTCCAGCTCCTCGTAGCGCGCCTGGGACTCGCGCAGCAGCAGCGACCCACAGGCGGACAGCCTCGTCGCTGTTACAGCTGTCACGCACAGTTGGACAGCCTCGTCGCTGCTACAGCTGTCACGTACAGGCGGACAGCCTCGTCGCTGCTACAGCTGTCACGCACAGGCGGACAGCCTCGTCGCTGCTACAGCTGTCACGTACAGGCGGACAGCCTCGTCACTGCTACAGCTGTCACGTTCAGGCGGACAGCCTCGTCGCTGCTACAGCTGTCACGTTCCCGGGCTCCCTATCCTCCTCTTCCCCATGTCACGTGGAGACAGAGAGAGAGGGGGCATTCACACCACGAGGTCACGTGTCCTACCAGACAGTCTCGCCCCCTTCACCTGATGAAGGCCGCTTGTGTTTTGGCCGAAACGTCGTGAGAATATTATTGTGTTATTTTATTTTATCAATTTATTATTTTATTATCATTCTACGTGACTTTACCGAAAGAACCAAACAAGTGAAAAATGTTATTAAACATCTGCACCTCCTGAATTCCTCACCATCACCACCACCTCCATCGTCGTCAAATCGACAATCATCATCATAGGTAATTAAAATACACATTGTTCTTAATAATGGTTTATTTATGTATTGTAGTGATTGTTATTAAACATTTAACATTTCCCCCCTATGTTCACTCGTACCAGGAACGTAACCACATTTTTTCCCATTGGAACAAAGCTTTTTGCATTTGCGCATTCTACATTTGCAAGCGTTTTTAAGAACGTAACTCTCGTGGATGGAGAGGGTTTACTGTATATCTAATCGTTATATGCACAATGCACATGTGTATGGCTGTCATTCTCTTGAGGTGATTAATTTTACAGTATGCATGTTTAGTCTTTTAAATTATGCCACTAGTTTATCGCACATACAACTGGAAATGTTTTTGCCTGGAGGCTTTCAAGTTATGAATTGCACATTTGAGATGAATATTTCTCATTCATTTGATGCTTATTTCCATATATCCAACCCCTCTCTATCTCTCTCTCCATCACCTTTTCACTCTAGAAAAAATAACAGGCGGACAATATGCCTGCTTCCCATATTTCTCTGCTCTTGATTATGAGAAATTTAAGGTCAAAACCGGTCCGGTTTACACTTTACAAAGGGCCTGCCACAAATGAACCAGAATGCCTTGCTGATCTCGTCAAGGAGCATAAACAATCACGCGAACTCCGACCATCCTCGCAGCAGCGGCTTTTGGCTGAGCCATCGAACAAAGACGGTCACCGCATCGCGCGGTTTCAGATGCGCTTCTGTGGCCGTCTGGAACGCTCTAGGAAGCCACTGGGAGCTATGTACTTTTAAATCTAGATGACAAACTAAATTTCTTTAGAGCTGCTTTTTGTGTTTACTTTGTTGGCTACGTACGCCGCGAAATAAGTTCAACATACATTCGAAGCCCCCTGGGGGTTCGTTATTGGTGCCACAGCATCTGGTGGTACGTGCCAGCGCTGGACTCGGCTTGCCCCCCCTGGCGGCTGCACTTGTGTATCTACTTGACCTCGCTCGAGTTGAAACACTCGCCTTCTCACTCTAAAGCCGGTTCAGTTGTTTCCTTTAATTCTAGATCTAGAGGACATTCGCGAAATAACTTAACCAACATGGACACTCGCAAATTAACCTAACCATCATGGACACTGGCTAAATAACCTAACCAACATGGTGCTGTATACTCTTTGGTTCTATTCGGTAAAGTCACGTGGGAAAAAATAAAATAACAAAAATTCACGACGTTTCGGCCACAACACATGGACTAGACCCCGATACACCTGCGCTGATTAGATACTGCCTCACCAATACTTACTTTACTTGGAATGGCACCTTCTACAAACAAAATGAGGGTACCCCCATGGGTTCTCCCTTATCACCAGTGATAGCCAATGATTTCATGGAGAAATTTGAATCAGACGCCCTCCAGACTTCCACCCTCAGACCTTCCCTGTGGAAGAGATATGTAGATGACACTTTCGTCATTTGGCCACATGGCCTCCCAGCTTTGAACCTTTTCCTACACCACATTAATTCTAGACATCCCGCCATCAAATTCACCATGGAAGTGGAGAAAGATGGCAAGCTACCATTCTTGGATGTTCTGTTTGAGAGGAGACCTGATGGCTCACTGGGGCATTCTGTCTACAGGAAACCCACCCACACAGATTCCTACTTGAAACCTGAATCCCACCACCACCCAGCTCAAAATAATTATCTCAACAAAACGTTATACCACAGAGCACATTGCATTTCGGACCAACACCACCTGACCAGTGAATTAAAACATGTACACCTGGCCCTCAAGAGAAACGGATACTCTGACCATACCATCCGCCAAGCTGTTTCTCCCTCCATACAGAAACAACCACTTGATACTCCGGTCAAAACCATCACACTACCATATATAGTAGGCGTTACTAATAGGATCTCCAAAATTCTAAACAAACACAAGATCCTGGTCCGGTTAAATACAGTACACAAAATTCGTGATCTGATCCCATCCGTGAAGGATGTCATTCCTGACTTACAGTACCCCGGGGTTTACAAACTGAGCTGCACCTGTGGTGACTGCTACATCGGTGAGACAAAGCGACATGTATCTGACCGAATTCGCGAGCACAAATCAGATTTGAAACACGGCAGAACGAATTCTTCTGCCGTAGCTGATCAATGTTACAACGCTGTGGGTAATCACGATATAGTTTTCTCCGATACCAAGGTTCTCTGCAAACCCACGGGTTTTTATCAAAGATTTGTCCACGAGGCAATTCAGATTTACAAACACAGACACAATTTCAACCGAGAGGATGGTTTCAAGTTAAGCAATCATTGGAAAGATGTTCTAAACAAAACCAAACATTAAACTAATTTTCAATGGTACAGTTTATTTATTCAAGTAGTGGTATTCCAAACTTTCACAGCAGTTTATTTGCCTTCACACCAACATTATGTAAACCCCCCCCCCCCCCACCGTGCCGGTCCAGTACATCATTGTATGCTACATCATTGTATGCTAATTCCTTTGTCAAGGCGTTTTGTTGTTTCCTCCCACACAGCTTAAAGGACGCGACCTGGGCTTGCTGTCTTCACTCCAACGCTGTCCCCTGGACAGTCCAGTCCCTTCACCTGATGAAGGCCACTTGTGTTGTGGTCGAAACGTCGTGATTTTTGTTGTTTTATTTTTTACCTACGTGACTTTACCGAATAGAACCAAAGAGTATGTTTCCTTTAACCCCACCGCGTATTCGTTGACAGTTGTGTTCAGTTACACAACGTGACCACGGGGTGGCGCTATATGCTAGAGCCCCGTACCTCTAATGCACACGTGTGCACACTCACGATAAAGAGGTACACACGCACCCCACCCGACCGATTTGAATACCAATTAACACACCCGCGCACGCACTCGCACCTCAAAAATGCTAACACAGACACGAAACGTACACACGCACCAACACCGACCAACTCTAACATCGATAACGACCGTCGTTCGCCAATAAGTGACAGTAACATTACCACAGAGCATGTACAAGACTCGGTGCACTTTGAGGCCTTGTGAATTGTCGAAAGCTTGCTAACAGGAGGTCAGGGGTCAGGCCCAGGTGTCATAGGTTGACTGACTGGGGAGACTGGAAGATGCAACACCTGCGCTCCCCACTTGTCAACTTGCTGCATTTTAGTCGCCCGGCACTTGGCTCGTTGTTGTGAGGGTCACTGCTCTGTGCTCCGTTCTTCTTGGAGGGTGGCTGCCTCCAATTGCCCAGGAGCGTCCTTCACGAGTTGCCCCCAAAAGAGGCCGATCTTGACACCGCTAGTACTGGTCATCTGGAAGTCCAATCAGCTCCACATCTTTCTGTACCGCATCAGTCCATCTCTTCCCTAACCCCTGCCTCGCCCATTCTGCCCCTCTATCCAGACGCGTAAAAGTTCATTTGGCATGTGGTGGCTGGGCATGCGAGCTACATGACCCAGCCAAAAGAGCTCACTGGTGGAAATGTCCAGATATTTCAAGGATCTGGGACCTCCTCACACAATCCAATCTCTGTTTAAACATAGACAGGTCAGCCTGAATATATCAAACTGGCGTAGATGTTCCTTTAATAGGGCTTCATGTTTTTCAATTCTAGAGAAGGGAGGGAATAACTGGCCGAGAAGACCTGGAGCTTCCTATGGAGTGATAGGCCAGGTAGCTTCCACACAGCATTACGCAGGTAGAGATAACGCCGCTTAACCGGTATTTGGTAAGATTAGTGCCAGGTGGAGGGGTTACTTGCCATTCGCACACACTAACCTTGCTACAAAGCCGAAACAGACTTTTGGGGCAAGTGCTGTTAGTAAGCACTGATGAAACCTGACGGGGCACACACATCCCCTGCTCACACTCACCCCCTTCTCACAGGTCAACCTCACCACATTCACCCTCACGCTACATGACACCTCACTCATACGTTCTACTATTCATCACACACTACACTAAATACTACACTATATAACATCACACACTACAATATTTACTACACACTACACTGCACTACTCAAACTACTATACACTACTATAGTGTGCAGTATGCCACACATGAAACACGAGGCAAAGATCCCCCATTTAGCCTTAACAGACTGCAGGGGCAAGTGCTGTTAGCGAGCACCTATGAAGGCCGGCACGGCACACGAGGGGGTGGGTGGCCAACACCACGCCCGGCCGCCTTTGTCTCCCTAGTGACAGTGTTTACACATCACACCAGGTACTCATTTGAGGCTGAGTCGACCTCTGGGAGGCCTGGGACCGGTTCAAATAATCGTCACCGGTGTTGGCCATGAGCGGGAATCGAACCCGGGTCGCCAGGTTCAAAGCACAGCGTGCTAACCGCTACACTATCGCTCCCCCAAATGAAACACACACACATAAACACAAACACATGAATACACACCCACATCGTGATGGACCTCCCATAGCTCATCTTGCATTGCGCTGCGGTGGCGAGATGTTAACTCCCTCGCCAGGTGTGCAGGAGGTCGTGGGTTCGATTCTGACCCTGACGCCTGCTGCTGTATATTTGGAGTTTAAATGTTCTCCCCATGGTCGCAGTAGGTTTTTGTTTTTCGGACCCTCCAGTTTTTCCCTCCACATTTAGAAACATGCCTGTCGATTATTTGGTTCCCTATACATTTCCACGTGATAAGCCGCTTTGTTGAGGTATCATTTGTGGCCAGGTCACTTTTGAAAAAGAGCTAAATAGCTCAGTAGGCCTTACTTAGTAAAATAACAGTAGTTCAATTTTGATTTAAAGCCTTCGTGACTGCAGGGATTCATATTCTTGGTTCTTTCGGTATCTGTTTCTGGTGTGGAACAATCAGTTTCAGTGTTTCTTATTGTTTTATATTTTTATTATTTCATTGTTTCCCTTCTACGCGACTTTACCGAAAGAACCAAGAAAATAACAGTAGTTCAGTTTACCATCCAGAGCCTGTCCCTGATCTGGGTTCATAGGCCTCCCATCTGGGGAATGACGATGGAGGTCAGGACAGCCACCTAGGCTGGCGTGGTGGTGGAGGGCATCTCAGCTTAAATGAGCGGCACTCAAGCACTCTCTTGCTGGCTCTCAAGGAAGCTGTCTCTGGTGTGGACCAATCAGGTTCAAAGACGACGCTTATATTACCAGAGCGTGTTTTTGTTTGCATGTTCACCACAAGTACTGTGTGTGTGTGGTCAATGCTAACAGGATTCCTTGCAAAAGGTTTCAGTTTGGTGTTTTAACATCTTAACACCTGTACCAACGTGACTTTACCGAAAGAACCAAAGAGTATGGATTCCTGCAGTCACGAAAGCTTCAAATCAATCGTAACACCTGTTTCATTGCCAGAAAGGGTAAAACCAATTATTATATTCGCCTTTTAGCGTCCTCTGGTCTCACACCGTTTTGAGACGAGGCTCAAAAAGGTGTCTCTGGTGTGGAACAATCAGTTTCAGAGTGTTTTTTATTTGCATTCTGACCACAAGCATTGTAGTTAATGCAGATATGATTCCTTGTAAAAGGTCTCAGTTTTGGTGGTTTAACATCTTAACACAGCTGTTTTGTTGCCAGAAAAAAGGGGAAAAACCGATGATCAATTATGTTCTGCTCACGAGAAATGTTCTCGCACGCACGCTTGCTATCACCAGCATGTTAAAGCCCCGTCGTTGACAGACCACATCCTCCTGCCACCAACACGTGGTGCACAAATATAAGCTCGCTCACTGCCCCACGAAGTAGTTGACCATCGCCTTATCACACTGACGAAACGCCACTGCGCCTCAGCTGTATTTTCGATATCTCCTGGGCCTAAACGTTTTAAAAGTTGACGAACCAACTCGGCCCACTTTCCCTGGTTGCGCGCAGGTAGAGTATCGATGAAATCGGCCGCTCTTCCATTTAAATGCAGCACCCATTAATTTTGGTAGTCGGGGTAACATTACCATAGAGCAGAGGTGGGGAACCCTTTTCCTGCCAAGGGCCATTTGGATATTTATAACATCATTATATCAATTATATTTATGTTGCTATGAAAAAAGCGCCTAGATTTATTGAATTTCGAGTCGTGCAGTTGCCTTGGCAGGGCCAGACCAAATGATTTTGCGGGCCTCAGACGGCTCGCGGGCCGGGCGCTCCCCGCCCCTGCCATAGAGGAACTGAGGCATGTTGTCTGGTCATTTATTTTGTTATTTATTTTCTCCACACTTGGGTTAACGATTATTTTCACCATAATGTTCATTATCTCTGCTTCCTTAGCTTTGCACCCCACTCCCCATCCTGCAACACTTATTCTGTTTATCTCTTCCTCCCGCAATGCCTCTCTGTGGCTAAGCTACACAATCCGGCCGTCCATAAGCATGCCAGCTATCAGGTAAAGCACGCACGCATGGCCCTATGCCCCCCCCCCCCCGCATGTCCTGGCATGCCCTGGTACTTGCATCCTAATAATTCTGAAGGCGTGTTTGAAGGTGCATGTATATATGTGTAAAGCTCCCTCGCATTGTTCCATTTTCTAGATTATTGATTTCACGAGAGCGTATTTACAAGGCGAGAGTACGACTAGCATGTTTCACAAGGCTATGACTATCTGCAGCCCCGGGGGGTTTCCCACTGGGTTAATCTCGAGAAGTCCTCGATGGTTTCCACCATGTAGATCTCGGACAGTCAGCCCCACTGTCGTCCACCTGCAGTCGCCCTTCAGTCCCCGAGGGAGCGCCCCAATCGCGGGCCTCGCTCCCCCTTATATACCCGCTCGGCCACACCCTGGTCACTTGCAGCACTTTCCCCCCGAAGATTGTTCCAGCAGACTCTACCGTCCTCTATTTCCCTTCTCGAACCTTCCCTCGTACAGTTCCCTGCACCTGTTTCCACCGATCTCCACCGATCCTACTATAATCCTTGCCATGTACAGTACCCTACATATATGTGTGTGTGTGTGTGGCAAACGGTAGTGTAGTGGTGAGGGCACTGCACTATAAACCCGGCGACCAGAGTTCGATTCCTACTCGCGGCCAACATCAGTGACGAACATCTTAACCGGTCCTGGGCCTCCCCGAGATCAACTCAGCCTGAAATAAGTATTTGGAGCAGTGTGTAAACATTACCACTGGTGAAACAAAGGCAGTCAGGCAATGGTAGAGAGTCAGCCCTGCCAATCAGGATTTGAACTTGTGACCTTCCGATTGTGAGCCTCTCATACTACCACTGAGCCACCTGCCTGGGAGAATAAAGCAGGGTGTTGACTGAATTCCTCTGTGTCCTGTTAGGAACTCGCCAACATTCAAGTCACTGGAGGAGAAGGTGGAGAGTACGGTGTCAACAATCAAGGTGAGACTGTGGAAGGTGTAAGAGGGTGATATTCGATGACTGGTAATCTATGGGGAGCGGTTAGTGGGAGTGTAGCGGTTAGCACTACGCTGCGCTATGAACCCGGCGGCCCGAGTTCGATTCCCGCTCACCGTCACGACCAGTGACGGATATCTGCACCCTTCCTGGGCCTCCCCTAGGTCGACTCGGCCTCAAATGAGTACCCAGTGCAGTGTGCCGTAAACATCGCCACTGGGGAGACAAAGGCAGTCGGGCGTGGTGTTGGTCACCCACCCCCTCGTGTGCCGTGCCGTCCTTCATAGGTGCTAGCTAACAGCACTTGCCCCAACAGCCTGTCAAGGCTATATATGGGGGATCTTTGTCTTTGGTGTGTGAGGACATGCTCCTCCACGTTCCTGGGATTATTGCACTAATATGTAAACAGACAAACAAGTGTTTATTGCCCATGTATCTCGTGTCCTGTGTATTCGCCATTTGCTCGGAGTAGAATGTGAGATGTAAAAAAGGTATGTTCGCAAAGGTGTTTGTCAAGGCTGTAGTTTGTCTTCTGCTTGATTTAGTATTCAGGTCATTGTGCCCTTCCGAAATAAATAGATTCTAAAAATCTAAAATGTACTACACTTGGAGTATGGAGGTGTATTGGCTAGGGCTGGCTGCAACCGTACTTTTGTTGGGTGTCTTCGGTGTTGTGGCTGGGCACTATTTTTGTAGTTCTGGAAGGTATCTGCCGTTTATATTAATATTTTATTTATCTAATGAATGGTTGATATGTTATACACAATGATAGAAGCCAAATTTATCGTCCAGATTCTTAGATGTCTCACTCTGGTCATCTTGCCCATAGTAGTAGCAATGTCATTGCCTATAATGACATCTCGATCTTGATTATGTTTCATGTTCAACGTGTCTCCTCTCTCGCATCCTGTACACACAGGCTCGGGTGAGCCGCAGTTCAAGCCGCAGTGGCAGCATCTCAGAGGGCCTTGGGGCCACTGATATCATTCAAGAGGCGGAGGAAGCGGAGGAGGAGGATCTGAAGCTCCCCGTGGTGCCAGTAGGAACTGGGGGACCTGGTGCCACTGATAGAACAGTGGAAAATGTGCCACTGTAACTGGGCCATCAGGGCTAGCTTTTCTCACTGCTGTGTAGAACACACAACCACCGCCAGCACAGTGTAGGCTTTCGCATGCCAATGTTAACCAGTGCCATCCATAAAACCACTATCCTGTGAACTTCACTCTTTGATTCCTCCTGCCATGTTGAAAACTCCACACAGGGTTCAACCACCGCACTGTAGATCACAACACCACACCCACTCGCAAACCTAACCACCCACTGATTCACCCTCTCACTCATCCAGTGTCTCACTCACCCATCCACTCTGTTACCCACCCAATCCACCTGCCCAAACCAACCCACCCACCCATCAAAAATTACCCACTCAAAAAACCGACCCATAAAAGCCCATCAGCATATAATAACACACCCACCAACCCAACTACTGAACCAAACCAACTAACTAACCAACCACGCAAACCAACCCACCCACACCAACCCACTCACCCAAACCAACCCACCCACCCAAACCAACCAACCCAAACCAACCCACCCACCCAAACCTTTCCCCGCACCTCCAATGAGCACGGTTGGCTATGAACGGTGCAAAAGAAGTTCAAGATACATACAACTCACCCAAACTAAGCAAGCAACCAACCCACCCACTCATCCACCCACCCAAACCAACCCATCCACACCAACCCACCCACACCAACCCACCCACTCAAACCAACCCACCCACCCACCGACCCAAACCAACCCACCCAAACCAGCCCACCCATCAACCACACTTCTCTTTCTGCTTCATCCCTAGTGAGGTTTGACATTGGAATTTCTTCCCATTTTATTTTTCCAAGCTTTAATAATCACCATGCTCAATTCAAGAAAGTCTTAACTGGTATCTATTACAACTCTTGATCGTGCTCTTTATTTCTTTCCGCATGATGTTTTGGGCATTTGGGTCTGTGCTCAGTAACTTTGTTCACCCATCATTCCAGTGCCTTGTACCTCACCTGCATATCTCTGTCCTTTCCACATGTGCCCGCATCATTCAAGCTCTGCAATTGCCATAATATTCAAATATCAAGCTTATTTTCTTCAACCAGGTGAGACCATAAAGAGAAAAGTCTCATTTGCAAGAGCGACTTACCTGGGTCGCCAAATTGACAAAAACGAAAACATAAAAAGAAAGTACACCAATGAAACTAATAGACATCAGAGCAAAACAATCATTTATTTTACCAGGTATGGCCCACTGAGCTATGTAGCTCTTTTTCAGCAGCAACCTGGCTACATGATAGTTCAACCACGTGGCTTGTCACGTGAAAATCTATAGTAGCCTAATACTCTAAACGCGCTTTGATTCTAAATGTGGAGGGAAAAACCGGAGGACCCAGAGAAAAATCCACGCGACCTCGGGGAGAACACGCAAACACAGACATACAGGGGTCAGGGTCGGGATCGAACCCACGGCCTCCTGTATACCAGGTGAGGTTGTTAACATATCGCAACCTTGTATCGTGAAATATAGAAATCATAGAATATATATAGAAATCATCGCAAAAACAAAAACCTAACCAACCATTCACCCGCTCGCTTCACTGCAGGTTACAACATTTCTCCTTCTTCCCTCGCACTGCTCCACTTTGGAATCTTCCCCTTGTCCCTCTTCCCAACGTCATCTCACCTCATCTTGTTCCTGGGGCCCTACAGTCAAGTCAACCGGAATGTTCCCGATCTCATTGGAGCTCGGAAGCAAAGCGGAATGGAGCCTGGAATAGTGCTCGGATGGGTGACCACCATACACATGCATGCATACGTGTGTGGTAGGTAGCAAAGGGGCAGTCCAGCAAACCACATTGTTGGACTCTCCCTCTCTGCTCCCAAGTAAATGCTCCCCGTCTTCACTGACCCCCACTGACCATTGTGGTGAGGTATGGTGAAAGAACCACAGGACTTTATAGATGCTACATCTATCACTTATGTTTCCCATCGGGCAACATTGGTTCCCTAAATGCGTTCAAAGGTACCTAACTAAGCTCACCTAAACTAACTAGAACGGCATTTAAAACTCCCTAACCATACACGGTGAAAATTTCTAACAAAATAGATTATCAGGCAAAATTCCTCCTTCCCGTATATGTCCCTCCACGTCAACATAAAGGTATTTCATAGCTCGCATCAGCCTCGTCGCCTTCTTGGAATGCATACATTTAAGCAGCATTGGTTCAATTTATAGGGTCTCATCAGCAAGTCAGGCTTGCTTGCTTGCTTGAATCAACGCGAGTGAACTACTAGTTGCGTATAGGCACAGGCTCTGTCTCTTAGATATCGGTCCTACTTCTGGTTCTTTTCATTATTTACCATCCGATTTTGACACGAAGGAAGAGAAATGCGTTTCCAGTGGATCATTTGGTTATCCCATCACTCCATCTCACTGGTGGATGTCTTCACGGATATGTTCCATTCCCTTGACTGCCCACTTATTGTTCGTCACCGTGGCCCGTGCTGCCAGCCACGATGTACCCTGCGCAAAGCCTACTTAATACTGAAGCGTATCAATAACATCATCTAATATTCTCTAATCCAATTTGCTCCTTTCCCTGTTTCTCATTGTGATTGCCAGCATGCATCTCCCCGTGCTTCTTTGCACATTTTTAAGCAGTTTAGATTCCTGAGGTGTTTCTGACGCATATCGTGGCAGGGAGTATGCACAGATTACAAAACATTCCCGTCGAGGTACATTGCTGTGGTTTTTATTATTATTATCGAGTTCAGCCTTCCTAGAACACTTAGACCTGCTCTTGCCCTTCACTTTATTTGATCTGTTTTTTTATCCGGGTCTGCCTTAAATGTTTGTTTCAGGCACACGTGGAAAATATCCCCAAAGCTATAAACGTACATGTTACATTTATTCGTTATGTTTCCAATGGTTTGAAAGTTGTTTCGCCTAACTGCATTTCAAGCTATGTAACTCAGCTACCTAACTAAGCTACCTAAGAGGCCTAACCTAAACGACCTAAAGTTACCTTTTGCAACTCCATAACCAGATAAGATTTTGTTTTAATAAGATAAATTAGTGGACAATACACCTCCATCACGTACCTCTCCCTCCACGTGAAAGCATCAAAGTAATTACACAATCCATGAACTACACGTCCCTTCTGGGATTGAATTTCATTGCAGCATTGGTTTAATGTAAGCACATTTTGGACCGGTTTTACATTGAACGTCTCATCGGCAGAGTCGGGCTTGCTCGAAGCAATGCTGAGGATCTGCCATGTGTTTATATGCAAGCGTGACTGGTAATGAGAGACTGAACGTGGAAATTAGTGCAGAGTTTTGCGTGCGTTGAAACCAATCCTGCTGAAATGCATGCAATCCCAGAAGGCTGTGTGACTGATGGGATGTTAAAAAATAAAACCTCATGTGAAGGTACAGATATGGAAAGGAGGCATCTTTGTCTGATTATTTGTCTTGACATTATTTAGGGGACGGTTTAAGAGGCCAAGGTTGTTGATGATTTCATGTTGCTAAGCCCCAGCAATTGTGTAGGACATTGACGCTATGTAACGCTACTGCAACTGTAATGGACTGATACTGCATGGGTCATGTATGGATATTATTGTGCGCTAATGCTATAGATAGATGAACTATAATTTTGGTAGAACATTACATATTAACACTGATAGGATTAACACTGCTATGGGTTTACTGTGTACTAACACTCCAATATGGTTCTGTATTATGTATGTTTATTGTGTTTCAACGTGCCTGTAGAATGATTGTGTATTAATACAGTACTTGTACGAGGTAAACTCTGATAGGGCTAATGTAAATGCTGCAGGGTTGTTATTAACTGCCATGATATGATGCCCATTCATACTTGCTGCATACACATTGCATAAAGGTTGTAATATAGCAATGTGAAAAACGTATGAGTTATAGTATAAATACCAGTCATCTCAGTTTGATACATACTCCTTTATAAGGTTGTTGAATGGTAACCGGTAAAGCGGTAAATGCTGTCAGAATCAATTACCACTTCCAAAAGTCAGGAGCCATGAATTGATTCCAGTGGCATATTCACAGTGAACGCTCCGTTTGGTACATGTGAATGTACATGTGGTACATGTGGTACATGTGAATGTACATGTGGTACATGTGGTACATGTGAATGTACGCGTGGTACATGTGGTACATGTGAACGTACATGTGGTACATGTGAACGTACATGTGGTACATGTGAACGTAAATGTGGTACATGTGAATGTACATGTGGTACATGTGAACGTACATGTGGTACATGTTAACGTACATGTGGTACATGTGAACGTACATGTGGTACATGTGACCGTACAAAACGGAACGGTGGTGGACCAAAGTCACCTCGAGGTGCATTTGTCAAATGTTTCGGTGAACAGGTAAAGGTGCGGCGGCCCTGCACTTGCTCGCTTACTCGGCCGCTGCTGACGACAGGGCCTCCACTGAGAGAGCTCTGGAGGGTATTTTTGCTCCACTCTTGCAGATAGTTTTGGAAGCGGTGGGCACGCCCCAACTTGATCCCATCAAAGGTGATCTGCCGATTGTGGACCCATTGTCGAGGCGCCACTGTGGTGAGAGGGTGCCACGGTGGCTAGGAGATGTTTACTTCCTTGCCTGGTATGCAGGAGGTCGTGGGTTTGATCCCGACCGTAACACCTGCTGTATATTTGGAGTTTGCATGTTCTCCCCGTGGTCGCGTGGATTTTTTTCTGGGTCCTCTGGTTTTTCCCTTAAAATTTAGAAACATGCTTTTCGAGTCATTTGGCCGCTATAAATTTCCACGTGATAAGCCACGTGCGATGTAAGAAACTGGCCCCGTTGTTTCAAATGCCGCGCTGGGAAATGAAATTGGAGACCTCTGGGCTACAAGTTCACTGTGGTAACCGTTACACCACAGCAGCTTCCTTTAATTTTCTGCTCTAAAGGTAAAACTTTTGTGTTGCTGGACATTCTATATGTGTAGTGAACCAGTTTACCAAATATTTTTTACTGCTTTTTAAAGCGGTTACCTGCAACACAAAAGACTTTAAACAACCCTAGCTCTATTCAAGCAGTAGTCTGATTCATAATATCGTATTTCATTTGGCTTTTGTTGAGGTGTCATTTTAAATCATAGTTATGCAATGCCCATTGGTTGTGTACGGGGCCACGTTTACATTTCACTCAATGCTGTATTTTTTAGTAAACGTTGACGTGCCAGGCTGACCAAAAACTATTTTAAAATAAACACATTCATGGGTATCAGTTTGTGTGTGGTGTTATGATCCGTGTTTGCCTATGGGGAGCAGTAGTGTAGCGGTTTGCGCGCTGCGCTACGAACTTGGTGACCCGAGTTCGATTCCTGCTCACGGCCACCACCAGTAACGATGATCTCAACCTGGTCCTGGGCCTCTCCTAGGCCGACTCAGCCTCAAATGACTACCTGGTGCGGTGTGTAAAATATTGCCACTAGGGAAACAAAGGCGGCCGGGCGTGGTGTTGGCCACCCACCCCCTTGTGTGCCGTGCCAGCCTTCATAGATGCTCGCTAACAGCACTTGCCCTAACAGTTTGTTCACGCTATACGGGGCATCTTTGTTTTGTGTATGTCTATGCACACGGCGACGGGGAAAACAGCGAGTTCGACAATAATTTTTAAATCAGTAGATAACGACCGTCGTTCGCCAATAAGTGACAGTAACATTACCACAGAGCTTGTACAAGACTCGGTGCACTTTGAGGCCTTGTGAATTGTCGAAAGCTTGCTAACAGGAGGTCATGGGTCAGGCCCAGGTGTCATAGGTTGACTGACTGGGGAGACTGGAAGATGCAACACCTGCGCTCCCCACTTGTCAACTTGCTGCATTTTAGTCGCCCGGCACTTGGCTCGTTGTTGTGAGGGTCACTGCTCTGTGCTCCGTTCTTCTTGGAGGGTGGCTGCCTCCAATTGCCCAGGAGCGTCCTTCACGAGTTGCCCCCAAAAGAGGCCGATCTTGACACCGCTAGTACTGGTCATCTGGAAGTCCAATCAGCTCCACATCTTTCTGTACCGCATCAGTCCATCTCTTCTCTAACCCCTGCCTCGCCCATTCTGCCCCTCTATCCAGACACATAAAAGTTTATTGAGCATGTGGTGGCTGGGCATGCGAGCTACATGACCCAGCCAAAAGAGCTCACTGGTGGAAATGTCCAGATATTTCAAGGATCTGGGAGCTCCTCACACAATCCAATCTCTGTTTAAACATAGACAGGTCAGCCTGAATATATCAAACTGGCGTAGATGTTCCTTCAATAGGGCTTCATGTTTTTCAATTCTAGAGAAGGTAGGCAATAACTGGCCGAGAATACCTGGAGCTTCCTATGGAGTGATAGGCCAGGTAGCTTCCACACAGCATTACGCAGGCAGAGATAACGCCGCTTAACCGGTATTTGGTAAGATTAGTGCCAGGTGGAGGGGTTACTTGCCATTTGCACACACTAACCTTGCTACAAAGCCGAAACAGACTTTTGTGGCAAGTGCTGTTAGTAAGCACTGATGAAACCTGACGGGGCACACACATCCCCTGCTCACACTCGCCCCCTACTCACAGGTCAACCTTACCACATTCACCCTCACGCTACACGACACCTCACACTCATACGTTCTACTATTCATCACACACTACACTAAATACTACACTATATAACATCACACACTACAATATTTACTACACACTACACTGCACTACTCAAACTACTATACATTACTATTGTGTGCAGTACGCCACACATGAAACACGAGGCAAAGATCCCCCATGTAGCCTTAAAAGACTGTAGGGGCAAGTGCTGTTAGCGAGCACCTACGAAGGCCGGCACGGCACACGAGGGGGTGGCCAACACCACGCCCGGCCGCCTTTGTCTCCCTAGTAACAGTGTTTACACATCGCACCAGGTACTCATTTGAGGCTGAATCGACCTCGGGGAGGCCCGGGACCGGTTCAAATAATCGTCACTGGTGTTGGCCGTGAGCGGGAATCGAACACGGTCGCCAGATTCAAAGCACAGCGCGCTAACCGCTACACTACCGCTCCCCCAAATGAAACACACACACATAAACACAAACACATGAATACACACCCACATCGTGATGGACATCCCATAGCTCATCTTGCATTGCGCTGCGGTGGCTAGGAGATGTTAACTCCCTCGCCTGGTGTGCAGGAGGTCGTGGGTTCGATTCTGACCCTGACGCCTGCTGTATATTTGGAGTTTCAATGTTCTCCCCATGGTCGCAGTAGGTTTTTATTTTTCGGACCCTCCAGTTTTTCCCTACACGTTTAGAAACATGCCCTTCGATTATTTGGTTCCGTATACATTTCCACGTGATAAGCCACTTTGTTGGTCATCTCCATGTCCATCGAGATGATCATGGAGATGACCATCGAGATGATCGTGGAAATGATCATGGAGATGATTATGGAGATGACCATCGAGATGATTATGGGGATGATCATGGAGATGACTATCGAGATGATCATCGAGATGATCATGGAGATGATTATGAAGATGACCATCGAGATTATCTTCGATATGATCATGGAGATGACCATGGAGATGATCATGGAGATGACCATCGAGATGACATCAAGATAATCATAGAAATTACCATGAAGATGACCATGGAGATGACCATCGATATGATCATGGAGATGACCATAGAGATGATCGTGGAGATGATCATGGAGATGACCATCGAGATGATTATGGAGATGACCATCGAGATGATCATGGAGATGACCATCGAGATGACCATCGAGATGATTGTGGAGATGATCCTGGAGATGATTATGGAGATGACCATCGAGATGATTATGGAGATGCCCTTCCAAAACCGGCGTGTTCTCTCATCTGTGTTTTGTATGTAATCTTTTTCGAATAGAAAGTACACACGCGTCCCGCAGAGTCTGTCGTCGTGGTGGTGGCTGACACGGTCGCATCGCAAGGCTCCTGTTGCTCACTCCTCCTTGATGGTCATTCCCAGGCGTGGCAGCACGCTGCTGTTTGGCCGTCACGAATCGTGGAACCAATTCTGAAATCACGGGCAATTTATTTTTAACACGCGAGGAGAGGATGCCGCTTTCTACACGGACCAGGCGTCGGCAGCCAAAATAACAAGACGGGCCGTTGTTTTTTTCTAATTTGGTATATTATATTGAAAAATATCTATCTAAATTTCAAGAGCCACCATGCCACGTGAATACGAGAGGGTGGGTCCTCAATAAATAACGTCACGAAGCGGTCGCTTAAAGAGCCGCAGGTTTGCCCGACCCCTGACGTAGACGAATATGACCTCGCAACTCCCTTGCATGGAAGAAAACGAGCAATACACATTCCCAAAAAGGCTTTCAAGAGGGGGACACACGAATGTTGACGGCTGATCCCCCATTACAGGGGGGCAACATCGGAGACTTCTGCACGGTGTAGCCAACGCTCCCCTCGCCAACACGCGGAGACAGGGAAGGGTTCCAGTCAATTGTTTCCACCTTCCCTGTCACACACAGCTCCCTCCTTCACACACAACTCTCTCCTCTTCATCCACAACTCTCTCCTTCATCCACAGCTCTATCCTGTCTAAGGGCCCTCGTAATGACATTGGCGTTTATCGCATGTTTCAGTGGAATTTATCCGAATGAAGTGAAATTCTGATTCTAATATGTATACACACATTTCATGGGTAAAGTCATTGTTAGCTGGGCCAAAGCCATCCACTCGTTAAACTCGAGAACCCGGTTCAATTTCGATATAAAGCTTTCGTGACTGCAAGGATTCATCTTCTTTGGTTCTTTCGGTGAAGTCACGTAGAATGAGAATAAAATAATAAATTAATAAAATAAAATAACACAATGGTTACACATGACATTGACTTCTCCAAGACGGAGGTTCTTTGCAAACCAACCGGCTACCATGAGAGATTCGTTCATGAGGCCATTCACATATACAAGCACAGAGACAATTTCAACCGAGAAGATGGATTCTGGCTTAGTAACCATTGTAAAGATGTTTTAAACCATTTCGGTTCTTAATTAATTGTATTTTACGATGACCTTCAGACCGCAGCTCTTTTGCTGGCATTGACTCTTAATACCTCTCACACCACGGTTAATGGTATGGTTTACAACATGGAGTATAACAGCGCCTCGCAGCTGTCTCTCTCCCCCTCCTCCGTTCCGACCATGGATGAACTCGTCCGTCTGAACGGGGCTCGTAGCTATCCGTGGTGCTGAAGTTGAGGGTAAGAATCCACCCATTTTTTCGCCATATAGCATTGTCATATATAACGACTTATTGTTGGTAGCTTAGCTGATTGGAGAATATATAGAGTTTATTGATAACATTGAGGTAGTTTATATTTTAGTTTTTATTGGTTTACTATATGGTATTCATTATATAGTGTAGTGTATACCCAGTTACTGTTAATAGCTCAGTTTATTGAAGAATATATTGAGTACATTTATTATATTGATGTGATTTAGACTTAGGTTTTTTCACATCGTTTTACTATATGATAGTCGAGTTGTTGCAGCCCCTTTGGCGTCCATGTACTAGGTGCCTCTGTAGATGTGTAGGCTTTGACTTTTACATAGCTATTTCTATGACCAGTCACAAGCTAATCCCTCAGTTATTTCAATGCTAAATTCTCTTGTTTGATTTATACTAGGTGCCTCTGTGAATGTGTATGCTTTGACTTTAACATAGCCATTTCTGTGACCAGTGACAAGCTAATCACTCAGTTATTTCAATGCTAAATTCTCCTGTTTTATATGTAAACCTCTTTGTCAAGGTGCCTCACTTCTCTAAACCAGCTTAAAAAGACGCTACGAATCTTAACAACGTTCATTGAAGCTCTGTCGTCCCGACGGGTCTGTTCCTTTCACCTGAAGAAGGCCGCTTGTGTTGTAGCCAAAACGTCGTGAGAATTTTATTGTGTTATTTTATATTATGAATTTATTATGTTATTCTCATTCTACGTGACTTTACCGAAAGAACCAAAGAAGATGAACCCGGTTCAATCACAGGCAGTGGTTGCAGCCCTCACTCCAACCCAGGGTGTCAGTGGCGCCGGCTCGGCGCTAGGACCTCTGAGCTGCCCCAACCTCCTCGTGGCATCTCGAGCGGTGTGCCGCCGCAAAGTTGTGCTCATTAGCAGGACCGACTCTTTGGTTCGGTGCGCCGTGAAGATCGAGCGGGCTCGAAAGTGTCCTGTTGGAACGAAAGGGGTTGAGAAATCGCTGCTATCGAGTACGTGGATGAACCTCGGATCCATCGGGGCTGTGGCTCTCGCACAGATCTGGAAGATCGCCGGCGAACGGTGGAACAGCGCGGACGTCGGGAATGAACGCCTCGTTCGGGACCCAAACATCAACCACCGCACACCTCCTGGCATGGACAATCTTCCGCAAATACACCGCTGTCACCATGAACCGCACCAGAACATCAACGGAACGATGTGCACGTTTATACGAATGGAAAATTAGAGACGAGCTGCAACATGCAGCAGCAGTAGTGCGACTGTGGCCATGCAACTCAAGCTAAGGACCGTAGAGTAAACCCACACACACGTTGTGATACATGGAGACTCGTAGAGACCCATAAGAGACTCGCAGAGATAGAGGCACATTCAAGACCAGCCACAGTGCGACTCAAGCTATGGACCGTACAGTCCACCACTGTCGTCTCTTGCTCGAGGGAAAATGAGCTGACGTGACTGCAAAGCCACCTCGTGAGTCCTGTGTCTGTAGAGATATCATTGCCAGTGCAATCGCATGCAGCTCAATGCGAAGCAGTGCTGCTTGAGATTCCAAACTAAAATATTTATATTTTATATTACCAGGTAAGACCCCACTGAGTGATGTAGATTTTTTTTCAGCAGCGACCTGGCTATCACAAATGATAGCTCAACGAAGTGGCTCGTCACGGAGACATGCATGGCAGACACAAATACTCTAGACGCGTGTTGTTTAAATGTGGAGGGAAAACGCGGAGGACCTGGAGACAAATCCACGGGACTACGGGGAGAGAGACACCGCAAACTCCAAATATACAGCAGCAGGCGTCAGCATCGGAACCGAACCCACGACCTCCTGTATACCAGGCGAGGAAGTTAACATCTCGCCACCCCGTGGCACCCCACGGAAGTGAACGCCTCGCCTGTCTCACAGTGGTAGGAGG
This sequence comes from Petromyzon marinus, assembly GCF_048934315.1. Classification (NCBI taxonomy): domain Eukaryota; kingdom Metazoa; phylum Chordata; class Hyperoartia; order Petromyzontiformes; family Petromyzontidae; genus Petromyzon; species Petromyzon marinus. The sequence goes on from NC_133709.1 coordinate 12,406,959, forward strand.
TTATCGAATAGAAACAGATCAAGTGGCACTGTCTCTTTCATATGTCTCCCCGCACACACACTACTGTACATACATCACGAGCTACACATCCACGGCACCAGTTGTGTTGCCGGTATCGACATGGCGATGTAGACAGAAGAGAGGCGTTTTACCCTTTCCGGCAATAACGCAGGAGGTGTTAAGACGCCCAAAATGGACTCACCGATTGCAAGGCATCGAGTCTGCATTAGCCGCACATTCACGGATTGGTGTTTGCATCGCCTTTGTGCTGCCGTTCGCCTCCTCGTGTCGTTGTTCTCTGGCCTGACAACTTGTGGGTGGGTCAAGGCCATGACGGAGGACGTCTCTGCTGGAGGCCAATGTCGTTTCAGGGACAAGGCGTGCATCATCAGAGCACGTCGGTTTGGATGCTTGACCACAATCACGACGTGTGGTCAATGCAGACTCGATGCCTTGCAGTCGGGGTGCCTATTTGGTGTTTGCTCATCTTAACACCTCCTGTGTTACTGCCGGAAAGTGTATGAAGACTTTAATATTTTAATCATCATCATAATAATAATTAAATTATATTTAAGCCGTTGAAGTAAACAGTGGTCTATAAAATGTATCGTATATAAAATGTCACAAACAAATACTCGAGTGCTGCTTGATTCTCAGATAACATCTAATCTTCCAGGAGACAGAAACACCGACACGCATTCACAAGGGGCGAAGCTTCTCCAATGCACACGTGAATGCACATTGGAGCACACTGCACAGAGTTACACACTTCTGCCAACCTTGCACTTGACACACACACAGAGAGAGCAGCATTATAGGATACAGAGCTACTATTGACCACCGTGGGAATAGTAATAATAAGAATAATAACCAGAGGTACTCGCTGACAGTTGAGACGATGGGGCCACGTCTATTAACTCTCCCTCCTCCCCCCGGCCGCCTCTGTCCACCCAGCAGTGCGCCAAGGCGCGGTGGGGTAAAGTGTGGGTACCGCCGCCTCTTCGAAGTCGGTGTGTCCGTGGTGGGAGAGCCGGACAAAGACATCCCTCGAGAGGTGAGACTCTAGAGAGCTCGCTGTAGGTGGAGGCCGGTGCGTCCACAGTGGAGCGAGCAAGCAATTGCAGGGCTGCGCCTGCAGCAGCTGCTGCTGCGTCATCACACTCAACTTATTAAACTATTTTTTATTCCGCCAGGTAAGGCGCTCTGAGCTGCGTAGCTCTTTTGTCGGAAGCGACTTTGGCCATCACAAATGAGAGCTCACCCACGTGGCTTATCATCGTGTGGACATTGACAGCGGCCACATACTTTGTACTCTACTTTGATTCAACGGGTATCGTACAGACAACACCGTACGATTGGGATAATCCGAATCCCGTATGACCAGATGGTCAAATATTCAGCAGGAAGATTGTTGCAACATCAGCTTTGAGAGAAACGTCAATCAAACACCAACGCAGGCACACACACAGGTGCACACACAGACACCTGCATGACGCACCCCATACATTGCCATCTACGCGGCTTGTTCAATCCACTGCTGGATGAACGCCTCTCACGCACCGTGTGGGTGTGGCTGTGTGACCATACCTCGTCACGCCGGCCACGTGTGGATGAATAAACTGCTGGATGAGGGCCTACCCCTAAATGAAGCGATGAAGACCACTTGTGTTGTCATGGAAACGTCGTGGGTTTTTTGCTTTTATTATTTTCAATTTAGAATTTGTATTTTTACATTTTTAAAATGTAATTTTAATTTATTGTCATTTTATTCTTATGTTTTCATCTTCGTGACTTTACCGAAAGAACCAAGAATATGAAGATGTGGATGATGTAGATGTGGATAATAACGATGATGATGATGTGGATCATGATGTTGATGATGATGTGGACGATGATGATGTGGATGATGATGTCGATGATCATGCGGATGGCGATGTTGATGATGATGTGGATGATGATGATGTGGATGATGTGGATGTTGATGATGATGTGAATGCAGATGATGTGTATGATAATGATGTGGACGATGAGGATGATGTGAATAATGTTGTGGATGACGTGGCTGATGATGTTGATGATGATAATGATGATGTGGATGATGTAGATGTGGACGATGATGATGCTGATGATGATGTGGATGATGATCATGTGAATGATGATGATTAAGTGACTGATGCTGATGTCCTCACCCTGCACGTGTTCCCCACTCCACGTCTTCTTCACCTTCTGCCGCTCAGAGTCTCACCCCAAGCTCGCCTCGCTCTCCCCTCGCTTCTTCTTCTTCTTCACTCTCGAGGCCTCTCGTTCCAACCTCGCCACGCGTCCCCTGAGCCCCCGATCCACGTCGATTTGGGTCGCAGCTGCTGAGCAGAGAGGCCCAAAACGCCGAGCGGCCAACAACTCAGAGCACTGCTCAAGATCCCTCTGCGTGTGTGTGGTTGGGTTCGGCCAAGTGGTCATTTTAGGTCGTGATTCGTGTCGGGGTTAAGCGGTCGCGTTGAGCACCATCACTCACGGGGTAGTGGACCCCCCGTGAGTGACCAACCGTCACTCACGGGAGGGGGGGGGATGGCACTAGCCCCTCCCCCCTCGTGCCCCCACGAGCCCCTCCCCCCTCGTGCCCCCCACGTGCCTCTCGCGTCTCCAACGTCGTAACGATGACGAGGGACCACGTGCCGAGTTTGAATGTCGCCAAGATGATGATCGTGCTCGTTGTCAAGGTGACACAATGGTCACGTGAGGCCCGTAACGGTCACAGAACTCCAGCACGGCGAGAAGACCAGACGTGTTTGTGTGATTCTGCGTCGTCCCTGCTCTCTTTAACGTGAACAGCGGCGACACTTTCAACAAGCTGAGAATCCCATCGACCGATTATGCCAGGAGAGCTTCTCCAAGGTGAGCGTCGGACTTTTAAAGGGAAATTATCCAGATTTTTACCTCAAAAATGTGGATTTTTTCCCTGCACACGCACACACTCACAACACATATGAGACAGGCGGTAAAGTATTGTATTGTGTACAATCTGGAAACTACCCACATGCCAAATTTTTAGTTTGTTGCATGTTGGGAAGTATATTAAACATTTCGAACAGACACATTCACAAATTTCCCTCTTATATATAGAGAGATGAGGGAACACGATCGTGAATGTGTTTATTCGTCCATATTTGGTCAGAAGACGCCGTGATAATAAATCTACACCACGTCAACAGCACCGCTGCGAAGGGAAACAAATACAATAGATGGGGCTGTTGAAGTCGGGCCATGACCCACGTCCACCTGCACCTATGGAGGCCGCAGTGTCGCTATCGACACGGAGAGTGCCGAGTGGTTGTGTTCTGGTCCAACCTGTTCACCACTGCCGACGGAGTAGCACCACCCGTATGGTTTAATTGCGTGATTGGTCGCTTTAAATAACCAATATCATGATAAATAGTCACTCAAGAGGCCCGAAACGCCGAGCGGCCAGCAACTAACAGCAACTTCTAAAGATCGCTCTGCGTGTGTGTGGTTGGGTTCGCCCAAGTGGTCATTTTAGGTCGTGATTCGTGTCGGGGTTTAGCGGTCGCGTTGAGCACCATCACTCATGGGGTAGTGGACCCCCCGTGAGTGACCAACCATCACTCACGGGGGGGGGGGGGGCAATGGACCCCCGTGAGTTACCAACCGTCACTCATCAATTCAAGATCATGAACTTTATTCATCGTGGATAAATCCGATGAGCTATGAAGCTCTTTTAAACAAATGTCCAGTAGAGACGGGTTCAGAAAGTTACACCAATACCGACACGAGAAAGGTATAAGAAAGGTAAGAAAATCCCGTAAACTAAATAAACTACTTTTTTTTTATTCAACCAGGTGAAGCCCACTGAGCTATTTAGTTCTTCAGAAGCGATAGGCAGGCCCATGTCTGTCTACAGTGGGAAATGTAGAGCCGTGTGTTTATCCGTAGTGTAAAATGTGATCGACGTGCTCCTCTTTCTTCTTGCAGTGGGCGACCCCCCCGAGGGATCCCGCGGGGCTGTGCCCGGGACCCCCTCCCCGGATGAAGCCCGAGGCACGGCGCGGGTCGCCGTGCCGGAGCTGACGGGAGCCGCGCAGGCGGCGGCGGGGCCGCGTCTGAGGGCGGAGCCTCAGGTGAGGGGGAGGAGCCCCGGGTGGCGGGCGGGGCGGGGCCCGCTGGCGCAATTCACAACGCTGGGAATGCACGGGTGTGGGGAAATTGTTATTGGATCATGATCGGCGACGTTTCGGGCAATGTTCCTTGTGCAGAGCACGTCAACAGTTGTTAGACCCTTTCATAACGTGGACTACAGAGGGTGGCCCAAAAGTCAGGACACGCAAAGTTATTGTATGTTTCTTAAGTAATCACAAAGGGTTATTTAGTTTAATTTTAACAAATGTTAAAACTGATATCCATGACGCTTTTGAAATGCATTTAGCACCTTTTTAAAATTACAGCTACCTTTTTCTGCATGCATAACAACGAACTGAACTCGTTCGTCTTTAGTCAATGGCCCCTTCTTAGAATATTTTGTGAGTTGTGGGTTCCTCTAAAAATCAATAGTCTATATATATTTCTGAGACATTTTATGCAGATCGATTATCGGTTCATGGACTAAAATTGTATTTCTTTTGGTGATAAAACAGTCCAACGTGTGTTGGGATCCCTGTCCGGATGGGAGGAGTAATTGTGGATGTGTTGACTGCGTTGCTGTGGCAGGACCCAACCACGACTGTGGCAGCTGGAGCGGAGGGCACCTCGTCCGGTAAAGACCTCACGGTCTTGGCCCCCACCTCGTCCAACGAGGTGCCGGTGGCGGCCGACGAGAGGCATTGCACCCAACCCAGCTGCCTTCCCCACGGCCGGCCTGAACCCTCCCCGGTGACAGCCACAGAACGCGAGAACATCGGCGTGTCTGTGCTGCCTGCACCCCAAGGTGAGCGTGCGACCACGTGACCTCGTGACCTCTCGTTAGGGTGGCAGCCACCAACGCAAGGGCCGCGTTGGAGCCACTGCTGTTGCCCTTCACGAGTAACACGGGGAGCTCAAAACACCCAGCGGCCCACGTGACAGGCACATCACATTTGTCGCTAACTTGAGTCTTACACTTCAATGTGGGGCAAAATGTCTGGTTAAGAGTAGCAGCACGGGTGCTGGATGGGGCCACTGAATCCAGTGCCATGTTTATCTTCAGTGGGAAATGTAGAGCCGTGTGTTTATCCGCAGTGTAAAATGTGATCGCTGTGCTTCTTGTTGCAGTTGGCGACCCCCCCGAGGGATCCCGCGGGGCTGTGCCCGGGACCCCCTCCCCGGATGAAGCCCGAGGCACGGCGCGGGTCGCCGTGCCGGAGCTGACGGGAGCCGCGCAGGCGGCGGCGGGGCCGCGTCTGAGGGCGGATCCTCAGGTGAGGGGGAGGAGCCCCGGGTGACGGGCGGGGCCTGCTGGCGCCGCTCAGCCAATCACAACTCTAGGAGTGCACGGGGGTGGGGGAATTGTTACAGGAAAATGATAGGCGACGTTTCAGGCAATGTCCCTTCTGCAGAGTACATCAGTTTTTTCCATTTTCATAACGTCGCCTATAGAAGGTTGCCCAAAAGTCAGGACACAGGTATCGTATTTATTTGAACAAGTCACAGAGGATTTGTTATCGATATTAATAATGATAATAGTTAAATTGTTAACTTTAACAATAATGAGAACGGTGTAATTTCAGTATTAAGTTAAATTGCACTCCTATTATGTGTTTGTGTTGTTCGTTGTTGTAACGTTCTGACCCGTGCCAATTGGACATGTGAAAAATAGCTTCATAGCTCATCGAATTCCTCCAGTATAAATATTCTGACTCTGATAATAACGTGCAATACATATACAAACTATTATTAAATATTGAAAAACGACGTTTCAGTCAATGCCCCTTCCTCAGAGCACATCACAGTTGGCTCTTCATAACGTCGCCTATAAAGCATGGCCCACAAGTCATGCCACATAGAGCTATCATGTTTATTTCAACAGATAACAGAGCTTTATTTGATTTGTTTAATAAACGTTAAAACTTACATCTATTAATATTAATGCACGATGGACGAATTTATTATTTCTTCAAATTAATTTAGGCCTTTAAAAAAATCAATCACAGCTGCCTTCTTTTGCATATGTAGTGGGTTTGTATGGAGACTGAGTCTTCGTAGGAGGCAACACGTATTTATTTATGACAACAATAACAGTAACACTTAGGTCCCTAACACGGAGGGGTAATGGCCCCTTCTACCCACCACCTAAGGAGGTACGGCCTCCGGGCTAACGTGCCCTAACTACTGGGGCTAACCACTCCTTAGCCCTCCGGCTAGCGGGACCTAGGGGAGGCTGACCCGACCCAGCCAAGGTCCTCGGGTCTCGACCGCTGGCCCACACAGACCCGGCCCTGAGAAGGGCGTCGGGTCGGGGGATCCTCAGGGTCCTAGCCTATTGATCACTGGCCTCACTGAGCCCCGGACCTTATAAGGATGGCGGGGCTTGGGGTCCAGGGTCCTATCTTCAGGTGGGCTTCTGGGTCTTCGGCTTGAGGCGAACTGCCTCAGCCGCACTGGGGTCCGGCTTTTATGGGGCTCCCAGGGTCACCCCGCCCCTGGTCACGCCCACCATCTGGAACCTTCTCGAGGGACCTGGATTGTTGCGCAATCCTCCCCAGCCCCCCACCCGGGGACCTGGGGTGTCCCCCTCCGGTTCCCAACCGTCCCCCCCCCGGGATGCCTGACCCACGAGTCCTGCTTAGCACAGGCCGTACTCGCTATTGCCCCCTGACTGGAAGTACCTGCTCAACCAAAGTGGTGGCGGCGTATTGCGCCCAACAATTACCCACCACACATACAAATGACAATCGAACTCGTTCGTCTTTGGTGAATTACCTTTCCATTTTTGAAAAATGTCACCTGAAAAAGCAAAATAGAAATTAATAATAACGTATAAAAGTTGCGTAATTGCCCGTCACGTGACGGGTATTTTCACGTCATAAACGATCCAGTGTGTCGTGACTTTGTCGATGACGCCATCTCTGCCGCCTTCCTCCGTTTAATCGTCTGCGACTCTTCTGGCTTCATCTGAATGAACTAAAGTTACGGAATGTGACGTACCGAATGTAATTTTCTTTTCTGAGAGTAATATATAACAAACCTGTAAATAAAGAATGACGATTGTAAATCACCTTCATCGTTCTAGCAGCTGTTTGAGTTTCCTTTCTGTCGGGAAGAAAGTAAACTAAATGTTGTAGGAATGATTTCGTTCTAAGTATCGACTTACTGGATTCCCTATTGATGTGAAAACTAAAAAATAAACTATTTATAAACCGGAAGGACGCGTCGGTGTATTCACCAATTTTCGCTAAAAACGTGAGCAGAAAGTCGCTTTTACCAAAATGAATTTGAACTCGGTGAGAGGGGTGGCCCTAGACCAGCTGCTGCCAGCAACTGGCAGCGCCCTCGGCCAACATCGCAATGGGCGCCGCCACCCCCAAACCCCAAGGGCAGATCCAGGCTGAGGTTTCTGGTAAACTGGGAAAATTTTGCCACGATTTTACATTTAATGTTTAATTAAGCGTATTTTTTTAAACAGAGGCAAAATTATTCGGTTTGTCTGTCCGTCCGTCTGTCCAACCAATACATTCTCAGGAATGTTGAGAAATGAATTATAATTCATAGACCCTCTGTACGTTGTACGGGAATCAAAATGACATCGTCGTTATTTTATTTGTATATTTATTTCCTCGAATTGTTGGCGCCCCAGGCGACCGCCTCGTTCGCCTACATGGACGGGTGTCCGCCCCTGTTTAGTTACAATAACTTACTGGATTCTGATTTGATGTGAATTAAAAAATAGTGACCGTTCATTATTGATCGCAAGGGGAGATGTCGGTGTTCACCAATTGTCACAAATGTTCACCGTAAGTGCGAGCAAAAGCCATCAAAGTGAAACTGCACTGAGTTCAAATTAAAAGCGGATTCTGCTTCTTTATTTCTATTCGACGTTTAAAAAATTAATATTATCATGCACAAATTAACTGAATGGGTTATTTATTATTACTCACTAATAATGGTGCACAAAACGCAAAGATAAAATACAAAAACAGAGGGCAGACGTGGCTCTTATCATAAGAGGCGCTGGTATATTTTTGGAGAAAATGTATCGTTGTGGTAACAACAAACTAATAATTAGTTACATTTTTAATCTAAGCCTTTCGTGAAAATCAAAAGAATTGCATGGGAATCCACGTAGCTAAGCCAGCGTTACCCGCAGTGTGTGTCAGGCGTTCGGCAAAGATCATTAAAAGTATAAATATAAAGTTGACTTTAAAAATAAATAATGAAAACGTTATGTGAGGGTTAATATAAATGAAATAACCCTGTCTTAACTTTTGGGCCAACCTGTATAATTATGTGTATTAAATATATACTGTATGATGAAAGATATAAAATCGACGTTTCAGGCAAGGGGCTTTATTCAGGGCACATCACATCATGACGTCGTTTGTAAGAGGGTGGCCGAAATATCAGGACACATCGGGTTATTGTGTTAATTTGAACAAATAACGGAGGGTTATTTCGTTTAATTTTAACAAATGTTAAAAATGAATTTGATTAACATGAATGCACGATTTCTCTTCTGAAATGCATTTAGGAATTCTTTGAAACTACAGCTGCCTTCTCTGTAGCATGCATAACAACAAATTGAACTCGTTCATCTTTTGTCAATGGCCGTTCATCATAGAGTATTTTAGGAGTTAAAGTGAGATTGGGGTTCCTTTAAACATACTGTATATATTGACTTCTGAGACATTTGATTGCCCATCGGTTCATGGACTAAAATTGTATTTCTTTTGGTGATAAAACAGTCCCACGTGTGTTGAGATCCCAGTCCAGATGGGAGGAGTAATTGTGGATGTGTTGATTGCGTTGCTGTGGCAGGACCCAACCACCACTGTGGCGTGCGGAGCAGAGGGCACTTCGTCCGGTAAAGACCTCACGGTCTTGGCCCCCACCTCGTCAGACGAGGTGCTGGTGGCGGCCGACGAGTGGCTCTGCACCCAACCCAGCTGCCTTCCCCATGGCCGGCCGGAACCCTCCCCGTTGCCAGCCACAAAGAACATCGGCGTGTCTGTGCTGCCTGCACCCCAAGGTGAGCGTGCGATCACGCGACCTCGTTACCTCTCGTTAGGGTGGCAGCCACCAACGCAAGGGCCGCTTTGGAGCCATTGCTGTTGCCGTTCAGAAGTAACACGGAGAGCTCAAAACACCTATCGGTCAACGTGACAGGCGCATCACATTTGTCGTGAACTTTAACCTTACACTGAAATGTGGAGAAAAATATTTCTGGTTAAGAGGAGCAGTACGGGTGCTGGCTGGGGCCACTGAATATCCACGCCAGCCCCATCGGCAGTGCAGCGCTCTGCGATGACGCCGGCTTCCGCCACCACCGTTCCCTTTGTGCAGAGGAGGACGACGGCATTCCGGCGGCACGGCTTTCGCTGTTTGCGCCGGAGCGGCTGAGCCTCAGGTGGGAGAACGACGTGGGCAAGGGTGCCGGCCTGCGCAACCTGGGGAACACCTGCTTCCTCAACGCCACGCTGCAGTGCCTCGCCTACACGCCGCCGCTCGCCAACTACCTGCTGCTGCAAGAGCACTGCAGCACCTGTAAGTACCCCCCTGGCACTCTCGTTTACCCATGGGCTAGGTTATTGTCACGGTTAATTTGGCTGCTATGAATTTCACACTTGATAAGCCACTTCGTTGAGCTATCTTTGTGGTTCAGGTCGCTTCTGAAGAAACTAATAGCTCAGTGGGCTTTATCTCGTAAGATAAAAAAAAAAGTTTAGTTTTAATTGTAGATTTTTTAAAAGTGATTTGTTTACCTTACCAATACTTTGTACTCTTATCGTTTTTTGTATTGTGCCCTCGTTTGCAGGCCAACAGAGCGACTTTTGCCTGATGTGCGTCATGGAGCGTCACATTGTCAGCACGTTCAACAACTCAAAGAGAGTGCTGACACCCAAGGTCATCACTAAAAACATCACGCGTGAGTCCCACAACTACGTTCAAACTTGCACTCGGAGGATAAGTTATCCCCGCGATCTTTCGCCATCTGTGTTCCAAGTCCTTTGCACTGCTCCTTTTGACATGTTGGGGAGCTCTTGAAGGATGTCATCAGATCCTGTACCTGTCACTTTGTCCCCATGTCCATTTCTCTGCAGGCATCGCCAAACACCTGCGCATTGGGAGACAGGAAGATGCCCACGAGTTTCTGCGATACGTGGTAGATGCCATGCAAGCCTCATGCCTCCATGGCCACAGCGAGTGAGTACCGCGCGCCAGTCAACTTGCGGCAGTCGTTCTGCAGTTCGGTACCTCACGGCTCCCTCTTGGTTTTCTGCACGATTGTCCTTCGACGTCTGTGAGAAGCTACTCACACTTTTGTGTGAACACCTGGGAGATGCAGAGGACCGGCCCTGCTGGCACCACGGTTCTTTCACATTGGCCCTGACGTGGGCCGTCTTTTATTTGAACATTTCACGTTGCCGATAAATACCGGGGGGTCGATGTCTCGACGTCGATGGCCCCGTGACATCACTGCTCGTGTTGACGGGCGGCACGTGGCACGCTGGGCATTACAAAACTGCCGGGCCACAGCACCGCGTGTCGGCTGCCAGCTTGCCCCCAGCTCTGTGGCTGTGCCGTGAAGGTGGCTGCCCTGTGCAGACGCTACCACGTTTGGTTGCTACAGAGCACGCGTTGCAGTGCTGAAGGGAAAGAGTGAATCAACAGCTCGGGCAATGGTGTAACTCTCACACACGCGTGTGCATCCGGTAAAGGTGCAACTACTAATGCCGCTGTAACCACCGTGTGGTGTCGTTCTATGTGACGTGGCAGGCTGGACAGATACACGGAGGCTACCACCCTCATTTACCAGATCTTCGGGGGTTACCTTCGATCACGTGGTGAGTTGTGCGCACTCCTCTACAAACTTGTTAACCGCGAGCAGCAAGCGCATCATCACAGTGTAGACGCGCTCGCGTTGCAGCGTTTACACACTCTCACGCACGTGCCACACAGAAAAACCTTTTACCAGTTGGTGAAAAGTACCAATTACCTATGTCAGTGGGAAGCGTGCATTTAGTTTGACTAAGTAACATGTGACGTCCCTTCCTAATGTGTGCTTGTGTTTTGCAGTGGAGTGCATGCAGTGCTGCAACCACTCCGACACCTATGACACGTGCCTGGACATTGCACTCCATATTAATGTAAGCAATGACAAAGCCATCGCTTAACAGTTATACATGTACGTACGGTACGGAATAAGTTAAATGTACATACACCACATACATGAACAACAACCGCCATTCGCCACTAAGTGGCGGTGACGTCACCACGGTGCTTGTGCCAGCCTGAGTGCCTTTTAAGGCCACGTGAAGTGTCGAACGCCCGCTGGCAGGTCACGGGACAGACCATGGGTTGACTGAGATGACTGGCCGATGCACCACCTGTGCCCCCTGCTGTGATCAACATACATAACACACACATACATGAATCAGCCACTTAACATCCAAACACACTGCCAGTAGCGTGATCTCTTTTTTTGCGGTTGTACGATTTCATACGAAATGCGGGTTTTCTGAATTGCCATCACAATATAATTCTGCAGATGTTCATGGAATGCTTCTTAGAGTCCTCATTTGCCTTTCACTCTGTCGGCCAACAGAACTCATCAGATCTTGTGGAGGCGTTTGAGGAGTTTTTTAACAAGGAGACACTGGACGAATACACCTGCAGAATGTGAGTGGGCATCGTGTGGTGACACCCTGGAATCATTTGTAGCTTCAAAAGTCTGATGATTGAACCAAATTCTAATAAAAGATAGTAATAAAAATATAAGTAATACATAAAAAATAACGTCCAATATATAACGTAAATAAGTAACAATTTTTACGTTAAGAAATGAATAAAAAATAACGAACAACAAAAAGTGAGTAGACTTATTGTTTAAAAGTTGGGGAACACGTGCGATGGCTGGCGTTGTTGTCGTGCAGGTGCTGTTGCAAGGGGGAAGCGACGAAGACGATGGCTCTCCACCGCCTGCCCAACGTCCTCACCGTCTCCATCAAGCGGTACAACCTCTACGGCGTCAAGATCAACCGGGTAACGATTCTTTCCCTCCACATCCCTCTAATTAATTTATTTTATTAAAGCCCTTGTCAGTTCAACGCTGGAGAAAATGCCTCTCCATGTTGGAATAAGTGCTACGGAAAGACTTGCCCCCCGTCATATGACTGTAGAATTTCCACCACTTGCTCAGGGCTATCAACAGGAGATGAGCACCGTCTTCAACGCTCAAATGAGCGAGACATCACGTCATCACGTTGACGTGTAACTTAGATGGTGCCCATCTCTGCTGCCCACCCCACCACCCCTGCCGTTTCCTCTTCTAACGTTTGTCTCTGTGCGCTGCCTGTAGAACATCACCTACCCGGAGCACCTGGACATGCAACCCTTCACCTCAACGTCTCAGGGCGAGCCCGCAATCTACTCCCTGTACTCGGTGCTGGTGCACAAGGGAGCCGACTCCAACAGGGGTCATTATTATTGCTACAATAAGGTAATTTCATTTGTTACCATCAAACAATAACAACGCACATCTGCAATGCACCCATGTTACAAATGCCCAATAGGGAAGAATAAATAGAAGTCTTGCGTCTGTTCCTGCGTCTTGATGTACTTATGCAACTTCTACTTACAGTATATATACTTTATTCATTTGTATTTAGTGACTTCCTTAGCATTCCTACACTTTGCACTCCAATCGGTGTTGTATTGTTTGTTGTTGTTGTAACTTTCTGACCCGCCCCTACTGGACATCTGTTGGAAAGAGCTTCGTAGATCATCGAATTCTTTCAGCACAAATAATGATTCTGATTCTGATAAAATTGGTCCAAGGCCATTGATGCAGTGACATGGTCAGGCAGACCGTTCTGTAACTTCAGCACCATCATAGCAACCGTAGCACCTTCTGCAACTCTGACGATGGGGTGATGCTCTTTACGAACTTGTTGTCTAGAGTGTATCGTGTGTTGTTATTAATGAACGGAGGAGGTTGGGTGCAGTTGTGTAAGCATTGTAACCAAGTATAGCCGTGCTGTGACTGTGCGCAGATCAGCGATGGACAATGGTGCTGTATGAACGACTCCATCGTGCGGCACGTCGACACCAAGGCTGTTATGAACGAGCAGGCCTACATGCTCTTCTATATTCGGTAAGTCGCCTTCTCTCCCCTTCACTTTAACCTGCACTTACAACCGTCCCCCAGACCAGCTCACTGGAAAGATATTGTCTTGTGCGAGCAGCAGTGTCTCCTTTGAAGGCAGGTGTTAACGGTTTGCGACGCGTTGGTGCGTGTATGCAGGTCCCCAGAATTGAACACGCCGCCAGCGGACAGCTACTGCCCGCTGGAGCACGTCAAGGCGACGTCCCGCTTGTGCCTCAAGCGGCCCCACTCGGCGAAGGGAGACCCCGGACCCTGTCTCTGTACGGCAGCTCTCCTCACCGGCGCGCAAGGTAAAGGATGGATTTGAAACGTCGCCCCGTGTGCGTGGAAATGCCCGGGGAGAATGTACACCCTGACAGCGCATCGTTTTATATTAAGGGAATGGTGAAGTACAGCGATCTTCTTGTTTATACTTCAGACCGGTTTTGTTTCATTCACCCAATGTCGAGCGGTTTGGACTTTAGCGCCATCATCTTCTTTACCTCCAGAAACCCAAGACGTCGAACCGCCCCAACGGGAACAACTGCCGGAGCAACTGCAAGGGCCACAGCAGGAACAGCAGCAGCAGAAGCTACCGGCAACGCCAGGCACGCAACAGCCGCTGCCGCTAGTCCCAGAGCAGCCACCACCACCCCGATCTCACAGCAGCCGCTGCCATTCCACCAGCAACCACCGCCGGTCCTGCAGCAGCCACCACCACCACCACCGCCACTCTCGAAGAAGCCGCCGTCAGCACCACAGCAGCTGCTGCCACCGCGTGTCCCACAGCAGCCAGTCCCACAGCAGCCAGTCCAACAGCAGCCAGTCCAACAGCAGCCACCGCCACCAGTCCCACCACAGCCACCGCCACTCTGGTTGCACAGCAGCCACCACCGGTGTAACAACTGGCACTCGCCCCACCAATAGAAGTCGGTGCTTAAAATCCATGATCGCGTGTCTAACCTTTTGCTTCCGCTCAAATTCAAAATAATTTTGAGAGACATTTTACGAAGGCACCAGGCAGCGGCTCACCATGGCGTCGCCCGCTCCCCAAAATGTACTCATCGCCGGCTTCACCACCAGCCCCTGCTTGTGTTGCAATCGAAACGTCGTACTCTATTGTTTAGTTTATTTTCTTTCTATGTGACTTTACCGAAAGAACCAAAGAGTAATTCCTGCAGTCATGAAAGCTTCAAATCAAGTTTTAATCCACGAAGACTTGAAAAACCCAGCACGAAAGCGCTTAAAATCACGCCAGACATTCTGGGAAACAGGAGCCAAGATCCATGCAGGTGGCACCAACCCATTATGGCTTGGGGTTGCCGTTTATTCCCTGGCCAATCGTCAAGAGAGTTGGCACCAGGAACGTTATTGTAATGGTGACCGTAAAATTAACTGTCTCATTACAAATGAAGACAGAGGTTGTGTCCTCCGCAACGCGATGCCGGAGTGCGCTCTCAGTGAGGTCGTGCAAGGTATTCCCGTACGGTTCTTGTCTCCGTTAATTAAAAATGGGGGACTTTTATTTCGCGTTGTGTCGGGGATTTAAAAAGTCACCGCTGTTGCAAAGTATTTATTTATTTATCGAACTGTGAATACGTCGGCATTTTTTAAACTACATATCTGTTACTTTTTTACGTACGGGGCGTGCACATTTCAATGGACACGCTAACCGTAGCGCCAAGCCGTTACCACGTGAAATGTACGATAAATGATGAACTTCGCCAAGCACTTTATTTCCATCTTCCATGATGCCTCCAGAAACAGCGGTTTCTGAACTCGTGAATGTAGATCGGTGACACTTCGGTCTCCTCGGGGTTTTTATAGTTTGTACAAAAGCAGCTCAAAGTGTGGGAAGGGAAAGCGAGATTTAATGTTTTCCAGAGATTTTGTCTACCTCGTTTTGTATTTGCCCTTGACATCAATATATACTTGTCGTGACAAAACTGGTCTCGCTTCCATTTCTTACTTTGCCATCGCAGTGTGTGTGTGTATGTGTCTTTGTGTGTGGGTGTATGTGTGTGTTTCTCTTTGTTTACGTGTGTTTATGTGTGTATGTATGCAGGTGCGTGTGCTCGCTAACAGCACTTGCCCAAACAGCTTGTTTTGGCTATACGGGGGATCTTTGTCTTTGTATGTCTGTGTGTTGATGGGTGTGTACGTGTTTGTGTGTGTGAATGCGTGTGTGTGTATATCTAATTACATTGTTCGGTCGTAGTTTAGTGGTAGTTAATTGAAGGTGGAGGGGTTACCAGCCCCTCGCACCTATCCAGAGCCCTCATTTAGCCGCTGTGATGGTCACAGACGCCATAAGGGGAAAGGGCCAATTGGAATTGGCCCTCTCCCTCACAGCACCGACCACGACAGCGTGGCCACAGAAGTACACTTGTATACACGTGCACTTGTTGTATTTCTCTGAAATGTTTGTGGGCCAGAGGTCAAGACCACGTTGCTGACCTAATTAAATGTTGAATATAAAAAGTGGATAAAAGGTAATGGTACAGCCCCTGCGGTTGTTCACGCCACTGCCGGCAAATGGGGCCTCCACGAGCGGGAGCTCCAGAGAGCCCCTGTGAGGGTCATTGGCCTACTCCTCCACATTGGTCAGGACGGCTTGGAAGAGAAGGTAGTCAAATATAAAGTTAGATTTACCTGCCGCTTACAACATTTGACCATAACGCGTTCGGTGGGGACATGCTTCTTGCTGGGCTCAAATCCAGGGCGGCGTGTGAAGAAAAACGGGGCCCAGAGAATGTTGACTCCAGCACTGGGGGGGTGCCGGTACACTGGGACACTGCTGTGGGTGTGGTTACTCAAT
Organism: Petromyzon marinus; assembly: GCF_048934315.1. Lineage (NCBI taxonomy): Eukaryota > Metazoa > Chordata > Hyperoartia > Petromyzontiformes > Petromyzontidae > Petromyzon > Petromyzon marinus. Next base: position 12,423,065 of record NC_133709.1, read on the forward strand.
CGCCCAGCCACGTGGAGGAGTAGCCACTGATATGAAACGCAACGCCATCGTCTCACCTAATCAACCCGTTCACCCGTGAAGCGGTGGCCCGGCCGTTAGCGCACACTGACCACTGCCAGCTAAGTTCGATTCCCTGTCACGGCTAACGTCGGTGCTGAGTGACATCTGAACAAATCTCTGGGCTGCCTCACCTTCACACCAACTCATACTGACCAGCGTGGTGAAGTATGATCAAACACCCCCCCCATTTACTGACACAAAGTGGGGGGCTCTTACCTCCGCTGTGGATTGACAGAGGGCCGCTGTCTATGCTGAGCCCCACGCCAGTATAATCGCAGCATCCCTCTGCAATAGCTCTGCAGTGACACCTGAAGGCACACAAACAACACAAGTGGGTGGCCAGGTGCAGGGAGGGTGACGTCCTCATTCAATGAATAAAAAACGAAAAGGAACCCGCCACGGATATTCACCAAGCAGCAATGAGAGCGTCGTGGCGATGCTGCTGCTGTCAGAAACCCGCCGCACGATGCAGTGCGGACACGAGTTGACAATTTCAACCCCAGACATCCGTTACTTTTCTTGTCAACACCCTCAGCATTAAATTAACATTGCAGAGTTTTATACTTCAACATTCAATGATTTTTCTACACTTAAGGGGCCATTAATTAGCGTTCAATTGAACAATGCAAAAATGTGAAAAATCATTACTCAATCGCTACAGCTATTGAGAGAGCTATTGTTGAATTCTGCTAAATCCAAGAAAAGTAACTTAATGGCAAATTCTGCATTTTTATAGAAATGGTTTGAAAATGATTTCGCACAGTTAATGATGCAACTACTGGCACAGGGCAACCGCAGCTCGAGTGTGAACGCCTTCACTATGAGAGGGGTCACCCTGCAGGGTTGAGTAGAGATCTCTATCCCACCCTGTATAGAGTAGTCAACGCGTGATTCTAGATTTAAAGCTTTCGTGACTGCTAGAATCCATACTCTTTGGTTCTATTGGGTAAAGTCACGTAGGTGAAAATAAAATAACAAAAAATCACGACGTTTCGGCCACAACACAAGCGGCCTTCATCAGGTGAAGGGACGAGACTGTCTTGGGGGACAGCGCTGGAGTGGAAGAAGCCACGCTTAGATCACGACCTTTAAGCTATGTGAGAAGAAAAAGACCACGCGCCTTGACAAAGGAATTAGCATATAATTTCGCATTTAAATGGCTCATTGAAATAGCTAAGTTAAAGTATACACATCCGCAGAGGTACCCCTTGACAAAGGAATTAGCGATGCTTGACAAAGGAATTAGCATATAATTTAGCATTGAAATGGCTCATTGAAATAGCTAAGTTAAAGTATACACATCCGCAGAGGTACCCCTTGACAAAGGAATTAGCGCTGGAGTGGAAGAAGCCACGCTTAGATCACGACCTTTAAGCTGTGTGAGAAGAAAAAGGCCAAGTGCCTTGACAAAGGAATTAGCATATAATTTAGCATTGAAATGGCTCATTGAAATAGCTAAGTTAAAGTATACACATCCGCAGAGGTACCCCTTGACAAAGAAATTAGCATCGAATTTAGCATTGAAATAGCTGAGTGATTAGCTTGTAACTGGTCACAGAAATAGCTATGTTAAAGTTAAAGCATATACATTCACCGAGGCACCTAGTACTCATCAAACAGGAGAATTTAGCGAAACACAACCACGCTCAGACATCGGACCTGTGTGCGAGCAAACAAGGTGTTCTGACAAAGAAAGTAGCATAAAAAAATAGCATTTGATTGGCGGATTTTAGGAAAGAGGTGGTGTACGTGCTGGTGGACTCGCAGTTTGGCGCGGGGGGGGGGGGGGGGGGAAGGGGGGAGTTTACCTATTGATGGTGTGAAAAGGGGGAATTTATAAGAGCTGCGAAAGTTTGGGGTACCACTACTTGAAAAATATACTGTACCATTGAAATTAGTTTAATGTTTAGTTCGATTTAGAACACCTTTCCAATGGTTGCTTAATTTGAAACCATCCTCTCGGTTGAAATTGTGTCTGTGTTTGTAGATCTGACTTGCCTCATGAACAAATCTCTGATAAAAGCCCGTGGGTTTGCAAAGAACCTTGGGATCAGATCAGGTCCGGTTCAATACAGTACACAAAATTCGTGATCTGATCCTATCCGTGAAGGATGTCATTCCTGATTTACAGTACCCCGGGGTTTACAAATTGAGTTGTACCTGCGGTGATTGCTACATCGGTGAGACAAAGCGACATGTCTCTGACCGAATTCGCGAGCACAAATCAGATTTGAAACACGGCAAAACGAATTCTTCTGCCGTGGCTGATCACTGTTACAACGCTGTGGGGGATCACGATATAATTTTCTCCGACGAGACTGTCCTCCAGACAGTCTCGTCCTTTCACATGATGAAGGCCGCTTGTGTTGTGGCCGAAATGTCGTGATTTTTTTGTTATTTAATTTTCACCTATGTTGGTGGCCACGCGAAGTGTCGAATGCTCGCTGACAGGAGGTCACGGGACAGAACCCTGCAGGTGCCATGGGTTGACGGACTCGAGATGGCTGGCAGACGCCACCAGCTGTGCCAACTCGCCGCATTTTAGCCGCCCGCCTCTCCGCTCGTTGTTGTGAGCGTTGCTCCTTTGCCCCTCCGTCGTCGTCGTCGTTGTTGCTGGAGGGCGACTGCCTCCAACTGCCCGGGAGCGTCCCTCACGAGCCTCCTCCTCCTCCTCCTCCACAGAGGCCGATCTTGACACTGCCGGTACCGCTCATCGGCAAGTCCACTCGGCTCCACATCCTCCAACCAGGTACCTTTGTAGACCCGCAATGATGCCGTGCCGTGTTGGCAGTCCACTGCTGGATGAAGGCTTCGGGTCGCCACGGTGGCTAGGAGATGTTAACTACCTCGCCCGGTGTGCAGGAGGTCGTGGGTTCGATCCCGACCCCGACGTCTGCTGCTGCTGCTGTATATTTGGAGTCTGCGGTGTCTCTCTCCCTGGGGGTCGCGTGGATTTTTGCTCCGGGTGCTGCGGTGTTTCCATTCCACATTGACAATCGACGTGTTTCGAATATTTGGCTGCTCTAAATGTCCACACGATAAGCCACTTTGTTGAGCTATCATCTGTGGCCAGGTCGCTTCTTATAAAAGCGCTATGTAGCTCAGTGGAACTTAGGTGGTTAAAATAAATAAAAATAGTAAAAATAACAACACCACCACTCCACGCACACAGAACATCTGTCGTGATCCTGACTGCAGTGCTCATCTCGATATGGTCGATGAAAGTGAATTACGTGACGGCCGCTACGTTCAAAGGTTTCGTCACCTTTGGGTGGCATCAGTTGCTGCTCTGGCCCATCGGGAAATACAATAATGCCTTGATGGAGGCTCCATTGAAGATGCGTGCGACCCTCTCAACTGGCCGTCTGACCCGAATGTTCGGTCCAACCCGAGCTGAATATCGAGTGGAACTGTGTGACCCTGGGGCTATTAGCTACAAAGCAACACTTTATTTTTTACTGCCCACGGTAAATCCACTGCTGGATGAAGGCCTTCCCACCATTGTGGTTCTTTGACCATATCCCACCACGGGTGTTCAGTGCTGGTCGGTGAAGGTAGCGGGCAAACAGCCCTGACATCGCTCGCCAATCGAGTCGTTGTTAGCCCTGGACAGGAATTTAACTCGGGTGGAGCCGGTTCGTAGCGTGGCGCGCTACCCATCTGTGCCACTTCTCGTCACCCTCTTTGGCTGTTTACTCAGCGAACCAAACATCCGTCAATGATGACCGATTCCATTCAAAAAGTGCGCTCTTGCCGCCGTGTGCGCTGAGTAGTACTCAGTATTAAACACGCGTTGACTATTCTATACTGCAGGGGTGTCCAAACTTTTTTTCCCGATGGCCACATACAGAAAAATATACGAAGGATTGGGCCACTCACTAGACGTGAGGTATACTGCCTCACTTCTCATGCACTAATATTGTCAAAATCAATCAAATGCAGGTAAATTACGTTTGATTATTGAACATGTTTGAAGAAAAAAAGCCTCCATCATAGCTCTTCATTAGTAGATTTTAATTTTATTTTTTACAAAAAGGTTGGCAGGTCATTCTCTCAGTGACAGCCTCAGATTGGTTCTTAGGGTGCTGATCCCCCTTCATTGTCCATATGAAGGGAGAGACAAGAAGACAAATAGGGGATGTGGATATTTCAAGCTTATTACACAAATAAATTATTGGGCTTGTTAACACATCAACTAACGTTTGTTAAAAAAATTGTCATCAACTTTAATTGACTGAATTTATTAAGTAATTGGGCTTATTAACAAATGAAAACGGTGTGTATATTTTTAACTCACCTGTAATGGGAAGAATGTTACGCTCAGTGGGAGCAGTGATGCTGCGCTTTGGTGTGAAGGATAGCTGGCAGGTCAGGAGTAAGTTTGGTGGTTGAGATGCGAAGGACGTCACGGAGATGGCTGTCGGTCGTTCTGGTTCTCAGCCTGCTTTTGTTCAGCGTTAACAGAGAGAATGTCTGCTCACATATGTATGTTGAGCCGAACAGACACATCATTCGTTTTGCATGGCGTCTCATCAGAGGAAACTTGGCCTTTTCCAAACTCCGCTAGAAGTCAGGTAAGGAGAGAAGCTGATGCTGATTCTTCAGAGAATCATCACACTGAATTTCGATCAGTTCTAATTGCAGACTCTCCTCCACTTAAATTTTGATATAAAGCTTTCGTGACTGCAGTAATTCATATTCTTAGTGTGATTTCCTTCTCAATGAGAGAAAAATCTTGGAAGCGCTGACTGAATTCTGTCATGAGAGATGTGATCACAGACACATATTCTCCCATTTTTGCAGAGGGCTTGGCATTTGGAAATGCGCATTGATTTCGGTCAGTGTGGGGAAGTGCGCTACATTGAAGTTGCGCAGTTGTGACTCGAAGAGACGGAGCTTCGCACGGAATGCTTTCATGTGCACATACAGCTGTGGTACCAGCTGCTCTTTGCCTTGTAGTCTCTTGTTCGGGGTGTTGAGATGATCAGTGGGATCAACTAAAAAAGCCAGGCCTGCCAACCATAAAGGGTCACTGATCTCATGGAGAGGTCTGCCCTTTTCTTTCAACAACTTGTCGATATTTGATCTCAGGGAATAAAACCGCTGCAGCACGGAGCCGCGACTGAGCCAGCGCACTTGAGAATGGTAGAGTAGGTCCCCGTATTCAGCATCGACATCAGAGAGGAACGCTTGCAATTCTCTGTGGTGAAGCCCTCGGGCCATACATTTTTTGACATTTTTCACAACTGTGTTCATCACATCGCCAAGCTGGATTATCTTGGCACAGAGGGCTTCTTGCTAGATGATACAGTGCATTTTAACAGCCTCACCTCCGCTCTCCTGCACCTTGGCACTTACCATAGAAGCCATTCCTTTGCGCTCGCCTGTCATTGCTGGAGCCCCATCCGTTGTAATTCCACACAGTTTGTCCCATTTAAGTCCAGCCTGGTTAATTGAATCTGACACAGCTTCAAAACATGTCCTTCCCAGTTGTTGTCCCCTTTAGACTCCGAAGATCAAGCAGTTCCTCCGTAATGCAAAAATTATCATCAACTCCCCGCAAAAAAATTAACAGCCGTGCAGTGTCCGTGGCATCTGTGCTCTCATCACATGCAATCGAGTAAAAATCGAAAGCACAAGCTTTATCTGACACTTGCTGTTTTAAATTAGCCGACAAGTCTTCAATTCGCCGCACAACCATATTTCTGGACATACTAACATCGTTGAAATCCTGCATTTTCTCCAGGCACATTCCCACGACTTTAGTGAGGCACTGTTTGATGAAGTCACCGTCTGAGAAAGGTTTCCCGTGTAGGGCAATGAGTTGAGCTACTTCATTGCTGACTATAGTTGCATTTTCTTGAGCTTTGTTAGCACGGAAGAAAAAAAACCCTGCTGCTGCGTTAGCAGGCTAGCTTGCCATTTGCTTTACCTTCTCTCTCCGCTCGGCGCCAGTGTAGGACGTGAAGGTCTGATGTTTCGTTTCATAATGCCGGCGTACATTGTACTCTTTCATCACGGCAACACTCTCATTACAAATCAAACAAACACACTTCCCCTTGGTTTCTATGAAAAAAAAATCATTTTTCCACCGAGTCTGAAATTTTCTGCACTCGCTTGCAATCTTGCGTCTCTTCAGTTCCGGCATTTCTGGTGACCCTGAGCAAATGTTTTCTTCGATTGCTTGCTTTGTGGAGACGCTGCCTTGTTCAAGACAATATCGCCATCTAGTGTTTAAATTAAGAAATTCAATACATTGGGCCATAGTCCATTATATTTTTAAACTTTCATACGGGCCAATTAAAAATGGATGGCGCAGTTGGCCCGCGGGCCGTAGTTTGGACACCCCTGCTATACAGGGCGGGATAGAGATCTCTACTCAACCCTGCAGGGTGACCCCTCTCATAGTGAAGGCGTTCACACTCGAGCCGCGGTTGCCCTGTGCCAGTAGTTGCATCATTAACTGTGCGAAATCATTATCAAACCATTACCTTAAAAATGCAGAATTTGCCATTAAGTTATTTTTCTTGGATTTAGCAGAATTCCAAAATAGCTCTCTCAATAGCTGGAGCGATTACATATTTGCGTTATTAAAATGCATGACTCATAAAACGATAATTAAATGGCCACTTAGTTTAGGACGATCATTGAATGTTGAACTATAAAACTCTGCAATGTTAATTTAATGCTGAGGGTGTTGACAAGAAAAGTAACGGATGTGTGGGGTTGAAATTGTCAACTCGTGTCCGCACTGCATCGTGCGGCGGGTTTCTGACAGCAGCAGCATCGCCACGACGCTCTCATTGCCGCTTGGTGAATATCCGTGGCGGGTTCCTTTTCGTTTTTTATTCATTGAATGAGGACGTCACCCTCCCTGCACCTGGCCACCCACTTGTGTTGTTTGTGTGCCTTCAGGTGTCACTGCAGAGCAACTGCAGAGGGATGCTGCGATTATACTAGCGTGGGGCTCAGCATAGACGGCGGCCCTCTGTTAATCCACAGCGGAGGTAAGAGCCCCCCACTCTGTGTCAGTAAATGGGGGGGGGGTGTTTGATCATACTTCACCACGCTGGTCAGTATGAGTTGGTGTGAAGGTGAGGCAGCCCAGAGATCTGTTCAGATGTCACTCAGCACCGACGTTAGCCGTGGCCGGGAATCGAACTTAGCTGGCAGTGGTCAGTGTGCGCTAACGGCCGGGCCACCGCTTCACGGGTGAACGGGTTGATTAGGTGAGACGATGGCGTTGCGTTTCATATCAGTGGCTACTCCTCCACGTGGCTGGGCGATTGAGTAACCACACCCACAGCAGTGTCCCAGTGTACCGGCACCCCCCCAGTGCTGGAGTCAACATTGTCTGGGCCCCGTTTTTCTTCACACGCCGCCCTGCATTTGAGCCCAGCAAGAAGCGCGTCGCCACCGAACGTGTTACGGTCAAATGTTGTAAGCGGCAGGTAAATATAACTTTATATTTGACGACCTCCTCTTCCAAGACGTCCTGACCAGTGTGGAGGAGTAGGCCAATGACCCTCACAGGGGCTCTCTGGAGCTCCCGCTCGTGGAGGCCCCATTTGACGGCAGTGGCATGAACAACCGCAGGGGCTGTACCATTACCTTTTATCCACTTTTATATTCAACATTTAATTAGGTCAGCAACGTGGTCTTGATCTCTTACCCACAAACATTTCTGAGAAATACAACAAGTGCACGTGTTTACAAGTGTACTTCTGTGGCAATGCTGTCGTGGTCGGTGCTGTGAGGGAGAGGGCCAATTCCAATTGGCCCTTTCCCCTTATGGCGTCTGTGACCATCACAGCGGCTAAATGAGGGCTCTGGACGGGTGCGAGGGGCTGGTAACCCCTCCACCTTCAATTAACTACCACTAAACTACGACCGAAAAATGTAATTAGACATACACACACGCATTCACACACACAAACACGTACACACCCATCAACACACAGACATACAAAGACAAAGATCCCCTGTATAGCCAAAACAAGCTGTTTGGGCAAGTGCTGTTAGCGAGCACACGCACCTGCATACACACATACATACACACATAAACACACGTAAACAAACACAGACACACATACACCCACATACAAAGACACATACACACACACTGCGATGGCAAAGTAAGAAATGGAAGCGAGGCCAGTTTTGTCACGACAAGTATATATTGATGTCAAGTGCAAATACAAAACGAGGTAGACAAAATCTCTGGAAAACATTAATCTCGCTTTCCCTTCCCACACTTTGAGCTGCTTTTGTACAAACGATAAAAACCCGAGGAGACCGAAGTGTCACCGATCTACATTCACGAGTTCAGAAACCGCTGTTTCTGGAGGCATCATGGAAGATGGAAATAAAGTGCTTGGCGAAGTTCATCATTTATCGTACATTTCACGTGGTAACGGCTTGGCGCTACGGTTAGCGTGTCCATTGAAATGTGCACGCCCCATACGTAAAAAAGTAACAGATATGTAGTTAAAAAAATGCCGACGTATTCACAGTTCGATAAATAAATAAATACTTTGCAACAGCGGTGGCTTTTTAAATCCCCGACACAACACGAAATAAAAGGCCCGCATTTTAAATTAACGGAGACAAGAACCGTACGGGAATACCTTGCACGACCTCACTGAGACCGCACTCCGGCATCGCGTTGCGGAGGACACAACCTCTGTCTTCATTTGTAATGAGACAGTTAATTTTACGGTCACCATCACAATAACGTTACTGGTGCCAACTCTCTTGACGATTGGCCAGGGAATAAACGGCAACCCCAAGCCATAATGGGTTGGTGCCGCCTGCATGGATCTTGGCTCCTGTTTCCCAGAATGGCTGGCGTGATTTTAAGTGCTTTCGTGCTGGGTTTTTCAAGTCTACGTGGATTAAAACTTGATTTGAAGCTTTCATGACTGCAGGAATTACTCTTTGGTTCTTTCGGTAAAGTCACGTAGAAAGAAAATAAACTAAATAATAGAGTACGACGTTTCGATTGCAACACAAGCAGGGGCTGGTGGTGGAGCCGGCGATGAGTACATTTTGGGGAGCGGGCGACGCCATGGTGAGCCGCTGCCTGGTGCCTTCGTAAAATGTCTCTCAAAATTATTTTGAATTTGAGCGGAAGCAAAAGGTTAGACACGCGATCATGGATTTTAAGCACCGACTTCTATTGGTGGGGCGAGTGCCAGTTGTTACACCGGTGGTGGCTGCTGTGCGACCAGAGTGGCGGTGGCTGTGGTGGGACTGGTGGCGGTGGCTGCTGTTGGACTGGCTGCTATTGGACTGGCTGCTGTTGGACTGGCTGCTGTGGGACACGCGGTGGCAGCAGCTGCTGTGGTGCTGACGGTGGCTTCTTCGAGACCGGCGGTGGTGGTGGTGGTGGCTGCTGCAGGACCGGCGGTGGTTGCTGGTGGAATGGCAGCGGCTGCTGTGAGATCGGGGTGGTGGTGGCTGCTCTGGGACTAGCGGCAGCGGCTGTTGCATGCCTGGCGTTGCCGGTAGCTGCTGCTGCTGCTGTTCCTGCCGTGGCCCTTGCAGTTGCTCCGGCAGTTGTTCCCGTTGGGGCGGTTCGACGTCTTGGGTTTCTGGAGGTAAAGAAGATGATGGCGCTAAAGTCCAAACCGCTCGACATTGGGTGAATGAAACAAAACCGGTCTGAAGTATAAACAAGAAGATCGCTGTACTTCACCATTCCCTTAATATAAAACGATGCGCTGTCAGGGTGTACATTCTCCGTGGGCATTTCCATGCACACGGGGCGACGTTTCAAATCCATCCTTTACCTTGCGCGCCGGTGAGGAGAGCTGCCGTACACAGACAGGGTCCGGGGTCTCCCTTCGCCGAGTGGGGCCGCTTGAGGCACAAGCGGGACGTCGCCTTGACGTGCTCCAGCGGGCAGTAGCTGTCCGCTGGCGGCGCGTTCAATTCTGGGGACCTGCATGCACGCACCAACGCGTCGCAAACCGTTAACACCTGCCTTCAAAGGAGACACTGCTGCTCGCACAAGACAATATCTTTCCAGTGAGCTGGTCTGGGGGACGGTTGTAAGTGCAGGTTAAAGTGAAGGGGAGAGAAGGCGACTTACCGAATATAGAAGAGCATGTAGGCCTGCTCGTTCATAACAGCCTTGGTGTCGACGTGCCGCACGATGCAGTCGTTCATACAGCACCATTGTCCATCGCTGATCTGCGCACAGTCACAGCACGGCTACACTTAGTTACAATGTTTACACAACTGCACCCAACCTCCTCCGTTCATTAATAACAAGACACGATACACTCTAGACAACAAGTTCGTAAAGAGCATCACCCCATCGTCAGAGCTGCAGAAGGTGCTACGGTTGCTATGATGGTGCTGAAGTTACAGAACGGTCTTCCTGACCATGTCACTGCATCGATGGCCTTGGACCAATTTCATCAGAATCAGAATAATTATTTGTGCTGAAAGAATTTGATGATCTACGAAGCTCTTTTCAACAGATGTCCAGTAGGGGCGGGTCAGAAAGTTACAACAACAATCAATACAACACCGATTGGAGTGCAAAGTGTAGGAATGCTAAGGAAGTCACTAAATACAAATAAATAAAGTATATGTATTGTGAGTAGAAGTTGCATAAGTACATCAAGACGCAAGAACAGACGCAAGACTTCTATTTATTCTTCCCTATTGGACATTTGTAACATTATGGGCGCATTGCAGATGTGCGTTGTTATTGTTTGATGGTAACAAATGTAATTACCTTATTGTAGCAATAATAATGGCCGCTGTTGGAGTCGGCTCCCTTGTGCACCAGCACCGAGTAGAGGGAGTAGATTGCGGGCTCGCCCTGAGACGTTGAGGTGAAGGGTTGCATGTCCAGGTGCTCCGGGTAGGTGATGTTCTACAGGCAGCGCACAGAGACAAACGTTAGAAGAGGAAACGGCAGGGATGGTGGGGTGGGCAGCAGAGATGGGCACCATCTAAGTTACACGTCAACGTGATGACGTGATATCTCGCTCATTTGAGCGTTGAAGACGGTGCTCATTTCCTGTTTATAGCCCTGTGCAAGTGGTGGAAATTCTACAATCATATGACGGGGGGCGAGTCTTTCCGTAGCACTTATTCCAACATGGAGAGGCATTTTCTCCAGCGTTGAACTGACAAGGGCTGTAATAAAATAAATTAATTAGAGGGATGTGGAGGGGCAGAATCGTTACCCGGTTGATCTTGACGCCGTAGAGGTTGTACCGCTTGATGGAGACGGTGAGGACGTTGGGCAGGCGGTGGAGAGCCATCGTCTTCGTCGCTTCCCCCTTGCAACAGCACCTGCACGACAACAACGCCAGCCATCGCACGTGTTCCCCAACTTTTAAACAATAAGTCTACTCACTTTTTGTGAGTTACTTATTTACGTTATATATTGGACGTTATTTTTTATGTATTATTTATATTATATTTTTATTACTATCTTTTATTAGAATTTGATTCAATCAGCAGACTTTTGAAGCTACAAATGATTCCAGGGTGTCAACACACGATGCCCACTCACATTCTGCAGTTGTATTCGTCCAGCGTCTCCTTGTTAAAAAACTCCTCAAACGCCTCCACAAGATCTGATGAGTTCTGTTGGCCGACAGAGTGAAAGGCAAATGAGGACTCTAAGAAGCATCCCATGAACATCTGCAGAATTATATTGTGATGGCAATTCGGAAACCCGCATTTCGTATGAAATCGTACAACCGCAAAAAAATAGATCACGCACGCTACTGGCAGTGTGTTTGGATGTTAAGTGGCTGATTTATGTATGTGTGTGTGTTATGCATGTTGGCACAGCAGGGGGCACAGGTGCTGCATCGGCCAGTCATCTCAGTCAACCCATGGTCTGTCCCGTGACCTGCCAGCGGGCGTTCGACACTTCACGTGGCCTTAAAAGTCACTCAGGCTGGCACAAGCACCGTGGTGACATCACCACCACTTAGTGGCGAATGGCGGTTGTTTTTCATGTATGTGATGTATGTACATTTAACTTATTTCGCACCGTACGTAGATGTATAACTGTTAAGCGATGGCTTTCTCATTGCTTACGTTAATATGGAGTGCAATGTCCAGGCACGTGTCATAGGTGTCCGAGTGGTTGCAGCACTGCATGCACTCCACTGCAAAACACAAGCACACATTAGGAAGGGACGTCACATGTTACTTAGTCAAACTAAATGCACGCTTCCCACTGACAGAGGTAATTGGTACTTTTCACCAACTGGTAAAAGGTTATTCTGTGTGGCACGTGCGTGAGAGTGTGTAAACGCTGCAACGCGAGCGCGTCTACACTGTGATGATGCGCTTGCTGCTCGCGGTTAACAAGTTGGTAGAGGAGTGCGCACAACTCACCACGTGATCGAAGGTAACCCCCGAAGATCTGGTAAATGAGGGTGGTAGCCTCCGTGTATCTGTCCAGCCTGCCACGTCACAGAGAACGACACCACACGGTGGTTACAGCGGCAGTAGCACCTTTACCGGATGCACACGCGTGTGTGACAGTTACACCATTGCCCGAGCTGTCGATTCACTCTTTGCCTTCAGCACTGCAACGCGTGCTCTGTAGCAACCAAACGTGGTAGCGTCTGCACAGGGCAGCCACATTCACGGCACAGCCACAGAGCTGGGGGCAAGCTGGCAGCCGACACGCGGTGCTGTGGCCCGGCAGTTTTGTAATGCCCAGCGTGCCACGTGCCGCCCGTCAACACGAGCAATGATGTCACGGGGCCACCGACGTCGAGATATCGACCCCCCGGTATTTATCGGCAACGTGAAATGCTCAAACAAAAGACGGCCCACGTCAGGGCCAATGTGAAAGAACCGTGGTGCCAGCAGGGCCGGTCCTCTGTATCTCCCAAGTGTTCACACAAAAGTGTGAGTAGCTTCTCACAGACGTCGAAGGACAATCGTGCAGAAAACCAAGAGGGAGCCGTGAGGTACCGAACTGCAGAACGACTGCCGCAAGTTGACTGGCGCGCGGTACTCACTCGCTGTGGCCATGGAGGCATGAGGCTTGCATGCCATCTACCACGTATCGCAGAAACTCGTGGGCATCTTCCTGCCTCCCAATGCGCAGGTGTTTGGCGATGCCTGCAGAGAAATGGACATGGGGACAAAGTGACAGGTACAGGATCTGATGACATCCTTCAAGAGCTCCCCAACATGTCAAAAGGAGCAGTGCAAAGGACTTGGAACACAGATGGCGAAAGATCGCGGGGATAACTTCTCCTCCGAGTGCAAGTTTGAACGTAGTTGTGGGACTCACGCGTGATGTTTTTAGTGATGACCTTGGGTGTCAGCACTCTCTTTGAGTTGTTGAACGTGCTGACAATGTGACGCTCCATGACACACATCAGGCAAAAGTCGCTCTGTTGGCCTGCGAACGAGGGCACAATACAAAAAACGATAAGAGTACAAAGTATTGGTAAGGTAAACAAATCACTTTAAAAAAATCTACAATTAAAATTAAACTTTTTTTATCTTACGAGATAAAGCCCACTGAGCTATTAGTTTATTCAGAAGCGACCTGAACCACAAAGATAGCTCAACGAAGTGGCTTATCAAGTGTGAAATTCATAGCAGCCAAATTAACCGTGACAATAACCTAGCCCATGGGTAAACGAGAGTGCCAGGGGGGTACTTACAGGTGCTGCAGTGCTCTTGCAGCAGCAGGTAGTTCACGAGCGGCGGCGTGTAGGCGAGGCACTGCAGCGTGGCGTTGAGGAAGCAGGTGTTCCCCAGGTTGCGCAGGCCGGCACCCTTGCCCACGTCGTTCTCCCACCTTAGGCTCAGCCGCTCCGGCGCAAACAGCGAGAGCCGTGCCGCCGGAATGCCGTCGTCCTCCTCTGCACAAAGGGAACGGAGGTGGCGGAAGCCGGCGTCAACGCAGAGCGCTGCACTGCCGATGGGGCTGGCGTGGATGTTCAGTGGCCCCAGCCAGTACCCGTGCTGCTACTCTTAACCACAAAGATTTTGCTCCACATTTCAATGTAAGGCTCAAGTTCGCGAAAAACATGATTGGCCTGCCACGTTGGCTGCTGGGTGTTTTGAGCTCTCCGTGTTACTCATGAAGGGCAACAGCAGTGGCTCCAAAGCGTGATCGCACACTCACCTTGGGGTGCAGGCAGCACAGACACGCCGATGTTCTCGCGTGCTGTGGATGTCACCGGGGAGGGTTCCAGCCGGCCGTGGGGAAGGCAGCTGGGTTGGGTGCAATGCCTCTCGTCGGCCGCCACCGGCACCTCGTTGGACGAGGTGGGGGCCAAGACCGTGAGGTCGTTACCGGACGAGGTGCCCTCCGCTCCAGCTGCCACAGTCGTGGTTGGGTCCTGCCACAGCAACGCAGTCAACACATCCACAATTACTCCTCCCATCTGGACTGGGATCCCAACACACGTGGGACTGTTTTATCACCAAAAGAAATACAATTTTAGTCCATGAACCGATGGACGACCAAATGTCTCAGAAGTCAATATAGTATTTTTAAAGGAACCCCAAACTCACTTTAATTCGTAAAATACTCTGTGATGAGCGGCATTTGATTAAAGATTAACGTGTTCAATTTGTTATGCATGTTACAGAGAAGGCAGCTGTAGTTTCAAAGAGGTCCTAAATGCATTTCAGGAGGGAAATCGTGCATTCATGTTAATCGAATTCATTTGTAACATTTGTTAAAATTAAACGAAATAACCCTCCGTTATTTCTCAAATAAATGCAATAGCCCGATGTATCCTGATTTTTCGGCCACCCTCTTACAAACGACGTCATGAAAGGCCAACTGTGATGTGCCCTAAAGAAAGCCCATTGCCTGAAACGTCGATTTTATATATTTCATCATACAGTATATATTTAATAACCATAATTATACAGGTTGGCCCAAAAGTTAAGACAGGGTTATTTCATTTATATTAACCCTCACATAACGTTTTCATTATTTATTTTTAAAGTCAACTTTATATTTATAGTTTTGATGATCTGTGCCGAACGCCTGACACACGCTGCGGGTAACGCTGGCTTGGCTACGTGGATTCCCATGCAATTCTTTTGATTTTCACGAAAGGCTTAGATTAAAAATGTAACTAATTATTAGTTTGTTACCACAACGATACATTTTCTCCAAAAATATACCAGCGCCTCTTATGATAAGAGCCACGTCTGCCCTCTGTTTTTGTATTTTATCTTTGCGTTTTGTGCACCATTATTAGTGAGTAATAATAAATAACCCATTCAGTTAATTTGTGCGTGATAATATTCATTTTTTGAACGTCGAATAGAAATAAAGAAGCAGAATCCGCTTTTAATTTTAACTCAGTGCAGTTTCACTTTGATGGCTTTTGCTCGCACTTACGGTGAACATTTGTGACAATTGGTGAACACCGACATCTCCCCTTGCGATCAATAATGAATGGTCACTATTTTTTAATTCACATCAAATCAGAATCCAGTAAGTTATTGTAACTAAACAGGGGCGGACACCCGTCCATGTAGGCGAACGAGGCGGTCGCCTGGGGCGCCAACAATTCGAGGAAAAAATATACAAATAAAATAACGATGATGTCATTTTGATTCCCGTACAACGTACAGAGGGTCTATGAATTATAATTCATTTCTCAACATTCCTGAGAATGTATTGGTTGGACAGACGGACGGACAGACAAACCGAATAATTTTGCCTCTGTTAAAAAAAATACGCTTAATTAAACATTAAATGTAAAATCGTGGCAAAATGTTTCCCAGTTTACCAGAAACCTCAGCCTGGATCTGCCCTTGGGGTTTGGGGGTGGCGGCGCCCATTGCGAGGTTGGCCGAGGGCGCTGCCAGTTGCTGGCAGCAGCTGGTCTAGGGCCACCCCTCTCACCGAGTTCAAATTCATTTTGGTAAAAGCGACTTTCTGCTCACGTTTTGAGCGAAAATTGGTGAACACACCGACGCGTCCTTCCGGTTTATAAATAGTTATTTTTTAGTATTCACATCAATAGGGAATCCAGTAAGTCGATACTTAGAACGAAATCATTCCTACAACATTTAGTTTACTTTCTTCCCGACAGAAAGGCAATTCAAACAGCTGCTAGAACGATGAAGGTGATTTACAATTGTCATTCTTTATTTACAGGTTTGTTATATATTACTCTCAGAAGAGAAAATTACATTCGGTACGTCACATTCCGTAACTTTAGTTCATTCAGATGAAGCCAGAAGAGTCGCAGACGAAAGAAGACGTCGATTAAACGGAGGAAGACGGCAGAGATGGCGTCATCGACAAAGTCACGACACACTGGATCGTTTACGACGTGAAAATACCCGTCACGTGACGGGTAATTACGCAACTTTTATACGTTATTATTACTTTCTATTTTGCTTTTTCAGGAGACATTCTTCAAAAATGGAAAGGTAATTGACCAAAGACGAACGAGTTCGATTCTCATTTGTATGTGTGGTGGGTAATTGTTGGGCGTAATACGCCGCCACCACTTTGGTTGAGCAGGTACTTCCAGTCAGGGGGCAATAGCGAGTCCGGCCTGTGCTAAGCAGGACTCGTGGGTCAGGCATCCCGGGGGGGGGACGGTTGGGAACCGGAGGGGGACACCCCAGGTCCCCGGGTGGGGGGCTGGGGAGGATTGCGCAACAATCCAGGTCCCTCGAGAAGGTTCCAGATGGTGGGCGTGACCAGGGGCGGGGTGACCGTGGGAGCCCCATAAAAGCCGGACCCCAGTGCGGCTGAGGCAGTTCGCCTGAAGCCGAAGACCCAGAAGCCCACCTGAAGATAGGACCCTGGACCCCAAGCCCCGCCGTCCTTATAAGGGCCGGGGCTCAGTGAGGCCAGTGATCAATAGGCTAGGACCCTGAGGATCCCCCGACCCGACGCCCTTCTCAGGGCCGGGTCTGTGTGGGCCAGCGGTCGAGACCCGAGGACCTTGGCTGGGTCGGGTCAGCCTCCCCTAGGTCCCGCTAGCCGGAGGGCTAAGGAGTGGTTAGCCCCAGTAGTTAGGGCACGTTAGCCCGGAGGCCGTACCTCCTTAGGTGGTGGGTAGAAGGGGCCATTACCCCTCCGTGTTAGGGACCTAAGTGTTACTGTTACTGTTGTCATAAATAAATACGTGTTGCCTCCTACGAAGACTCAGTCTCCATACAAACCCACTACATATGCAAAAGAAGGCAGCTGTGATTTATTTTTTTAAAGGCCTAAATTAATTTGAAGAAATAATAAATTCGTCCATCGTGCATTAATGTAAATAGATGTAAGTTTTAACGTTTATTAAACAAATCAAATAAAGCTCTGTTATCTGTTGAAATAAACATGATAGCTCTATGTGGCATGACTTGTGGGCCACGCTTTATAGGCGACGTTATGAAGAGCCAACTGTGATGTGCTCTGAGGAAGGGGCATTGACTGAAACGTCGTTTTTCTATATTTAATAATACTTTATATATGTATTGCACGTTATTATCAGAGTCAGAATATTTATACTGGAGGAATCCGATGAGCTATAAAGCTATTTTTCACATGTCCAATTGGCACGGGTCAGAAGGTTACAACAACGAACAACACAAACACATAATAGGAGTGCAATTTAACTTAATACTGAAATTACACCGTTCTCATTATTCTTAAAGTTAACAATTATCATTATTAATATCGATAACAAATCCTCTGTGACTTGTTCAAATAAATACGATACCTGTGTCCTGACTTTTGGGCAACCATCTATAGGCGACGTTATGAAAATTTAAAAAAACTGATGTACTCTGCAGAAGGGACATTGCCTGAAACGTCGCCTATCATTTTCCTGTAACAATTCCCCCACCCCCGTGCACTCCTAGAGTTGTGATTGGCTGAGCGACGCCAGCAGGCCCCGCCCGCCACCCGGGGCTCCTCCCCCTCACCTGAAGATCCGCCGTCAGACGCGGCCCCGCCGCCGCCTGCGCGGCTCCCGTCAGCTCCGGCACGGCGACCCGCGCCGTGCCTCGGGCTTCATCCGGGGAGGGGGTCCCGGGCACAGCCCCGCGGGATCCCTCGGGGGGGTCGCCAACTGCAAAAGAAGGAGGAACACAGCGATCACATTTTACACTACGGACAAACACACGGCTCTACATTTCCCACTGTAGACAGACATGGGCCTGTCTATCGCTTCTGAAGAACTCAATAGCTCAGTGGGCTTCATCTGGTTTAATAAAAAAAAATGTAATTAATTTCGTTTTCGGGATTTGCTTGCCTCTCTTATACTTTTCACGTGTATCGTTTTTTTGATATTGGTGCAACTTTCCGAACCCGTCTCTACTGGGCATTTGTTGAAAAGAGCTTCATAGCTCATCGGATTTATTCACGATAAATAAAGTTCATGATCTTGAATTGATGAGTGAAGGTTGGTAACTCACGGGGGGTCCATTGCCCCCCCCCCGTGAGTGACGGTTGGTCACACGCGGGGTCCTTTGCCCCCCCCCCCTCGTGAGTGACGGTTGGTCGCTCACGGGGGGTCCACTACCCCGTGAGTGACGGTTGGTCAACGCGACCGCTTAACCCCGACACGAATCACGACCTAAAATGACCACTTGGCCGAACCCAACCACACACACACAGAGCGATCTTTAGAAGTTGCTGCTAGTTGCTGACCGCTCGGCGTTTCGGGCCTTTTGAGTGACTATTTATGGCGATATTGGTTATTTAAAGCGACCAATCACGCAATTAAACCATACGGGTGGTGCTGCTGCGTCGGCAGTGGTGAACAGGTTGGACCAGAACACAACCACTCGGCACTCTCCGTGTCGATAGCGACACTGCGGCCTCCATAGGTGCAGGTGGACGTCTGTCATGGCCCGACTTCAACAGCCCCATCTATTGTATTTGTTTCCCTTCGCAGCGGTGCTGTTGACGTGGTGTAGATTTATTATTACGGCGTCTTCTGACCAAATATGGACGAATAAACACATTCACGATCGTGTTCCCTCATCTCTCTCTATATAAAAGGGAAATTTGTGAATGTGTCTGTTCGAAATGTTTAACATACTTCCCAACATGCAACAAACTTAAAATTTGACATGTGGGTAGTTTCCAGATTGTACACAATACAATACTTTACCGCCTGTCTCATATGTGTTGTGAGTGTGTGCGTTTGCAGGGAATAAATCCACATTTTTGAGGTAAAAATCTGGATAATTTCCCTTTAAAAGTCCGACGCTCACCTTGGAGAAGCTCTCCTGGCATAATCGGTCGATGGGATTCTCAGCTTGTTGAAAGTGTCGCCGCTGTTCACGTTAAAGAGAGCAGGGACGACGCAGAATCACACAAACACGTCTGGTCTTCTCGCCGTGCTGGAGTTCTGTGACCGTTACGGGCCTCACGTGACCATTGTGTCACCTTGACAACGACCACGATCATCATCTTGGCGACATTCAAACTCGGCACGTGGTCCCTCGTCATCGTTACGACGTTGGAGACTCGAGAGGCACGTGGGGGGCACGAGGGGGGAGGGGCTCGTGGGGGCACGAGGGGGGAGGGGCTAGTGCCATCCCCCCCCCTCCCGTGAGTGACGGTTGGTCACTCACGGGGGGTCCACTACCCCGTGAGTGACGGTTGGTCAACGCGACCGCTTAACCCCGACACGAATCACGACCTAAAATGACCACTTGGCCGAACCCAACCACACACACGCAGAGGGATCTTGAGCAGTGCTCTGAGTTGTTGGCCGCTCGGCGTTTTGGGCCTCTCCGCTCAGCAGCTGCGACCCAAATCGACGTGGATCGGGGGCTCAGGGGACGCGTGGCGAGGTTGGAACGAGAGGCCTCGAGAGTGAAGAAGAAGCGAGGGGAGAGCGAGGCGAGCTTGGGGTGAGACTCTGAGCGGCAGAAGGCGAAGAAGATGTGGAGTGGGGAACACGTGCAGGGTGAGGACATCAGCATCAGTCACTTAATCATCATCGCCATCAACATGATCATCATCCACATCATCATCAGCATCATCATCGTCCACATCTACATCATCCACATCATCATTATCATCAACATCATCAGCCACGTCATCCACAACATTATCCACATCATCCTCATCGTCCACATCATTATCATACACATCATCTGCATTCACATCATCATCAACATCCACATCATCCACATCATCATCATCCACATCATCATCAACATCGCCATCAACATGATCATCGACATCATCATCCACATCATCATCGTCCACATCATCATCAACATCATGATCCACATCATCATCATCATCGTTATTATCCACATCTACATCATCCACATCTTCATATTCTTGGTTCTTTCGGTAAAGTCACGAAGATGAAAACATAAGAATAAAATTACAATAAATTAAAATTAAATTTTAAAAATTTAAAAATACAAATTCTAAATTGAAAATAATAAAAGCAAAAAACCCACGATGTTTCCATGACAACACAAGTGGTCTTCATCGCTTCATTTAGGGGTAGGCCCTCATCCAGCAGTTGATTCATCCACGCGTGGCCGGCGTGACGAGGTATGGTCACACAGCCACACCCACACGGTGCGTGAGAGGCGTTCATCCAGCAGTGGATTGAACAAGCCGCGTAGATGGCAATGTATGGGGTGCGTCATGCAGGTGTCCGTGTGTGCATCTGTGTGTGTGTGTGCGTTGGTGTTTGATTGACGTTTCTCTCAAAGCTGATGTTGCAACAATCTTCCTGCTGAATATTTGACCATCTGGTCATACGGGATTCGGATTATCCCAATCGTACGGTGTTGTCTGTACGATACCCGTTGAATCAAAGTAGAGTACAAAGTATGTGGCCGCTGTCAATGTCCACACGATGATAAGCTACGTGGGTGAGCTCTCATTTGTGATGGCCAAAGTCGCTTCCGACAAAAGAGCTACGCAGCTCAGAGCGCCTTACCTGGCGGAATAAAAAATAGTTTAATAAGTTGAGTGTGATGACGCAGCAGCAGCTGCTGCAGGCGCAGCCCTGCAATTGCTTGCTCGCTCCACTGTGGACGCACCGGCCTCCACCTACAGCGAGCTCTCTAGAGTCTCACCTCTCGAGGGATGTCTTTGTCCGGCTCTCCCACCACGGACACACCGACTTCGAAGAGGCGGCGGTACCCACACTTTACCCCACCGAGCCTTGGCGCACTGCTGGGTGGACAGAGGCGGCCGGGGGGAGGAGGGAGAGTTAATAGACGTGGCCCCATCGTCTCAACTGTCAGCGAGTACCTCTGATTATTATTCTTATTATTACTATTCCCACGGTGGTCAATAGTAGCTCTGTATCCTGTAATGCTGCTCTCTGTGTGTGTGTGTCAAGTGCAAGGTTGGCAGAAGTGTGTAACTCTGTGCAGTGTGCTCCAATGTGCATTCACGTGTGCATTGGAGAAGCTTCGCCCCTTGTGAATGCGTGTCGGTGTTTCTGTCTCCTGGAAGATTAGATGTTATCTGAGAATCAAGCAGCACTCGAGTATTTGTTTGTGACATTTTATAGACGGTACCTTTTATTTCAAACCACGTTTTACTTCAACGGCTTCAATATAATTTAATAATGATGATGATTAAAATATAAAAGTCTTCATACACTTTCCGGCAGTAACACAGGAGGTGTTAAGATGCGCAAACACCAAATAGGCACCCCGACTGCAAGGCATCGAGTCTGCATTGACCACACGTCGTGCTCGTGGTCAAGCATCCAAACCGACGTGCTCTGATGATGCACGCCTTGTCCCTGAAACGACATTGGCCTCCAGCAGAGACGTCCTCCGTCATGGCCTTGACCCACCCACAAGTTGTCAGGCCAGAGAACAACGACACGAGGAGGCGAACGGCAGCACAGAGGCGATGCAAACACCAATCCGTGAATGTGCGGCTAATGCAGACTCGATGCCTTGCAATCGGTGAGTACATTTTGGGCGTCTTAACACCTCCTGCGTTATTGTCGGAAAAGGTAAAACGCCTCTCTTCTGTCTACATCGCCATGTCGATACCGACAACACAACTGGTGCCGTGGATGTGTAGCTCGTGATGTATATACAGTAGTGTGTGTGCGGAGAGACAGATATGAAAGAGACAGTGCCACTTGATCTGTTTCTATTCGATAACCTCCTACCACTGTGAGACAGGCGAGGGGTTCACTTCCGTGGGGTGCCACGGGGTGGCGAGATGTTAACTTCCTCGCCTGGTATACAGGAGGTCGTGGGTTCGGTTCCGATGCTGACGCCTGCTGCTGTATATTTGGAGTTTGCGGTGTCTCTCTCCCCGTGGTCGCGTGGATTTGTCTCCAGGTCCTCCGCGTTTTCCCTCCACATTTAAACAACACGCGTCTAGAGTATTTGTGTCTGCCATACATGTCTCTGTGACGAGTCACTTCGTTGAGCTATCATTTGTGATAGCCAGGTCGCTGCTGAGAAAAATCTACATCACTCAGTGGGGCCTTACCTGGTAATATAAAATATAAATATTTTTGTTTGGAATGTCAAGCAGCACTGCTTCGCATTGAGCTGCATGCGATTGCACTGGCAATGATATCTCTACAGACACAGGACTCACGAGGTGGCTTTGCAGTCACGTCAGCTCATTTTCCCTCGAGCAAGAGACGACAGTGGTGGACTGTACGGTCCATAGCTTGAGTCGCGCTGTGGCTGGTCTTGAATGTGCCTCTATCTCTGCGAGTCTCTTATGGGTCTCTACGAGTCTCCATGTATCACAACGTGTGTGTGGGTTTACTCTACGGTCCTTAGCTTGAGTTGCATGGCCACAGTCGCACTGCTGCTGCTGCATGTTGCAGCTCGTCTCTAATTTTCCATTCGTTAAAACGTGCGCATCGTTCCGTTGATGTTCTGGTGCGGTTCATGGTGACAGCGGTGTATTTGCAGAGAATTGTCCATGCCAGGAGGTGTGCGGTGGTTGATGTTTGGGTCTCGAACGAGGCGTTCATTACGGACGTCCGTGCTGTTCCACCGTTCGCCGGCGATCTTCCAGATCTGTGCGAGAGCCACAGCCCCGATGGATCCGAGGTTCATCCACGTACTCGATAGCGATTTCTCAACCCCTTTCGTTCCAACGGGACACTTTCGAGCCCGCTCGATCTTCACGGCGCACCGAACCAAAGAGTCGGTCCTGCTAATGAGCACAACTTTGCGGTGGCACACCGCTCGAGATGCCACGAGGAGGTTGGGGCAGCTCAGAGGTCCTAGTGCCGAGCCGGCGCCACTGACACCCTGGGTTGGAGTGAGGGCTGCAACCACTGCGTTTGATTGAACCGGGTTCATCTTCTTTGGTTCTTTCGGTAAAGTCACGTAGAATGAGAATAAAATAATAAATTCATAATCTAAAATAACACAATAAAATTATCACGACGTTTTGGCTACAACACAAGCGGCCTTCTTCAGGTGAAAGGAACAGACCCGTCGGGACGACAGAGCTTTAATGAACGTTGTTAAGATTCGTAGCGTCTTTTTAAGCTGGTTTAGAGAAGTGAGGCACCTTGACAAAGAGGTTTACATATAAAACAGGAGAATTTAGCATTGAAATAACTGAGTGATTAGCTTGTGACTGGTCATAGAAATAGCTATGTTAAAGTCAAAGCCTACACATCCACAGAGGCAACTAGTACAAATCAAACAGGAGAATTTAGCATTGAAATAACTGAGTGATTAGCTTGTGACTGGTCACAGAAATGGCTATGTTAAAGTCAAAGCATACACATTCACAGAGGCACCTAGTATAAATCAAACAAGAGAATTTAGCATTGAAATAACTGAGGGATTAGCTTGTGACTGGTCATAGAAATAGCTATCTTAAAGTCAAAGCCTACACATCTGCAGAGGCACCTAGTACATGGACGCCAAAGGGGCTGCAACAACTCGACTATCATATAGTAAAACGATGTGAAAAACCTAAGTCTAAATCACATCAATATAATAAATGTACTCAATATATTCTTCAATAAGCTGAGCTATTAACAGTAACTGGGTATACACTACACTATATAATGAATACCATATAGTAAACCAATAAAAACTAAAATATAAACTACCTCAATGTTATCAATAAACTCTATACATTCTCCAATCAGCTAAGCTACCAACAATAAGTCGTTATATATGACAATGCTATATGGCGAAAAAATGGGTGGATTCTTACCCTCAACTTCAGCACCACGGATAGCTACGAGCCCCGTTCAGACGGACGAGTTCATCCATGGTCGGAACGGAGGAGGGGGAGAGAGACAGCTGCGAGGCGCTGTTATACTCCATGTTGTAAACCATACCATTAACCGTGGTGTGAGAGGTATTAAGAGTCAATGCCAGCAAAAGAGCTGCGGTCTGAAGGTCATCGTAAAATACAATTAATTAAGAACCGAAATGGTTTAAAACATCTTTCCAATGGTTACTAAGCCAGAATCCATCTTCTCGGTTGAAATTGTCTCTGTGCTTGTATATGTGAATGGCCTCATGAACGAATCTCTCATGGTAGCCGGTTGGTTTGCAAAGAACCTCCGTCTTGAAGAAGTCAATGTCATGTGTAACCATTGTGTTATTTTATTTTATTAATTTATTATTTTATTCTCATTCTACGTGACTTTACCGAAAGAACCAAAGAAGATGAATTATTGCAGTCACGAAAGCTTTAAATCGAAATTGAACCGGGTTCTCGAGTTTAACGAGTGGATGGCTTTGGCCCAGCTAACAATGACTTTACCCATGAAATGTGTGTATACATATTAGAATCAGAATTTCACTTCATTCGGATAAATTCCACTGAAACATGCGATAAACGCCAATGTCATTACGAGGGCCCTTAGACAGGATAGAGGTGTGGATGAAGGAGAGAGTTGTGGATGAAGAGGAGAGAGTTGTGTGTGAAGGAGGGAGCTGTGTGTGACAGGGAAGGTGGAAACAATTGACTGGAACCCTTCCATGTCTCCGCGTGTTGGCGAGGGGAGCGTTGGCTACACCGTGCAGAAGTCTCCGATGTTGCCCCCCCTGTAATGGGGGATCAGCCGTCAACATTCGTGTGTCCCCCTCTTGAAAGTCTTTTTGGGAATGTGTATTGCTCGTTTTCTTCCATGCAAGGGAGTTGCGAGGTCATATTCGTCTACGTCAGGGGTCGGGCAAACCTGCGGCTCTTTAAGCGACCGCTTCGTGACGTTATTTATTAAGGACCCACCGTCTCGTATTCACGTGGCATGGTGGCTCTTGAAATTTAGAGAGATATTTTTCAATATAATATACCAAATTAGAAAAAAACAACGGCCCGTCTTGTTATTTTGGCTGCCGACGCCTGGTTCCGTGTAGAATGCGGCATCCTCTCCTCGCGTGTTAAAAATAAATTGCCCGTGAATTCAGAATTGGTTCCACGACTCGTGACGGCCAAACAGCAGCGTGCTGCCACGCCTGGGAATGACCATCAAGGAGGAGTGAGCAACAGGAGCCTTGCGATGCGACAGTGTCAGCCACCACCACGACGACAGACTCTGCGGGACGCGTGTGTACTTTTTATTCGAAAAATATTACGTACAAAACACAGATGAGAGAACACGCCGGTTTTGGAAGGGCATCTCCATAATCATCTCGATGGTCATCTCCATAATCATCTCCATGATCATCTCCACGATCATCTCGATGGTCATCTCGATGGTCATCTCCATGATCATCTCGATGGTCATCTCCATGTTCATCTCCATAATCATCTCGATGGTCATCGCCATGGTCATCTCAATAGTCATCTCCATGATCATATCGAAGATAATCTCGATGGTCATCTCCATAATCATCTCCACGTTCATCTCGATGGTCATCTCAATGGTAATCTCCATGATCATTTCCACGATCATCTCGATGGTCATCTCCATGATCATCTCGATGGTCATCTCCATGGTCATCTCCATGATCATATCGATGATCATCTCCATGGTCATCTCCATGATCATTTCCATCGTCATTTCCATGATTATCTCGATGGTGATCTCCATCATCATCATCATCATCATCTCGATGATGATCTCCATGATCTCAGAATGGAATTGTAGTCCCGTGCATCTTCAAAATTAGCGGCCGGTGTACATCCCTTATGTTTTTCTTCCAATAACTGAAAAATAAAGAGATCGTTTAAATCATCATCACCGTTACTTGTGATCTATATCTCGTGAACGCCTTTTCCAATATACAGGAGCATCCGAGCGTAATTGTGTTAGAGAGTACAATATTTTAAATACACGATGCGTAGCCGAGTTGACCCCGACACTGAAGGAAAGTTGTGAACATCGATCGGAGGCCGCGCGGCCCCTTTTAAGAACATGCACGAGTTTTGTGAACTTTAAACACAACCACCCCCACCCCACCCCTTACCCCTCCCCTGTACCGTCAAACGAACACAAAAAAACCGCGTCAAAAACACCCACGAACGAACGAACAAACGGCGAGTGTACAAGTGAGTGTACAAGTGAGTGAGTGTACAAGTGAGTGAGTGTACAAGTGAGTGAGTGTACAAGTGAGTGAGTGTGGAGGCGAGTGTTCAGGCGGGAGTGCAGGTGAGTGTACAGGTGAGCGTGCAGGTGAGTGTACATGTGAGTGAGTGTCACAGGTGAGTGTACAGGTGAGTGTACAGGTGAGCGTGCAGGTGACTGTACATGTGAGTGAGTGTCACAGGTGAGTTACACAGGTGAGTGTACAGGTGGGTGTACAGGTGAGTGAGTGTACAGGTGAGTGTCACAGGTGAGTGTACAGGTGAGTGTACAGGTGAGTGTCACAGGTGAGTGTACATGTGAGTGAGTGTCACAGGTGAGTATACAGGTGAGTGTACAGGTGAGTGAGTGTACAGGTGAGTGTACAGGTGAGTGTACAGGTGAGCGTGCGGGCGAGCACCTGGAACGCATCATTGGCGCACTTGCGGCACGGGTTGTGCTGGCAGGGCAGGATGACCACGGGCTTGGAGGACATCTCCAGGCAGAGGGGGCATTCGCCACTAAGTGGCGGTGACGTCCCCACGGCGTTTGTGCCAGGCTAGGTGCACTCTTAGCCCACGCGAAGTGTCGAATGCTCGCTGACAGGAGGTCACGGGACAGAACCCTGCAGGTGCCATGGGTTGACGGACTCGAAATGGCTGGCAGACGCCACCAGCTGTGCCAACTCGCCGCATTTTAGCCGCCCGCCTCTCCGCTCGTTGTTGTGAGCGTCGCTCCTTTGCCCCTCCGTCGTCGTCGTCGTTGTTGCTGGAGGGCGACTGCCTCCAACTGCCCGGGAGCGTCCCTCACGAGCCTCCTCCACAGACGCCGATCTTGACACTGCTGGTACCGCTCATCGGCAAGTCCACTCGGCTCCACATCCTCCAACCATTTACCTTTGTAGACCCGCAATGATGCCGTGCCGTGTTGGCAGTCCACTGCTGGATGAAGGCTTCGGGTCCCCACGGTGGCTAGGAGATGTTAACTACCTCGCCCGGTGTGCAGGAGGTCGTGGGTTCGATCCCGACCCCGACGCCTGCTGCTGCTGTATATTTGGAGTCTGCGGTGTCTCTCTCCCCGGGGTCGCGTGGATTTTTGCTCCGGGTGCTGCGGTGTTTCCATTCCACATTGAGAATCGACGTGTTTCGAATATTTGGCTGCTCTAAATGTCCACACGATAAGCCACTTTGTTGAGCTAGCATCTGTGGCCAGGTCGCTTCTTATGAAAGCGCTATGTAGCTCAGTGGGACTTAGGTGGTGAAAATAAATAAAATAGTAAAAATAACAACACCACCACTCCACGCACACAGAACATCTGTCGTGATCCTGACTGCAGTGCTCATCTCGATATGGTCGATGAATGTGAATTACGTGACGGCCGCTACGTTCAAAGGTTTCGTCACCTTTGGGTGGCATCAGTTGCTGCTCTGGCCCATCGGGAAATACAATAATGCCTTGATGGAGGCTCCATTGAAGATGCGTGCGACCCTCTCAACTGGCCGTCTGACCCGAATGTTCGGTCCAGCCCGAGCTGAATATCGAGAGGAACTATGTGACCCTGGGGCTATTAGCTACAAAGCAACACTTTATTTTTTACTGCCCACGGTCAATCCACTGCTGGATGAAGGCCTTCACACCATTGTGGTTCTTTGACCATATCCTACCACGGGTGCTCGATGCTGGTCGGTGAAGGTAGCGGGCAACCAGCCCTGACATCGCTCGCCAGTCGTGTCGTTGTTAGCCCTGGACAGGAATTGAACTCGCGTGGAGCCAGTTCGTAGCGTGGCGCGCTACCCATCTGTGCCACTTCTCGTCACCCTCTTTGGCTGTTTACTCAACGACCCCAACATCCGTCAATGATGACCGATTCCATTCATAAGGTGCGCTCTTGCCGCCGTGTGCGCTGAGTAGTACTCAGTATTAAACACGCGTTGACTACTCTATACTGCAGGGGTGTCCAAACTTTTTTTCCCGATGGCCACATACAGAAAAATATACGAAGGATTGGGCCTCTCACTAGATGTGAGGTATACTGCCTCACTTCTCATGCACTAATATTGTCAAAATCAATCAGATGCAGGTAAATTACGTTTGATTATTGAACATGTTTGAAGAAAAAAAGCCTCCATCATAGCTCTTCATTAGTAGATTTTAATTTTATTTTTTACAAAAAGGTTGGCAGGTCATTCTCTCAGTGACAGCCTCAGATTGGTTTTTAGGGTGCTGATCCCCCTTCATTGTCCATATGACGGGAGAGACAAGAAGAGAAATAGGGGATGTGGATATTTCAAGCTTATTACACATATAAATTATTGGGCTTGTTAACACATCAACTAACGTTTGTTAAAAAAATTGTCATCAACTTTAATTGACTGAATTTATTAAGTAATTGGGCTTATTAACAAATGAAAACGGTGTGTATATTTTTAACTCACCTGTAATGGGAAGAATGTTACGCTCAGTGGGAGCAGTGATGCTGCGCTTTGGTGTGAAGGATAGCTGGCAGGTCAGGAGTAAGTTTGGTGGTTGAGATGCGAAGGACGTCACGGAGATGGCTGTCGGTCGTTCTGGTTCTCAGCCTGCTTTTGTTCAGCGTTAACAGACAGAATGTCTGCTCACATATGTATGTTGAGCCGAACAGACACATCATTCGTTTTGCATGGCGTCTCATCAGAGGAAACTTGGCCTTTTCCAAACTCCGCTAGAAGTCAGGTAAGGAGAGAAGCTGATGCTGATTCTTCAGAGAATCATCACACTGAATTTCGATCAGTTCTAATTGCAGACTCTCCTCCACTTCTTTCGCATCCATTGAAAACGGAGCCGCAAACAGTGTGATTTCCTTCTCAATGACAGAAAAATCTTGGAAGCGCTGACTGAATTCTGTCATGAGAGATGTGATCACAGACACATATTCTCCCATTTTTGCAGAGAGCGTGGCATTTGGAAATGCGCATTGATTTCGGTCAGCGTGGGGAAGTGCGCTACATTGAAGTTGCACAGTTGTGACTCGAAGAGACGGAGCTTCGCACGGAATGCTTTCATGTGCACATACAGCTGTGGTACCAGCTGCTCTTTGCCTTGTAGTCTCTTGTTCGGGGTGTTGAGATGATCAGTGAGATCAACTAAAAAAGCCAGGCCTGCCAACCACAAAGGGTCACTGATCTCATGGAGAGGTCTGCCCTTTTCTTTCAACAACCTGTCGATATTTGATCTCAGGGAATAAAACCGCTGCAGCACGGAGCCGCGACTGAGCCAGCGCACTTGAGAATGGTAGAGTAGGTCCCCGTATTCAGCATCGACATCAGAGAGGAACGCTTGCAATTCTCTGTGGTAAAGCCCTCGGGCCATAAATTTTGTTGACATTTTTCACAACTGTGTTCATCACATCGCCAAGCTGGATTATCTTGGCACAGAGGGCTTCTTGATAGATGATACAGTGCATTTTAACAGCCTCACCTCCGCTCTCCTGCACCTTGGCACTCACCATAGAAGCCATTCCTTTGCGCTCGCCTGTCATTGCTGGAGCCCCATCCGTTGTAATTCCACACAGCTTGTCCCATTTAAGTCCAGCCTGGTTAATTGAATCTGACACAGCTTCAAAACATGTCCTTCCCAGTTGTTGTCCCCTTTAGACTCCGAAGATCAAGCAGTTCCTCCGTAATGCAAAAATTCTCATCAACTCCCCGCAAAAAAATTAACAGCCGTGCAGTGTCCGTGGCATCTGTGCTCTCATCATCACATGCAATCGAGTAAAAATCGAAAGCACAAGCTTTATCTGACACTTGCTGTTTTAAGTTAGCCGACAAGTCTTCAATTCGCCGCACAACCTTATTTCTGGACGTACTAACATCGTTGAAATCCTGCATTTTCTTCAGGCACATTCCCACGACTTTAGTGAGGCACTGTTTGATGAAGTCACCGTCTGAGAAAGGTTTCCCGTGTAGGGCAATGAGTTGAGCTACTTCATTGCTGGCTATTGTTGCATTTTCTTGAGCTTTGTTAGCACGGAAAAAAAACCCTGCTGCTACGTTAGCAGGCTAGCTTGCCATTTGCTTTACCTTCTCTCTCCGCTCGGCGCCAGTGTAGGACGTGAAGGTCTGATGTTTCGTTTCATAATGCCGTCGTACATTGTACTCTTTCATCACGGCAACACTCTCATTACAAATCAAACAAACACACTTCCCCTTGGTTTCTATGAAAAAAAATTCATTTTTCCACCAAGTCTGAAATTTTCTGCACTCGCTTGCAATCTTGCGTCTCTTCAGTTCCGGCATTTCTGGTGACCCTGAGCAAATGTTTTCTTGGATGGCGGGCCGCAGTTGGCCCGCGGGCCGTAGTTTGGACACCCCTGCTATACAGGGTGGGATAGTGATCTCTACTTAACCCTGCAGGGTGACCCCTCTCATAGTGAAGGCGTTCACACTCGAGCCGCGGTTGCCCTGTGCCAGTAGTTGCATCATTAACTGTGCGATATCATTATCAAACCATTACTTAAAAAATGCAGAATTTGCGATTGTTACTTTTCTTGGATTTAGCAGAATTCCAAAATAGCTATCTCAATAGCTGTAGCGATTACATATTTGCGTTGTTAAAATGCATGACTCATAAAACGATAATTAAATGACCACTTAGTGTAGGACGATCATTGAATGTTCAACTATAAAACTCTGCAATGTTAATTTAATGCTGAGGGTGTTGACAAGAAAAATAACGGATGTGTGGGGTTGAAATTGTCAACTCGTGTCCGCACTGCATCGTGCGGCGGGTTTCTGACAGCAGCAGCATCGCCACGACGCTCTCATTGCCGCTTGGTGAATATCCGTGGCGGGTTCCTTTTCGTTTTTTATTCATTGAATGAGGATGTCACCCTCCCTGCACCTGGCCACCCACTTGTGTTGTTTGTGTGCCTTCAGGTGTCACTGCAGAGCTATTGCAGAGGGATGCTGCGATTATACTGGCGTGGGGCTCAGCATAGACGGCGGCCCTCTGTCAATTAACAGCGGAGGTAAGAGCCCCCCACTGTGTCAGTAAATGGGGGGTGGGTGTTTGATCATACTTCACCACGCTGGTCAGTATGAGTTGGTGTGAAGGTGAGGCAGCCCAGAGATTTGTTCAGATGTCACTCAGCACCGACGTTAGCCGTGGCCGGGAATCGAACTTAGCTGGCAGTGGTCAGTGTGCACTAACGGCCGGGCCACCGCTTCACTTGTGAACGGGTTGATTAGGTGAGACGATGGCGTTGCGTTTCATATCAGGGCTACTCCTCCACGTGGCTGGGTGATTGAGTAACCACACCCACAGCAGTGTCCCAGTGTACCGGCACCCCTCCAGTGCTGGAGTCAACATTCTCTGGGCCCCGTTTTTCTTCACACGCCGCCCTGCATTTGAGCCCAGCAAGAAGCGTGTCTCCACCGAACGCGTTACGGTCAAATGTTGTAAGCGGCAGGTAAATCTAACTTTATATTTGACGACCTTCTCTTCCAAGCCGTCCTGACCAATGTGGAGAAGTAGACCAATGACCCTCACTGGCGCTCTCTGGAGCTCCCGCTCGTGGAGGCCCCATTTGCCGGCAGTGGCGTGAACAACCGCAGGGGCTGTACCATTACCTTTTATCCACTTTTTATATTCAACATTTAATTAGGTCAGCAACGTGGTCTTGACCTCTTTCCCACAAACATTTCAGAGAAATACAACAAGTGCACGTGTATACAAGTGTACTTCTGTGGCAACGCTGTCGTGGTCGGTGCTGTGAGGGAGAGGGCCAATTCCAATTGGCCCTTTCCCCTTATGGCGTCTGTGACCATCACAGCGGCTAAATGAGGGCTCTGGACGGGTGCGAGGCGCTGGTAACCCCTCCACCTTCAATTAACTACCACTAAACTACGACCGAAAAATGTAATTAGACATACACACACACGCATTCACACACACAAACACGTACACACCCATCAACACACAGACATACAAAGACAAAGATCCCCCGTATAGCCAAAACAAGCTGTTTGGGCAAGTGCTGTTAGCGAGCACACGCACCTGCATACACACATACATACACACATAAACACACGTAAACAAACACACATACACACACACTGCGATGGCAAAGTAAGAAATGGAAGCGAGACCAGTTTTGTCACGACAAGTATATATTGATGTCAAGTGCAAATACAAAACGAGGTAGACAAAATCTCTGGAAAACATTAATCTCGCTTTCCCTTCCCACACTTTGAGCTGCTTTTGTACAAACGATAAAAACTCCGAGGAGACCAAAGTGTCACCGATCTACATTCACGAGTTCAGAAACCGCTGTTTCTGGAGGCATCATGGAAGATGGAAATAAAGTGCTTGGCGAAGTTCATCATGTATCGTACGTTTCACGTGGTAACGGCTTGGCGCTACGGTTAGCGTGTCCATTGAAATGTGCACGCCCCGTACGTAAAAAAAGTAACAGATATGTAGTTTTAAAAATGCCGACGTATTCACAGTTCGATAAATAAATACATACTTTGCAACAGCGGTGGCTTTTTAAATCCCCGACACAACGCGAAATAAAAGGCCCGCATTTTAAATTAACGGAGACAAGAACCGTACGGGAATACCTTGCACGACCTCACTGAGACCGCACTCCGGCCTCGCGTTGCGGAGGACACAACCTCTGTCTTCATTTGTAATGAGACAGTTAATTTTATTGTCACCATCACAATAACGTTCCTGGTGCCATCTCTCTTTACGATTGGCCAGGGAATAAATGGCAACCCCAAGCCATAATGGGTTGGTGCCGCCTGCATGGATCTTGGCTCCTGTTTCCCAGAATGGCTGGCGTGATTTTAAGCGCTTTCGTGCTGGGTTTTTCAAGTCTTCGTGGATTAAAACTTGATTTGAAGCTTTCATGACTGCAGGAATTGCTCTTTGGTTCTTTTGGTAAAGTCACGTACAAAGAAAATAAATTAAATAATAGAGTACGACGTTTCGATTGCAACACAAGCAGGGGCTGGTGGTGAAGCCGGCGATGAGTACATTTTGGGGAGCGGGCGACGCCATGGTGACCCGCTGCCTGGTGCCTTCGTAAAATGTCTCTCAAAATTATTTTGAATTTGAGCGGAAACAAAAGGTTAGACACGCGATCATGGATTTTAAGCACCGACTTCTATTGGTGGGGCGAGTGCCAGTTGTTGCACCGGTGGTGGCTGCTGTGCGACCAGAGTGGCGGTGGCTGTGGTGGGACTGGTGGCGGTGGCTGCTGTTGGACTGGCTGCTGTTGGACTGGCTGCTGTTGGACTGGCTGCTGTTGGACTGGCTGCTGTGGGACACGCGGTGGCAGCAGCTGCTGTGGTGCTGACGGCGGCTTCTTCGAGAGTGGCGGCGGTGGTGGTGGTGGCTGCTGCAGGACCGGCGGTGGTTGCTGGTGGAATGGCAGCGGCTGCTGTGAGATCGGGGTGGTGGTGGCTGCTCTGGGACTAGCGGCAGCGGCTGTTGCATGCCTGGCGTTGCCGGTAGCTGCTGCTGCTGCTGTTCCTGCCGTGGCCCTTGCAGTTGCTCCGGCAGTTGTTCCCGTTGGGGCGGTTCGACGTCTTGGGTTTCTGCAGGTAAAGAAGATGATGGCGCTAAAGTCCAAACCGCTCGACTTTGGGTGAATGAAACAAAATCGGTCTGAAGTATAAACAAGAAGATCGCTGTACTTCACCATTCCCTTAATATAAAACGATGCGCTGTCAGGGTGTACATTCTCCCTGGGCATTTCCACGCACACGGGGCGACGTTTCAAATCCATCCTTTACCTTGCGCGCCGGTGAGGAGAGCTGCCGTGCCGAGACAGGGTCCGGGGTCTCCCTTCGCCGAGTGGGGCCGCTTGAGGCACAAGCGGGACGTCGCCTTGACGTGCTCCAGCGGGCAGTAGCTCTCCGCTGGCGGCGCGTTCAATTCTGGGGACCTGCATGCACGCACCAACGCGTCGCAAACCGTTAACACCTGCCTTCAAAGGAGACACTGCTAATCGCACAAGACAATATCTTTCCAGTGAGCTGGTCTGGGGGACGGTTGTAAGTGCAGGTTAAAGTGAAGGGGAGAGAAGGCGACTTACCGAATATAGAAGAGCACGTAGGCCTGCTCGTTCATAACAGCCTTGGTGTCGACGTGCCGCACGATGGAGTCGTTCATACAGCACCATTGTCCATCGCTGATCTGCGCACAGTCACAGCACGGCTACACTTAGTTACAATGTTTACACAACTGCACCCAACCTCCTCCGTTCATTAATAACAAGACACGATACACTCTAGACAACAAGTTCGTAAAGAGCATCACCCCATCGTCAGAGCTGCAGAAGGTGCTACGGTTGCTATGATGGTGCTGAAGTTACAGAACGGTCTGCCTGACCATGTCACTGCATCGATGGCCTTGGAGCAATTTCATCTGAATTAGAAACATTATTTGTGCTGAAAGAATTCGATGATCTACGAAGCTCTTTTCAACAGATGTCCAGTAGGGGCGGGTCATAAAGTGACAACAACAACAAACAATACAACACCGATTGGAGTGCAAAGTATAGGAATGCTAAAGAAGTCACTAAATACAAATAAATAAAGTATATATACTGTAAGTAGAAATTGCATAAGTACATCAAGACGCAAGAACAGACGCAAGACTTATATTTATTCTTCCCTATTGGACATTTGTAACATTATGGGCGCATTGCAGATGTGTGTTGTTATTGTTTGATGGTAACAAATGGAATTACCTTATTGTAGCAATAATAATGACCCCTGTTGGAGTCGGCTCCCTTGTGCACCAGCACCGAGTACAGGGAGTAGATTGCGGGCTCGCCCTGAGACGTTGAGGTGAAGGGTTGCATGTCCAGGTGCTCCGGGTAGGTGATGTTCTACAGGCAGCGCACAGAGACAAACGTTAGAAGAGGAAACGGCAGGGGTGGTGGGGTGGGCAGCAGAGATGGGCACCATCTAAGTTACACGTCAACGTGATGACGTGATGTCTCGCTCATTTGAGCGTTGAAGACGGTGCTCATCTCCTGTTGATAGCCCTGAGCAAGTGGTGGAAATTCTACAGTCATATGACGGGGGCGAGTCTCTCCGTAGCACTTATTCCAACATGGAGAGGCATTTTCTCCAGCGTTGAACTGACAAGGGCTGTAATAAATTAAATTAATTAGAGCGATGTGGAGGGGCAGAATCGTTACCCGGTTGATCTTGACGCCGTAGAGGTTGTACCGCTTGATGGAGACGGTGAGGACGTTGGGCAGGCGGTGGAGAGCCATCGTCTTCGTCGCTTCCCCCTTGCAACAGCACCTGCACGACAACAACGCCAGCCATCGCACGTGTTCCCCAACTTTTAAACAACAAGTCTACTCACTTTTTGTTCGTTATTTTTTATTCTTTTCTTAACATAAAAATTGTTACTTATTTACGTTATATATTGGACGTTATTTTTTATGTTTAATTTATATTATATTTTTAATGCTATCTTTTATTAGAATTTGATTCAATCAGCAGACTTTTGAAGCTACAAATGATTCCAGGGTGTCAACACACGATGCCCACTCACATTCTGCAGGTGTATTCGTCCAGCGTCTCCTTGTTAAAAAACTCCTCCAACGCCTCCACAAGATCTGATGAGTTCTGTTGGCCGACAGAGTGAAAGGCAAATGAGGACTCTAAAAAGCATCCCATGAACATCTGCAGAATTATATTGTGATGGCAATTCGGAAATCCGCATTTCGTATGAAATCGTACAACCGCAAAAAAATAGATCACGCACGCTACTGGCAGTGTGTTTGGATGTTAAGTGGCTGATTTATGTATGTGTGTGTGTTATGTATGTTGATCACAGCAGGGGGCACAGGTGCTGCATCGGCCAGTCATCTCAGTCAACCCATGGTCTGTCCCGTGACCTGCCAGCGGGCGTTCGACACTTCACGTGGCCTTAAAAGTCACTCAGGCTGGCACAAGCACCGTGGTGACATCACCACCACTTAGTGGCGAATGGCGGTTGTTTTTCACGTACGTGATGTATGTACATTTAACTTATTCCGCACCGTACGTAGATGTATAACTGTTAAGCGATGGCTTTCTCATTGC
The DNA here is from genome assembly GCF_048934315.1 of Petromyzon marinus. NCBI lineage: Eukaryota > Metazoa > Chordata > Hyperoartia > Petromyzontiformes > Petromyzontidae > Petromyzon > Petromyzon marinus. The sequence continues at coordinate 12,459,657 of NC_133709.1, forward strand.
TTACATTAATATGGAGTGCAATGTCCAGGCACGTGTCATAGGTGTCGGAGTGGTTGCAGCACTGCATGCACTCCACTGCAAAACACAAGCACACATTAGGAAGGGACGTCACATGTTACTTAGTTAAACTAAATGCACGCTTCCCACTGACAGGTAATTGGTACTTTTCACCAACTGGTAAAAGGTTATTCTGTGTGGCACGTGCGTGAGAGTGTGTAAACGCTGCAACGCGAGCGCGTCTACACTGTGATGATGCGCTTGCTGCTCGCGGTTAACAAGTGTGTAGAGGAGTGCGCACAACTCACCACGTGATCGAAGGTAACCCCCGAAGATCTGGTAAATGAGGGTGGTAGCCTCCGTGTATCTGTCCAGCCTGCCACGTTACAGAGAACGACACCACACGGTGGTTACAGCGGCAGTAGCAGTAGCACCTTTACCGGATGCACACGCGTGTGTGAGAGTTACACCATTGCCCGAGCTGTCGATTCACTCTTTCCCTTCAGCACTGCAACGCGTGCTCTGTAGCAACCAAACGTGGTAGCGTCTGCACAGGGCAGCCACATTCACGGCACAGCCACAGAGCTGGGGGCAAGCTGGCAGCCGACACGTGGTGCTGTTGCCCGGCAGTTTTGTTATGCTCAGCGTGCCACGTGCCACCCGTCAACATGAGCAGTAATGTCGCGGGGCCACCGACGTCGAGATATCGACCCCCCGGTATTTATCGGCAATGTGAAATGCGCAAACAAAAGACGGCCCACGTAAGGGCCAATGTGAAAGAACCGTGTTGCCAGCAGGGCCGGTCCTCTGCATCTCCCAGGTGTTCACACAAAAGTGTGAGGAGCTTTGCACAGACGTCGAAGGACAATCTTGCAGAAAACCAAGAGGGAGCCGTGAGGTACCGAACTGCAGAACGACTGCCGCAAGTTGACTGGCGCGCGGTACTCACTCGCTGTGGCCATGGAGGCATGAGGCTTGCATGGCATCTACCACGTATCGCAGAAACTCGTGGGCATCTTCCTGTCTCCCAATGCGCAGGTGTTTGGCGATGCCTGCAGAGAAATGGACATGGGGACAAAGTGACAGGTACAGGATCTGATGACATCCTTCAAGAGCTCCCCAACATGTCAAAAGGAGCAGTGCAAAGGACTTGGAACACAGATGGCGAAAGATCGCAGGGATAACTTCTCCTCCGAGTGCAAGTGTGAACGTAGTTGTGGGACTCACGCGTGATGTTTTTAGTGATGACCTTGGGTGTCAGCACTCTCTTTGAGTTGTTGAACGTGCTGACGACGTGACGCTCCATGACACACATCAGGCAAAAGTCGCTCTGTTGGCCTGCGAACGAGGGCACAATACAAAAAACGATGAGAGTACAAAGTATTGGTAAGGTAAACAAATCACTTTAAAAAAAATCTACAATTAAAACTAAACTTTTTTTTATTTTACCAGATAAAGCCCACTGAGCTATTAGCTTCTTCAGAAGCGACCTGGACCACAAATGATAGCTCAACGAAGTGGCTTATCAAGTGTGAAATTCATAGCAGCCAAATTAACCGTGACAATAACCTAGCCCATGGGTAAACGAGAGTGCCAGGGGGTACTTACAGGTGCTGCAGTGCTCTTGCAGCAGCAGGTAGTTCACGAGCGGCGGCGTGTAGGCGAGGCACTGCAGCGTGGCGTTGAGGAAGCAGGTGTTCCCCAGGTTGCGCAGGCCGGCACCCTTGCCCACGTCGTTCTCCCACCTGAGGCTCAGCCGCTCCGGTGCAAACAGCGAGAGCCGTGCCGCCGGAATGCCGTCGTCCTCCTCTGCACAAAGGGAACGGTGGTGGCGGAAGCCGGCGTCATCGCAGAGCACTGCACTGCCGATGGGGCTGGCGTGGATATTCAGTGGCCCCAGCCAGCACCCGTGCTGCTACTCTTAACCACAAAGATTTTGCTCCACATTTCAGTGTTAGGCTCAAGTTCGCGAAAAATATGACTCGCCTGCCACGTGGGCTGCTGGGTGTTTTGAGCTCTCCGTGTTACTCGTGAAGGGCAACAGCAGTGGTTCCAAAGCGGCCCTTGCATTGGTGGCTGTCACCCTAACGAGAGGTCACGAGGTCGCGTGATCGCACACTCACCTTGGGGTGCAGGCAGCACAGACACGCCGATGTTCTTTGTGGCTGGCACCGGGGAGGGTTCCGGCCGACCATGAGGAAGGCAGCTGGGTTGCGTGCAGAGCCACTCGTCGGCCGCCACCAGCACCTCGTCGGAAGAGGTGGGGGCCAAGACCGTGAGGTCTTTACCGGACGAGGTGCCCTCTCCTCCGCACGCCACAGTCGTGGTTGGTTCCTGCCACAGCAACGCAGTCAACACATCCACGATTACTCCTCCCATCTGGACTGGGATCTCAACACACGTGGGACTGTTTTATCACCAAAAGAAATACAATTTTAGTCCATGAACCGATGGGCAATCAAATGTCTCAGAAGTCAATATATACAGTATTTTTAAGGGAACCCCAATCTCACTTTAACTCGTAAAATACTCTATGATGAACGGCCATTGACAAAAGATGAACGAGTTCAATTTGTTGTCATGCATGCTACAGAGAAGGCATCTGTAGTTTCAAAAAAATCCTAAATGCATTTCAGAAGAGAAATCGTGCATTCATGTTAATCGAATTCATTTTTAACATTTGTTAAAATTAAACGAAATAACCCTCCGTTATTTGTTCAAATAAACAAAATAACCCGATGTGTCCTGATTTTTCGGCCACCCTCTTACAAACGACGTCATGATGTGATGTGCCCTGAAGAAAGCCCCTTGCCTGAAACGTCGATTTTATATCTTTCATCATACAGTATATATTTAATAAACATAAGTATACAGGTTGGCCCAAAAGTTAAGACAGGGTTATTTCATTTATATTAACCCTCACATAACGTTTTCATTATTTATTTTTAAGGTCAACTTTATATTTATAGTTTTGATGATCTGTGCCGAACGCCTGACACACGCTGCGGGTAACAGTGGCTTGGCTACGTGGATTCCCATGACATTCTTTTGATTTTCACGAAAGGCTTAGATTAAAATTTTTACTAATTATTAGTTTGTTGTTACCAGAACGATACATTTTCTCCCAAAATATACCAGCGCCTCTTATGATAAGAGCCACGTCTACCCTCTGTTTTTGTATTTTATCTTTGCGTTTCGTGCACCATTATTAGTGAGTAATAATAAATAACCCATTCAGTTAATTTGTGCGTGATAATATTTATTTTTTGAACGTCGAATAGAAATAAAGAAGCAGAATCCGCTTTTAATTTGAACTCAGTGCAGTTTCACTTTGATGGCTTTTGCTCGCACTTACGGTGAACATTTGTGACAATTGGTGAACACCGACATCTCCCCTTGCGATCAATAATGAACGGTCACTATTTTTTAATTCACATAAAATCAGAATCCAGTAAGTTATTGTAACTAAACAGGGGCGGACACCCGTCCATATAGGTGAACGAGGCGGTCGCCTGGGGCGCCAACAATTCGAGGAAAAAATATACAAATAAAATAACGACGATGTCATTTTGATTCCCGTGCAACGTACAGAGGGTCTATGAATTATAATTCATTTCTCAACATTCCTGAGAATGTATTGGTTGGACGGACGGACGGACAGACAAACCGAATAATTTTGCCTCTGTTTAAAAAAATACGCTTAATTAAACATTAAATGGAAAATCGTGGCAAAATGTTTCCCAGTTTACCAGAAACCTCAGCCTGGATCTGCCCTTGGGGTTTGGGGGTGGCGGCGCCCATTGCGAGGTTGGCCGAGGGCGCTGCCAGTTGCTGGCAGCAGCTGCTCTAGGGCCACCCCTCTCACCGAGTTCAAATTCATTTTGGTAAAAGCGACTTTCTGCTCACGTTTTGAGCGAAAATTGGTGAATACACCGACGCGTCCTTCCGGTTTATAAATAGTTAATTTTTTAGTATTCACATCAATAGGGAATCCAGTAAGTCGATACTTAGAACGAAATCATTCCTACAACATTTAGTTTACTTTCTTCCCGACAGAAAGGCAACTCAAACAGCTGCTAGAACGATGAAGGTGATTTACAATTGTCATTCTTTATTTACAGGTTTGTTATATATTACTCTCAGAAGAGAAAATTACATTCGGTACGTCACATTCCGTAACTTTAGTTCATTCAGATGAAGCCAGAAGAGTCGCAGAAGAAAGAAGACGTCGATTAAACGGAGGAAGGCGGCAGAGATGGCGTCATCGACAAAGTCACGACACACTGGATCGTTTACGACGTGAAAATACCCGTCACGTGACGGGCAATTACACAACTTTTATACGTTATTATTCATTTCTATTTTGCTTTTTCAGGTGACATTTTTCAAAAATGTAAAGGTAATTGACCAAAGACGAACGAGTTCGATTGTCATTTGTATGTGTGGTGGGTAATTGTTGGGCGTAATACGCCGCCAACACTTTGGTTGAGCAGGTACTTCCAGTCAGGGGGCAATAGCGAGTACGGCCTGTGCTAAGCAGGACTCGTGGGTCAGGCATCCCGGGGGGGGGACGGTTGGGAACTGGAGGGGGACACCCCAGGTCCCCGGGTGGGGGGCTGGGGAGGATTGCGCAACAATCCAGGTCCCTCGAGAAGGTTCCAGATGGTGGGCGTGACCAGGGGCGGGGTGACCCTGGGAGCCCCATAAAAGCCGGACCGCAGTGCGGCTGAGGCAGTTCGCCTCAAGCCGAAGACCCAGAAGCCAACCTGAAGATAGGACCCTGGACCCCAAGCCCCGCCGTCCTTATAAGGGCCGGGGCTCAGTGAGGCCAGTGATCAATAGGCTAGGACCCTGAGGATCCCCCGACCCGACGCCCTTCTCAGGGCCGGGTCTGTGTGGGCCAGCGGTCGAGACCCGAGGACCTTGGCTGGGTCGGGTCAGCCTCCCCTAGGTCCCGCTAGCCGGAGGGCTAAGGAGTGGTTAGCCCCAGTAGTTAGGGCACGTTAGCCCGGAGGCCGTACCTCCTTAGGTGGTGGGTAGAAGGGGCCATTACCCCTCCGTGTTAGGGACCTAAGTGTTACTGTTATTGTTGTCATAAATAAATACGTGTTGCCTCCTACGAAGACTCAGTCTCCATACAAACGCACTACATATGCAAAAGAAGGCAGCTGTGATTGATTTTTTTAAAGGCCTAAATTAATTTGAAGAAATGAATTCGTGCATCGTGCATTAATGTTAATAGATGTAAGTTTTAACAAATCAAATGAAGCTCTGTTATCTGTTGAATTAAACATGATAGCTCTATGTGGCATGACTTGTGGGCCATGCTTTATAGGCGACGTTATGAAGAGCCAGCTGTGATGTGCTCTGAGGAAGGGGCATTGACTGAAACGTCGCTTTTCTATATTTAATAATACTTTATATATGTATTGTACGTTATTATCAGAGTCCGAATATTTATACTGGAGGAATCCGATGAGCTATAAAGCTCTATTTTACATGTACAGTTGGCACAGGTAAGAACGTTATAACAACGAACAACACAAACACATAATAGGAGTGCAATTTATCTTAACACTGAAATTACACCATTCTCATTATTCTTAAAGTTAACAATTTAACTATTATCATTATTAATATCGATAACAAATCCTCTGTGACTTGTTCAAATAAATACGGTACCTGTGTCCTGACTTTTGGGCAACCTTCTATAGGCGACGTTATGAAAATGGAAAAAACTGATGTACTCTGCAGAAGGGCCATTGCCTGAAACGTCGCCTATCGTTTTCCTGTAACAATTCCCCCACCCCCGTGCATTCCTAGCATTGTGATTGGCTGAGCAGTGCCAGCAGGCCCCGCCCACCACCCGGGGCTCCTCCCCCTCACCTGAGACTCTGCCCTGAGACGCGGCCCCGCCGCCGCCTGCGCGGCTCCCGTCAGCTCCGGCACGGCGACCCGCGCCGTGCCTCGGGCTTCATCCGGGGAGGGGGTCCCGGGCACAGCCCCGCGGGATCCCTCGGGGGGGTCGCCCACTGCAAGAAGAAAGAGGAGCACTTCGATCACATTTTACACTACGGATAAACACACGGCTCTACATTTCCCACTGTAGATAAACATGGCACTGGATTCAGTGGCCCCATCCAGTACCCGTGCTGCTACTCTTAACCAGACATTTTGCCCCACATTGAAGTGTAAGACTCAAGTTAGTGACAAATGTGATGCGCCTGTCACGTGGGCCGCTGGGTGTTTTGAGCTCCCCGTGTTACTCATGAAGGGCAACTGCAGTGGCTCCAACGCGGCCCTTGCGGTGGTGGCTGCCACCCTAACGAGAGGTCACGAGGTCACGTGGTCGCACGCGCACCTTGGGGTGCAGGCAGCACAGACACGCCGATGTTCTCGCGTGCTGTGGCTGTCACCGGGGAGGGTTCAGGCCGGCCGTGGGGAAGGCAGCTGGGTTGGGTGCAATGCCTCTCGTCGGCCGCCACCGGCACCTCGTTGGACGAGGTGGGGGCCAAGACCGTGAGGTCGTTACCGGACGAGGTGCCCTCCGCTCCAGCTGCCACAGTCGTGGTTGGGTCCTGCCACAGCAACGCAGTCAACACATCCACAATTACTCCTCCCATCCGGACTGGGATCCCAACACACGTGGGACTGTTTTATCTCCAAAATTAATCAAATTTAGTCCATGAACCGATAATCGATCTGCATAAAATGTCTCAGAAATATATATAGACTATTGATTTTTAGAGGAACCCACAACTCACAAAATATTCTAAGAAGGGGCCATTGACTAAAGACGAACGAGTTCAGTTCGTTGTTCTGCATGCAGAAAAAGGTAGCTGTAATTTAAAAAAGGTGCTAAATGCATTTCAAAAGAGTCATGGATATCAGTTTTAACATTTGTTAAAATTAAACTAAATAACCATTTGTGATTACTTAAGATAAATACAATAACTTTGCGTGTCCTGACTTTTGGGCCACCCTCTGTAGTCCACGTTATGAAAGGGTCTAACAACTGTTGACATGCTCTGCACAAGGAACATTGCCCGAAACGTCGCCGATCATGATCCAATAACAATTTCCCCACACCCGTGCATTCCCAGCGTTGTGATTAGCGCCAGCGGGCCCCGCCCCGCCCGCCACCCGGGGCTCCTCCCCCTCACCTGAGGCTCCGCCCTCAGACGCGGCCCCGCTATCGCCTCCTGCGCGGCTCCCGTCAGCTCCGGCACGGCGACCCGCGCCGTGCCTCGGGCTTCATCCGGGGAGGGGGTCCGGGCACAGCCCCGCGGGATCCCTTGGGGGGGGTCGCCAACTGCAAAAGAAGGAGGAACACAGCGATCACATTTTACACTGCGGACAAACACACGGCTCTACATTTCCCACTGTAGACAGACATGGGCCTGTCTATCGCTTCTGAAGAACTCAATAGCTCAGTGGGCTTCATCTGGTTTAATAAAAAAAGTGTAATTAATTTCGTTTTCGGGATTTGCTTACCTCTCTTATACCTTTCACGTGTATCGTTTTTTTTGTATTGGTGCAACTTTCTGAACCCGTCTCTACTGGACATTTGTGCAAAAAGAGCTTCATAGCTCATCGGATTTTTCCACGAATAATAAAGTTTATGGTTTAGAATTGGTGACTGAAGATTGGTAACTCACGGGGGGTCCATTGCCCCCCCCCCCCGTGAGTGACGGTTGGTCACTCACGGGGGGTCCACTACCCCGTGAGTGATGGTGGTCAACGCGACCGCTTAACCCCGACACGAATCACGACCTAAAATGACCACTTGGCCGAACCCAACCACACACACGCAGAGGGATCTTCAGCAGGGCTCTGAGTTGTTGGCCGCTCGGCGTTTTGGGCCTCTCCGCTCAGCAGCTGCGACCCAAATCGACGTGGATCGGGGGCTCAGGGGACGCGTGGCGAGGTTGGAACGAGAGGCCTCGAGAGTGAAGAAGAAGAAGCGAGGGGAGAGCGAGGCGAGCTTGGGGTGAGACTCTGAGCGGCAGAAGGTGAAGAAGACGTGGAGTGGGGAACACGTGCAGGGTGAGGACATCAGCATCAGTCACTTAATCATCATCATTCACATGATCATCATCATCCACATCATCATCATCTACATCATCATCATCATCCACATCTTCATATTCTTGGTTCTTTCGGTAAAGTCACGAAGATTAAAAAATAAGAATAAAATGACAATAAATTAAAATTAAATTTTAAAAATTTTAAACGTAAAAATTCTCAATTGAAAATAATAAAAGCAAAAAACCCACGACGTTTCCATGACAACACAAGTGGTCTTCATCGCTTCATCGCCTGATGAAGACGGCTTGTGTTGCGATCGAAACGTCGTGGGTTTTTTGCTTTTATTATTTTCTATTTATTTTTACTTTTTATTTTAGGGGTAGGCCCTCATCCAGCAGTTGATTCATCCACGCGTGGCCGGCGTGACGAGGTATGGTCACACAGCCACACCCACACGGTGCGTGAGAGGCGTTCATCCAGCAGTGGATTGAACAAGCCGCGTAGATGGAAATGTATGGGGTGCGTCATGCAGGTGTCCGTGTGTGCATCTGTGTGTGTGTGTGCGTTGGTGTTTGATTGACGTTTCTCTCAAAGCTGATGTTGCAACAATCTTCCTGCTGAATATTTGACCATCTGGTCATACGGGATTCGGATTATCCCAATCGTACGGTGTTGTCTGTACGATACCCGTTGAATCAAAGTAGAGTACAAAGTATGTGGCCGCTGTGAATGTCCACACGATGATAAGCCACGTGGGTGAGCTCTCATTTGTGATGGCCAAAGTCGCTTCCGACAAAAGAGCTACGCAGCTCAGAGCGCCTTACCTGGCGGAATAAAAAATAGTTTAATAAGTTGAGTGTGATGACGCAGCAGCAGCTGCTGCAGGCGCAGCCCTGCAATTGCTTGCTCGCTCCACTGTGGACGCACCGGCCTCCACCTACAGCGAGCTCTCTAGAGTCTCACCTCTCGAGGGATGTCTTTGTCCGGCTCTCCCACCACGGACACACCGACTTCGAAGAGGCGGCTGTACCCACACTTTACCCCACCGCGCCTTGGCGCACTGCTGGGTGGACAGAGGCGGCCGGGGGGAGGAGGGAGAGTTAATAGACGTGGCCCCATCGTCTCAACTGTCAGCGAGTACCTCTGATTATTATTATTCTTGTTACTATTCCCACGGTGGTCAATAGTAGCTCTGTATCCTATAATGCTGCTCTCTGTGTGTGTGTGTGTCAAGTGAAAGGTTGGCAGAAGTGTGTAACTCTGTGCAGTGTGCTCCAATGTGCATTCACGTGTGCATTGGAGAAGCTTCGCCCCTTGTGAATGCGTGTCGGTGTTTCTGTCTCCTGGAAGATTAGATGTTATCTGAGAATCAAGCAGCACTCGAGTATTTGTTTGTGACATTTTATAGACGGTACCTTTTATTTCAAACCACGTTTTACTTCAACGGCTTCAATATAATTTAATAATGATGATGATTAAAATATAAAAGTCTTCATACACTTTCCGGCAGTAACACAGGAGGTGTTAAGATGCGCAAACACCAAATAGGCACCCCGACTGCAAGGCATCGAGTCTGCATTGACCACACGTCGTGCTCGTGGTCAAGCATCCAAACCGACGTGCTCTGATGATGCACGCCTTGTCCCTGAAACGACATTGGCCTCCAGCAGAGACGTCCTCCGTCATGGCCTTGACCCACCCACAAGTTGTCAGGCCAGAGAACAACGACACGAGGAGGCGAACGGCAGCACAGAGGCGATGCAAACACCAATCCGTGAATGTGCGGCTAATGCAGACTCGATGCCTTGCAATCGGTGAGTCCATTTTGGGCGTCTTAACACCTCCTGCGTTATTGTCGGAAAAGGTAAAACGCCTCTCTTCTGTCTACATCGCCATGTCGATACCGACAACACAACTGGTGCCGTGGATGTGTAGCTCGTGATGTATATACAGTAGTGTGTGTGCGGAGAGACAGATATGAAAGAGACAGTGCCACTTGATCTGTTTCTATTCGATAACCTCCTACCACTGTGAGACAGGCGAGGGGTTCACTTCCGTGGGGTGCCACGGGGTGGCGAGATGTTAACTTCCTCGCCTGGTATACAGGAGGTCGTGGGTTCGGTTCCGATGCTGACGCCTGCTGCTGTATATTTGGAGTTTGCGGTGTCTCTCTCCCCGTGGTCGCGTGGATTTGTCTCCAGGTCCTCCGCGTTTTCCCTCCACATTTAAACAACACGCGTCTAGAGTATTTGTGTCTGCCATACATGTCTCCGTGACGAGTCACTTCGTTGAGCTATCATTTGTGATAGTCAGGTCGCTGCTCAAAAAAATCTACATCACTCAGTGGGGCCTTACCTGGTAATATAAAATATAAATATTTTAGTTTGGAATGTCAACCAGCACTGCTTCGCATTGAGCTGCATGCGATTGCACTGGCAATGATCTCTCTACAGACACAGGACTCACGAGGTGGCTTTGCAGTCACGTCAGCTCATTTTCCCTCGAGCAAGAGACGACAGTGGTGGACTGCACGGTCCATAGCTTGAGTCGCACTGTGGCTGGTCTTGAATGTGCCTCTATCTCTGCGAGTCTCTCTCTTATGGGTCTCTACGAGTATCCATGTATCTCAACGTGTGTGTGGGTTTACTCTACGGTCCATAGCTTGAGTTGCATGGCCACAGTCGCACTACTGCTGCTGCTGCATGTTGCAGCTCGTTTCTAATTTAGCATTCGTGAAAACGTGCACATCGTTCCGTTGATGTTCTGGTGCGGTTCATGGTGACAGCGGTGTATTTGCAGAGAATTGTCAATGCCAGGAGGTGTGCGGTGGTTGATGCTTGGGTCTCGAACGAGGCATTCATTACGGACGTTCGCGCTGTTCCACCGTTCGCCGGCGATCTTCCTGATCTGTGCGAGAGCAACAGCCCCAATGGATCCGAAGTTCATCCACGTACTCGATATCAGCGATTTATCAACCCCTTTCGTTCCAACGGGACACTTTCGAGCCCGCTCGATCTTCACGGCGCACCGAACCAAAGAGTCGGTCCTGCTAATGAGCACAACTTTGCGGCGGCACACCGCTCGAGATGCCACGAGGAGGTTGGGGCAGCTCAGAGGTCCTAGCGCCGAGCCGGCGCCACTGACACCCTGGGTTGGAGTGAGGGCTGCAACCACTGCGTGTGATTGAACCGGGTTCTCGAGTTTAACGAGTGGATGGCTTTGGCCCAGCTAACAATGACTGCACCCATGAAATGTGTATACATATTAGAATCAGAATTTCACTTCATTCAGATAAATTCCACCGAAACATGCGATAAACGCCAATGTCATTACGAGGACCCTTAGGCAGGATAGAGCTGTGGATGAAGGAGAGAGCTGTGGATGAAGAGGAGAGAGTTGTGTGTGAAGGAGGGAGCTGTGTGTGACAGTGAAGGTGGAAACAATTGACTGGAACCCTTCCCTGTCTCCGCGTGTTGGCGAGGGGAGTGTTGGCTACACCGTGCAGAAGTCTCCGATGTTGCCCCCCTGTAATGGGGGATCAGCCGTCAAAATTCGTGTGTCCCCCTCTTGAAAGCCTTTATGGGAACGTGTATTGCTCGTTTTCTTCCATGCAAGGGAGTTGCGAGGTCATATTCGTCTACGTCAGGGGTCAGGCAAACCTGCGGCTCTTTAAGCGACCGCTTCGTGACGTTATTTATTAAGGACCCACCGTCTCGTATTCACGTGGCATGGTGGCTCTTGAAATGTAGATAGATATTTTTCAATATAATATACCAAATTAGAAAAAAACAACGGCCCGTCTTGTTATTTCGACTGCCGACGCCTGGTCCGTGTAGAAAGCGGCGTCCTCTCCTCGCGTGTTAAAAATAAATTGCCCGTGAATTCAGAATTGGTTCCACGACTCGTGACAGCCAAACAGCAGCGTGCTGCCACGCCTGGGAATGACCATCAAGGAGGAGTGAGCAACAGGAGCCTTGCGATGCGACCGTGTCAGCCACCACCACGACGACAGACTCTGCGGGACGCGTGTGTACTTTCTATTCGAAAAAGATTATGTACAAAACACAGATGAGAGAACACGCCGGTTTTGGAAGGGCATCTCCATAATCATCTCGATGGTCATCTCCATAATAATCTCCACGATCATCTCTATGGTCATCTCCATGATCATATCGATGGTAATCTCCATGGTCATCTCCATGGTCATTTCTATGATTATCTTGATGTCATCTCGATGGTCATCTCATTGGTCATCTGCATGGTCATCTCGATGGTCAACTCGATGGTCATCTCCAATATCATCTCCATGATCATCTCGATGGTTATCTCCATATTCATCTCCATGGTCATCTCCATGATCATATCGAAGATAATCTCAATGGTCATCTCCATAATCATCTCGATGGTCATCTCCATGATCATTTCCACGATCATCTCGATGGTCATCTCCATGATCATCTCGATGGTCATCTCCATTTTCATCTCCATGATCATCTCGATGGTCATCTCCATGGTCATCTCCATGATAATATCGATGGTCATCTCGATGTTCATCTCCATGGTCATCTCCATCGTCATTTCCATGATTATCTCGATGTCATCTCGATGGTCATCTCCATGATCATGTCCATGATCATCTCGATGATCATCTCGATGGTCATCTCCATGATCATCTCCATGATCATTTCGATAGTCATCTCCATGGTCATCTCCATAATCATCTCGATGGTCATCTCCATGATCATCTCCATGATCATCTTGATGGACATCTGCATGATAATCTCGACGATCATCTCCATGATTATCTCAATAGTTATCGCCATGATCACTTCCATGATGACCATCTCCATGATCATCTCGATGGTCATCTCCATGATCATCTCGACGGTCATCTCGATGGTGATCTCCATGATCATCTCGATGATGATATCCATGATCTCAGAATGGAATCATAGTCACGTGCATCTTCAAAATTAGCGGCCGGTGTACATCCCTTATGTTTTTCTTCCAATAACTGAAAAATAAAGAGATCGTTTAAATCATCATCATCAAAGTTACTTGTGATCTATATCTCGTGAACGCCTTTTCCAATATACAGGAGCATCCGAGCGTAATTGTGTTAGAGAGTACAATATTTTAAATACACGATGCGTAACCGAGTTGACCCCGACACTGAAGGAAAGTTGTGAAAATCGATCGGAGGCCGCGCGGCCCCTTTTAAGAACATGCACGAGTTTTGTGAACTTTAAACACAACCACCCCCACCCCACCCCTTACCCCTCCCCTGTACCGTCAAACGAACACAAAAAAACCGCGTCAAAAACACCCACGAACGAACGAACAAACGGCGAGTGTACAAATGAGTGAGTGTACAAGTGAGTGAGTGTACAAGTGAGTGAGTGTACAAGTGAGTGAGTGTCACAGGTGAGTGTACTGGTGCGTGTACAGGCGAGTGTACAGGTGAGTGTACAGGTGAGTGAGTGTCACAGGTGAGTGTCACAGGTGAGTGTACAGGTCAGTGTACAGGTGAGCGTGCAGGTGAGTGTACATGTGAGTGAGTGTCACAGGTGAGTGTACAGGTGAGCGTGCAGGTGAGTGTACATTATCTCTCATCTGTGGCCAGGTCGCTTCTTATAAAAGCGCTATGTAGCTCAGTGTGACTTAGGTGCTTAAAATAAATGAAAATAGTAAAAATAACAACACCACCACTCCACGCACACAGAACATCTGTCGTGATCCTGACTGCAGTGCTCATCTCGATATGGTCGATGAAAGTGAATTACGTGACGGCCGCTACGTTCAAAGGTTTCGTCACCTTTGGGTGGCATCAGTTGCTGCTCTGGCCCATCGGGAAATACAATAATGCCTTGATGGAGGCTCCATTGAAGATGCGTGCGACCCTCTCAACTGGCCGTCTGACCCGAATGTTCGGTCCAACCCGAGCTGAATATCGAGTGGAATTGTGTGACCCTTGGGCTATTAGCTACAAAGCAACACTTTATATTTTAATGCCCACGGTCATTCCACTGCTGGATGAAGGCCTTCCCACCATTGTGGTTCTTTGACCATATCCCACCACGGGTGCTCGATGCTGGTCGGTGAAGGTAGCGGGCAACCAGCCCTGACATCGCTCGCCAGTCGTGTCGTTGTTAGCCCTGGACAGGAATTGAACTCGGGTGGAGCCGGTTCGTAGCGTGGCGCGCTACCCATCTGTGCCACTTCTCGTCACCCTCTTTGGCTGTTTACTCAACGACCCCAACATCCGTCAATGATGACCGATTCCATTCATGAAGTGCGCTCTTGCCGCCGTGTGCGCTGAGTAGTACTCAGTATTAAACACGCGTTGACTACTCTATACAGCAGGGGTGTCCAAACTTTTTTTCCCGAGGGCCACATACAGAAATATATACGAAGGATTGGGCCACTCACTAGACGTGAGGTATACTGCCTCACTTCTCATGCACTAATATTGTCAAAATCAATCAAATGCAGGTAAATTACGTTTGATTATTGAACATGTTTGAAGAAAAAAAGCCTCCATCATAGCTCTTCATTAGTAGATTTTAATTTTATTTTTTAGAAAAAGGTTGGCAGGTTATTCTCTCAGTGACATCCTCAGATTGGTTCTTAGGGTGCTGATCCCCCTTCATTGTGCATATGAAGGGAGAGACAAGAAGACAAATAGGGGATGTGGATATTTCAAGCTTATTACACAAATAAATAATTGGGCTTGTTAACACATCAACTAACGTTCGTTAAAAAAAATTGTCATCAACTTTAATTGACTGAATTTATTAAGTAATTGGGCTTATTAATAAATGAAAACGGCGTGTATATTTTTAACTCACCTGTAATGGGAAGAATGTTACGCTCAGTGGGAGCAGTGATGCTGCGCTTTGGTGTGAAGGATAGCTGGCAGGTCAGGAGTAAGTTTGGTGGTTGCGATGCGAAGGATGTCACGGAGATGGCTGTCGGTCGTTCTGGTTCTCAGCCTGCTTTTGTTCAGCGTTAACAGAGAGAATGTCTGCTCACATATGTATGTTGAGCCGAACAGACTCATCATTCGTTTTGCATGGCGTCTCATCAGAGGAAACTTGGCCTTTTCCAATCTCCGGCAGAAGTCAGGTAGGGAGAGAAGCTGATGCTGATTCTTCAGAGAATCATCACACTGAATTTCGATCAGTTCTAATTGCAGACTCTCCTCCACTTCTTTCGCATCCATTGAAAACGGAGCCGCAAACAGTGTGATTTCCTTCTCAATGACAGAAAAATCTTCGAAGCGCTGACTGAATTCTGTCATGAGAGATGTGATCACAGACACATATTCTCCCATTTTTGCAGAGAGCTTGGCATTTGGAAATGCGCATTGATTTCGGTCAGCGTGGGGAAGTGCGCTACATTGAAGTTGCGCAGTTGTGACTCGAAGAGACGGAGCTTCGCACGGAATGCTTTCATGTGCACATACAGCTGTGGTACCAGCTGCTCTTTGCCTTGTAGTCTCTTGTTCGGGGTGTTGAGATGATCAGTGAGATCAACTAAAAAATCCAGGCCTGCCAACCATAAAGGGTCACTGATCTCATGGAGAGGTCTGCCCTTTTCTTTCAACAACTTGTCGATACTTGATCTCAGGGAATAAAACCGCTGCAGCACGGAGCCGCGACTGAGCCAGCGCACTTGAGAATGGTAGAGTAGGTCCCCGTATTCAGCATCGACATCAGAGAGGAACGCTTGCAATTCTCTGTGGTAAAGCCCTCGGGCCATAATTTTTTTTGACATTTTTCACAACTGTGTTCATCACATCGCCAAGCTGGATTATCTTGGCACAGAGGGCTTCTTGCTAGATGATACAGTGCATTTTAACAGCCTCACCTCCGCTCTCCTGCACCTTGGCACTCACCATAGAAGCCATTCCTTTGCGCTCGCCTGTCATTGCTGGAGCCCCAACCGTTGTAATTCCACACAGCTTGTCCCATTTAAGTCCAGCCTGGTTAATTGAATCTGACACAGCTTCAAAACATGTCCTTCCCAGTTGTTGTCCCCTTTAGACTCCGAAGATCAAGCAGTTCCTCCGTAATGCAAAAATTCTCATCAACTCCCCGCAAAAAAATTAACAGCCGTGCAGTGTCCGTGGCATCTGTGCTCTCATCACATGCAATGGAGTAAAAATCGAAAGCACAAGCTTTATCTGACACTTGCTGTTTTAAGTTAGCCGACAAGTCTTCAATTCGCCGCACAACCTTATTTCTGGACGTACTAACATCGTTGAAATCCTGCATTTTCTCCAGGCACATTCCCACGACTTTAGTGAGGCACTGTTTGATGAAGTCACCGTCTGAGAAAGGTTTCCCGTGTAGGGCAATGAGTTGAGCTACTTCATTGCTGGCTATTGTTGCATTTTCTTGAGCTTTGTTAGCACGGAAAAAAAAACCCTGCTGCTGCGTTAGCAGGCTAGCTTGCCATTTGCTTTACCTTCTCTCTCCGCTCGGCGCCAGTGTAGGATGTGAAGGTCTTATGTTTCGTTTCATAATGCCGTCGTACATTGTACTCTTTCATCACGGCAACACTCTCATTACAAATCAAACAAACACACTTCCCCTTGGTTTCTATGAAAAAAATATTTTTTCCACCGAGTCTGAAATTTTCTGCACTCGCTTGCAATCTTGCGTCTCTTCAGTTCCGGCATTTCTGGTGACCCTGAGCAAATGTTTTCTTCGATTCCTTGCTTTGTGGAGACGCTGCCTTGTTCAAGACAATACCGCCATCTAGTGTTTAAATTAAGAAATGCAATACAGTGGGCCATAGTCCATTATATTTTTAAACTTTGATACGGGCCAATTAAAAATGGATGGCGCAGTTGGCCCGCGGGCCGTAGTTTGGACACCCCTGCTATACAGGGTGGGAGAGATCTCTACTCAACCCTGCAGGGTGACCCCTCTCATAGTGAAGGCGTTCACACTCGAGCCGCGGTTGCGCTGTGCCAGTAGTTGCATCATTAACTGTGCGAAATCATTATCAAACCATTACTTTAAAAATGCAGAATTTGCCATTAAGTTACTTTTCTTGGATTTCGCAGAATTCCACAATAGCTCTCTCAATAGCTGTAGCGATTACATATTTGCGTTGTTAAAATGAATGACTCATAAAACGATAATTAAATGACCCCTTAGTGTATGACGATCATTGAATGTTGAACTATAAAACTCTGCAATGTTAATTTTATGCTGAGGGTGTTGACAAGAAAAGTAACGGATGTGTGGGGTTGAAATTGTCAACTCGTGTCCGCACTGCATCGTGCGGCGGGTTTCTGACAGCAGCAGCATCGCCACGACGCTCTCATTGCCGCTTGGTGAATATCCGTGGCGGGTTCCTTTTCGTTTTTTATTCATTGAATGAGGACGTCACCCTCCCTGCACCTGGCCACCCACTTGTGTTGTTTGTGTGCCTTCAGGTGTCACTGCAGAGCTATTGCAGAGGGATGCTGCGACTATACTGGCGTGGGGCTCAGCATAGACGGCGGCCCTCTGTCAATCCACAGCGGAGGTAAGAGCCCCCCACTCTGTCTCAGTAAATGGGGGGGGGGGTGTTTGATCATACTTCACCACGCTGGTCAGTATGAGTTGGTGTGAAGGTGAGGCAGCCCAGAGATCTGTTCAGATGTCACTCAGCACCGACGTTAGCCGTGGCCGGGAATCGAACTTAGCTGGCAGTGGTCAGTGTGCGCTAACGGCCGGGCCACCGCTTCACGGGTGAACGGGTTGATTAGGTGAGACGATGGCGTTGCGTTTCATATCAGTGGCTACTCCTCCACGTGGCTGGGCGATTGAGTAACCACACCCACAGCAGTGTCCCATTGTACCGGCACCCCCCCAGTGCTGGAGTCAACATTCTCTGGGCCCCGTTTTTCTTCACACGCCGCCCTGCATTTGAGCCCAGCAAGAAGCGTGTCCCCACCGAACGCGTTATGGTCAAATGTTGTAAGCGGCAGGTAAATCTAACTTTATATTTGACGACCTTCTCTTCCAAGCCGTTCTGGCCAGTGTGGAGGAGTAGGCCAATGACCCTCACTGGCGCTCTCGGGAGCTCCCGCTCGTGGAGGCCCCATTTGCCGGCAGTGGCGTGAACAACCGCAGAGGCTGTACCATTACCTTTTATCCACTTTTTATATTCAACATTTAATTAGGTCAGCAACGTGGTCTTGACCTCTTTCCCACAAACATTTCAGAGAAATACAACAAGTGCACGTGTATACAAGTGTACTTCTGCGGCAACGCTGTCGTGGTCGGTGCTGTGGGGGAGAGGGCCAATTCCAATTGGCCCTTTCCCCTTATGGCGTCTGTGACCAACACAGTGGCTAAATGAGGGCTCTGGACGGGTGCGAGGGGCTCTTAACCCCTCCACCTTCAATTAACTACCACTAAACTACGACTGAAAAATGTAATTAGACATACACACACACGCATTCATATACACAAACACGTACACACCCATCAACACACAGACATACAAAGACAAAGATCCCCCGTATAGCCAAAACAAGCTGTTTGGGCAAGTGCTGTTAGCGAGCACACGCACATACATACACACATACATACATAAACACACGTAAACAAACACAAACACACATACACCCACACACAAAGACACATACACACACACACTGCGATGGCAAAGTAAGAAATGGAAGCGAGACCAGTTTTGTCACGACAAGTCATATTGATGTCAAGTGCAAATACAAAACGAGGTAGACAAAATCTCTGGAAAACATTAATCTCGCTTTCCCTTTCCACACTTTGAGCTGCTTTTGTACAAACGATAAAAACCCCAAGGAGACCGAAGTGTCACCGATCTACATTCACGAGTTCAGAAACCGCTGTTTCTGGAGGCATCATGGAAGATGAAAATAAAGTGCTTGGCGAAGTTCTTCATTTATCGTACATTTCACGTGGTAACGGCTTGGCGCTACGGTTAGCGTGTCCATTGAAATGTGCACGCCCCGTACGTAAAAAAGTAACAGATATGTAGTTTACAAAATGCCGACGTATTCACAGTTCGATAAATAAATACTTTGCAACAGCGGTGACTTTTTAAATCCCCAACACAACGCGAGATAAAAGGCCCGCATTTTAAATTAACGGAGACAAGAACCATACGGGAATACCTTGCACGACCTCACTGAGACCGCACTCCGGCCTCGCGTTGCGGAGGACACAACCTCTGTCTTCATTTGTAATGAGACAGTTAATTTTACGGTCACCATCACAATAACGTTACTGGTGCCATCTCTCTTGACGATTGGCCAGGGAATAAACGGCAACCCCAAGCCATAATGGGTTGGTGCCGCCTGCATGGATCTTGGCTCCTGTTTCCCAGAATGGCTGGCATGATTTTAAGCGCTTTCGTGCTGGGTTTTTCAAGTCTACGTGGATTAAAACTTGATTTGAAGCTTTCATGACTGCAGGAATTACTCTTTGGTTCTTTCGGTAAAGTCACGTAGAAAGAAAATAAACTAAATTATAGAGTACGACGTTTCGATTGCAAGACAAGCAGGGGCTGGTGGTGGAGCCAGCGATGAGTACATTTTGGGGAGCGGGCGACGCCATGGTGAGCCGCTGCCTGGTGCCTTCGTAAAATGTCTCTCAAAATTAGTTTGAATTTGAGTGGAAGCAAAAGGTTAGACACGCGATCATGGATTTTAACCACCGACTTCTATTGGTGGGGCGAGTGCCAGTTGTTACATCGGTGGTGGGTGCTGTGCGACCAGAGTGGCGGTGGCTGTGGTGGGACTGGTGGCGGTGGCTGCTGTTGGACTGGCTGCTGTTGGACTGGCTGCTGTTGGACTGGCTGCTGTGGGACACGTGGTGGCAGCAGCTGCTGTGGTTCTGACGGTGTCTTCTTCGAGACCGGCGGTGGTGGTGGTGGTGGCTGCTGCAGGACCGGCGGTGGTTGCTGGTGGAATGGCAGCGGCTGCTGTCAGATCGGGGTGGTGGTGGTGGCTGCTCTGGGACTAGCGGCAGCGGCTGTTGCGTGTCTGGCGTTGCCGGTAGCTTCTGCTGCTGCTGTTCCTGCCGTGGCCCTTGCAGTTGCTCCGGCAGTTGTTCCCGTTGGGGCGGTTCGACGTCTTGGGTTTCTGGAGGTAAAGAAGATGATGGCGCTAAAGTCCAAACCGCTCGACATTGGGTGAATGAAACAAAACCGGTCTGAAGTATAAACAAGAAGATCGCTGTACTTCACCATTCCCTTAATATAAAACGATGCGCTGTCAGGGTGTACATTCTCCCTGGGCATTTCCACGCACACGGGGCGACGTTTCAAATCCATCCTTTACCTTGCGCGCCGGTGAGGAGAGCTGCCGTACACAGACAGGGTCCGGGGTCTCCCTTCGCCGAGGGTGGCCGCTTGAGGCACAAGCGGGACGTCGCCTTGACGTGCTCCAGCGGGCAGTAGCTGTCCGCTGGCGGCGCGTTCAATTCTGGGGACCTGCATGCACGCACCAACGCGTCGCAAACCGTTAACACCTGCCTTCAAAGGAGACACTGCTGCTCGCACAAGACAATATCTTTCCAGTGAGCTGGTCTGGGGGACGGTTGTAAGTGCAGGTTAAAGTGAAGGGGAGAGAAGGCGACTTACCGAATATAGAAGAGCATGTAGGCCTGCTCGTTCATAATAGCCTTGGTGTCCACGTGCCGCACGATGGAGTCGTTCATACAGCACCATTGTCCATCGCTGATCTGCGCACAGTCACAGCACGGCTACACTTGGTTACAATGCTTACACAACTGCACCCAACCTCCTCCGTTCATTAATAACAACACACGATACACTCTAGACAACAAGTTCGTAAAGAGCATCACCCCATCGTCAGAGCTGCAGAAGGTGCTACGGTTGCTATGATGGTGCTGAAGTTACAGAACGGTCTGCTTGACCATGTCACTGCATCGATGGCCTTGGAGCAATTTCATCTGAATTAGAAACATTATTTGTGCTGAAAGAATTCGATGATCTACGAAGCTCTTTTCAACAGATGTCCAGTAGGGGCGGGTCATAAAGTTACAACAACAACAAACAATACAACACCGATTGGAGTGCAAAGTGTAGGAATGCTAAAGAAGTCACTAAATACAAATAAATAAAGTATATATACTGTAAGTAGAAATTGCATAAGTACATCAAGATGCAAGAACAGAAACAAGTCTTCTATTTATTCTTCCCTATTGGACATTTGTAACATTATGGCCGCATTGCAGATGTGCGTTGTTATTGTTTGATGGTAACAAATGTAATTACCTTATTGTAGCAATAATAATGGCCGCTGTTGGAGTCGGCTCCCTTGTGCACCAGCACCGAGTACAGGGAGTAGATTGCGGGCTCGCCCTGAGACGTTGAGGTGAAGGGTTGCATGTCCAGGTGCTCCGGGTAGGTGATGTTCTACAGGCAGCGCACAGAGACAAACGTTAGAAGAGGAAACGGCAGGGGTGGTGGGGTGGGCAGCAGAGATGGGTACCATCTAAGTTACACGTCAACGTGATGACGTGATGTCTCGCTCATTTGAGCGTTGAAGACGGTGCTCATCTCCTGTTTATAGCCCTGAGCAAGTGGTGGAAATTCTACATTCATATGACGGGGGGCGAGTCTTTCCGTAGCATTTATTCCAACATGGAGAGGCATTTTCTCCAGCGTTGAACTGACAAGGGCTATAATAAAATAAATTCATTAGAGCGATGTGGAGGGGCAGAATCGTTACCCGGTTGATCTTGACGCCGTAGAGGTTGTACCGCTTGATGGAGACGGTGAGGACGTTGGGCAGGCGGTGGAGAGCCATCGTCTTCGTCGCTTCCCCCTTGCAACAGCACCTGCACGACAACAACGCCAGCCATCGCACGTGTTCCCCAACTTTTAAACAATAAGTCTACTCACTTTTTGTTGTTTGTTATTTTTTATTCATTTCTTAACATAAAAATTGTTACTTATTTACGTTATATATTGGACGTTATTTTTTTATGTATTATTTATATTATATGTTTATTACTATCTTTTATTAGAATTTGATTCAATCAGCAGACTTTTGAAGCTACAAATGATTCCAGGGTGTCAACACACGATGCCCACTCACATTCTGCAGGTGTATTCGTCCAGCGTCTCCTTGTTAAAAAACTCCTCAAACGCCTCCACAAGATCTGATGAGTTCTGTTGGCCGACAGAGTGAAAGGCAAATGAGGACTCTAAGAAGCATCCCATGAACATCTGCAGAATTATATTGTGATGGCAATTCGGAAACCCGCATTTCGTATGAAATCGTACAACCGCAAAAAAATAGATCACGCACGCTACTGGCAGTGTGTTTGGATGTTAAGTGGCTGATTTATGTATGTGTGTGTGTTATGCATGTTGGCACAGCAGGGGGCACAGGTGCTGCATCGGCCAGTCATCTCAGTCAACCCATGGTCTGTCCCGTGACCTGCCAGCGGGCATTCGACACTTCACGTGGCCTTAAAAGTCACTCAGGCTGGCACAAGCACCGTGGTGACATCACCACCACTTAGTGGCGAATGGCGGTTGTTTTTCATGTATGTGATTTATGTACATTTAACTTATTTCGCACCGTACGTAGATGTATAACTGTTAAGCGATGGCTTTCTCATTGCTTACGTTAATATGGAGTGCAATGTCCAGGCACGTGTCATAGGTGTCGGAGTGGTTGCAGCACTGCATGCACTCCACTGCAAAACACAAGCACACATTAGGAAGGGACGTCACATGTTACTTAGTAAACTAAATGCACGCTTCCCACTGACATAGGAAATTGGTACTTTTCACCAACTGTTAAAAGGTTTTTCTGTGTGGCACGTGCGTGAGAGTGTGTAAACGCTGCAACGTGAGCGCGTCTACACTGTGATGATGCGCTTGCTGCTCACGGTTAACAAGTTTGTAGAGGAGTGCGCACAACTCACCACGTGATCGAAGGTAACCCCCGAAGATCTGGTAAATGAGGGTGGTAGCCTCCGTGTATCTGTCCAGCCTGCCACGTCACAGAGAACGACACCACACGGTGGTTACAGCGGCAGTAGCAGTAGCACCTTTACCGGATGCACACGCGTGTGTGACAGTTACACCATTGCTCGAGCTGTCGATTCACTCTTTCCCTTCAGCACTGCAACGCGTGCTCTGTAGCAACCAAACGTGGTAGCGTCTGCACAGGGCAGCCACATTCACGGCACAGCCACAGAGCTGGGGGCAAGCTGGCAGCCGACACGCGGTGCTGTGGCCCGGCAGTTTTGTAATGCCCAGCGTGCCACGTGCCGCCCGTCAACACGAGCAATGATGTCACGGGGCCACCGACGTCGAGACATCGACCCCCCGGTATTTATCGGCAACGTGAAATGCTCAAACAAAAGACGGCCCACGTCAGGGCCAAGGTGAAAGAACCGTGGTGCCAGCAGGGCCGGTCCTCTGCATCTCCCAGGTGTTCACACAAACGTGTGAGGAGCTTCTCATAGACGTCGAAGGACAATCGTGCAGAAAAGCAAGAGGGAGCCGTGAGGTACCGAACTGCAGAACGACCGCCGCAAGTTGACTGGCGCGCGGTACTCACTCGCTGTGGCCATGGAGGCATGAGGCTTGCATGGCATCTACCACGTATCGCAGAAACTCGTGGGCATCTTCCTGCCTCCCAATGCGCAGGTGTTTGGCGATGCCTGCAGAGAAATGGACATGGGAACAAAGTGACAGGTACAGGATATGATGACATCCTTCAAGAGCTCTCCAACATGTCAAAAGGAGCAGTGCAAAGGACTTGGAACACAGATGGCGAAAGATCGCGGGGATAACTTCTCCTCCGAGTGCAAGTTTGAACGTAGTTGTGGGACTCACGCGTGATGTTTTTAGTGATGACCTTGGGTGTCAGCACTCTCTTTGAGTTGCTGAACGTGCTGACAATGTGACGCTCCATGACACACATCAGGCAAAAGTCGCTCTGTTGGCCTGCGAACGACGGCACAATACAAAAAACGATGAGAGTACAAAGTATTGGTAAGGTAAACAAATCACTTGTAAAAAATCTACAATTAAAACTAAACTTTTTTTTATCTTACCAGATAAAGCCCACTGAGATATTAGCTTCTTCAGAAGCGACCTGAACCACAAAGATAGCTCAACGAAGTGGCTTATCAAGTGTGAAATTCATAGCAGCCAAATTAACCGTGACAATAACCTAGCCCATGGGTAAACGAGAGTGCCAGGGGGTACTTACAGGTGCTGCAGTGCTCTTGCAGCAGCAGGTAGTTCACGAGCGGCGGCGTGTAGGCGAGGCACTGCAGCGTGGCGTTGAGGAAGCAGGTGTTCCCCAGGTTGCGCAGGCTGGCACCCTTGCCCACGTCGTTCTCCCACCTGAGGCTCAGCCGCTCCGGCGCAAACAGCGAGAGCCGTGCCGCCGGAATGCCGTCGTCCTCCTCTGCACAAAGGGAACGGTGGTGGCGGAAGCCGGCGTCATCGCAGAGCGCTGCACTGCCGATCGGGCTGGCGTGGATATTCAGTGGCCCCAGCCAGCACCCGTGCTGCTACTCTTAACCACAAAGATTTTAAATTTTGATTTAAAGCTTTCGTGACTGCAGTAATTCATATTCTTAGTTCTTTCGGTAAAGTCACGTCGAAGGGAAACAACAAAATAATAAAAACATATATAAAACAATAAAAATTCTCACGATTTTTCGACCATAACACAAACGGTCGTCTTCAGAATTTTTATTGTTTTATATATATTTTATTATTTTGTTGTTTCCCTTCAACGTGACTTTACCGAAAGAACTAAGAACACAAAGATTTTGTTCCACATTTCAGTGTTAGGCTCAAGTTCGCAAAAAATATGATTCGCCTGCCACGTGGGCTGCTGGGTGTTTTGAGCTCCCCGTGTTACTCGTGAAGGGCAACAGCAGTGGCTCCAAAGCGGCCCTTGCGTTGGTGGCTGTCACCCTAACGAGAGGTCACGAGGTCGCGTGATTGCACACTCACCTTGGGGTGCAGGCAGCACAGACACGCCGATGTTCTTTGTGGCTGGCACCGGGGAGGGTTCCGGCCGGCCATGGGGAAGGCAGCTGGGTTGCGTGCAGAGCCACTCGTCGGCCGCCACCAGCACCTCGTCGGACGAGGTGGGGGCCAAGACCGTGAGGTCTTTACCGGACGAAGTGCCCTCTCCTCCGCACAACACAGTCGTGGTTGGTTCCTGCCACAGCAACGCAATCAACACATCCACAATTACTCCTCCCATCTGGACTGGGATCTCAACACACGTGGGACTGTTTTATCACCAAAAGAAATACAATTTTAGTCCATGAACCGATGGGCAATCAAATGTCTCAGAAGTCAATATATACAGTATTTTTAAAGGAACCCCAATCTCACTTTAACTCGTAAAATACTCTATGATGAACGGCCATTGACATAAGATGAATGAGTTCAATTTGTTGTTATGCATGCTGGAGAGAAGGCAGCTGTAGTTTCAAAGAAG
Source organism: Petromyzon marinus (assembly GCF_048934315.1). NCBI lineage: Eukaryota > Metazoa > Chordata > Hyperoartia > Petromyzontiformes > Petromyzontidae > Petromyzon > Petromyzon marinus. Next base: position 12,485,182 of record NC_133709.1, read on the forward strand.
TCCTAAATGCATTTCAGAAGAGAAATCGTGCATTCATGTTAATCGAATTAATTTTTAACATTTGTTAAAATTAAACGAAATAACCCTCCGTTATTTGTTCAAATAAACACAATAACCCGATGTGTCCTGATTTTTCGGCCACCCTCTTACAAACGACGTCATGATGTGCCCTGAAGAAAGCCCATTGCCTGAAACGTCGATTTTATATCTTTCATCATACAGTATATATCTAATAAACATAATTATACAGGTTGGCCCAAAAGTTAAGACAGGGTTATTTCATTTATATTAACCCTCACATAACGTTTTCATTATTTATTTTTAAAGTCAACTTTATACGTATAGTTTTGATGATCTGTGCCGAACGCCTGACACGCTGTGGGTAACGCTGGCTTGGCTACGTGGATTCCCATGCAATTCTTTTGATTTTCACGAAAGGCTTAGATTAAAAATGTAACTAATTATTAGTTTGTTGTTACCACAACGATACATTTTCTCCAAAAATATACCAGCGCCTCTTATGATAAGAGCCACGTCTGCCCTCTGTTTTTGTATTTTATCTTTGCGTTTTGTGCACCATTATTAGTGAGTAATAATAAATAACCCATTCAGTTAATTTGTGCGTGATAATATTTATTTTTTGAACGTCGAATAGAAATAAAGAAGCAGAATCCGCTTTTAATTTGAACTCAGTGCAGTTTCACTTTGATGGCTTTTGCTCGCACTTACGGTGAACATTTGTGACAATTGGTGAACACCGACATCTCCCCTTGCGATCAATAATGAACGGTCACTATTTTTTAATTCACATCAAATCAGAATCCAGTAAGTTATTGTAACTAAACAGGGGCGGACACCCGTCCATGTAGGCGAACGAGGCGGTCGCCTGGGGCGCCAACAATTCGAGGAAAAAATATACAAATAAAATAACGACGATGTCATTTTGATTCCCGTGCAACGTACAGAGTGTCTATGAATTATAATTAATTTCTCAACATTCCTGAGAATGTATTGGTTGGACAGACGGACGGACAGACAACCCGAATAATTTTGCCTCTGTTTAAAAAATACGCTTAATTAAACATTAAATGTAAAATCGGGGCAAAATGTTTCCCAGTTTACCAGAAACCTCAGCCTGGATCTGCCCTTGGGGTTTGGGGGTGGCGGCGCCCATTGCGAGGTTGGCCGAGGGCACTGCCAGTTGCTGGCAGCAGCTGGTCTAGGGCCACCCCTCTCACCGAGTTCAAATTCATTTTGGTAAAAGCGACTTTCTGCTCACGTTTTGAGCGAAAATTGGTGAACACACCGACGCGTTCTTCCGGTTTAGAAATAGTTATTTTTTAGTACTCACATCAATAGGGAATCCAGTAAGTCGATACTTAGAACGAAATCATTCCTACAACATTTAGTTTACTTCCCGACAGAAAGGAAACTCAAACAGCTGCGAGAACGATGAAGGTGATTTACAATTGTCATTCTTCATTTACAGGTGTGTTATACATTACCCTCAGAAGAGAAAATTACATTTGGTACGTCACATTCCGTAACTTTAGTTCATTCAGATGAAGCCAGAAGAGTCGCAGACGAAAGAAGACGTCGATTAAACGGAGGAAGACGGCAGAGATGGCGTCATCGACAAAGTCACGACACACTGGATCGTTTACGACGTGAAAATACCCGTCACGTGACGGGCAATTACGCAACTTTTATACGTTATTATTAATTTCTATTTTGCTTGTTCAGGTGACATTTTTCAAAAATGGAAAGGTAATTGACCAAAGACGAACGAGTTCGATTGTCATTTGTATGTGTGGTGGGTAATTGTTGGGCGTAATACGCCGCCACCACTTTGGTTGAGCAGGTACTTCCAGTCAGGGGGCAATAGCGAGTACGGCCTGTGCTAAGCAGGACTCGTGGGTCAGGCATCCCGGGGGGGGGGGGGACGGTTGGGAACCGGAGGGGGACACCCCAGGTCCCCGGGTGGGGGGCTGGGGAGGATTGCGCAACAATCCAGGTCCCTCGAGAAGGTTCCAGATGGTGGGCGTGACCAGGGGCGGGGTGACCCTGGGAGCCCCATAAAAGCCGGACCCCAGTGCGGCTGAGGCAGTTCGCCTCAAGCCGAAGACCCAGAAGCCCACCTGAAGATAGGACCCTGGACCCCAAGCCCCGCTGTCCTTATAAGGGCCGGGGCTCAGTGAGGCCAGTGATCAATAGGCTAGGACCCTGAGGATCCCCCGACCCGACGCCCTTCTCAGGGCCGGGTCTGTGTGGGCCAGTGGTCGAGACCCGAGGACCTTGGCTGGGTCGGGTCAGCCTCCCCTAGGTCCCGCTAGCCGGAGGGCTAAGGAGTGGTTAGCCCCAGTAGTTAGGGCACGTTAGCCCGGAGGCCGTACCTCCTTAGGTGGTGGGTAGAAGGGGCCATTACCCCTCCGTGTTAGGGACCTAAGTGTTACTGTTATTGTTGTCATAAATAAATACGTGTTGCCTCCTACGAAGACTCAGTCTCCATACAAACCCACTACATATGCAAAAGAAGGCAGCTGTGATTGAATTTTTTTAAAGGCCTAAATTAATTTGAAGAAATAATAAATTCGTGCATCGTGCATTAATGTTAACAGATGTAAGTTTTAACATTTATTAAACAAATCAAATAAAGCTCTGTTATCTGTGAAAACAGGTCCCTGCAGGGTGGGCTGGTAGGAACATTGGAATTTTGCGCAATTTTATTTTTACACCCCAACAGCACGAGATTTCACTTCGTTAAAGTATTGAAAGGGGACGGCCGGACACATGAATCTATTGCAGGTTGGTACACTCAGTTTACAACTTCGTTTCTACCAGTATAATCATGATAGCTCTATGTGGCATGACTTTTGGGCCACCCTCTGTAGGCCACGTTATGAAAGGGTCTAACAACTGTTGACGTGCTCTGCACAAGGACCATTGCCCGAAACGTCGCCGATCATGATCCAATAACAATTTCCCACACCCGTGGATTCCCAGCGTTGTGATTAGCGCCAGCGGGCCCCGCCCACCACCCGGGGCTCCTCCCCCTCACCTGAGGCTCCGCCCTGAGACGCGGCCCCGCCGCCGCCTGCGCGGCTCCCGTCAGCTCCGGCACGGCGACCCGCGCCGTGCCTCGGGCTTCATCCGGGGAGGGGGTCCCGGGCACAGCCCCGCGGGACCCCTCGAGGGGGTCGCCAACTGCAACAAGAAGAAGGAGGAGCACAGCGATCACATTTTACACTACGGATAAACACACGGCTCTACATTTCACACTGTAGACAGACATGGGCCTTCTGAAGAACTAAATAGCTCAGTGGGCTTCACCTGGTTAAATAAAAAAGAAGAGTAGTTAATTTTGTTTACGGGATTTTCTTACATTTCTTATACCTTTCTCGTGTCGGTATTGGTGTAACTTTCTGAACTCGTCTCTACTGGACATTTGTTTAAAAGAGCTTCATAGCTCATCGGATTTATCTGGCTCCACCACCAGCCCCTGCTTGTGTTGCAATCGAAACGTCGTACTCTATTGTTTAATTTATTTTCTTTCTACGTGACTTTACTGAAAGAACCAAAGAGCAATTCCTGCAGTCATGAAAGCTTCAAATCAAGTTTTAATCCACGAACACTTGAAAAACCCAGAACGAAAGCGCTTAAAATCACGCCAGCCATTCTGGGAAACAGGAGCCAAGATCCATGCAGGCGGCACCAACCCATTATGGCTTGGGGTTGCCGTTTATTCCCTGGCCAATCGTCAAGAGAGTTGGCACCAGGAACGTTATTGTGATGGTGACCGTAAAATTAACTGTCTCATTACAAATGAAGACAGAGGTTGTGTCCTCCGCAACGCGAGGCCGGAGTGCGCTCTCAGTGAGGTCGTGCAAGGTATTCCCGTACGGTTCTTGTCTCCGTTAATTTATAATGCGGGGCTTTTATTTTGCGTTGTGTCGGGGATTTAAAAAGCCACCGCTGTTGCAAAATATTTATTTATCGAACTGTGAATACGTTGGCATTTTTTAAACTACATATCTGTTACTTTTTTACGTACGGGGCGTGCACATTTCAATGGACACGCTAACCGTAGCGCGAAGCTGTTACCACGTGAAATGTACGATAAATGATGAACTTCGCCAAGCACTTTATTTCCATCTTCCATGATGCCTCCAGAAACAGCGGTTTCTGAACTCGTGAATGTAGATCGGTGACACTTCGGTTTCCTCGGGGTTTTTATCGTTTGTACAAAAGCAGCTCAAAGTGTGGGAAGGGAAAGCGAGATTAATGTTTTCCAGAGATTTTGTCTACCTCGTTTTGTATTTGCACTTGACATCAATATATACTTGTCGTGACAAAACTGGTCTCGCTTCCATTTCTTACTTTGCCATCGCAGTGTGTGTGTGTGTCTTTGTGTGTGGGTGTATGTGTGTGTTTGTGTTTGATTACGTGTGTTTATGTGTGTATGTATGTGTGTATGCAGGTGCGTGTGCTCGCTAACAGCACTTGCCCCAACTGCCTGTTTTGGCTATACGGGGGATCTTTGTCTTTGTATGTCTGTGTGTTGATGGGTGTGTACGTGTTTGCGTATGTGAATGCGTGTGTTGCCACAGAACTACACTTGTATACACTTGTATACACGTGCACTTGTTGTATTTCTCTGAAATGTTTGTGGGAAAGAGGTCAAGACCACGTTGCTGACCTAATTAAATGTTGAAAATAAAAAGTGGATAAAAGGTGATGGTACAGCCCCTGCGGTTGTCCGCCTGTACGTGACAGCTGTAGCAGCGACGAGGCTGTCCGCCTGTGCGTGACAGCTGTAGCAGCGACGAGGCTGTCCGCCTGTGCGTGACAGCTGTGTCGACGAGGCTGTCCGCCTGTGCGTGACAGCTGTGTCGACGAGGCTGTCCGCCTGTGCGTGACAGCTGTAGCAGCGACGAGGCTGTCCGCCTGTGTGTCGCTGCTGCTGCGCGAGTCCCAGGCGCGCTACGAGGAGCTGGAGCGCGCCAGCTGCTGTGCCCCCTCTGCCTGGAGATGTCCTCCAAGCCCGTGGTCATCCTGCCCTGCCAGCACAACCCGTGCCGCAAGTGCGCCAACGACGCGTTCCAGGTGCTCGCCCGCACGCTCACCTGTACACTCACATGTACACTCACCTGTACACTCACCTGTGACACTCACTCACATGTACACTCACCTGCACGCTCACCTGTACACTGACCTGTACACTCACCTGTGACACTCACTCACATGTACACTCACCTGCACGCTCACCTGTACACTCGCCTGTACACTCACCTGTACACTCACCTGTGACACTCACTCACATGTACACTCACCTGCACGCTCACCTGTACACCTGTGACACTCACTCACATGTACACTCACCTGCACGCTCACCTGTACACTCACCTGTACACTCACCTGTGACACTCACCTGTGACACTCACTCACCTGTACACTCACCTGTACACTCACCTGCATACTCACCTGTGACACTCACTCACCTGTACACTCACCTGTACACTCACCTGCACTCCCGCCTGAACACTCGCCTCCACGCTCACTCACTTGTTCACTCACTCACTTGTACACTCATTCACTTGTACACTCACTCACTTGTACACTCACTCACTTGTACACTCACTTGTACACTCGCCTTTTGTTCGTTCGTTCATGAATGTTTTTTGACGCGGTTTTTTTCTGTGTTCGTTTGACGGTACAGGGGAGGGGTAAGGGGTGGGGTGGGGGTGGTTGTGTTTAAAGTTCACAAAACTCGTGCATGTTCTTACAAGGGGACGCGCGGCCTCCGATCGATGTTCACAACTTTCCTTCAGTGTCGGGGTCAACTCGGCTACGCATCGTGTATTTAAAATATTGTACTCTCTAACACAATAACGCTCGGATGCTCCTGTATATTGTAAAAGGCGTTCACGAGATAGAGATCACAAGTAACTTTGATGATGATGATGATTTAAACGATCACTTTATTTTTCAGTTATTAGAAGAAAAACATAAGGGATGTACACCGACCGCTAATTTTGAAGATGCACGTGACTACAATTCCATTCTGAGATCATGGAGATCATCATCGAGATGATCAAGGAGATCACCATCGAGATAATCATGGAAATGACGATGGAAATGATGATGGAGATGACCATGGAGATGACCGTGGAAATGATCATGGAGATGATAATGGAGATGACCACCGAGATGATCATGGAGATGACCATCGAGATGATCGTGGAAATGATCATGGAGATGATTATGGAGATGACCATCGAGATGATTATGGAGATAATCATGGAGATGACCATTGAGATGACCATCGAGATGATCGTGGAGATGATTATGGAGATGACCATCGAGATTATCTTCGATATGATCATGGAGATGACTATGGAGATGGCCATGGCGATGACCATCGAGATGATTATGGAGATGAACATGGAGATAACCATCGAGATGATCATGGAGATGATCATGGAGATGATATTGGAGATGACGATCGAGTTGACCATCGAGATGACCATGCAGATGACCAATGAGATGACCACCGAGATGACATCAAGATAATCATAGAAATGACCATGGAGATGACCATGGAGATGACCATCGATATGATCATGGAGATGACCATGGAGATGCCCATCGATATGATCATGGAGATGACCATGGAGATGACCATCGAGATGATCATGGAGATGACCATCGAGATCACCATCGAGATGATCGTGGAGATGATCATGGAGATGATCATGGAGATGACCATCGAGATGATTATGGAGATGACCATGGAGATGCCCATCGAGATGATCATCAATATGATCATTGAGATAATTATGGAGATGACCATCGAGATGATTATGGAGATGACCATGGAGATGCCCATCGAGATGATCATCGATATGATCATTGAGATGATTATGGAGATGACCATCGAGATGATTATGGAGATGCCCTTCCAAAACCGGCGTGTTCTCTCATCTGTGTTTTGTACGTAATCTTTTTCGAATAGAAAGTACACACGCGTCCCGCAGAATCTGTCGTCGTGGTGGTGGCTGACACGATCGCATCGCAAGGCTCCTGTTGCTCACTCCTCCTTGATGGTCATTCCCAGGCATGGCAGCACGCTGCTGTTTGGCCGTCACGAGTCGTGGAACCAATTCTGAATTCACGGGCAATTTATTTTTGACATGCTAGGAGAGGACGCCGCTTTCTACACGGACCAGGCGTCGGCAGCCAAAATAACAAGACGGGCGTTGTTTTTTTCTAATTTGGTATATTTTATTGAAAAATATCTATCTAAATTTCAAGAGCCACCATTCCACGTGAATACGAGACGGTGGGTCCTTAATAAATAACAAAGCGGTCGCTTAAAGAGCCGCAGCTTTCCCCGACCCCTGACGTAGACGAATATGACCTCGCAACTCCCTTGCATGGAAGAAAACGAGCACTACACGTTCCCAGAAAGGCTTTCAAGAGGGGGACGCACGAATGTTGATGGCTAATCCCCCATTACAGGGGGGCAACATCGGAGACTTCTGCACGGTGTAGCCAACGCTCCCCTCGCCAACACGCGGAGACAGGGAAGGGTTCCAGTCAATTTTTTCCACCTTCACTGTCACACACAGCTCCCTCCTTCACACACAACGCTCTCTCCTCTTCATCCACAGCAATCTCCTTCATCCACAGCTCTATCCTGCCTAAGGGCCCTCGTAATGCCATTGGCGTTAATCGCATGTTTCGGTGGAATTAATCCGAATGAAGTGAAATCCTGACTCTAAAATGTGTGTACACATTTGATGGGTGAAGTCATTGTTAGCTGGGCCAAAGCCATCCACTCGTTAAACTCGAGAACCCGGTTCAATCACACGCAGTGGTTGCAGCCCTCACTCCAACCCAGGGTGTCACCACTCATGCAAGGTGGAAAACTGTTGTCACATCTGGGGTGGAGTACCTATTTTCTACCTCACTGCACTTGATAGAATTCAACATAAAGCAGGGTGATTGATGATCCAGCACTCACTGACTTTCTGTTGGAACTTGCTCACCTGCCCCAAATGGACATCTGTGAAAACGAGCTTCATGGCTCATCGGATTCCTCCAGTCTAAATAAAGATTCTGATTCACTCTGGCTTCTTGCTCACCGGTGGTCAGTCACCTCCATATCACTCTTCTGTCACTCCTATCATGGTTACTATTCCCCTGAATTTCACTTGTTAATTCCTCCAATTCCTCCTCCCATGCTGAGAGGTCTTGGTCTACCAGCCCAACTCTTTCATGTCATTCATATCGTGTTCAACCACAATACTGTATGTCACAACAACAACCTCCATTCCCAACGAAGTGGCGGTGACATCACCACTGGACTTGTGCCAGGCTATATGCACTTTGAGGCCACGCGAAATGTTGAAGGCTCGCTGGCAGGAGGTCATAGGACAGACCCAGGTGCCATGGGTTGACTGAGTGAGATGACTGGCAGATGCACCACCTGTGAGCGTCGCTCCTCTGCCCTCCACTATTGTTTGAGGATGACTACTACCTCCAATTGCCCAGTAGCTTCCTTCACATGCCTCCTTCACAGAGGCCGATCTTGCCATCCCTCGACCGCACCTGGGCATCAATCAGCCTCCCATTGTATTTGTACCAGATGGACATTCCTCTAGTACAGCCATGGAAAGCTTCTCAAACTACGTGGTCGAAAAATGTGTTAAATAATGTAGGAGATAGAGGATATTCCTGTCGCACTCCAAGGTGAACAGGAAATGGCTCTGACTCCCAGCCATGTAGCATTACTCGGGCCTGCCCACCATCATGAAGGCCCATAATGATTGTGAGCAGAGTCGGGGAATCCGAAAACACGAACAACAACACAGAGCCCGCCTATTGATGTTATCATAGGCCTTGATCAGGTGAATAAAGCAGAGATATAGGTTCTGTTGGTATTCCCTACACCTCTACCGTAGCAGGCGGACAGAGAATATGGCATCCGTGCAGGACCTCCCTGGCCTGAAACCACATTTGGGCTCTGCAAACCTCTCCTCAGTGTGCCTGGCAAGACGATGTTGAATAATCCTTGCCAGGGCCTTTCCCTGTCATTGTTACAATCTGTGCAGTCCCTTTTCTTAAAGAGGGGGGCCACCAGGGTGTCCTTCCAATCCTGTGGAACCTGTTGTTGTATACGGCCCTTTTTCCACAATTAATATCCATAAGAATATTTACGGATGCATACACATAGATTTATTTTTCCTTCCTTTTGTGACAAACAATTTTTATTTTAATAATGAATAAAACCCGTAAGCCAGAAACACGAAAAACCAGATGTCGATCATGAACAGGCCATATATATAAAGAAATAATACAACTCTCAAGGTGAGGATGTTAACAGCTATCCGCGAAAATCTCCAGATGAACAAGAGTTTGATGGGCCCCTTAGGAAAGGTCCCCCCGAGGTCAGAACACCAAGAGAGTAGACACGGAGGCGCCAACAGGGTAAATCGTATACAATTTTTTTGCTTCTTATTTGCCAGTAAAACAACGAAAAAAATAATTAAAAGGCAACAACAAGAATAAGATAAAATTAGCGGTCCTAACGCTCACTCCAATTAAGAACAGGCCACTAAACACATCAGTGAATCCTTATCCAATTATTAATTCGACATCAAACGATTATCACCTTTTAATACTCTTACTGTTAAATCACCAACTTGGGAGCGGGAATACCGAGTCACATCAAAAGTTATCGAGAAGGAATGAGGCGAACGAGCAAACTTACGAAAGAGTTAAACAATATCCCAAGCAACCCCGACCACCTTTGTCTCTCTCACAGCGCGGAGAAGCAGGAACCACACCTTATCACAAGGGGCCATCTGGAGCTAGCCACACGGCTTAATGAGAAAACACACAACAGCCAGCGAAAACTTTTTGAGTTAAAGAAGTGGCTACACATCAGTCACACATAAAATTAAGAATAACGTGTTCACCTTACACGACATTCCATTATAGAACCTTACAGAACCAAGGGATATGGATTCCAACAATCAAGAAACGGACCTCTTAAACTCAGGATGAAAATTAGTTTTCTCTTTAATAATGCCATCATAACAATGCGAACCTCGGTAAACCGAGCGGGGTGCCGGGAGGACGTAGTTACAAACACGAGTCTTGGCGAACATGGGACCAAATGGTATTTGAGAAAAATAAAGTCGAAAGTATAAAGAGATAGGTACTCCCGACCACCTTTGTCTCTCCCGCAGAGCGCGAGAGAGGAATTTCACGCCAGGGCAAACAGATCGTTATCGCAGGAACCATCTGCCACACACGGGACTTAATAGTGGCCCCACCCCACCCTGCACACGGGCAGCAAAAGAGCGAGCAAGCTTTAAGTAAAATAAACCGCCATACATTTATACGTGATAAGACACACAGAACGACGAAAATTAATAAACTGAGTAGGAGCCAAGGTAACGGGGTGGATCAGGCTGGTTGAATGTGGAGTCGAAGTGATATTTGAGCGACGTTAACACAAAGTATAGAGAGATGGGAAGATCCCGGCCACCTTTGTCTCTCCCCGCAGCACGTGATAAAATGCATACGCTCGGAAGAGCATCTTCACTTGGAAACAAAATCGAATACCCCGAACCACAAGCAGAATCATATATGGGTACGGTACAATACGCTGTCAGATGAGAATGTTAAACTTTAAAAACTAACCATCTCTTTGTGCGTCGGAAACGGTACAAAAAGGGGGAAAGCCCCCTCTGGATGGATGGAGTAGACAACCAGGCGCCTTCAAGATGAATCGCAGCGTCTGTTGTCTTGATGTTTATGGCTTGAGGAAAGACCCGAACAGAACCGTGTCATAAATGACACACACACAAACATACACACTGACACACGAACCCCCCCACAACTGACACACGAACCCCACCACCACCGACACACAAACCCCCCCACCAATGACACACGGTCAGATCAAAGATAGCTCCGCCTCGGGAGGAGGAGCCAAGAAGGAGAGAGATTTTTGGCATAAAAAGGAGCCGTTTCAGCATTGAATTCAACTCATCAGCCCTCGGGGCCAGCTCAACAGAAGAAGACTCATCTCAACTCATCTCAGCAGAAGACCCGCTCAACTCGTCTCAGCAGAAGACCAGCCATCACCGACGCCGGAGACGCCTCTACAAACTCGCCGAATTGGCGACCCGCTGCCGCTGTTAGCGGGCAGCGCCACCACGAGCGAATCGTGAGCCTGCAATCTACAACCGCCGACGACGGAGCACCAGCGTGCCAGCTGCTCGCAAACGCACTGCGCGCATTACCTACGTCCGCGTACAAGCGCGCCGCTGCGGGCGTGCTTCTACCGCCATCTACCGGACGGTCATCGCAACTACAACAACGTATCAACTCGTTCACCAACGTCCGCCGAGTCCGAACCAACTATTGAAAGAAGAATCAACTGATACGTATGATACACGGCCCTCCACTACACGACAAACCAGACGTCTGCTTGACGCAAAGAATAGATTCCGAACATTGGCCTACTCTTTCACCACTCAAACCATTCAACACACACACACGGGTCATTAACAAAAGCCTAAAACCTCAAGCCATTGAACCATTCGTGATTGTGGAAACATCGCAACGACCGAGTGAATAATCCGTCGTTTTTAAGAGTGTTCGTAATTTTCCTCTTTAATATTGTGTTGGGGCTATACTTCTAACCGCGTAAATTACTAACTGACCCATTAATAAGGATTAATTCTTGGCACCTCACCACGGAGCGCCGCTCGCGGGGGTGAAGAGCGTGTTCAACCGGTTCCCTGTCAGGGGTCTGGCCACAATTAATTAATAGATTGGCCCGAGATAATGATCTCAAAGGGAAACATCGCCACCCATTGAGTTGCGTTGAGAAAGTCGATTAGAAATACTTGAGTCGTTCGTTAATATTTTTCTTTCTGCATAATCTTGCTGGTATCCATGAATGAAATAACGAATTCAAACGCATATTTGTGCCTTCAAGAATAATACTGGTTGGAGTGCCCTTTCAACGAGTAGCGTTGCATAATAATCAGTCATCCTATTGTTAACAACGTGACAATAATTGCATTAAGGGCCGCGCATGATCAATGACCGAATGCTGTGTTGTGTGACAATTCAAGAGACGAAAACATTGCGGCCATTGAGTGGTGTTGATAAGGCAATTAGAAGTATTTCAGTCGAACGCTTTAATTGCATAATCGTTATGAATCAATGAACGAACATCGACGTGGTACTGTGCTGACGATTTCAAGCATAATAACTTCGCATATCAGAATGTGTTAAGGATTGGATACGAATCAAAGACCGAGTGCCGTGTTGTGTAACAATTCAAGTATACGAGTTTGCATATTATAAGGTTAAGGTTTTGATAGAATAGTTCGCATGTTTTTAATCTCTCTCTCAACAACCGATCGATTGCGTTACGCGTCGGGAATTAACCATAGGTGCCGTTATCAAAGTGAAACAACGCAATCGTGATGGTATCATGTTAACGCTGTGTTGAAATTCCAAAATCTCGAGATTGAGTTTTCATATTATCCAAAAATTAAAGTTAGCTAGAAAATGAAACTGATTAAAGCAGGTTTGTGTGTGATTCTTCCTGAAATTCTGCGTAATATTGTTCTGCGTATGAGATCTGAACCTTGAGGGGACCTATCACCACACATAATCCATAACACACATAATTCATAATGTTCAATCGAGAGTAATCGTATCCTTATCAATAATACGGAATTAAAGTGCAGAGTCGAATCGACTCTCTCATTTACGCTCACAACGCCTGCGTCACTGCCTACGATTAATTGGGTTGTTCCAATTAATAACCAAACCTCGTCACCGAGGCTCGACCACATAATCCATAACGACCTGGATTATCATAACCACGCCCACTTGCATAAATTAATATGATTATCTCTCGAATCAGCATAATGTATGCGCATAATTACAGCAATTAACATAATGTGGGATAAATTATGCAAATTTCATTTAATTTTCATTATTTTCATCAATTTTCATAACACCTCTATATGCAACAAAGGAACTGCCACAAATGAACCATAATGCGTTGCTGATCTCGTCAAGGAGCATAAACAATCACGCGAACTCCGACCATCCTCGCAGCAGCGGCTTTTGGCTGAGCCATCGAACAAAGACGGTCACCGCATCGCGCGGTTTCAGATGCGCTTCTGTGGCCGTCTGGAACGCTCTAGGAAGCCACTGGGAGCTATGTACTTTTAAATCTAGATGACAAAACTAATTTCTTTAGAACCGCTTTTTGTGTTTACTTTGTTTGCTACGTACGCCGCGAAATAAGTTCAACATACATTCGAATTCGTTGACAGTTGTGTTCAGTTACACAACGTGACCACGGGGTGGCGCTATATGCTAGAGCCCCGTACCTCTAATGCACACGTGTGCACACTCACGATAAAGAGGTACACACGCACCAACACCGACCAACTCTAACATCGATAACGACCGTCGTTCGCCAATAAGTGACAGTAACATTACCACAGAGCTTGTACAAGACTCGGTGCACTTTGAGGCCTTGTGAATTGTCGAAAGCTTGCTAACAGGAGGTCAGGGGTCAGGCCCAGGTGTCATAGGTTGACTGACTGGGGAGACTGGAAGATGCAACACCTGCGCTCCCCACTTGTCAACTTGCTGCATTTTAGTCGCCCGGCACTTGGCTCGTTGTTGTGAGGGTCACTGCTCTGTGCTCCGTTCTTTTTGGAGGGTGGGCCACGTGACCTCGTGGTGTGAATGCCCTCTCTCTCTCTCTGTCTCCACGTGACATGGGGAAGAGGAGGATAGGGAGCCCGGGAACGTGACAGCTGTAGCAGCGACGAGGCTGTCCGCCTGTGCGTGACAGCTGTGCCGACGAGGCTGTCCGCCTGTGCGTGACAGCTGTAGCAGCGACGAGGCTGTCCGCCTGTGCGTGACAGCTGTAGCAGCGACGAGGCTGTCCGCCTGTCCGTGACAGCTGTAGCAGCGACGAGGCTGTCCGCCTGTACGTGACAGCTGTGCCGACGAGGCTGTCCGCCTGTACGTGACAGCTGTGCCGACGAGGCTGTCCGCCTGTAAGTGACAGCTGTGTTGACGAGGCTGTCCGCCTGTACGTGACAGCTGTAGCAGCGACGAGGCTGTCCGCCTGTGGGTCGCTGCTGCTGCGCGAGTCCCAGGCTCGCTACGAGGAGCTGGAGCGCGCCAGCTGCTGTGCCCCCTCTGCCTGGAGATGTCCTCCAAGCCCGTGGTCATCCTGCCCTGCCAGCACAACCCGTGCCGCAAATGCGCCAACGACGCGTTCCAGGAGCTCGCCCGCACGCTCACCTGTACACTCACCTGTACACTCACCTGTACACTCACATGTACACTCACTCACCTGTACACTCACCTGTACACTCACTCACCTGTACACTCACCTGTGACACTCACTCACCTGTACTCTCACCTGTACACTCACCTGTATATTCACCTGTACACTCATCTGTACACTCACTCACATGTACACTCACCTGTGACACTCACTCACCTGTACACTCACCTGTATACTCACTTGTGACACTCACTCACATGTACACTCACCTGTACACTCACCTGTACACTCAACTGTGACACTCACTCACATGTACACTCACCTGCACGCTCACCTGCACGCTCACCTGTACGCTGACCTGTACACTCACCTGTACACTCACCTGTGACACTCACTCACATGTACACTCACCTGCACGCTCACCTGTACACTGACCTGTACACTCACCTGTACACTCACCTGTGACACTCACTCACATGTACACTCACCTGTACACTCACCTGTGACACTCACTCACCTGTACACTCACCTGTACACTCACCTGTACACTCACCTGTGACACTCACCTGTACACTCATTCACATGTACACTCACCTGCACGCTCACCTGTACACTCACCTGCACTCCCGCCTGAACACTCGCCTCCACGCTCACTCACTTGTACACTCACTCACTTGTACACTCACTCACTTGTACACTCACTCACTTGTACACTCACTCACTTGTACACTCACTCACTTGTACACTCGCCGTTTGTTCGTTCGTTCGTGGGTGATTTTGACGCGGTTTTTTTGTGTTCGTTTGACGGTACAGGGGAGGGGTAAGGGGTGGGGTGGGGGTGGTTGTGTTTAAAGTTCACAAAACTCGTGCATGTTCTTAAAAGGGGCCGCGCGGCCTCCGATCGATGTTCACAACTTTCCTTCAGTGTCGGGGTCAACTCGGCTACGCATCGTGTATTTAAAATACTGTACTCTCTAACACAATTACGCTCGGATGCTCCTGTATATTGAAAAAGGCGTTCACGAGATATAGATCACAAGTAACTTTGATGATGATGATTTTAACGATCTCTTTATTTTTCAGTTATTGGAAGACAAACATAAGGGATGTACACCGGCCGCTAATTTTGAAGATGCACGGGACTACGATTCCATTCTGAGATCATGGAGATCATCATCGAGATGATCATGGAGATCACCATCGAGATAATCATGGAAATGACGATGGAAATGATCATGGAGATGACCATGGAGATGAACATCGATATGACCATCAATATGATCATGGAGATGACCATGGAGATGACCATCGAGATGATCATGGAGATGACCATCGAAATGATCGTGGAAATGATCATGGAGATGATTATGGAGATGACCATCGAGATGATTATGGAGATAATCATGGAGATGACCATTAAGATGATTGTGTAGATAATTATGGAGATGACCATCGAGATTATCTTCGATATGATCATGGATATGACCATGGAGATGATCATGGCAATGACTATCGTGATTATCATGGAGAATTTCATGGAGATGATATTGGAGATGACACTCGAGTTGACCATCGAGATGACCATGCAGATGACCAATGAGATGACCACCGAGATGACATCAAGATAATCATAGAAATGACCATGGAGATGACCATGGAGATGCCCATCGATATGATCATGGAGATGACCATCGAGATGACCATCGAGATGATCATGGAGATGACCATCGAGATGACTATCGAGATGATCATCAATATGATCATTGAGATGATTATGGAGATGACCATCGAGATGATTATGGAGATGATTATGGAGATGACCATGGAGATGCCCATCGAGATGATCATTGATATGATCATTGAGATGATTATGGAGATGCCCTTCCAAAACCGGCGTGTTCTCTCATCTGTGTTTTGTACGTAATATTTTTCGAATAAAGAGTACACACGTGTCCTGCAGAGTCTGTCGTCGTGGTGGTGGCTGACACGGTCGCATCGCAAGGCTCCTGTTGCTCACTCCTCCTTGATGGTCATTCCCAGGCGTAGCAGCACGCTGCTGTTTGGCCGTCACGAGTCGTGGAACCAATTCTGAATTCACGGGCAATTTATTTTTAACACGCGAGGAGAGGACGCCGCTTTCTACACGGACCAGGCGTCAGTAGCCAAAATAACAAGACGGGCCGTTGTTTTTTTCTAATTTGGTATATTATACTGAAAAATATCTATCTAAATTTCAAGAGCCGCCATGCCACGTGAATACGAGACGGTGGGTCCTTAATAAATCACGTCACGAAGCGGTCGTTTAAAGAGCCGCAGGTTTGCTTGACCCCTGACGTAGACGAATATGACCTCGCAACTCCCTTGCATGGAAGAAAACGAGCAATACACGTTCCCAGAAAGGCTTTCAAGAGGGGGACACACGAATGTTGACGGCTGATCCCCCATTACAGGGGGCAACATCGGAGACTTCTGCACGGTGTAGCCAACACTCCCCTCGCCAACACGCGGAGACAGGGAAGGGTTCCAGTCAATTCTTTCCACCTTCCCTGTCACACACAGCTCCCTCCTTCACACACAACTCTCTCCTCTTCATCCACAACTCTCTCCTTCATCCACAGCTCTATCCTGTCTAAGGGCTCTCGTAATGACATTGGCGTTTATCGCATGTTTCAGTGGAATTTATCCGAATGAAGTGAAATTCTGATTCTAATATGTATACACACATTTCATGGGTAAAGTCATTGTTAGCTGGGCCAAAGCTATCCACTCGTTAAACTCGAGAACCCGGTTCAATTTCGATTTAAAGCTTTCGTGACTGCAAGGATTCATCTTCTTTGGTTCTTTTGGTAAAGTCACGTAGAATTAGAATAAAATAATAAATTAATAAAATAAAATAACACAATGGTTACACATGACATTGACTTCTCCAAGACGGAGGTTCTTTGCAAACCAACCGGCTACCATGAGAAATTCGTTCATGAGGCCATTCACATATACAAGCACAGAGACAATTTCAACCGAGAAGATGGATTCTGGCTTAGTAACCATTGGAAAGATGTTTTAAACCATTTCGGTTCTTAATTAATTGTATTTTACAATGACCTTCAGACCGCAGCTCGTCCGCTGGCATTGACTCTTAATACCTCTCACACCGCGGTTAATGGTATGGTTTACAACATGTACTATAACAGCGCCTCGCAGCTGTCTCTCTCCCCCTCCTCCGTTCCGACCATGGATGAACTCGTCCGTCTGAACGGGGCTCGTAGCTATCCGTGGTGCTGAAGTTGAGGGTAAGAATCCACCCATTTTTTCGCCATATAGCATTGTGATATATAACGACTTATTGTTGGTAGCTTAGCTGATTGGAGAATATATAGAGTTTATTGATAACATTGAGGTAGTTTATATTTTAGTTTTTATTGGTTTACTATATGGTATTCATTATATAGTGTAGTGTATACCCAGTTACTGTTAATAGCTCAGCTTATTGAAGAATATATTGAGTACATTTATTATATTGATGTAATTTAGACTTAGGTTTTTTCACATCGGTTTACTATATGATAGTGGAGTTGTTGCAGCCCCTTTGGCGTCCATGTACTAGGTGCCTCTGTAGATGTGTAGGCTTTGACTTTAACATAGCTATTTCTATGACCAGTCACAAGCTAATCCCTCAGTTATTTCAATGCTAAATTATCCTGTTTGATTAATACTAGGTGCCTCTGTGAATATGTATCCTTTGACTTTAACATAGCCATTTCTGTGACCAGTCACAAGTTAATCACTCAGTTATTTCAATGCTAAATTCTCCTGTTTGATTTGTACTAGGTGTCTCTGTGGATGTGTAGGCTTTGACTTTAACATAGCTATTTCTATGACCAGTCACAAGCTAATCACTCAGTTATTTCAATGCTAAATTCTCCTGTTTGATTTGTACTAGGTGCCTCTGTGGATGTGTAAGCTTTGGCTTTAACATGGCTATTTCTGTGACCAGTCACAAGCTAATCACTCAGCTATTTCAATGCTAAATTATCCTGTTTTATATCTAAACCCCTTTGTCAAGGTGCCTCACTTCTCTAAACCAGCTTAAAAAGACGCTACGAATCTTAACAACGTTCATTGAAGCTCTGTCGTCCCGACGGGTCTGTTCTTTTCACCTGAAGAAGGCCGCTTGTGTTGTAGCCGAAACGTCGAGAGAATTTAATTGTGTTATTTTACATGATAAATTTATTATTTTATTCTCATTCTACGTGACTTTACCGAAAGAACCAAAGAAGATGAACCCGGATCAATCACACGCAGTGGTTGCAGCCCTCACTCCAACCCAGGGTGTCAGTGGCGCCGGCTCGGCGCTAGGACCTCTGAGCTGCCCCAACCTCCTCGTGGTATCTCGAGCGGTGTGCCGCCGCAAAGTTGTGCTCATTAGCAGGACCGACTCTTTGGTTCGGTGCGCCGTGAAGATCGAGCGGGCACGAAAGTGTCCCGTTGGAACGAAAGGGGTTGAGAAATCGCTGCTATCAAGTACGTGGATGAACCTCGGATCCATCGGGGCTGTGGCTCTCGCACAGATCTGGAAGATCGCCGGCGAACGGTGGAACAGCGCGGACGTCCGGAATGAACGCCTCGTTCGGGACCCAAACATCAACCACGGCACACCTCCTGGCATGGACAATCTTCCGCAAATACACCGCTGTCACCATGAACCGCACCAGAACATCAACGGAACGATGTGCACGTTTTTATGAATGGAAAATTAGAGACGAGCTGCAACATGCAGCAGCAGTAGTGCGACTGTGGCCATGCAACTCAAGCTAAGGACCGTAGAGTAAACCCACACACACGTTGTGATACATGGAGACTCGTAGAGACCCATAAGAGACTCGCAGAGATAGAGGCACATTCAAGACCAGCCACAGTGCGACTCAAGCTATGGACCGTACAGTCCACCACTGTCGTCTCTTGCTCGAGGGGAAATGAACTAACGTGACTGCAAAGCCACCTCGTGAGTCCTGTGTCTGTAGAGAGATCATTGCCAGTGCAATCGCATGCAGCTCAATGCGAAGCAGTGCTGCTTGATATTCTAAACTAAAATATTTATATTTTATATTACCAGGTAAGGCCCCACTGAGTGATGTAGATTTTTCTCAGCAGCGACCTGGCTATCACAAATGATAGCTCAACGAAGTGGCTCGTCACGGAGACATGTATGGCAGACACAAATACTCTAGACGCGTGTTGTTTAAATGTGGAGGGAAAACGCGGAGGACCTGGAGACAAATCCACGCGACCACGGGGAGAGAGACACCGCAAACTCCAAATATACAGCAGCAGGCGTCAGCATCGGAACCGAACCCACGACCTCCTGTATACCAGGCGAGGAAGTTAACATCTCGCCACCCCGTGGCACCCCACGGAAGTGAACGCCTCGCCTGTCTCACAGTGGTAGGAGGTTATCGAATAGAAACAGATCAAGTGGCACTGTCTCTTTCATATCTGTCTCTCCGCACACACACTACTGTACGTACATCACGAGCTACACATCCACGGCACCAGTTGTGTTGCCGGTATCGACATGGCGATGTAGACAGAAGAGAGGCGTTTTACCCTTTCCGGCAATAACGCAGGAGGTGTTAAGACGCCCAAAATGGACTCACCGATTGCAAGGCATCGAGTCTGCATTAGCCGCACATTCACGGATTGGTGTTTGCATCGCCTCTGTGCTGCCGTTCGCCTCCTCGTGTCGTTGTTCTCTGGCCTGACAACTTGTGGGTGGGTCAAGGCCATGACGGAGGACGCCTCTGCTGGAGGCCAATGTCGTTTCAGGGACAAGGCGTGCATCATCAGAGCACGTCGGTTTGGATGCTTGACCACAATCACGACGTGTGGTCAATGCAGACTCGATGCCTTGCAGTCGGGGTGCCTATTTGGTGTTTGCGCATCTTAACACCTCCTGTGTTACTGCCGGAAAGTGTATGAAGACTTTTATATTTTAATAATCACCATGATAATAATTAAATTATATTGCAGCCGTTAAAGTAAACAGTGGTTTGAAATAAAACGTATCGTCTATAAAATGTCACAAACAAATACTCGAGTGCTGCTTGATTCTCAGATAACATCTAATCTTCCAGGAGACAGAAACACCGACACGCATTCACAAGGGGCGAAGCTTCTCCAATGCACACGTGAATGCACCTTGGAGAACACTGCACAGAGTTACACACTTCTGCCAACCTTGCACTTGACACACACACACAGAGAGCAGCATTACAGGATACAGAGCTACTATTGACCACCGTGGGAATAGTAATAATAATAATAATCAGAGGTACTCGCTGACAGTTGAGACGATGGGGCCACGTCTATTAACTCTCCCTCCTCCCCCCGGCCGCCTCTGTCCACCCAGCAGTGCGCCAAGGCGCGGTGGGGTAAAGTGTGGGTACCGCCGCCTCTTCGAAGTCGGTGTGTCCGTGGTGGGAGAGCCGGACAAAGACATCCCTCGAGAGGTGAGACTCTAGAGAGCTCGCTGTAGGTGGAGGCCGGTGCGTCCACAGTGGAGCGAGCAAGCAATTGCAGGGCTGCGCCTGCAGCAGCTGCTGCTGCGTCATCACACTCAACTTATTAAACTATTTTTTATTCCGCCAGGTAAGGCGCTCTGAGCTGCGTAGCTCTTTTGTCGGAAGCGACTTTGGCCATCACAAATGAGAGCTCACCCACGTGGCTTATCATCGTGTGGACATTGACAGCGGCCACATACTTTGTACTCTACTTTGATTCAACGGGTATCGTACAGACAACACCGTACGATTGGGATAATCCGAATCCCGTATGACCAGATGGTCAAATATTCAGCAGGAAGATTGTTGCAACATCAGCTTTGAGAGCCACGTCAATCAAACACCAACGCACACACACACACAGGTGCACACACGGACACCTCATGACGCACCCCATACATTGCCATCTACGCGGCTTGTTCAATCCACTGCTGGATGAACGCCTCTCACGCACCGTGTGGGTGTGGCTGTGTGACCATACCTCGTCACGCCGGCCACGCGTGGATGAATCAACTGCTGGATGAGGGCCTACCCCTAAAATAAAAAGTAAAAATAAATTGAAAATAATAAAAGCAAAAAACCCACGACGTTTCGATCGCAACACAAGCCGTCTTCATCAGGCAATGAAGCGATGAAGACCACTTGTGTTGTCATGGAAAGGTCGTGGGTTTTTTGCTTTTATTATTTTTAATTGAGAATTTTTATTTTTAAATTTTTAAAATTTAATTCTAATTTATTGTCATTTTATTCTTTTTTTATCTTTTATCTTCGTGACTTTACCGAAAGAACCAAGAATATGAAGATGTGGATGATTATGATGATGATGTAGATTATGATGATGTGGATGATGTAGATGTGGATAATAACGATGATGATGTGGATCATGATGTTGATGATGATGTGGACGATGCTGATGTGGATGATGATGTTGATGATGATGTGGATGATGATGTGGATTATGATGTGGATGTTGATGCTGTGAATGCAGATGATGTGTATGATGATGTGGACGATGAGGATGATATGGATAATGTTGTGAATGACGTGGCTGATGATGTTGATGATGATAATGATGATGTGGATGATGTAGATGTGGATGATCGTGTGGACGATGATGATGTGGATGCTGATGAAGATGTGGATGATGATGTAGATGTGGACGATGATGATGCTGATGATGATGTGGATGATGATGATGTAGATGTGGACGATGATGATGCTGATGATGATGTGGATGATGATCATGTGAATGATGATGATGATTAAGTGACTGATGCTGATTGTCCTCACCCTGCACGTGTTCCCCACTCCACGTCTTCTTCACCTTCTGCCGCTCAGAGTCTCACCCCAAGCTCGCCTCGCTCTCCCCTCGCTTCTTCTTCTTCTTCGCTCTCGAGGCCTCTCGTTCCAACCTCGCCACGCGTCCCCTGAGCCCCCGATCCACGTCGATTTGGGTCGCAGCTGCTGAGCGGAGAGGCCCAAAACGCCGAGCGGCCAACAACTCAGAGCACTGCTCAAGATCCCTCTGCGTGTGTGTGGTTGGGTTCGGCCAAGTGGTCATTTTAGGTCGTGATTCGTGTCGGGGTTAAGCGGTCGCGTTGACCAACCGTCACTCACGGGGTAGTGGACCCCCCGTGAGTGACCAACCGTCACTCACGGGGGGGGGGGGGGCACTAGCCCCTCCCCCCTCGTGCCCCCACGAGCCCCTCCCCCCTCGTGCCCCCCACGTGCCTCTCGCGTCTCCAACGTCGTAACGATGACGAGGGACCACGTGCCGAGTTTGAATGTCGCCAAGATGATGATCGTGGTCGTTGTCAAGGTGACACAATGGTCACGTGAGGCCCGTAACGGTCACAGAACTCCAGCACGGCGAGAAGACCAGACGTGTTTGTGTGATTCTGCGTCGTCCCTGCTCTCTTTAACGTGAACAGCGGCGACACTTTCAACAAGCTGAGAATCCCATCGACCGATTATGCCAGGAGAGCTTCTCCAAGGTGAGCGTCGGACTTTTAAAGGGAAATTATCAACATTTTTACCCCAAAAATGTAAATTTCTTCCCTACACACGCACAACACATACGAGACAGGCAGCACAGTAGAATAAGCTCAATGTTTAATTATATTCTAGATTTGAAGTTTTCGTGACTGCAGGGATCCATACTCTTTGGTTCTGTCGGTAAAGTCACGTACTTCAGCAATTGTTCCTTGCTGTGGTTGTCCCACCTGATGATGGACGCTTGTGTTGCGCCCGAAACGTCGTGATTTAATTTATTACATTTTATACCTACGTGACTTAAATTATATTGTACTAGCTTTACTACCCCGCTCACTTGTGCAAAATATATCCATTATTGCGCCCCCCCCCCGCCCCCAAAATACAAAAGTCTATTTTTATACTTATTAAATTGTGTACAGTCTGGAAGTTACCCACATGCCAAATTTCAAGTAGGTTGCATGTCGGGAAGTATGTTAAACATTTTGAACAGACACATATTCACAAATTTCCCTTTTATAGAGAGAGATGAGGTAAAACGATCGTTAAAGTATTTATTCGTCCATATTTGGTCAAAAGACGCCGTGCAAATAAATCTACACCACGTCAACAGCACCGCTGCGAAGGGAAACAAATACAATAGATGGGGCTGTTGAAGTCGGGCCATGACAGACGTCCACCTGCACCTATGGAGGCCGCAGTGTCGCTATCGACACGGAGAGTGCCGAGTGGTTGTGTTCTGGTCCAACCTGTTCACCACTGCCGACGCAGCAGCAGCACCACCCGTATGGTTTAATTGCGTGATTGGTCGCTTTAAATAACCAAAATCGCCATAAAAATAAGCACTCAAAAGGCCCGAAACACCGAGCGGTCAGCAACTAACAGCAACTTCTAAAGATCGCTCTGCGTGTGTGTGGTTGGGTTCGGCCAAGTGGTCATTTTAGGTCGTGATTCGTGTCGGGGTTAAGCGGTCGTGTTGACCACCATCACTCACGGAGTAGTGGACCCCCCGTGAGTGACCAACCGTCACTCACGGGGGGGGGGGGCAATGGACCCCCCGTGAGTGTCCAACCGTCACTCACGGGGGGGGGGGCAATGGACCCCCCGTGAGTTACCAATCTTCAGTCACCAATTCAAAACCATAAACTTTATTATTCGTGGAAAAATCCGATGAGCTATGAAGCTCTTTTTGCACAAATGTCCAGTAGAGACGGGTTCAGAAAGTTGCACAAATACCAAAAAAACCGATACACGTGAAAAGTATAAGAGAGGTAAGCAAATCCCGAAAACGAAATTAATTACACTTTTTTTTATTAAACCAGATGAAGCCCACTGAGCTATTGAGTTCTTCAGAAGCGATAGACAGGGCCATGTCTGTCTACAGTGGGAAATGTAGAGCCGTGTGTTTTATCCGTAGTGTAAAATGTGATCGACGTGCTCCTCCTTCTTGTTGCAGTTGGCGACCCCCCCGAGGGATCCCGCGGGGCTGTGCCCGGGACCCCCTCCCCGGATGAAGCCCGAGGCACGGCGCGGGTCGCCGTGCCGGAGCTGACGGGAGCCGCGCAGGCGGCGGCGGGGCCGTGTTTCAGGGCAGAGCCTCAGGTGAGGGGGAGGAGCCACAGGTAGTGGGTGGGGCGGGGCCAACTAGTGCCGCTCAGCCAATCACAACGCTGGTAGTACACTGGGGTGGGTATTGGATGATAGGCGACGTTTCAGGCAATGGTCCATCTGCAGAGCACATCACAGTTATTTGCCCTTTCATAACGTCGTCGATAGAGGGTTGCCCACAAGTTAGGACACACAGAGTTATTGTATTTATTTATTTAAACAAATCACAGAGGATTATTTTGTTACGGTATTAATAATGATAACAAATATATGTTAACTTTTAGACTAAATGATTAAAACGTTGCAATTTTAGTGACACGATAAATGAAACTTTTGGGCCAACCTGTATTTTGCACTCCTATCACATGTTGATATTGTTCGTTGTTGTAACGCTCTTACCCACCCCAAATGGACATCTATACGAAAGAGCTTTATAGCTCATCGGATTCCTCCAGTCTAAATATATATTCTGATTCCGATAATGTGTAATAAATATATAATGTATGATTACATATAAAAAAGCGACGTTTCAGGCAATGGCCTTTCTTCAGAGCACATTAATAGCTGTTGTCCCGTTCATAACGTCGCCTATAGAGGCTGGCCCACAAGTCAGGATACATGGAGTTATTATGTTCATTTGCACAAACAGGATTATTTTGTTATAGATAGTAACAATGATAATAGATACACTTTTTACTTCAATAATACATAATTAAAAGTTGTAATGTCAGTGGCACGATAAAGGAAATATCCCTCTGTCCTAACATTTGGGCCACCCTGTAGAATAATGTGAAGTAAATATATAATGCATGATTAAATATATAACAGGCACCGTTTCAGGCCATGGCCCATCTGCAGAGCAAGTCAACAGTTGTTGGTCCCTTTCATAACATGGCCTACAGAGGGTGGCCCACAAGTCAGGACACGCAATTATTATATTTATCTTAACAGATAACGGAGGGATATTTCGTTGAATTTTAACAAATGTTAAAACTTACTCCTATTACCATTTTGAAATATATTTAGGACCTTGTTATTGCCTTCTTCTATTGCCTTCTTTAGCATACATAACAACGAACTGAACTCGTTCGTCTTTAGTCAATGGCACCTTCTTCATAGACTATTTTACGAGTTAAAGTGAGTTTGATGCAGATTGCCCATCGGGTCATGGACTAAAATTGTATTTCTTTTGGTGATAAAACAGTCCCACGTGTGCTGGGATCCCAGTCCGGATGAGAGGAGTAATTGTGGATGTGTTGACTGCGTTGCTGTGGCAGGACCCAACCACGACTGTGGCAGCTGGAGCGGAGGGCACCTCGTCCGGTAACGACCTCACGGTCTTGGCCCCCACCTCGTCCAACGAGGTGCCGGTGGCGGCCGACGAGAGGCATTGCACCCAACCCAGCTGCCTTCCCCATGGCCGGCTGGAACCCTCCCCGGTGCCAGCCACAGAACGACACAACAGCGTGTCTGTGCTGCCTGCACCCCAAGGTGAGCGTGCGGTTACGCAGCCTCGTGGCATCTTGTTAGGGTGGTAGCCACCAAAGCAAGGCCGATTTCCAACCACAACTTTTGCCATTCAACAGTAACACAAGGAGCTCAAAACACCTATCGGTCAACGTGACAGGCGCATCACATTTGTCGTGAACTTTAGCCTTACACTGAAATGTGGAGAAAAATATTTCTGGTTAAGAGGAGCAGTACGGGTGCTGGCTGGGGCCACTGAATGTCCACGCCAGCCCCATCGGCAGTGCAGCGCTCTGCGATGACGCCGGCTTCCGCCACCACCGTTCCCTTTGTGCAGAGGAGGACGACGGCATTCCGGCGGCACGGCTCTCGCTGTTTGCGCCGGAGCGGCTGAGCCTCAGGTGGGAGAACGACGTGGGCAAGGGTGCCGGCCTGCGCAACCTGGGGAACACCTGCTTCCTCAACGCCACGCTGCAGTGCCTCGCCTACACGCCGCCGCTCGTGAACTACCTGCTGCTGCAAGAGCACTGCAGCACCTGTAAGTACCCCCCTGGCACTCTCGTTTACCCATGGGCTAGGTTATTGTCACGGTTAATTTGGCTGCTATGAATTTCACACTTGATAAGCCACTTCGTTGAGCTATCTTTGTGGTTCAGGTCGCTTCTGAAGAAGCTAATAGCTCAGTGGGCTTTATCTGGTAAGATAAAAAAGTTTAATTTTTATTGTAGATTTTTTTAAAGTGATTTGTTTACCTTACCAATACTTTGTACTCTTATCGTTTTTTGTATTGTGCCCTCGTTCGCAGGCCAACAGAGCGACTTTTGCCTGATGTGTGTCATGGAGCGTCACATTGTCAGCACGTTCAACAACTCAAAGAGAGTGCTGACACCCAAGGTCATCACTAAAAACATCACGCGTGAGTCCCACAACTACGTTCACACTGCACTCGGAGGAGAAGTTATCCCCGCGATCTTTCGCCATCTGTGTTCCAAGTCCTTTGCACTGCTCCTTTTGACATGTTGGGGACCTCTTGAAGGATGTCATCAGATCCTGTACCTGTCACTTTGGCCCCATGTCCATTTCTCTGCAGGCATCGCCAAACACCTGCGCATTGGGAGACAGGAAGATGCCCACGAGTTTCTGCGATACGTGGTAGATGCCATGCAAGCCTCATGCCTCCATGGCCACAGCGAGTGAGTACCGCGCGCCAGTCAACTTGCGGCAGTCGTTCTGCAGTTCGGCACCTCACGGCTCCCTCTTGGTTTTCTGCACGATTGTCCTTCGATGTCTGTGAGAAGCTACTCACACTTTTGTGTGAACACCTGAGAGATGCAGAGGACCGGCCCTGCTGGCACCACGGTTCTTTCACATTGGCCCTGACGTGGGCCGTCTTTTGTTTGAGCATTTCACGTTGCCGATAAATACCAGGGGGTCGATATCTCGACGTCGGTGGCCCCGTGACATCATTGCTCGTGTTGACGGGCGGCACGTGGCACGCTGGGCATTACAAAACTGCCGGGCAACAGCACCGCATGTCGGCTGCCAGCTTGCCCCCAGCTCTGTGGCTGTGCCGTGAATGTGGCTGCCCTGTGCAGACGCTACCACGTTTGGTTGCTACAGAGCACGCGTTGCAGTGCTGAAGGCAAAGAGTGAATCGACAGCTCGGGCAATGGTGTAACTGTCACACACGCGTGTGCATCCGGTAAAGGTGCTACTGCTACTGCCGCTGTAACCACCGTGTGGTGTCGTTCTCTGTAACGTGGCAGGCTGGACAGACACACGGAGGCTACCACCCTCATTTACCAGATCTTCGGGGGTTACCTTCGATCACGTGGTGAGTTGTGCGCACTCCTCTACCAACTTGTTAACCGCGAGCAGCAAGCGCATCATCACAGTGTAGACGCGCTCGCGTTGCAGCGTTTACACACTCTCACGCACGTGCCACACAAAATAACCTTTTACCAGTTGGTGAAAAGTACCAATTACCTATGTCAGTGGGAAGCGTGCATTTAGTTTGACTAAGTAACATGTGACGTCCCTTCCTAATGTGTGCTTGTGTTTTGCAGTGGAGTGCATGCAGTGCTGCAACCACTCCGACACCTATGACACGTGCCTGGACATTGCACTCCATATTAATGTAAGCAATGAGAAAGCCATCGCTTAACAGTTATACACCTACGTACGGTGCGGAATAAGTTAAATGTACATACATCACATACATGAACAACAACCGCCATTCGTCACTAAGCGGCGGTGATGTCACCACGGTGCTTGTGCCAGCCTGAGTGCCTTTTAAGGCCACGTGTAGTGTCGAACGCCCGCTGGCAGGTCACGGGACAGACCATGGGTTGACTGAGATGACTGGCCGATGCACCGCCTGTGCCCCCTGCTGTGATCAACATACATAACACACATACATAAATCAGCCACTTAACATCCAAACACACTGCCAGTAGCGTGCGTGATCTCTTTTTTTGCGGTTGTACGATTTCATACGAAATGCGGGTTTTCCGAATTGCCATCACAATATAATTCTGCAGATGTTCATGGAATGCTTCTTAGAGTCCTCATTTGCCTTTCACTCTGTCGGCCAACAGAACTCATCAGATCTTGTGGAGGCGTTTGAGGAGTTTTTTTAACAAGGAGACGCTGGACAAATACACCTGCAGAATGTGAGTGGGCATCGTGTGTTGACACCCTGGAATCATTTGTAGCTTCAAAAGTCTGATGATTGAACCAAATTCTAATAAAAGATAGTAATAAAAATGTAAGTAATACATAAAAAATAACGTCCAATATATAACGTAAATAAGTAACAATTTTTACGTTAAGAAATGAATAAAAAATAACGAACAACAAAAAGTGAGTAGACTTATTGTTTAAAAGTTGGGGAACACGTGCGATGGCTGGCGTTGTTGCCGTGCAGGTGCTGTTGCAAGGGGGAAGCGACGAAGACGATGGCTCTCCACCGCCTGCCCAACGTCCTCACCGTCTCCATCAAGCGGTACAACCTCTACGGCGTCAAGATCAACCGGGTAACGATTCTGCCCCTCCACATCGCTCTAATTAATTTCTTTTATTACAGCCCTTGTCAGTTCAACGCTGAAGAAAATGCCTCTCCATGTTGGAATAAGTGCTACGGAAAGACTCGCCCCCCGTCATATGACTGTAGAATTTCCACCACTTGCTCAGGGCTATCAACAGGAGATGAGCACCGTCTTCAACGCTCAAATGAGCGAGACATCACGTCATCACGTTGACGTGTAACTTAGATGGTGCCCATCGCTGCTGCCCACCCCACCACCCCTGCCGTTTCCTCTTCTAACGTTTGTCTCTGTGCGCTGCCTGTAGAACATCACCTACCCGGAGCACCTGGACATGCAACCCTTCACCTCAACGTCTCAGGGCGAGCCCGCAATCTACTCCCTGTACTCGGTGCTGGTGCACAAGGGAGCCGACTCCAACAGCGGCCATTATTATTGCTACAATAAGGTAATTACATTTGTTACCATCAAACAATAACAAGGCACATCTGCAATGCGCCCATAATGTTACAAATGTCCAATAGGGAAGAATAAATAGAAGACTTGTTTCTGTTCTTGCATCTTGATGTACTTATGCAATTTCTACTTACAGTATACATACTTTATTTATTTGTATTTAGTGACTTCCTTAGCATTCCTACACTTTGCACTCCAATCGGTGTTGTATTGTTTGTTGTTGTTGTAATTTTCTGACCCGCCCCTACTGGACATCTATTGAAAAGAGCTTCGTAGATCATCAAATTCTTTCAGCACAAATAATTATTCTGATTCCGATGAAATTGGTCCAAGGCCAGTGATGCAGTGACATGGTCAGGCAGACCGTTCTGTAACTTCAGCACCATCATAGCAACCGTAGCACCTTCTGCAGCTCTGACGATGGGGTGATGCGCTTTACGAACTTGATGTCTAGAGTGTATCGTGTCTTGTTATTAATGAACGGAGGAGGTTGGGTGCAGTTGTGTAAACATTGTAACCAAGTGTAGCCGTGCTGTGACTGTGCGCAGATCAGCGATGGACAATGGTGCTGTATGAACGACTCCATCGTGCGGCACGTGGACACCAAGGCTGTTATGAACGAGCAAGCCTACATGCTCTTCTATATTCGGTAAGTCACCTTCTCTCCCCTTCACTTTAACCTGCACTTACAACCGTCCTCCAGACCAGCTCACTGGAAAGATATTGTCTTGTGCGAGCAGCAGTGTCTCCTTTAAAGGCAGGTGTTAACGGTTTGCGACGCGTTGGTGCGTGCATGCAGGTCCCCAGAATTGAACGCGCCGCCAGCGGACAGCTACTGCCCGCTGGAGCACGTCAAGGCGACGTCCCGCTTGTGCCTCAAGCGGCCCCACTCGGCGAAGGGAGACCGCGGACCCTGTCTGTGTACGGCAGCTCTCCTCACCGGCGCGCAAGGTAAAGGATGGATTTGAAACGTCGCCCCGTGTGCATGGAAATGCCCAGGGAGAATGTACACCCTGACAGCGCATTGTTTTATATTAAGGGAATGGTGAAGTACAGCGATCTTCTTGTTTATACTTCAGACCGGTTTTGTTTCATTCACCCAATGTCGAGCGGTTTGGACTTTAGCGCCATCATCTTCTTTACCTCCAGAAACCCAAGACGTCGAACCGCCCCAACGGGAACAACTGCCGGAGCAACTGCAAAGGCCACGGCAGGAACAGCAGCAGCAGCAGCTACCGGCAACGCCAGGCATGCAACAGCCGCTGCCGCTAGTCCCAGAGCAGCCACCACCACCCCGATCTCACAGCAGCCGCTGCCATTCCACCAGCAACCACCGCCGGTCCTGCAGCAGCCACCACCACCACCACCGCCGGTCTCGAAGAAGCCACCGTCAGCACCACAGCAGCTGCTGCCACCGCGTGTCCCACAGCAGCCAGTCCAACAGCAGCCAGTCCAACAGCAGCCACCGCCACCAGTCCCACCACAGCCACCGCCACTCTGGTCGCACAGCAGCCACCACCGGTGCAACAACTGGCACTCGCCCCACCAATAGAAGTCGGTGCTTAAAATCCATGATCGCGTGTCTAACCTTTTGCTTCCGCTCAAATTCAAAATAATTTTGAGAGACATTTTACGAAGGCACCAGGCAGCGGCTCACCATGGCGTCGCCCGCTCTCCAAAATGTACTCATCGCCGGCTCCACCACCAGACCCTGCTTGTGTTGCAATCGAAACGTCGTACTCTATTGTTTAGTTTATTTTCTTTCTACGTGACTTTACCGAAAGAACCAAAGAGCAATTCCTGCAGTCATGAAAGCTTCAAATCAAGTTTTAATCCACGAAGACTTGAAAAACCCAGCACGAAAGCGCTTAAAATCACGCCAGCCATTCTGGGAAACAGGAGCCAAGATCCATGCAGGCGGCACCAACCCATTATGGCTTGGGGTTGCCGTTTATTCCCTGGCCAATCGTCAAGAGAGTTGGCACCAGGAACATTATTGTAATGGTGACCGTAAAATTAACTGTCTCATTACAAATGAAGACAGAGGTTGTGTCCTCCGCAACGCGAGGCCGGAGTGCGCTCCTAGTGAGGTCGTGCAAGGTATTCCCGTACGGTTCTTGTCTCCTTTGTTAAGGGGTGCCTCTGCGGATGTGTATGCTTTAACTTTTAACATAGCCATTTCTGTGACCAGTCACAAGCTTATCACTCAGCCATTTCAATGCTAAATTATATGCTAATTCCTTTGTCAAGGCGCTTTGTTTCCTCTCACACAGCTTAAAGGTCGTGATCTGAACGTGGCTTTTTCACTCCAGCGCTGTCCTACCAGACAGTCTCGTCCCTTCACCTGATGAAGGCCGCTTGTGTTGTGGCCGAAACGTCGTGAGAATATTATTGTGTTATTTTATTTTATCAATTTATTATTTTATTCGCATTCTACGTGACTTTACCGAAAGAACCAAAGAAGATGAATCATTGCAGTCACGAAAACTTTAAATCGAAATTTAACATTGCAGAGTTTTAGGGTTCAACATTCAATGATCGTCCTACACTAAGGGGTCATTTAATTATCGTTTTATGAGTCATTCATTTTAACAACGCAAATATGTAATCGCTACAGCTATTGAGAGAGCTATTGTGGAATTCTGCTAAATCCAAGAAAAGTAACTTAATGGCAAATTCTGCATTTTTTAAGTAATGGTTTGATAATGATTTCGCACAGTTAATGATGCAACTACTCGCACAGGGCAACCGCGGCTCGAGTGTGAACGCCTTCACTTTGAGAGGGGTCACCCTGCAGGGTTGAGTAGAGATCTCTATCCCACCCTGCATAGCAGGGGTGTCCAAACTACGGCCCGCGGGCCAACTGCGCCATCCATTTTTAATTGGCCCGTATCAAAGTTTAAAAATATAATTGACTATGGGCCACTGTATTGCATTTCTTAATTCAAACACGAGATGGCGCTATTGTCTTGAACAAGGCAGCGTCTCCACAAATCAAGCAATCGAAGAAAACATTTGCTCAGGGTCACCAGAAATGCCGGAACTGAAGAGACGCAAGATTGCAAGCGAGTGCAGAAAATTTCAGACTCGGTGGAAAAATGATTTTTTTTTCATAGAAACCAAGGGGAAGTGTGTTTGTTTGATTTGTAATGAGAGTGTTGCCGTGATGAAAGAGTACAATGTACGACGGCATTATGAAACGAAACATCAGACCTTCACGTCCTACACTGGCGCCGAGCGGAGAGAGAAGGTAAAGCAAATGGCAAGCTAGCCTGCTAACGCAGCAGCAGGGTTTTTTTTTCCGTGCTAACAAAACTCAAGAAAATGCAACAATAGCCAGCAATGAAGTAGCTCAACTCATTGCCCTACACGGGAAACCTTTCTCAGACGGTGACTTCATCAAACAGTGCCTCACTAAAGTCGTGGGAATGTGCCTGGAGAAAATGCAGGATTTCAACGATGTTAGTATGTCCAGAAATAAGGTTGTGCGGCGAATTGAAGACTTGTCGGCTAACTTAAAACAGCAAGTGTCAGATAAAGCTTGTACTTTCGATTTTTACTCGATTGCATGTGATGAGAGCACAGATGCCACGGACACTGCACGGCTGTTAATTTTTTTGCGGGGAGTTGATGAGATTTTTTGCATTACGGAGGAACTGCTTGATCTTCGGAGTCTAAAGGGGACAACAACTGGGAAGGACATGTTTTGAAGCTGTGTCAGATTCAATTAACCAGGCTGGACTTAAATGGGACAAGCTGTGTGGAATTACAACGGATGGGGCTCCAGCAATGACAGGCGAGCGCAAAGGAATGGCTTCTATGGTGAGTGCCAAGGTGCAGGAGAGCGGAGGTGAGGCTGTTAAAATGCACTGTATCATCTACCAAGAAGCCCTCTGTGCCAAGATAATCCAGCTTGGCGATGTGATGAACACAGTTGTGAAAAATGTCAAAAAAAATTATTGCCCGAGGGCTTTACCACAGAGAATTGCAAGCGTTCCTCTCTGATGTCGATGCTGAATACGGGGACCTACTCTACCATTCTCAAGTGCGCTGGCTCAGTCGCGGCTCCATGCTGCAGCGGTTTTATTCCCTGACATCAAATATCGACAAGTTTTTGAAAGAAAAGGGCAGACCTCTCCATGAGATCAGTGACCCTTTATGGTTGGCAGGCCTGGCTTTTTTAGTTGATCTCACTGATCATCTCAACACCCCGAACAAGAGACTACAAGGCAAAGAGCAGCTGGTACCACAGCTGTATGTGCACATGAAAGCATTCCGTGCGAAGCTCCGTCTCCTCGAGTCACAACTGCGCAACTTCAATGTAGCGCACTTCCCCACGCTGACCGAAATCAATGCGCATTTCCAAATGCCAAGCTCTCTGCAAAAATGGGAGAATATGTGTCTGTGATCACATCTGTCATGACAGAATTCAGTCAGCGCTTCCAAGATTTTTCTGTCATTGAGAAGGAAATCACACTGTTTGCGGCTCCGTTTTCAATGGATGCGAAAGAAGTGGAGGAGAGTCAGCAATTAGAACTGATCGAAATTCAGTGTGATGATTCTCTGAAGAATCAGCATCAGCTTCTCTCCCTACCTGACTTCTACCGGAGTTTGGAAAAGGCCAAGTTTCCTCTGATGAGACGCCGTGCAAAACAAATGATGAGTCTGTTCGGCTCAACATACATATGTGAGCAGACATTCTCTCTGTTAACGCTGAACAAAAGCAGGCTGAGAACCAGAACGACCGACAGCCATCTCCGTGACGTCCTTCGCATCTCAACCACCAAACTTACTCCTGACCTGCCAGCTATCCTTCACACCAAAGCGCAGCATCACTGCTCCCACTGAGCGTAACATTCTTCCCATTACAGGTGAGTTAAAATATACACACCGTTTTCATTTGTTAATAAGCCCAATTTACTTAGTAAGTTCAGTCAATTAAAGTTGATGACAATTTTTTTTAACAAACGTTAGTTGATGTGTTAACAAGCCCAATAATTTATTTGTGTAATAAGCTTGAAATATCCACATCCCCTATTTGTCTTCTTGTCTCTCCCTTCATATGGACAATGAAGGGGGATCAGCACCCTAAGAACCAATCTGAGGATGTCACTGAGAGAATAACCTGCCAACCTTTTTCTAAAAAATAAAATTAAAATCTACTAATGAAGAGCTATGATGGAGGCTTTTTTTCTTCAAACATGTTCAATAATCAAACGTAATTTACCTGCATTTGATTGATTTTGACAATATTAGTGCATGAGAAGTGAGGCAGTATACCTCACGTCTAGTGAGTGGCCCAATCCTTCGTATATTTTTTCTGTATGTGGCCCTCGGGAAAAAAAGTTTGGACACCCCTGCTGTATAGAGTAGTCAACGCGTGTTTAATACTGAGTACTACTCAGCGCACACGGCGGCAAGAGCGCACTTTATGAATGGAATCGGTCATCATTGACGGATGTTGGGGTCGCTGAGTAAACAGCCAAAGAGGGTGACGAGAAGTGGCACAGATGGGTAGCGCGCCACGCTACGAACCGGCTCCACCCGAGTTCAATTCCTGTCCAGGGCTAACAACGACACGACTGGCGAGCGATGTCAGGGCTGGTTGCCCGCTACCTTCACCGACCAGCATCGAGCACCCGTGGTGGGATATGGTCAAAGAACCACAATGGTGGGAAGGCCTTCATCCAGCAGTGGAATGACCGTGGGCAGTAAAATATAAAGTGTTGCTTTGTAGCTAATAGCCCAAGGGTCACACAATTCCACTCGATATTCAGCTCGGGTTGGACCGAACATTCGGGTCAGACGGCCAGTTGAGAGGGTCGCACGCATCTTCAATGGAGCCTCCATCAAGGCATTATTGTATTTCCCGATGGGCCAGAGCAGCAACTGATGCCACCCAAAGGTGACGAAACCTTTGAACGTAGCGGCCGTCACGTAATTCACTTTCATCGACCATATCGAGATGAGCACTGCAGTCAGGATCACGACAGATGTTCTGTGTGCGTGGAGTGGTGGTGTTTTTGTTTTTACTATTTTTATTTATTTTAAGCACCTAAGTCACACTGAGCTACATAGCGCTTTTATAAGAAGCGATCTGGCCACAGATGAGAGCTCATGTACACTCACCTGCACGCTCACCTGTACACTCACCTGTGACACTCACTCACA
Source organism: Petromyzon marinus (assembly GCF_048934315.1). Lineage (NCBI taxonomy): Eukaryota > Metazoa > Chordata > Hyperoartia > Petromyzontiformes > Petromyzontidae > Petromyzon > Petromyzon marinus. Next base: position 12,520,827 of record NC_133709.1, read on the forward strand.
TGTACACTCACCTGCACGCTCACCTGTACACTGACCTGTACACTCACCTGTGACACTCACCTGTGACACTCACTCACCTGTACACTCACCTGTACACTCGTCTGTACACGCACTAGTACACTCACCTGTACACGCACCAGTACACTCACCTGTGACACTCACTCACTTGTACACTCACTCACTTGTACACTCACTCACTTGTACACTCACTCATTTGTACACTCGCCGTTTGTTCGTTCGTTCGTGGGTGTTTTTGACGCGGTTTTTTTGTGTTCGTTTGACGGTACAGGGGAGGGGTAAGGGGTGGGGTGGGGGTGGTTGTGTTTAAAGTTCACAAAACTCGTGCATGTTCTTAAAAGGGGCCGCGCGGCCTCCGATCGATGTTCCCAACTTTCCTGCAGTGTCGGGGTCAACTCGGCTACACATCGTGTATTTAAAATATTGTACTTTCTAACACAATTACGCTCGGATGCTCCTGTATATTGGAAAAGGCGTTCACGAGATATAGATCACAAGTAACTTTGATGATGATGATTTAAACGATCTCTTTATTTTTCAGTTATTGGAAGAAAAACATAAGGGATGTACACCGGCCGCTAATTTTGAAGATGCACGTGACTACGATTCCATTCTGAGATCATGGATATCATCATCGAGATGATCATGGAGATCACCATCGAGATGACCGTCGAGATGATCATGGAGATGACCATTGAGATGATCATGGAGATGGTCATCATGGAGGTGATCATGGCGATAACTATTGAGATAATCATGGAGATGATCGTCGAGATTATCATGCAGATGTCCATCAAGATGATCATGGAGATGATCATGGAGATGACCATCGAGATGATTATGGAGATGACCATGGAGATGACTATCGAAATGATCATGGAGATGATCATGGAGATGACCATTGAGATGATCATCGAGATGATCATGGACATGATCATGGAGATGACCATCGAGATGACATCGAGATAATCATGGAAATGACGATGGAGATGACCATGGAGATGAGCATCGAGATGACCATCGATATTATCATGGAGATGACCATGGAGATGACCATCGAGATGATCATGGAGATGAAAATGGAGATGACCATCGAGATGATCATGGAGATGACCATCGAGATGATCGTGGAAATGATCATGGAGATGACCATCGAGATGATTATGGAGATGACCATTGAGATTATCTTCGATGTGATCATGGAGATGACCATGGAGATGAACATGGAGATAACCATCGAGATGATCATGGAGATGATATTGGAGATGACCATCGAGTTGACCATCGAGATGACCATGCAGATGACCAATGAGATGACCATCGAGATGACATCAAGATAATCATAGAAATGACCATGGAGATGACCATGGAGATTACCATCGATATGATCATGGAGATGACCATAGAGATGATCGTGGAGATTATTATGGAGATGACCATCGAGATGATTATGGAGATGCCCTTCCAAAACCGGCGTGTTCTCTCATCTGTGTTTTGTACATAATCTTTTTCGAATAGAAAGTACACACGCGTCCCGCAGAGTCTGTCGTCGTGGTGGTGGCTGACACGGTCGCATCGCAAGGCTCCTGTTGCTCACTCCTCCTTGATGGTCATTCCCAGGCGTGGCAGCACGCTGCTGTTTGGCCGTCACGAGTCATGGAACCAATTCTGAATTCACGGGCAATTTATTTTTAACACGCGAGGAGAGGACGCCGCTTTCTACATGGACCAGGCGTCGGCAGTCACAATAACAAGACGGGCCGTTGTTTTTTTTCTAATTTGGTATATTACATTGAAAAATATCTATCTAAATTTCAAGAGCCACCATGCCACATGAATACGAGACGGTGGGTCCTTAATAAATAACGTCACGAAGCGGTCGCTTAAAGAGCCGCAGGTTTGCCCGACCCCTGACGTAGACGAATATGACCTCGCAACTCCCTTGCATGGAATAAAACGAGCAATACACGTTCCCAGAAAGGCTTTCAAGAGGGGGACGCACGAATGTTGACGGCTGATCCCCCATTACAGGGGGGCAACATCGGAGACTTCTGCACGGTGTAGCCAACGCTCCCCTCGCCAACACGCGGAGACAGGGAAGGGTTCCAGTCAATTGTTTCTACCTTCACTGTCACACACAGCTCCCTCCTTCACACACAACTCTCTCCTCTTCATCCACAGCTCTCTCCTTCATCCACAGCTCTATCCTGACTAAGGGTCCTCGTATTGACATTGGCGTTTATCGCATGTTTCGGTGGAATTTATCCGAATGAAGTGAAATTCTGATTCTAATATGTATACACATTTCATGGGTGCAGTCATTGTTAGCTGGGCCAAAGCCATCCACTCGTTAAACTCGAGAACCCGGTTCAATCACACGCAGTGGTTGCAGCCCTCACTCCAACCCAGGGTGTCAGTGGCGCCGGCTCGGCGCTAGGACCTCTGAGCTGCCCCAACCTCCTCGTGGCATCTCGAGCGGTGTGCCGCCGCAAAGTTGTGCTCATTAGCAGGACCGACTCTTTGGTTCGGTGTGCCGTGAAGATCGAGCGAGCTCGAAAGTGTCCCGTTGGAACGAAAGGGGTTGAGAAATCGCTGATATCGAGTACGTGGATGAACCTCGGATCCATCGGGGCTGTGGCTCTCGCACAGATCTGGAAGATCGCCGGCGAACGGTGGAACAGCACGGACGTCGGGAATGAACGCCTCGTTCGAGACCCAAACATCAACCACCGCACACCTCCTGGCATGAACAATTCTCTGCAAATACACCGCTGTCACCATGAACCGCACCAGAACATCAACGGAACGATGTGCACGTTTTCACGAATGCTAAATTAGAAACGAGCTGCAACATGCAGCAGCAGCAGCAGTAGTGCGACTGTGGCCATGCAACTCAAGCTATGGACTGTAGAGCAAACCCACACACACGTTGTGATACATGGAGACTCGTAGAGACCCATAAGAGAGAGACTCGCAGAGATAGAGGCACATTCAAGACCAGCCACAGCGTGACTCAAGCTATGGACCGTACAGTCCACCACTGTCGTCTCTTGCTCGAGGGAAAATGAGCTGACGTGACTGCAAAGCCACCTCGTGAGTCCTGTGTCTGTAGAGAGATCATTGCCAGTGCAATCGCATGCAGCTCAATGCGAAGCAGTGCTGGTTGACATTCCAAACTAAAATAATTATATTTTATATTACCAGGTAAGGCCCCACTGAGTGATGTAGATTTTTTTCAGCAGCGACGTGGCTATCACAAATGATAGCTCAACGAAGTGGCTCGTCACGGAGACATGTATGGCAGACACAAATACTCTAGACGCGTGTTGTTTAAATGTGGAGGGAAAACGCGGAGGACCTGGAGACAAATCCACGCGACCACGGGGAGAGAGACACTGCAAACTCCAAATATACAGCAGCAGGCGTCAGCATCGGAACCGAACCGACGACCTCTTGTATACCAGGCGAGGAAGTTAACATCTCGCCACCCCGTGGCACCCCACGGAAGTGAACGCCTCGCCTGTCTCACAGTGGTAGGAGGTTATCGAATAGAAACAGATCAAGTGGCACTGTCTCTTTCATATCTGTTTCTCCGCACACACACTACTGTATATACATCACGAGCTACACATCCACGGCACCAGTTGTGTTGCCGGTATCGACATGGCGATGTAGACAGAAGAGAGGCGTTTTACCCTTTCCGGCAATAACGCAGGAGGTGTTAAGACGCCCAAAATGGACTCACCGATTGCAAGGCATCGAGTCTGCATTAGCCGCACATTAACGGATTGGTGTTTGCATCGCCTCTGTGCTGCCGTTCGCCTCCTGCTGTCGTTGTTCTCTGGCCTGACAACTTGTGGGTGGGTCAAGGCCATGACGGAGGACGTCTCTGCTGGAGGCCAATGTCGTTTCAGGGACAAGGCGTGCATCATCAGAGCACGTCGGTTTGGATGCTTGACCACGAGCACGACGTGAGGTCAATGCAGACTCGATGCCTTGCAGTCGGGGTGCCTATTTGGTGTTTGCGCATCTTAACACCTCCTGTGTTACTGCCGGAAAGTGTATGAAGACTTTTATATTTTAATCATCATCATAATAATTAAATTATATTGCAGCCGTTAAAGTAAACAGTGGTTTGAAATAAAAGGTACCGTCTATAAAATGTCACAAACAAATTCTCGAGTGCTGCTTGATTATCAGATAACATCTAATCTTCCAGGAGACAGAAACACCGACACGCATTCACAAGGGGCGAAGCTTCTCCAATGCACACGTGAATGCACATTGGAGCACATGCACAGAGTTACACACTTCTGCCAACCTTGCACTTGACACACACACAGAGAGCAGCATTACAGGATACAGAGCTACTATTGACCACCGTGGGAATAGTAATAAGAATAATAATCAGAGGTACTCGCTGACAGTTGAGACGATGGGGCCACGTCTATTAACTCTCCCTCCTCCCCCCGGCCGCCTCTGTCCATCCAGCAGTGCGCCAAGGCGCGGTGGGGTAAAGTGTGGGTACCGCCGCCTCTTCGAAGTCGGTGTGTCCGTGGTGGGAGAGCCGGACAAAGACATCCCTCGAGAGGTGAGACTCTAGAGAGCTCGCTGTAGGTGGAGGCCGGTGCGTCCACAGTGGAGCGAGCAAGCAATTGCAGGGCTGCGCCTGCAGCAGCTGCTGCTGCGTCATCACACTCAACTTATTAAACTATTTTTTATTCCGCCAGGTAAGGCGCTCTGAGCTGCGTAGCTCTTTTGTCGGAAGCGACTTTGGCCATCACAAATGAGAGCTCACCCACGTGGCTTATCATCGTGTGGACATTGACAGCGGCCACATACTTTGTACTCTACTTTGATTCAACGGGTATCGTACAGACAACACCGTACGATTGGGATAATCAGAATCCCGTATGACCAGATGGTCAAATATTCAGCAGGAAGATTGTAGCAACATCAGGTTTGAGAGCAACGTCAATCAAACACCAACGCACACACACACAGATGCACACACGGACACCTGCATGACGCACCCCATACATTGCCATCTACGCGGCTTGTTCAATCCACTGCTGGATGAACGCCTCTCACGCACCGTGTGGGTGTGGCTGTGTGACCATACCTCGTCACGCCGGCCACGCGTGGATGAATCAACTGCTGGATGAAGGCCTACCCCTAAAATAAAAAGTACAAATAAATAGAAAATAATAAAAGCAAAAAACCCACGACGTTTCGATCGCAACACAAGCCGTCTTCATCAGGCAATGAAGCGATGAAGACCACTTGTGTTGTCATGGAAACGTCGTGGGTTTTTTGCTTTTATTATTTTCAATTGAGAATTTTTATTTTTAAAATTTTTAAAATTTAATTTTAATTTATTGTCGTTTCATTCTTATTTTTTAATCTTCGTGACTTTACCGAAACAACCAAGAATATGAAGATGTGGATGATGATGATGATGTAGATGATGATGATGTGGATGATGATCATGTGAATGATGATGATTAAGTGACTGATGCTGATGTCCTCACCCTGCACGTGTTCCCCACTCCACGTCTTCTTCACCTTCTGCCGCTCAGAGTCTCACCCCAAGCTCGCCTCGCTCTCCCCTCGCTTCTTCTTCTTCTTCACTCTCGAGGCCTCTCGTTCCAACCTCGCCACGCGTCCCCTGAGCCCCCGATCCACGTCGATTTGGGTCGCAGCTGCTGAGCGGAGAGGCCCAAAACGCCGAGCGGCCAACAACTCAGAGCACTGCTCAAGATCCCTCTGCGTGTGTGTGGTTGGGTTCGGCCAAGTGGTCATTTTAGGTCGTGATTCGTGTCGGGGTTAAGCGGTCGCGTTGAGCACCATCACTCACGGGGTAGTGGACCCCCCGTGAGTGACCAACCGTCACTCACGGGCGGGGTGGGGCCCGCTGGCGCCAATCACAACGCTGGGAATGCACGGGTGTGGGGAAATTGTTATTGGATCATGATCGGCGACGTTTCGGCAATGTTCCTTGTGCAGAGCACGTCAACAGTTGTTAGACCCTTTCATAACGTGGACTACAGAGGGTGGCCCAAAAGTCAGGACACGCAAAGTTATTGTATGTTTCTTAAGTAATCACAAAGGGTTATTTAGTTTAATTTTAACAAATGTTAAAACTGATATCCATGACTCTTTTGAAATGCATTTAGCACCTTTTTAAAATTACAGCTACCTTTTTCTGCATGCATAACAACGAACTGAACTCGTTCGTCTTTAGTCAATGGCCCCTTCTTAGAATATTTTGTGAGTTTGGGGTTCCTCTAAAAATCAATAGTCTATATATATTTCTGAGACATTTTATGCAGATCGATTATCGGTTCATGGACTAAAATTGTATTTCTTTTGGAGATAAAACAGTCCCACGTGTGTTGGGATCCCAGTCCGGATGGGAGGAGTAATTGTGGATGTGTTGACTGCGTTGCTGTGGCAGGACCCAACCACGACTGTGGCAGCTGGAGCGGAGGGCACCTCGTCCGGTAACGACCTCACGGTCTTGGCCCCCACCTCGTCCAACGAGGTGCCGGTGGCGGCCGACGAGAGGCATTGCACCCAACCCAGCTGCCTTCCCCCATGGCCGGCCTGAACCCTCCCCAGTGTCAGCCACAGCACGCGAGAACATCGGCGTGTCTGTGCTGCCTGCACCCCAAGGTGAGCGTGCGACCTCACGACCTCGTGACCTCTCGTTAGGGTGGCAGCCACCAACGCAAGGGCCGCGTTGGAGCCACTGCTGTTGCCCTTCATGAGTAACACGGGGAGCTCAAAACACCCAGCGGCCAACGTGACAGGCACATCACATTTGTCGCTAACTTGAGTCTTACACTTCAATGTGGGGCAAAATGTCTGGTTAAGAGTAGCAGCACGGGTGCTGGATGGGGCCACTGAATCCAGTGCCATGTTTTTCTACAGTGGGAAATGTAGAGCCGTTTGTTTATCCGCAGTGTAAAATGTGATCGCTGTGCTTCTTGTTGCAGTTGGCGACCCCCCCGAGGGATCCCGCGGGGCTGTGCCCGGGACCCCCTCCCCGGATGAAGCCCGAGGCACGGCGCGGGTCGCCGTGCCGGAGCTGACGGGAGCCGCGCAGGCGGCGGCGGGGCCGCGTCTGAGGGCGGAGTCTCAGGTGAGGGGGAGGAGCCCCGGGTGGCGGGCGGGGCCTGTTGGCGCCGCTCAGCCAATCACAACTCTAGGAGTGCACGGGGGTTGGGGAATTGTTACAGGAAAATGATAGGCGACGTTTCAGGAAATGTCCCTTCTGCAGAGTACATCAGTTTTTTTCCATTTTCATAACGTCGCCTATAGAAGGTTGCCCAAAAGTCAGGACACAGGTATCGTATTTATTTGAACAAGTCACAGAGGATTTGTTATCGATATTAATAATGATAATAGTTAAATTGTTAACTTTAAGAATAATGAGAACGGTGTAATTTCAGTATTAAGTTAAATTGCACTCCTATTATGTGTTTGTGTTGTTCGTTGTTGTAACGTTCTGACCGGTGCCAATTGGACATGTGAAAAATAGCTTTATAGCTCATCGGATTCCTCCAGTATAAATATTCTGACTCTGATAATAACGTGCAATACATATATAAAGTATTATTAAATATAGAAAAACGACGTTTCAGTCAATGCCCCTTCCTCAGAGCACATCACAGTTGGCTCTTCATAACGTCGCCTATAAAGCGTGGCCCACAAGTCATGCCACATAGAGCTATCATGTTTATTTCAACAGATAACAGAGCTTTATTTGATTTGTTTAATAAACGTTAAAACTTACATCTATTAACATTAATGCACGATGGACGAATTTATTATTTCTTCAAATTAATTTAGGCCTTTAAAAAATTCAATCACAGCTGCCTTCTTTTGCATATGTAGTGGGTTTGTATGGAGACTGAGTCTTCGTAGGAGGCAACACGTATTTATTTATGACAACAATAACAGTAACACTTAGGTCCCTAACACGGAGGGGTAATGGCCCCTTCTACCCACCACCTAAGGAGGTACGGCCTCCGGGCTAACGTGCCCTAACTACTGGGGCTAACCACTCCTTAGCCCTCCGGCTAGCGGGACCTAGGGGAGGCTGACCCGACCCAGCCAAGGTCCACGGGTCTCGACCGCTGGCCCACACAGACCCGGCCCTGAGAAGGGCGTCGGGTCGGGGGATCCTCAGGGTCCTAGCCTATTGATCACTGGCCTCACTGAGCCCCGGCCCTTATAAGGACGGCGGGGCTTGGGGTCCAGGGTCCTATCTTCAGGTGGGCTTCTGGGTCTTCGGCTTGAGGCGAACTGCCTCAGCCGCACTGGGGTCCGGCTTTTATGGGGCTCCCAAGGTCACCCCGCCCCTGGTCACGCCCACCACCTGGAACCTTCTCGAGGGACCTGGATTGTTGCGCAATCCTCCCCAGCCCCCCACCCGGGGACCTGGGGTGTCCCCCTCCGGTTCCCAACCGTCCCCCCCGCGGAATGCCTGACCCACGAGTCCTGCTTAGCACAGGCCGGACTCGCTATTGCCCCCTGACTGGAAGTACCTGCTCAACCAAAGTGGTGGCAGCGTATTACGCCCAACAATTACCCACCACACATACAAATGACAATCGAACTCGTTCGTCTTTGGTCAATTACCTTTCCATTTTTGAAGAATGTCACCTGAAAAAGCAAAATAGAAATTAATAATAACGTATAAAAGTTGCGTAATTGCCTGTCACGTGACGGGTATTTTCACGTCGTAAACGATCCAGTGTGTCGTGACTTTGTCGATGACGCCATCTCTGCCGCCTTCCTCCGTTTAATCGACGTCTTCTTTCGTCTGCGACTCTTCTGGCTTCATCTGAATGAACTAAAGTTACGGAATGTGACGTACCGAATGTAATTTTCTTTTCTGAGAGTAATATATAACAAACCTGTAAATAAAGAATGACAATTGTAAATCACCTTCATCGTTCTAGCAGCTGTTTGAGTTGCCTTTCTGTCGGGAAGAAAGTAAACTAAATGTTGTAGGAATGATTTCGTGCTAAGTATCGACTTACTGGATTCCCTATTTATGTGAATACTAAAAAAATAACTTTATAAACCGGAAGGACGCATCGGTGTGTTCACCAATTTTCGCTCAAAACGTGAGCAGAAAGTCGCTTTTACCAAAATGAATTTGAACTCGGTGAGAGGGGTGGCCCTAGAGCAGCTGCTGCCAGCAACTGGCAGAGCCCTCGGCCAACCTCGCAATGGGCGCCGCCACCCCCAAACCCCAAGGGCAAATCCAGGCTGAGGTTTCTGGTAAACTGGGAAACATTTTGCCCCGATTTTACATTTAATGTTTTTTTAAGCGTATTTTTTTAAACAGAGGCAAAATTAATCGGTTTGTCTGTCCGCCCGTCTGTCCAACCAATACATTCTCAGGAATGTTGAGAAATTAATTATAATTCATAGACCCTCTGTACGTTGCACGGGAATCAAAATGACATCGTCGTTATTTTATTTGTATATTTTTTCCTCGAATTGTTGGCGCCCCAGGCGACCGCCTCGTTCACCTACATGGACGGGTGTCCGCCCCTGTTTAGTTACAATAACTTACTGGATTCTGATTTGATGTGAATTAAAAAATAGTGACCGTTGATTATTGATCGCAAGGGGAGATGTCGGTGTTCACCAATTGTCACAAATGTTCACCATAAGAGGGCAGACGTGGCTCTTATCATAAGAGGCGCTGGTATATTTTTGGAGAAAATGTATCGTTGTGGTAACAACAAACTAATAATTAGTTACATTTTTAATCTAAGCCTTTCGTGAAAATCAAAAGAATTGCATGGGAATCCACGTAGCCAAGCCAGCGTTACCCGCAGCGTGTGTCAGGCGTTCGGCACAGATCATCAAAACTATAAAGTTGACTTTAAAAATAAATAATGAAAACGTTATGTGAGGGTTAATATAAATGAAATAACCCTGTCTTAACTTTTGGGCCAACCTGTATAATTATGTTTATTAAATATATACTGTATGATGAAAGATATAAAATCGACGTTTCAGGCAAGGGGCTATCTTCAGGGCACATCACATCATGACGTCGTTTGTAAGAGGGTGGCCGAAAAATCAGGACACATCGGGTTATTGTGTTTATTTGAACAAATAACGGAGGGTTATTTCGTTTAATTTTAACAAATGTTAAAAATGAATTCGATTAACATGAATGCACGATTTCTCTTCTGAAATGCATTTAGGAATTCTTTAAAACTACAGCTGCCTTCTCTGTAGCATGCATAACAACAAATTGAACTCGTTCATCTTTTGTCAATGGCCGTTCATCATAGAGTATTTTACGAGTTAAAGTGAGATTGGGGTTCCTTTAAAAATACTGTATATATTGACTTCTGAGACATTTGATTGCCCATCGGTTCATGGACTAAAATTGTATTTCTTTTGGAGATAAAACAGTCCCACGTGTGTTGAGATCCCAGTCCAGATGGGAGGAGTAATTGTGGATGTGTTGATTGCGTTGCTGTGGCAGGAACCAACCACGACTGTGGCGTGCGGAGGAGAGGGCACTTCGTCCGGTAAAGACCTCACGGTCTTGGCCCCCACCTCGTCCGACGAGGTGCTGGTGGCGGCCGACGAGTGGCTCTGCACGCAGCCCAGCTGCCTTCCCCATGGCCGGCCGGAACCCTCCCCGGTGCCAGCCACAAAGAACATCGGCGTGTCTGTGCTGCCTGCACCCCAAGGTGAGTGTGCGATCACGCGACCTCGTGACCTCTCGTTAGTGTGGCAGCCACCAACGCAAGGGCCGCTTTGGAGCCACTGCTGTTGCCGTTCACGAGTAACACGGAGAGCTCAAAACACCCAGCAGCCGACGTGGCAGGCGAATCATGTTTTTCGCGAACTTGAGCCTAACAATGAAATGTGGAGCAAAATCTTTGTGGTTAAGAGTAGCAGCACGGGTGCTGGCTGGGGCCACTGAATATCCACGCCAGCCCCATCGGCAGTGCAGCGCTCTGCGTTGACGCCGGCTTCCGCCACCACCGTTCCCTTTGTGCAGAGGAGGACGACGGCATTCCGGCGGCACGGCTCTCGCTGTTTGCGCCGGAGCGGCTGAACCTCAGGTGGGAGAACGACGTGGGCAAGGGTGCCGGCCTGCGCAACCTGGGGAACACCTGCTTCCTCAACGCCACGCTGCAGTGCCTCGCCTACACGCCGCCGCTCGTGAACTACCTGCTGCTGCAAGAGCACTGCAGCACCTGTAAGTACCCCCCTGGCACTCTCGTTTACCCATGGGCTAGGTTATTGTCACGGTTAATTTGGCTGCTATGAATTTCACACTTGATAAGCCACTTCGTTGAGCTATCATTTGTGGTTCAGGTCGCTTCTGAAGAAGCTAATAGCTCAGTGGGCTTTATCTCGTAAGATAAAAAAAAAGTTTAGTTTTAATTGTAGATTTTTTTTAAGTGATTTGTTAACCTTACCAATACTTTGTACTCTTATCGTTTTTTGTATTGTGCCCTCGTTCGCAGGCCAACAGAGCGACTTTTGCCTGATGTGTGTCATGGAGCGTCACATTGTCAGCACGTTCAACAACTCAAAGAGAGTGCTGACACCCAAGGTCATCACTAAAAACATCACGCGTGAGTCCCACAACTATGTTCAAACTTGCACTCGGAGGAGAAGTTATCCCCGCGATCTTTCGCTCTCTGTGTTCCAAGTCCTTTGCACTGCTCCTTTTGACATGTTGGGGAGCTCTTGAAGGATGTCATCAGATCCTGTACCTGTCACTTTGTCCCCATGTCCATTTCTCTGCAGGCATTGCCAAACACCTGCGCATTGGGAGGCAGGAAGATGCCCACGAGTTTCTGCGATACGTGGTAGATGCCATGCAAGCCTCATGCCTCCATGGCCACAGCGAGTGAGTACCGCGCGCCAGTCAACTTGCGGCGGTCGTTCTGCAGTTCGGTACCTCACGGCTCCCTCTTGGTTTTCTGCACGATTGTCCTTCGACGTCTGTGAGAAGCTACTCACACTTTTGTGTGAACACCTGGGAGATGCAGAGGACCCGCCCTGCTGGCACCACGGTTCTTTCATCTTGGCCCTGACGTGGGCCGTCTTTTGTTTCCGCATTTCACATTGCCGAAAAATACCGGGGGGTCGATGTCTCGACGTCGGTGGCCCCGTGACATTACTGCTCATGTTGACGGGCGGCACGTGGCACGCTGGGCATAACAAAACTGCCGGGCAACAGCACAGCGTGTCGGCTGCCAGCTTGCCCCCAGCTCTGTGGCTGTGCCGTGAAGGTGGCTGCCCTGTGCAGACGCTACCACGTTTGGTTGCTACAGAGCACGCGTTGCAGTGCTGAAGGGAAAGAGTGAATCGACAGCTCGGGCAATGGTGTAACTCACACACACGCGTGTGCATCCGGTAAAGGTGCTACTTCTGCTGCCGCTGTAACCACCGTGTGGTGTGGTGTCGTTCTCTGTGACGTGGCAGGCTGGACAGATACACGGAGGCTACCACCCTCATTTACCAGATCTTCGGGGGTAACCTTCGATCACGTGGTGAGTGGTGCGCACTCCTCTACAAACTTGTTAACCGTGAGCAGCAAGCGCATCATCACAGTGTAGACGCGCTCGCGTTGCAGCGTTTACACACTCTCACGCACGTGCCACACGGAATAACCTTTTACCAGTTGGTGAAAAGTACCAATTACCTATGTCAGTGGGAAGCGTGCATTTAGTTTGACTAAGTAACATGTGACGTCCCTTCCTAATGTGTGCTTGTGTTTTGCAGTGGAGTGCATGCAGTGCTGCAACCACTCCGACACCTATGACACGTGCCTGGACATTGCACTCCATATTAATGTAAGCAATGAGAAAGCCATCGCTTAACAGTTATACACCTACGTACGGTGCGGAATAAGTTAAATGTACATACATCACATACATGAACAACAACCGCCATTCGTCACTAAGCGGCGGTGATGTCACCACGGTGCTTGTGCCAGCCTGAGTGACATTTAAGGCCACGTGAAGTGTCGAACGCCCGCTGCCAGGTCACGGGACAGACCATGGGTTGATTGAGATGACTGGCCGTTGCACCACCTGTGCCCCCTGCTGTGCCAACATGCATAACACACACACATACATAAACCAGCCACTTAACATCCAAACACACTAACAGTAGCGTGCGTGATCTTTTTTTGAGCGGTTGTACAATTTCATACGAAATGTGGGTATTCCGAATTGCCATCACAATATAATCCTGCAGATGTTCATGGAATGCTTCTTAGAGTCCTCATTTGCCTTTCACTCTGTCGGCCAACAGAACTCATCAGATCTTGTGGAGGCGTTTGAGGAGTTTTTTAACAAGGAGACGCTGGACGAATACACCTGCAGAATGTGAGTGGGCATCGTGTGTTGACACCCTGGAATCATTTGTAGCTTCAAAAGTCTGATGATTGAATCAAATTCTATTAAAATATAGTAATAAAAATATAAAATAAATAATACATAAAAAATAACGTCCAATATATAACGTAAATAAGTAACAATTTTTATGTTAAGAAATGCATAAAAAATAACAAACAACAAAAAGTGAGTAGACTTATTGCTTAAAAGTTGGGGAACACGTGCGATGGCTGGCGTTGTTGTCGTGCAGGTGCTGTTGCAAGGGGGAAGCGACGAAGACGATGGCTCTCCACCGCCTGCCCAACGTCCTCACCGTCTCCATCAAGCGGTACAACCTCTACGGCGTCAAGATCAACCGGGTAACGATTGTGCCCCTCCACATCGCTCTAATGAATTTATTTTATTACAGCCCTTGTCAGTTCACCGCTGGAGAAAATGCCTCTCCATGTTGGAATAAGTGCTACGGAAAGACTCGCCCCCCGTCATATGACTGTAGAATTTCCACCACTTGCTCAGGGCTATCAACAGGAGAGGAGCACCGTCTTCAACGCTCAAATGAGCGAGACATCACGTCATCACGTTGACGTGTAACTTAGATGGTGCCCATCTCTGCTGCCCACCCCACCACCCCTGCCGTTTCCTCTCCTAACGTTTGTCTCTGTGCGCTGCCTGTAGAACATCACCTACCCGGAGCACCTGGACATGCAACCCTTCACCTCAACGTCTCAGGGCGAGCCCGCAATCTACTCCCTGTACTCGGTGCTGGTGCACAAGGGAGCCGACTCCAACAGCGGCCATTATTATTGCTACAATAAGGTAATTACATTTGTTACCATCAAACAATAACAATGCACATCTGCAAATGCGCCCATAATGTTACAAATGTCTAATAGGGAGGAAGAAATTAAAGTCTTGCAACTACATTTTTACTAAAAAACTTTCGTGACTGGAGGAAGTCATATTCTTCTGTTCTTTCGGTAAACTCACGTAGATAGAAAAATAATAAAAGTAAAGTGAATAAAATAAATAAACCCACCAGTCTTGCGACTGTTCTTGCGTTTGGATGTATTTATGCAATTTCTACTTCCAGTATATACTTTATTTGTATTTATTGACTTGCTTAGCTTTCCTACACTCTTCACTCCTACCGGTTTATGTATTGTTTGTTGTAACTTTCTGACCCACCCCTACTGGACATCTGTGACAAAGAGCATCGTAGCTCAGATTCTTCCAGTCTCAATAAAAATTCAGATTTTTATTAAATTTGTCCAAGGTTATCGATGCAGTGATGTGTTCAGGCAGACCGTACCGTAACTTCAACACCATCATAGCAACCGTAGCACGCTCTGCAGCTCTGACGTTGGGGCGATGCTCTTGAGGAACTTGTTGTCTCGAGGGTATCGTGCGTTGTTATTACATGAGCGGAGAATGTTGGGTGCGGTTTTGTAAACATTGTAACCAAGTGCAGCCGTGCTTTAACTGTGCACAGATCAGCGATGGACAATGGTGCCGTATGAACGACTCCATCGTGCGGCACGTCGACACCAAGGCTGTGATGAATGAGCAGGCCTACATGCTCTTCTATATTCGGTAAGTTGCCCTTCTCTCCCATCCACTTTGACCTCCGCTTACAACCGTCCCCCAGACCAGCTCGCTGCACAGATATTGTCTTGCGCGAGCCGCAGCAGCAGTGTCTCCTTGAAAGGCAGTTGAGTTGTTCCGACTAATTTGGAGCTTAGCGCCGCGATGGGTGTCCGGCCAGACAGCTCAGCGGTGGAGCGAGCGGTGGTGTTAACCGCAGTTTGCGATGTGTGGTGCCGGCATTCAGGTCCCCAGAATTGAATGCGCCACCAGTGGACAGCTACCGCCCGCTGGAGCACGTCAAGGCGAAGTCTAGGTTGTGCATCAAACGTTCCCGCTCGGTGATGGAGACCCAGGACCTCGTCACTGAACATCAGCTCTCTTCACCGGCGTGCAAGGTAAAGGATGGTTTTGAAACGTTACCTCGCGTGCGTGGAACTGCCCGGGGAGAATGTAAACCCTGACAGTGCATCATTTTACATTAGAGGAATGGTGAAGTACAGCAATCTTCTTGTTTCTACTGGAGACCAGTTTTGTTTCATTCACTCAGTGTCGAGCGGTTTGGACTTGAGCACCCTCATCTTATTTATCTCCAGAAACCCAAGATGGCGAACCGCCCCAACGGGAACAACTGCCGGAGCAACTGCAAGGGCGACAGCAGAAACAGCAGCAGCAGCAGCTGCTACCGGCAACGCCAGGCACGCAACAGCCGCGGCCGCCACCACTAGTCCCAGAGCATCCGCCACCACCACCACCACCCCAATCTCCAAGCAGCCACTGCCAGTCCAACAGCAACCACCGCGAGTTCCGTAGCAGTCGCCACCACCATGATCTCCTAGCAGCCACTTCCAGTCCAACAGCAGCCACCACCGGTGTAACAACTGGCACTCGCCCCACCGATAGTGGTTGGTGCCTGAATTCCACACGATCAAGTGGCTAACCCTTTCCTTCCTCTCAAATTCAAACTAATTTTGAGAGACATTTTACAAAGGCACCAGGCAGCGGCTCACCATGGCGTCGCCGGCGCCCCAAAATGTACTCATCGCCAGCTCCACCATCAGCCCCGGAAATCACTTGAACATCATTGGAATCACCTTGGACTCTACATTCTCACTCGACGACCACATTCTCTAAAGAAATAAAGAGCTGCAATTATTACCTCAGGGCCTTATGGCACACCTGTCCAATGCTGAGATGGAAAACATTTAAAGCAACTCTAAACTCACAATCCACAAAGACTTGAAAAACCCAGCACAAAAGCACTTAAAATTACGCCATGATTCTGGGAAACAAGAGCCAAGATCCATGCAGCCGACACCAACCCATTACGGCTTGGAGTTTCTGTTTATTCCAAGTCAATCGTCAAGGGAGTTGGCACCAGGAACGTTATTGTGATGGTGACCGTAAAATGAACCGTCCCATAACAAATTCTTAGTTTTTTTCGGTAAAGTCACGTTGAAGAGAAACAACAAAATATATATAAAACAATAAAAAAATTCTCACGACGTTTCGACCATAACTCAAACGGTCATCATCAGGTCATCAGGTGATGATGACCGTTTGAGTTATGGTCGAAACGTCGTGAGAATTTTTTATTGTTTTATATATATTTTGTTATTTTGTTGTTTCTCTTCAACGTGACTTTACCGAAAAAACTAAGAATATGAATTACTGCAGTCACGAAAGCTTTAAATCAAAATTTCGTCCCATAACAAATTAAGACAGAGGTTGTGCAAGGTATTCCCGTATGGTCCTTGTCTCTGTTCATTTAAAATGCGGGGCTTTTATTTTGCGTTGTGTCGGGGATTTAAAAAGTCACCGCTGTTGCAATGTATTTATTTATTTATTGAACTGTGAATACGTCGGCACTTTTTTAAACTACATATCTGTTAAATCTTGACTTAAAGCTTTTGTGACTGCAAGAATTAATATTCTCTGGGTCTTTTGGTAAAGCCACGTAGATAGAAAAAATTAACATAATAATAACAATATCACGACGTTTCGGTCGCAACACAAGCAATCGTCTTCAGGTGAAAAAGAGGGGAAAATCTGCCGAGGCAGGCTGCTCATAAAGTAAAATAAAATACGTGACTTTACCGAAAGAACCAAAGCGTATGGATTCCTGCAGTCATGAAGGCTTCAAATCAAGACTGTTTATAAAGGTTCAGCTAATGTTAATGTAGAAGAGAGGTGTCCGTAACCTGCAGTAGGTCTACACCAATCAAAGAGCTGTTTACAAATGGTTTAGAGATGGGCGGGGCAGCTAATGTTAATGTCGGGGAGGTACTACGGAGCTGTGGGGGTGGCCATTGTATTGTGAGAGATTAGCATGTCAATGTGAGATATTTGAAGCTCAGCGAGAGCTTGGACAGCGCAGTGGCCACATGGAGGTGGAAAAGAATGGCAAGCCGCCATTTACTAACACAGCAAACGGTGGCTGTGTTCGTGAATGTGGCTGTGGGGGGTGGCCATTGTATTGTACGAGAGTAGCTTCATGAAGCCATCCAGATGTATAAACACGGACACAATTTCCACTGAGAAGATGGGTACAAACTGAGAAATCATTGGAAGGACGTTATTAACCAGTTCAGGTCATGACTGGCTGCGATGTTCCTATCCTACCTAGCAGTTATTTTCGACTCTCTGAGTCACATTCACTAACACAGCCACCGTTAGCTGTGTTAGTAAATGGCGGCTTGCCATTCTTTTCCCTCTCCATATGGCCACTGCGCTGTCTTACATTGACATGCTAATCTCTCACAATACAATGGCCACCCCCCCACAGCTCCGTAGTACCTCCCCCACATTGACATTAGCTGCCCTGCCCATCTCTAAACCTTTATCAACAGCCTGCCTCGGCAGATTTTCCCCTCTTTTTTCACCTGAAGACGATTGCTTGTGTTGCGATCGAAACGTCGTGATATTGTTATTATTTTGATTATTTTTTCTATCTACGTGGCTTTACCGAAAGACCGAAGGAATACATATCTGTTTCTTTGTTTTTTAATGTACGGGGCGTGCACATTTCAATGGACACGCTAACCGTAGCGCCAAGCCGTTACCACGTGAAATGTACGGATAAATTATTAACTTCGCCAAGCACTTTATTTCCATCTTCCATGATGCCTACAGAAACAGCGGTTTCTGAACTCGTGAATGTAGATCGGTGACACTTCGGTCTCCTCGGGGTTTTTATCGTTTGTACAAAAGCAGCTCAAAGTGTGGGAAGGGAAAGCGAGATTAATGTTTTCCAGAGATTTTGTCTACCTCGTTTTGTATTTGCACTTGACATCAATATATACTTGTCGTGACAAAACTGGTCTCGCTTACATTTCTTACTTTGCCATCGCAGTGTGTGTATGTGTCTTTGTGTGTGGGTGTATGTGTGTGTTTGTGTTTGTATGTGTGTATGCGGGTGCGTGTGCTCGCTAACAGCACTTGCCCAAACAGCTTGTTTTGGCTATACGGGGGATCTTTGTCTTTGTATGTCTGTGTGTTGATGTCTGTGTACGTGTTTGTGTGTGTGGATGCGTGTGTGTGTATGTTGGACTTCTTTAGCACCGCACACAGCCAACCGTGCTAATCTGAGGTATGGGGGAACGACAACAAACTAAACACAAAAAGCAGAAGTGGCGTGCAACTAGCACAGTAGTCCACTTAAATACACGTGTACTTATATTCTTGGTTCTTTCGGTAAAGTCACATAGACGGGAAACAATAAAATAATAAAAAATATAAAAAAATAAAATTATCACGACGTTTCGACTGCAACACAAGCAATCATCATCAGGTGTGAAAACCACAGCAAGAAAATTTGAAAAAAGTTATTTTTAACGTTAGCACCACGGAAAGCGATTTGACAGTTTGTTCAGATGGACGAGTCCATCTATGTTCGGAAAAGAGGAGGGGGGAGACGAAAATAATGGATGCGGTCTGAAAGCCACCGTGATTGTTCACGCATACGGTGGCTTTCAGACCGCATCCATTATTTTCGTCTCCCCCCTCATCTTTTCCGAACATAGCTGGACTGATCCATCTGAACAAACTGTCAAATCGCTCTCCGTGGTGCTAACGTTAAAAATAACTGCCACTTTTTAAAATTTCCTTGCTGTGGTTTTCACACATGATGATAATTGCATGTGTTGCAGTCGAAACGTCGTGAGAATTTAGTTGTTTTATATTTTTTTATTATTTTATTGTTTCACTTATCCGTGACTTTACTGAGAGAACCAAGAATATGAATCCCTGCAGTCACGAAAGCTTTAAATCACACGTGCACTTGCTGTATTTCTCAGAAATGTTTGTGGGTAAGAGGTCAAGACCACGTTGCTGACCTAATTAAATGTTGAATATAAAAAGTGGATAAAAGGTAATGGTACAGCCCCTGCGGTTATTCACGCCACTGCCGGCAAATGGGGCCTCCACGAGCGGGAGCTCCAGAGAGCCCCTGTGAGGGTCATTGGCCTACTCCTCCACACTGGCCAGGACGTCTTTGACGATGAGGTCTTCAAATATAAAGTTAGATTTACCTGCCGCTTACAACATTTGACCATAACGCGTTCAGTGGCAACGCGCTTCTTGCTGGGCTCAAATCCAGAGCGGCGTGTGAAGAAAAATGGGGCCCAGAGAATGTTGACTCCAGCACTGGGGGGGTGCCGGTACACTGGGACACTGCTGTGGGTGTGGTTACTCAATCGCCCAGCCACGTGGAGGAGTAGCCACTGATATGAAACGCAACGCCATCGTCTCACCTAATCAACCCGTTCACCCGTGAAGCGGTGGCCCGGCCGTTAGCGCACACTGACCACTGCCAGCTAAGTTCGATTCCCGACCACGGCTAACGTCGGTGCTGAGTGACATCTGAACAGATCTCTGGGCTGCCTCACCTTCACACCAACTCATACTGACCAGCGTGGTGAAGTATGATCAAACACCCCCCCCCCATTTAGTGACACAGAGTGGGGGCTCTTACCTCCGCTGTGGATTGACAGAGGGCCGCCGTCTATGCTGAGCCCCACGCCAGTATAATCGCAGCATCCCTCTGCAACAGCTCTGCTGTGACACCTGAAGGCACACAAACAACACAAGTGGGTGGCCAGGTGCAGGGAGGGTGACGTCCTCATTCAATGAATAAAAAACGAAAAGTAACCCGCCACGGATATTCACCAAGCGGCAATGAGAGCGTCGTGGCGATGCTGCTGCAGTCAGAAACCCGCCGCACGATGCAGTGCGGACACGAGTTGACAATTTCAACCCCACACATCCGTTACTTTTCTTGTCAACACCCTCAGCATTAAATTAACATTGCAGAGTTTTATAGTTCAACATTCAATGATCGTCCTACACTAAGGGGTCATTTAATTATCGTTTTATGAGTCATTCATTTTAACAACGCAAATATGTAATCGCTACAGCTATTGAGAGAGCTATTTTGGAATTCTGCTAAATCCAAGAAAAGTAACTTAATGGCAAATTCTGCATTTTTATAGAAATGGTTTGAAAATGATTTCGCACAGTTAATGATGCAACTACTGGCACAGGGCAACCGCGGCTCGAGTGTGAACGCCTTCACTATGAGAGGGGTCACCCTGCAGGGTTGAGTAGAGATCTCCATCCCGCCCTATATAGCAGGGGTGTCCAAACTACGGCCCGCGAGCCAACTGCGCCATCCATTTTTAATTGGCCCGTATCAAAGTTTAAAAATATAATGGACTCTGGCCCACTGTATTGCATTTCTTAATTTAAACACTAGATGGCGATATTGTCTTGAACAAGGCAGCGTCTCCACAAAGCAAGCAATCGAAGAAAACATTTGCTCAGGGTCACCAGAAATGCCGGAACTGAAGAGACGCAAGATTGCAAGCGAGTGCAGAAAATTTCAGACTCGGTGGAAAAATGATTTTTTTTTCATAGAAACCAAGGGGAAGTGTGTTTGTTTGATTTGTAATGAGAGTGTTGCCGTGATGAAAGAGTACAATGTACGACGGCATTATGAAAGGAAACATCAGACCTTCACGTCCTACACTGGCACCGAGCGGAGAGAGAAGGTAAAGCAAATGGCAAGCTAGCCTGCTAACGCAGCAGCAGGGTTTTTTTTCCGTGCTAACAAAGCTCAAGAAAATGCAACAATAGCCAGCAATGAAGTAGCTCAACTCATTGCCCTACACGGGAAACCTTTCTCAGACGGTGACTTCATCAAACAGTGCCTCACTAAAGTCGTGGGAATGTGCCTGGAGAAAATGCAGGATTTCAACGATGTTAGTACATCCAGAAATAAGGTTGTGCGGCGAATTGAAGACTTGTCGGCTAACTTAAAACAGCAAGTGTCAGATAAAGCTTGTGCTTTCGATTTTTACTCGATTGCATGTGATGAGAGCACAGATGCCACGGACACTGTATGGCTGTTAATTTTTTTGCGGGGAGTTGATGATAATTTTTGCATTACGGAGGAACTGCTTGATCTTCGGAGTCTAAAGGGGACAACAACTGGGAAGGACATGTTTTGAAGCTGTGTCAGATTTAATTAACCAGGCTGGACTTAAATGGGACAAGCTGTGTGGAATTACAACGGATGGGGCTCCAGCAATGACAGGCGAGCGCAAAGGAATGGCTTCTATGGTAAGTGCCAAGGTGCAGGAGAGCGGAGGTGAGGCTGTTAAAATGCACTGTATCATCTAGCAAGAAGCCCTCTGTGCCAAGATAATCCAGCTTGGCGATGTGATGAACACAGTTGTGAAAAATGTCAAAAAAATGTATGGCCCGAGGGCTTTACCACAGAGAATTGCAAGCGTTCCTCTCTGATGTCGATGCTGAATACGGGGACCTACTCTACCATTCTCAAGTGCGCTGGCTCAGTCGCGGCTCCGTGCTGCAGCGGTTTTATTCGCTGAGATCAAATATCGACAAGTTGTTGAAAGAAAAGGGCAGACCTCTCCATGAGATCAGTGACCCTTTATGGTTGGCAGGCCTGGCTTTTTTAGTTGATCTCACTGATCATCTCAACACCCCGAACAAAAGACTACAAGGCAAAGAGCAGCTGGTGCCACAGCTGTATGTGCACATGAAAGCATTCCGTGCGAAGCTCCGTCTCTTCGAGTCACAACTGCGCAACTTCAATGTAGCGCACTTCCCCACGCTGACCGAAATCAATGCGCATTTCCAAATGCCAAGCTCTCTGCAAAAATGGGAGAATGTGTCTGTGATCACATCTCTCATGACAGAATTCAGTCAGCGCTTCCAAGATTTTTCTGTCATTGAGAAGGAAATCACACTGTTTGCGGCTCCGTTTTCAATGGATGCGAAAGAAGTGGAGGAGAGTCTGCAATTAGAACTGATCGAAATTCAGTGTGATGATTCTCTGAAGAATCAGCATCAGCTTCTCTCCCTACCTGACTTCTACCGGAGTTTGGAAAAGGCCAAGTTTCCTCTGATGAGACGCCATGCAAAACGAATGATGTGTCTGTTCGGCTCAACATACATATGTGAGCAGACATTCTCTCTGTTAACGCTGAACAAAAGCAGGCTGAGAACCAGAACGACCGACAGCCATCTGCGTGACGTCCTTCGCATCTCAACCACCAAACTTACTCCTGACCTGCCAGCTATCCTTCACACCAAAGCGCAGCATCACTGCTCCCACTGAGCGTAACATTCTTCCCATTACAGGTGAGTTAAAAATATACACACCGTTTTCATTTGTTAATAAGCCCAATTACTTAATAAATTCATTCAATAAATTTTTTTTTAACAAACGTTAGTTGATGTGTTAACAAGCCCAATAATTTATTTGTGTAATAAGCTTGAAATATCCACATCCCCTATTTCTCTTCTTGTCTCTCCCTTCATATGGACAATGAAGGGGGATCAGCACCCTAAGAACCAATCTGAGGGTGTCACTGAGAGAATGACCTGCCAACCTTTTTGTAAAAAATAAAATTAAAATCTACTAATGAAGAGCTATGATGGAGGCTTTTTTTCTTCAAACATGTTCAATAATCAAACGTAATTTACCTGCATTTGATTGATTTTGACAATATTAGTGCATGAGAAGTGAGGCAGTATACCTCACGTCTAGTGAGTGGCCCAATCCTTCGTATATTTTTCTGTATGTGGCCATCGGGAAAAAAAGTTTGGACACCCCTGCTGTATAGAGTAGTCAACGCGTGTTTAATACTGAGTACTACTCAGCGCACACGGCGGCAAGAGCGCACTTTATGAATGGAATCGGTCATCATTGACGGATGTTGGGGTCGTTGAGTAAACAGCCAAAGAGGGTGACGAGAAGTGGCACAGATGGGTAGCGCGCCACGCTACGAACCGGCTCCACCCGAGTTCAATTCCTGTCCAGGGCTAACAACGACACGACTGGCGAGCGATGTCAGGGCTGGTTGCCCGCCACCTTCACCGACCAGCATCGAGCACCCGTGGTGGGATATGGTCAAAGAACCACAATGGTGGGAAGGCCTTCATCCAGTAGTGGATTTACCGTGGGCAGTAAAAAATAAAGCGTTGCTTTGTAGCTAATAGCCCCAGGGTCACACAGTTCCACTCGATATTCAGCTCGGGTTGGACCGAACATTCGGGTCAGACGGCCAGTTGAGAGGGTCGCACGCATCTTCAATGGAGCCTCCATCAAGGCATTATTGTATTTCCCGATGGGCCAGAGCAGCAACTGATGCCACCCAAAGGTGACGAAACCTTTGAACGTAGCGGCCGTCACGTAATTCACTTTCATCGACCATATCGAGATGAGCACTGCAGTCAGGATCACGACAGATGTTCTGTGTGCGTGGAGTGGTGGTGTTGTTATTTTTACTATTTTTATTTATTTTAACCACCCAAGTCACACGGAGCTACATAGCGCTTTTATAAGAAGCGACCTGGCCACAGATGATAGCTCAACAAAGTGGCTTATCGTGTGGTCATTTAGAGCAGCCAAATATTCGAAACACATCGATTGTCAATGTGGAATGGAATCACCGCAGCACCCGGAGCAAAAATCCACGCGACCCCGGGGAGAGAGACACCGCAGACTCCAAATATACAGCAGCAGCAGCAGGCGTCGGGGTCGGGATCGAACCCACGACCTCCTGCACACCGGGCGAGGTAGTTAACATCTCCTAGCCACCGTGGCGACCCGAAGCCTTCATCCAGCAATGGACTGCCAACACGGCACGGCATCATTGCGGGTCTACAAAGGTACCTGGTTGGAGGATGTGGAGCCGTGTGGACTTGCCGATGAGCGGTACCGGCAGTGTCAAGATCGGCCTCTGTGGAGGAGGAGGAGGCTCGTGAGGGACGCTCCCGGGCAGTTGGAGGCAGTCGCCCTCCAGCAACAACGACGACGACGACGGAGGGGCAAAGGAGCGACGCTCACAACAACGAGCGGAGAGGCGGGCGGATAAAATGCGGCGAGTTGGCACAGCTGGTGGCGTCTGCCAGCCATCTCGAGTCCGTCAACCCATGGCACCTGCAGGGTTCTGTCCCGTGACCTCCTGTCAGCGAGCATTCGACACTTCGCGTGGCCTAAGAGTGCACCTAGCCTGGCACAAACGCCGTGGGGACGTCACCGCCACTTAGTGGCGAATGGTGACGGCTGTTGTTGTTGTCGATGCCGCTTCTGTGGACTGTCCTACTGTACGTTGACTTCGATGATTTTCCGTGAGGGAGGTGGGACCAGTGATGGACGAGTCCATAGTTGGTGTTTGACAGGGGGCGAGGGAGTTTGACTTTGACGGACCAGTCCATGTTGGTAGTTGGTTTAGAGGGGGGGGGGATTTGTTCTCTCCTGGGCCACGTGACCTCGTGGTGTGAATGCCCTCTCTCTGTCTCTGTCTCCACGTGACATGGGGAAGAGGAGGATAGGGAGCCCGGGAACGTGACAGCTGTAGCAGCGACGAGGCTGTCCGCCTGTGCGTGACAGCTGTAGCAGCGACGAGGCTGTCCGCCTCTGCGTGACAGCTGTAGCAGCGACGAGGCTGTCCGCCTGTACGTGACAGCTGTGCCGACGAGGCTATCCGCCTGTATGTGACAGCTGTGTCCATAGTTCCATAGTTCATTTATTTGGTATAGCCCTGTGAGCCATTCGGCTCTTGAATCGGGTGCAACCGCAACAAACTAATACATGAACAAGAAAACATCTCAAAGTGATTATGTGACTGTGCTAACAGAAAATCCAGGT
This sequence comes from Petromyzon marinus, assembly GCF_048934315.1. NCBI lineage: Eukaryota > Metazoa > Chordata > Hyperoartia > Petromyzontiformes > Petromyzontidae > Petromyzon > Petromyzon marinus. The sequence goes on from NC_133709.1 coordinate 12,546,009, forward strand.
AAAAAATATCAAAATATTCCTGAAATAGCACCGTACACCAACGCTGTGTGCAAAAATCCCAGTGGGATGCAAGTCAAATAACAACAACAACCACAATACCACTAAGATTAAGGCCATCAGTCTAACTCCGTACTACAATAAACAAAAACATGGCCAAAATAAAAAAAAAACTTTTCGAAATCACCAAAATAAAAGCCATAAATCCAATTGTTGTATATGCCCCCCTTTCCATCTTAATATTAACAAGTAATTTTTCAATTAATAATGAATAAAAACACCAAACCAGGCCTCAGCATGGCATGTGGAGGTCATATTTACCTTGACCCACTAACACGATTTTGACGTTCAGAGCCCTCCCAGGGTCAGAGGGAGCAGATAGAGAGCAGAGCGCAGCGGATTGCAAAGGGCTGACGTAAACACAAAGCCAGGGTCACTGGGAGGTTGCGTTAGCCTAGATCTAGTTAAGTCAAAAAAGCTAATTGGTTCTGCATTACTATTAAAGTAACTTAAAGTCGGAATTTAACGACAGGGTAGGCTAAAGTTATTGATCTTCACACCCACTTCAATTGAACCCTGCCACAAGCTACGTCAATGTAACCATCACCCGTCTATTAATTTAATATGAAATGTATTTCCATATTTTAATAATTTCTATACGACTTGACCCGAAGCCTATAACAATCAGGTTTTCCTAAGTCAACATAAATGCTCTAGCCTCCACCCATACGCAAATAATAAGCAGGGTTAAAGTAAGAGTAGAGAGGAAAAGAAATGCAAGAGCACAGCAAAACTGCAACGTAAGCAAAGGGCGATGTTAAACCCAGGGTCGGAGAGAAAGGGAAATCCCGGCCGTCTTTGTATCCCTGCAGCGCGGGGTAGGAGTGTGTATACGCTTGGGGAAACACGAGTCAAACACCACAACGAGAAGCTGACTCAGACCTTGGAGTAATACAGAATCATAACTGTGGAACTCTGATTTAACCATTTCTTTGTGCGTCGGTGAAAGTCGGAGGGAATATCGCCCCTCCCTCCAAGTTGTGCACCCAGACAGAGAGGCGCCTTCGAGACAATTTATAACATTTGATTTTTTTACTTGTGGGTTTTATGGTAGGAGTAGGACAACGGAATATACCGTGGGTGATGCACAAGGACACACACTGACACACGTACGGACACACAAGGACACAGATACATACGGACAAATCCTGACACAGCAAAAATCGGAAGAAACCCCGCCTTGTGGGCAGGATCCGAGTGAAGGGATTTTTGGGCATAAAAAGAGGATCCTGAGCATTGAAACCTCAGTTCGACCGGGGGGGGGGGGGGGGGTCGGCTCACCAGAGTTCGACCGGGGGGGGGGGGGTCGGCTCACCAGAGTTCGACCGGGGGGGGTCGACTCTCGGGAGACAGTTCGACTCGGAGGGGTCGGAACGCGGGGAGTTCGACCAGTGGGTCGGCTCAGGAGCAGTTCCAATCGGGAACGAGAGCAACAGGTCGCCAGCCGGCGAGCTGCAGAGCAGGGGGCGGCGAGCAGAAGCCAAAGTGGCCCCGTCGCTACCCACTGACGTTGGCAAGACTCGCAGGGTAGTGAGGCGTCACCTAGTGTGATTTCCAAGAGCTGAAAGACAGAGTATTGCTGATTCTACATTGAGTCCAGCTGCAGAGCGACCGACGCACCAAGCAAGAGCTTCTGCAAACCAGAGCAAGAGCACGTGCGATTTGAGTCATCCAGCAGTGGAGAAAAACCTGCTTTCAGCAAACCAGCAACGAGCACGTTCGAGTTCTCCACCCAGAGAGAGGGAGCGTGCCGATGCAGCTCATCCAACAGCGGAGAGAAACTGCTGTCAGCGAACCAGCACGAGCGTGATCGCGCAGCTCATCCAGCAGTGGAGAGAGGTGTCCACTGAGCAGAACTGAGAGCGATCAAGCAACTCTCCCCCGTGGACAGAGGCTGGCTGCTGCGTGGAGGAGGGCGGCGATTCGTATGATGCACTCCCACACACCTCACCGCTCTAAAGGGAGCGAGGCTACTTCTCCTACAAGCGATGCCAACTTCAGCGTATGGCAACGCAAATAATTAATTCCAAACACTGACTATTCAAAACAATTCATATCACTCAAACATACACAGGTCCTTAACCAGAAGCGAACACTCAAGTCCGTGAACCATCTGGCTGTGGAAGCATCGTTCGTGTGATAACAGTCCGTCATTTATAAGTATATTCATAATTTCCCTCTTCAATATTTTGTTTTGGACTGTACTTCTAATCGCATAAGTTACCAACCGATCCATCAATACGAATTAGCCCTTGGCACCTTCGCCACGGAGCTACGCTCCCGGGGAGGAATCGTGCTAAACCGATTTTCTGATCATACAATCTTATTCACGAATTAATTCATTAATCTCCCGTGAGATACCACGTTCCGCCGCATACCCTCACACTAAGCCATTTCGGTAATCTTATAGTCTGTCCGGTGGATCTGTTGTTACATTTATGCCTTTGGAAATAATAACTGTTTGATTGTATTTTTATATGAATACCGTTGCATGTTAATCAATCGCCTGTGATAATGTGCTGACCATTTCAAGCATAATGATCGTTCATATTATAATGTATAAGTTTTTGTGTAGCATATCATTTGCATGTCCTGACTCTCTCTCTCACTAACAGCAATCGCTTTATGCGGGGTGCATGTGTTATCAAAGTGAAATCGTACAGTCGTTGATGATACTGTCTTGATACCGTGTGGATACCGTGTTGAAGTTCCGAGATTGAGAGTTCACATACATATTATAGTTAAGGTTTAATTAGAAAATAAATTGATTAATACAGAAGTGGTCGTGTGATTCTTTCCTGAAATTTTTGCATAAGATCTGTATCCTGCGACGAGATAGGAACTCGGGAACCTAAACTATAAACACACCAATCCACACTCATTAAACTAAAGCGAACGATATGAACATGGGACCTAAAATATGAACACTCGAGGAGTGTTAAAGCGAGAATCATTGTATTATGCTGATCAATAATACGAAGTTAGACAACGAGGCCGAATTGACACTAGCGTAACTGGACACGATTGAATTTCGATTTAAAGCTTTCGTGACTGCAATGATTCATCTTCACACAATAATATTTTATTTTATCAATTTATTATTTTATTCTCATTCTACGTGACTTTACCGAAAGAACCAAAGAAGATGCACACGATTGATTGCGTTATACTGATTGATAACCCCACCTCGTCAACGAGGCGGGGCCTGATTATCATGAAGGCTATCATTAACACAACCACACCCACTCGTATAAATTAATACGATCACCTCTCTAATTAGCATAGTTATACGCATAATTACACGAATTAACATAATTTCGGATTAATTATGCAAATTTCGAATTTCATTTAATTTTAATTACTTTTCATCAATTTTCACAAACCCACATATACAACACAATGTAACAGTGATAATAGGGACTGCGACCGAATTTTTAACAATAAACAACATAAATAAATTATAACACCAAAATCTAGAGCCATATTTTAGGCCACTGAATAGCAGTGGCAGCTAGGGGTGTACAACTCCTCTAGATCAGTTTTGAGTGAAGATCTCATAGGTAGTGATTCAAGTTGCAGTTTATTGGCAATAGCATTCAAAACCCTGGGGGCATCAATAGCAAAGGCCCTTCCTCCGGTTTTTGTACGGCAATAGGGAATGTGAAGCTGCTAAATGAGCGAAGACCTGAGGTCAAATTTGTTCTTTGAAACAGAGAGGAGATCCAGTAGGTAATCTGCGGATTTTTTTGTAAGTACATCGTGAATAAATAAGATCTGGTGCACAAGCCGTCGAACATTAAGAGATGTTAAGTTTGACCCAATGTAGAGACCACAGTGGTGAGTCCTATATGGGCAGTTCAATGCAAATCTTAAGGCCGAGTGATAGATGGAATCAAGCTTCTTCAGTACAGTACTTGGGGCTGATTTATACACGATGTCACAGTAGTCAAGTAGAGGCAGTATGGTAGCTTTTATCATTTCCAAACGAAACATTGGGGGGAAGCAGTGCTTGTGTCGATACAGAAAACCAATTTTTATTTTTGTCTTTTTACCAATATAATCAATGTGATCTTCAAAATTAAGTTTTGAATCCAGGATGACCCCAAGATACTTATAGATCTTGACTTGCTCTATTTGATCATTTTTCAAGGAATGTAATTGGGCAAAAATAACTTCCTGCTTTAGTCCCGGTGAGTAGCATAGCACCTTGGTTTTGGAGGTATTTAAGACTAGTTTAAGAGAAATTAGCTGATGTTGTAGTTTGTTGAAATCACCCTGGAGCTTAGCAATCACGTCATCCGGAGAGCGGCCAGCAGTAATCAGTATCGTGTGATCTGCAAAAAGATTTACCCTGGAATGATCCAGGTCAGTGCCCAAGTCGACGAGGCTGTCCGCCTGTGCGTGACAGCTGTGTCGACGAGGCTATCCGCCTGTGGGTGACAGCTGTAGCAGCGACGAGGCTGTCCGCCTGTACGTGACAGCTGTAGCAGCGACGAGGATATCCGCCTATGGGTGACAGCTGTAGCAGCGACGAGGCTGTCCGCCTGTACGTGACAGCTGTAACAGCGACGAGGCTGTCCGCCTGTGGGTCGCTGCTGCTGCTGCGCGAGTCCCAGGCGCGCTACGAGGAGCTGGAGCGCGCCAGCTGCTGTGCCCCCTCTGCCTGGAGATGTCCTCCAAGCCCGTGGTCATCCTGCCCTGCCAGCACAACCCGTGCCGCAAGTGCGCCAACGACGCGTTCCAGGTGCTCGCCCGCACGCTCACCTGTACACTCACCTGTACACTCACCTGTACACTCACCTGTACACTCACTTTCCTGTACACTCACCTGTACACTCACCTGTGCACTCACTCATTTGTACACTCACTTGTACGCTCACTCACTTGTACACTCACTCACTTGTACACTCACTCACTTGTACACTCTCCGTTTGCTCGTTCGTTCGTGGGTGTTTCTGACGCGGTTTTTTTAGTGTTCGTTTGACGGTACAGGGGAGGGGTAAGGGGTGGGGTGGGGGTGGTTGTGTTTAAAGTTCACAAAACTCGTGCATGTTCTTAAAAGGGGCCGCGCGGCCTCCGATCGATGTTCACAACTTTCCTTCAGTGTCGGGGTCAACTCGGCTACGGATCGTGTATTTTAAATATTGTACTCTCTAACACAATTACGCTCGGATGCTCCTGTATATTGGAAAAGGCGTTCATAAGGAATGTACACCGGCCGCTAATTTTGAAGATGCACGTGACTACGATTCCATTCTAAGATCATGGAGATCATCATCGAGATGATCATGGAGATCACTATCGAGACGACCATCGAGATGATCATGGAAATGACCATCGAGATGGTCGTGGAGATGATCATGGAGATGACCATCGAGATGACCATCGAGATGATCGTGGAGATGATTATGGAGATAACCAGTGAGATGCTCATGGAGCTGACCATCGAGTTGACCATCGAGATGACCATGAAGATGACCAATGAGATGACCATCGAGATGACATCGAGATAATCATGGAAATGACGATGGAGATGACCATGGAGATGAACATCGAGATGACCATCGATATGATCATGGAGATGACCATGGAGATGACCATCGAGATGATCATGGAGATGACCATCGAGATGATCGTGGAAATGATCATGAAGATGATTATGAAGATGACCATCGAGATTATCTTCGATATGATCATGGAGATGACCATGGAGATGATCATGGGGATGACCATCGAGATGATTATGGAGATGAACATGGAGATAACCATCGAAATGATCATAGAGATGATATTGGAGATGACCATCGAGTTGACCATCGAGATGACCATGCAGATGACCAATGAGATGACCATCGAGATGACATCAAGATAATCATAGAAATGACCATGGAGATGACCATGGAGATGACCATCGAGATATTCATGGAGCTGACCATCGAGATGATCGTGGAAATTATCATGGAGATGATTATGGAGATGACCATCGAGATGATAATGGAGATGATCATGGAGATGACCATCGAGGTGATCGTGGAGATGATTATGGAGATGACCATCGAGATTATCTTCGATATGATCATGGAGATGACCATGGAGATGAACATGGAGATAACCATCGAGATGATCATGGAGATGATATTGGAGATGACCATCGAGTTGACCATCGAGATGACCATGCAGATGACCAATGAGATGACCATCGAGATGACATCAAGATAATCATAGAAATGACCATGGAGATGACCATGGAGATGACCATTGATATGATCATGGAGATGACCATGGAAATGATCGTGAAGATGATCATGGAGATGACCATCGAGATGATTATGGAGATGACCATGGAGATGCCGCTCGAGATGATCATCGATATGATCATGGAGATGACCATGGAGATGACCATCGAGATGATCGTGGAGATGATAATGGAGATGACCATCGAGATGATCAAGGAGATGACCATTAAGATGACCATCGAGATGATCGTGGAGATGATCATGGAGATGATTATGGAGATGACCATCGAGATGATTATGGAGATGCCCTTCCAAAACCGGCGTGTTCTCTCATCTGTGTTTTGTACGTAATCTTTTTCGAATAGAAAGTACACACGAGTCCCGCAGAGTCTGTCGTCGTGGTGGTGGCTGACACGGTCGCATCGCAAGGCTCCTGTTGCTCACTCCTCCTTGATGGTCATTCCCAGGCGTGGCAGCACGCTGCTGTTTGGCCGTCACGAGTCGTGGAACCAATTCTGAATTCACGGGCAATTTATTTTTAACACGCGAGGAGAGGACGCCGCTTTCTACACGGACCAGGCGTCGGCAGCCAAAATAACAAGACGGGCCGTTGTTTTTTTCTAATTTGTTATACTGAAAAATATCTATCTAAATTTTGAAGAGCCACCATGACACGTGAATACAAAATGGTGGGTCCTTAATTAATATCGTCACGAAGCGGTCGCTTAAAGAGCCGCAGGTTTGCCCGACCCCTGACGTAGACGAATATGACCTCGCAACTCCCTTGCATGGAAGAAAACGAGCAATACACGTTCCCAGAAAGGCTTTCAAGAGGGGGACACACGAATGTTGACGGCTGATCCCCCATTACAGGGGGGCAACATCGGAGACGTCTGCACGGTGTAGCCAACGCTCCCCTCGCCAACACGCAGAGAGAGAGGAAGGGTTCCAGTCAATTGTTTCCACCTTCACTGTCACACACAGCTCCCTCCTTCACACACAACTCTCTCTCTTCATCCGCAGCTCTCTCCTTCATCCACAGCTCTATCCTGGCTAAGGGCCCTCGTAATGACATTGGCGTTTATCGCATGTTTTTGTGGAATTTATCCGAATGAAGTGAAATCCTGACTCTAAAATGTGTGCACACATTTGATGGGTGCAGTCATTGTTAGCTGGGCCAAAGCCATCCACTCGTTAAACTCGAGAACCCGGTTCAATCACACGCAGTGGTTGCAGCCCTCACTCCAACCCAGGGTGTCACCACTCATGCAAGGTGGAAAACTGTTGTCACATCTGGGGTGGAGTACCTATTTTCTACCTCACTGCACTTGATATAATTCAACATAAAGCAGGGTGATTGATAATCCAGCACTCACTGACTTTCTGTTGGAACTTGCTCACCTGCCACAAATGGACATCTGTGAAAACGAGCTTCATGGCTCATCGGATTCCTCCAGTCTAAATAAAGATTCTGATTCACTCTGGCTTCTTGCTCACCGGTGGTCAGTCACCTCCATATCACTCTTCTATCTCTCCTATCATGGTTACTATTCCCCTGAATTTCACTTGTTAATTCCTCCAATTCCTCCTCCCATGCTGAGAGGTCATGGTCTACCAGCCCAACTCTTTCATGTCATTCATATCGTGTTCAACCACAATACTGTATGTCACAACAACAACCTCCATTCCCAACGAAGTGGCGGTGACATCACCAGTGGACTTGTGCCATGCTATATGCACTTTGAGGCCACGCGAAATGTTGAAGGCTCGCTGGCAGGAGGTCATAAGACAGACCCAGGTGCCATGGGTTGACTGAGTGAGATGACTGGCAGATGCACCACCTGTGAGCGTCGCTCCTCTGCCCTCCACTATTGTTTGAGGATGACTACTACCTCCAATTGCCCAGTAGCTTCCTTCACATGCCTCCTTCTCACAGAGGCCGATCTTGCCATCCCTCGACCGCACCTGGGCATCAATCAGCCTCCCATTGTATTTGTACCAGATGGACATTCCTCTAGTACAGCCATGGAAAGCTTCTCAAACTACGTGGTCGAAAATGTGTTAAATAATGTAGGAGATAGAGGATATCCCTGTCGCACTCCAAGGTGAACAAGAAATGGCTCTGACTCCCAGCCATTTAGCATTACCCAGGCCTGCCTACCATCATGAAGGTCCATAATGATTGTGAGCAGAGTCGGGGAATCCGAAAACACGAACAACAACACAGAGCCCGGCCTCTTGATGTTATCATAGGCCTTGATCAGGTGAATAAAGCAGAGATATAGGTTCTGTTGGTATTCCCTACACCTCTACCGTAGCAGGCGGACAGAGAATATGGCATCCGTGCAGGACCTCCCTGGCCTGAAACCACATTTGGGCTCTGCAAACCTCTCCTCAGTGTGCCTGGCAAGACGATGTTGAATAATCCTTGCCAAGGCCTTTCCCTGTCATTGTTACAATTTGTGCAGTCCCTTTTCTTAAAGAGGGGGACCACCAGGGTGTCCTTCCAATCCTGTGGAACCTGTTGCTGTATACGGCCCTTTTTCCACAATTAATATCCATAAGAATATTTATGGATGCATACACATAGATTTCTTTTTCCTTTCTTTCGTGACAAACAATTTTTTTTAATAATGAATAAAACCCGTAAGCCAGAAACACGAAAAACCAAATGTCGATCATAAACAGGCCATATATATATAAAGAAATAATACAACTCTCAAGGCGAGGATGTTAACAAATAAGATCTGGTGCACAAGCCGTCGAACATTAAGAGATGTTAAGTTTGACCCAATGTAGAGACCACAGTGGTGAGTCCTATATGGGCAGTTCAATGCAAATCTTAAGGCCGAGTGATAGATGGAATCAAGCTTCTTCAGTACAGTACTTGGGGCTGATTTATACACGATGTCACAGTAGTCAAGTAGAGGCAGTATGGTAGCTTTTATCATTTCCAAACGGAACATTGGGGGGAAGCAGTGCTTGTGTCGATACAGAAAACCAATTTTTATTTTTGTCTTTTTACCAATATAATCAATGTGATCTTCAAAATTAAGTTTTGAATCCAGGATGACCCCAAGATACTTATAGATCTTGACTTGCTCTATTTGATCATTTTTCAAGGAATGTAATTGGGCAAAAATAACTTCCTGCTTTAGTCCCGGTGAGTAGCATAGCACCTTGGTTTTGGAGGTATTCAAGACTAGTTTAAGAGAAATTAGCTGATGTTGTAGTTTGTTGAAATCACCCTGGAGCTTAGCAATCACGTCATCCGGAGAGCGGCCAGCAGTAATCAGTATCGTGTGATCTGCAAAAAGATTTACCCTGGAATGATCCAGGTCAGTGCCCAAGTCGACGAGGCTGTCCGCCTGTGCGTGACAGCTGTGTCGACGAGGCTATCCGCCTGTGGGTGACAGCTGTAGCAGCGACGAGGCTGTCCGCCTGTACGTGACAGCTGTAGCAGCGACGAGGATATCCGCCTATGGGTGACAGCTGTAGCAGCGACGAGGCTGTAAAGCCTGTACGTGACAGCTGTAACAGCGACGAGGCTGTCCGCCTGTGGGTCGCTGCTGCTGCTGCGCGAGTCCCAGGCGCGCTACGAGGAGCTGGAGCGCGCCAGCTGCTGTGCCCCCTCTGCCTGGAGATGTCCTCCAAGCCCGTGGTCATCCTGCCCTGCCAGCACAACCCGTGCCGCAAGTGCGCCAACGACGCGTTCCAGGTGCTCGCCCGCACGCTCACCTGTACACTCACCTGTACACTCACCTGTACACTCACCTGTACACTCACTTTCCTGTACACTCACCTGTACACTCACCTGTGCACTCACTCATTTGTACACTCACTTGTACGCTCACTCACTTGTACACTCACTCACTTGTACACTCACTCACTTGTACACTCTCCGTTTGCTCGTTCGTTCGTGGGTGTTTCTGACGCGGTTTTTTTAGTGTTCGTTTGACGGTACAGGGGAGGGGTAAGGGGTGGGGTGGGGGTGGTTGTGTTTAAAGTTCACAAAACTCGTGCATGTTCTTAAAAGGGGCCGCGCGGCCTCCGATCGATGTTCACAACTTTCCTTCAGTGTCGGGGTCAACTCGGCTACGGATCGTGTATTTTAAATATTGTACTCTCTAACACAATTACGCTCGGATGCTCCTGTATATTGGAAAAGGCGTTCATAAGGAATGTACACCGGCCGCTAATTTTGAAGATGCACGTGACTACGATTCCATTCTAAGATCATGGAGATCATCATCGAGATGATCATGGAGATCACTATCGAGACGACCATCGAGATGATCATGGAAATGACCATCGAGATGGTCGTGGAGATGATCATGGAGATGACCATCGAGATGACCATCGAGATGATCGTGGAGATGATTATGGAGATAACCAGTGAGATGCTCATGGAGCTGACCATCGAGTTGACCATCGAGATGACCATGAAGATGACCAATGAGATGACCATCGAGATGACATCGAGATAATCATGGAAATGACGATGGAGATGACCATGGAGATGAACATCGAGATGACCATCGATATGATCATGGAGATGACCATGGAGATGACCATCGAGATGATCATGGAGATGACCATCGAGATGATCGTGGAAATGATCATGAAGATGATTATGAAGATGACCATCGAGATTATCTTCGATATGATCATGGAGATGACCATGGAGATGATCATGGGGATGACCATCGAGATGATTATGGAGATGAACATGGAGATAACCATCGAAATGATCATAGAGATGATATTGGAGATGACCATCGAGTTGACCATCGAGATGACCATGCAGATGACCAATGAGATGACCATCGAGATGACATCAAGATAATCATAGAAATGACCATGGAGATGACCATGGAGATGACCATCGAGATATTCATGGAGCTGACCATCGAGATGATCGTGGAAATTATCATGGAGATGATTATGGAGATGACCATCGAGATGATAATGGAGATGATCATGGAGATGACCATCGAGGTGATCGTGGAGATGATTATGGAGATGACCATCGAGATTATCTTCGATATGATCATGGAGATGACCATGGAGATGAACATGGAGATAACCATCGAGATGATCATGGAGATGATATTGGAGATGACCATCGAGTTGACCATCGAGATGACCATGCAGATGACCAATGAGATGACCATCGAGATGACATCAAGATAATCATAGAAATGACCATGGAGATGACCATGGAGATGACCATTGATATGATCATGGAGATGACCATAGAAATGATCGTGAAGATGATCATGGAGATGACCATCGAGATGATTATGGAGATGACCATGGAGATGCCGCTCGAGATGATCATCGATATGATCATGGAGATGACCATGGAGATGACCATCGAGATGATCGTGGAGATGATAATGGAGATGACCATCGAGATGATCAAGGAGATGACCATTAAGATGACCATCGAGATGATCGTGGAGATGATCATGGAGATGATTATGGAGATGACCATCGAGATGATTATGGAGATGCCCTTCCAAAACCGGCGTGTTCTCTCATCTGTGTTTTGTACGTAATCTTTTTCGAATAGAAAGTACACACGCGTCCCGCAGAGTCTGTCGTCGTGGTGGTGGCTGACACGGTCGCATCGCAAGGCTCCTGTTGCTCACTCCTCCTTGATGGTCATTCCCAGGCGTGGCAGCACGCTGCTGTTTGGCCGTCACGAGTCGTGGAACCAATTCTGAATTCACGGGCAATTTATTTTTAACACGCGAGGAGAGGACGCCGCTTTCTACACGGACCAGGCGTCGGCAGTCAAAATAACAAGACGGGCCGTTGTTTTTTTCTAATTTGTTATACTGAAAAATATCTATCTAAATTTCAAGAGCCACCATGACACGTGAATACAAGACGGTGGGTCCTTAATAAATATCGTCACGAAGCGGTCGCTTAAAGAGCCGCAGGTTTGCCCGACCCCTCACGTAGACGAATATGACCTCGCAACTCCCTTGCATGGAAGAAAACGAGCAATACACGTTCCCAGAAAGGCTTTCAAGAGGGGGACACACGAATGTTGACGGCTGATCCCCCATTACAGGGGGGCAACATCGGAGACGTCTGCACGGTGTAGCCAACGCTCCCCTCGCCAACACGTTGGAACTTGCTCACCTGCCACAAATGGACATCTGTGAAAACGAGCTTCATGGCTCATCGGATTCCTCCAGTCTAAATAAAGATTCTGATTCACTCTGGCTTCTTGCTCACCGGTGGTCAGTCACCTCCATATCACTCTTCTATCTCTCCTATCATGGTTACTATTCCCCTGAATTTCACTTGTTAATTCCTCCAATTCCTCCTCCCATGCTGAGAGGTCATGGTCTACCAGCCCAACTCTTTCATGTCATTCATATCGTGTTCAACCACAATACTGTATGTCACAACAACAACCTCCATTCCCAACGAAGTGGCGGTGACATCACCAGTGGACTTGTGCCATGCTATATGCACTTTGAGGCCACGCGAAATGTTGAAGGCTCGCTGGCAGGAGGTCATAGGACAGACCCAGGTGCCATGGGTTGACTGAGTGAGATGACTGGCAGATGCACCACCTGTGAGCGTCGCTCCTCTGCCCTCCACTATTGTTTGAGGATGACTACTACCTCCAATTGCCCAGTAGCTTCCTTCACATGCCTCCTTCTCACAGAGGCCGATCTTGCCATCCCTCGACCGCACCTGGGCATCAATCAGCCTCCCATTGTATTTGTACCAGATGGACATTCCTCTAGTACAGCCATGGAAAGCTTCTCAAACTACGTGGTCGAAAATGTGTTAAATAATGTAGGAGATAGAGGATATCCCTGTCGCACTCCAAGGTGAACAAGAAATGGCTCTGACTCCCAGCCATTTAGCATTACCCAGGCCTGCCTACCATCATGAAGGTCCATAATGATTGTGAGCAGAGTCGGGGAATCCGAAAACACGAACAACAACACAGAGCCCGGCCTCTTGATGTTATCATAGGCCTTGATCAGGTGAATAAAGCAGAGATATAGGTTCTGTTGGTATTCCCTACACCTCTACCGTAGCAGGCGGACAGAGAATATGGCATCCGTGCAGGACCTCCCTGGCCTGAAACCACATTTGGGCTCTGCAAACCTCTCCTCAGTGTGCCTGGCAAGACGATGTTGAATAATCCTTGCCAAGGCCTTTCCCTGTCATTGTTACAATCTGTGCAGTCCCTTTTCTTAAAGAGGGGGACCACCAGGGTGTCCTTCCAATCCTGTGGAACCTGTTGTTGTATACGGCCCTTTTTCCACAATTAATATCCATAAGAATATTTATGGATGCATACACATATATTTCTTTTTCCTTTCTTTCGTGACAAACAATTTTTTTTAATAATGAATAAAACCCGTAAGCCAGAAACACGAAAAACCAGATGTCGATCATAAACAGACCATATATATAAAGAAATAATACAACTCTCAAGGCGAGGATGTTAACAGCTATCCGCGAAAATCTCCAGATGAACAAGAGTTTGATGGGCCCCTTAGGAAAGGTCCCCCCGAGGTCAGAACACAAAGAGAGTAGACACGGAGGCGCCAACAGGGTAAATTGTATACAATTTTTTGTTTGTTATTTGCCGGTAAAACAACGAAAAAAATAATTAAAAGGCAACAACAAGAATAAGATAAAATTAGCGGTCCTAACGCTCACTCCAATTAAGAACAGGCCACTAGACACATCAGTGAATCCTTATCCAATAATTAATTCAACATCAAATGATTTTCACCTTTTAATACTCTTACTGTTAAATCACCTACTTGGGAGCGGGAATACCGAGTCACATCAAAGGTTATCGAGAAGGAATGAGGCGAACGAGTAAACTTACGATAGAGTTAAACAATATCCCAAGCAACCCCGACCACTTTTGTGTCTCTCACAGCGCGGAGAAGCAGGAACCACACCTTATCACAAGGGGCCATCTGGAGCTAGCCAGACGGATAATGAGAAAACACACACAACAGCCAGCGAAAACTTTTTGAGTTAAAGAAGTGGCTACACATCAGTCACACATAAAATTAAGAATAACGTGTTCACCTTACACGACATTCCATTATAGAACCTTACAGAACCAAGGGATATGGATTCCAACAATCAAGAAACAGACCTCTTAAACTCAGGATGAAAATTATTTTTCTCTTTAATAATGCCATCATAACAATGCGAACCTCGGTAAACCGAGAGGGGTGTCGGGAGGACGTAGTTACAAACACGAGTCTTGGCGAACATGGGACCAAATGGTATTTGACAAAAATAAAGTCGAAAGTATAAAGAGATAGGTACTCCCGACCACCTTTGTCTCTCCCGCAGAGCGCGAGAGAGGAATTTCACGCCAGGGCAAACAGATCGTTATCGCAGGAACCATCTGCCACACACGGGACTTAATAGTGGCCACACCCCACCCTGCACACGGGCAGCAAAAGAGCGAGCAAGCTTTAAGTTAAATAAACCGCCATACATTTATACGTGATAAGACACACATAATGACGAAAATTAATAAACTGAGTAGGAGCCAAGGTAACGGGGTGGATCAGGCTGGTTGAATGTGGAGTCGAAGTGATATTTGAGCGACGTTAACACAAAGTATAGAGAGATGGGAAGATCCGGGCCACCTTTGTCTCTCCCCGCAGCACGTGATAAAATGCATACGCTCGGAAGAGCATCTTCACTTGGAAACAAAATCGAATACCCCGAACCACAAGCAGAATCGTATATGGGTACGGTACAATACGCTGTCAGATGAGAATGTTAAACTTTAAAAACTAACCATCTCTTTGTGCGTCGGGAACGGTACAAAAGGGGGGGAAGCCCCTCTCTGGATGGATGGAGTAGACAACCAGGCGCCTTCAAGATGAATCGCAGCATCTGTTGTCTTGATGTTTATGGCTTGAGGAAAGACCCGAACAGAACCGCGTCATAAATGACACACACACAAACATACACACTGACACACAAACATACACACTGACACACCAACCCCCCCACCACCGACACACGAACCCCCCCCCCCCCCACCGACACACGATCAGATCAAAGATAGCTCCGCCTCGGGAGGAGGAGCCAAGAAGGAGAGAGATTTTTGGCATAAAAAGGAGCCGTTTCAGCATTGAATTCAACTCATCAGCCCTCGGGGCCAGCTCAACAGAAGAAGACTCATCTCAACTCATCTCAGCAGAACACCCGCTCAACTCGTCTCAGCAGAAGACCAGCCATCACCGACGCCGGAGACGCCTCTACAAACTCGCCGAATTGGCGACCCGCTGCCGCTGTTAGCGGCCAGCGCCACCACGAGCGAATCGTGACCCTGCAATCTACAACCACCGACGACGGAGCACCAGCGTGCCAGCTGCTCGCAAACGCACTGCGCGCATTACCTACTGTCCGCGTACAACCGCGCCGCTGCGGGCGTGCTTCTAGCGCCATCTACCGGACGTTCATCGCAACTACAACAACGTATCAACTCGTTCACCAACGTCCGCCGAGTCCGAACCAACTACTGAAAGAAGAATCAACTGATACGTATGATACACTGCCCCCCACTACACGACAAACCAGACGTCTGCTTGACGCAAAGAATCGATTCCGAACATTGGCCTACTCTTTCACCACTCATACCATTCAACACACACACACGGGTCATTAACAAAAGCCTAAAACCTCAAGCCATTGAACCATCCGTGATTGTGGAAACATCGCAACGACCGAGTGAATAATCCGTCGTTTTTAAGCGTGTTCATAATTTTCCTCTTTAATATTATGTTGGGGCTGTACTTCTAACCGCATAAATTACCAACTGACCCATTAATAAGGATTAATTCTTGACACCTCACCACGGAGCGCCGCTCGCGGGGGTGAAGAGCGTGTTCAACCGGTTCCCTGTCAAGGGTCTGGTCACAATTAATTAAAAGATTGGCCCGAGATAAGGATCTCAAAGGGAAACATCGCCACCCATTGAGTTGCGTTGAGAAAGTCGATTAGAAATACTTGAGTCGTTCGTTAATATTTTTCTTTCTGCATAATCTTGCTGGTATCCATGAATGAAATAACGAATTCAAACGCATATTTGTGCCTTCAAGAATAACACTGGTTGGAGTGCCCTTTCAACGAGTAGCGTTGCATAAACAGGTCCCTGCAGGGTGGGCTGGTAAGAACATTGAAATTTTGCGCAATTTTATTTTTACACCCCAACAGCACGAGATTTCACTTCGTTAAATTATTGAAAGGGGACGGACGGACGGACACATTAATCTATTGCAGGCTGGTACACTCGGTTTATAACTTCGTTCCTACCAGTATAATCAGTCACCCTATTGTTAACAACGTGACAATAATTGCATCAAGGCCCGCGCATGATCAATGACCAAATGCTGTGTTGTGTGACAATTCAAGTGACGAAAACATTGCGGCCATTGAGTGGTGTTGATAAGGCAATTAGAAGTATTTCAGTCGAACGCTTTAATTGCATAATCGTTATGAATCAATGAACGAACATCGACGTGGTACTGTGCTGACGATTTCAAGCATAATAACTTCGCATATCAGAATGTGTTAAGGATTGGATACGAATCAAAGACCGAGTGCCGTGTTGTGTAACAATCCAAGTATACGAGTTTGCATATTATAAGGTTAAGGTTTTGATAGAATAGTTCGCATGTTTTTAATCTCTCTCTCAACAACCGATCGATTGCGTTACGCGTCGGGAATTAACCACAGGTGCCGTTTTCAAAGTGAAACAACGCAATCGTGATGGTATCATGTTAACGCTGTGTTGAAATTCCAAAATCTCGAGATTGAGTTTTCATATTATCCAAAAATTAAAGTTAGCTAGAAAATGAAACTGATTAAAGCAGGTTTGTGTGTGATTCTTCCTGAAATTCTGCGTAATATTGTTCTGCGTATGAGATCTGAACCTTGAGGGGACCTATCATAAGCACACTATCACCACACATAATCCATAACACACATAATTCATAATGTTCAATCGAGAGTAATCGTATCCTTATCAATAATACGGAATTAAAGAGCAGAGTCGAATCGACTCTCTCTCATTTACGCTCACAACGCCTGCGTCACTGCATACGATTAATCGCGTTGTTCCAATTAATAACCAAACCTCGTCACCGAGGCTCGACCACATAATGCATAACGACCTGGATTATCATAACCACGCCCACTCGCATAAATGAATACGATTATCTCTCGAATCAGCATAATTTATGCGCATAATTACAACCAATTAACATAATTTCGGATAAATTATGCAAATTTCACATTTCATTTAATTTTCATTATTTTCATCAATTTTCATAACACCTATATATACAACAAAGGGCTTGCCACAAATGAAACAGAATGCATTGCTGATCTCGTCAAGGAGCATAAACAATCACGCGAACTCCGACCATCCTCGCAGCAGCGGCTTTTGGCTGAGCCATCGAACAAAGACGGTCACCGCATCGCGCGGTTTCAGATGCGCTTCTGTGGCCGTCTGGAACGCTCTAGGAAGCCACTGGGAGCTATGTACTTTTAAATCTAGATGACAAAACTAATTTCTTTAGAACCGCTTTTTGTGTTTACTTTGTTTGCTACGTACGCCGCGAAATAAGTTCAACATACATTCGAATTCGTTGACAGTTGTGTTCAGTTACACAACGTGACCACGGGGTGGCGCTATAGGCTAGAGCCCCGTACCTCTAATGCACACGTGTGCACACTCACGATAAAGAGGTACACACGCACCAACACCGACCAACTCTAACATCGATAACGACCGTCGTTCGCCAATAAGTGACAGTAACATTACCACAGAGCTTGTACAAGACTCGGTGCACTTTGAGACCTTGTGAATTGTCGAAAGCTTGCTAACAGGAGGTCAGGGGTCAGGCCCAGGTGTCATAGGTTGACTGACTGGGGAGACTGGAAGATGCAACACCTGCGCTTTCCACTTGTCAACTTGCTGCATTATAGTCGCCCGGCACTTGGCTCGTTGTTGTGAGGGTCACTGCTCTGTGCTCCGTTCTTCTTGGAGGGTGGGCCACGTGACCTCGTGGTGTGAATGCCCTCTCTCTCTCTCTGTCTCCACGTGACATGGGGAAGAGGAGGATAGGGAGCCCGGGAACGTGACAGCTGTAGCAGCGACGAGGCTGTCCGCCTGTGCGTGACAGCTGTGCCGACGAGGCTATCCGCCTGTCCGTGACAGCTGTAGCAGCGACGAGGCTGTCCGCCTGTACGTGACAGCTGTGCCGACGAGGCTGTCCGCCTGTACGTGACAGCTGTAGCAGCGACGAGGGTGTCCGCCTGTGCGTGACAGCTGTAGCAGCGACGAGGCTGTCCGCCTGTACGTGACAGCTGTGTCGACGAGGCTGTCCGCCTGTGCGTGACAGCTGTAGCAGCGACGAGGCTGTCCGCCTGTGCGTGACAGCTGTAGCAGCGACGAGGCTGTCCGTCTGTACGTGACAGCTGTAGCAGCGACGAGGGTGTCCGCCTGTGCGTGACAGCTGTAGCAGCGACGAGGCTGTCCGCCTGTACGTGACAGCTGTGTCGACGAGGCTGTCCGCCTGTGCGTGACAGCTGTAGCAGCGACGAGGCTGTCCGCCTGTGCGTGACAGCTGTAGCAGCGACGAGGCTGTCCGCCTGTACGTGACAGCTGTAGCAGCGACGAGGCTGTCCGCCTGTGGGTCGCTGCTGCTGCTGCGCGAGTCCCAGGCGCGCTACGAGGAGCTGGAGCGCGCCAGCTGCTGTGCCCCCTCTGCCTGGAGATGTCCTCCAAGCCCGTGGTCATCCTGCCCTGCCAGCACAACCCGTGCCGCAAGTGCGCCAACGACGCGTTCCAGGTGCTCACCTGTACACTCACCTGTACACTCACCTGTACACTCACATGTACACTCACTCACCTGTACACTCACCTGTACACTCACTCACCTGTACACTCACCTGTGACACTCACTCACCTGTACTCTCACCTGTACACTCACCTGTATACTCACCTGTACACTCATCTGTACACTCACTCACATGTACACTCACCTGTGACACTCACTCACCTGTACACTCACCTGTATACTCACTTGTGACACTCACTCACATGTACACTCACCTGTACACTCACCTGTACACTCAACTGTGACACTCACTCACATGTACACTCACCTGCACGCTCACCTGCACGCTCACCTGTACGCTGACCTGTACACTCACCTGTACACTCACCTGTGACACTCACTCACATGTACACTCACCTGCACGCTCACCTGTACACTGACCTGTACACTCACCTGTACACTCACCTGTGACATTCACTCACATGTACACTCACCTGTACACTCACCTGTGACACTCACTCACCTGTACACTCACCTGTACACTCACCTGTACACTCACCTGTGACACTCACCTGTACACTCACTCACATGTATACTCACCTGCACGCTCACCTGTACACTCACCTGCACTCCCGCCTGAACACTCGCCTCCACGCTCACTCACTTGTACATTCACTCACTTGTACACTCACTCACTTGTACACTCACTCACATGTACACTCACTCACTTGTACACTCGCCGTTTGTTCGTTCGTTCGTGGGTGTTTTTGACGCGGTTTTTTGTGTTCGTTTGACGGTACAGGGGAGGGGTAAGGGGTGGGGTGGGGGTGGTTGTGTTTAAAGTTCACAAAACTCGTGCATGTTCTTAAAAGGGGCCGCGCGGCCTCCGATCGATGTTCACAACTTTCCTTCAGTGTCGGGGTCAACTCGGCTACGCATCGTGTATTTAAAATATTGTACTCTCTAACACAATTACGCTCGGATGCTCCTGTATATTGAAAAGGTGTTCACGAGATATAGATCACAAGTAACTTTGATGATGATGATTTTAACGATCTCTTTATTTTTCAGTTATTGGAAGACAAACATAAGGGATGTACACCGGCCGCTAATTTTGAAGATGCACGGGACTACGATTCCATTCTGAGATCATGGAGATCATCATCGAGATGATCATGGAGATCACCATCGAGATAATCATGGAAATGACGATGGAAATGATCATGAAGATGACCATCGAGATGATCATGGAGATGACCATCGAAGTGATCGTGGAAATGATCATGGAGATGATTATGGAGATGACCATCGAGATGATTATGGAGATAATCATGGAGATGACCATTAAGATGATTGTGTAGATAATTATGGAGATGACCATCGAGATTATCTTCGATATGATCATGGATATGACCATGGAGATGATCATGGCAATGACTATCGTGATGATCATGGAGAATTTCATGGAGATGATATTGGAGATGACACTCGAGTTGACCATCGAGATGACCATGCAGATGACCAATGAGATGACCACCGAGATGACATCAAGATAATCATAGAAATGACCATGGAGATGACCATGGAGATGCCCATCGATATGATCATGGAGATGACCATCGAGATGACTATCGAGATGATCATCAATATGATCATTGAGATGATTATGGAGATGACCATCGAGTTGATTATGGAGATGATTATGGAGATGACCATGGAGATGCCCATCGAGATGATCATTGATATGATCATTGAGATGATTATGGAGATGACCATCGATATGATCATGGAGATGCCCTTCCAAAACCGGCGTGTTCTCTCATCTGTGTTTTGTACGTAACATTTTTCGAATAAAGAGTACACACGTGTCCCGCAGAGTCTGTCGTCGTGGTGGTGGCTGACACGGTCGCATCGCAAGGCTCCTGTTGCTCACTCCTCCTTGATGGTCATTCCCAGGCGTGGCAGCACGCTGCTGTTTGGCCGTCACGAGTCGTGGAACCAATTCTGAATTCAAGGGCAATTTATTTTTAACACGCGAGGAGAGGACGCCGCTTTCTACACGGACCAGGCGTCGGTAGCCAAAATAACAAGACGGGCCGTTGTTTTTTTCTAATTTGGTATATTATACTGAAAAATATCTATCTAAATTTCAAGAGCCGCCATGCCACGTGAATACGAGACGGTGGGTTCTTAATAAATCACGTCACGAAGCGGTCGTTTAAAGAGCCGCAGGTTTGCCCGACCCCTGACGTAGACGAATATGACCTCGCAACTCCCTTGCATGTGTAGTGGGTTCCAGGACACGGAGACGGCAGAATAGAAGCAGCACTATTTATTTAAACCTTAACAAGGGTTACACTAGAAGGGGTAGCGGCCCCTCCACCCGTATAACTCAGGAACACACCCCAGGCTCTCTAGCCTAAGCTCTAGGCTCCCAGTTCCTCCTGGTAGGGCTCTAAGGGAGGCTATCAGATCCGGCCCTGGTTAGGCACAGATCTCGGCACCCCGCCGACCAGACCGGCCCTTAGAAGGACTCTGACTCTGGGGCTCTGGGGCCGCACCACTGGCTTGCTGTGCCGGCCCTGAAAAGGGCAGCGGTCACAGGAGTTCCAGGGTCTCACCTAGCTGGCCTTCTTTCTTCACTGGTTGCTTCAGCCTCGGGCCCCACACTCTGCCCCGAGCTCCCTGGCTCCCCGCACTTTATACCCACTGGAGCCTTAGCGGACGTTGTTGTAGCCACCAAGGTGTGGGTGAACCACACCTTCCCGTGCCATGTGTTTATTCCCCATAGCACCCCTACATCACCCCCTCCCGTGTAACCCGCAGCCGTCCCGGCTGCAACAATACTCGAACAATAAACACAACAAACCCCCACCCGTGCGTGCCTCATAAGAACGAACACCCCAATAAATAACCCAACCCACCTATACAAAATTACACTATATACACATATACATTGTACCCCCCCCCCCCATCAACGCAGCAAGAAAACTTAACAGTGAACAACAAGAGTAACAAGAACCATTTTTACAACAAGCGGCGCATTTTGGCGCGAGTCCGATTTGCGGGTCCATCGTAGGGGGAGGGTCCGGTCGGCCCGGCAGTGGGCACCGGCTGTGCAGGTGCACCGTCTTCCGTCACCCCGGAAGGGCAAACTCCGTCCCCACCGGGTGGTGCAGGCGCGCTGGAAGCCGTCATTCTTGAGGCGCCTGAAGGTGGAACAGTTAGCGAAGCATCAAGGGCAGGTGACGAAGACGCCGTCCGGGAGTCAGCGGAGACATCACATGCTCGGCCTGTGTAATGTGGTGGAGGGACGCGCGGCGCCACAAACGGCTTCAGACGCGAGGGGTGTACGTACCAGCGGCGTTTCCCCCACTGGATACGAACGCACTGCGGCCGCATAACCTTCACAATAACCACAGGGCCCCTCCAAGGCCGCAACAATTTCGCCGAGGTCGCCAACGGCACCTGAGGGCAGTGCAGCCAGGCTTGATCGCCTGGCTTCCACGCATGTGTGCGTGATTGGCGCGATCGCAACCTCTCGTTGGCCTTCTGCCGAGAGGAAGAGTTTTGGGCCGCTGCCTCCCGCGCCTCGGTCAACCTCAGGATATTAAATTTAACGTGGTCGGCCAATTTCGATTTTCTGCTGGTTTCCGAGACGCGGAGCTGATTCGCAATTGGTGGGTCAACGTCGCGACCGTACATCAAAAAGAACGGCGAGAAGCCGGTTGCCGCGTGAGGAGCCATTCTATAGGCGGCCAAAACCCCCGGAATGTGAAGGTCCCAATCGGTCTGGGAGTCACACACCTGGTGACACAACATAGATGTGAGCGTCCTATGCAGCCGCTCCACCATGCCATCGGTTTGTGGGTGATAGGGGGAAGTGCGAATCTTTTTCGTACCAAGAAGCGCACACACCTCGTGCAGAAGGACGCCAGAGAAGTTCTTCCCTTGGTCAGTCAGCAGCCGTTCGGGAGCACCCTTGTCGAGGACATAGCCCTGGACAAAGGCCTCGGCAACGGCTGCTGCTGACTGGTTAGCAAGAGGCCATGCCATAGGCCATCGGGTGAAATATTCCACGCCAACCAGCAGGTACTTGTTACCCCTAGGGGTCGCAGGGAAGGGCCCCAATATATCGAGTGCGACGAGTTCGTTAACCCGAGAGACCGTGATAGATTGTAGCGGTGGGCAGGCGCCTTTCGCTGGTGGTTTTCGTTGGGCGCACTGAGTGCATGCACCCAGGAGGTCATTCACATCCCTTGCCATACCCGGCCAGAAGAAATCCAGCTGGAGCACGGCAAGGGTCTTGTGGGTCCCCAGGTGCAAAAGTCGCTCGTGTGCGGCCCAAACGGCCTTACCCCGCAAAGCGGATGGCACCACAAGCCTGTGACGGCAGGCCCTCCCATCCCAATGCATTAGGAGCCCCTGGAGCAGCCCGTACGAATCAATCCCCGCGACCCCCCGCACGGAACCCCCTGCGCGACAACGCAACGCGAGGAAGGATGCGTCCTCCATCTGGAGGCGCCCCCATTCCGCAACGGACAACCCCAGCAAGGAGTCCGCACCTCCCTCCCCGACAGGACCCTCAGGCAAGGGGTCCTCAGTGGCAGCAGCGAGAACCGGGATATCTAAGGGGGGGCTATCCTCTGGCGGCTTACAACGCCCCGATCCCCTGAGACAAGCACAATCTGAGGCGGGCGGCAGGCGAGACAGCGCATCCGCATTAGTGTGCCGAGCACCCTTCCGATATGTGGTCGTGAAATCATAATCCTGAAGGATTTCGAGCCATCGGGACAATTGCCCCGAAGGCTGTGTCACCCGCAAGGCATATTGTAATGCCGCATGGTCCGTACGGACAGTGAAATGCCGACCGTACAGGTATGGGCGATAATGTTGCATAATAAATACAATAGCCAAGAGTTCCCGACGCGTGACGCAGTATCTCTGTTCCGCCGGAGACAAAACCCTACTGCCATAAGCCACGACGCATTCCACACCACAGATCACCTGTGAGAGCACACCCCCAATGCCCGTATTGCTGGCGTCTGTATCGAGCAGGAAGGGTTCCGAAAAATCGGGGTAGCTCAATGGAGGGGCCCGCACGAGAGCGTCGCGAAGGGAACAAAAAGCGACCTCCTCCTCCTGGCCCCAGTGAAATTTCACTCCCTTCGCCGTCAGAGCGTGTAAGGGCTTAGCAATGGTCGCGAAATCCGCGACGAACCGCCGGTAATAAGACGCAAATCCAATGAAACTCCTGACCTCAGCCACCGAGGTGGGGGTTGGCCAGGAGTTGACACACTGCGTCTTTGCGGGATCGGTGGATATGCCCGAGCGGCTGACGATGTGCCCCAAATAGCGTACGGATTCCCGTAGCAGGTGGCACTTTTGCGGCTTAAATTTCAAATTCGCAGCACGCATTTTGAGGAACACGGCGCGCAAGCGCAAAAGGTGTTCGTCAAATGTCTTGCTGAACACGATGACGTCATCCAGATAGATCAAACAGACGTTCCACTGTAAGCCAGCCAAAACCAGTTCCATAAGGCGCTGAAATGTCGCCGGAGCGGAGTGTAATCCCATAGGTAACCGGTTAAATTGGAATAGGCCGTGTGGTGTGCGGAACGCAGTCTTTGGCTTGGACTCATCATCCAATGGGAGTTGCCAGAATCCGGATAACAAGTCCAACGTAGAAAAAAAACGTGCGCCAGCCAGAGCATCCAGAGATTCGTCCATCCGGGGAAGTGGATACGCGTCGGCCACGGAGATCTTATTAAGGCGGCGAAAATCCACACAGAATCGCAAGGACCCATCGTGCTTTTTGACAAGCACTATGGGTGCTCCCCATGGACTGGTGGAAGGGGCTATGATGTCTGCAGCCAGCATGTCATCCACTGCCAATTTGACATGATCTTTTTCGGCCGGACTTAACCGAAAAGGATTCTGGCGTACCGGGGCATTGTCACCCGTGTCAATGTGGTGACGCAACAATTTCGTGCACCCAATGTCATATTTGTGTTTACTAAAAACATCGGAAAATTCCGTCAGAAGGGTGCGTAGGCCGGCACGCTGGGAGTCGGACAGATCACTCGTGCCCGAACATAGTGTGTCCATCCAACTATCGTCCCCCTCAGAATGCGGTTGAGCCAGAGGATCGGTCCCCACATTACCCATAACCGTGTCTACCACGGGGACCGGTGTCGCGTGCGCGAGCACAGTTCCCTGAGGAACGACGGCCGTCTGTACGCCAACGTTAAGGACGAGGATAAACGGGTCATCGCTCCCCTTAACGAGCGTTTGAGCGGCCACCAGATCCAGCCCGTTTTCCCCAGCCCTCGAGGGCCCTAACAGAATTCCCTGGTCCAGAACACCGGGCACGAAAGGCCGACGCAAGCGAAGGGGCACGAGCATTTGCGCCCCGGGAGGTACACGCACCGTCCGAGTGACGAACGCTTGTATCGACGCGCACGCTGCCCTTGAGGTGACAGGGGAAGGCAGGAATGTTACCCGTCGGCCCGAGGAAAGCTCGATGCAACCCTGATCAATTAGAATTTTAATTGGCATTTTGCCCAAAAAGTCCGTCCCCAACAAGCACGGAACCGCCAGCGAGGACGAGACTAATATCGGCCCGGAGAGTTTGATATCGCCAA
This sequence comes from Petromyzon marinus, assembly GCF_048934315.1. Taxonomy (NCBI): domain Eukaryota; kingdom Metazoa; phylum Chordata; class Hyperoartia; order Petromyzontiformes; family Petromyzontidae; genus Petromyzon; species Petromyzon marinus. The sequence goes on from NC_133709.1 coordinate 12,571,815, forward strand.
TGCAAATTTGTGCTCGAATTTGGCCTATGATACCCAGCGAACCCCCGTTCGCTGCGTAACACGGAACGGTGACTGGGAGCAAGGGGCGGCTTTGAACGGGAAGAATATTATAAATCAAGTCTGACACAATGGTCGCCGAAGCTCCCGTATCGACGAGGATACGCACCTCGACCCCGTCAATGCGACCCGCGACCACGGACGAGCCTGCCGACGCAGCAACAATGCGGTGGGCCAATTCCGTCCACTGCCCCGGCCCGAGCACCCTCTCGACCCCGCCACCACCCAACAAACCAATGGGCGTACCCCGAGGCCCGTACACCGAAACGCGCGAGGTGGGGACAGGTGTGTGCACAGGCCGAGCATGTGGGGTGCCGCGACTTGCCGGGTTGCGATGCGGAGGCCTGTAGGCTGGAGCGCCGTCCGACCGTCCCGGCTGTCGTTGACGAGGCGCCCGGCATTCCGCAGCCACGTGGCCCTTGCGGCCACAGTTGTAGCACGTGATGAGCGCCTTGGGGTGCTCCTGGCAATCCGGTGTGGTCCGAGCCGGCCTCCCTCCGGATCTCCACTCCACCGGGCGACCCGCCGCGAAGACCTCCTCGGAGGGGGGGATGGTCGGCGTCCCAGCGCACACCGCAGCTGCGCCCTTGGGGACGAGAGGTGATCGACGCTGCGCTATCAGGTGCGCATGGATGTGTCTTGCTGCCCGCAAGGAGCACATGTCCGCGTCGTCCTCTGCGACGATGACGATCTGTAGCTCCTGGGCCAACGCCAGGAGCTTCTCCGTCACCATCGCGTCCACCCCTTCGCCGTCCATCCGCGGGAAAGCCGCTTTTGCGAGGGCCAGGAGAGCCGTGCGATACGCCAGCGGTGGCTCCTTCTGGCCCCTGCACCGCTCGTGGAAGAGTTTGCGGCAGTCCGACGATGGCCCGTAGACTATGGTGAGGACCTGGAGCGCCGACTGTAGCGTAGATCGCGTTGATCTGGGAGCTGTGATGAGCGTAGCAAGGGCGTCATCGTCCAGCATGGCCGGTAGCGCACTCAACGCCTCGTTGTCCGTCCAGCCGGCCATCTCTTGATGAGCGAGAAAGCGGCGTTGAAAGGCCCCCCAGTCGCCGCCGTCTGAAACGAACTCCTTCAACACCGGCAGGCGTTGTTGAAACGATGGCTTCGTCTCTGAGAGGTGCCGCGCGCCATTTCCGGCCTCTCCACCGGTGTTTGTGGGGCTGGGGACACCCATCGGTGGTCGCGCAGGTGATGACGATGCGCCCGCCGATTGGTCCTGACAGCGGGCGTCCGTTGGTGAAGACGTCACCACCGCTGATTGGCCCACAGCGTCCACGTGGAGCTGTGACCCTCCAATCGCCGTGGCGGACACTGTCATGGCGGCAAATCCGAAATCTGGTGGCTGTGTTTCGGCGGGAATGGCCGTTGAACGGCGTTCGTCTCTCTGCCGCCTTTGCGCCCGCAGCCCCGCGCGGTTGATTTCCTCCAGCGTGGAAGCCGCGGCATACAGCAGCTCAGCCAGTCGAGAGTGAGCCGCCTGCAACCCGTCCTCCATCGGCGGCCACTCCTCCAGCGGCGGCTGCTGTTGGGGCGTCTGGGACATCCCAGGATCGTCGGCCGCGGCCTCTGGCGCAATCCCAGGCGAGCCGTCCTTCTCCTGGGGTTCCTGTGATCGGTTTGTACTCCTTGTGTCCATTTTAAGACCACTTCTGACACCAGTTGTAGTGGGTTCCAGGACACGGAGACGGCAGAATAGAAGCAGCACTATTTATTTAAACCTTAACAAGGGTTACACTAGAAGGGGTAGCGGCCCCTCCACCCGTATAACTCAGGAACACACCCCAGGCTCTCTAGCCTAAGCTCTAGGCTCCCAGTTCCTCCTGGTAGGGCTCTAAGGGAGGCTATCAGATCCGGCCCTGGTTAGGCACAGATCTCGGCACCCCGCCGACCAGACCGGCCCTTAGAAGGACTCTGACTCTGGGGCTCTGGGGCCGCACCACTGGCTTGCTGTGCCGGCCCTGAAAAGGGCAGCGGTCACAGGAGTTCCAGGGTCTCACCTAGCTGGCCTTCTTTCTTCACTGGTTGCTTCAGCCTCGGGCCCCACACTCTGCCCCGAGCTCCCTGGCTCCCCGCACTTTATACCCACTGGAGCCTTAGCGGACGTTGTTGTAGCCACCAAGGTGTGGGTGAACCACACCTTCCCGTGCCATGTGTTTATTCCCCATAGCACCCCTACACATGGAAGAAAACGAGCAATACACGTTCCCAGAAAGGCTTTCAAGAGGGGGACACATGAATGTTGACGGCTGATCCCCCATTACAGGGGGGGAACATCGGAGACTTCTGCACGGTGTAGCCAACGCTCCCCTCGCCAACACGCGGAGACAGGGAAGGATTCCAGTCAATTGTTTCCACCTTCCCTGTCACATACAGCTCCCTCCTTCACACACAACTCTCTCCTCTTCATCCACAACTCTCTCCTTCATCCACAGCTCTATCCTGTCTAAGGGCTCTCGTAATGACATTGGCGTTTATCGCATGTTTCAGTGGAATTTATCCGAATTAAGTGAAATTCTGATTCTAATATGTATACACACATTTCATGGGTAAAGTCATTGTTAGCTGGGCCAAAGCTATCCACTCGTTAAACTCGAGAACCCGGTTCAATTTCGATTTAAAGCTTTCGTGACTGCAAGGATTAATCTTCTTTGGTTCTTTCGGTAAAGTCACGTAGAATTAGAATAAAATAATAAATTAATAAAATAAAATAACACAATGGTTACACATGACATTGACTTCTCCAAGACGGAGGTTCTTTGCAAACCAACCGGCTACCATGAGAAATTCGTTCATGAGGCCATTCACATATACAAGCACAGAGACAATTTCAACCGAGAATATGGATTCTCGCTTAGTAACCATTGGAAAGATGTTTTAAACCATTTTGGTTCTTAATTAATTGTATTTTACAATGACCTTCAGACCGCAGCTCTTTTGCTGGCATTGACTCTTAATACCTCTCACACCACGGTTAATGGTATGGTTTACAACATGGAGTATAACAGCGCCTCGCAGCTGTCTCTCTCCCCCTCCTCCGTTCCGACCATGGATGAACTCGTCCGTCTGAACGGGGCTCGTAGCTATCCGTGATGCTGAAGTTGAGGGTAAGAATCCACCCATTTTTTCGCCATATAGCATTGTCATATATAACGACTTATTGTTGGTAGCTTAGCTGATTGGAGAATATATAGAGTTTATTGATAACCTTGAGGTAGTTTATAATTTAGTTTTTATTGGTATACTATATGGTATTCATTATATAGTGTAGTGTATACCCAGTTACTGTTAATAGCTCAGCTTATTGAAGAATATATTGAGTACATTTTTATATTGATGTGATTTAGACTTGGGTTTTTTCACATCGTTTTACTATATGATAGTCGAGTTGTTGCAGCCCCTTTGGCGTCCATGTACTAGGTGACTCTGTAGATGTGTAGGCTTTGACTTTAACATAGCTATTTCTATGACCAGTCACAAGCTAATCCCTCAGTTATTTCAATGCTAAATTCTCTTGTTTGATTTATACTAGGTGCCTCTGTGAATGTGTATGCTTTGACTTTAACATAGCCATTTCTGTGACCAGTCACAAGCTAATCACTCAGTTATTTCAATGCTACATTCTCCTGTTTGATTTGTACTAGTTGCCTCTGTGGATGTGTAGGCTTTGACTTTAACATAGCTATTTCTATGACCAGTCACAAGCTAATCACTCAGTTATTCCAATGCTAAATTCTCCTGTTTTATATGTAAACCTCTTTGTCAAGGTGCCTCACTTCTCTAAACCAGCTTAAAAATACGCTACGAATCTTAACAACGTTCATTGAAGCTCTGTCGTCCCGACGGGTCTGTTCCTTTCACCTGAAGAAGGCCGCTTGTGTTGTAGCCAAAACGTCGTGAGAATTTTATTGTGTTATTTTATATTATGAATTTATTATTTTATTCTCATTCTACGTGACTTTACCGAAAGAACCAAAGAAGATGAACCCGGTTCAATCACACGCAGTGGTTGCAGCCCTCACTCCAACCCAGGGTGTCAGTGGCGCCGGCTCGGCGCTAGGACCTCTGAGCTGCCCCAACCTCCTCGTGGCATTTCGAGCGGTGTGCCGCCGCAAAGTTGTGCTCATTAGCAGGACCGACTCTTTGGTTCGGTGCGACGTGAAGATCGAGCGAGCTCGAAAGTGTCCCGTGGGAACGAAAGGGGTTGAGAAATCGCTGCTATCGAGTACGTGGATGAACCTCGGACCCATCGGGGCTGTGGCTCTCGCACAGATCTGGAAGATCGCCGGCGAACGGTGGAACAGCGCGGACGTCCGGAATGAACGCCTCGTTCGAGACCCAAACATCAACCACCGCACACCTCCTGGCATGGACAATCTTCCGCAAATACACCGCTGTCACCATGAACCGCACCAGAACATCAACGGAACGATGTGCACGTTTTCACGAATGCTAAATTAGAGACGAGCTGCAACATGCAGCAGCAGCAGTGCGACTGTGGCCATGCAACTCAAGCTTGGGACCGTAGAGCAAACCCACACACACGTTGTGATAGATGGAGACTCGTAGAGACCCATAAGAGACTCGCAGAGATAGAAACACATTCAAGACCAGCCACAGTGCGACTCAAGCTATGGACCGTACAGTCCACCACTGTCGTCTCTTGCTCGAGGGAAAATTAGCTGACGTGACTGCAAAGCCACCTCGTGAGTCCTGTGTCTGTAGAGAGATCATTGCCAGTGCAATGGCATGCAGCTCAATGCGAAGCAGTGCTGGTGGAGATTCCAAACTAAAATAATTATATTTTATATTACCAGGTAAGGCCCCACTGAGTGAGGTAGATTTTTCTCAGCAGCGACCTGGCTATCACAAATTATAGCTCAACGAAGTGGCTCGTCACGGAGACATGTAGGGCAGACACAAATACTCTAGACGCGTGTTGTTTAAATGTGGAGGGAAAACGCGGAGGACCTGGAGACAAATCCACGCGACCACGGGGAGAGAGACACCGCAAACTCCAAATATACAGCAGCAGGCGTCAGCATCGGAACCGAACCCACGACCTCCTGTATACCAGGCGAGGAAGTTAACATCTCCCCACCCCGTGGCACCCCACGGAAGTGAACGCCTCGCCTGTCTCACAGTGGTAGGAGGTTATCGAATAGAAACAGATCAAGTGGCACTGTCTCTTTCATATCTGTCTCCCCGCACACACACTACTGTATATGCATCACGAGCTACACATCCACGGCACCAGTTGTGTTGCCGGTATCGACATGGCGATGTAGACAGAAGAGAGGCGTTTTAACCTTTCCGGCAATAACGCAGGAGGTGTTAAGACGCCCAAAATGGACTCACCGATTGCAAGGCATCGGGTCTGCATTAGCCGCACATTCACGGATTGGTGTTTGCATCGCCTCTGTGCTGCCGTTCGCCTCCTCGTGTCGTTGTTCTCTGGCCTGACAACTTGTGGGTGGGTCAAGGCCATGACGGAGGACGCCTCTGCTGGAGGCCAATGTCGTTTCAGGGACAAGGCGTGCATCATCAGAGCACTCGGTTTGGATGCTTGACCACGAGCACGACGTGTGGTCAATGCAGACTCGATGCCTTGCAGTCGGGGTGGCTATTTGGTGTTTGCGCATCTTAACACCTCCTGTGTTACTGCCGGAAAGTGTATGAAGACTTTTATATTTTAATCATCATCATAATAATAATTACATTATATTGAAGCCGTTGAAGTAAACAGTGGTTTGAAATAAAACGTATCGTCTATAAAATGTCACAAACAAATACTCGAGTGCTGCTTGATTCTCAGATAACATCTAATCTTCCAGGAGACAGAAACACCGACACGCATTCACAAGGGGCGAAGCTTCGCCAATGCACACGTGAATGCACATTCGAGCACACTGCACAGAGTTACACACGTCTGCTAACCTTGCACTTGACACACACACACAGAGCAGCATTATAGGATACAGAGCTACTATTGACCACCGTGGGAATAGTAATAAGAATAATAATAATCAGAGGTACTCGCTGACAGTTGAGACGATGGGGCCACGTCTATTAACTCTCCCTCCTCCCCCCGGCCGCCTCTGTCCACCCAGCAGTGCGCCAAGGCGCGGTGGGGTAAAGTGTGGGTACCGCCGCCTCTTCGAAGTCGGTGTGTCCGTGGTGGGAGAGCCGGACAAAGACATCCCTCGAGAGGTGAGACTCTAGAGAGCTCGCTGTAGGTGGAGGCCGGTGCGTCCACAGTGGAGCGAGCAAGCAATTGCAGGGCTGCGCCTGCAGCAGCTGCTGCTGCGTCATCACACTCAACTTATTAAACTATGTTTTATTCCGCCAGGTAAGGCGCTCTGAGCTGCGTAGCTCTTTTGTCAGAAACGACGTTGGCCATCACAAATGAGAGCTCACCCACGTGGCTTATCATCGTGTGGACATTGACAGCGGCCACATACTTTGTACTCTACTTTGATTCAACGGGTATCGTACAGACAACACCGTACGATTGGGAAAATCCGAATCCCGTATGACCAGATGGTCAAATATTCAGCAGGAAGATTGTTGCAACATCAGCTTTGAGAGAAACGTCAATCAAACACCAACGCACACACACACACAGATGCACACACGGACACCTGCATGACGCACCCTATACATTGCCATCTACGCGGCTTGTTCAATCCACTGCTGGATGAACGCCTCTCACGCACCGTGTGGGTGTGGCTGTGTGACCATACCTCGTCACGCCGGCCACGCGTGGATGAATCAACTGCTGGATGAGGGCCTACCCCTAAATGAAGCGATGAAGACCACTTGTGTTGTCATGGAAACGTCGTGGGTGTTTTGCTTTAATTATTTACAATTTAGAATTTGTATTTTTAATTTTTTTAAATTTAATTTTAATTTATTGTCATTTTATTCTTATGTTTTCATCTTCGTGACTTTACCGAAAGAACCAAGAATATGAAGATGTGGATGATGTAGATGTGGATAATAACGATGATGATGATGTGGATCATGATGTTGATGATGATGTGGACGATGATGATGTGGATGATGATGTCGATGATCATGTGGATAGCGATGTTGATGATGATGTGGATGATGATGATGTGGATGATGTGGATGTTGATGATGATGTGAATGCAGATGATGTGTATGATAATGATGTGGACGATGAGGATGATGTGGATAATGTTGTGGATGATGTGGCTGATGATGTCGATGATGATAATGATGATGTGGATGATGTAGATGTGGACGATGATGATGCTGATGATGATGTGGATGATGATCATGTTGATGGCGATGATGATTAAGTGAATGATGCTGATGTCCTCACCCTGCACGTGTTCCCCACTCCACGTCTTCTTCGCCTTCTGCCGCTCAGAGTCTCACCCCAAGCTCGCCTCGCTCTCCCCTCGCTTCTTCTTCACTCTCGAGGCCTCTCGTTCCAACTTCGCCACGCGTCCGCTGAGCCCCCGATCCACGTCGATTTGGGTCGCAGCTGCTGAGCGGAGAGGCCCAAAACGCCGAGCGGCCAACAACTCAGAGCACTGCTCAAGATCCCTCTGCGTGTGTGTGGTTGGGTTCGGCCAAGTGGTCATTTTAGGTCGTGATTCGTGTCGGGGTTAAGCGGTCGCGTTGACCAAATGTCACTCACGGGGTAGTGGACCCCCCGTGAGTGACCAACCGTCACTCACGGGGGGGGCAGGGGGGTGGCACTAGCCCCTCCCCCCTCGTGCCCCCACGAGCCCCTCCCCCCTCGTGCCCCCACGTGCCTCTCGCGTCTCCAACGTCGTAACGATGACGAGGGACCACGTGCCGAGTTTGAATGTCGCCAAGATGATGATCGTGGTCGTTGTCAAGGTGATACAATGGTCACGTGAGGCCCGTAACGGTCACAGAACTCCAGCACGGCGAGAAGACCAGACGTGTTTGTGTGATTCTGCGTCGTCCCTGCTCTCTTTAACGTGAACAGCGGCGACACTTTCAACAAGCTGAGAATCCCATCGACCGATTATGCCAGGAGAGCTTCTCCAAGGTGAGCGTCGGACTTTTAAAGGGAAATTATCAACATTTTTACCCCAAAAATGTCAATTTCTTCCCTACACACGCACAACACATACGAGACAGGCAGCACAGTAGAATAAGCTCAATGTTTAATAATATTCTAGATTTGAAGTTTTCGTGACTGCAGGGATCCATACTCTTTGGTTCTGTCGGTAAAGTCACGTACTTCAGCAATTATTCCTTGCTGTGGTTGTCCCACCTGATGACGGACGCTTGTGTTGCGCCCGAAACGTCGTGATTTAATTTATTACATTTTATACCTACGTGACTTAAATTATATTGTACTAGCTTTACTACCCCGCTCACTTGTGCAAAATATATCCATTATTGCGCCCCCCCCCCCCCCCCCCCAAAATACAAAAGTCTATTTTTATACTTATTCCATTGTGTACTGTCTGGAAGTTACCCACATCCCAAATTTCAAGTAGGTTGCATGTCGGGAAGTATGCTAAACATTTTGAACAGACACATATTCACAAATTTCCCTTTTATATAGACAGAGATGAGGGAACACGGTCGTGAATGTTTTTATTCGTCCATATTTGGTCAGAAGACGCCGTGATAATAAATCTACACCACGTCAACAGCACCGCTGCGAAGGGAAACAAATACAATAGATGGGGCTGTTGAAGTCGGGCCATGACCCACGTCCACCTGCACCTATGGAGGCCGCAGTGTCGCTATCGACACGGAGAGTGCCGAGTGGTTATGTTCTGGTCCAACCTGTTCACCACTGCCGACGCAGCAGCAGCACCACCCGTATGGTTTAATTGCGTGATTGGTCGCTTTAAATAACCAATGTCGCCATAAATAGTCACTCAAAAGGCCCGAAACGCCGAGCGGTCAGCAACTAACAGCAACTTCTAAAGATCCCTCTGCGTGTGTGTGGTTGGGTTCGGCCAAGTGGTCATTTTAGGTCGTGGTTCGTGTCGGGGTTAAGCGGTCGCGTTGACCACCATCACTCACGGGGTAGTGGACCCCCCGTGAGTGACCAACCGTCACTCACGGGGGGGGGGGGGGCAATGGACACCCGTGAGTGACCAACCGTCACTCACGGGGGGGGGCAATGGACCCCCCCGTGAGCGACCAACCGTCACTCACGGGGGGGGGGGGGGCAATGGACCCCCCGTGAGCGACCAACCGTCACTCACGGGGGGGGGGGCAATGGACCCCCCGTGAGTGACCAACCGTCACTCACGGGGGGGGGGGCAATGGACCCCCCGTGAGTTACCAACCGTCACTCATCAATTCAAAACCATAAACTTTATTTTTCGTGGAAAAATCCGATGAGCTATGAAGCTCTTTTGAACAAATGTCCAGTAGAGACAGGTTCAGAAAGTTGCACCAATATCAAAAAAACGATACACGTGAAAAGTATAAGAGAGGTAAGCAAATCCCGAAAACGAAATTAATTACACTTTTTTTTATTAAACCAGATGAAGCCCACTGAGCTATTGAGTTCTTCAGAAGCGATAGACAGGACCATGTCTTGATTTAAAGCTTTCGTGACTGCAGTAATTCATATTCTTAGTTTTTTCGGTAAAGTCACATTGAAGAGAAACAACAAAATAATAAAATATATATATAAAACAATAAAAAGATAATTTTTTATTGGTTTATATATTTTATTATTTTGTTGTTTCTCTTCAACGTGACTTTACCGAAAAAACTAAGGATATAGGCCCATATCTGTCTACAGTGGGAAATGTAGAGCCGTGTGTTTGTCCGCAGTATAAAATGTGATCGCTGTGCTCCTCCTTCTTGTTGCAGTTCGCGACCCCCCCGAGGGATCCCGCGGGGCTGTGCCCGGGACCCCCTCCCCGGATGAAGCCCGAGGCACGGCGCGGGTCGCCGTGCCGGAGCTGACGGGAGCCGCGCAGGCGGCGGCGGGGCAGCGTCTGAGGGCGGAGCCTCAGGTGAGGGGGAGGAGCCCCGGGTGGTGGGCGGGGCGGGGCCCGCTGGCGCAATTCACAACGCTGGGAATGCACGGGTGTGGGGAAATTGTTATTGGATCATGATCGGCGACGTTTCGGGCAATGTTCCTTGTGCAGACCACGTCAACAGTTGTTAGACCCTTTCATAACTTGGACTACAGAGGGTGGCCCAAAAGTCAGGACACGCAAAGTTATTGTATGTTTCTTAAGTTATCACAAAGGGTTATTTAGTTTAATTTTAACAAATGTTAAAACTGATATCCATGACTCTTTTGAAATGCATTTAGCACCTTTTTAAAATTACAGCTACCTTTTTCTGCATGCATAACAACGAACTGAACTCGTTCGTCTTTAGTCAATGGCCCTTTCTTAGAATATTTTGTGAGTTGTGGGTTCCTCTAAAAATCAATAGTCTATATATATTTCTGAGACATTTTATGCAGATCGATTATCTTTTCATGGACTAAAATTGTATTTCTTTTGGTGATAAAACAGTCCCACGTGTGTTGGGATCCCAGTCCGGATGGGAGGAGTAATTGTGGATGTGTTGACTGCGTTGCTGTGGCAGGACCCAACCACGACTGTGGCAGCTGGAGCGGAGGGCACCTCGTCGGGTAACGACCTCACGGTCTTGGCCCCCACCTCGTCCAACGAGGTGCCGGTGGCGGCCGACGAGAGGCATTGCACCCAACCCAGCTGCCTTCCCCATGGCCGGCCTGAACCCTCCCCGGTGACAGCCACAGCACGCGAGAACATCGGCGTGTCTGTGCTGCCTGCACCCCAAGGTGAGCGTGCGACCACGCGACCTCGTGACCTCTCGTTAGGGTGGCAGCCACCAACGCAAGGGCCGCGTTGGAGCCACTGCTGTTGCCCTTCACGAGTAACACGGGGAGCTCAAAACACCCAGCGGCCCACGTGACAGGCGCATCACATTTGTCGCTAACTTGAGTCTTACACTTCAATGTGGGGCAAAATGTCTGGTTAAGAGTAGCAGCACGGGTGCTGGATGGGGCCACTGAATCCAGTGCCATGTTTATCTTCAGTGGGAAATGTAGAGCCGTGTGTTTATCCGCAGTGTAAAATGTGATCGCTGTGCTTCTTGTTGCAGTTGGCGACCCCCCCGAGGGATCCCGCGGGGCTGTGCCCGGGACCCCCTCCCCGGATGAAGCCCGAGGCACGGCGCGGGTCGCCGTGCCGGAGCTGACGGGAGCCGCGCAGGCGGCGGCGGGGCCGCGTCTGACGGCGGATCCTCAGGTGAGGGGGAGGAGCCCCGGGTGGCGGGCGGGGCCTGCTGGCGCCGCTCAGCCAATCACAACTCTAGGAGTGCACGGGGGTGGGGGAATTGTTACAGGAAAATGATAGGCAACGTTTCAGGCAATGTCCCTTCTGCAGAGTACATCAGTTTTTTCCATTTTCATAACGTCGCCTATAGAAGGTTGCCCAAAAGTCAGGACACAGGTATCGTATTTATTTGAACAAGTCACAGAGGATTTGTTATCGATATTAATAATGATAAGTAGTTAAATTGTTAACTTTAAGAATAATGAGAACGGTGTAATTTCAGTATTAAGTTAAATTACACTCCTATTATGTGTTTGTGTTGTTCGTTGTTGTAACGTTCTGACCCATGCCAATTGGACATGTGAAAAATAGCTTTATAGCTCATCGGATTCCTCCAGTATAAATATTCTGACTCTGATAATAACGTGCAATACATATATAAAGTATTATTAAATATAGAAAAACGATGTTTCAGTCAATGCCCCTTCCTCAGAGCACATCACAGTAGGCTCTTCATAACGTCGCCTATAAAGCGTGGCCCACAAGTCATGCCACATAGAGCTATCATGTTTATTTCCACAGATAACAGAGCTTTATTTGATTTGTTTAATAAACGTTAAAACTTACATCTATTAACATTAATGCACGATGGACGAATTTATTATTTCTTCAAATTAATTTAGGCCTTTAAAAAAATCAATCACAGCTGCCTTCTTTTGCATATGTTGTGGGTTTGTATGGAGACTGAGTCTTCGTAGGAGGCAACACGTATTTATTAATAACAACAATAACAGTAACACTAGGTCCCTAACACGGAGGGGTAATGGCCCCTTCTACCCACCACCTAAGGAGGTACGGCCTCCGGGCTAACGTGCCCTAACTACTGGGGCTAACCACTCCTTAGCCCTCCGGCTAGCGGGACCTAGGGGAGGCTGACCCGACACAGCCAAGGTCCTCGAGTCTCGACCGCTGACCCACACAGACCCGGCCCTGAGAAGGGCGTCGGGTCGGGGGATCCTCAGGGTCCTAGCCTATTGATCACTGGCCTCACTGAGCCCCGGCCCTTATAAGGACGGCGGGGCTTGGGGTCCAGGGTCCTATCTTCAGGTGGGCTTCTGGGTCTTCGGCTTGAGGCGAACTGCCTCAGCCGCACTGGGGTCCGGCTTTTATGGGGCTCCCAGGGTCACCCCGCCCCTGATCACGCCCACCATCTGGAACCTTCTCGAGGGACCTGGATTGTTGCGCAATCCTCCCCAGCCCCCCACCCGGGGACCTGGGGTGTCCCCCTCCGGTTCCCAACCGTCCCCCCCCCCCCCCCCCCCGGGATGCCTGACCTACGAGTCCTGCTTAGCACAGGCCGGACTCGCTAAAGCCCCCTGACTGGAAGTACCTGCTCAACCAAAGTGGTGGCGGCGTATTACGCCCAACAATTTCCCACCACACATACAAATGACACTCGAACTCGTTCGTCTTTGGTCAATTACCTTTCCATTTTTGAAAAATGTCACCTGAAAAAGCAAAATAGAAATTAATAATAACGTATAAAAGTTGCGTAATTGCCCGTCACGTGACGGGTATTTTCACGTCGTAAACGATCCAGTGTGTCGTGACTTTGTCGATGACGCCATCTCTGCCGCCTTCCTCCGTTTAATCGACGTCTTCTTTCGTCTGCGACTCTTCTGGCTTCATCTGAATGAACTAAAGTTACGGAATGTGACGTACCGAATGTAATTTTCTCTTCTGAGAGTAATATATAACAAACCTGTAAATAAAGAATGACAATTGTAAATCACCTTCATCGTTCTAGCAGCTGTTTGAGTTTCCTTTCTGTCGGGAAGTAAACTAAATGTTGTAGGAATTATTTCGTTCTAAGTATCGAATTACTGGATTCCCTATTGATGTGAATACTAAAAAATTAACTATTTATAAACCGGAAGGACGTGTCGGTGTGTTCACCAATTTTCGCTCAAAACGTGAGCAGAAAGTCGCTTTTACCAAAATGAATTTGAACTCGGTGAGAGGGGTGGCCCTAGACCAGCTGCTGCCAGCAACTGGCAGTGCCCTCGGCCAACCTCGCAATGGGCGCCGCCACCCCCAAACCCCAAGGGCAGATCCAGGCTGAGGTTTCTGGTAAACTGGGAAACATTTTGCCCCGATTTTACATTTAATGTTTTTTTAAGCGTATTTTTTTAAACAGAGGCAAAATTATTCGGTTTGTCTGTCCGTCCGTCCGTCCAACCAATACATTCTCAGGAATGTTGAGAAATGAATTATAATTCATTGACCCTTTGTACGTTGCACGGGAATCAAAATGACATCGTCGTTATTTTATTTCTATATTTTTTCCTCGAATCGTTCGCCTACATGGACGGGTGTCCGCCCCTGTTTAGTTACAATAACTTACTGGATTCTGATTTGATGTGAATTAAAAAATAGTGACCGTTCATTATTGATCGCAAGGGGAGATGTCGGTGTTCACCAATTGTCACAAATGTTCACCGTAAGTGCGAGCAAAAGCCATCAAAGTGAAATTGCACTGAGTTCAAATTAAAAGCGGATTCTGCTTCTTTATTTCAATTTATATTCGACGTTCAAAAAATAAATATTGTCACTCACAAATTTAACTGAATAGATTATTTATGATTACTCACTAATAATGGTGCACAAAACGCAAAGATAAAATACAAAAACAGAGGGCAGACGTGGCTCTTATCATAAGAGGCGCTGGTATATTTTGGGAGAAAATGTATCGTTCTGGAAACAACAAACTAATAATTAGTTACATTTTTAATCAAAGCCTTTCGTGAAAATCAAAAGAATTGCATGGGAATCCACGTAGCCAAGCCAGCGTTACCCGCAGCGTGTGTCAGGCGTTCGGCACAGATCATCAAAACTATAAATATAAAGTTGACTTTAAAAATAAATAATGAAAACGTTATGTGAGGGTTAAAATAAATGAAATAACCCTGTCTTAACTTTTGGGCCAACCTGTATAATTATGTGTATTAAATATATACTGTATGATGAAAGATATAAAATCGACGTTTCAGGCAAGGGGCTTTCTTCAGGGCACATCACATCATGACGTCGTTTGTAAGAGGGTGGCCGAAAAATCAGGACATTATTGTGTTTATTTGAACAAATAACGGAGGGTTATTTCGTTTAATTTTAACAAATGTTAAAAATGAAGTCGATTAACATGAATGCACGATTTCTCTTTTGAAATGCATTTAGGACTTCTTTGAAACTATAGCTGCCTTCTCTCCAGCATGCATAACAACAAATTGAACTCGTTCATCTTTTGTCAATGGCCGTTCATCATAGAATATTTTACGAGTTAAAGTGAGATTGGGGTTCCTTTAAAAATACTGTATATTTTTACTTCTGAGACATTTGATTGCCCATCGGTTCATGGACTAAAATTGTATTTCTTTTGGTGATAAAACAGTCCCACGTGTGTTGATATCCCAGTCGAGATGGGAGGAGTAATTGTGGATGTGTTGACTGCGTTGCTGTGGCAGGAACCAACCACCACTGTGGCGTGCGGAGGAGAGGGCACTTCGTCCGGTAAAGACCTCACGGTCTTGGCCCCCACCTCGTCTGACGAGGTGCTGGTGGTGGCCGACGAGAGGCTCTGCACGCAACCCAGCTGCCTTCCCCATGGCCGGCCGGAACCCTCCCCGGTTCCAGCCACAAAGAACATCGGCGTGTCTGTGCTGCCTGCACCCCAAGGTGAGCGTGCGATCACACGACGTTGTGAACTCTCGTTAGGGTGGCAGCCACCAACGCAAGGGCCGCTTTGGAGCCACTGCTGTTGCCGTTCACGAGTAACACGGAGAGCTCAAAACACCCAGTAGCCAAAGTGAAAGGCGAATCATGTTTTTCGCGAACTTGAGCCTAACAATGAAATGTGGAGCAAAATCTTTGTGGTTAAGAGTAGCAGCACGGGTGCTGGCTGGGGCTACTGAATATCCACGCCAGCCCCATCGGCAGTGCAGCGCTCTGCGATGACGCCGGCTTCCGCCACCACCGTTCCCTTTGTGCAGAGGAGGACGACGGCATTCCGGCGGCACGGCTCTCGCTGTTTGCGACGGAGCGGCTGAGCCTCAGGTGGGAGAACGACGTGGGCAAGGGTGCCGGCCTGCGCAACCTGGGGAACACCTGCTTCCTCAACGCCACGCTGCAGTGCCTCGCCTACACGCCGCCGCTCGTGAACTACCTGCTGCTGCAAGAGCACTGCAGCACCTGTAAGTACCCCCCTGGCACTCTCGTTTACCCATGGGCTAGGTTATTGTCAGTTATTTTGCTGCGATAAATGTCCCACGTGATAAGCCACTTCGTTGAGCTAGCATTTGTGGTCCAGGTCGCTTCTGAAGAAGCTAATAGCTCAGTGGGCTTTATCTGGTAAAATAAAAAAAAGTTTAGTTTTAAATGTAGATTTTTTTAAAGTGATTTGTTTACCTTACCAATACTTTGTACTCTTATCTTTTTTTGTATTGTGTCCTCGTTCGCAGGCCAACAGAGCGACTTTTGCCTGATGTGTGTCATGGAGCGTCACGTCGTCAGCACGTTCAACAACTCAAAGAGAGTGCTGACACCCAAGGTCATCACTAAAAACATCACGCGTGAGTCCCACAACTACGTTCAAACGTGCACTCGGAGGAGAAGTTATCCCCGCGATCTTTCGCCATATGTGTTCCAAGTCCTTTGCACTGCTCCTTTTGACATGTTGGGGAGCTCTTGAAGGATGTCATCAAATCCTGTACCTGTCACTTTGTCCCCATGTCCATTTCTCTGCAGGCATCGCCAAACACCTGCGCATTGGGAGACAGGAAGATGCCCACGAGTTTCTGCGATACGTGGTAGATGCCATGCAAGCCTCATGCCTCCATGGCCACAGCGAGTGAGTACCGCGCGCCAGTCAACTTGCGGCAGTCGTTCTGCAGTTCGGTACCTCACGGCTCCCTCTTGGTTTTCTGCACGATTGTCCTTCGACGTCTGTGAGAAGCTCCTCACACTTTTGTGTGAACACCTGGGAGATGCAGAGGACCGGCCCTGCTGGCACCACGGTTCTTTCACCTTGGCCCTGACGTGGGCCGTCTTTTGTTTGCGCATTTCACGTTGCTGATAAATACCGGGGGGTCGATATCTCGACGTCGGTGGCCCCGTGACATCATTGCTCGTGTTGACGGGCGGCACGTGGCACGCTGGGCATAACAAAACTGCCGGGCCACAGCACCGCGTGTCGGCTGCCAGCTTGCCCCCAGCTCTGTGGCTGTGCCGTGAATGTGGCTGCCCTGTGCAGACGCTACCACGGTTGGTTGCTACAGAGCACGCGTTGCAGTGCTGAAGGGAATGAGTGAATCGACAGCTCGGGCAATGGTGTAACTCTCACACACGCGTGTGCATCCGGTAAAGGTGCTACTGCTGCTGCCGCTGTAACCACCGTGTGGTGTCGTTCTCTGTGACGTGGCAGGCTGGACAGATACACGGAGGCTACCACCCTCATTTACCAGATCTTCGGGGATTACCTTCGATCACGTGGTGAGTTGTGCGCACTCCTCTACAAACTTGTTAACCGTGAGCAGCAAGCGCATCATCACAGTGTAGACGCGCTCGCGTTGCAGCGTTTACACACTCTCACGCACGTGCCACACGGAATAACCTTTTACCAGTTGGTGAAAAGTACCAATTACCTATGTCAGTGGGAAGCGTGCATTTAGTTTGACTAAGTAACATGTGACGTCCCTTCCTAATGTGTGCTTGTGTTTTGCAGTGGAGTGCATGCAGTGCTGCAACCACTCCGACACCTATGACACGTGCCTGGACATTGCACTCCATATTAATGTAAGCAATGAGAAAGCCATCGATTAACAGTTATACATCTACGTACGGTGCGGAATAAGTTAAATGTACATACATCACGTACATTAACAACAACCGCCATTCGCCACTAAGTGGCGGTGATGTCACCACGGTGCTTGTGCCAGTCTGAGTGAATTTTAAGGCCACGTGTAGTGTCGAACGCCCGCTGGCAGGTCACGGGACAGACCATGGGTTGACTGAGATGACTGGCCGATGCACCACCTGTGCCCCCTGCTGTGCCAACATACATAACACACACACATACATAAATCAGCCACTTAACATCCAAACACACTGCCAGTAGCGTGCATGATCTCTTTTTTTGCGGTTGTACGATTTCATACGAAATGCGGGTTTTCCGAATTGCCATCACAATATAATTCTGCAGATGTTCATGGAATGCTTCTTAGAGTCCTCATTTGCCTTTCACTCTGTCGGCCAACAGAACTCATCAGATCTTGTGGAGGCGTTTGAGGAGTTTTTTAATAAGGAGACGCTGGACGAATACACCTGCAGAATGTGAGTGGGCATCGTGTGTTGACACCCTGGAATCATTTGTAGCTTCAAAAGTCTGCTGATTGAATCAAATTCTAATAAAAAGATAGTAATAAAAATATAAAATAAATAATACATTAAAAAATAACGTCCAATATATAACGTAAATAAGTAACAATTTTTATGTTAAGAAATTAATAAAAAAATAAGGAACAACAAAAAGTGAGTAGACTTATTGTTTAAAAGTTGGGGAACACGTGCAATGGCTGGCGTTGTTGTCGTGCAGGTGCTGTTGCAAGGGGGAAGCGACGAAGACGATGGCTCTCCACCGCCTGCCCAACGTCCTCACCGTCTCCATCAAGCGGTACAACCTCTACGGCGTCAAGATCAACCGGGTAACGATTCTGCCCCTCCACATCGCTCTAATTAATTTATTTTATTACAGCCCTTGTCAGTTCACTGCTGGAGAAAATGCCTCTCCATGTTGGAGTAAGTGCTACGGAAAGACTCGCCCCCCGTCATATGACTGTAGAATTTCCACCACTTGCTCAGGGCTATCAACAGGAGATGAGCACCGTCTTCAACGCTCCAATGAGCGAGACATCACGTCATCACGTTGACGTGTAACTTAGATGGTGCCCATCTCTGCTGCCCACCCCACCACCCCTGCCGTTTCCTCTTCTAACGTTTGTCTCTGTGCGCTGCCTGTAGAACATCACCTACCCGGAGCACCTGGACATGCAACCCTTCACCTCAACGTCTCAGGGCGAGCCGGCAATCTACTCCCTGTACTCGGTGCTGGTGCACAAGGGAGCCGACTCCAACAGCGGCCATTATTATTGCTACAATAAGGTAATTACATTTGTTACCATCAAACAATAACAACGCACATCTGCAATGCGCCCATAATGTTACAAATGTCCAATAGGGAAGAATAAATAGAAGACTTGTTTCTGTTCTTGCATCTTGATGTACTTATGCAATTTCTACTTACAGTATATATACTTTATTTATTTGTATATAGTGACTTCCTTAGCATTCCTACACTTTGCACTCCAATCGGTGTTGTATTGTTTGTTGTTGTTGTTGTAATTTTCTGACCCGCCCCTACTGGACATCTGTTGAAAAGAGCTTCGTAGATCATCAAATTCTTTCAGCACAAATAATTATTCTGATTCCGATGAAATTGGTCCAAGGCCAGCGATGCAGTGACATGGTCAGGCAGACCATTCTGTAACTTCAGCACCATCATAGCAACCGTAGCAACTTCTGCAGCTCTGACGATGGGGTGATGCTCTTTACGAACTTGTTGTCTAGAGTGTATCGTGTCTTGTTATTAATGAACGGAGGAGGTTGGGTGCAGTTGTGTAAACATTGTAACTAAGTGTAGCCATGCTGTGACTGTGCGCAGATCAGCGATGGACAATGGTGCTGTATGAACGACTCCATCGTGCGGCACGTGGACACCAAGGCTGTTATGAACGAGCAGGCCTACATGCTCTTCTATATTCGGTAAGTCGCCTTCTCTCCCCTTCACTTTAACCTGCACTTACAACCGTCCCCCAGACCAGCTCACTGGAAAGATATTGTCTTGTGCGAGCAGCAGTGTCTCCTTTAAAGGCAGGTGTTAACGGTTTGCGACGCGTTGGTGCGTGCATGCAGGTCCCCAGAATTGAACGCGCCGCCAGCGGACAGCTACTGCCCGCTGGAGCACGTCAAGGCGACGTCCCGCTTGTGCCTCAAGCGGCCACCCTCGGCGAAGGGAGACCCCGGACCCTGTCTGTGTACGGCAGCTCTCCTCACCGGCGCGCAAGGTAAAGGATGGATTTGAAACGTCGCCCCGTGTGCGTGGAAATGCCCAGGGAGAATGTACACCCTGACAGCGCATCGTTTTATATTAAGGGAATGGTGAAGTACAGCGATCTTCTTGTTTATACTTCAGACCGGTTTTGTTTCATTCACCCAATGTCGAGCGGTTTGGACTTTAGCGCCATCATCTTCTTTACCTGCAGAAACCCAAGACGTCGAACCGCCCCAACGGGAACAACTGCCGGAGCAACTGCAAGGGCCACGGCAGGAACAGCAGCAGCAGAAGCTACCGGCAACGCCAGGCATGCAACAGCCGCTGCCGCTAGTCCCAGAGCAGCCACCACCACTCCGATCTCACAGCAGCCGCTGCCATTCCACCAGCAACCACCGCCGGTCCTGCAGCAGCCACCACCACCACCGCCGCTCTCGAAGAAGCCGCTGTCAGCGACACAGCAGCTGCTGCCACCGCGTGTCCCACAGCAGCCAGTCCAACAGCAGCCAGTCCAACAGCAGCCAGTCCAGCAGCAGCCACCGCCACCAGTCCCACCACAGCCACCGCCACCAGTCCCACCACAGCCACCGCCACTCTGGTCGCACAGCAGCCACCACCGATGTAACAACTGGCACTCACCCCACCAATAGAAGTCGGTGCTTAAAATCCATGATCGCGTGTCTAACCTCTTGCTTCCTCTCAAATTCAAAATAATTTTGAGAGACATTTTACGAAGGCACCAGGCAGCGGCTCACCATGGCGTCGCCCGCTCCCCAAAATGTACTCGTCGCCGGCTCCACCACCAGCCCCTGCTTGTGTTGCAATCGAAACGTTGTACACTATTATTTAGTTTATTTTCTTTCTACGTGACTTTACCGAAAGAACCAAAGAGTAATTCCTGCAGTCATGAAAGCTTCAAATCAAGTTTTAATCCACGTAGACTTGAAAAACCCAGCACGAAAGCGCTTAAAATCACGCCAGCCATTCTGGGAAACAGGAGCCAACATCCATGCAGGCGGCACCAACCCATTATGGCTTGGGGTTGCCGTTTATTCCCTGGCCAATCGTCAAGAGAGTTGGCACCAGGAACGTTATTGTGATGGTGACCGTAAAATTAACTGTCTCATTACAAATGAAGACAGAGGTTGTGTCCTCCGCAACGCGAGGCCGGAGTGCGCTCTCAGTGAGGTCGTGCAAGGTATTCCCGTACGGTTCTTGTCTCTAAATTTAGATTTAAAGCTTTCGTGACTGCAGTAATTCATATTCTTAGTTCTTTCGGTAAAGTCACGTTGAAGGGAAACAATAAAATATATATAAAACAATAAAAATTCTCACGACGTTTCGATCATAACACAAACGGTCGTCATCAGGTGTGTCGGTTTGCATAAATTTATTTATTTTTAAACGGTGTATTTATATAGGTTCTTGTCTCTGTTCATTTAAAATGCGGGGCATTTATTTTGCGTTGTGTCGGGGATTTAAAAAGTCACCGCTGTTGCAAAGTATTTACTTATTTATGGAACTGTGAATACGTCGGCATTTTGTAAACTACATATTTGTTACTTTTTTACGTACGGGGCGTGTACATTTCAATGGACACGCTAACCGTAGCGCCAAGCCGTTACCACGTGAAATGTACGGCTAAATGATGAACTTCGCCAAGCACTTTATTTCCATCTTCCATGATGCCTCCAGAAACAGCGGTTTCTGAAATCGTGAATGTAGATCGGTGACACTTCGGTCTCCTCGGGGTTTTTATCGTTTGTACAAAAGCAGCTCAAAGTGTGGGAAGGGAAAGCCAGATTAATGTTTTCCAGAGATTTTGTCTACCTCGTTTTGTATTTGCACTTGACATCAATATATACTTGTCGTGACAAAACTGGTCTCGCTTCCATTTCTTACTTTGCCATCGCAGTGTGTGTGTATGTGTCTTTGTGTGTGGGTGTATGTGTGTGTTTCTCTTTGTTTACGTGTGTTTATGTATGTATGTGTGTATGCAGGTGCATGTGCTCGCTAACAGCACTTGCCCAAACAGCTTGTTTTGGCTATACGGGGGATCTTTGTCTTTGTATGTCTGTGTGTTGATGGGTGTGTACGTGTTTGTGTGTGTGAATGCGTGTGTGTGTATATCTAATTACATTGTTCGGTCGTAGTTTAGTGGTAGTTAATTGAAGGTGGAGGGGTTACCAGCCCCTCGCACCCGTCCAGAGCCCTCATTTAGCCGCTGTGATGGTCACAGACGCCATAAGGGGAAAGGGCCAATTGGAATTGGCCCTCTCCCTCACAGCACCGACCACGACAGCGTTGCCACAGAAATGTTTGTGGGGAAGAGGTCAAGACCACGTTGCTGGCCTAATTAATTAAATGTTGAATATAAAAAGTGGATAAAAGGTAATGGTACAGCCCCTGCGGTTGTTCACGCCACTGCCGGCAAATGGGGCCTCCACGAGCGGGAGCTCCAGAGAGCCCCTTCGAGGGTCATTGGCCTACTCCTCCACACTGGCCAGAACGGCTTGGAAGAGAAGGTCGTCAAATATAGAGTTAGATTTACCTGCCGCTTACAACATTTGACCGTAACGTGTTCGGTGGGGACACGCTTCTTGCTGGGCTCAAATGCAAGGCAGCGTGTGAAGAAAAACGGGGCCCAGAGAATGTTGACTCCAGCACTGGGGAGGGTGCCGGTACACTGGGACACTGCTGTGGGTGTGGTTACTCAATCGCCCAGCCACGTGGAGGAGTAGCCACTGATATGAAACGCAACGCCATCGTCTCACCTAATCAACCCGTTCACCCGTGAAGCGGTGGCCCGGCCGTTAGCGCACACTGACCACTGCCAGCTAAGTTCGATTCCCGCCACGGCTAACGTCGGTGCTGAGTGACATCTGAACAAATCTCTGGGCTGCCTCACCTTCACACCAACTCATACTGACCAGCGTGGTGAAGTATGATCGAACACCCCCTCCCCCCCCCCCCATTTAGTGACACAGAGTGGGGGGCTCCTACCTCCGCTGTGGATTGACAGAGGGCCGACGTCTATGCTGAGCCCCACGCCAGTATAATCGCAGCATCCCTCTGCAACAGCTCTGCTGTGACACCTGAAGGCACACAAACAACACAAGTGGGTGGCCAGGTGCAGGGAGGGTGACGTCCTCATTCAATGAATAAAAAACGAAAAGGAACCCGCCACGGATATTCACCAAGCGGCAATGAGAGCGTCGTGGCGATGCTGCTGCTGTCAGAAACCCGCCGCACGATGCAGTGCGGACACGAGTTGACAATTTCAACCCCACACATCCGTTACTTTTCTTGTCAACACCCTCAGCATTAAATTAATATTGCAGAGTTTTATAGTTCAACATTCAATGATCGTCCTACACTAAGGGGTCATTTAATTATCGTTTTATGAGTCATTCATTTTAACAACGCAAATATGTAATCGCTACAGCTATTGAGAGAGCTATTTTGGAATTCTGCTAAATCCAAGAAAAGTAACTTAATGGCAAATTCTGCATTTTTATAGAAATGGTTTGAAAATTATTTCGCACAGTTAATGATGCAACTACTGGCACAGGGCAACCGCGGCTCGAGTGTGAACGCCTTCACTATGAGAGGGGTCACCCTGCAGGGTTGAGTAGAGATCTCTATCCCGCCCTGTATAGCAGGGGTGTCCAAACTACGGCCCGCGGGCCAACTGCGCCATCCATTTTTAATTGGCCCGTATCAAAGTTTAAAATATAATGGACTATGGCCCACTGTATTGCATTTCTTAATTGAAACACTAGATGGCGGTATTGTCTTGAGCAAGGCAGCGTCTCCACAAAGCAAGCAATCGAAGAAAACATTTGCTCAGGGTCACCAGAAATGCCGGAACTGAAGAGACGCAAGATTGCAAGCGAGTGCAGAAAATTTCAGACTCGGTGGAAAAATGAATTTTTTTTCATAGAAACCAAGGGGAAGTGTGTTTGTTTGATTTATAATGAGAGTGTTGCCGTGATGAAAGAGTACAATGTACGACGGCATTATGAAACGAAACATCAGACCTTCACGTCCTACACTGGCGCCGAGCGGAGAGAGAAGGTAAAGCAAATGGCAAGCTAGCCTGCTAACGCAGCAGCAGGGTTTTTTTTTTCCGTGCTAACAAAGCTCAAGAAAATGCAACAATAGCCAGCAATGAAGTAGCTCAACTCATTGCCCTACACGGGAAACCTTTCTCAGACGGTGACTTCATCAAACAGTGCCTCACTAAAGTCGTGGGAATGTGCCTGGAGAAAATGCAGGATTTCAACGACGTTAGTATGTCCAGAAATAAGGTTGTGCGGCGAATTGAAGACTTGTCGGCTAACTTAAAACAGCAAGTGTCAGATACAGCTTGTGCTTTCGATTTTTACTCGATTGCATGTGATGAGAGCACAGATGCCACGGACACTGCACGGCTGTTAATTTTTTTGCGGGGAGTTGATGAGAATTTTTGCATTACGGAAGAACTGCTTCCTCTTCGGAGTCTAAAGGGGACAACAACTGGGAAGGACATGTTTTGAAGCTGTGTCAGATTAAATTAACCAGGCTGGACTTAAATGGGACAAGCTGTGTGGAATTACAACGGATGGGGCTCCAGCAATGACAGGCGAGCGCAAAGGAATGGCTTCTATGGTGGGTGCCAAGGTGCAGGAGAGCGGAGGTGAGGCTGTTAAAATGCACTGTATCATCTACCAAGAAGCCCTCTGTGCCAAGATAATCCAGCTTGGCGATGTGATGAACACAATTGTGAAAAATGTCAAAAAATTATGGCCCGAGGGCTTTACCACAGAGAATTGCAAGCGTTCCTCTCTGATGTCGATGCTGAATACGGGGACCTACTCTACCATTCTCAAGTGCGCTGGCTCAGTCGCGGCTCCGTGCTGCAGCGGTTTTATTCCCTGAGATCAAATATCGACAAGTTTTTGAAAGAAAAGGGCAGACCTCTCCATGAGATCAGTGACCCTTTATGGTTGGCAGGCCTGGCTTTTTTAGTTGATCTCACTGATCATCTCAACACCCCGAACAAGAGACTACAAGGCAAAGAGCAGCTGGTACCACAGCTGTATGTGCACATGAAAGCATTCCGTGCGAAGCTCCGTCTCTTCGAGTCACAACTGCGCAACTTCAATGTAGCGCACTTCCCCACGCTGACCGAAATCAACGCGCATTTCCAAATGCCAAGCTCTCTGCAAAAATGGGAGAATATGTGTCTGTGATCACATCTCTCATGACAGAATTCAGTCAGCGCTTCCAAGATTTTTCTGTCATTGAGAAGGAAATCACACTGTTTGCGGCTCCGTTTTCAATGGATGCGAAAGAAGTGGAGGAGAGTCTGCAATTAGAACTGATCGAAATTCAGTGTGATGATTCTCTGAAGAATCAGCATCAGCTTCTCTCCCTACCTGACTTCTACCGGAGTTTGGAAAAGGCCAAGTTTCCTCTGATGAGACGCCATGCAAAACGAATGATGAGTCTGTTCGGCTCAACATACATATGTGAGCAGACATTCTCTCTGTTAACGCTGAACAAAAGCAGGCTGAGAACCAGAACGACCAACAGCCATCTCCGTGACGTCCTTCGCATCTCAACCACCAAACTTACTCTTGACCTGCCAGCTATCCTTCACACCAAAGCGCAGCATCACTGCTCCCACTGAGCGTAACATTCTTCCCATTACAGGTGAGTTAAAAATATACACAGTTTTCATTTGTTAATAAGCCCAATTACTTAATAAATTCAGTTAATTAAAGTTGATGACAATTTTTTTAACAAACGTTAGTTGATGTGTTAACAAGCCCAATAATTTATTTGTGTAATAAGCTTGAAATATCCACATCCCCTATTTGTCTTCTTGTCTCTTCCTTCATATGGACAATGAAGGGGGATCAGCACCCTAAGAACCAATCTGAGGCTGTCACTGAGAGAATGACCTGCCAACCTTTTTGTAAAAAATAAAATTAAAATCTACTAATGAAGAGCTATGATGGAGGCTTTTTTTCTTCAAACATGTTCAATAATCAAACGTAATTTACCTGCATTTGATTGATTTTGACAATATTAGTGCATGAGAAGTGAGGCAGTATACCTCACGTCTAGTGAGTGGCCCAATCCTTCGTATATTTTTCTGTATGTGGCCCTCGGGAAAAAAAGTTTGGACACCCCTGATGTATAGAGTAGTCAACGCGTGTTTAATACTGAGTACTACTCAACGCACACGGCGGCAAGAGCGCACTTTATGAATGGAATCGGTCATCATTGACGGATTTTGGGGTCGCTGAGTAAACAGCCAAAGAGGGTGACGAGAAGTGGCACAGATGGGTAGCGCGCCACGCTACGAACCGGCTCCACCCGAGTTCAATTCCTGTCCAGGGCTAACAACGACACGACTGGCGAGCGATGTCAGGGCTGGTTGCCCGCTACCTTCACCGACCAGCATCGAGCACCCGTGGTGGGATATGGTCAAAGAACCACAATGGTGGGGAGGCCTTCATCCAGCAGTGGATTGACCGTGGGCAGTAAAAAATAAAGTGTTGCTTTGTAGCTAATAGCCCCAGGGTCACACAGTTCCACTCGATATTCAGCTCGGGTTGGACCGAACATTCGGGTCAGACGGCCAGTTGAGAGGGTCGCACGCATCTTCAATGGAGCCTCCATCAAGGCATTATTGTATTTCCCGATGGGCCAGAGCAGCAACTGATGCCACCCAAAGGTGACGAAACCTTTGAACGTAGCGGCCGTCACGTAATTCACTTTCATCGACCATATCGAGATGAGCACTGCAGTCAGGATCACGACAGATGTTCTGTGTGCGTGGAGTGGTGGTGTTGTTATTTTTACTAGTTTTATTTATTTTAACCACCTAAGTCCCACTGAGCTACATAGCGCTTTTATAAGAAGCGACCTGGCCACAGATGATAGCTCAACAAAGTGGCTTATCGTGTGGACATTTAGAGCAGCCAAATATTCGAAACACGTCGATTCTCAATGTGCAATGGAAACACCGCAGCACCCGGAGCAAAAATCCACGCGACCCCGGGGAGAGAGACACCGCAGACTCCAAATATACAGCAGCAGCAGCAGGCGTCGGGGTCGGGATCGAACCCACGACCTCCTGCACACCGGGCGAGGTAGTTAACATCTCCTAGCCACCGTGGCGACCCGAAGCCTTCATCCAGCAGTGGACTGCCAACACGGCACGGCATCATTGCGGGTCTACAAAGGTACCTGGTTGGAGGATGTGGAGCCGAGTGGACTTGCCGATGAGCGGTACCGGCAGTGTCAAGATCGGCCTCTGTGGAGGAGGAGGACGAGGAGGCTCGTGAGGGACGCTCCCGGGCAGTTGGAGGCAGTCGCCCTTCAGCAACAATGACCACGACGACGGAGGGGCAAAGGAGCGACGCTCACAACAACGAGCGGAGAGGCGGGCGGATAAAATGCGGCGAGTTGGCACAGCTGGTGGCGTCTGCCAGCCATTTCGAGTCCGTCAACCCATGGCACCTGCAGGGTTCTGTCCCGTGACCTCCTGTCAGCGAGCATTCGACACTTCGCGTGGCCTAAGAGTGCACCTAGCCTGGCACAAACGCCGTGGGGACGTCACCGCCACTTAGTGGCGACAGGGGCGAGGGAGTTTGACTTGGACGGACCAGTCCATGTTGGGAGTTGGTTTAGAGGGGGGGGGGGGGGATTTGTTCTCTCCTGGGCCACGTGACTTTGTGGTGTGAATGCCCTCTCTCTCTCTCTCTGTCTGTCTCCACGTGACATGGGGAAGAGGAGGATAGGAAGCCCGGGAACGTGACAGCTACGTAGGTGAAAATAAAATAACAAAAAAAATCACGACGTTTCGGCCACAACACAAGCGGCCTTCATCAGGTGAAAGGACGAGACTGTCTGGAGGACAGCGCTGGAGTGGAAGAAGCCACGCTTAGATCACGACCTTTAAGCTGTGTGAGAAAGAAAAAGACCAAGCGCCTTGACAAAGGAATTAGCATATAATTTAGCATTGAAATGGCTCATTGAAATAGCTAAGTTAAAGTATACACATCCGCAGAGGCACCCCTTGACAAAGGAATTAGTATCGAATTTAGCATTGAAATAGCTGAGTGATTAGCTTGTAACTGGTCACAGAAATAGCTGTGTTAAAGTTAGAGCATATACATTCACCGAGGCACCTAGTACTCATCAAACAGGAAAATTTAGCGAAACACAACCACGCTTAGACATCGGACCTGTGTGCGAGCAAACAAGGTGTTCTGACAAAGAAATTAGCATAAAAATTAGCATTTGATTGGCGGATTTTAGAAAAGAGGTGGTGTACGTGCCGGTGGACTTGCAGTTTGGCGCGGGGGAAGGGGGGAGGGGGGATGGTGTGAAAAGGGGGAATTTATAAGAGCTGCGAAAGTTTGGGTTACCACTACTTGAAAAAATATACTGTACCATTGAAATTAGTTTAATGTTTAGTTCGATTTAGAACATCTTTCCAATGGTTGCTTAATTTGAAACCATCCTCTCGATTGAAATTGTGTCCGTGTTTGTAGATCTGAATTGCCTCATGAACAAATTTCTGATGAAGGCCGCTTGTGTTGTGGCCGAAACGTCGTGAATTTTTGTTATTTTATTTTCACCTACGTGACTTTACCCAATAGAACCAAAGAGTATGGATCCTAGCAGTCACAAAAGCTTTAAATCTAGAATCACGCGTTGACTACTCTATACAGGGTGGGATAGAGATCTCTACTCAACCCTGCAGGGTGACTCCTCTCATAGTGAAGGCGTTCACACTCGAGCTGCGGTTGCCCTGTGCCAGTAGTTGCATCATTAACTGTGCGAAATAATTTTCAAATCATTTCTATAAAAATGCAGAATTTGCCATTAAGTTACTTTTCTTGGATTTAGCAGAATTCAACAATAGCTCTCTCAATAGCTGTAGCGATTGAGTAATGATGTTTTACATTTTTGCGTTTTTCAATTGAACGCTAATTAATGACCCCTTAAGTGTAGAAAAATCATTGAATGTTGAAGTATAAAACTCTGCAATGTTAATTTAATGCTGAGGGTGTTGACAAGAAAAGTAGCGGATGTGTGGGGTTGAAATTGTCAACTCGTGTCCGCACTGCATCGTGCGGCGGGTTTCTGACAGCAGCAGCATCGCCACGACGCTCTCATTGCCGCTTGGTGAATATCCGTGGCGGGTTCCTTTTCGTTTTTTATTCATTGAATGAGGACGTCACCCTCACTGCACCTGGCCACCCACTTGTGTTGAGTGTGTGCCTTCAGGTGTCACTGCAGAGCTATTGCAGAGGGATGCTGCGATTATACTGGCGTGGGGCTCAGCATAGACGGCGGCCCTCTGTCAATCCACAGCGGAGGTAAGAGCCCCCCACTCTGTGACAGTAAATGGGGGGGGGTGTTTGATCATACTTCACCACGCTGGTCAGTATGAGTTGGTGTGAAGGTGAGGCAGCCCAGAGATTTGTTCAGATGTCACTCAGCACCGACGTTAGCCGTGGCCGGGAATCGAACTTAGCTGGCAGTGGTCAGTGTGCGCTAACGGCCGGGCCACCGCATCACGGGTGAACGGGTTGATTAGGTGAGACGATGGCGTTGCGTTTCACATCAGTGGCTACTCCTCCACGTGGCTGGGCGATTGAGTAACCACACCCACAGCAGTGTCCCAGTGTACCGGCACCCCCCCAGTGCTGGAGTCAACATTCTCTGGGCCCCGTTTTTCTTCACACGCCGCCCTGGATTTGAGCCCAGCAAGAAGCGTGTCCCCACCGAACGCGTTACGGTCAAATGTTGTAAGCGGCAGGTAAATCTAACTTTATATTTGACGACCTCATCGTCAAAGACGTCCTGGCCAGTGTGGAGGAGTAGGCCAATGACCCTCACTGGCGCTCTCTGGAGCTCCCGCTCGTGGAGGCCCCATTTGCCGGCAGTGGCGTGAACAACCGCAGGGGCTGTACCATTACCTTTTATCCACTTTTTATATTCAACATTTAATTAGGTCAGCAACGTGGTCTTGACCTCTGGCCCACAAACATTTCTGAGAAATACAACAAGTGCACGTGTATACAAGTGTACTTCTGTGGCAACGCTGTCGTGGTCGGTGCTGTGAGGGAGAGGGCCAATTCCAATTGGCCCTTTCCCCTTATGGCGTCTGTGACCATCACAGTGGCTAAATGAGGGCTCTGGACGGGTGCGAGGGGCTGGTAACCCCTCCACCTTCAATTAACTACCACTACACTACGACCGAAAAATGTAATTAGACATACACACACACGCATTCACACACACAAACACGTACACACCCATCAACACACAGACATACAAAGACAAAGATCCCCCGTATAGCCAAAACAAGCTGTTTGGGCAAGTGCCGTTAGCGAGCACACGCACCTGCATACACACATACATACATAAACACAGGTAAACAAAGAGAAACACACACATACACCCACACACAAAGACACACACACTGCGATGGCAAAGTAAGAAATGGAAGCGAGACCAGTTTTGTCACGACAAGTATATATTGATGTCAAGTGCAAATACAAAACGAGGTAGACAAAATCTCTGGAAAACATTAATCTCGCTTTCCCTTCCCACACTTTGAGCTGCTTTTGTACAAACGATAAAAACCCCGAGGAGACCGAAGTGTCACCGATCTACATTCACGAGTTCAGAAACCGCTGTTTCTGGAGGCATCATGGAAGATGGAAATAAAGTGCTTGGCGAAGTTAATCATTTATCGTACATTTCACGTGGTAACGGCTTGGCGCTACGGTTAGCGTGTCCATTGAAATGTGCACGCCCCGTACGTAAAAAAGTAACAGATATGTAGTTTAAAAAATGCCGACGTATTCACAGTTCGATCAATAAATAAATACTTTGCAACAGCGGTGGCTTTTTAAATCCCCGACACAACGCGAAATAAAAGCCCCGCATTTTAAATGAACAGAGATAAGAACCGTACGGGAATACCTTGCACGACCTCACTGAGACCGCACTCCGGCCTCGCGTTGCGGAGGACACAACCTCTGTCTTCATTTGTAATGAGACAGTTAATTTTACGGTCACCATCACAATAACGTTCCTGGTGCCAACTCTCTTGACGATTGGCCAGGGAATAAACGGCAACCCCAAGCCATAATGGGTTGGTGCCGCCTGCATGGATCTTGGCTCCTGTTTCCCAGAATGGCTGGCGTGATTTTAGTGCTTTCGTTCTGGGTTTTTCAAGTCTTCGTGGATTAAAACTTGATTTGAAGCGTTCATGACTGCAGGAATTACTCTTTGGTTCTTTCGGTAAAGTCACGTAGAAAGAAAATAAACTAAACAATAGAGTACGACGTTTCAATTGCAACACAAGCAATGGTCATCAGGTAGAACAAAACCTAGTGAACTTGTAAATACAATGCAATCCAACACAGAGAGTCGACTAACACAACAGTCAGTACTTTACCTGGTTGATTACGTTCTTTCAAAGATTGCTACATTTGAGAGAGAGAGATAAAACACAGACACGGGGACACACAGACAGACACACACAGAGAGAGACAACACAGAGACACAGAGAGAGACACACACAACATATGTTGTGTGTGTCTCTCTCTGTGTCTCTCAGTGTTGGATTGCATTGCATTTCTAAGTTCACTCGGTTTGTTTTCTACTTGATGACGATTGCTTGTGTTGCAATCGAAACATAGTATTCTATTATTAAATGTATTTTATTTTTTCGTGGATTGTGAGGTCGGAGTTGCTTGAGATGTTTTCCATCTCATTGGACGGGTGTCAGCATTGGACGGGCGTGCCATGAGGCCCTGAGCTAGTGATTGCAGCTCTTTATTGTGTTGAATGTGGTCTTCGAGTGAGAATGTCGAGTCCAAGGTGATTCCAATGATGTTCAAGTGATTTCAGGGGCTGGTGGTGGAGCTGGCGATGAGTACATTTTGGGGAGCGGGCGACGCCATGGTGAGCCGCTGCCTGGTGCCTTCGTAAAATGTCTCTCAAAATTATTTTGAATTTGAGAGGAAGCAAGAGGTTAGACACTTGATCATGGATTTTAAGCACCGACTTCTATTGGTGGGGCGAGTGCCAGTTGTTACACCGGTGGTGGCTGCTGTGCGACCAGAGTGGTGGTGGCTGTGGTGGGACTGGTGGCGGTGGCTGCTGTTGGACTGGCTGCTGTTGGACTGGCTGCTGTTGGACTGGCTGCTGTGGGACACGCGGTGGCAGCAGCTGCTGTGGTGCTGATGGTGTCTTCTTCGAGACCGGCGGTGGTGGTGGTGGTTGCTGCAGGACCGGCGGTGGTTGCTGGTGGAATGGCAGCGGCTGCTGTGAGATCGGGGTGGTGGTGGTGGCTGCTCTGGGACTAGCGGCAGCGGCTGTTGCGTGTCTGGCGTTGCCTGTAGCTGCTGCTGCTGCTGTTCCTGCCGTGGCCCTTGCAGTTGCTCCGGCAGTTGTTCCCGTTGGGGCGGTTCGACGTCTTGGGTTTCTGGAGGTAAAGAAGATGATGGCGCTAAAGTCCAAACCGCTAAACATTGGGTGAATGAAACAAAACCGGTCTGAAGTATAAACAAGAAGATCGCTGTACTTCACCATTCCCTTAATATAAAACGATGCGCTGTCAGGGTGTACATTCTCCCTGGGCATTTCCACGCACACGGGGCGACGTTTCAAATCCATCCTTTACCTTGCGCGCCGGTGAGGAGAGCTGCCGTACAGAGACAGGGTCCGGGGTCTCCCTTCGCCGAGTGGGGCCGCTTGAGGCACAAGCGGGACGTCGCCTTGACGTGCTCCAGCGGGCAGTAGCTGTCCGCTGGCGGCGCGTTCAATTCTGGGGACCTGCATGCACGCAGCAACGCGTCGCAAACCGTTAACTCCTGCCTTTAATGGAGACACTGCTAATCGCACAAGACAATATCTTTCCAGTGAGCTGGTCTGGGGGACGGTTGTAAGTGCAGGTTAAAGTGAAGGGGAGAGAAGGCGACTTACCGAATATAGAAGAGCATGTAGGCCTGCTCGTTCATAACAGCCTTGGTGTCGACGTGCCGCACGATGGAGTCGTTCATACAGCACCATTGTCCATCGCTGATCTGCGCACAGTCACAGCACGGGTACACTTGGTTACAATGTTTACACAACTGCACCCAACCTCCTCCGTTCATTAATAACAAGACACGATACACTCTAGACAACAAGTTCGTAAAGAGCATCACCCCATCGTCAGAGCTGCAGAAGGTGCTACGGTTGCTATGATGGTGCTGAAGTTACAGAACGGTCTGCCTGACCATGTCACTATATCGATGGCCTTGGACCAATTTAATCAGAATCAGAATCATTATTTGTGCTGAAAGAATTTGATGATCTACGAAGCTCTTTTCAACAGATGTCCAGTAGGGGCGGTTCAGAAAGTTACAACAACAACAAACAATACAACACCGATTGGAGTGCAAAGTGTATGAATGCTAAGGAAGTCAATAAATACAAATACATAAAGTATATATACTGTAAGTAGAAGTTGCATAAGTACATCAAGACGCAAGAACAGACGCAAGACTTCTATTTATTCTTCCCTATTGGACATTTGTAACATTATGGGCGCATTGCAGATGTGCGTTGTTATTGTTTGATGGTAACAAATGGAATTACCTTATTGTAGCAATAATAATGACCCCTGTTGGAGTCGGCTCCCTTGTGCACCAGCACCGAGTACAGGGAGTAGATTGCGGGCTCGCCCTGAGACGTTGAGGTGAAGGGTTGCATGTCCAGGTGCTCCGGGTAGGTGATGTTCTACAGGCAGCGCACAGAGACAAACGTTAGAAGTGGAAACGGCAGGGGTGGTGAGGTGGGCAGCAGAGATGGGCACCATCTAAGTTACACGTCAACGTGATGGCGTGATGTCTCGCTCATTTGAGCGTTGAAGACGGTGCTCATCTCCTGTTTATAGCCCTGAGCAAGTGGTGGAAATTCTACAGTCATATGACGGGGGCGAGTCTTTCCGTAGCACTTATTTCAGCATGGAGAGGCATTTTCTCCAGCGTTGAACTGACAAAGGGCTGTAATAAAATAAATTAATTAGAGCGATGTGGAGGGGCAGAATCGTTACCCGGTTGATCTTGACGCCGTAGAGGTTGTACCGCTTGATGGAGACGGTGAGGACGTTGGGCAGGCGGTGGAGAGCCATCGTCTTCGTCGATTCCCCCTTGCAACAGCACCTGCACGACAACAACGCCAGCCATCGCACGTGTTCCCCAACTTTTAAACAATAAGTCTACTCACTTTTTGTTGTTCGTTATTTTTTATTCATTTCTTAACATAAAAATTGTTACTTATTTACGTTATATATTGGACGTTATTTTTTTACGTATTATTTATATTATATTTTTATTACTATCTTTTATTAGAATTTGGTTCAATCATCAGACTTTTGAAGCTACAAATGATTCCAGGGTGTCAACACACGATGCCCACTCACATTCTGCAGGTGTATTCGTCCAGCGTCTCCTTGTTAAAAAACTCCTCAAACGCCTCCACAAGATCTGATGAGTTCTGTTGGCCGACAGAGTGAAAGGCAAATGAGGACTCTAAGAAGCATTCCATGAACATCTGCAGAATTATATTGTGATGGCAATTCGGAAAACCCGCATTTCGTATGAAATCGTACAACCGCAAAAAAAGAGATCACGCACGCTACTGGCAGTGTGTTTGGATGTTAAGTGGCTGATTTATGTATGTGTGTGTGTGTTATGTATGTTGGCACAGCAGGGGGAACAGGTGGTGCATCGGCCAGTCATCTCAGTCAACCCATGGTCTGTCCCGTGACCTGCCAGCGGGCGTTCGACACTCCGCGTGGCCTTAAAAGGCACTCAGGCTGGCACAAGCACCGTGGTGACATCACCGCCACTTAGTGGCGAATGGCAGTTGTTGTTCATGTATGTGATGTATGTACATTTAACTTATTCCGCACCGTACGTAGATGTATAACTGTTAAGCGATGGCTTTCTCATTGCCTACATTAATATGGAGTGCAATGTCCAGGCACGTGTCATAGGTGTCGGAGTGGTTGCAGCACTGCATGCACTCCACTGCAAAACACAAGCACACATTAGGAAGGGACGTCACATGTTACTTAGTAAAACTAAATGCACGCTTCCCACTGACATAGGTAATTGGTACTTTTCACCAACTGGTAAAAGGTTTTTCTGTGTGGCACGTGCGTGAGAGTGTGCAAACGCTGCAACGCGAGCACGTCTACACTGTGATGATGCGCTTGCTGCTCGCGGTTAACAAGTCTGTAGAGGAGTGTGCACAACTCACCACGTGATCGAAGGTAACCCCCGAAGATCTGGTAAATGAGGGTGGTAGGCTCCGTGTATCTGTCCAGCCTGCCACGTCACAGAGAACGACACCACACGGTGGTTACAGCGGCAGTAGCAGTAGCACCTTTACCGGATGCACACGCGTGTGTGAAAGTTACACCATTGCCCGAGCTGTCGATTCACTCTTTCCCTTCAGCACTGCAACGCGTGCTCTGTAGCAACCAAACGTGCTAGCGTCTGCACAGGGCAGCCACCTTCACGGCACAGCCACAGAGCTGGGGGCAAGCTGGCAGCCGACATGCGGTGCTGTTGCCCGGCGCTTTTGTAATGCCCAGCGTGCCACGTGCCGCCCGTCAACATGAGCAGTGATGTCACGGGGCCACCGACGTCGAGACATCGACCCCCCGGTATTTATCGGCAACGTGAAATGCTCAAACAAAAGACGGCCCACGTCAGGGCCAAGGTGAAAGAACCGTGGTGCCAGCAGGGCCGGTCCTCTGCATCTCCCAGGTGTTCACACAAAAGTGTGAGTAGCTTCTCACAGACATCGAAGGACAATCGTGCAGAAAACCAAGAGGGAGCCGTGAGGTACCGAACTGCAGAACGACTGCCGCAAGTTGACTGGCGCGCGGTACTCACTCGCTGTGGCCATGGAGGCATGAGGCTTGCATGGCATCTACCACGTATCGCAGAAACTCGTGGGCATCTTCCTGTCTCCCAATGCGCAGGTGTTTGGTGATGCCTGTAGAGAAATGGACATGGGGACAAAGTGACAGGTACAGGATCTGATGACATCCTTCAAGAGCTCCCCAACAGATATGTCAAAAGGAGCAGTGCAAAGGACTTGGAACACAGATGGCGAAAGATCACGGGGAT
This sequence comes from Petromyzon marinus, assembly GCF_048934315.1. Lineage (NCBI taxonomy): Eukaryota > Metazoa > Chordata > Hyperoartia > Petromyzontiformes > Petromyzontidae > Petromyzon > Petromyzon marinus. The sequence goes on from NC_133709.1 coordinate 12,607,541, forward strand.
AACTTCTCCTCCGAGTGCAAGTTTTAACGTAGTTGTGGGACTCACGCGTGATGTTTTTAGTGATGACCTTGGGTGTCAGCACTCTCTTTGAGTTGTTGAACGTGTTGACGTCGTGACGCTCCATGACACACATCAGGCAAAAGTCGCTCTGTTGGCCTGCGAACGAGGGCACAATACAAAAAACGATAAGAGTACAAAGTATTGGTAAGGTAAACAAATCACTTTTAAAAAATCTACAATTAAAACTAAACTTTTATTTTACCAGATAAAGCCCACTGAGCTATTAGCTTCTCCAGAAGCAACCTGGACAACAAATGCTAGCTCAACGAAGTGGCTTATCACGTGGGAAGTTTATCGCAGCAAAATAACCGTGACAATAACCTAGCCCATGGGTAAACGAGAGTGCCGGGGGAGTACTTACAGGTGCTGCAGTGCTCTTGCAGCAGCAGGTAGTTCACGAGCGGCGGCGTGTAGGCGAGGCACTGCAGCGTGGCGTTGAGGAAGCAGGTGTTCCCCAGGTTGCGCAGGCCGGCACCCTTGCCCACGTCGTTCTCCCACCTGAGGCTCAGCCGCTCCGGCGCAAACAGCGAGAGCCGTGCCGCCGGAATGCCGTCGTCCTCCTCTGCACAAAGGGAACGGTGGTGGCGGAAGCCGGCGTCATCGCAGAGCGCTGCACTGCCGATGGGGCTGGCGTGGATATTCAGTGGCCCCAGCCAGCACCCGTGCTGCTACTCTTAACCACAAAGATTTTGCTCCACATTTCAGTGTAAGGCTCAAGTTCGCGAAAAATATGATTCGCCTTTCAAGTTGGCTGCTGGGTGTTTTGAGCTCTCCGTGTTACTCGTGAAGGGCAACAGCAGTGGCTCCAAAGCGGCCCTTGCGTTGGTGGCTGCCACCCTAACGAGAGGTCACGAGGTCACGTGGTCGCACGCTCACCTTGGGGTGCAGGCAGCACAGACACGCCGATGTTCTCGCGTGCTGTGGCTGTCACCGGGGAGGGTTCAGGCCGGCCATGGGGAAGGCAGCTGGGTTGCGTGCAGAGCCACTCGTCGGCCGCCACCAGCACCTCGTTGGACGAGGTGGGGGCCAAGACCGTGAGGTCGTTACCAGACGAGGTGCCCTCCGCTCCAGCTGCCACAGTCGTGGTTGGTTTCTGCCACATCAACGCAGTCAACACATCCACAATTACTCCTCCCATCTGGACTGGGATCTCAACACACGTGGGACTGTTTCATCTCCAAAATGAATTAAATTTAGTCTATGAACCGATAATCGACCTGCATAATTTATCTCAGAAATATATACAGTATTGATTTTTAGAGGAACCCCAAACTCACAAAATATTCTAAGAAGGGGCCATTGACTAAAGACGAACGAGTTCATTTCGTTGTTATGCATGCAGAAAAAGGTAGCTGTAATTTTAAAAAAAGGTGCTAAATGCATTTCAAAAGAGTCATGGATATCAGTTTTAACATTTGTTAAAATTAAACTAAATAACCCCTTGTGATCATTTAAGATAAATACAATAACTTTGCGTGTCCTGACTTTTGGGCCACCCTCTGTAGGCCACGTTATGAAAGGGTCTAACAACTGTTGACGTACTCTGCACAAGGACCATTGCCTGAAACGTCGCCTATCATTTTCCCATACCAATTTTCCCACACCCGTGCATTCCCAGCGTTGTGATTGGCTGATTGGCGTCAGCGGGCCCCGCCCACCACCCGGGGCTCCTCCCCCTCACCTGAGGCTCCGCCCTGAGACGCGGCCCCGCCGCCGCCTGCGCGGCTCCCGTCAGCTCCGGCACGGCGACCCGCGCCGTGCCTCGGGCTTCATCCGGGGAGGGGGTCCCGGGCACAGCCCCGCGGGATCCCTCGGGGGGGTCGCCCACTGCAAAAGAAGGAGGAGCACGTCGATCACATTTTACACTGCGGATAAACACATGGCTCTACATTTCCCACTGTAGACAGACATGAGCCTGCCTATCGCTTCTGAAGAACTCAATAGCTCAGTGGGCTTCATCTGGTTTAATAAAAAAAGTGTAATTAATTTCGTTTTCGGGATTTGCTTACCTCTCATACTTTTCACGTGTATCGTTTTTTTGGTATTGGTGTAACTTTCTGAACCCGTCTCTACTGGACATTTGTTTAAAAGAGCTTCATAGCTCATCGGATTTATCTGGCTCCACCACCAGCCCCTGCTTGTGTTGCAATCGAAACGTCGTACTCTATTGTTTAATTTATTTTCTTTCTACGTGACTTTACTGAAAGAACCAAAGAGTAATTCCTGCAGTCATGAAAGCTTCAAATCAAGTTTTAATCCACGAAGACTTGAAAAACCCAGCACGAAAGCGCTTAAAATCACGCCAGCCATTCTGGGAAACAGGAGCCAAGATCCATGCAGGCGGCACCAACCCATTATGGCTTGGGGTTGCCGTTTATTCCCTGGCCAATCGTCAAGAGAGTTGGCACCAGGAACGTTATTGTAATGGTGACCGTAAAATTAACTGTCTCATTACAAATGAAGACAGAGGTTGTGTCCTCCGCAACGCTCGGCCGGAGTGCGCTCTCAGTGAGGTCGTGCAAGGTATTCCCGTACGGTTCTTGTCCCGTTAATTAAAAATGGGGGACTTTTATTTCGCGTTGTGGCGGGGATTTAAAAAGTCACCGCTGTTGCAAAGTATTTATTTATTTATCGAACTGTGAATACGTCGGCATTTTTTAAACTACATATCTGTTACTTTTTCACGTACGGGGCGTGCACATTTCAATGGACACGCTAACCGTAGCGCCAAGTCGTTACCACGTGAAATGTACGATAAATGATGAACTTCGCCAAGCACTTTATTTCCATCTTCCATGATGCCTCCAGAAACAGCGGTTTTTGAACTCGTGAATGTAGATCGGTGACACTTTGGTCTCCTCGGAGTTTTTATCGTTTGTACAAAAGCAGCTCAAAGTGTGGGAAGGGAAAGCGAGATTAATGTTTTCCAGAGATTTTGTCTACCTCGTTTTGTATTTGCACTTGACATCAATATATACTTGTTGTGACAAAACTGGTCTCGCTTCCATTTCTTACTTTGCCATCGCAGTGTGTGTGTGTGTGTGTCTTTGTGTGTGGGTGTATGTGTGTGTTTGTGTTTGTTTACGTGTGTTTATGTGTGTATGTATGTGTGTATGCAGGTGCATGTGCTCGCTAACAGCACTTGCATAAAACAGCCTGTTTTGGCTATACGGGGGATCTTTGTCTTTGTATGTCCGTGTGTTGATGGGTGTGTACGTGTTTGTGTGTGTGAATGCGTGTGTGTGTGTGTATGTCTAATTACATTTTTCGGTTGTAGTTTAGTGGTAGTTAATTGAAGGTGGAGGGGTTACCAGCCCCTCGCACCCGTCCAGAGCCCTCATTTAGCCGCTGTGATGGTCAAAGACGCCACAGAAGTACACTTGTATACACGTGCACTTGTTGTATTTCTCAGAAATGTTTGTGGGGAAGAGGTCAAGACCACGTTGCTGACCTAATAAAATGTTGAATATAAAAAGTGGATAAAAGGTAATGGTACAGCCCCTGCGGTTGTTCACGCCACTGCCGGCAAATGGGGCCTCCACGAGCGGGAGCTCCAGAGAGCCCCTGTGAGGGTCATTGGCCTACTCCTCCACATTGGTCAGGACGTCTTTGACCAGGAGGTCGTCAAATATAAAGTTAGATTTACCTGCCGCTTACAACATTTGACCGTAACGCGTTCGGTGGGGACACGCTTCTTGCTGGGCTCAAATGCAGGGCGGCGTGTGAAGAAAAACGGGGCCCAGAGAATGTTGACTCCAGCACTGGGGGGGTGCCGGTACACTGGGACACTGCTGTGGGTGTGGTTACTCAATGGCCCAGCCACGTGGAGGAGTAGCCACTGATATGAAACTCAACGCCATCGTCTCACCTAATCAACCCGTTCACCCGTGAAGCGGTGGCCCGGCCGTTAGCGCACACTGACCACTGCCAGCTAAGTTCGATTCCCGGCCACGGCTAACGTCGGTGCTGAGTGACATCTGAACAGATCTCTGGGCTGCCTCACCTTCACACCAACTCATACTGACCAGCATGGTGAAGTATGATCAAACACCCCCCCATTTACTGACACAGAGTGGGGGGCTCTTACCTCCGCTATGGATTGACAGAGGGCCGCCGTCTATGCTGAGCCCCACGCCAGTATAGTCGCAGCATCCCTCTGCAATAGCTCTGCAGTGACACCTGAAGGCACACAAACAACAAAGTGGGTGGCCAGGTGCAGGGAGGGTGACGTCCTCATTCAATGAATAAAAAACGAAAAGGAACCCGCCACGGATATTCACCAAGCGGCAATGAGAGCGTCGTGGCGATGCTGCTGCTGTCAGAAACCCGCCGCACGATGCAGTGCGGACACGAGTTGACAATTTCAACCCCACACATCCGTTACTTTTCTTGTCAACACCCTCAGCATTAAATTAACATTGCAGAGTTTTAGGGTTCAATATTCAATGATCGTCCTACACTAAGGGGTCATTTAATTATCGTTTTGAGTCATTCATTTTAACAACGCAAATATGTTATCGCTACAGCTATTGAGAGAGCTACTGGCACAGGGCAACCGCGGCTCGAGTGTGAACGCCTTCACTATGAGAGGGGTCACCCTGCAGGGTTGAGTAGAGATCTCTATCCCGCCCTGTATGGCAGGGGTATCCAAACTACGGCCCGCGGGCCAACTGCGCCATCCATTTTTAATTGGCCCGTATCAAAGTTTAAAAAATATAATGGACTGTGGACCACTGTATTGCATTTCTTAATTTAAACACTAGATGGCGCTATTGTCTTGAGCAAGGCAGCGTCTCCACAAAGCAAGCAATCGAAGAAAACATTTGCTCAGGGTCACCAGAAATGCCGGAACTGAAGAGACGCAAGATTGCAAGCGAGTGCAGAAAATTTCAGACTCGGTGGAAAAATGAATTTTTTTTCATAGAAACCAAGGGGAAGTGTGTTTGTTTGATTTGTAATGAGAGTGTTGCCGTGATGAAAGAGTACAATGTACGACGGCATTATGAAACGAAACATCAGACCTTCACGTCCTACACTGGCGCCGAGCGGAGAGAGAAGGTAAAGCAAATGGCAAGCTAGCCTGCTAACGCAGCAGCAGGGTTTTTTTTCCGTGCTAACAAAGCTCAAGAAAATGCAACAATAGCCAGCAATGAAGTAGCTCAACTCATTGCCCGACACGGGAAACCGTTCTCAGACGGTGACTTCATCAAACAGTGCCTCACTAAAGTCGTGGGAATAATGTGCCTGGAGAAAATGCAGGATTTCAACGATGTTAGTATGTCCAGAAATAAGGTTGTGCGGCGAATTGAAGACTTGTCGGCTAACTTAAAACAGCAAGTGTCAGAAAAAGCTTGTGCTTTCGATTTTTACTCGATTGCATGTGATGAGAGCACAGATGCCACGGACACTGCACGGCTGTTAATTTTTTGGCGGGGAGTTGATGAGAATTTTTGCATTACGGAGGAACTGCTTGATCTTCGGAGTCTAAAGGGGACAACAACTGGGAAGGACATGTTTTGAAGCTGTATCAGATTCAATTAACCAGGCTGGACTTAAATGGGACAAGCTGTGTGGAATTACAACGGATGGGGCTCCAGCAATGACAGGCGAGCGCAAAGCAATGGCTTCTATGGTGAGTGCCAAGGTGCAGGAGAGCGGAGGTGAGGCTGTTAAAATGCACTGTATCATCTAGCAAGAAGCCCTCTGTGCCAAGATAATCCAGCTTGGCGATGTGATGAACACAGTTGTGAAAAATGTCAACAAAATTTATGGCCCGAGGGCTTTACCACAGAGAATTGCAAGCGTTCCTCTCTGATGTCGATGCTGAATACGGGGACCTACTCTACCATTCTCAAGTGCGCTGGCTCAGTCGCGGCTCCGTGCTGCAGCGGTTTTATTCCCTGAGATCAAATAGCGACAAGTTTTTGAAAGAAAAGGGCAGACCTCTCCATGAGATCAGTGACCCTTTATGGTTGGCAGGCCTGGCTTTTTTAGTTGATCTCACTGATCATCTCAACACCCTGAACAAGTTTCAAGTTTCATTTATTTGGTATAGCCCTGTGAGCCATGCGGCTCTTAAGTCGGGTGCAACCGCAACAAACAAAATTTGAACACAGAACAACTTAAAGCGACAACGCATAACAGAAACATCCAGGAATAAACCAGCTAATATTCCACAAAAAAAAACGTATTAATACGCTGTGTGAAAAAAGTCAAAGTGGTGCAAGCCAACAACAACCATAAGACAATTTAGATTAACCATATAACAAGAGACTACAAGGCAAAGAGCAGCTGGTACCACAGCTGTATGTGCACATGAAAGCATTCCGTGCGAAGCTCCGTCTCTTCGAGTCACAACTGCGCAACTTTAATGTAGCGCACTCCCCACGCTGACCGAAATCAACGCGCATTTCCAAATGCCAAGCTCTCTGCAAAAATGGGAGAATATGTGTCTGTGATCACATCTCTCATGACAGAATTCAGTCAGCGCTTCCAAGATTTTTCTGTCATTGAGAAGGAAATCACACTGTTTGCGGCTCCGTTTTCAATGGATGCGAAAGAAGTGGAGGAGAGTCTGCAATTAGAACTGATCGAAATTCAGTGTGATGATTCTCTGAAGAATCAGCATCAGCTTCTCTCCCTCCCTGACTTCTACCGGAGTTTGGAAAAGGCCAAGTTTCCTCTGATGAGACGCCATGCAAAACGAATGATGAGTCTGTTCGGCTCAACATACATATGTGAGCAGACATTCTCTCTGTTAACGCTGAACAAAAGCAGGCTGAGAACCAGAACGACCGACAGCCATCTCCGTGACGTCCTTCGCATCTCAACCACCAAACTTACTCCTGACCTGCCAGCTATCCTTCACACCAAAGCGCAGCATCACTGCTCCCACTGAGCGTAACATTCTTCCCATTACAGGTGAGTTAAAAATATACACACCGTTTTCATTTGTTAATAAGCCCAATTACTTAATAAATTCAGTCAATTAAAGTTGATGACAATTTTTTTAACAAACGTTAGTTGATGTGTTAACAAGCCCAATAATTTATTTGTGTAATAAGCTTGAAATATCCACATCCCCTATTTCTCTTCTTGTCTCTCCCTTCATATGGACAATGAAGGGGGATCAGCACCCTAAGAACCAATCTGAGGCTGTCACTGAGAGAATGACCTGCCAACCTTTTTGTAAAAAATAAAATTAAAATCTACTAATGAAGAGCTATGATGGAGGCTTTTTTTCTTCAAACATGTTCAATAATCAAGCGTAATTTACCTGCATTTGATTGATTTTGACAATATTAGTGCATGAGAAGTGAGGCAGTATACCTCTCGTATATTTTTCTGTATGTGGCCCTCGGGAAAAAAAGTTTGGACACCCCTGCTGTATAGAGTAGTCAACGCGTGTTTAATACTGAGTACTACTCAGCGCACACGGCGGCAAGAGCGCACTTTATGAATGGAATCGGTCATCATTGACGGATGTTGGGGTCGTTGAGTAAACAGCCAAAGAGGGTGACGAGAAGTGGCACAGATGGGTAGCGCGCCACGCTATGAACCGGCTCCACCCGAGTTCAATTCCTGTCCAGGGCTAACAACGACACGACTGGCGAGCGATGTCAGGGCTGGTTGCCCGCTACCTTCACCGACCAGCATCGAGCACCCGTGGTGGGATATGGTCAAAGAACCACAATAGTGGGAAGGCCTTCATCCAGCAGTGGATTGACCGTGGGCAGTAAAAAATAAAGTGTTGCTTTGTAGCTAATAGCCCCAGGGTCACACAGTTCCACTCGATATTCAGCTCGGGTTGGATCGAACATTCGGGTCAGACGGCCAGTTGAGAGGGTCGCACGCATCTTCAATGGAGCCTCCACCAAGGCATTATTGTATTTCCCGATGGGCCAGAGCAGCAACTGATGCCACCCAAAGGTGACGAAACCTTTGAACGTAGCGGCCGTCACGTAATTCACTTTCATCGACCATATCGAGATGAGCACTGCAGTCAGGATCACGACAGATGTTCTGTGTGCGTGGAGTGGTGGTGTTGTTATTTTTACTATTTTTTATTTATTTTAACCACCTAAGTCACACTGAGCTACATAGCGCTTTTATAAGAAGCGACCTGGCCACAGATGATAGCTCAACAAAGTGGCTTATCGTGTGGACATTTAGAGCAGCCAAATATTGGAAACACGTCGATTCTCAATGTGGAATGGAAACACCGCAGCACCCGGAGCAAAAATCCACGCGACCCCGGGGAGAGAGACACCGCAGACTCCAAATATACAGCAGCAGCAGCAGGCGTCGGGGTCGGGATCGAACCCACGACCTCCTGCACACCGGGCGAGGTAGTTAACATCTCCTAGCCACCGTGGCGACCCGAAGCCTTCATCCAGCAGTGGACTGCCAACACGGCACGGTATCATTGCGGGTCTACAAAGGTACCTGGTTGGAGGATGTGGAGCCGAGTGGACTTGCCGATGAGCGGTACCGGCAGTGTCAAGATCGGCCTCTGTGGAGGAGGAGGACGAGGAGGCTCGTGAGGGACACTCCCGGGCAGTTGGAGGCAGTCGCTCTTCAGCAACAACGACGACGGAGGGGCAAAGGAGCGACGCTCACAACAACGAGCGGAGAGGCGGGCGGCTAAAATGCGGCGAGTTGGCACAGCTGGTGGCGTCTGCCAGCCATCCCGAGTCCGTCAACCCATGGCACCTGCAGGGTTCTGTCCCGTGACCTCCTGTCTGCGAGCATTCGACACTTCGCGTGGCCTAAGAGTGCACCTAGCCTGGCACAAACGCCGTGGGGACGTCACCGCCACTTAGTGGCGACAGGGGCGAGGGAGTTTGACTTGGACGGACCAGTCCATGTTGGGAGTTGGTTTAGAGGGGGGGGGGGGATTTGTTCTCTCCTGGGCCACGTGACTTTGTGGTGTGAAAGCCCTCTCTCTCTCTTTCTGTCTGTCTCCACGTGACATGGGGAAGAGGAGGATAGGGAGCCCGGGAACGTGACAGCTACGTAGGTGGAAATAAAATAACAAAAAAAATCACGACGTTTCGGCCACAACACAAGCGGCCTTCATCAGGTGAAAGGACGAGACTGTCTGGAGGACAGCGCTGGAGTGGAAGAAGCCATGCTTAGATCACGACCTTTAAGCTGTGTGAGAAGAAAAAGACCAAGCGCCTTGACAAAGGAATTAGCATATAATTTAGCATTGAAATGGCTCATTGAAATAGCTAAGTTAAAGTATACACATCCGCAGAGGCACCCCTTGACAAAGGAATTAGTATCGAATTTAGCATTGAAATAGCTGAGTGATTAGCTTGTAACTAGTCACAGAAATAGCTGTGTTAAAGTTAGAGCATATACATTCACCGAGGCACCTAGTACTCATCAAACAGGAGAATTTAGCGAAACACAACCACGCTCAGACATCAGACCTGTGTGCGAGCAAACAAGGTGTTCTGACAAAGAAATTAGCATAAAAATTAGCATTTGATTGGCGGATTTTAGAAAAGAGGTGGTTTACGTGCCGGTGGACTTGCAGTTTGGCGCGGGGGAAGGTGGGAGGGGGGATGGTGTGAAAAGGGGGAATTCATAAGAGCTGCGAAAGTTTGGGGTACCACTACTTGAAAAAATATACTGTACCAGTGAAATTAGTTTAATGTTTAGTTCGATTTAGAACATCTTTCCAATGGTTGCTTAATTTGAAACCATCCTCTCGGTTGAAATTGTGTCTGTGTTTGTAGATCTGAATTGCCTCATGAACAAATCTCTGATAAAAGCCCGTGGGTTTGCAAAGAACCTTGGTATCGGAGAAAATTATATCGTGATCCCCCACAGCGTTGTAACAGTGATCAGCCACGGCAGAAGAATTCGTTTTGCCGTGTTTCAAATCTGATTTGTGCTCGCGAATTCGGTCAGAGACATGTCGCTTTGTCTCACCGATGTAGCAATCACCGCAGGTACAACTCAATTTGTAAACCCCGGGGTACTGTAAATCAGGAATGACATCCTTCACGGATGGGATCAGATCACGAATTTTGTGTACTGTTTGGAACCGGACCTGATCTGATCCCAAGGTTCTTTGCAAACCCACGGGCTTTTATCAGAGATTTGTTCATGAGGCAATTCAGATCTACAAACACAGACACAATTTCAACCGAGAGGATGGTTTAAAATTAAGCAACCATTGGAAAGGTGTTCTAAATCGAACTAAACATTAAACTAATTTCAATGGTACAGTATATTTTTCAAGTAGTGGTACCCCAAACTTTCGCAGCTCTTATAAATTCCCCCTTTTCACACCATCAATAGGTAAACTCCCCCCTCCCCCCTTTCCCCCCCCCCCCCCCCGGGCCAAACTGCGAGTCCATCAGCACGTACACCACCTCTTTCCTAAAATCCGCCAATCAAATGCTAATTTTTATGCTACTTTCTTTGTCAGAACACCTTGTTTGCTAGCACACAGGTCCGATGTCTGAGCGTGGTTGTGTTTCGCTAAATTCTCCTGTTTGATGAGTACTAGGTGCCTCGGTGAATGTATATGCTTTAACTTTAACATAGCTATTTCTGTGACCAGTTACAAGCTAATCACTCAGCTATTTCAATGCTAAATTCGATGCTAATTTCTTTGTCAAGGGGTACCTCTGCGGATGTGTATACTTTAATTTAGCTATTTCAATGAGCCATTTCAATGCTAAATTATATGCTAATTCCTTTGTCAAGGCACTTGGCCTTTTTCTTCTCACACAGCTTAAAGGTCGTGATCTAAGCGTGGCTTCTTCCACTCCAGCGCTAATTCCTTTGTCAAGGGGTACCTCTGCGGATGTGTATACTTTAACTTAGCTATTTCAATGAGCCATTTTAATGCTAAATTATATGCTAATTCCTTTGTCAAGCAGCGCTAATTCCTTTGTCAAGGGGTACCTCTGCGGATGTGTATACTTTAACTTAGCTATTTCAATGAGCCATTTAAATGCTAAATTATATGCTAATTCCTTTGTCAAGGCGCGTGGTCTTTTTCTTCTCACATAGCTTAAAGGTCGTGATCTAAGCGTGGCTTCTTCCACTCCAGCGCTGTCCCCCAGACAGTCTCGTCCCTTCACCTGATGAAGGCCGCTTGTATTGTGGACGAAACGTCGTGAATTTTTGTTATTTTATTTTCACCTACGTGACTTTACCCAATAGAACCAAAAAGTATGGATCCTAGCAGTCACGAAAGCTTTAAATCTAGAATCACGCGTTGACTACTTTATACAGGGTGGGATAGAGATCTCTACTCAACCCTGCAGGGTGACCCCTCTCATAGTGAAGCCGTTCACACTCGAGCTGCGGTTGCCCTGTGCCAGTAGTTGCATCATTAACTGTGCGAAATCATTTTCAAATCATTTCTATAAAAATGCAGAATTTGCCATTAGGTAACTTTTCTTGGATTTAGCAGAATTCAACAATAGCTCTCTCAATAGCTGTAGCGATTGAGTAATGATTTTTTACATTTTTGCGTTTTTCAATTGAACGCTAATTAATGACCCCTTAAGTGTAGAAAAATCATTGAATGTTGAAGTATAAAACTCTGCAATGTTAATTTAATGCTGAGGGTGTTGACAAGAAAAGTAGCGGATGTGTGGGGTTGAAATTGTCAACTCGTGTCCACACTGCATCGTGCGGCGGGTTTCTGACAGCAGCAGCATCGCCACGACGCTCTCATTGCCGCTTGGTGAATATCCGTGGCGGGTTCCTTTTCGTTTTTTATTCATTGAATGAGGACGTCACCCTCCCTGCACCTGGCCACCCACTTGTGTTGTTTGTGTGCCTTCAGGTGTCACAGCAGAGCTGTTGCAGAGGGATGCTGCGACTATACTGGCGTGGGGCTCAGCATAGACGGCGGCCCTCTGTTAATCCACAGCGGAGGTAAGAGCCCCCCAATCTGTGACAGTAAATGGGGGGGGGTGTTTGATCATACTTCACCACGCTGGTCAGTATGAGTTGGTGTGAAGGTGAGGCAGCCCAGAGATCTGTTCAGATGTCACTCAGCACCGACGTTAGCCGTGACCGGGAATCGAACTTAGCTGGCAGTGGTCAGTGTGCGCTAACGGCCGGGCCACCGCTTCACGGGTGAACGGGTTGATTAGGTGAGACGATGGCGTTGAGTTTCATATCAGTGGCTACTCCTCCACGTGGCTGGGCGATTGAGTAACCACACCCACAGCAGTGTCCCAGTGTACCGGCACCCCCCCAGTGCTGGAGTCAACATTGTCTGGGCCCCGTTTTTCTTCACACGCCGCCCTGGATTTGAGCCCAGCAAGAAGCATGTCCCCACCGAACGCGTTACGGTCAAATGTTGTAAGCGGCAGGTAAATCTAACTTTATATTTGACGACCTTCTCTTCCAAGCCGTCCTGACCAGTGTGGAGGAGTAGGCCAATGACCCTCACTGGCGCTCTCTGGAGCTCCCGCTCGTGGAGGCCCCATTTGCCGGCAGTGGCGTGAACAACCGCAGGGGCTGTACCATTACCTTTTATCCACGTTTTATATTCAACATTTAATTAGGTCAGCAACGTGGTCTTGACCTCTTTCCCACAAACATTTCTGAGAAATAAAACAAGTGCACGTGTATACAAGTGTACTTCTGCGGCAACGCTGTCGTGGTCGGTGCTGTGGGGGAGAGGGCCAATTCCAATTGGCCCTTTCCCCTTATGGCGTCTGTGACCAACACAGCGGCTAAATGAGGGCTCTGGACGGGTGCGAGGGGCTGGTAAGCCCTCCACCTTCAATTAACTACCACTAAACTACGACCGAAAAATGTAATTAGACATACACACACACGCATTCATATACACAAACACGTACACACCCATCAACACACAGACATACAAAGACAGAGATAGCCAAAACAAGCTGTTTGGGCAAGTGCTGTTAGCGAGCACACGCACCTGCATACACACATACATACACACATAAACACACGTAAACAAACACAAACACACACATACACCCACACACAAAGACACACACACACACTGCGATGGCAAAGTACGAAATGGAAGCGAGACCAGTTTTGTCACGACAAGTATATATTGATGTCAAGTGCAAATACAAAACGAGGTAGACAAAATCTCTGGAAAACATTAATCTCGCTTTCCCTTCCCACACTTTGAGCTGCTTTTGTACAAACGATAAAAACTCCGAGGAGACCGAAGTGTCACCGATCTACATTCACGAGTTCAGAAACCGCTGTTTCTGGAGGCATCATGGAAGATGGAAATAAAGTGCTTGGCGAAGTTCATCATTTATCGTAGATTTCACGTGGTAACAGCTTGGCGCTACGGTTAGCGTGTCCATTGAAATGTGCACGCCCCGTACGTAAAAAAAGTAACAGATATGTAGTTTAAAAAATGCCGATGTATTCACAGTTCGATAAATAAATAAATACTTTGCAACAGCGGTGACTTTTTAAATCCCCGACACAACGCGAAATAAAAGTCCCCCATTTTTTAATTAACGGAGACAAGAACCGTACGGGAATACCTTGCACGACCTCACTGAGAGCGCACTCCGGCCTCGCGTTGCGGAGGACACAACCTCTGTCTTCATTTGTAATGAGACAGTTAATTTTACTGTCACCATTACAATAACGTTCCTGGTGCCAACTCTCTTGACGATTGGCCAGGGAATAAACGGCAATCCCAAGCCATAATGGGTTGTTGCCGCCTGCATGGATCTTGGCTCCTGTTTCCCAGAATGGATGGCGTGATTTTAAGTGCTTTCGTGCTGGGTTTTTCAAGTCTTCGTGGATTAAAACTTGATTTGAAGCTTTCATGACTGCAGGAATTACTCTTTGGTTCTTTCGGTAAAGTCACGTAGAAAGAAAATAAATTAAATAATAGAGTACGACGTAAATTTTGATTTAAAGCTTTCGTGACTGCAGTAATTCATATTCTTAGTTTTTTCGGTAAAGTCACGTTGAAGAGAAACAACAAAATAACAAAATATATATAAAACAATAAAAAATTCTCACGACGTTTCGACCATAACTCAAACGGTCATCATCAGGTGTGTCGGTTTGCATAAATTTATTTTGAAAACGGCATATTTATTTATATATATAAAAAAATAACGTTTGCGTCACGCGCAACGATTGGCAGTTTGCCCAGGACTAGTCCATCTATTTTTTGAAAAGAGGAGGGGGGAGACGAAATTTGTTTTTATGTATGCTGTCTAAAAGCCACTGTAAGTGTGAACAATCAATCAAGAACTGAAATGATTTATCAAATCTTTCCAATGATTGCTAAGATAGAATCCATCTTCTCGGTTCAAATTGTCTCTGTGCTTGTATATGTGGATAGCCTCATGAACGAATCTCTCATGGAAGCCAGATGGCTTACAAAGAACCTCCGTCTTGGAAAAGTCAATGGCATGTGAGCCTACTGAATTAGAACAATGATCTGCTACGGCCGAGGTGTTGGTCCTACCGTGTTTAAGGTCTGATTTATGTTCACGAATGCGGTCCGAGATATGGCGTTTGGTTTCTCCAATGTAACTACTACCACAGAGGCAACTTAGTTTGTAGACACCAGGGTATTGTATGTCCGGAATCACATCTTTTACAGACGGAACCAGATCACGGATTTTATGTAATGTGTTGAAACGGACCTGGATCTTGTGTTTATTCAAGATTTTGGAGATCTTTTTTGTGATCCCAGCAATGTAGGGTAAAGTGATGGTTTTGAAAGGCTCCTCAAGAGGGTTCTTCTTCATGGTTTGAGTGATAGCTTTGCGGATTGTATAGTCGGAGTAACCATTAGCCCTAAGAGCTTGGTGTACGTGCTTGAGTTCACTGCTTATGTGTTCCTGGTCGGATATGCATTGGGCTCTATGATACAGAGTCTTGATGAGAGAATTCTTCTGTGATGGATGGTGGTGGGAATCCGGTTTCAGATAAGCATCCGTATGGGTAGCTTTCCTGTAGACAGAGTGGCTCATTGAACCAGCAGGTCTCTTTTTAATTAGGACATCCTAAAAAGGTATCTTGCCATCTATTTCGACTTCCATGGTAAATCTGATGGCTGGGTGTATGGAATTGATGTGGTCGAAGAATTGGTCTAGAGCAGGCCGGCCATGTGGCCAGATGACAAAAGTGTCATCCACGTACCTCTTCCATAAGGTTGGGCGCAGAGTGGCAGTCTGGATGGCGTCAGTCTCAAATTTCTCCATGAAAATGTTAGCTATAACTGGAGAAAGGGGGGAGCCCATTGGGGTGCCCTCAGTTTGTTTGTAGAAAGTTCCATTCCAAGTGAAGTATGTATTGGTTAAACAGTGTCTCACCAGGGGGGGTACCTCAGTGTTTAGTCCTTGATGAACCAAGTCTTCAATGATTG
Organism: Petromyzon marinus; assembly: GCF_048934315.1. Classification (NCBI taxonomy): domain Eukaryota; kingdom Metazoa; phylum Chordata; class Hyperoartia; order Petromyzontiformes; family Petromyzontidae; genus Petromyzon; species Petromyzon marinus. The sequence continues at coordinate 12,622,977 of NC_133709.1, forward strand.
CAATGGTGTCAGGTACAGGAACCTTGGTGAATAAGGAAACTACATCAAAACTGACAAGCAGGTCGTCTGGGGACAGGGAAATACCCTTGATTGTTGATACCAGGTGAGTAGAATTTTGTACCGCAGAGTACGACGTTGGTGGTGGAGCCGGCGATGAGTACATTTTGGGGAGCGGGCGACGCCATGGTGAGCCGCTGCCTGGTGCCTTCGTAAAATGTCTCTCAAAATTATTTTGAATTTGAGCGGAAGCAAAAGGTTAGACACGCGATCATGGATTTTAAGCACCGACTTCTATTGGTGGGGCGAGTGCCAGTTGTTGCACCGGTGGTGGCTGCTGTGCGACCAGAGTGGCGGTGGCTGTGGTGGGACTGGTGGCGGTGGCTGCTGTTGGACTGGCTGCTGCTGGACTGGCTGCTGTTGGACTGGCTGCTGTGGGACACGCGGTGGCAGCAGCTGCTGTGGTGCTGACGGCGGCTTCTTCGAGAGTGGCGGTGGTGGTGGTGGTGGCTGCTGCAGGACCGGCGGTGGTTGCTGGTGGAATGGCAGCGGCTGCTGTGAGATCGGGGTGGTGGTGGCTGCTCTGGCACTAGCGGCAGCAGCTGTTGCGTGCCTGGCGTTGCCGGTAGCTTCTGCTGCTGCTGTTCCTGCCGTGGCCCTTGCAGTTGCTCCGGCAGTTGTTCCCGTTGGGGCGGTTCGACGTCTTGGGTTTCTGGAGGTAAAGAAGATGATGGCGCTAAAGTCCAAACCGCTCGACATTGGGTGAATGAAACAAAATCGGTCTGAAGTAAAAACAAGAAGATCGCTATACTTCACCATTCCCTTAATATAAAACGATGCGCTGTCAGGGTGTACATTCTCCCTGGGCATTTGCACGCACACGGGGCGACGTTTCAAATCCATCCTTTACCTTGCGCGCCGGTGAGGAGAGCTGCCGTACACAGACAGGGTCCGCGGTCTCCCTTCGCCGAGTGGGGCCGCTTGAGGCACAAGCGGGACGTCGCCTTGACGTGCTCCAGCGGGCAGTAGCTGTCCGCTGGCGGCGCGTTCAATTCTGGGGACCTGCATGCACGCACCAACGCGTCGCAAACCGTTAACACCTGCCTTCAAAGGAGACACTGCTGCTCGCACAAGACAATATCTTTCCAGTGAGCTGGTCTGGGGGACGGTTGTAAGTGCAGGTTAAAGTGAAGGGGAGAGAAGGCGACTTACCGAATATAGAAGAGCATGTAGGCCTGCTCGTTCATAACAGCCTTGGTGTCCACGTGCCGCACGATGGAGTCGTTCATACAGCACCATTGTCCATCGCTGATCTGCGCACAGTCACAGCACGGCTACACTTGGTTACAATGTTTACACAACTGCACCCAACCTCCTCCGTTCATTAATAACAAGACACGATACACTCTAGACAACAAGTTCGTAAAGAGCATCACCCCATCGTCAGAGCTGCAGAAGTTGCTACGGTTGCTATGATGGTGCTGAAGTTACAGAATGGTCTGCCTGACCATGTCACTGCATCGCTGGCCTTGGACCAATTTCATCGGAATCAGAATAATTATTTGTGCTGAAAGAATTTGATGATCTACGAAGCTCTTTTCAACAGATGTCCAGTAGGGGCGGGTCAGAAAATTACAACAACAACAACAAACAATACAACACCGATTGGAGTGCAAAGTGTAGGAATGCTAAGGAAGTCACTATATACAAATAAATAAAGTATATATACTGTAAGTAGAAATTGCATAAGTACATCAAGATGCAAGAACAGAAACAAGTCTTCTATTTATTCTTCCCTATTGGACATTTGTAACATTATGGGCGCATTGCAGATGTGCGTTGTTATTGTTTGATGGTAACAAATGTAATTACCTTATTGTAGCAATAATAATGGCCGCTGTTGGAGTCGGCTCCCTTGTGCACCAGCACCGAGTACAGGGAGTAGATTGCCGGCTCGCCCTGAGACGTTGAGGTGAAGGGTTGCATGTCCAGGTGCTCCGGGTAGGTGATGTTCTACAGGCAGCGCACAGAGACAAACGTTAGAAGAGGAAACGGCAGGGGTGGTGGGGTGGGCAGCAGAGATGGGCACCATCTAAGTTACACGTCAACGTGATGACGTGATGTCTCGCTCATTTGAGCGTTGAAGACGGTGCTCATCTCCTGTTGATAGCCCAGAGCAAGTGGTGGAAATTCTACAGTCATATGACGGGGGGCGAGTCTTTCCGTAGCACTTACTCCAAAATGGAGAGGCATTTTCTCCAGCAGTGAACTGACAAGGGCTGTAATAAAATAAATTAATTAGAGCGATGTGGAGGGGCAGAATCGTTACCCGGTTGATCTTCACGCCGTAGAGGTTGTACCGCTTGATGGAGACGGTGAGGACGTTGGGCAGGCGGTGGAGAGCCATCGTCTTCGTCGCTTCCCCCTTGCAACAGCACCTGCACGACAACAACGCCAGCCATTGCACGTGTTCCCCAACTTTTAAACAATAAGTCTACTCACTTTTTGTTGTTCCTTATTTTTTTATTAATTTCTTAACATAAAAATTGTTACTTATTTACGTTATATATTGGACGTTATTTTTAATGTATTATTTATTTTATATTTTTATTACTATCTTTTTATTAGAATTTGATTCAATCAGCAGACTTTTGAAGCTACAAATGATTCCAGGGTGTCAACACACGATGCCCACTCACATTCTGCAGGTGTATTCGTCCAGCGTCTCCTTATTAAAAAACTCCTCAAACGCCTCCACAAGATCTGATGAGTTCTGTTGGCCGACAGAGTGAAAGGCAAATGAGGACTCTAAGAAGCATTCCATGAACATCTGCAGAATTATATTGTGATGGCAATTCGGAAAACCCGCATTTCGTATGAAATCGTACAACCGCAAAAAAAGAGATCATGCACGCTACTGGCAGTGTGTTTGGATGTTAAGTGGCTGATTTATGTATGTGTGTGTGTTATGTATGTTGGCACAGCAGGGGGCACAGGTGGTGCATCGGCCAGTCATCTCAGTCAACCCATGGTCTGTCCCGTGACCTGCCAGCGGGCGTTCGACACTACACGTGGCCTTAAAATTCACTCAGACTGGCACAAGCACCGTGGTGACATCACCGCCACTTAGTGGCGAATGGCGGTTGTTGTTCATGTACGTGATGTATGTACATTTAACTTATTCCGCACCGTACGTAGATGTATAACTGTTAATCGATGGCTTTCTCATTGCTTACATTAATATGGAGTGCAATGTCCAGGCACGTGTCATAGGTGTCGGAGTGGTTGCAGCACTGCATGCACTCCACTGCATAACACAAGCACACATTAGGAAGGGACGTCACATGTTACTTAGTCAAACTAAATGCACGCTTCCCACTGACATAGGTAATTGGTACTTTTCACCAACTGGTAAAAGGTTATTCCGTGTGGCACGTGCGTGAGAGTGTGTAAACGCTGCAACGCGAGCGCGTCTACACTGTGATGATGCGCTTGCTGCTCACGGTTAACAAGTTTGTAGAGGAGTGCGCACAACTCACCACGTGATCGAAGGTAACCCCCGAAGATCTGGTAAATGAGGGTGGTAGCCTCCGTGTATCTGTCCAGCCTGCCACGTCACAGAGAACGACACCACACGGTGGTTACAGCGGCAGTAACAGTAACACCTTTACCGGATGCACACGCGTGTGTGAGAGTTACACCATTGCCCGAGCTGTCGATTCACTCTTTCCCTTCAGCACTGCAACGCGTGCTCTGTAGCAACCAAACGTGGTAGCGTCTGCACAGGGCAGCCACATTCACGGCACAGCCACAGAGCTGGGGGCAAGCTGGCAGCCGACACGCGGTGCTGTGGCCCGGCAGTTTTGTAATGCCCAGCGTGCCACGTGCCGCCCGTCAACACGAGCAATGATGTCACGGGGCCACCGACGTCGAGATATCGACCCCCCGGTATTTATCAGCAACGTGAAATGCGCAAACAAAAGACGGCCCACGTCAGGGCCAAGGTGAAAGAACCGTGGTGCCAGCAGGGCCGGTCCTCTGCATCTCCCAGGTGTTCACACAAAAGTGTGAGGAGCTTCTCACAGACGTCGAAGGACAATCGTGCAGAAAACCAAGAGGGAGCCGTGAGGTACCGAACTGCAGAACGACTGCCGCAAGTTGACTGGCGCGCGGTACTCACTCGCTGTGGCCATGGAGGCATGAGGCTTGCATGGCATCTACTACGTATCGCAGAAACTCGTGGGCATCTTCCTGTCTCCCAATGCGCAGGTGTTTGGCGATGCCTGCAGAGAAATGGACATGGGGACAAAGTGACAGGTACAGGATTTGATGACATCCTTCAAGAGCTCCCCAACATGTCAAAAGGAGCAGTGCAAAGGACTTGGAACACAGATGGCGAAAGATCGCGGGGATAACTTCTCCTCCGAGTGCACGTTTGAACGTAGTTGTGGGACTCACGCGTGATGTTTTTAGTGATGACCTTGGGTGTCAGCACTCTCTTTGAGTTGTTGAACGTGCTGACGACGTGACGCTCCATGACACACATCAGGCAAAAGTCGCTCTGTTGGCCTGCGAACGAGGACACAATACAAAAAAAGATAAGAGTACAAAGTATTGGTAAGGTAAACAAATCACTTTTAAAAAATCTACATTTAAAACTAAACTTTTTTTTTATTTTACCAGATAAAGCCCACTGAGCTATTAGCTTCTTCAGAAGCGACCTGGACCACAAATGCTAGCTCAACGAAGTGGCTTATCACGTGGGACATTTATCGCAGCAAAATAACTGACAATAACCTAGCCCATGGGTAAACGAGAGTGCCAGGGGGGTACTTACAGGTGCTGCAGTGCTCTTGCAGCAGCAGGTAGTTCACGAGCGGCGGCGTGTAGGCGAGGCACTGCAGCGTGGCGTTGAGGAAGCAGGTGTTCCCCAGGTTGCGCAGGCCGGCACCCTTGCCCACGTCGTTCTCCCACCTGAGGCTCAGCCGCTCCGTCGCAAACAGCGAGAGCCGTGCCGCCGGAATGCCGTCGTCCTCCTCTGCACAAAGGGAACGGTGGTGGCGGAAGCCGGCGTCATCGCAGAGCGCTGCACTGCCGATGGGGCTGGCGTGGATATTCAGTGGCCCCAGCCAGCACCCGTGCTGCTACTCTTAACCACAAAGATTTTGCTCCACATTTCATTGTTAGGCTCAAGTTCGCGAAAAACATGATTCGCCTTTCACTTTGGCTACTGGGTGTTTTGAGCTCTCCGTGTTACTCGTGAACGGCAACAGCAGTGGCTCCAAAGCGGCCCTTGCGTTGGTGGCTGCCACCCTAACGAGAGTTCACAACGTCGTGTGATCGCACGCTCACCTTGGGGTGCAGGCAGCACAGACACGCCGATGTTCTTTGTGGCTGGAACCGGGGAGGGTTCCGGCCGGCCATGGGGAAGGCAGCTGGGTTGCGTGCAGAGCCTCTCGTCGGCCACCACCAGCACCTCGTCAGACGAGGTGGGGGCCAAGACCGTGAGGTCTTTACCGGACGAAGTGCCCTCTCCTCCGCACGCCACAGTGGTGGTTGGTTCCTGCCACAGCAACGCAGTCAACACATCCACAATTACTCCTCCCATCTCGACTGGGATCTCAACACACGTGGGACTGTTTTATCACCAAAAGAAATACAATTTTAGTCCATGAACCGATGGGCAATCAAATGTCTCAGAAGTAAAAATATACAGTATTTTTAAAGGAACCCCAATCTCACTTTAACTCGTAAAATATTCTATGATGAACGGCCATTGACAAAAGATGAACGAGTTCAATTTGTTGTTATGCATGCTGGAGAGAAGGCAGCTATAGTTTCAAAGAAGTCCTAAATGCATTTCACAAGAGAAATCGTGCATTCATGTTAATCGACTTCATTTTTAACATTTGTTAAAATTAAACGAAATAACCCTCTGTTATTTGTTCAAATAAACACAATAATGTCCTGATTTTTCGGCCACCCTCTTACAAACGACGTCATGATGTGATGTGCCCTGAAGAAAGCCCCTTGCCTGAAACGTCGATTTTATATCTTTCATCATACAGTATATATTTAATACACATAAGTATACAGGTTGGCCCAAAAGTTAAGACAGGGTTATTTCATTTATATTAACCCTGACATAACGTTTTCATTATTTATTTTTAAAGTCAACTTTATATTTATAGTTTTGATGATCTGTGCCGAACGCCTGACACACGCTGCGGGTAACGCTGGCTTGGCTACGTGGATTCCCATGCAATTCTTTTGACTTTCACGAAAGGCTTGGATTAAAATGTAACAAATTATTAGTTTGTTGTTACCACAACGATACATTTTCTCCCAAAATATACCAGTGCCTCTTATGATAAGAGCCACGTCTGCCCTCTGTTTTTGTATTTTATCTTTGCGTTTTGTGCACCATTATTAGTGAGTAATAATAAATAATTTATTCAGTTAAATTTGTTCGTGACAATATTTATTTTTTGAACGTCGAATAGAAATTGAAATAAAGAAGCAGAATCCGCTTTTAATTTGAACTCAGTGCAATTTCACTTTGATGGCTTTTGCTCGCACTTACGGTGAACATTTGTGACAATTGGTGAACACCGACATCTCCCCTTGCGATCAATAATGAACGGTCACTTTATTTTAATTCACATCAAATCAGAATCCAGTAAGTTATTGTAACTAAACAGGGGCGGACACCCGTCCATGTAGGTGAACGAGGCGGTCGCCTGGGGCGCCAACAATTGGAGGAAAAAATATACAAATAAAATAACGACGATGTCATTTTGATTCCCGTGCAACGTACAGAGGGTCTATGAATTTTAATTAATTTCTCAACATTCCTGATAATGTATTGGTTGGACAGACGGACGGGCAGACAAACCGAATAATTTTGCCTCTGTTTAAAAAAATACGCTTAAAAACATTTAACGTAAAATCGGGGCAAAATGTTTCCCAGTTTACCAGAAACCTCAGCCTGGATCTGCCCTTGGGGTTTGGGGGTGGCGGCGCCCATTGCGAGGTTGGCCGAGGGCGCTGCCAGTTGCTGGCAGCAGCTGGTCTAGGGCCACCCCTCTCACTGAGTTCAAATTCATTTTGGTAAAAGCGACTTTCTGCTCACGTTTTGAGCGAAAATTGGTGAACACACCGACGCGTCCTTCCGGTTTATAAATAGTTATTTTTTTAGTATTCACATCAATAGGGAATCCAGTAAGTCGATACTTAGAACGAAATCATTCCTACAACATTTAGTTTACTTCCCGACAGAAAGGAAACTCAAACAGCTGCGAGAACGATGAAGGTGATTTACAATTGTCATTCTTCATTTACAGGTGTGTTATACATTACTCTCAGAAGAGAAAATTATATTCGGTACGTCACATTCCGTAACTTTAGTTCATTCAGATGAAGCCAGAAGAGTCGCAGACGAAAGAAGACGTCGATTAAACGGAGGAAGGCGGCAGAGATGGCGTCATCGACAAAGTCACGACACACTGGATCGTTTACGACGTGAAAATACCCGTCACGTGACGGGCAATTACGCAACTTTTATACGTTATTATTAATTTCTATTTTGCTTTTTCAGGTAACATTTTTCAAAAATGGAAAGGTAATTGACCAAAGACGAACGAGTTCGATTGTCATTTGTATGTGTGGTGGGTAATTGTTGGGCGTAATACGCCGCCACCACTTTGGTTGAGCAGGTACTTCCAGTCAGGGGGCAATAGCGAGTACGGCCTGTGCTAAGCAGGACTCGTGGGTCAGGCATCCCGGGGGGGGGGACGGTTGGGAACCGGATGGGGACACCCCAGGTCCCCGGGTGGGGGGCTGGGGAGGATTGCGCAACAATCCAGGTCCCTCGAGAAGGTTCCAGATGGTGGGCGTGACCAGGGGCGGGGTGACCCTGGGAGCCCCATAAAAGCCGGACCCCAGTGCGGCTGAGGCAGTTCGCCTCAAGCCGAAGACCCAGAAGCCCACCTGAAGATAGGACCCTGGACCCCAAGCCCCGCCGTCCTTATAAGGGCCGGGGCTCAGTGAGGCCAGTGATCAATAGGCTAGGACCCTGAGGATCCCCCGACCCGACGCCCTTCTCAGGGCCGGGTCTGTGTGGGCCAGCGGTCGAGACCCGAGGACCTTGGCTGGGTCGGGTCAGCCTCCCCTAGGTCCCGCTAGCCGGAGGGCTAAGGAGTGGTTAGCCCCAGTAGTTAGGGCACGTTAGCCCGGAGGCCGTACCTCCTTAGGTGGTGGGTAGAAGGGGCCATTACCCCTCCGTGTTAGGGACCTAAGTGTTACTGTTATTGTTGTCATAAATAAATACGTGTTGCCTCCTACGAAGACTCAGTCTCCATACAAACCCACTACATATGCAAAAGAAGGCAGCTGTGATTTATTTTTTTAAAGGCCTAAATTAATTTGAAGAAATAATAAATTCGTCCATCGTGCATTAATGTAAATAGATGTAAGTTTTAACGTTTATTAAACAAATCAAATAAAGCTCTGTTATCTGTTGAAATAAACATGATAGCTCTATGTGGCATGACTTGTGGGCCACGCTTTATAGGCGACGTTATGAAGAGCCAACTGTGATGTGCTCTGAGGAAGGGGCATTGACTGAAACGTCGTTTTTCTATATTTAATAATACTTTATATATGTATTGCACGTTATTATCAGAGTCAGAATATTTATACTGGAAGAATCCGATGAGCTATAAAGCTATTTTTCACATGTCCAATTGGCACGGGTCAGAAGGTTACAACAACGAACAACACAAACACATAATAGGAGTGCAATTTAACTTAATACTGAAATTACACCGTTCTCATTATTCTTAAAGTTAACAATTATCATTATTAATATCGATAACAAATCCTCTGTGACTTGTTCAAATAAATACGATACCTGTGTCCTGACTTTTGGGCAACCATCTATAGGCGACGTTATGAAAATTTAAAAAAACTGATGTACTCTGCAGAAGGGACATTGCCTGAAACGTCGCCTATCATTTTCCTGTAACAATTCCCCCACCCCCGTGCACTCCTAGAGTTGTGATTGGCTGAGCGACGCCAGCAGGCCCCGCCCGCCACCCGGGGCTCCTCCCCCTCACCTGAAGATCCGCCGTCAGACGCGGCCCCGCCGCCGCCTGCGCGGCTCCCGTCAGCTCCGGCACGGCGACCCGCGCCGTGCCTCGGGCTTCATCCGGGGAGGGGGTCCCGGGCACAGCCCCGCGGGATCCCTCGGGGGGGTCGCCAACTGCAACAAGAAGCACAGCGATCACATTTTACACTGCGGATAAACACACGGCTCTACATTTCCCACTGAAGATAAACATGGCACTGGATTCAGTGGCCCCATCCAGCACCCGTGCTGCTACTCTTAACCAGACATTTTGCCCCACATTGAAGTGTAAGACTCAAGTTCGCGACAAATGTGATGTGCCTGTCACGTGAGCCGCTGGGTGTTTTGAGCTCCCCGTGTTACTCATGAAGGGCAACAGCAGTGGCTCCAACGCGGCCCTTGCGTTGGTGACTGCCACCCTAACGAGAGGTCACGGGGTCGCGTGGTCGCACGCTCACCTTGGGGTGCAGGCAGCACAGACACGCCGATGTTCTCGCGTGCTGTGGCTGTCACCGGGGAGGGTTCAGGCCGGCCATGGGGAAGGCAGCTGGGTTGGGTGCAATGCCTCTCGTCGGCCGCCACCGGCACCTCGTTGGACGAGGTGGGGGCCAAGACCGTGAGGTCGTTACCGGACGAGGTGCCCTCCGCTCCAGCTGCCACAGTCGTGGTTGGGTCCTGCCACAGCAACGCAGTCAACACATCCACAATTACTCCTCCCATCCGGACAGGGATCCCAACACACGTTGGACTGTTTTATCACCAAAAGAAATATAATTTTAGTCCATGAACCGATAATCGATCTGCATAAAATGTCTCAGAAATATATATAGACTATTGATTTTTAGAAGAACCCACAAACTCACAAAATATTCTAAGAAGGGGCCATTGACTAAAGACGAACGAGTTCAGTTCGTTGTTATGCATGCAGAAAAAGGTAGCTGTAATTTTAAAAAAGGTGCTAAATGCATTTCAAAAGAGTCATTGATATCAGTTTTAACATTTGTTAAAATTAAACTAAATAACCCTTTATGATTACTTAAGAAACATACAATAACTTTGCGTGTCCTGACTTTTGGGCCACCCTCTGTAGTCCACGTTATGAAAGGGTCTAACAACTGTTGACGTGCTCTGCACAAGGAACATTGCCCGAAACGTCGCCGATTATGATCCAATAATAATTTCCCCACACCCGTGCATTCCTAGCGTTGTGATTGGCGCCAGCGGGCCCCGCCCGCCACCTGGGGCTCCTCCCCTCACCTGAGGCTCCGCCCTCAGATGCGGCCCCGCTATCGCCGCCTGCGCGGCTCCCGTCAGCTCCGGCACGGCGACCCGCGCCGTGCCTCGGGCTTCATCCGGGGAGGGGGTCCCGGGCACAGCCCCGCGGGATCCCTCGGGGGGGTCGCCAACTGCAAAAGAAGGAGGAACACAGCGATCACATTTTACACTACGGACAAACACACGGCTCTACATTTCCCACTGTAGACAGACATGGGCCTGTCTATCGCTTCTGAAGAACTCAATAGCTCAGTGGGCTTCATCTGGTTTAATAAAAAAAAGTGTAATTAATTTCGTTTTCGGGATTTGCTTACCTCTCTTATACTTTTCACGTGTATCGTTTTTTTGATATTGGTGCAACTTTCCGAACCCGTCTCTACTGGGCATTTGTTGAAAAGAGCTTCATAGCTCATCGGATTTATTCACGATAAATAAAGTTCATGATCTTGAATTGATGAGTGAAGGTTGGTAACTCACGCGGGGTCCTTTGCCCCCCCCCCCCCCGTGAGTGACGGTTGGTCACTCACGGGGGGTCCACTACCCCGTGAGTGATGGTGGTCAACGCGACCGCTTAACCCCGACACGAATCACGACCTAAAATGACCACTTGGCCGAACCCAACCACACACACACAGAGCGATCTTTAGAAGTTGCTGTTAGTTGCTGGCCGCTCGGCGTTTCGGGCCTCTTGAGTGACTATTCATCATGATATTGGTTATTTAAAGCGACCAATCACGCAATTAAACCATACGGGTGGTGCTGCTGCGTCGGCAGTGGTGAACAGGTTGGACCAGAACACAACCACTCGGCACTCTCCGTGTCGATAGCGACACTGCGGCCTCCATAGGTGCAGGTGGACGTCTGTCATGGCCCGACTTCAACAGCCCCATCTATTGTATTTGTTTCCCTTCGCAGCGGTGCTGTTGACGTGGTGTAGATTTATTATTACGGCGTCTTCTGACCAAATATGGACGAATAAACACATTCACGATCGTGTTCCCTCATCTCTCTCTATATAAAAGGGAAATTTGTGAATGTGTCTGTTCGAAATGTTTAACATACTTCCCAACATGCAACAAACTTAAAATTTGACATGTGGGTAGTTTCCAGATTGTACACAATACAATACTTTACCGCCTGTCTCATATGTGTTGTGAGTGTGTGCGTTTGCAGGGAATAAATCCACATTTTTGAGGTAAAAATCTGGATAATTTCCCTTTAAAAGTCCGACGCTCACCTTGGAGAAGCTCTCCTGGCATAATCGGTCGATGGGATTCTCAGCTTGTTGAAAGTGTCGCCGCTGTTCACGTTAAAGAGAGCAGGGACGACGCAGAATCACACAAACACGTCTGGTCTTCTCGCCGTGCTGGAGTTCTGTGACCGTTACGGGCCTCACGTGACCATTGTGTCACCTTGACAACGACCACGATCATCATCTTGGCGACATTCAAACTCGGCACGTGGTTCCTCGTCATCGTTACGACGTTGGAGACTCGAGAGGCACGTGGGGGGCACGAGGGGGGAGGGGCTCGTGGGGGCACGAGGGGGGAGGGGCTAGTGCCATCCCCCCCCCCCCCGTGAGTGACGGTTGGTCACTCACGGGGGGTCCACTACCCCGTGAGTGACGGTGGTCAACGCGACCGCTTAACCCCGACACGAATCACGACCTAAAATGACCACTTGGCCGAACCCAACCACACACACGCAGAGGGATCTTGAGCAGTGCTCTGAGTTGTTGGCCGCTCGGCGTTTTGGGCCTCTCCGCTCAGCAGCTGCGACCCAAATCGACGTGGATCGGGGGCTCAGGGGACGCGTGGCGAGGTTGGAACGAGAGGCCTCGAGAGTGAAGAAGAAGAAGCGAGGGGAGAGCGAGGCGAGCTTGGGGTGAGACTCTGAGCGGCAGAAGGCGAAGAAGACGTGGAGTGGGGAACACGTGCAGGGTGAGGACATCAGCATCATTCACTTAATCATCATAGCCATCAACATGATCACCATCCACATCATCATCAGCATCATCATCGTCCACATCTACATCATCCACATCATCATTATCATCAACATCATCAGCCACGTCATCCACAACATTATCCACATCATCCTCATCGTCCACATCATTATCATACACATCATCTGCATTCACATCATCATCAACATCCACATCATCCACATCATCATCATCCACATCATCATCAACATCGCCATCAACATGATCATCGACATCATCATCCACATCATCATCGTCCACATCATCATCAACATCATGATCCACATCATCATCATCATCGTTATTATCCACATCTACATCATCCACATCTTCATATTCTTGGTTCTTTCGGTAAAGTCACGAAGATGAAAACATAAGAATAAAATTACAATAAATTAAAATTAAATTTTAAAAAATTAAAAATACAAATTCTAAATTGAAAATAATAAAAGCAAAAAACCCACGATGTTTCCATGACAACACAAGTGGTCTTCATCGCTTCATTTAGGGGTAGGCCCTCATCCAGCAGTTGATTCATCCACGCGTGGCCGGCGTGACGAGGTATGGTCACACAGCCACACCCACACGGTGCGTGAGAGGCGTTCATCCAGCAGTGGATTGAACAAGCCGCGTAGATGGCAATGTATGGGGTGCGTCATGCAGGTGTCCGTGTGTGCATCTGTGTGTGTGTGTTGGTGTTTGATTGACGTTTCTCTCAAAGCTGATGTTGCAACAATCTTCCTGCTCAATATTTGACCATCTGGTCATACGGGATTCGGATTATCCCAATCGTACGGTGTTGTCTGTACGATACCCGTTGAATCAAAGTAGAGTACAAAGTATGTGGCCGCTGTCAATGTCCACACGATGATAAGCTACGTGGGTGAGCTCTCATTTGTGATGGCCAAAGTCGCTTCCGACAAAAGAGCTACGCAGCTCAGAGCGCCTTACCTGGCGGAATAAAAAATAGTTTAATAAGTTGAGTGTGATGACGCAGCAGCAGCTGCTGCAGGCGCAGCCCTGCAATTGCTTGCTCGCTCCACTGTGGACGCACCGGCCTCCACCTACAGCGAGCTCTCTAGAGTCTCACCTCTCGAGGGATGTCTTTGTCCGGCTCTCCCACCACGGACACACCGACTTCGAAGAGGCGGCGGTACCCACACTTTACCCCACCGAGCCTTGGCGCACTGCTGGGTGGACAGAGGCGGCCGGGGGGAGGAGGGAGAGTTAATAGACGTGGCCCCATCGTCTCAACTGTCAGCGAGTACCTCTGATTATTATTATTCTTATTACTATTCCCACGGTGGTCAATAGTATCTCTGTATCCTGTAATGCTGCTCTCTGTGTGTGTGTTTCAAGTGCAAGGTTGGCAGAAGTGTGTAACTCTGTGCAGTGTGCTCCAATGTGCATTCACGTGTGCATTGGAGAAGCTTCGCCCCTTGTGAATGCGTGTCGGTGTTTCTGTCTCCTGGAAGATTAGATGTTATCTGAGAATCAAGCAGCACTCGAGTATTTGTTTGTGACATTTTATAGACGATACATTTTATTTCAAACCACTGTTTACTTCAACGGCTTCAATATTATTTAATTATTATTATTATGATGATTAAAATATAAAAGTCTTCATACACTTTCCGGCAGTAACACAGGAGGTGTTGAGATGCACAAACACCAAATAGGCACCCCGACTGCAAGGCATCGAGTCTGCATTGACCACACGTCGTGCTCGTGGTCAAGCATCCAAACCGACGTGCTCTGATGATGCACGCCTTGTCCCTGAAACGACATTGGCCTCCAGCAGAGACGTCCTCCGTCATGGCCTTGACCCACCCACAAGTTGTCAGGCCAGAGAACAACGACACGAGGAGGCGAACGGCAGCACAGAGGCGATGCAAACACCAATCCGTGAATGTGCGGCTAATGCAGACTCGATGCCTTGCAATCGGTGAGTCCATTTTGGGCGTCTTAACACCTCCTGCGTTATTGCCGGAAAGGGTAAAACGCCTCTCTTCGGTCTACATCGCCATGTCGATACCGGCAACACAACTGGTGCCGTGGATGTGTAGCTCGTGATGTATATACAGTAGTGTGTGTGCGGAGAGACAGATATGAAAGAGTCAGTGCCACTTGATCTGTTTCTATTCGATAACCTCCTACCACTGTGAGACAGGCGAGGCGTTCACTTCCGTAGGGTGCCACGGGGTGGCGAGATGTTAACTTCCTCGCCTGGTATACAGGAGGTCGTGGGTTCGGTTCCGATGCTGGCGCCTGCTGCTGTATATTTGGAGTTTGCGGTGTCTCTCTCCCCGTGGTCGCGTGGATTTGTCTCCAGGTCCTCCGCGTTTTCCCTCCACATTTAAACAACACGCGTCTAGAGTATTTGTGCCTGCCATACATGTCTCCGTGATGAGCCACTTCGTTGAGCTATCATTTGTGATAGCCAGGTAGCTGCTGAAAAAAATCTACATCACTCAGTGGGGCCTTACCTGGTAATATAAAATATAAATATTTTAGTTTGGAATATCAAGCAGCACTGCTTCGCATTGAGCTGCATGCGATTGCACTGGCAATGATCTCTCTACAGACACAGGACTCACGAGGTGGCTTTGCAGTCACGTCAGCTCATTTTCCCTCGAGCAAGAGACGACAGTGGTGGACTGCACGGTCCATAGCTTGAGTCGCACTGTGGCTGGTCTTGAATGTGCCTCTATCTCTGCGAGTCTCTCTCTTATGGGTCTCTACGAGTATCCATGTATCTCAACGTGTGTGTGGGTTTACTCTACGGTCCATAGCTTGAGTTGCATGGCCACAGTCGCACTGCTGCTGCTGCATGTTGCAGCTCGTCTCTAATTTAGCATTCGTGAAAACGTGCACATCGTTCCGTTGATGTTCTGGTGCGGTTCATGGTGACAGGGGTGTATTTGTGGAAGATTGTCCATGCCAGGAGGTGTGCGGTGGTTGATGTTTGGGTCCCGAACGAGGCGTTCATTCCGGACGTCCGCGCTGTTCCACCGTTCGCCGGCGATCTTCCAGATCTGTGCGCGAGCCACAGCCCCGATGGGTCCGAGGTTCATCCACGTACTCGATAGCAGCGATTTCTCAACCCCTTTCGTTCCCACGGGACACTTTCGAGCTCGCTCGATCTTCACGTCGCACCGAACCAAAGAGTCGGTCCTGCTAATGAGCACAACTTTGCGGCGGCACACCGCTCGAGATGCCACGAGGAGGTTGGGGCAGCTCAGAGGTCCTAGCGCCGAGCCGGCGCCACTGACACCCTGGGTTGGAGTGAGGGCTGCAACCACTGCGTGTGATTGAACCGGGTTCTCGAGTTTAACGAGTGGATGGCTTTGGCCCAGCTAACAATGACTGCACCCATGAAATGTGTATACATATTAGAATCAGAATTTCACTTCATTCGGATAAATTCCACCGAAACATGCGATTAACGCCAATGTCATTACGAGGGCCCTTAGGCAGGATAGAGCTGTGGATGAAGAGGAGAGAGCTGTGGATGAAGAGGAGAGAGAGTTGTATGTGAAGGAGGGAGCTGTGTGTGACAGTGAAGGTGGAAACAATTGACTGGAACCCTTCCCTGTCTCCGCGTGTTGGCGAGGGGAGCGTTCGCTACACCGTGCAGAAGTCTCCGATGTTGCCCCCCTGTAATGGGGGATCAGCCGTCAACATTCGTGTGTCCCCCTCTTGAAAGCCTTTCTGGGAACGTGTATTGCTCGTTTTCTTCCATGCAAGGGAGGTGCGAGGTCATATTCGTCTACGTCAGGGGTCGGGCAAACCTGCGGCTCTTTAAGCGACCGCTTCGTGACGTTATTTATTAAGGACCCACCGTCTCGTATTCACGTGGCATGGCGGCTCTTGAAATTTAAATAGATATTTTTCAATATAATATACCAAATTAGAAAAAAACAACGGCTCGTCGTGTTATTTTGGCTGCCGACGCCTGGTCCGTGTGCAAAGCGGCGTCCTCTCCTCGCGTGTTAAAAATAAATTGCCCGTGAATTCAGAATTGGTTCCACGACTCGTGACGGCCAAACAGCAGCGTGCTGCCACGCCTGGGAATGACCATCAAGGAGGAGTGAGCAACAGGAGCCTTGCGATGTGACCGTGTCAGCCACCACGATGACGACAGACTCTGCGGGACGCGTGTGTACTTTTTATTCGAAAAAGATTACGTACAAAACACAGATGAGAGAACACGCCGGTTTTCGAAGGGCATCTCCATAATCATCTTGATGGTCATCTCCATAATCATCTCCAGGATCATCTCCACAATCATCTCGATGGTCATCTCGATGGTCATCTCCATGATCATCTCGATGGTCATCTCCATTATCATCTCCACGATCATCTCGATGATCATCTCCATGGTCATCTCCATAATCATCTCGATGGTCATCTCCATGATCATCTCCACGATCATCTCTATGGTCATCTCCATGATCATATCGATGGTCATCTCCATGGTCATCTCCATGGTCATTTCTATGATTATCTTGATGTCATCTCGATGTTCATCTCCATGATCATCTCCATGGTCATCTCCATGATCATATCGAAGATAATCTCGATGGTCATCTTCATAATCATCTCCACGATCATCTCGATGATCATCTCGATAGTCATCTCCATGATCATCTCCATAATCATCTCGATGGTCATCTCCATAATCATCTCCATGATCATTTCCACGATCATCTCGATGGTCATCTCCATGATCATCTCGATGGTCATGGAGATGACCAACAAAGTGGCTTATCACGTGGAAATGTATACGGAACCAAATAATCGAAGGGCATGTTTCTAAATGTGGAGGGATAAACTGGAGGGTCCGAAAAATAAAAACCTACTGCGACCATGGGGAGAACATTTAAACTCCAAATATACAGCAGGCGTCAGGGTCAGAATCGAACCCACGACCTCCTGCACACCAGGCGAGGGAGTTAACATCTCCTCGCCACCGCAGCGCAATGCAAGATGAGCTATGGGAGGTCCATCACAATGTGGGTGTGTATTCATGTGTTTGTGTTTATGTGTGTGTGTTTCATTTGGGGGAGCGGTAGTGTAGCGGTTAGCGCGCTGTGCTTTGAATCTGGCGACCGTGTTCGATTCCCGCTCACGGCCAACACCAGTGACGATTATTTTAACCGGTCCCGGGCCTCCCCGAGGTCGATTCAGCCTCAAATGAGTACCTGGTGAGATGTGTAAACACTGTCACTAGGGAGACAAAGGCGGCCGGGCGTGGTGTTGGCCACCCCCTCGTGTGCCGTGCCAGCCTTCGTAGGTGCTCGCTAACAGCACTTGCCCCTACAGTCTTTTAAAGCTACATGGGGGATCTTTGCCTTGTGTTTCATGTGTGGCGTACTGCACACTATAGTAATGTATAGTAGTTTGAGTAGTGCAGTGTAGTGTGTAGTAAATATTGTAGTGTGTGATGTTATATAGTGTAGTATTTAGTGTAGTGTGTGATGAATAGTAGAACGTATGAGTGTGAGGTGTAGTGTAGCGTGAGGGTGAATGTGGTGAGGTTGACCTGTGAGTAGGGGGCGAGTGTGAGCAGGGGATGTGTGTGCCCCGTCAGGTTTCATCAGTGCTTACTAACAGCACTTGCCACAAAAGTCTGTTTCGGCTTTGTAGCAAGGTTAGTGTGTGCGAATGGCAAGTAACCCCTCCACCTGGCACTAATCTTACCAAATACCGGTTAAGCGGCATTATCTCTACCTGCGTAATGCTGTGTGGAAGCTACCTGGCCTATCACTCCATAGGAAGCTCCAGGTCTTCTCGGTCAGTTATTCCCTACCTTCTCTAGAATTGAAAAACATGAAGCCCTATTAAAGGAACATCTACGCCAGTTTGATATATTCAGGCTGACCTGTCTATGTTTAACCAGAGATTGGATTGTGTGAGGAGCTCCCAGATCCTTGAAATATCTGGACATTTCCACCAGTGAGCTCTTTTGGCTGGGTCATGTAGCCTGCATGCCCAGCCACCACAAGCCAAATAAACTTTTATGCGTCTGGATAGAGGGGCAGAATGGGCGAGGCAGGGGTTAGAGAAGAGATGGACTGATGCGGTACAGAAAGATGTGGAGCTGATTGGACTTCCAGATGACCAGTACTAGCGGTGTCAAGATCGGCCTCTTTTGGGGGCAACTCGTGAAGGACGCTCCTGAGCAATTGGAGGCAGCCACCCTCCAAGAAGAACGGAGCACAGAGCAGTGACCCTCACAACAACGAGCCAAGTGCCGGGCGACTAAAATGCAGCAAGTTGACAAGTGGGGAGCGCAGGTGTTGCATCTTCCAGTCTCCCCAGTCAGTCAACCTATGACACCTGGGTCTGACCCCTGACCTCCTGTTAGCAAGCTTTCGACAATTCACAAGGCCTCACAAGGCCTCAAATGTTACTGTCACTTATTGGCGAACGACGGTCGTTATCGATGTTAGAGTTGGTCGGTGTTGGTGCGTGTGTACCTCTTTACCGTGAGTGTGCACACGTGTGCATTAGAGGCACGGGGCTCTAGCATATAGCGCCACCCCGTGGTCACGTTGTGTAACTGAACACAACTGTCAACGAATACGCGGTGGGGTCAAAGGAAACAACTGAACCGGCTTTAGAGTGAGAAGGCGAGTGTTTCAACTCGAGCGAGGTCAAGTAGATACACAAGTGCAGCCGCCAGGGGGGGCAAGCCGAGTCCAGCGCTGGCACGTACCACCAGATGCTGTGGCACCAATAACGAACCCCCAGGGGGCTTCGAATGTATGTTGAACTTATTTCGCGGCGTACGTAGCCAACAAAGTAAACACAAAAAGCAGTTCTAAAGAAATTTAGTTTTGTCATCTAGATTTAAAAGTGCATAGCTCCCAGTGGCTTCCTAGAGCGTTCCAGACGGCCACAGAAGCGCATCTGAAACCGCGCGATGCGGTGACCGTCTTTGTTCGATGGCTCAGCCAAAAGCCGCTGCTGCGAGGATGGTCGGAGTTCGCGTGATTGTTTATGCTCCTTGACGAGATCACCAAGGCATTATGGTTCATTTGTGGCAGGCCCTTTGTTGTATATATAGGTGTTATGAAAATTGTTGAAAATAATGAAAATTAAATGAAATTTGCATAATCTATCTATGTTAATTGATGTAAGTATGCGCATAAATTATGCTGATTCGAGAGATAATCGTATTAATTTATGCGAGTGGGCGTGGTTATGATAATCCAGGTCGTTATGGATTATGTGGTCGAGCCTTGGCGACGAGGTTTGGTTATTAATTGGAACAACGCGATTAATCGTATGCAGTGACGCAGGCGTTGTGAGCGTAAATGAGAGAGAGTCGATTCGACTCTGCTCTTTAATTCCGTATTATTGATAAGGATACGATTACTCTCGATTGAACATTATGAATTATGTGTGTTATGGAGTATGTGTGGTGATAGGTCCCCTCAAGGTTCAGATCTCATACGCAGAACAATATTACGCAGAATTTCAGGAAGAATCACACACAAACCTTCTGCTTTAATCAATTTTATTTTCTAGCTAACTTTAATTTTTGGATAATATGAAAACTCAATCTCGAGATTTTGGAATTTCAACACAGCGTTAACATGATACCATCACTATTGCGTTGTTTCACTTTGATAACGGCACCTGTGGTTAATTCCCGACGCGTAACGCAATCGATCGGTTGTTGAGAGAGAGATTAAAAACATGCGAACTATTCTATCAAAACCTTAACCTTACAATATGCAAACTCGTATACTTGAATTGTTACACAACACGGCACTCGGTCTTTGATTCGTATCCAATCCTTAACACATTCTGATATGCGAAGTTATTACGCTTGAAATCGTCAACACAGTACCACGTCGATGTTCGTTCATTGATTCATAACGATTATGCAATTAAAGCGTTCGACTGAAATACTTCTAATTGCCTTATCAACACCACTCAATAGCAGCAATGTTTTCGTCACTTGAATTGTCACACAACACAGCATTCGGTCATTGATCATGCGCGGGCCTTAATGCAATTATTGTCACGTTGTTAATAGGATGACTGATTATTATGCAACGCTACTCGTTGAAAGGGCACTCCAACCAGTATTATTCTTGAAGGCACAAATATGCGTTTGAATTCGTTATTTCATTCATGGATACCAGCAAGATTATGCAGAAAGAAAAATGTTAACGAACGACTCAAGTATTTCTAATCGACTTCCTCAACGCAACTCAATAGGTGGCGATGTTTCCCTTTGATATCCTTATCTCGGGCCAATCTTTTAATTAATTGTGGCCAGACCCCTGACAGGGAACCGGTTGAACACGCTCTTCACCCCCGCGAGCGGCGCTCCGTGGTGAGGTGCCAAGAATTAATCCTTATTAATGGGTCAGTTGGTAATTTATGCGGTTAGAAGTACAGCCCCAACACAATATTAAAGAGGAAAATTACGAACACTCTTAAAAACGACGAATTATTCACTCGGTAGTTGCGATGTTTCCACAATCACGGATGGTTCAATGGCTTGAGGTTTCAGGCTTTTGTTAATGACCCGTGTGTGTGTGTTGAATGGTATGAGTGGTGAAAGAGTAGGCCAATGTTCGGAATCGATTCTTTGCGTCAAGCAGACGTCTGGTTTGTCGTGTAGTGGGGGGCAGTGTATCATACGTATCAGTTGATTCTTCTTTCAGTAGTTGGTTCGGACTCGGCGGACGTTGGTGAACGAGTTGATACGTTGTTGTAGTTGCGATGACCGTCCGGTAGATGGCGGTAGAAGCACGCCCGCAGCGGCGCGATTTTACGCGGACGGTTTGGTAATGCGCGCAGTGCGTTTGCGTGCAGCTGGCACGCTTGGTGCTCCGTCGTCGGCGGTTGTAGATTGCAGGCTCACGATTCGCTCGTGGTGGCGCTGGCCGCTAACAGCGGCAGCGGGTCGCCAATCGGCGACACTCGCCAATTCGGCGAGTTTGTAGAGGCGTCTCCGGCGTCGGTGATGGCTGGTCTTCTGTTGAGACGAGTTGAGCGGGTCTTCTGCTGAGATGAGTTGAGATGAGTCTTCTTCTGTTGAGCTGGCCCCGAGGGCTGATGAGTTGAATTCAATGCTGAAACGGCTCCTTTTTATGCCAAAAATCTCTCTCCTTCTTGGCTCCTCCTCCCGAGGCGGAGCTATCTTTGATCTGACCGTGTGTCGGTGGGGGGGGGGGTTTGTGTGTCAGTGGTGGGGGGGTTCGTGTGTCAGTGTGTATGTTTGTGTGTCAGTGGTGGGGGGTTGGTGTGTCAGTGTGTATGTTTGTGTGTGTGTCATTTTTGACACGGTTCTGTTCGGGTCTTTCCTCAAGCCATAAACATCAAGACAACAGACGCTGCGATTCATCTTGAAGGCGCCTGGTTGTCTACTCCATCCATCCAGAGGGGGCTTCCCCCCCTTTTGTACCGTTCCCGACGCACAAAGAGATGGTTAGTTTTTAAAGTTTAACATTCTCATCTGACAGCGTATTGTACCGTACCCATATATGATTCTGCTTGTGGTTCGGGGTATTCGATTTTGTTTCCAAGTGAAGATGCTCTTCCGAGTGTATGCATTTTATCACGTGTTGCGGGGAGAGACAAACGTGGCCGGGATCTTCCCATCTCTCTATACTTTGTGTTAACGTCGCTCAAATATCACTTCGACTCCACATTCAACCAGCCTGATCCACCCCGTTACCTTGGCTCCTACTCAGTTTATTAATTTTCGTCATTCTGTGTGTCTTATCACGTATAAATGTATGGCGGTTTATTTAACTTAAAGCTTGCTCGCTCTTTTGCTGCCCGTGTGCAGGGTGGGGTGGGACCACTATTAAGTCCCGTGTGTGGCAGATGGTTCCTGCGATAACGATCTGTTTGCCCTGGCGTGAAATTCCTCTCTCGCGCTCTGCGGGAGAGACAAAGGTGGTGGGGAGTACCTATCTCTTTATACTTTCGACTTTATTTTTCTCAAATACCATTTGGTCCCATGTTCGCCAAGACTCGTGTTTGTAACTACGTCCTCCCGACACCCCTCTCGGTTTACCGAGGTTCGCATTGTTATGATGGCATTATTAAAGAGAAAAATAATTTGCATCCTGAGTTTAAGAGGTCCGTTTCTTGATTGTTGGAATCCATATCCCTTGGTTCTGTAAGGTTCTATAATGGAATGTCGTGTAAGGTGAACACGTTATTCTTAATTTTATGTGTGACTGATGTGTAGCCACTTCTTTAACTTAAAAACGTGCTCGCTGGCTGTTGTGTGTGTTTTCTCATTATCCGTCTGGCTAGCTCCAGATGGCCCCTTGTGATAAGGTGTGGTTCCTGCTTCTCCGCGCTGTGAGAGAGACAAAGGTGGTCGGGGTTGCTTGGGATATTGTTTAACTCTTTCGTAAGTTTGCTCGTTCGCCTCATTCCTTCTCGATAACCTTTGATGTGACTCGGTATTCCCGCTCCCAAGTTGGTGATTTAACAGTAAGAGTATTAAAAGGTGAAAATCGTTTGATGTCGAATTAATAATTGGATAAGGATTCACTGATGTGTCTAGTGGCCTGTTCTTAATTGGAGTGAGCGTTAGGACCGCTCATTTTATCTTATTCTTGTTGTTGCCTTTTAATTATTATTTTTTCGTTGTTTTACCGGCAAATAAGAAACAAAAAAATTGTATACGATTTACCCTGTTGGCGCCTCCGTGTCTACTCTCTTGGTGTTCTGACCTCGGGGTGACCTTTCCTAAGGGGCCCATCAAACTCTTGTTCATCTGGAGATTTTCGCGGATAGCTGTTAACATCCTCACCTTGAGAATTGTATTATTTCTTTATATATATGGCCTGTTTATGATCGACATCTGGTTTTTCGTGTTTCTGGCTTACGGGTTTTATTCATTATTAAAGTAAAAATTGTCACAAAAGAAAGGAAAAAGAAATCTACGTGTATGCATCCGTAAATATTCTTATGGATATTAATTGTGGAAAAAGGGCCATACACAACAACAGGTTCCACAGGATTGGAAGGCCACCCTGGTGGTCCCCCTCTTTAAGAAAAGGGACTGCACAGATTGTAACAATGACAGGGAAAGGCCCTGGCAAGGATTATTCAACATCGTCTTGCCAGGCACACTGAGGAGAGGTTTGCAGAGCCCAAATGTGGTTTCAGGCCAGGGAGGTCCTGCACGGATGCCATATTCTCTGTCCGCCTGCTACGGTAGAGGTGTAGGGAATACCAACAGAACCTATATCTCTGCTTTATTCACCTGATCAAGGCCTATGATAACATCAATAGGCCGGGCTCTGTGTTGTTGTTCGTGTTTTCGGATTCTCCGACTCTGCTCACAATCATTATGGACCTTCATGATGGTGGGCAGGCCCGGGTAATACTACATGGCTGGGAGTCAGAGCCATTTCCTGTTCACCTTGGAGTGCGACAGGAATATCCTCTATCTCCTACATTATTTAACACATTTTCGACCACGTAGTTTGAGAAGCTTTCCATGGCTGTACTAGAGGAATGTCCATCTGGTACAAATACAATGGGAGGCTGATTGATGCCCAGGTGCGGTCGAGGGATGGCAAGATCGGCCTCTGTGAAGGAGGAATGTGAAGGAAGCTACTGGGCAATTGGAGGTAGTAGTCATCCTCAAACAATAGTGGAGAGCAGAGGAGCGACGCTCACAGGTGGTGCATCTGCCAGTCATCTCACTCAGTCAACCCATGGCACCTGGGTCTGTCCTATGACCTCCTGCCAGGGAGCCTTCAACATTTCGCGTGGCCTCAAAGTGCATATAGCCTGGCACAAGTCCACTGGTTATGTCACCGCCACTTCGTTGGGAATGGAGGTTGTTGTTGTGACACACAGTATTGTGGTTGAACACGATATGAATGACATGAAAGAGTTGGGCTGGTAGACCAAGACCTCTCAGCATGGGAGGAGGAATTGGAGGAATTAACAAGTGAAATTCAGGGGAATAGTAACCATGATAGGAGTGACAGAAGAGTGATATGGAGGTGACTGACCACCGGTGAGCAAGAAGCCAGAGTGAATCAGAATCTTTATTTAGACTGGAGGAATCCGATGAGCCATGAAGCTCGTTTTCACAGATGTCCATTTGGGGCAGGTGAGCAAGTTCCAACAGAAAGTCAGTGAGTGCTGGATCATCAATCACCCTGATTTATGTTGAATTCTATCAAGTGCAGTGAGGTAGAAAATAGGTACTCCACCCCAGATGTGACAACAGTTTTCCACCTTGCATGAGTGGTGACACCCTGGGTTGGAGTGAGGGCTGCAACCACTGCGTGAGATTGAACCGGGTTCTCGAGTTTAACGAGTGGATGGCTTTGGCCCAGCTAACAATGACTGCACCCATCAAATGTGTGCACACATTTTAGAGTCAGGATTTCACTTCATTCGGATAAATTCCACCGAAACATGCGATAAACGCCAATGTCATTACGAGGGCCCTTAGGCAGGATAGAGCTGTGGATGAAGGAGAGAGCTGTGGATGAAGAGGAGAGAGCGTTGTGTGTGAATGAGGGAGCTGTGTGTGACAGTGAAGGTGGAAACAATTGACTGGAACCCTTCCCTGTCTCCGCGTGTTGGCGAGGGGAGCGTTGGCTACACCGTGCAGAAGTCTCCGATGTTGCCCCCCTGTAATGGGGGATCAGCCGTCAACATTCGTGTGTCCCCCTCTTGAAAGCCTTTCTGGGAACGTGTATTGCTCGTTTTCTTCCATGCAAGGGAGTTGCGAGGTCATATTCGTCTACGTCAGAGGTCGGGCAAAGCTGCGGCTCTTTAAGCGACCGCTTCGTGACGTTATTTATTAAGGACCCACCGTCTCGTATTCACGTGGAATGGTGATTTTTGAAATTTAGAGAGATATTTTTCAATAGAATATACCAAATTGGCTGCCGACGCCTGGTCCGTGTAGAAAGCGGCGTCTTCTCCTCGCGTGTTAAAAATAAATTGCCCGTGAATTCAGAATTGGTTCCACAACTCGTGACGGCCAAACAGCAGCGTGCTGCCACGCCTGGGAATGACCATCAAGGAGGAGTGAGCAACAGGAGCCTTGCGATGCGACCGTGTCAGCCACCACCACGACGACAGACTCTGCGGGACGCGTGTGTACTTTCTATGCGAAAAATATTACGTACCAAACACAGATGAGAGAACACGCCGGTTTTGGAAGGGCATCTCCATAATCATCTCGATGGTCATCTCCATAATCATCTCAATGATCATATCGATGATCATCTCGATGGGCATCTCCATGGTCATCTCCATAATCATCTCGATGGTCATCTCCATAATCATCTCAATGATCATATTGATGATCATCTCGATGGGCATCTCCATGGTCATCTCCATAATCATCTCGATGGTCATCTCCATGATCATCTCCACGATCATCTCCACGATCATCTCGATGGTGATCTCGATGGTCATCTCCATGATCATCTCGATGGTCATCTCCATGGTCATCTCCATGATCATATCGATGGGCATCTCCATGGTCATCTCCATGATCATATCGATGGTCATCTCCATGGTCATCTCCATGGTCATTTCTATGATTATCTTGATGTCATCTCGGTGGTCATCTCATTGGTCATCTGCATGGTCATCTCGATGGTCAACTCGATGGTCATCTCCAATATCATCTCCATGATCATCTCCATGATCATCTCGATGGTTATCTCCATGTTCATCTCCATAATCATCTCGATGGTCATCGCCATGGTCATCTCCATAGTCATCTCCATGATCATATCGAAGATAATCTCGATGGTCATCTCCATAATCATCTCCACGATCATCTCGATGGTCATCTCAATGGTCATCTCCATGATTATCTCCATAATCATCTCGATGGTCATCTCCATAACATCTCCATGATCATTTCCACGATCATCTCGATGGTCATCTCCATGATCATCTCGATGGTCATCTCCATTATCATCTCCATAATCATTTCCACGGTCATCTCCATGGTCATCTCCATGATCATTTCCATCGTCATTTCCATGATTATCTCGATGGTGATCTCCGTGATCATCTCGATGATGATCTCCATGATCTCAGAATGGAATCGTAGTCACGTGCATCTTCAAAATTAGCGGTCGGTGTACATCCCTTATGTTTTTCTTCCAATAACTGAAAAATAAAGAGATCGTTTAAATCATCATCATCATCATCATCAAAGTTACTTGTGATCTATATCTCGTGAACGCCTTTTCCAATATACAGGAGCATCGGAGCATAATTGTGTAAGAGAGTACAATATTTTAAATACACGATGCATAGCCGAGTTGACCCCGACACTGAAGGAAAGTTGTGAACATCGATCGGAGGCCGCGCGGCCCCTTGAAAGAACATGCACGAGTTTTGTGAACTTTAAACACAACCACCCCCACCCCACCCCTTACCCCTCCTCTGCACCGTCAAACGAACACGAAAAAAACCGCGTCAAAAACACCCACGAACGAACGAACAAACGGCGAGTGTACAAGTGAGTGTACAAGTGAGTGAGTGAACAAGTGAGTGAGTGTACAAGTGAGTGAGTGAACAAGTGAGTGAGCGTGGAGGCGAGTTTTCAGGCGGGAGTGCAGGTGAGTGTACAGGTGAGTGTACAGGTGAGTGAGTGTCACAGGTGAGTATGCAGGTGAGTGTACAAGTGAGTGTACAGGTGAGTGAGTGTCACAGGTGAGTGTCACAGGTGAGTGTACAGGTGAGTGTACAGGTGAGCGTGCAGGTGAGTGTACATGTGAGTGAGTGTCACAGGTGTACAGGTGAGCGTGCAGGTGAGTGTACATGGGAGTGAGTGTCACAGGTGAGTGTACAGGTGAGTGTACAGGCGAGTGTACAGGTGAGCGTGCAGGTGAGTGCACATGTGAGTGAGTGTCACAGGTGAGTGTACAGGTCAGTGTACAGGTGAGCGTGCAGGTGAGTGTACATGTGAGTGAGTATCACAGGTGAGTGTACAGGTGAGTGTACAGGTGAGTGTACAGGTGAGTGAGTGTCACAGGTGAGTGTCACAGGTTAGTGTACAGGTGAGCGTGCGGGTGAGCACCTGGAACGCGTCGTTGGCGCACTTGCGGCACGGGTTGTGCTGGCAGGGCAGGATGACCACGGGCTTGGAGGACATCTCCAGGCAGAGGGGGCACAGCAGCTGGCGCGCTCCAGCTCCTCGTAGCGCGCCTGGGACTCGCGCAGCAGCAGCGACCCACAGGCGGACAGCCTAGTCGCTGCTACAGCTGTCACGTACAGGCGGACAGCCTCGTCGCTGCTACAGCTGTCACGCACAGGCGGACAGCCTAGTCGCTGCTACAGCTGTCACGTACAGACGGACAGCCTCGTCGCTGCTACTGCTGTCACGTACAGGCGGACAGCCTAGTCGCTGCTACTGCTGTCACACACAGGCGGACAGCCTCGTCGACACAGCTGTCACGCACAGGCGGACAGCCTCGTCGCTGCTACAGCTGTCACGTACAGGCGGATAGCCCCGTCGATGCTACAGCTGTCACGCACAGGCGGACAGCCTCGTTGCTGCTACAGATGTCACGCAAAAGGCGGACAGCCTCGTCGACACAGCTGTCACGCACAGGCGGACAGCCTCGTCGGTACAGCTGTCACGTACAGGGGGACAGCCTCGTCGACACAGCTGTCACGCACAGGCGGACAGCCTCGTCGACACAGCTGTCACGCACAGGCGGACAGCCTCGTCGCTGCTACAGCTGTCACGCACAGGCGGACAGCCTCGTCGCTGCTACAGCTGTCACGTACAGGCGGACAACCGCAGGGGCTGTACCATTACCTTTTATCCACTTTTTATATTCAACATTTAATTAGGCCAGCAACGTGGTCTTGACCTCTGGCCCACAAACATTTCAGAGAAATACAACAAGTGCACGTGTATACAAGTGTACTTCTGTGGCAACGCTGTCGTGGTCGGTGCTGTGAGGGAGACGGCCAATTCCAATTGGCCCTTTCCCCTTATGGCGTCTGTGACCATCACAGCGGCTAAATGAGGGCTCTGGACGGGTGCGATTGGCTGGTAACCCCTCCACCTTCAATTAACTACCACTAAACTACGACCGAAAAATGTAATTAGACATACACACACACGCATTCACATACACAAACACGTACACACCCATCAACACACAGACATACAAAGACAAAGATCCCCCGTATAGCCAAAACAGGCTGTTGGGGCAAGTGCTGTTAGCGAGCACACGCACCTGCATACACACATACATACACACATAAACACACGTAAACAAACACACATACACACACACTGCGATGGCAAAGTAAGAAATGGAAGCGAGACCAGTTTTGTCACGACAAGTATATATTGATGTCAAGTGCAAATACAAAACGAGGTAGACAAAATCTCTGGAAAACATTAATCTCGCTTTCCCTTCCCACACTTTGAGCTGCTTTTGTACAAACGATAAAAACCCCGAGGAGACCGAAGTGTCACCGATCTACATTCACGAGTTCAGAAACCGCTGTTTCTGGAGGCATCATGGAAGATGGAAATAAAGTGCTTGGCGAAGTTCATCATTTATCGTACATTTCACGTGGTAACGGCTTGGCGCTACGGTTAGCGTGTCCATTGAAATGTGCATGCCCCGTACGTAAAAAAGTAACAGATATGTAGTTTTTAAAATGCCGACGTATTCACAGTTCGATAAATAAATAAATAATTACTTTGCAACAGCGGTGACTTTTTAAATCCCCGACACAACGCGAAATAAAAGTCCCCCATTTTTAATTAACGGAGACAAGAACCGTACGGGAATACCTTGCACGACCTCACTGAGACCGCACTCCGGCCTCGCGTTGCGGAGGACACAACCTCTGTCTTCATTTGTAATGAGACAGTTAATTTTACGGTCACCATCACAATAACGTTCCTGGTGCCAACTCTCTTGACGATTGGCCAGGGAATAAACGGCAACCCCAAGCCATAATGGGTTGGTGCCGCCTGCATGGATCTTGGCTCCTGTTTCCCAGAATGGCTGGCGTGATTTTAAGCGCTTTCGTTCTGGGTTTTTCAAGTCTTCGTGGATTAAAACTTGATTTGAAGCTTTCATGACTGCAGGAATTACTCTTTGGTTCTTTCGGTAAAGTCACGTAGAAAGAAAATAAACTAAACAATAGAGTACGACGTTTCGATTGCAACACAAGCAATGGTCATCAGGTAGAACAAAACCTGGTGAACTTGGAAATACAATGCAATCCAACACAGAGAGTCGACTAACACAACAGTCAGTACTTTACCTGGTTGATTACGTTCTTTCAAAGATTGCAAAATTTGAGAGAGAGATAAAACACAGACACGGGGACACACAGACAGACACACACAGAGAGACAACACAGAGCCACACAGAGAGAGACACACAACATATGTTGTGTGTCTCTCTCTGTGTCTCTCAGTGTTGGATTGCATTGTATTTCTAAGTTCACTCGGTTTGTTTTCTACCTGATGACAATTGCTTGTGTTGCAATCGAAACGTAGTATTCTATTATTAAATGTATTTTATTTTTTCGGGGATTGTGAGGTCGGAGTTGCTTGAGATGTTTTCCTTCTCATTGGACGGGTGTCAGCATTGGACGGGCGTGCGATGAGGCCTTGAGCTAGTGATTGTAGCTCTTTATTGTGTTGAATGTGGTCTTCGAGTGAGAATGTCGAGTCCAAGGTGATTCCAATGATGTTCAAGTGATTTCAGGGGCTGGTGGTGGAGCTGGCGATGAGTACATTTTGGGGAGCGGGCGACGCCATGGTGAGCCGCTGCCTGGTGCCTTCGTAAAATGTCTCTCAAAATTATTTTGAATTTGAGCGGAAGCAAGAGGTTAGACACGCGATCATGGATTTTAAGCACCGACTTCTATTGGTGGGGCGAGTGCCAGTTGTTACACCGGTGGTGGCTGCTGTGCGACCAGAGTGGCGGTGGCTGTGGTGGGACTGGTGGCGGTGGCTGCTGTTGGACTGGCTGCTGTTGGACTGGCTGCTGTGGGACTGGCTGCTGTGGGACACGCGGTGGCAGCAGCTGCTCTGGTGCTGACGGCGGCTTCTTCGAGACCGGCGGTGGTGGTGGTGGTGGCTGCTGCAGGACCGGCGGTGGTTGCTGGTGGAAGGGCAGCGGCTGCTGTGAGATCGGGGTGGTGGTGGCTGCTCTGGGACTAGCGGCAGCGGCTGTTGCTTGTCTGGCGTTGCCGGTAGCTTCTGCTGCTGTTCCTGCCGTGGCCCTTGCAGTTGCTCCGGCAGTTGTTCCCGTTGGGGCGGTTCGACGTCTTGGGTTTCTGCAGGTAAAGAAGATGATGGCGCTAAAGTCCAAACCGCTCGACTTTGGGTGAATGAAACAAAATCGGTCTGAAGTATAAACAAGAAGATCGCTGTACTTCACCATTCCCTTAATATAAAACGATGCGCTGTCAGGGTGTACATTCTCCCTGGGCATTTCCACGCACACGGGGCGACGTTTCAAATCCATCCTTTACCTTGCGCGCCGGTGAGGAGAGCTGCCGTACACAGACAGGGTCCGGGGTCTCCCTTCGCCGAGTGGGGCCGCTTGAGGCACAAGCGGGACGTCGCCTTGACGTGCTCCAGCGGGCAGTAGCTCTCCGCTGGCGGCGCGTTCAATTCTGGGGACCTGCATGCACGCACCAACGCGTCGCAAACCGTTAACACCTGCCTTTAAAGGAGACATTGCTGCTCGCACAAGACAATATCTTTCCAGTGAGCTGGTCTGGGGGACGGTTGTAAGTGCAGGTTAAAGTGAAGGGGAGAGAAGGCGACTTACCGAATATAGAAGAGCATGTAGGCCTGCTCGTTCATAACAGCCTTGGTGTCGACGTGCCGCACGATGGAGTCGTTCATACAGCACCATTGTCCATCGCTGATCTGCGCACAGTCACAGCACGGCTACACTTGGTTACAATGTTTACACAACTGCACCCAACCTCCTCCGTTCATTAATAACAAGACACGATACACTCTATACAACAAGTTCGTAAAGAGCATCACCCCATCGTCAGAGCTGCAGAAGGTGCTACACTTGCTATGATGGTGCTGCAGTGACAGAACGGTCTGCCTGACCATGTCACTGCATCGATGGCCTTGGACCAATTTCATCAGAATCATTATTTGTGCTGAAAGAATTCGATGATCTACAAAGCTCTTTTCAACAGATGTCCAGTAGGGGCGGGTCAAAAAGTTACAACAACAACAAACAATACAACATCGATTGGAGTGCAAAGTGTAGGAATGCTAAGGAAGTCACTAAATACAAATAAATAAAGTATATATACTGTAAGTAGAAATTGCATAAGTACATCAAGATGCAAGAACAGAAACAAGTCTTCTATTTATTCTTCCCTATTGGACATTTGTAACATTATGGGCGCATTGCAGATGTGCGTTGTTATTGTTTGATGGTAACAAATGTAATTACCTTATTGTAGCAATAATAATGGCCGCTGTTGGAGTCGGCTCCCTTGTGCACCAGCACCGAGTACAGGGAGTAGATTGCGGGCTCGCCCTGAGACGTTGAGGTGAAGGGTTGCATGTCCAGGTGCTCCGGGTAGGTGATGTTCTACAGGCAGTGCACAGAGACAAACGTTAGAAGAGGAAACGGCAGGGGTGGTGGGGTGGGCAGCAGAGATGGGCACCATCTAAGTTACACGTCAACGTGATGACGTGATGTCTCGCTCATTTGAGCGTTGAAGACGGTGCTCATCTCCTGTTGATAGCCCTGAGCAAGTGGTGGAAATTCTACAGTCATATGACGGGGGGCGAGTCTTTCCGTAGCACTTATTCCAACATGGAGAGGCATTTTCTCCAGCGTTGAACTGACAAGGGCTGTAATAAAATAAATTAATTAGAGCGATGTGGAGGGGCAGAATCGTTACCCGGTTGATCTTGACGCCGTAGAGGTTGTACCGCTTGATGGAGACGGTGAGGACGTTGGGCAGGCGGTGGAGAGCCATCGTCTTCGTCGCTTCCCCCTTGCAACAGCACCTGCACGACAACAACGCCAGCCATCGCACGTGTTCCCCAAGTTTTAAACAATAAGTCTACTCACTTTTTGTTGTTCGTTATTTTTTATTCATTTCTTAACATAAAAATTGTTAATAATTTACGTTATATATTGGACGTTATTTTTGTATGTATTATTTATATTATATTTTTATTACTATCTTTTATTAGAATTTGGTTCAATCATCAGACTTTTGAAGCTACAAATGATTCCAGGGTGTCAACACACGATGCCCACTCACATTCTGCAGGTGTATTCGTCCAGCGTCTCCTTGTTAAAAAACTCCTCAAACGCCTCCACAAGATCTGATGAGTTCTGTTGGCCGATAGAGTGAAAGGCAAATGAGGACTCTAAGAAGCATTCCATGAACATCTGCAGGATATTATGATGGCAATTCGGAAAACCCGCATTTCGTATGAAATCGTACAACCGCAAAAAAATAGATCACGCACGCTACTGGCAGTGTGTTTGGATGTTAAGTGGCTGATTTATGTACGTGTGTGTGTTATGCATGTTGGCACAGCAGGGGGCACAGGTGGTGCATCGGCCAGTCATCTCAGTCAACCCATGGTCTGTCCCGTGACCTGCCAGCGGGCGTTCGACACTACACGTGGCCTTAAAAGCCACTCAGGCTGGCACAAGCACCGTGGTGACGTCACCGCCACTTAGTGGCGAATGGCGGTTGTTTTTCACGTATGTGATGTATGGACATTTAACTTATTTCGCACCGTACGTAGATGTATAACTGTTAAGCGATGGCTTTCTCATTGCTTACGTTAATATGGAGTGCAATGTCCAGGCACGTGTCATAGGTGTCGGAGTGGTTGCAGCACTGCATGCACTCCACTGCAAAACACAAGCACACATTAGGAATGGACGTCACATGTTACTTAGTCAAACTAAATGCACGCTTCCCACTGACATAGGTAATTGGTACTTTTCACCAACTGGTAAAAGGTTATTCCGTGTGGCACGTGCGTGAGAGTGTGTAAACGCTGCAACGCGAGCGAGTCTACACTGTGATGATGCGCTTGCTGCTCACGGTTAACAAGTTGGTAGAGGAGTGCGCACAACTCACCACGTGATCGAAGGTAACCCCCGAAGATCTGGTAAATGAGGGTGGTAGTCTCCGTGTATCTGTCCAGCCTGCCACGTCACAGAGAACGACACCACACGGTGGTTACAGCGGCAGTAGCAGTAGCACCTTTACCGGATGCACACGCGTGTGTGACAGTTACACCATTGCCCGAGCTGTCGATTCACTCTTTGCCTTCAGCACTGCAACGCGTGCTCTGTAGCAACCAAACGTGGTAGCGTCTGCACAGGGCAGCCACATTCACGGCATAGCCACAGAGCTGGGGGCAAGCTGGCAGCCGACACGTGGTGCTGTTGCCCGGCAGTTTTGTTGTGCTCGGCGTGCCACGTGCCGCCCGTCAACACGGGCAATGATGTCACGGGGCCACCGACGTCGAGATATCGACCCCCCGGTATTTATCGGCAACGTGAAATGCGCAAACAAAAAACGACCCACGTCAGGGCCAAGGTGAAAGAACCGTGGTGCCAGCAGGGCCGGTCCTCTGCATCTCCCAGGTGTTCACACAAAAGTGTGAGTAGCTTCTCACAGACGTCGAAGGACAATCGTGCAGAAAACCAAGAGGGAGCCGTGAGGTACCGAACTGCAGAACGACTGCCGCAAGTTGACTGGCGCGCGGTACTCACTCGCTGTGGCCATGGAGGCATGAGGCTTGCATGCCATCTACCACGTATCGCAGAAACTCGTGGGCATCTTCCTGCCTCCCAATGCGCAGGTGTTTGGCGATGCCTGCAGAGAAATGGACATGGGGACAAAGTGACAGGTACAGGATCTGATGACATCCTTCAAGAGCTCCCCAACATGTCAAAAGGAGCAGTGCAAAGGACTTGGAACACAGATGGCGAAAGATCGCGGGGATAACTTCTCCGAGTGCAAGTTTGAACGTAGTTGTGGGACTCACGCGTGATGTTTTTAGTGATGACCTTGGGTGTCAGCACTCTCTTTGAGTTGTTGAACGTGCTGACAATGTGACGCTCCATGACACACATCAGGCAAAAGTCGCTCTGTTGGCCTGCGAACGAGGGCACAATACAAAAAACGATAAGAGTACAAAGTATTGGTAAGGTAAACAAATCACTTTAAAAAAATCTACAATTAAAATTAAACTTTTTTATCTTACGAGATAAAGCCCACTGAGCTATTAGTTTCTTCAGAAGCGACCTGAACCACAAAGATAGCTCAACGAAGTGGCTTATCAAGTGTGAAATTCATAGCAGCCAAATTAACCGTGACAATAGCCTAGCCCATGGGTAAACGAGAGTGCCAGGGGGGTACTTACAGGTGCTGCAGTGCTCTTGCAGCAGCAGGTAGTTCACGAGCGGCGGCGTGTAGGCGAGGCACTGCAGCGTGGCGTTGAGGAAGCAGGTGTTCCCCAGGTTGCGCAGGCCGGCACCCTTGCCCACGTCGTTCTCCCACCTGAGGCTCAGCCGCTCCGGCGCAAACAGCGAGAGCCGTGCCGCCGGAATGCCGTCGTCCTCCTCTGCACAAAGGGAACGGTGGTGGCGGAAGCCGGCGTCAACGCAGAGCGCTGCACTGCCGATGGGGCTGGCGTGGATATTCAGTGGCCCCAGCCAGCACCCGTACTGCTCCTCTTAACCAGAAATATTTTTCTCCACATTTCAGTGTAAGGCTAAAGTTCACGACAAATGTGATGCGCCTGTCACGTTGACCGATAGGTGTTTTGAGCTCCTTGTGTTACTGTTGAATGGCAAAAGTTGTGGTTGGAAATCGGCCTTGCTTTGGTGGCTACCACCCTAACAAGATGCCACGAGGCTGCGTAACCGCACGCTCACCTTGGGGTGCAGGCAGCACAGACACGCTGTTGTGTCGTTCTGTGGCTGGCACCGGGGAGGGTTCCAGCCGGCCATGGGGAAGGCAGCTGGGTTGGGTGCAATGCCTCTCGTCGGCCGCCACCGGCACCTCGTTGGACGAGGTGGGGGCCAAGACCGTGAGGTCGTTACCGGACGAGGTGCCCTCCGCTCCAGCTGCCACAGTCGTGGTTGGGTCCTGCCACAGCAACGCAGTCAACACATCCACAATTACTCCTCCCATCCGGACTGGGATCCCAACACACGTGGGACTGTTTTATCACCAAAATGAATTAAATTTAGTCCATGTACCGATAATCCATCTGCATAAAATCTCTCAGAAATATATATAGACTATTGATTTTTAGAGGAACCCCAAACTCACGAAATATTCTAAGAAGGGGCCATTGACTAAAGACGAACGAGTTCATTTCGTTGTTATGCATGCAGAAAAAGGTAGCTGTAATTTAAAAAAAGGTGCTAAATGCATTTCAAAAGAGTCATGGATATCAGTTTTAACATTTGTTAAAATTAAACTAATAACCCTTTGTGATTACTTAAGATAAATACAAAAACTTTGCGTGTCCTGACTTTTGGGCCACCCTGTGTAGGCCACGTTATGAAAGGGTCTAACAACTGTTGACGTGCTCTGCACAAGGACCATTGCCCGAAACGTCGCCGATCATGATCCAATAACAATTTCCCCACACCCGTGCATTCCCAGCGTTGTGAATTGCGCCAGCGGGCCCCGCCCCGCCCGCCACCTGGGGCTCCTCCCCCTCACCTGAGGCTCCGCCCTCAGACGCGGCCCCGCTATCGCCGCCTGCGCGGCTCCCGTCAGCTCCGGCACGGCGACCCGCGCCGTGCCTCGGGCTTCATCCGGGGAGGGGGTCCCGGGCACAGCCCCGCGGGATCCCTCGGGGGGGTCGCCAACTGCAAAAGAAGGAGGAGCACGTCGATCACATTTTACACTGCGGACAAACACACGGCTCTACATTTCCCACTGTAGACAGACATGGGCCTGTCTATCGCTTCTGAAGAACTCAATAGCTCAGTGGGCTTCATCTGGTTTAATAAAAAAAGTGTAATTAATTTCGTTTTCGGGATTTGCTTACCTCTCTTATACTTGTCACGTGTATCGGTTTTTTTTATATTGGTGCAACTTTCTGAACCCGTCTCTACTGGACATTTGTGCAAAAAGAGCTTCATAGCTCATTGGATTTTTCCACGAATAATAAAGTTTATGGTTTTGAATTGGTGACTGAAGATTGGTAACTCACGGGGGGTCCATTGCCCCCCCCCCCCCGTGAGTGACAGTTGGACACTCACGGGGGGTCCATTGCCCCCCCCCCCCCCACGTGAGTGACGGTTGGTCACTCACGGGGGGTCGATTGCCCCCCTCCCCCGTGAGTGACGGTTGGTCGCTCACGGGGGGTCCATTGCCCCCCCCCCCCGTGAGTGACGGTTGGTCACTCACGGGGGGTCCACTACCCCGTGAGTGATGGTGGTCAACGCGACCGCTTAACCCCGACACGAATCACGACCTAAAATGACCACTTGGCCGAACCCAACCACACACACGCAGAGGAATCTTTAGAAGTTGCTGTTAGTTGCTGGCCGCTCGGCATTTCGGGCCTTTTGAGTGACTATTTATCGTGATATTGGTTATTTAAAGCGACCAATCACGCAATTAAACCATACGGGTGGTGCTGCTGCTGCTGCGTCGGCAGTGGTGAACAGGTTGGACCAGAACACAACCACTCGGCACTCTCCGTGTCGATAGCGACACTGCGGCCTCCATAGGTGCAGGTGGACGTGGGTCATGGCCCGACTTCAACAGCCCCATCTATTGTATTTGTTTCCCTTCACAGCGGTGCTGTTGACGTGGTGTAGATTTATTTGCACGGCGTCTTTTGACCAAATATGGACGAATAAATACTTTAACGATCGTTTTACCTCATCTCTCTCTATATAAAAGGGAAATTTGTGAATATGTGTCTGTTCAAAATGTTTAGCATACTTCCCGACATGCAACCTACTTGAAATTTGTCATGTGGGTAGTTTCCATATTGTACACAATGGAATAAGTATAAAAATAGACTTTTGTATTTGGGGGGGGGGGGGGGGCGCAATAATGGATATATTTTGCACAAGTGAGCGGGGTAGTAAAGCTAGTACAATATAATTTAAGTCACGTAGGTATAAAATGTAATAAATTAAATCACGACGTTTCGGGCGCAACACAAGCGTCCGTCATCAGGTGGGACAACCACAGCAAGGAACAATTGCTGAAGTACGTGACTTTACCGACAGAACCAAAGAGTATGGATCCCTGCAGTCACGAAAACTTCAAATCTAGAATATAATTAAACATTGAGCTTATTCTACTGTGCTGCCTGTCTCGTATGTGTTGTGCGTGTGTAGGGAAGAAATTGACATTTTTGGGGTAAAAATGTTGATAATTTCCCTTTAAAAGTCCGACGCTCACCTTGGAGAAGCTCTCCTGGCATAATCGGTCGATGGGATTCTCAGCTTGTTGAAAGTGTCGCCGCTATTCACGTTAAAGAGAGCAGGGACGACGCAGAATCACACAAACACGTCTGGTCTTCTCGCCGTGCTGGAGTTCTGTGACCGTTACGGGCCTCACGTGACCATTGTGTCACCTTGACAACGACCACGATCATCATCTTGGCGACATTCAAACTCGGCACGTGGTCCCTCGTCATCGTTACGACGTTGGAGACGCGAGAGGCACGTGGGGGGCACGAGGGGGGAGGGGCTCGTGGGGGCACGAGGGGGGAGGGGCTAGTGCCACCCCCCCCCCCCGTTAGTGACGGTTGGTCACTCACGGGGGGTCCACTACCCCGTGAGTGATGGTGGTCAACGCGACCGCTTAACCCCGACACGAATCACGACCTCAAATGACCACTTGGCCGAACCCAACCACACACACGCAGAGGGATCTTGAGCAGTGCTCTGAGTTGTTGGCCGCTCGGCGTTTTGGGCCTCTCCGCTCAGCAGCTGCGACCCAAATCGACGTGGATCGGGGGCTCAGGGGACGCGTGGCGAGGTTGGAACGAGAGGCCTCGAGAGTGAAGAAGAAGAAGAAGCGAGGGGAGAGCGAGGCGAGCTTGGGGTGAGACTCTGAGCGGCAGAAGGTGAAGAAGACGTGGAGTGGGGAACACGTGCAGGGTGAGGACATCAGCATCAGTCACTTAATCATCATCATTCACATGATCATCATTCACATCATCATCATCTACATCATCATCATCATCATCCACATCTTCATATTGTTGGTTCTTTCGGTAAAGTCACGAAGATTAAAGAATAAGAATAAAATGACAATAAATTAAAATTAAATTTTAAAAATTTTAAAAATAAAAATTCTCAATTGAAAATAATAAAAGCAAAAAACCCACGACGTTTCCATGACAACGCAAGTGGTCTTCATCGCTTCATTGCCTGATGAAGACGGCTCGTGTTGCGATCGAAACGTCGTGGGTTTTTTGCTTTAATTATTTTCTATTTATTTTTACTTTTTATTTTAGGGGTAGGCCCTCATCCAGCAGTTGATTCATCCACGCGTGGCCGGCGTGACGAGGTATGGTCACACAGCCACACCCACACGGTGCGTGAGAGGCGTTCATCCAGCAGTGGATTGAACAAGCCGCGTAGATGGCAATGTATGGGGTGCGTCATGCAGGTGTCCGTGTGTGCACCTGTGTGTGTGTGTGCGTTGGTGTTTGATTGACGTTTCTCTCAAAGCTGATGTTGCAACAATCTTCCTGCTGAATATTTGACCATCTGGTCATACGGGATTCGGATTATCCCAATCGTACGGTGTTGTCTGTACGATACCCGTTGAATCAAAGTAGAGTACAAAGTATGTGGCCGCTGTCAATGTCCACACGATGATAAGCCACGTGGGTGAGCTCTCATTTGTGATGGCCAAAGTCGCTTCCGACAAAAGAGCTACGCAGCTCAGAGCGCCTTACCTGGCGGAATAAAAAATAGTTTAATAAGTTGAGTGTGATGACGCAGCAGCAGCTGCTGCAGGCGCAGCCCTGCAATTGCTTGCTCGCTCCACTGTGGACGCACCGGCCTCCACCTACAGCGAGCTCTCTAGAGTCTCACCTCTCGAGGGATGTCTTTGTCCGGCTCTCCCACCACGGACACACCGACTTCGAAGAGGCGGCGGTACCCACACTTTACCCCACCGCGCCTTGGCGCACTGCTGGGTGGACAGAGGCGGCCGGGGAGAGGAGGGAGAGTTAATAGACGTGGCCCCATCGTCTCAACTGTCAAGGAGTACCTCTGATTATTATTATTATTATTACTATTCCCACGGTGGTCAATAGTAGCTCTGTATCCTGTAATGCTGCTCTCTGTGTGTGTGTGTCAAGTGCAAGGTTGGCAGAAGTGTGTAACTCTGTGCAGTGTGCTCCAATGTGCATTCACGTGTGCATTGGAGAAGCTTCGCCCCTTGTGAATGCGTGTCGGTGTTTCTGTCTCCTGGAAGATTAGATGTTATCTGAGAATCAAGCAGCACTCGAGTATTTGTTTGTGACATTTTATAGACGATACGTTTTATTTCAAACCACTGTTTACTTCAACGGCTTCAAAATAATTTAATTATTATTATTATGATGATGATGATTAAAATATAAAAGTCTTCATACACTTTCCGGCAGTAACACAGGAGGTGTTAAGATGCGCAAACACCAAATAGGCACCCCGACTGCAAGGCATCGAGTCTGCATTGACCACACGTCGTGCTCGTGGTCAAGCATCCAAACCGACGTGCTCTGATGATGCACGCCTTGTCCCTGAAACGACATTGGCCTCCAGCAGAGACGTCCTCCGTCATGGCCTTGACCCACCCACAAGTTGTCAGGCCAGAGAACAACGACACGAGGAGGCGAACGGCAGCACAGAGGCGATGCAAACACCAATCCGTGAATGTGCGGCAAATGCAGACTCAATGCCTTGCAATCGGTGAGTCCATTTTGGGCGTCTTAACACCTCCTGCGTTATTGCCGGAAAGGGTAAAACGCCTCTCTTCTGTCTACATCACCATGTCGATACCGGCAACACAACTGGTGCCGTGGATGTGTAGCTCGTGATGTATATACAGTAGTGTGTGTGCGGAGAGACAGATATGAAAGAGACAGTGCCACTTGATCTATTTCTATTCGATAACCTCCTACCACTGTGAGACAGGCGAGGCGTTCACTTCCGTGGGGGGCCACGGGGTGGCGAGATGTTAACTTCATCGCCTGGTATACAGGAGGTCGTGGGTTCGGTTCCGATGCTGACGCCTGCTGCTGTATATTTGGAGTTTGCGGTGTCTCTCCCCGTGGTCGCGTGGATTTGTCTCCAGGTCCTCCGCGTTTTCCCTCCACATTTAAACAACACGCGTCTAGAGTATTTGTGTCTGCCATACATGTCTCCGTGACGAGCCACTTCGTTGAGCTATCATGTGTGATAGCCAGGTCGCTGCTGAGAAAAATCACTCAGTGGGGCCTTACCTGGTAATATAAAATATAAATATTTTAGTTTGGAATATCAAGCAGCACTGCTTCGCATTGAGCTGCATGCGATTGCACTGGCAATGATCTCTCTACAGACAAGGGACTCACGAGGTGGCTTTGCAGTCACGTCAGTTCATTTTCCCTCGAGCAAGAGACGACAGTGGTGGACTGTACGGTCCATAGCTTGAGTCGCACTGTGGCTGGTCTTGAATGTGCCTCTACCTCTGCGAGTCTCTTATGGGTCTCTACGAGTCTCCATGTATCACAACGTGTGTGTGGGTTTACTCTACGGTCCTTAGCTTGAGTTGCATGGCCACAGTCGCACTACTGCTGCTGCATGTTGCAGCTCGTCTCTAATTTTCCATTCGTAAAAACGTGCACATCGTTCCGTTGATGTTCTGGTGCGGTTCATGGTGACAGTGGTGTATTTGCGGAAGATTGTCCATGCCAGGAGGTGTGCGGTGGTTGATGTTTGGGTCCCGAACGAGGCGTTCATTCCGGACGTCCGCGCTGTTCCACCGTTCGCCGGCGATCTTCCAGATCTGTGCGAGAGCCACAGCTCCGATGGATCCGAGGTTCATCCACGTACTCGATAGCAGCGATTTCTCAACCCCTTTCGTTCCAACGGGACACTTTCGAGCCCGCTCGATCTTCACGGCGCACCGAACCAAAGAGTCGGTCCTGCTAATGAGCACAACTTTGCGGCGGCACACCGCTCGAGATGCCACGAGGAGGTTGGGGCAGCTCAGAGGTCCTAGCGCCGGGCCGGCGCCACTGACACCCTGGGTTGGAGTGAGAGCTGCAACCACTGCCTGTGATTGAACCGGGTTCATCTTCTTTGGTTCTTTCGGTAAAGTCACGTAGAATGAGAATAAAATAATAAATTCATAATATAAAATAACACAATTAAATTCTCACGACGTTTTGGCTACAACACAAGCGGCCTTCTTCAGGTGAAAGGAACAGACCCATCGGGACGACAGAGCTTTAATGAACGTTGTTAAGATTCGTAGCGTCTTTTTAAGCTGGTTTAGAGAAGTGAGGCACCTTGACAAAGGGGTTTACATATAAAACAGGAGAATTTAGCATTGAAATAGCTGAGTGATTAGCTTGTGACTGGTCATAGAAATAGCTATGTTAAAGTCAAAGCCTACACATCCACAGAGGCACCTAGTACAAATCAAACAGGAGAATTTAGCATTGAAATAACTGAGTGATTAGCTTGTGACTGGTCATAGAAATAGCTATGTTAAAGTCAAAGCCTACACATCCACAGAGGCACCTAGTATAAATCAAACAGTAGAATTTAGCATTGAAATAACTGAGGGATCAGCTTGTGACTGGTCATAGAAATTGCTATGTTAAAGTCAAAGCCTACACATCTACAGAGGAACCTAGTACATGGACGCCAAAGGGGCTGCAACAACTCGACTATCATATAGTAAAACGATGTGAAAAAACCTAAGTCTAAATCACATCAATATAATAAATGTACTCAATATATTCTTCAATAAGCTGAGCTATTAACAGTAACTGGGTATACACTACACTATATAATGAATACCATATAGTAAACCAATAAAAACTAAAATATAAACTACCTCAATGTTATCAATAAACTCTATATATTCTCCAATCAGCTAAGCTACCAACAATAAGTCGTTATATATGACAATGCTATATGGCGAAAAAATGGGTGGATTCTTACCCTCAACTTCAGCACCACGGATAGCTTTTAAATACACGATGCGTAGCCGAGTTGACCCCGACACTGAAGGAAAGTTGTGAACATCGATCGGAGGCCGCGCGGCCGCTTTTAAGAACATGCACGAGTTTTGTGAACTTTAAACACAACCACCCCCACCCCACCCCTTACTCCTCCCCTGTACCGTCAAACGAACACAAAAAAAACCGCGTCAAAAACACCCACGAACGAACGAACAAACGGCGAGTGTACAAGTGAGTGTACAAGTGAGTGAGTGTACAAGTGAGTGAGTGTACAAGTGAGTGAGTGTACAAGTGAGTGAGCGTGGAGGCGAGTGTTCAGGCGGGAGTGCAGGTGAGTGTACAGGTGAGCGTGCAGGTGAGTGTACATGTGAGTGAGTGTCACAGGTGAGTGTACAGGTGAGTGTACAGGTGAGCGTGCAGGTGACTGTACATGTGAGTGAGTGTCACAGGTGAGTGTCACAGGTGAGTGTACAGGTGAGTGAGTGTACAGGTGAGTGTCACAGGTGAGTGTACAGGTGAGTGTACAGGTGAGTGTCACAGGTGAGTGTACATGTGAGTGAGTGTCACAGGTGAGTGTACAGGTGAGT
Organism: Petromyzon marinus; assembly: GCF_048934315.1. Taxonomy (NCBI): domain Eukaryota; kingdom Metazoa; phylum Chordata; class Hyperoartia; order Petromyzontiformes; family Petromyzontidae; genus Petromyzon; species Petromyzon marinus. The sequence goes on from NC_133709.1 coordinate 12,666,152, forward strand.
GTACAGGTGAGTGTACAGGTGAGTGTACAGGTGAGCGTGCGGGCGAGCACCTGGAACGCGTCGTTGGCGCACTTGCGGCACGGGTTGTGCTGGCAGGGCAGGATGACCACGGGCTTGGAGGACATCTCCAGGCAGAGGGGGCATTCGCCACTAAGTGGCGGTGACGTCCCCACGGCGTTTGTGCCAGGCTAGGTGCACTCTTAGCCCACGCGAAGTGTCGAATGCTCGCTGACAGGAGGTCACGGGACAGAAACCTGCAGGTGCCATGAGTTGACGGACTCGAAATGGCTGGCAGACGCCACCAGCTGTGCCAACTCGCCGCATTTTAGCCGCCCGCCTCTCCGCTCGTTGTTGTGAGCGTCGCTCCTTTGCCCCTCCGTCGTCGTCGTCGTTGTTGCTGGAGGGCGACTGCCTCCAACTGCCCGGGAGCGTCCCTCACGAGCTTCCTCCTCCTCCACAGAGGCCGATCTTGACACTGCCGGTACCGCTCATCGGCAAGTCCACTCGGCTCCACATCCTCCAACCAGGTACCTTTGTAGACCCGCAATGATGCCGTGCCGTGTTGGCAGTCCACTGCTGGATGAAGGCTTCGGGTCGCCACGGTGGCTAGGAGATGTTAACTACCTCGCCCGGTGTGCAGGAGGTCGTGGGTTCGATCCCGACCCCGACGCCTGCTGCTGCTGCTGTATATTTGGAGTCTGCGGTGTCTCTCTCCCCGGGGTCGCGTGGATTTTTGCTCCGGGTGCTGCGGTGTTTCCATTCCACATTGAGAATCGACGTGTTTCGAATATTTGGCCGCTCTAAATGTCCACACGATAAGCCACTTTGTTGAGATATCATCTGTGGCCAGGTCGCTTCTTATAAAAGCGCTATGTAGCTCAGTGTGACTTAGGTGCTTAAAATAAATAAAAATAGTAAAAATAACAACACCACCACTCCACGCACACAGAACATCTGTCGTGATCCTGACTGCAGTGCTCATCTCGATATGGTCGATGAATGTGAATTACGTGACGGCCGCTACGTTCAAAGGTTTCGTCACCTTTGGGTGGCATCAGTTGCTGCTCTGGCCCATCGGGAACTACAATAATGCCTTGATGGAGGCTCCATTGAAGATGCGTGCGACCCTCTCAACTGGCCGTCTGACCCGAATGTTCGGTCCAACCCGAGCTGAATATCGAGTGGAATTGTGTGACCCTGGGGCTATTAGCTACAAAGCAACACTTTATATTTTACTGCCCACGGTCATTCCACTGCTGGATGAAGGCCTTCCCACCATGGTGGTTCTTTGACCATATCCCACCACGGGTGCTCGATGCTGGTCGGTGAAGGTAGCGGGCAACCAGCCCTGACATCGCTCGCCAGTCGTGCCGTTGTTAGCCCTGGACAGGAATTGAACTCGGGTGGAGCCGGTTCGTAGCGTGGCGCGCTACCCATCTGTGCCACTTCTCGTCACCCTCTTTGGCTGTTTACTCAACGACCCCAACATCCGTCAATGATGACCGATTCCATTCATAAAGTGCGCTCTTGCCGCCGTGTGCGCTGAGTAGTACTCAGTATTAAACACGCGTTGACTACTCTATACAGCAGGGGTGTCCAAACTTTTTTTCCCGAGGGCCACATACAGAAAAATATACGAAGGATTGGGCCACTCACTAGACGTGAGGTATACTGCCTCACTTCTCATGCACTAATATTGTCAAAATCAATCAAATGCAGGTAAATTACGTTTGATTATTGAACATGTTTGAAGAAAATAAGCCTCCATCATAGCTCTTCATTAGTAGATTTTAATTTTATTTTTTACAAAAAGGTTGGCAGGTCATTCTCTCAGTGACAGCCTCAGATTGGTTCATAGGGTGCTGATCCCCCTTCATTGTCCATATGAAGGGAGAGACAAGAAGAGAAATAGGGGATGTGGATATTTCAAGCTTATTACACAAATACATTATTGGGCTTGTTAACACATCAACTAACGTTTCTTAAAAAAAATTGTCATCAACTTTAATTGACTGAATTTATTAAGTAATTGGGATTATTAACAAATGAAAACTGCGTGTATATTTTTAACTCACCTGTAATGGGAAGAATGTTACGCTCAGTGGGAGCAGTGATGCTGCGCTTTGGTGTGAAGGATAGCTGGCAGGTCAGGAGTAAGTTTGGTGGTTGAGATGCGAAGGACGTCACGGAGATGGCTGTCGGTCGTTCTGGTTCTCAGCCTGCTTTTGTTCAGCGTTAACAGAGAGAATGTCTGCTCACACATGTATGTTGAGCCGAACAGACTCATCATTCGTTTTGCATGGCGTCTCATCAGAGGAAACTTGGCCTTTTCCAAACTCCGGTAGAAGTCAGGTAGAGAGAGAAGCTGACGCTGATTCTTCAGAGAATCATCACACTGAATTTCGATCAGTTCTAATTGCAGACTCTCCTCCACTTCTTTCGCATCCATTGAAAACGGAGCCGCAAACAGTGTGATTTCCTTCTCAATGACAGAAAAATCTTGGAAGCGCTGACTGAATTCTGTCATGAGAGATGTGATCACAGACACATATTCTCCCATTTTTGCAGAGATCTTGGCATTTGGAAATGCGCATTGATTTCGGTCAGCGTGGGAAGTGCGCTACATTGAAGTTGCGCAGTTGTGACTCGAGGAGACGGAGCTTCGCACGGAATGCTTTCATGTGCACATACAGCTGTGGTACCAGCTGCTCTTTGCCTTGTAGTCTCTTGTTCGGGGTGTTGAGATGATCAGTGAGATCAACTAAAAAAGCCAGGCCTGCCAACCATAAAGGGTCACTGATCTCATGGAGAGGTCTGCCCTTTTCTTTCAACAACTTGTCGATATTTGATCTCAGGGAATAAAACCGCTGCAGCACGGAGCCGCGACTGAACCAGCGCACTTGAGAATGGTAGAGTAGGTCCCCGTATTCAGCATCGACATCAGAGAGGAACGCTTGCAATTCTCTGTGGTAAAGCCCTCGGGCCATCATTTTTTTGACATTTTTCACAACTGTGTTAATCACATCGCCAAGCTGGATTATCTTGGCACAGAGGCCTTCTTGGTAGATGATACAGTGCATTTTAACAGCCTCACCTCCGCTCTCCTGCACCTTGGCACTCACCATAGAAGCCATTCCTTTGCGCTCGCCTGTCATTGCTGGAGCCCCATCCGTTGTAATTCCACACAGCTTGTCCCATTTAAGTCCAGCCTGGTTAATTGAATCTGACACAGCTTCAAAACATGTCCTTCCCAGTTGTTGTCCCCTTTAGCCTCCGAAGATCAAGCAGTTCCTCCGTAATGCAAAAATTATCATCAACTCCCCGCAAAAAAATTAACAGCGGTGCAGTGTCCGTGGCATCTGTGCTCTCATCACATGCAATCGAGTAAAAATCGAGAGCACAAGCTTTATCTGACACTTGCTGTTTTAAGTTAGCCGACAAGTCTTCAATTCGCCGCACAACCTTTTTTCTGGACATACTAACATCGTTGAAATCCTGCATTTTCTCCAGGCACATTCCCACGACTTTAGTGAGGCACTGTTTGATGAAGTCACCGTCTGAGAAAGGTTTCCCGTGTAGGGCAATGAGTTGAGCTACTTCATTGCTGGCTATTGTTGCATTTTCTTGAGCTTTCTTAGCACGGAAAAAAAACCCTGTTGCTGCGTTAGCAGGCTAGCTTGCCATTTGCTTTACCTTCTCTCTCCGCTCGGCGCCAGTGTAGGACGTGAAGGTCTGATGTTTCGTTTCATAATGCCGTTGTACATTGTACTCTTTCATCACGGCAACACTCTCATTACAAATCAAACAAACACACTTCCCCTTGCTTTCTATGAAAAAAAAAACATTTTTCCACCGAGTCTGAAATTTTCTGCACTCGCTTGCAATCTTGCGTCTCTTCAGTTCCGGAATTTCTGGTGACCCTGAGCAAATGTTTTCTTCGATTGCTTACTTTGTGGAGATGCTGCCTTGTTCAAGACAATAGCGGCATCTATTGTTTAAATTAAGAAGTGCAATACAGTGGGCCATAGTCCATAATATTTTTAAACTTTGATACGGGCCAATTAAAAATGGATGGCGGGCCGAAGTTGGCCCGCGGGCCGTAGTTTGGACACCCCTGCCATACAGGGTGGGATAGAGATCTCTACTCAACCCTGCAGGGTGACCCCTCTCATAGTGAAGGCGTTCACACTCAAGCCGCGGTTGCCCTGTGCCAGTAGTTGCATCATTAACTGTGCGAAATCATTTTCAAACCATTACTTTAAAAATGCAGAATTTGCCATTAAGTTACTTTTCTTGGATTTAGCAGAATTCCACAATAGCTCTCTCAATAGCTGTAGCGATTACATATTTGCGTTGTTAAATCGAATGACTCATAAAACGATTATTAAATGACCACTTAGTGACCACGATGTTAATTTAATGCTGAGAGTGTTGACAAGAAAAGTAACGGATTTGTGGGGTTGAAATTGTCAACTCGTGTCTGCACTGCATCGTGCGGCTGGTTTCTGACAGCAGCAGCATCGCCACGACGCTCTCATTGCCGCTTGGTGAATATCCGTGGCGGGTTCCTTTTCGTTTTTTATTCATTGAATGAGGACGTCACCCTCCCTGCACCTGGCCACCCACTTGTGTTGTTTGTGTGCCTTCAGGTGTCACTGCAGAGCTATTGCAGAGGGATGCTGCGATTATACTGGCGTGGGGCTCAGCATAGACGGCGGCCCTCTGTCAATCCACAGCGGAGGTAAGAGCCCCCCACACTGTGTCAGTAAATGGGGGGGGGGGGGTGTTTGATCATACTTCACCACGCTGGTCAGTATGAGTTGGTGTGAAGGTGAGGCAGCCCAGAGATTTGTTCAGATGTCACTCAGCACCGACGTTAGCCGTGGCCGGGAATCGAACTTAGCTGGCAGTGGTCAGTGTGCGCTAACGGCCGGGCCACCGCTTCACGGGTGAACGGGTTGATTAGGTGAGACGATGGCGTTGAGTTTCATATCAGTGGCTACTCCTCCACGTGGCTGGGCGATTGAGTAACCACACCCACAGTGTCCCAGTGTACCGGCACCCCCCCAGTGCTAGAGTCAACATTCTCTGGGCCCCGTTTTTCTTCACACGCCGACCTGGATTTGAGCCCTGCAAGAAGCGTGTCCCCACCGAACGCGTTACGGTCAAATGTTGTAAGCGGCAGGTAAATCTAACTTTATATTTGACGACCTCCTCTTCCAAGACGTCCTGACCAGTGTGGAGGAGTAGGCCAATGACCCTCACAGGGGCTCTCTGGAGCTCCCGCTCGTGGAGGCCCCATTTGCCGGCAGTGGCGTGAACAACCGCAGGGGCTGTACCATTACCTTTTATCCACTTTTTATATTCAACATTTAATTAGGTCAGCAACCTGGTCTTGACCTCTTTCCCTCAAACATTTCTGAGAAATACAACAAGTGCACGTGTATACAAGTGTACTTCTGTGGCAACGCTGTCGTGGTCGGTGCTGTGAGGGAGAGGGCCAATTCCAATTGGCCCTTTCCCCTTATGGCGTCTGTGACCATCACAGCGGCTAAATGAGGGCTCTGGACGGGTGCGAGGGACTGGTAACCCCTCCACCTTAAATTAACTACCACTAAACTACGACCGAAAAATGTAATTAGACATACACACACACGCATTCACACACACAAACACGTACACACCAATCAACACACAGACATACAAAGACAAAGATCCCCCGTATAGCCAAAACAGGCTGTTTGGGCAAGTGCTGTTAGCGAGCACACGCACCTGCATACACACATACATACACACATAAACACACGTAAACAAACACAAACACACACATACACCCACACACAAAGACACACACACACACTGCGATGGCAAAGTAAGAAATGGAAGCGAGACCAGTTTTGTCACGACAAGTATATATTGATGTCAAGTGCAAATACAAAACGAGGTAGACAAAATCTCTGGAAAACATTAATCTCGCTTTCCCTTCCCACACTTTGAGCTGCTTTTGTACAAACGATAAAAACCCGAGGAGACCAAAGTGTCACCGATCTACATTCACGAGTTCAGAAACCGCTGTTTCTGGAGGCATCATGGAAGATGGACATAAAGTGCTTGGCGAAGTTCATCATTTATCGTACATTTCACCTGGTAACAGCTTGGCGCTACGGTTAGCGTGTCCATTGACATGTGCACGCCCCGTACGTAAAAAAGTAACAAATATGTAGTTTACAAAATGCCGACGTATTCACAGTTCCATAAATAAGTAAATACTTTGCAACAGCGGTGACTTTTTAAATCCCCGACACAACGCAAAATAAATGCCCCGCATTTTAAATGAACAGAGACAAGAACCTATATAAATACACCGTTTAAAAATAAATAAATTTATGCAAACCGACACACCTGATGACGACCGTTTGTGTTATGGTCGAAACGTCGTGAGAATTTTTATTGTTTTATATATATTTTATTGTTTCCCTTCAACGTGACTTTACCGAAAGAACTAAGAATATGAATTACTGCAGTCACGAAAGCTTTAAATCTAAATTTAGAGACAAGAACCGTACGGGAATACCTTGCACGACCTCACTGAGAGCGCACTCCGGCCTCGCGTTGCGGAGGACACAACCTCTGTCTTCATTTGTAATGAGACAGTTAATTTTACGGTCACCATCACAATAACGTTCCTGGTGCCATCTCGCTTGACGATTGGCCAGGGAATAAACGGCAACCCCAAGCCATAATGGGTTGGTGCCGCCTGCATGGATCTTGGCTCCTGTTTCCCAGAATGGCTGGCGTGATTTTAAGCGCTTTCGTGCTGGGTTTTTCAAGTCTACGTGGATTAAAACTTGATTTGAAGCTTTCATGACTGCAGGAATTACTCTTTGGTTCTTTCGGTAAAGTCACGTAGAAAGAAAATAAACTAAATAATAGAGTACAACGTTTCGATTGCAACACAAGCAGGGGCTGGTGGTGGAGCCGGCGACGAGTACATTTTGGGGAGCGGGCGACGCCATGGTGAGCCGCTGCCTGGTGCCTTCGTAAAATGTCTCTCAAAATTATTTTGAATTTGAGAGGAAGCAAGAGGTTAGACACGCGATCATGGATTTTAAGCACCGACTTCTATGGGTGGGGCGAGTGCCAGTTGTTACACCGGTGGTGGATGCTGTGCGACCAGAGTGACGGTGGCTGTGGTGGGACTGCTGGCGGTGGCTGTGGTGGGACTGGTGGCGGTGGCTGCTGCTGGACTGGCTGCTGTTGGACTGGCTGCTGTTGGACTGGCTGCTGTGGGACACGCGGTGGCAGCAGCTGCTGTGTCGCTGACAGCGGCTTCTTCGAGAGCGGCGGTGGTGGTGGTGGCTGCTGCAGGACCGGTGGTGGTTGCTGGTGGAATGGCAGCGGCTGCTGTGAGATCGGAGTGGTGGTGGTGGCTGCTCTGGGACTAGCGGCAGCGGCTGTTGTGTGTCTGGTGTTGCCGGTAGCTGCTTCTGCTGCTGCTGTTCCTGCCGTGGCCTTTGCAGTTGCTCCGGCAGTTGTTCCTGTTGGGGCGGTTCGACGTCTTGGGTTTCTGCAGGTAAAGAAGATGATGGCGCTAAAGTCCAAACCGCTCGACATTGGGTGAATGAAACAAAACCGGTCTGAAGTATAAACAAGAAGATCGCTGTACTTCACCATTCCCTTAATATAAAACGATGCGCTGTCAGGGTGTACATTCTCCCTGGGCATTTCCACGCACACGGGGCGACGTTTCAAATCCATCCTTTACCTTGCGCGCCGGTAGGAGAGCTGCCGTACAGAGACAGGGTCCGGGGTCTCCCTTCGCCGAGTGGGGCCGCTTGAAGCACAAGCGGGACGTCGCCTTGACGTGCTCCAGCGGGCAGTAGCTGTCCGCTGGCGGCGCGTTCAATTCTGGGGACCTGCATGCACGCACCAACGCGTCGCAAACCGTTAACACCTGCCTTCAAAGGAGACACTGCTGCTCGCACAAGACAATATCTTTCCAGTGAGCTGGTCTGGGGGACGGTTGTAAGTGCAGGTTAAAGTGAAGGGGAGAGAAGGCGACTTACCGAATATAGAAGAGCATGTAGGCCTGCTCGTTCATAACAGCCTTGGTGTCCACGTGCCGCACGATGGAGTCGTTCATACAGCACCATTGTCCATCGCTGATCTGCGCACAGTCACAGCACGGCTACACTTGGTTACAATGTTTACACAACTGCACCCAACCTCCTCCGTTCATTAATAACAAGACACGATACACTCTATACAACAAGTTCGTAAAGAGCATCACCCCATTGTCAGAGCTGCAGAAGGTGCTACGGTTGCTATGATGGTGCTGAAGTTACAGAATGGTCTGCCTGACCATGTCACTGCATCGCTGGCCTTGGACCAATTTCATCGGAATCAGAATAATTATTTGTGCTGAAAGAATTTGATGATCTACGAAGCTCTTTTCAACAGATGTCCAGTAGGGGCGGGTCAGAAAATTACAACAACAACAAACTAATACAACACCGATTGGAGTGCAAAGTGTAGGAATGCTAAGGAAGTCACTAAATACAAATAAATAAAGTATATATACTGTAAGTAGAAACTACATAAGTACATCAAGATGCAAGAACAGAAACAAGTCTTCTATTTATTCTTCCCTATTGGACTTTATAACATTATGGGCGCATTGCAGATGTGCGTTGTTATTGTTTGATGGTAACAAATATAATTACCTTATTGTAGCAATAATAATGACCCCTGTTGGAGTCGGCTCCCTTGTGCACCAGCACCGAGTACAGGGAGTAGATTGCGGGCTCGCCCTGAGACGTTGAGGTGAAGGGTTGCATGTCCAGGTGCTCCGGGTAGGTGATGTTCTACAGGCAGCGCACAGAGACAAACGTTAGGAGAGGAAACGGCAGGGGTGGTGGGGTGGGCAGCAGAGATGGGCACCATCTAAGTTACACGTCAACGTGATGACGTGATGTCTCGCTCATTTGAGCGTTGAAGACGGTGCTCATCTCCTGTTGATAGCCCTGAGCAAGTGGTGGAAATTCTACAGTCATATGACGGGGGGCGAGTCTTTCCGTAGCACTTATTCCATCATGGAGAGGCATTTTCTCCAGCGTTGAACTGACAAGGGCTGTAATAAAATAAATTAATTAGAGCGATGTGGAGGGGCAGAATCGTTACCCGGTTGATCTTGACGCCGTAGAGGTTGTACCGCTTGATGGAGACGGTGAGGACGTTGGGCAGGCGGTGGAGAGCCATCGTCTTCGTCGCTTCCCCCTTGCAACAGCACCTGCACGACAACAACGCCAGACATCGCACGTGTTCCCCAACTTTTAAACAATAAGTCTACTCACTTTTTGTTGTTCGTTATTTTTTGTTCATTTCTTAACATAAAAATTGTTACTTATTTACGTTATATATTGGACGTTATTTTTTATGTATTATTTATATTATATTTTTATTACTATCTTTTATTAGAATTTGATTCAATCAGCAGACTTTTGAAGCTACAAATGATTCCAGGGTGTCAACACACGATGCCCACTCACATTCTGCAGGTGTATTCGTCCAGCGTCTCCTTGTTAAAAAACTCCTCAAACGCCTCCACAAGATCTGATGAGTTCTGTTGGCCGACAGAGTGAAAGGCAAATGAGGACTCTAAGAAGCATCCCATGAACATCTGCAGAATTATATTGTGGTGGCAATTCGGAAACCCGCATTTCGTATGAAATCGTACAACCGCAAAAAAAGAGATCAGGCACGCTACTGGCAGTGTGTTTGGATGTTAAGTGGCTGATTTATGTATGTGTGTGTGTTATGCATGTTGGCACAGCAGGGGGCACAGGTGGTGCATCGGCCAGTCATCTCAGTCAACCCATGGTCTGTCCCGTGACCTGCCAGCGGGCTTTCGACACTTCACGTGGCCTTAAAAGTCACTCAGGCTGGCACAAGCACCGTGGTGACATCACCACCACTTAGTGGCGAATGGCGGTTGTTTTTCATGTATGTGATGTATGTACATTTAACTTATTTCGCACCGTACGTAGATGTGTAACTGTTAAGCGAATGCTTTCTCATTGCTTACGTTAATATGGAGTGCAATGTCCAGGCACGTGTCATAGGTGTCGGAGTGGTTGCAGCACTGCATGCACTCCACTGCAAAACACAAGCACACATTAGGAAGGGACGTCACATGTTACTTAGTCAAACTAAATGCACGCTTCCCACTGACATAGGTAATTGGTACTTTTCACCAACTGGTAAAAGGTTATTCCGTGTGGCACGTGCGTGAGAGTGTGTAAACGCTGCAACGCGAGCGCGTCTACACTGTGATGATGCGCTTGCTGCTCGCGGTTAACAAGTTGGTAGAGGAGTGCGCACAACTCACCACGTGATCGAATGTAACCCCCGAAGATCTGGCAAATGAGGGTGGTAGCCTCCGTGTATCTGTCCAGCCTGCCACGTCACAGAGAACGACACCACACGGTGGTTACAGCGGCAGTAGCAGTAGCACCTTTACCGGATGCACACGCGTGTGTGAGAGTTACACCATTGCCCGAGCTGTCGATTCACTCTTTCCCTTCAGCACTGCAACGCGTGCTCTGTAGCAACCAAACGTGGTAGCGTCTGCACAGGGCAGCCACATTCACGGCACAGCCACAGAGCTGGGGGCAAGCTGGCAGCCGACACGCGGTGCTGTTGCCCGGCAGTTTTGTAATGCCCAGCGTGCCACGTGCCGCCCGTCAACACGAGCAATGATGTCACGGGGCCACCGACGTCGAGACATCGACCCCCCGGTATTTATCGGCAACGTGAAATGCTCAAACAAAAGACGGCCCACGTCAGGGCCAAGGTGAAAGCACCGTGGTGCCAGCAGGGCCGGTCCTCTGCATCTCCCAGGTGTTCACACAAAAGTGTGAGTAGCTTCTCACAGACGTCGAAGGACAATCGTGCAGAAAACCAAGAGGGAGCCGTGAGGTACCGAACTGCAGAACGACTGCCGCAAGTTGACTGTCGCGCGGTACTCACTCGCTGTGGCCATGGAGGCATGAGGCTTGCATGGCATCTACCACGTATCGCAGAAACTCGTGGGCATCTTCCTGCCTCCCAATGCGCAGGTGTTTGGCGATGCCTGCAGAGAAATGGACATGGGGACAAAGTGACAGGTACAGGATCTGATGACATCCTTCAAGAGCTCTCCAACATGTCAAAAGGAGCAGTGCAAAAGACTTGGAACACAGATGGCGAAAGATCGCGGGGATAACTTCTCCTCCGAGTGCAAGTTTGAACGTAGTTGTGGGACTCACGCGTGATGTTTTTAGTGATGACCTTGGGTGTCAGCACTCTCTTTGAGTTGTTGAACGTGCTGACAATGTGACGCTCCATGACACACATCAGGCAAAAGTCGCTCTGTTGGCCTGCGAACGAGGGCACAATACAAAAAACGATAAGAGTACAAAGTATTGGTAAGGTAAACAAATAACTTTAAAAAAATCTACAATTGAAATTAAACTTTTTTTTATCTTACGAGATAAAGCCCACTGAGCTATTAGTTTCTTCAGAAGCGACCTGAACCACAAAGATAGCTCAACGAAGTGGCTTATCAAGTGTGAAATTCATAGCAGCCAAATTAACCGTGACAATAACCTAGCCCATGGGTAAACGAGAGTGCCAGGGGGTACTTACAGGTGCTGCAGTGCTCTTGCAGCAGCAGGTAGTTCACGAGCGGCGGCGTGTAGGCGAGGCACTGCAGCGTGGCGTTGAGGAAGCAGGTGTTCCCCAGGTTGCGCAGGCCGGCACCCTTGCCCACGTCGTTCTCCCACCTGAGGCTCAGCCGCTCCGGCGCAAACAGCGAGAGCCGTGCCGCAGGAATGCCGTCGTCCTCCTCTGCACAAAGAGAACGGTGGTGGCGGAAGCCGGCGTCATCGCAGAGCGCTGCACTGCCGATGGGGCTGGCGTGGATATTCAGTGGCCCCAGCCAGCACCCGTGCTGCTCCTCTTAACCAGAAATATTTTTCTCCACATTTCAGTGTAAGGCTAAAGTTCACGTCAAATGTGATGCGCCTGTCACGTTGACCGATAGGTGTTTTGAGCTCGTGTTACTGTTGAATGGCAAAAGTTGTGGTTGCAAATCGGCCTTGCTTTGGTGGCTACCACCCTAACAAGATGCCACGAGGCTGCGTAACCGCACGCTCACCTTGGGGTGCAGGCAGCACAGACACGCTGTTGTGTCGTTCTGTGGCTGGCACCGGGGAGGGTTCCAGCCGGCCATGGGGAAGGCAGCTGGGTTGGGTGCAATGCCTCTCGTCGGCCGCCACCGGCACCTCGTTGGACGAGGTGGGGGCCAAGACCGTGAGGTCGTTACCGGACGAGGTGCCATCCGCTCCAGCTGCCACAGTCGTGGTTGGGTCCTGCCACAGCAACGCAGTCAACACATCCACAATTACTCCTCCCATCTTGACTGGGATCCCAACACACGTGGGACTGTTTTATCACCAAAAGAAATACAATTTTAGTCCATGAACCGATGGGCAATCTGCATCAAACTCACTTTAACTCGTAAAATAGTCTATGAAGAAGGTGCCATTGACTAAAGACGAACGAGTTCAGTTCGTTGTTATGTATGCTAAAGAAGGCAATAGAAGAAGGCAATAACATGGTCCTAAATATATTTAAAAATGGTAATAGGAGTAAGTTTTAACATTTGTTAAAATTCAACGAAATATCCCTCCGTTATCTGTTAAGATAAATATAATAATTGCGTGTCCTGACTTGTGGGCCACCCTCTGTAGGCCACGTTATGAAAGGGACCAACAACTGTTGACTTGCTCTGCAGATGGGCCATGGCCTGAAACGGTGCCTGTTATATATTTAATCATGCATTATATATTTACTTCACATTATTATACAGGGTGGCCCAAATGTTAGGACAGAGGGATATTTCCTCTATCGTGCCACTGACATTGCAACTTTTAATTATGTATTATTGAAGTAAAAAGTGTATCTATTATCATTGTTACTATCTATAACAAAATAATCCTGTTGTTTGTTCAAATGAACATAATAACTCCATGTATCCTGACTTGTGGGCCAGCCTCTATAGGCGACGTTATGAACGGGACAACAGCTATTAATGTGCTCTGCAGAAAGGCCATTGCCTGAAACGTCGCTTTTTTATATGTAATCATACATTATATATTTATTACACATTATCGGAATCAGAATATATATTTAGACTGGAGGAATCCGATGAGCTATAAAGCTCTTTCGTATAGATGTCCAGTTGGGGCGGGTAAGAACGTTACAACGAACAATATCAACATGTTATAGGAGTGCAAAATACAGGTTGGCCCAAAAGTTTCATTTATCGTGCCACTAAAATTGCAACGTTTTAATCATTTAGTCTAATAGTTTACATATTTTTGGTATCATTATTAATACCATAACAAAATAATCCTCTGTGATTTGTTTAAATAAATAAATACAATAACTCTGTGTGTCCTAACTTGTGGGCAATCCTCTATCGGCGACGTTATGAAAGGGCAAATAACTGTGATGTGCTCTGCAGATGGACCATTGCCTGAAACGTCGCCTATCATCCAATACCCACCCCAGTGTACTCCCAGCGTTGTGATTGGCTGAGCGGCACTAGTTGGCCCCGCCCCACCCACTACCTGTGGCTCCTCCCCCTCACCTGAGGCTCCGCCCTGAGACGCGGCCCCGCCGCCGCCTGCGCGGCTCCCGTCAGCTCCGGCACGGCGACCCGCGCCGTGCCTCGGGCTTCATCCGGGGAGGGGGTCCCGGGCACAGCCCCGCGGGATCCCTCGGGGGGGTCACCAACTGCAACAAGAAGGAGGAGGAGCACGGCGATCACATTTCGTACTTCTGGGTCTAATTTCCCATTATAGATAAACATGGCCCCAGCCAGCACCCGTGGTGCCACCCTTAACCAGAAAGATTTTACTCCACATTCAAGTATGAAGCTCAAATTCGAGACTAATGTGATGCGCCTATCACGTTGGCTGAGAGGCGTTTTGAGCTCCCCGTGTTACTCATGAAGGGCAACAGCAGTGGGTGGCTCCAAAGCGGCCCTTGCGTTGGTGGCTGCCACCCTAACGAGAGGTCACGAGGTCGCGTGGTCGCACGCTCACCTTGGGGTGCAGGCAGCACAGACACGCCGATGTTCTCGCGTGCTGTGGCTGTCACCGGGGAGGGTTCAGGCCGGCCATGGGGAAGGCAGCTGGGTTGGGTGCAATGCCTCTCGTCGGCCGCCACCGGCACCTCGTTGGACGAGGTGGGGGCCAAGACCGTGAGGTCGTTACCGGACGAGGTGCCCTCCGCTCCAGCTGCCACAGTCGTGGTTGGGTCCTGCCACAGCAACGCAGTCAACACATCCACAATTACTCCTCCCATCTGGACTGGGATCCCAACACACGTGGGACTGTTTTATCTCCAAAATGAATTAAATTTAGTCCATGAACCGATAATCCATCTGCATAAAATCTCTCAGAAATATATATAGACTATTGATTTTTAGAGGAACCCCAAACTCACGAAATATTCTAAGAAGGGACCATTGACTAAAGACGAACGAGTTCATTTCGTTGTTATGCATGCAGAAAAAGGTAGCTGTAATAAAAAAAAGGTGCTAAATGCATTTCAAAAGAGTCATGGATATCAGTTTTAACATTTGTTAAAATTAAACTAATAACCCTTTGTGATTACTTAAGATAAATACAATAACTTTGCGTGTCCTGACTTTTGGGCCACCCTGTGTAGGCCACGTTATGAAAGGGTCTAACAACAGTTGACGTGCTCTGCACAAGGACCATTGCCCGAACCGTCGCCGATCATGATCCAATAACAATTTCCCCACACCCGTGGATTCCCAGCGTTGTGATTGGCGCCAGCGGGCCCCGCCCACCACCCGGGGCTCCTCCCCCTCACCTGAGGCTCCGCCCTGAGACGCGGCCCCGCCGCCGCCTGCGCGGCTCCCGTCAGCTCCGGCACGGCGACCCGCGCCGTGCCTCGGGCTTCATCCGGGGAGGGGGTCCCGGGCACAGCCCAGCGGGATCCCTCGGGGGGGTCGCGAACTGCAACAAGAAGGAGGAGCACAGCGATCACATTTTACACTGCGGACAAACACACGGCTCTACATTTCACACTGTAGACAGACATGGGCCTGTCTATCGCTTCTGAAGAACTCAATAGCTCAGTGGGCTTCATCTGGTTTAATAAAAAAAAGTGTAATTAATTTCGTTTTCGGGATTTGCTTACCTCTCTTATACTTTTCACGTGTATCGTTTTTTTGATATTGGTGCAACTTTCTGAACCCGTCTCTACTGGACATTTGTGCAAAAAGAAAGAGCTTCATAGCTCATCGGATTTTTCCACGAATAATAAAGTTTATGGTTTTGAATTGGTGACTGAAGATTGGTAACTCACGGGGGGTCCATTGCCCCCCCCCCGTGAGTGACGGTTGGTCACTCACGGGGGGTCCATTGCCCCCCCCCGTGAGTGACGGTTGGACACTCACGGGGGGTCCATTGCCCCCCCCCCGTGAGTGACGGTTGGACACTCACGGGGGGTCCATTGTCCCCGCCCCGTGAGTGACGGTTGGTCGCTCACGGGGGGTCCATTGCCCCCCCCACGTGAGTGACGGTTGGTCGCTCACGGGGGGTCCATTGCCCCCCCCCCTCCGTGAGTGACGGTTGGTCACTCACGGGGGGTTCTTTGCCCCCCCCCCCGTGAGTGACGGTTGGGGGTCCACTACCCCGTGAGTGATGGTGCTCAACGCGACCGCTTAACCCCGATACGAATCACGACCTAAAATGACCACTTGGCCGAACCCAACCACACACACGCAGAACGATCTTTAGAAGTTGCTGTTAGTTGCTGACAGCTCGGCGTTTCGGGCCTTTTGAGTGCTTATTTATGGCGATTTTGGTTATTTAAAGCGACCAATCACGCAATTAAACCATACGGGTGGTGCTGCTGCTGCGTCGGCAGTGGTGAACAGGTTGGACCAGAACACAACCACTCGGCACTCTCCGTGTCGATAGCGACACTGCCGCCTCCATAGGTGCAGGTGGACGTCTGTCATGGCCCGACTTCAACAGCCCCATCTATTGTATTTGTTTCCCTTCGCAGCGGTGCTGTTGACGTGGTGTAGATTTATTTGGACGGCGTCTTTTGACCAAATATGGACGAATAAATACTTTAACGATCGTTTTA
This sequence comes from Petromyzon marinus, assembly GCF_048934315.1. Classification (NCBI taxonomy): domain Eukaryota; kingdom Metazoa; phylum Chordata; class Hyperoartia; order Petromyzontiformes; family Petromyzontidae; genus Petromyzon; species Petromyzon marinus. The sequence continues at coordinate 12,682,385 of NC_133709.1, forward strand.
CCTCATCTCTCTCTATATAAAAGGGAAATTTGTGAATATGTGTCTGTTCAAAATGTTTAACATACTTCCAGACATGCAACCTACTTGAAATTTGGCATGTGGGTAGTTTCCAGATTGTACACAATGGAATAAGTATGAAAATAGACTTTTGTATTTTGGGGGGGGGGCGCAATAATGGATATATTTTGCACAAGTGAGCGGGGTAGTAAAGCTAGTACAATATAATTTAAGTCACGTAGGAATAAAATGTAATAAATTAAATCACGACGTTTCGGGCGCAACACAAGCGTCCGTCATCAGGTGGGACAACCACAGCAAGGAACAATTGCTGAAGTACGTGACTTTACCGACAGAACCAAAGAGTATGGATCCCTGCATTCACGATAACTTCAAATCTAGAATATAATTAAACATTGAGCTTATTCTACTGTGCTGTCTGTCTCGTATGTGTTGTGCGTGTGTAGGGAAGAAATTGACATTTTTGGGGTAAAAATGTTGATAATTTCCCTTTAAAAGTTCGACGCTCACCTTGGAGAAGCTCTCCTAGCATAATCGGTCGATGGGATTCTCAGCTTGTTGAAAGTGTCGCCGCTGTTCACGTTAAAGAGAGCAGGGACGACGCAGAATCACACAAACACGTCTGGTCTTCTCGCCGTGCTGGAGTTCTGTGACCGTTACGGGCCTCACGTGACCATTGTGTCACCTTGACAACGACCACGATCATCATCTTGGCGACATTCAAACTCGGCACGTGGTCCCTCGTCATCGTTACGACGTTGGAGACGCGAGAGGCACGTGGGGGGCACGAGGGGGGAGGGGCTCGTGGGGGCACGAGGGGGGAGGGGCTAGTGCCACCCCCCCCCCCCCCCCCCGTGAGTGACGGTTGGTCACTCACGGGGGGTCCACTACCCCGTGAGTGACGGTTGGTCAACGCGACCGCTTAACCCCGACACGAATCACGACCTAAAATGACCACTTGGCCGAACCCAACCACACACACGCAGAGGGATCTTGAGCAGTGCTCTGAGTTGTTGGCCGCTCGGCGTTTTGGGCCTCTCCGCTCAGCAGCTGCGACCCAAATCGACGTGGATCGGGGGCTCAGGGGACGCGTGGCGAGGTTGGAACGAGAGGCCTCGAGAGTGAAGAAGAAGAAGCGAGGGGAGAGCGAGGCGAGCTTGGGGTGAGACTCTGAGCGACAGAAGGTGAAGAAGACGTGGAGTGGGGAACACGTGCAGGGTGAGGACATCAGCATCAGTCACTTAATCATCATAGCCATCAACATGATCATCATCCACATCATCATCAGCATCATCATCGTCCACATCTACATCATCATCATCCACATCAGCATCATCATCGTCCACACCTACATCATCATCCACATCTTCATCAGCATCCACATCATCATCGTCCACACGATCATCCACATCTACATCATCCACATCATCATTATCATCATCAACATCATCAGCCACTTCATCCACAACATTATCCATATCATCCTCATCGTCCACATCTTCATCATACACATCATCTGCATTCACATCATCATCAACATCCACATCATCCACATCATCATCCACATCATCATCAACATCGCCATCCACATCATCGACATCATCATCCACATCAACATCGTCCACATCATCATCAACATCATGATCCACATCATCATTATCGTTATCCACATCTACATCATCAATTCTAAACTGATAATAGTAAAAGCAAAAAACCCACGACGTTTCCATGACAACACAAGTGGTCTTCATCGCTTCATTGCCTGATGAAGACGGCTTGTGTTGCGATCGAAACGTCGTGGGTTTTTTGCTTTTATTATTTTCTATTTATTTTTACTTTTTATTTTAGGGGTAGGCCTTCATCCAGCAGTTGATTCATCCACGCGTGGCCGGCGTGACGAGGTATGGTCACACAGCCACACCCACACGGTGCGTGAGAGGCGTTCATCCAGCAGTGGATTGAACAAGCCGCGTAGATGGCAATGTATGGGGTGCGTCATGAGGTGTCCCTGTGTGCATTGTGTGTGTGTGCGTTGGTGTTTGATTGACGTTTCTCTCAAAGCTGATGTTGCAACAATCTTCCTGCTGAATATTTGACCATCTGGTCATACGGGATTCGGATTATCCCAATCGTACGGTGTTGTCTGTACGATACCCGTTGAATCAAAGTAGAGTACAAAGTATGTGGCCGCTGTCAATGTCCACACGATGATAAGCCACGTGGGTGAGCTCTCATTTGTGATGGCCAAAGTCGCTTCCGACAAAAGAGCTACGCAGCTCAGAGCGCCTTACCTGGCGGAATAAAAAATAGTTTAATAAGTTGAGTGTGATGACGCAGCAGCAGCTGCTGCAGGCGCAGCCCTGCAATTGCTTGCTCGCTCCACTGTGGACGCACCGGCCTCCACCTACAGCGAGCTCTCTAGAGTCTCCCCTCTCGAGGGATGTCTTTGTCCGGCTCTCCCACCACGGACACACCGACTTCGAAGAGGCGGCGGTACCCACACTTTACCCCACCGCGCCTTGGTGCTCTGCTGGGTGGACAGAGGCGGCCGGGGGGAGGAGGGAGAGTTAATAGACGTGGCCCCATCGTCTCAACTGTCAGCGAGTACCTCTGATTATTATTATTCTTATTACTATTCCCACGGTGGTCAATAGTAGCTCTGTATCCTATAATGCTGCTCTCTGTGTGTGTGTGTAAAGTGCAAGGTTGGCAGAAGTGTGTAACTCTGTGCAGTGTGCTCCAATGTGCATTCACGTGTGCATTGGAGAAGCTTCGCCCCTTGTGAATGCGTGTCGGTGTTTCTGTCTCCTGGAAGATTAGATGTTATCTGAGAATCAAGCAGCACTCGAGTATTTGTTTGTGACATTTTATAGACGGTACCTTTTATTTCAAACCACTTTTTACTTCAACGGCTTCAATATAATTTAATTATGATGATGATTAAAATATAAAAGTCTTCATACACTTTCCGGCAGTAACACAGGAGGTGTTAAGATGCGCAAACACCAAATAGGCACCCCGACTGCAAGGCATCGAGTCTGCATTGACCACACGTCGTGCTCGTGGTCAAGCATCCAAACCGAGTGCTCTGATGATGCACGCCTTGTCCCTGAAACGACATTGGCCTCCAGCAGAGACGTCCTCCGTCATGGCCTTGACCCACCCACAAGTTGTCAGGCCAGAGAACAACGACACGAGGAGGTGAACGGCAGCACAGAGGCGATGCAAACACCAATCCGTGAATGTGCGGCTAATGCAGACTCGATGCCTTGCAATCGGTGAGTCCATTTTGGGCGTCTTAACACCTCCTGCGTTATTGCCGGAAAGGGTAAAACGCCTCTCTTCTGTCTACATCGCCACGTCGATACCGGCAACACAACTGGTGCCGTGGATGTGTAGCTCGTGATGTATATACAGTAGTGTGTGTGCGGAGAGACAGATATGAAAGAGACAGTGTCACTTGATCTGTTTCTATTCGATAACCTCCTACCACTGTGAGACAGGCGAGGGGTTCACTTCCGTGGGGTGCCACGGGGTGGCGAGATGTTAACTTCCTCGCCTGGTATACAGGAGATCGTGGGTTCGGTTCCGATGCTGACGCCTGCTGCTGTATATTTGGAGTTTGCGGTGTCTCTCTCCCCGTGGTCGCGTGGATTTGTCTCCAGGTCCTCCGCGTTTTCCCTCCACATTTAGACAACACGCGTCTCGAGTATTGGTGTCTGCCAGACATGTCTCCGTGACGAGCCACTTCGTTGAGCTATCATTTGTGATAGCCAGGTCGATGCAAAAAAATTTTTTACATCACTCAGTGGGGCCTTACCTGGTAATATAAAATATAATTATTTTAGTTTGGAATGTCAAGCAGCACTGCTTCGCATTGAGCTGCATGCGATTGCACTGGCAATGATCTCTCTACAGACACAGGACTCACGAGGTGGCTTTGCAGTCACGTCAGCTCATTTTCCCTCGAGCAAGAGACGACAGTGGTGGACTGTACGGTCCATAGCTTGATTCGCACTGTGGCTGGTCTTTAATGTGCCTCTATCTCTGCGAGTCTCTTATGGGTCGCTACGAGTCTCCATGTATCTCAACGTGTGTGTGGGTTTACTCTACGGTCCCAAGCTTGAGTTGCAAGACCACAGTCGCACTACTGCTGCTGCATGTTGCAGGTCGTCTCTAATTTTCCATTCGTGAAAACGTGCACATCGTTCCGTTGATGTTCTGGTGCGGTTCATGGTGACAGCCGTGTATTTGCAGAGAATTGTCCATGCCAGGAGGTGTGCGGTGGTTGATGTTTGGGTCCCGAACGAGGCGTTCATTCCCGACGTCCGTGCTCTTCCACCGTTCGCCGGCGATCTTCCAGATCTGTGCGAGACACACAGCCCCGATGGATCCGAGGTTCATCCACGTACTCGATAGCAGCGAATTTTCAACCCCTTTCGTTCCAACGGGACACTTTCGAGCTCGGTCGAAATTCACGGCGCACCGAATCAAAGAGTCGGTCCTGCTAATGAGCACAACTTTGCGATGGCACACCGCTCGAGATGCCACGAGGAGGTTGGGGCAGCTCAGAGGTCCTAGCGCCGAGCCGGCGCCACTGACACCCTGGGTTGGAGTGAGGGCTGCAACCACTGCGTGTGATTGAACCGGGTTCTCGAGTTTAACGAGTGGATGGCTTTGGCCCAGCTAACAATGACTTTACCCGTGAAATGTGTGTATACATATTAGAATCAGAATTTCACTTCATTCGGATGAATTCCACCGAAACATGCGATTAACGCCAATGTCATTACGAGGGCCCTTAGGCAGGATAGAGCTGTGGATGAAGGAGAGAGCTGTGGATGAAGAGGAGAGAGTTGTGTGTGAAGGAGGGAGCTGTGTGTGACAGTGAAGGTGGAAACAATTGACTGGAACCCTTCCCTGTCTCCCCGTGTTGGCGAGGGGAGCGTTGAGTACACCGTGCAGAAGTCTCCGATGTTGCCCCCCTGTAATGGGGGATCAGCCGTCAACATTCGTGTGTCCCCCTCTTCGTCTACGTCAGGGGTCGGGCAAACCTGCGGCTCTTTAAGCGACCGCTTCGTGACGTTATTTATTAAGGACCCACGGTCTCGTATTCAGGTGGCATGGCGGTTCTTGAAATTTAGATAGATATTTTTCAATATAATATACCAAATTAGAAAAATACAACGGCCCGTCTTGTTATTTTGGCTGCCGACGCCTGGTCCGTGTAGAAAGCGGCATCCTCTCCTCGCGTGTTAAAAATAAATTGCCCGTGAATTCAGAATTGGTTCCACGACTCGTGACGGCCAAACAGCAGCGTGCTGCCACGCCTGGGAATGACCATCAAGGAGGAGTGAGCAACAGGAGCCTTGCGATGCGACCGTGTCAGCCACCACCACGACGACAGACTCTGCGGGACGCTTGTGTACTTTTTATTTGAAAAAGATTACGTACAAAACACAGATGAGAGAACACGCCGGTTTTGGAAGGGCATCTCAATAATCATCTCGATGGTCATCTCCATAATTATCACCATGATCATCTCCACGATCATCTCGATGGTCATCTCCATGTTCATCTCCATAATCATCTCGATAGTCATCGCCATGATCATCTCCATGGTCATCTCCATGATCATATCGAAGATAATCTCGATGGTCATCTCTATGATCATCTCCATAATCATCTCCATGGTCATTTCTATGATTATCTTGATGTCATCTCGATGGTCATCTCATTGGTCATCTGCATGGTCATCTCGATGGTCAACTCGATGGTCATCTCCAATATCATCTCCATGATCATCTCGATGGTCATCTCGATGGTCATCTCCATGATCATCTCCATAATCATCTCGATGGTAATCTCCATAATCATCTCCATGATCATTTCCACGATCATCTAGATGGTCATCTCCATGATCATCTCGATGGTCATCTCCATTATCATCTCCACGATCATTTTGATGGTTATCTCCATGGTCATCTCCTTGATCATCTCGATGTTCATCTCCATGATCATCTCCATCATCATATCCATGATCATCTCGATGATCATCTCGATGGTCATCTCCATAATCATCTCCATGATCATCTCGATGATCATCTCGATGGTCATCTCCATGATCATCTCCATGATCATCTCGATGGTCATCTCGATGGTCATCTCCATGATCATCTCCATAATCATCTCGATGGTAATCTCCATAATCATCTCCATGATCATTTCCACGATCATCTAGATGGTCATCTCCATGATCATCTCGATGGTCATCTCCATTATCATCTCCACGATCATTTTGATGGTTATCTCCATGGTCATCTCCTTGATCATCTCGATGTTCATCTCCATGATCATCTCCATCATCATATCCATGATCATCTCGATGATCATCTCGATGGTCATCTCCATAATCATCTCCATGATCATCTCGATGATCATCTCGATGGTCATCTCCATGATCATCTCCATGATCATCTCTATGGTCATCTCCATGATCATATCAATGGTCATCTCGATGTTTATCTCCATGGTCATCTCCTTTGTCATTTCCATAATTATCTCGATGTCATCTCGATGGTCCTCTCATTGGTCATCTCCATTGTCATCTCAATCGTCATCTCGATGGGCATCTCCATGATCATCTCGATGGTCATCTCCATTATCATCTCCACGATCATCTAGATGGTCATCTCCATGATCATCTCGATGGTCATTTCCATTATTATCTCCACCATCATCTCGATGGACATCTCCATGGTCATCTTCTTGATCATCTCGATGTTCATCTCCATGGTCATCTCCATGATCATTTCCACGATCATCTAGATGGTCATCTCCATGATCATCTCGATGGTCATCTCCATTATCATCTCCAGGATCATCTCGATTGTCATCTCCATGGTTATCTCCTTGAACATCTCGATGTTCATCTCCATGGCCATCTCCATGATCATCTCCATGATCATATCCATGATCATCTCGATGATCATCTCGATGGTCATCTCCATGATCATCTCCATGATCATCTCGATGATCATCTCGATGGTCATCTCCATGATCATCTCCATGATCATCTCCATGGTCATCTCCATGATCATATCGATGATCATCTCGATGTTCCTCTCCATGGTCATCTCCATCGTCATCTCGATGGTCATCTCAATGGGCATCTCCATGATTATCTCGATGGTCATCTCCATTGTCATCTCGATGGTTATCTCGATGGGCATCTCCATGATCATCTCGATGGTCATCTCCATAATCATCTCCACGATCATCTCGATGGTCATCTCCATGGTCATCTCCTTGATCATCTCGATGTTCATCTCCATTGTCATCTCCATTATCATTTCCACGATCATCTAGTTGGTCATCTCCATGATCATCTCGATGGTCATCTCCATGGTCATCTCCATCGTCATCTCGATGGTCATCTCAATGGGCATCTCCATGATTATCTCGATGTTCATCTCCATGATCATCTCCATCATCATATCCATGATCATCTCGATGATCATCTCGATGGTCATCTCCATAATCATCTCCATGATCATCTCGATGATCATCTCGATGGTCATCTCCATGGTCATCTCCATGATCATCTCTATGGTCATCTCCATGATCATATCAATGGTCATCTCGATGTTTATCTCCATGGTCATCTCCTTTGTCATTTCCATAATTATCTCGATGTCATCTCGATGGTCCTCTCATTGGTCATCTCCATTGTCATCTCGATCGTCATCTCGATGGGCATCTCCATGATCATCTCGATGGTCATCTCCATTAACATCTCCACGATCATCTAGATGGTCATCTCCATGATCATCTCGATGGTCATTTCCATTATTATCTCCACCATCATCTCGATGGACATCTCCATGGTCATCTTCTTGATCATCTCGATGTTCATCTCCATGGTCATCTCCATGATCATTTCCACGATCATCTAGATGGTCATCTCCATGATCATCTCGATGGTCATCTCCATTATCATCTCCAGGATCATCTCGATTGTCATCTCCATGGTTATCTCCTTGAACATCTCGATGTTCATCTCCATGGCCATCTCCATGATCATCTCCATGATCATATCCATGATCATCTCGATGATCATCTCGATGGTCATCTCCATGATCATCTCCATGATCATCTCGATGATCATCTCGATGGTCATCTCCATGATCATCTCCATGATCATCTCCATGGTCATCTCCATGATCATATCGATGATCATCTCGATGTTCCTCTCCATGGTCATCTCCATCGTCATCTCGATGGTCATCTCAATGGGCATCTCCATGATTATCTCGATGGTCATCTCCATTGTCATCTCGATGGTTATCTCGATGGGCATCTCCATGATCATCTCGATGATCATCTCCATAATCATCTCCACGATCATCTCGATGGTCATCTCCATGGTCATCTCCTTGATCATCTCGATGTTCATCTCCATTGTCATCTCCATTATCATTTCCACGATCATCTAGTTGGTCATCTCCATGATCATCTCGATGGTCATCTCCATTATCATCTCCACGATAATCTCAATGGTCATCTCCATGGTCATCTCCTTGATCATCTCGATGTTCATCTCCATGGTCATCTCCATGATCATCTCCATGATCATATCCATGATAATCTCGATGATCATCTCGATGGTCATCTCCATGATCATCTCCATGATCATCTCGATGATCATCTCGATGGTCATCTCCATCGTCATTTCCATGATTATCTTGATGTCATCTCGATGGTCATCTCATTGGTCATCTCCATTGTCATATCGATGGTCATCTCGATGGGCATCTCCATGATCATCTCGATGGTCATCTCCATAATCATCTCCACGATCATATCGATGGTCATCTCGATGGTCATCTCCATGATCATCTCCACGATCATCTCGATGGTCATCTCCATAGTCATCTCCATGATCATCTCCATGATCATGTCCATGATCATCTCCATGATCATCTCGATGGTCATCTCCATGATCATCTCCAAGATCATTTCGATAGTCATCTCCATGGTCATCTCCATGATCATCTCGATGGTCATCTCCATGATCATCTCCACGATCATCTCGATGGTCATCTCCATGGTCATCTCCTTGATCATCTCGATGTTCATCTTTATGGACATCTTTATGGACATCTGCATGTTAATCTCGACGATCATCTCCATGATTATCTCAATAGTTATCGCCATGATCACCTCCATGATGACTTCTCCATGATCATCTCGATGGTCATCTCCATGATCATCTCGACGGTCATCTCGATGGTGAACTCCATGATCATCTCGATGATGATCTCCATGATCTCAGAATGGAATCGTAGTCACGTGCATCTTCAAAATTAGCGGCCGGTGTACATCCCTTATGTTTTTCTTCCAATAGCTGAAAAATATAGAGATCTTTAAATCATCATCATCAAAGTTATTTGTGATCTATATCTCTTGAACGCCTTTTCCAATATACAGGAGCATCCGAGCGTAATTGTGTTAGAGAGTACAATTTTTTAAATACACGATGCGTAGCCGAGTTGACCCCGACACTGAAGGAAAGTTGTGAACATCGATCGGAGGCCGCGCGGCCCCTTTTAAGAACATGCACGAGTTCTGTGAACTTTAAACACAACCACCCCAACCCCACCCCTTACCCCTCCCCTGTACCGTCAAACAAACACAAAAAAACGCGTCAAAAACACCCACGAACGAACGAACAAACGGCGAATGTACAAGTGAGTGAGTGTACAAGTGAGTGAGTGAACAAGTGAGTGAGTGAACAAGTGAGTGAGCGTGGAGGCGAGTGTTCAGGCGGGAGTGCAGGTGAGTGTACATGTGAGTGAGTGTCACAGGTGAATGTCACAGGTGAGCGTGCAGGTGAGTATACATGTGCGTGAGTGTCACAGGTGAGTGTACAGGTGAGCGTGCAGGTGAGTGAGTGTCACAGGTGAGTATACAGGTGAGTGTACAGGTGAGTGTACAGGTGAGTGTACATGTGAGAGAGTGTACAGGCGAGTGTACAGGTGAGTGTACAGGTGAGTGTACATGTGAGTGAGTGTCACAGGTGAGTGTACAGGTGAGTGTACAGGTGAGTGTACATGTAAGTGTCACAGGTGAGTGTACAGGTGAGTGTACATGTGAGTGAGTGTACAGGTGAGTGTACATGTGAGTGAGTGTCACAGGTGAGTGTACAGGTGAGTGTACAGGTGAGCGTGCAGGTGAGTGTATGGGTGAGCGTGCAGGTGAGTGTACATGTGAGTGAGTGTACAGGTGAGTGTACATGTGAGTGAGTGTCACAGGTGAGTGTACAGGTGAGTGTACAGGTGAGTGTACAGGTGAGTGTACATGTGAGTGAGTGTACAGGTGAGTGTACAGGTGAGCGTGTGGGCGAGCACCTGGAACGCGTCGTTGGCGCACTTGCGGCACGGGTTGTGCTGGCAGGGCAGGATGACCACGAGCTTGGAGGACATTTCCAGGCAGAGGGGGCACAGCAGCTGGCGCGCTCCAGCTCCTCGTAGCGCGCCTGGGACTCGCGCAGCAGCAGCAGCGACCCACAGGCGGACAGCCTCGTCGCTGCTACAGCTGTCACGCACAGGCGGACAGCCTTGTCGACACAGCTGTCACGTACAGCCGGACAGCCTCGTCGACAAAGCTGTCACGCACAGGCGAACAGCCTCGTCGCTGCTACAGCTGTCACGCACAGGCAGACAGCCTCGTCGCTGCTACAGCTGTCATGTACAGGCGGACAGCCTCGTCTGCACAGCTGTAAAGCACATTCGAACAGCCGCGTCGGCATAGCTGTCACGCACAGGCGGACAGCCTCGTCGCTGCTACAGCTGTCACGCGCAGGCGGACAGCCTCGTCGCTGCTACAGCTGCCACGTACAGGCAGACAGCCTCGTCGCTGCTACAGCTGTCATGTACAGGCGGACAGCCTCGTCTGCACAGCTGTAAAGCACATTCGAACAGCCGCGTCGGCATAGCTGTCACGCACAGGCGGACAGCCTCGTCGCTGCTACAGCTGTCACGCGCAGGCGGACAGCCTCGTCGCTGCTACAGCTGCCACGTACAGGTAGACAGCCTCGTCGGCACAGCTGTCACGTACAGGCGGACAGCCCCGTCGACACAGCTGTCCCGCACAGGCGGACAGCCTCGTCGCTGCTACAGCGGTCACGCACAGGCGGACAGCCTCATCGCTGCTACAGCTGTCACGCACAGGCGGACAACCTCGTCGCTGTTACAGCTGTCACGTTCCCGGGCTCCCTATCCTCCTCTTCCCCATGTCACGTGGAGACAGAGAGAGAGAGAGGGCATTCACACCACGAGGTCACGTGACCCACCCTCCAAGAAGAACGGAGCACAGAGCAGTGACCCTCACAACAACGAGCCAAGTGCCGGGCGACTAAAATGCAGCAAGTTGACAAGTGGGGAGCGCAGGTGTTGCATCTTCCAGTCTCCCCAGTCAGTCAACCTATGACACCTGGGCCTGACCCCTGACCTCCTGTTAGCAAGCTTTCGACAATTCACAAGGCCTCAAAGTGCACCGAGTCTTGTACAAGCTCTGTGGTAATGTTACTGTCACTTATTGGCGAACGACGGTCGTTATCGATGTTAGAGTTGGTCGGTGTTGGTGCGTGTGTACCTCTTTATCGTGAGTGTGCACACGTGTGCATTAGAGGTACGGGGCTCTAGCCTATAGCGCCACCCCGTGGTCACGTTATGTAACTGAACACAAGTGTCAACGAATACGCGGTGGAGTCAAAGGAAACAACTGAACCGGCTTTAGAGTGAGAAGGCGAGTGTTTGAACTCGAGCGAGGTCAAGTAGATACACAAGTGCAGCCGCCAGGGGGGGGCAAGCCGAGTCCAGCGCTGGCACGTACCACCAGATGCTGTGGCACCAATAACGAACCCCCAGGGGGCTTCGAATGTATGTTGAACTTATTTCGCGGCGTACGTAGCCAACAAAGTAAACACAAAAAGCAGTTCTAAAGAAATTTAGTTTGTCATCTAGATTTAAAAGTACATAGCTCCCAGTGGCTTCCTAGAGCGTTCCAGACGGCCACAGAAGCGCATCTGAAACCGCGCGATGCGGTGACCGTCTTTGTTCGATGGCTCAGCCAAAAGCCGCTGCTGCGAGGATGGTCGGAGTTCGCGTGATTGTTTATGCTCCTTGACGAGATCAGCAAGGCATTCTGGTTCATTTGTGGCAGGCCCTTTGTAAAGTGTAAACCGGACCGGTTTTGACCTTAAATTTCTCATAATCAAGAGCAGAGAAATATGGGAAGCAGGCATATTGTCCACCTGTTAATTTTTCTAGAGTGAAAAGGTGATGGAGAGAGAGATAGAGAGGGGTTGGATATATGGAAATAAGCATCAAATGAATGAGAAATATTCATCTCAAATGTGCAATTCATAACTTGAAAGCCTCCAGGCAAAAACATTTCCAGTTGTATGTGCGATAAACTAGTGGCATAATTTACAAGACTAAACATGCATACTGTAAAATTAATCACAAGAGAATGAAAGTCATACACATGTGCATTGTGCATATAACGATTAGATATACCATCTCCATCCACTAGAGTTACGTTCTTAAAAACGCTTGCAAATGTAGAATGCGCAAATGCAAAAAGCTTCGTTCCAATGGGAAAAAATGGGGTTACGTTCCTGGTACGAGTGAACATAGGGGGGAAATGTTAAATGTTTAATAGCAATCACTACAATACATAAATAAACCATTATTAAGAACAATGTGTATTTTAATTACCTATGATGATGATGATTGTCGATTTGACGACGATGGAGGTGGTGGTGATGGTGAGGAATTCAGGAGGTGCAGATATTTAATAACATTTTTCACTTGTTATGATTTTACCACTGTGGGGAGTGCGAGCCACAAAACTTTCCCCGATTACATTCGCGTTTGTTTTAATGTACCTCACAGTCGACTGCAACTACATCTCCATATATATAAAAGGCAAAGTTGTGTGTCTGTTCAAAATGTTTAGCGTACTTCCCGACATGCAACAAACTGGAAATTTGCTATGTGGGTACTTTCCAGACTGTACACCATGCAAACATGATAAAAATACACTTTTGTGTTTTTAAGAGGGGGGAGCTCAATAATGCATCTATTTTTTGCACGGCAAGTGAGCTGTGACGTCAAATCTTTCACGTAACCCGCGCACGTGGAAGCGTAACGCATTGTAGTGTAGCGGTTAGCGCGCTGCGCTACGAACCCAGCGACCCGAGTTCGATTCCCGCTCACAGCCACCACCGGTGACGATTATTTGAATTGGTCCTGGGCTCCCCTAGGCCGCCTCAGCCTCAAACGAGTAACTGGTGTGGTGTGTCAACATCGCCACTGGGGAGACAAAGGCGGCCGGGCGTGGTGAATCCAAGTCCCGGGCGAAGCCGGGTAGTAAACCTAGTTACGTATAAAGTAAAAATGCAAAATAGTGAGTTCACAGCAGGATTACTGCGAGACTGAGGACTAAGCGGGCAGCCGAGTCCAAAACTCACGCATAGCGAGGGTTTACTGTATATATTATACACGAGCAGTACATGTAGACCAGCGGTCTCCAAACTGCGGCCCGCGGGCCAACTGCGGCCCGCCATCCATTTTTAATTGGCCCGTATCAAAGTTTAAAAATATAATGGACTATGGCCCACTGTATTGCACTTCTTAATTTAAACACTAGATGGCGCTATTGTCTTGAGCAAGGCAGCGTCTCCACAAGGCAAGCAATCGAAGAAAACATTTGCTCAGGGTCACCAGAAATGCCGGAACTGAAGAGACGCAAGATTGCAAGCGAGTGCAGAAAATTTCAGACTCGGTGGAAAAATATTTTTTTTTTCATAGAAACCAAGGGGAAGTGTGTTTGTTTGATTTGTAATGAGAGTGTTGCCGTGATGAAAGAGTACAATGTACGACGGCATTATGAAACGAAACATCAGACCTTCACGTCCTACACTGGCGCCGAGCGGAGAGAGAAGGTAAAGCAAATGGCAAGCTAGCCTGCTAACGCAGCAGCAGGGTTTTTTTTTCCGTGCTAACAAAGCTCAAGAAAATGCAACAATAGCCAGCAATGAAGTAGCTCAACTCATTGCCCTACACGGGAAACCTTTCTCAGACGGTGACTTCATCAAACAGTGCCTCACTAAAGTCGTGGGAATCTGCCTGGAGAAAATGCAGGATTTCAACGATGTTAGTATGTCCAGAAATAAGGTTGTGCGGCGAATTGAAGACTTGTCGGCTAACTTAAAACAGCAAGTGTCAGATAAAGCTTGTGCTTTCGATTTTTACTCGATTGCATGTGATGAGAGCACAGATGCCACGGACACTGCACGGCTGTTAATTTTTTTGCGGGGAGTTGATGATAATTTTTGCATTACGGAGGAACTGCTTGATCTTCGGAGTCTAAAGGGGACAACAACTGGGAAGGACATGTTTTGAAGCTGTGTCAGATTAAATTAACCAGGCTGGACTTAAATGGGACAAGCTGTGTGGAATTACAACGCATGGGGCTCCAGCAATGACAGGCGAGCGCAAAGGAATGGCTTCTATGGTGAGTGCCAAGGTGCAGGAGAGCGGAGGTGAGGCTGTTAAAATGCACTGTATCATCTAGCACGAAGCCCTCTGTGCCAAGATAATCCAGCTTGGCGATGTGATGAACACAGTTGTGAAAAATGTCAAAAAAAATTATGGCCCGAGGGCTTTACCACAGAGAATTGCAAGCGTTCCTCTCTGATGTCGATGCTGAATACGGGGACCTACTCTACCATTCTCAAGTGCGCTGGCTCAGTCGCGGCTCCGTGCAGCAGCGGTTTTATTCGCTGAGATCAAATATCGACAAGTTTTTGAAAGAAAAGGGCAGACCTCTCCATGAGATCAGTGACCCTTTATGGTTGGCAGGCCTGGCTTTTTTAGTTGATCTCACTGATCATCTCAACACCCCGAACAAGAGACTACAAGGCAAAGAGCAGCTGGTACCACAGCTGTATGTGCACATGAAAGCATTCCGTGCGAAGCTCCGTCTCTTCGAGTCACAACTGCTCAAATTCAATGTAACGCACTTCCCCACGCTGACCGAAATCAATGCGCATTTCCAAATGCCAAGCTCTCTGCAAAAATGGGAGAATATGTGTCTGTGATCACATCTCTCATGACAGAATTCAGTCAGCGCTTCCAAGATTTTTCTGTCATTGAGAAGGAAATCACACTGTTTGCGGCTCCGTTTTCAATGGATGCGAAAGAAGTGGAGGAGAGTCTGCAATTAGAACTGATCGAAATTCAGTGTGATGATTCTCTGAAGAATCAGCGTCAGCTTCTCTCCCTACCTGACTTCTACCGGAGTTTGGAAAAGGCCAAGTTTCCTCTGATGAGACGCCGTGCAAAAACGAATGATGAGTCTGTTCGGCTCAACATACATATGTGAGCAGACATTCTCTCTGTTAACGCTGAACAAAAGCAGGCTGAGAACCAGAACGACCGACAGCCATCTCCGTGACGTCCTTCGCATCTCAACCACCAAACTTACTCCTGACCTGCCAGCTATCCTTCACACCAAAGCGCAGCATCACTGCTCCCACTGAGCGTAACATTCTTCCCATTACAGGTGAGTTAAAAATATACACAGTTTTCATTTGTTAATAAGCCCAATTACTTAATAAATTCAGTTAATTAAAGTTGATGACAATTTTTTTAACAAACGTTAGTTGATGTGTTAACAAGCCCAATAATTTATTTGTGTAATAAGCTTGAAATATCCACATCCCCTATTTGTCTTCTTGTCTCTTCCTTCATATGGACAATGAAGGGGGATCAGCACCCTAAGAACCAATCTGAGGCTGTCACTGAGAGAATAACCTGCCAACCTTTTTGTAAAAAATAAAATTAAAATCTACTAATGAAGAGCTATGATGGAGGCTTTTTTTCTTCAAACATGTTCAATAATCAAACGTAATTTACCTGCATTTGATTGATTTTGACAATATTAGTGCATGAGAAGTGAGGCAGTATACCTCACGTCTAGTGGCCCAATCCTTCGTATATTTTTCTGTATGTGGCCCTCGGGAAAAAAAGTTTGGACACCCCTGATGTATAGAGTAGTCAACGCGTGTTTAATACTGAGTACTACTCAACGCACACGGCGGCAAGAGCGTACTTTATGAATGGAATCGGTCATCATTGACGGATGTTGGGGTCGTTGAGTTAACAGCCAAAGAGGGTGACGAGAAGTGGCACAGATGGGTAGCGCGCCACGCTACGAACCGGCTCCACCCGAGTTCAATTCCTGTCCAGGGCTAACAACGACACGACTGGCGAGCGATGTCAGGGCTGGTTGCCCGCTACCTTCACCGACCAGCATCGAGCACCCGTGGTGGGATATGGTCAAAGAACCACAATGGTGGGGAGGCCTTCATCCAGCAGTGGATTGACCGTGGGCAGTAAAAAATAAAGTGTTGCTTTGTAGCTAATAGCCCCAGGGTCACACAGTTCCACTCGATATTCAGCTCGGGTTGGACCGAATATTCGGGTCAGACGGCCAGTTGAGAGGGTCGCACGCATCTTCAATGGAGCCTCCATCAAGGCATTATTGTATTTCCCGATGGGCCAGAGCAGCAACTGATGCCACCCAAAGGTGACGAAACCTTTGAACGTAGCGGCCGTCACGTAATTCACTTTCATCGACCATATCGAGATGAGCACTGCAGTCAGGATCACGACAGATGTTCTGTGTGCGTGGAGTGATGGTGTTGTTATTTTTACTATTTTTATTTATTTTCACCACCTAAGTCACACTGAGCTACATAGCGCTTTTATAAGAAGCGACCTGGCCACAGATGATAGCTCAACAAAGTGGCTTATCGTGTGGACATTTAGAGCAGCCAAATATTCGAAACACGTCGATTCTCAATGTGGAATGGAAACACCGCAGCACCCGGAGCAAAAATCCACGCGACCCCGGGGAGAGAGACACCGCAGACTCCAAATATACAGCAGCAGCAGGCGTCGGGGTCGGGATCGAACCCACGACCTCCTGCACACCGGGCGAGGTAGTTAACATCTCCTAGCCACCGTGGCGACCCGAAGCCTTCATCCAGCAGTGGACTGCCAACACGGCACGGCATCATTGCGGGTCTACAAAGGTACCTGGTTGGAGGATGTGGAGCCGAGTGGACTTGCCGATGAGCGGTACGGGCAGTGTCAAGATCGGCCTCTGTGGAGGAGGAGGAGGACGAGGAGGCTCGTGAGGGACGCTCCCGGGCAGTTGGAGGCAGTCGCCCTTCAGCATCAATGACCACGACGACGGAGGGGCAAAGGAGCGACGCTCACAACAACGAGCGGAGAGGCGGGCGGCTAAAATGCGGCGAGTTGGCACAGCTGGTGGCGTCTGCCAGCCATTTCGAGTCCGTCAACCCATGGCACCTGCAGGGTTCTGTCCCGTGACCTCCTGTCAGCGAGCATTCGACACTTCGCGTGGCCTAAGAGTGCACCTAGCCTGGCACAAACGCCGTGGGGACGTCACCGCCACTTAGTGGCGACAGGGGCGAGGGAGTTTGACTTGGACGGACCAGTCCATGTTGGGAGTTGGTTTAGAGGGGGGGGGGGGGATTTGTTCTCTCCTGGGCCACGTGACTTTGTGGTGTGAATGCCCTCTCTCTCTCTCTCTCTGTCTGTCTCCACGTGACATGGGGAAGAGGAGGATAGGAAGCCCGGGAACGTGACAGCTACGTAGGTGAAAATAAAATAACAAAAAAAATCACGACGTTTCGGCCACAACACAAGCTGCCTTCATCAGGTGAAAGGACGAGACTGTCTGGAGGACAGCGCTGGAGTGGAAGAAGCCACGCTTAGATCACGACCTTTAAGCTGTGTGAGAAGAAAAAGACCAAGCGCCTTGACAAAGGAATTAGCATATAATTTAGCATTGAAATGGCTCATTGAAATAGCTAAGTTAAAGTATACACATCCGCAGAGGCACCCCTTGACAAAGGAATTAGTATCGAATTTAGCATTGAAATAGCTGAGTGATTAGCTTGTAACTGGTCACAGAAATAGCTGTGTTAAAGTTAGAGCATATACATTCACCGAGGCACCTAGTACTCATCAAACAGGAAAATTTAGCGAAACACAACCACGCTCAGACATCGGACCTGTGTGCGAGCAAACAAGGTGTTCTGACAAAGAAATTAGCATAAAAATTAGCATTTGATTGGCGGATTTTAGAAAAGAGGTGGTGTACGTGCCGGTGGACTTGCAGTTTGGCGCGGGGGAAGGGGGGAGGGGGGATGGTGTGAAAAGGGGGAATTTATAAGAGCTGCGAAAGTTTGGGTTACCACTACTTGAAAAAATATACTGTACCATTGAAATTAGTTTAATGTTTAGTTCGATTTAGAACATCTTTCCAATGGTTGCTTAATTTGAAACCATCCTCTCGATTGAAATTGTGTCCGTGTTTGTAGATCTGAATTGCCTCATGAACAAATTTCTGATGAAGGCCGCTTGTGTTGTGGCCGAAACGTCGTGAATTTTTGTTATTTTATTTTCACCTACGTGACTTTACCCAATAGAACCAAAGAGTATGGATCCTAGCAGTCACGAAAGCTTTAAATCTAGAATCACGCGTTGACTACTCTATACAGGGTGGGATAGAGATCTCTACTCAACCCTGCAGGGTGACCCCTCTCATAGTGAAGGCGTTCACACTCGAGCTGCGGTTGCCCTGTGCCAGTAGTTGCATCATTAACTGTGCGAAATCATTTTCAAATCATTTCTATAAAAATGCAGAATTTGCCATTAAGTTACTTTTCTTGGATTTAGCAGAATTCAACAATAGCTCTCTCAATAGCTGTAGCGATTGAGTAATGATGTTTTACATTTTTGCGTTTTTCAATTGAACGCTACTTAATGACCCCTTAAGTGTAGAAAAATCATTGAATGTTGAAGTATAAAACTCTGCAATGTTAATTTAATGCTGAAGGTGTTGACAAGAAAAGTAGCGGATGTGTGGGGTTGAAATTGTCAACTCGTGTCCACACTGCATCGTGCGGCGGGTTTCTGACAGCAGCAGCATCGCCACGACGCTCTCATTGCCGCTTGGTGAATATCCGTGGCGGGTTCCTTTTCGTTTTTTATTCATTGAATGAGGACGTCACCCTCACTGCACCTGGCCACCCACTTTGTTGTTTGTGTGCCTTCAGGTGTCACTGCAGAGCTATTGCAGAGGGATGCTGCGACTATACTGGCGTGGGGCTCAGCATAGACGGCGGCCCTCTGTCAATCCATAGCGGAGGTAAGAGCCCCCCACTCTGTGTCAGTAAATGGGGGGGGTGGTTGATCATACTTCACCACGCTGGTCAGTATGAGTTGGTGTGAAGGTGAGGCAGCCCAGAGATTTGTTCAGATGTCACTCAGCACCGACGTTAGCCGTGGCCGGGAATCGAACTTAGCTGGCAGTGGTCAGTGTGCGCTAACGGCCGGGCCACCGCTTCACGGGTGAACGGGTTGATTAGGTGAGACGATGGCGTTGAGTTTCATATCAGTGGCTACTCCTCCACGTGGCTGGGCCATTGAGTAGCCACACCCACAGCAGTGTCCCAGTGTACCGGCACCCCCCCAGTGCTGGAGTCAACATTGTCTGGGCCCCGTTTTTCTTCACACGCCGCCCTGCATTTGAGCCCAGCAAAAAGCGTGTCCCCACCGAACGCGTTACGGTCAAATGTTGTAAGCGGCAGGTAAATCTAACTTTATATTTGACGACCTTCTCTTCCAAGCCGTTCTGGCCAGTGTGGAGGAGTAGGCCAATGACCCTCGAAGGGGATCTCTGGAGCTCCCGCTCGTGGAGGCCCCATTTGCCGGCAGTGGCGTGAACAACTGCAGGGGCTGTACCATTACCTTTTATCCACTTTTTATATTCAACATTTAATTAATTAGGCCAGCAACGTGGTCTTGACCTCTTTCCCACAAACATTTCAGAGAAATACAACAAGTGCACGTGTATACAAGTGTACTTCTGTGGCAACGCTGTCGTGGTCGGTGCTGTGAGGGAGAGGGCCAATTCCAATTGGCCCTTTCCCCTTATGGCGTCTGTGACCATCACAGCGGCTAAATGAGGGCTCTGGACGGGTGCGAGGGGCTGGTAACCCCTCCACCTTCAATTAACTACCCCTAAACTACGACCGAAAAATGTAATTAGACATACACACACACGCATTCACACACACAAACACGTACACACCCATCAACACACAGACATACAAAGACAAAGATTGCCCGTATAGCCAAAACAAGCTGTTTGGGCAAGTGCTGTTAGCGAGCACACGCACCCGCATCCACACATACATACACACATAAACACACGTAAACAAACACAAACACACACATACACCCACACACAAAGACACATACACACACTGCGATGGCAAAGTAAGAAATGTAAGCGAGACCAGTTTTGTCACGACAAGTATATATTGATGTCAAGTGCAAATACAAAACGAGGTAGACAAAATCTCTGGAAAACATTAATCTCGCTTTCCCTTCCCACACTTTGAGCTGCTTTTGTACAAACGATAAAAACCCCGAGGAGACCGAAGTGTCACCGATCTACATTCACGAGTTCAGAAACCGCTGTTTCTGGAGGCATCATGGAAGATGGAAATAAAGTGCTTGGCGAAGTTCATCATTTATCGTACGTTTCACGTGGTATCAGCTTGGCGCTACGGTTAGCGTGTCCATTGACATGTGCACGCCCCGTACGTAAAATAGTAACAGATATGTAGTTTAAAAAATGCCGACGTATTCACAGTTCGATAAATAAATAAATGCTTCGCAACAGCGGTGGCTTTTTAAATCCCCGACACAACGCGAAATAAAAGCCCCGCATTTTAAATTAACGGAGACAAGAACCGTACGGGAATACCTTGCACGACATCACTGAAACCGCACTCCGGCCTCGCGTTGCGGAGGACACAACCTCTGCCTTCATTTGTAATGAGACAGTTAATTTTACAGTCACCATCACAATAACGTTCCTGGTGCCATCTCTCTTGACGATTGGCCAGGGAATAAACGGCAACCCCAAGCCATAATGGGTTGGTGCCGCCTGCATGGATCTTGGCTCCTGTTTCCCAGAATGGCTGGCGTGATTTTAAGTGCTTTCGTGCTGGGTTTTTCAAGTCTTCGTGGATTAAAACTTGATTTGAAGCTTTCATGACTGCAGGAATTACTCTTTGGTTCTTTCAGTAAAGTCACGTAGAAAGAAAATAAATTAAATAATAGAGTACGACGTTTCGATTGCAACACAAGCAGGGGC